>NW_026915791.1:0-1284133 GCF_034315485.1 Pezoporus occidentalis | reverse complement strand
TACTCTGATGCACATTTGGAAATCCCACCCATGAAATGTCATTGCTCTGCCATATGATTATCTGTCCAGGTCCCTTCAGATTGTATCCCTACCCTCCAGCATGTCAACTGCACCACACAGCTTGGTGTCAGTGGCAAACTTGCTGAGGGTGCACTAAATCCCACTGTCTATCTCACCAACAAAGATGCTGAATAGTGCATGTACATGTACCGACACCAACCCCTGAGAATTCCACTTGTCAATGATCTCCACTTGGACATCAAGACATTACTTATACACTGAGCCACTGAACATGCAGAAGTAAAAAATTATTTATGAACAATTCAATTAAAAATATTAAAATTTAAAAAATTAGTAAGGTATGACCCCTGTAGAAATATCATGACCTATGTACTTGTCCCATTTGTACATGCCCATAAATTCTCTTACCATCAGTATCTCTGATAGTATTTATTGCCTTAAGGAGATGCCCCATGACACACAGTCATATTTCACCCTACAGCTTCACTTTTCTTAATGAGCGTTCCTTCAATTCAGTAGGAGTCACAGACTTTACACTTTTAGACTAAACATGCACATTTAGAAAAACCCACTGAAATCTGCCTAATGCAGGAACTGTAAGTAAATATGTTACTTAAAATACACCCAGTGCACAGGGGGTTGGCACTGCATCCCACTGCCACTAACTACAGTCACTACACTCTGACATCATGAAGAAAACAAGGATGAGGAAAACATCCTGATCATAACCTCCTGTTATAATGCCCAAATCCATGTCTCATACTAAATGCCTGCTTTGTAGGCAAACAGGCATAAAAGAGGTATTTGAAGAACTTCACTTGGATGTGCTGAAACGTTATCTCCATGCCTAAAAACATCAGAGCCTTTGGAAAAATCTTTCTTTCCATTTTTTCATTACATTATTTTTGTTCTCAGGAAAGCAATGGCTGGGGCAGCAGCCACTGAAGACAGGAAGCACTCCACACCTTCATAATAAACAACAGAGGACATAATGTACAAAAGACCCCCTTGGGGCCAGGAAAGAGAAAAAGACTTCTGTTCTTCTAGTTAAGGAAACTATCTGAAGACATTTTGAACTCCCCTGACCTCTTCCTCTGTTATACACTGTAGATCTCAGTGCCCTGTGAGGTACACCCAAGCTCATCTGAAATGGGTTAGCCTAGGCTCCTGCCACAGCCCTGTGGAGACTCCCATATACTACTCTGTAAATAATAAAAAGAATACTCTTAAAAAACACACTAAAAAAAAAAAAAAAAAGGAGAAAGAGTGAAAGAAACAAAAAGTCCAGGACAGCACACTGGATCCAAGTTCTCATTGCCTGATACATGCAGTAAGTGGGACATGTGTTGGCCCAAAATAACCCTTTCTTCAATGAACTCCCGCTTCCCTTCCTGTAAGCAAGCTGCACAGCCAAATGACTGCAAGGCAGATGTAAATCATCACTGAAGAACTGGCAGGCATAGATCTTGTACCAGACTTACACGAAAGCAGGTTCACAACAGAGAGCAAGTTGTTCAACTCCAAGGTTTCTGAACAGAACTGCTCAACAAGTCCAGCATGAAAGCCATCACTAGGCAAATCCAACAGCTCCTTGTCTGAATGGGTGTCCTCTCACTTGTGCCCATGAAAACACTTCTGCAGGGCCTTTTGATGATTCAATTGATAATCAAATCAAATGCACACCTCCAAGGGTTTCTGAATATCCTCCTCTTGGACATCTAAAACAAATCCCAGCTATTCCTGCACCATGCCTGTGAGACAGGAAGATACAGCACTAACCTAAAATGCCACTGCTCTGCAGGACACAATCTTGTTCTTACTTTTGCAAGGGTATGTTTGCTGTAGGAAATCTCGTGCATGTTCACCAGGTCATCCTCACTATACATGAAAAAAAAGCTTTCACATGTCTAAATTACAGGATTAGCTACCCCTGTAACTAACTAAAATGGGAGGGCAATGTTGCATTTTGATTTTTAGCAAACCCAGAAGTAGCATGATGCAGCATGCATGAGACTGAGGGTACAAATCATCTATCATCATTAGGACAGATACTGCTACTGGCTATGAATACACAACAGTGGTATGAAATTGTCTTCCTATTTATTTCATATTATCATCTCTGAAATATTTGTCTTGAAAAGGCTTCAGATACAAGTACTGTTCATTGTTCGAAACTTCTTACATGGAACATCAGAGTGGCAAAACAGCCAACGCAATGAAAGCCCTGCTTACAGTGAAAAAATCATGATCCTCTGTCTTGGACACATGGCTAGAAAACTGTTATATGTGAAACCAAATGAAGAACTCGAGTGTCTTTTGTTTCCAAATGTATTTCTTCAAGTTTGCAGTAGCCGAGATGGAATCACCTTGGAAGACTGGGTTTCATTGTTGTATGGACTGCTCAAACTTCACAGAAACAAGAGAGAGAAAACTGAGTACTGCTCCCAGGCTATTGCCTTTCTGCGACAACTCGTGTGCTTATGTTTACACACATCCTAATGCTTCAGTAGGCTGGCATGCAAAATCACAATATTTAACTCATCTATCTAAAAGCAGCCTATGAAAGTAACTGTTACACATGAGGACACAATCAGTTCTGACTCGGTGCCAGAGATCACAGAGAAATTGTTATTTTCCAGCTTGATTGCTATAACACATAGGAAAAAATACTTCCTTTTATTCTCCAGCAGAGGAAAAATAGTTATTAATTACAGAGAAAATAATCATTAAAACCACAAAGTTAGAAGTAATCAGGTTCACAGATGAACTTTAGTGCTTTGTTCACAGTTCACTTTAGCCCAAAACACATCAGTCATAGCAATGCTTTGGCTGGAGTCTACGGAAGAAGACTGTAGTCTTGTGACTCCAGAATGGTAAGCTGCAATAAATGAAAGGATCAATAACTGAAGATCTCCACATACAATAATGTTAGGAAAACTGTATCTAAGCTGACTATTCCTTCATTTCTGAACTTCCTGCACTTTTGCAAGGTGGATCATCAATATAACCCAAGTTACTCAAGAGTTACTTAAGCCCCACTGGTGTAACTCGGCAGGATTTTATATGAACTGACACCCCGTGCACAAAAATGATACATCTCACAAGTACACCAGCAAAATGCAGCTTGTCCAAGCAACACAGCAACTCCAGCTCGTCACTGCATCAGTAAACTTTTACAGCAATCACGTGTAACATCATCATATACCCCCATCACCTCAGGCGAAGCAACTTGTATATTATACAGCAGGGTAACAGTTCATCATCTGTTCCTAATAAAGAAAACAGCAGGCTTGAATTCTACTTCTAAGTCTGAAGACAGAAAACAGGCCAATATGAAACAATAGTACATATATAAAGTTCTTAATCAGTCCAAATTTGTTTAAATTCTTATTAGCACTGACAGGAATTTCCCACATGTGAGGGAACAGAATAGCCACCCAAAAAAGAACAGAGCTGGCACAAAATCCATGTTCTACACTTGTCACAAATTTCCCCCCTGAGCTGGCACTGATTTATGTACTATAAATGCTGCAAAGGTGGTTGTGGAGCTTTACCACAGCACAGCTCAGCACTCACAGCTGATGAAGTGGAGTGTCTCTCAGATGGACTCCAGAAAGCAGACATGGGGATGGGGTAGTCCAGACCTGCATGAAGTCACAGAATCCACCAGCATGGCGGAGTAAAGTACAGAAAACATACGCTTTAGGTAAGGAAGTGTAAGAATACAGCTTTTTCCTATTTGTTTTGGGTTGTGTTGTGGTGTTTTTTTTTGTCTTTCAGTTTACTTACAGTGCTACAATTTCAAGGCAGCAGAAGTTAAATCACTATTCTTAAATTTAAAAGGCTCATGCCCTAGTTGTTCCAGCAGACTTGTACATGTTGTCATCAAAACTCTTGAAAATAAGGCTTCTCACGGGTCTAAGACATCTGAACACCAAGAGCTAAGAATTTGGCTTTGAAAGTGCAAAGGAAGGATCTCTTACACTCCAACACTGAAAACCTATCGATTAACCAATGAAAAAAATTTAAGTGATCACTGAACAATTTACAAGGACATCAATACGTGGATCCTGAAGATCATACGTTAAATTGGTAAAACAACCTTCTTTAGATCCTTCTTATAGCAACTTCCTTAGTTGAGTAAGTCTGTTTCTTTATGAAAAGGTAGCATCCGGGGAAACATCTACGTACTTTCTTAGAAACTCTTTGGGGAATGTGCTAAATGACTAATGACAGCAATTCATTCTGGTCTAGGCTATAATGCTTTTTCCTTATGACTTCAAGATGTTTCACTGCCTCAAAGAATTAGCATTTTATACTGAATAATCAATATACATTATACTATAAATATCTCTTAAAGGATGGGGGGTTTTCAACCTGTGTGGCAGAAAAATACGTTCTCTTGCATTAAATGGGAAGGACTGAATTCAATGAATTTCACAGAGCCTTGTTTCTACTCAGGTCAGTATCATTTTAAAATTGTCAACAGTTGCAGGACTTCCAAGGGCCTTGTGTGGTTATGTCTTCCTGATGGGAAATTATTTGCTATTCGCCAACTAAATTATTCAAGGAGTTTCACGAAATGACTGAAACATCCGTGAATGTAGTATTTTTATTATTCTCTGCTATTTTTATTCAGCAGCATTAAATTGCTTTAAAATGAAATGCAACTTCTCATCTTCATAATAAAGAACATAATCAAAGGGCAGAACGAAGCAAACATAGCACCATTTGAATTCTTAGTTATTAATTTTTACAGTGGCTTTCTGATACTGGTGTACCATGTTAAACCACCAGAGTCATAAACATCCTCATAACTTAAATGCATAGAAATTCATACACGATAGTTTTAAATTACTTAAAGGCTAATGAATACAAGATATTTCGTAACTAGTAGCTACTACCACTACCACAGAACTTGGTGATGAGACCATCAGAGAACTCTGTGAAATACACACAGACTCTCATACCCTCTGTGGACCAATCTAAATCATACTACTATTTTTTCCAACAGTGATGGGATAAGTTGCTATTGTTGCCATACAGCTACAGGAAAAAATCCAAAATCCTTACAGTTTTCAGAAAGAAAGGCTGGTATAGTCAAACTTACATGAGACACAAGAGCAACGTGATTGTAAGAATGCTGATAACCTGGAGGCCAGCCACTGAAAGAGCTGCAAAGAGAAGCTGGTCCAAGGACAAGGTATTTCCAACGATGCTCTGCAAAGGTTACCTCCTAGGAAGGCACATTCTGTGCACTTCTCAGAAGCTGCAATTGCTAAAAAGGACAGGGAACAGGGAAGTGGTACCACAGCAATCCATGTGCTCCATGCCAGTCCCACCACCTCTTTGAACTACCACTGAATGAAAAAGTTGAGAGATTTTTAGTTGTATAAAGCAGAAAATAATCAGATAGATTAGGAGCTTTACATTGTCTCTAACTGAAGCATCTACAATTAGCCTTGGAATAAAGTCTAAGCTGACAGTCCCACTCTGAGGGTTATAACCCCAGGAAGATGTTGAAGAACTGGCAAGAATGTAGAGAAAAGTCAGAGCACTCATTAAAATAACAGATACATGCTAAAGAGTGCATGTTATAAGCTAATAAAATTTGCACTATCATGTGAAAATCAGGGAAGAGAAACCAGCATTTTTAAAACATACATGAGGGACTGAAATTCAACAGCAGATCAATTTTCAACATAAAAGGCAAAGTCAAGGCAGCAATAAAATTGATTAGAAATCACTTCCCATTTGCTGAGCCTAAGATGTTTATGCAAAATACCTTCTATCCAAAATGCTTCACTAAATCCAAATCACCAGTGCCCAAGGACTTTCCTGGGAGTGATGGAGGTCTCAGCACAGATCCAGGGATGTGGAATCTCCTTTTTGTGCACATCACCATGAACCAGCTCTATAGCCCAGACCACTGCCTGATACTGGATTTCCGCCACCCAGCACTTCACAACTGCAACCACCACATCTTCAGTGTCTAAAGATGTAAAAACCCAACCTATACACCCTAAATAACTCTTACTAAACCAGTTTTGTATGTTAAATACTTTACATGGCTGCTGGTCTTCGTTGCATGACCTTTTAGAGCCCGGCTTTACCCAAATTTGGTCTGTGAACACAGCCATTTTCGGAGCAGTGCCTGCTGCATCCAATCTGGGGATGGGGATCTGGGAGGGCTAATAGAGGAGGACAGAGGTCTGAGGAGCTGCTGTTCAACCACAGCAGAAGCAGCAGTGGGAAGCCAAAAGCCACCAGTTGCCCTGTTCCCAGAACTATCTGTCTCCCTCAAGAGCAAAAAAGCATACAAATGTGTTTTTGTCATTAAATTCAGAAGACTGGAGTCTAAACAGACTGAGGGAAAAGTCGCTGCTAGACAGGATTTTTCTACTTTAGATTCACTCTTCATAATAGATTCGTGTTTCAAAGTGACAAAGTCATCTTGAAATCCAAGCAGTTTAAAATTGATGCTTTTTTTCCTTTTCTAAAAATCCTGCCAGGTATTAATTCTGCTTCTCATTCTCTCCATTTCTACCCATTTCACTCCCTTCCAAGTCCCTTGGGAGAAACCGAATATTCAAGAGAAACAGCTCTGCAGAGCGCACCCAAAATGCTGTCAGAGACAAGGAAACTGATAAAGACAGAAGGGAATGTTTCTCTTCTGGTCTTTCAGTAATATGAATCTTGACTACTTCCTGCAACAATCATTAGGGGAGGTATTTTGGGGCAGACATGCAGCCTTTAGACTGGCTGACAAGTGTCACATGTAAGAGTATCTGTAAATGAGAAAACAAAAGCAGCAATCGCTGACGCCAGCATGGCTGCACACGGGGTGAATATAGCATTCCAAAAGAAAGCTATTTCTGTGCAGATGGTGAACACTACAAAGCAGAGACCTACATACTCTCAGTACAGATGAACCAGCAACAAAAAGAAAAATGCACTTGTTTTCCTTCTGCGTGAAAAGTAAAAAGAACCAGCTTTGTTTCCAGAACATGCTCATACCTCCAAGGGCTCCAGTGCAAAGTTTTGTGGATCCTTAATTCTTTGATCCTGCAGGAGCCTGAAAGGCGCTCCCTCTCCTCCTCCACCAAAGCTCCCCTGCAGACCCACACCACACTGTGTGCTCTGACAGTAACCCAGACACATCTTAAGCCCACCTCTGCTTGAACAAATTAAATCCACTTAACTGAACATCACAAAACACTAGGTTTAAATGGCTCTTTTTCCACTACATTGTCTTCTGCAAATAGCACTGAGGTTATTGATTTCCTGCAATGCAATATCAGCCTGTTTACTTAAACTAGTTCCCATTTTAAAAACTTCATAAAATGTAATCCAGAAAAATCATGCTGTACTTCAAACAACACTGACTACAGACTGGATGCACAAAGAGACCAAGAAAAATCCCTTCTAAATATTGAAAGTTGATAACCACCAGGCTCTGCCTTTACATTCACGCTGCACCTTATCAGCATTTCCTACAGCACACACTGTATTGCATCCCTCTGAGACCGAAGATGCGCAGCTGATTTATTTCCAGTCATCTTTCTGAATTATATGCTGAATCTTGGTGATCCAGTAACATTAGCTATGCTTTTATCTTCCTTCACAAGGAACCCTCACTCATACATGCTGAATTATGCTTTACAATCTCATTCAGCTAAAAATGAGAGTGAGATCCTGAGATTTAACTTGCTTTAGCTGTGATGACAAAGAAAGGAGGTGACATTTTGCTTGAAAGGTGGGAGAACTGGCAAGGGGGGGCCGCAGCAGGAAGAAAAGAAAAAAGAGGTGAAAACTTGACAAGAGAAAGTTGTCAGCTTGGTATGAAATGCTATCAACAGAACTTAAAGCCAGAAAAGATCAGCAGCTGCTGAGCACAAGACACAGATACTGCACCAAGCCCACGGTTTCTCGTTAACATAAGAAATCAGAGGCACTGACTGAAATTACCAAATAGTAGGGTTTGTTTGTGTTTTTTTGTTTTAAAGACACTTTTTCTTGAAAATTACAACATATAATTGTATTGTACAACTAACAGTCACATCCAACAGGATGACACAAAGTCCAGGGCTCTAAACCTACTCCAAAAGAGAAAATATTCATGGTAATTAAATCTACCCATATCTAGTTCCTAGTCATCAGATACAACCTTTTGATCAGGCAGTTCCAAAACATCAGACATCTAGAGGCTGCACAATTAAGCACATCCTACCTACATACTGTAGATCCTAGACCACAGAGAGGAGAATGGACATCTGGGATCAGACATGATGGAAGTTCACAGTTTTCTGCTTGAAACTGCCAGTGAGACACCAAAAATTACACCTCTGATGCCATGTTTTTGCTTCTGCGTACACTTTCCCCGCCCCCTTAGTTTCAGAGGATGAAGAATTGGCAAAGTCTTCTTCAGACAGTGAAAAAGTCTAAACCAATATTAAACAAGACTGGAAAAGGACAGAGGCTATTCCTCCCTGTACCTGGCACAGCTGAGAAGGGTTCTGCCAAGACCTTTGAAAAGAAATTGAGCATGTGTTTGAATCTAGTGACTTTGAAATTTTAGCTTATTTCCAACTCAGAATGCAACAAGAAGAAAATTCATGAAAAATCCAGTAATCACAAATAGGATCATTCATGCCTTGCTGAGCTTTCCTGGCATACCTTTAAATGACTCCTACGACTGCCAAGGAAAGGGATCTGGGAACAGTTCCCACATATCAAGAGAATTACAAATAGAGATTAAGAAAAATAATAATTAAAAAAAAAGAAAAAGACAGGATTAAGGACGTGTAGAACAAAGGCTAAAGAAACCATTGCAGTATTTAGCAACAATGAACTAAGATGATTTCCAAAGGTAAATGAAGACACCTGCAAATCAGGGAATATTTAAAACTGGAAAAGTTGATAGCACAGGGAAGAGAAACTAGCCACTAATACAGGACTGCCTAATACACAACAGTGATCCATCCCCGAAGGCACTAATGCACTGGGAAGTTTCCTGAGGCTCTGGACATCTCACTGCATTTCTGCTGTATTAAGAGATTCTTGCAGTTGGAAAGGGTTCATCAGGGGAAAGCACCTTGCAGGGGCTGGTGATGAGTCTTTGAGTCTTCATCCTACAGCCTCAGAAGAACAGCCCTGCCACTATGAGCCTCTTCCTGGTATATGAAAGTCGCACTGTTGCATTAAAATCAAAGAACAAAACCAAAACACACATCCACAAAACCAAAACCTAACTTTGAGCTTTCCCTTCATTCTGTATTAAGAATCCACAATTATAAAGACAAAACAATTCTCTCTCCACCCTAAAAAGCACACACAACAGCGAACCACCAAAATCCAGACTACAAAGATCAGCAGATCATTGCCAGAGGACAAGACAACCTCCACTGCACTACAGCTTTTAGTTCACCTTCCTTTTACAAGGAGACTACAAACTAGAAAAGGCAGCTAAACTAAGCTTCAGCCCACCAGAAGTTAAACAGCCAAGCCTTCTCCAGCTACACATGGCTGGCTGGAGTTCTCAGAGTGAAAGGGTTATTTATTTATTTTTTTTATTGTGATTTTACTTTCTTGGCTGTTGTGCAAATTTCCTTGATTTTACAAGAGATTTTTAGTTAATTATGTATTTACCTAGTTAGCATAATTGTCTTCAATTATGTAATTAGTGTTCATATGTGTAATCATTTGAACATGTAATTATATCTAATTACACCATTAAAACGTGCAAGTCAAATATCTTTATTATTTTGATTGATAGACATACAGGGAGGAAAGAAAAGTATCTCACTTGCTATTTTTATCTCCTGGATCATGAAATCTGTGAGAGTAAAAGACTTCAGCCGATAATGTTGCTATAATTATTTATAAGGACTTATCAAGCCTGTACCAAGGTTATAGCTTTCAAGTAGAGGTAGAACAAGTCAAACCACTCAAAACTATGGAGCAGTCACCCAATGCAGAAAAAAAACCACTACTAAGAATAACCTCAACATACTTCTTGGCTAATGTCCAGTTATGCACTTACTGTTATGAAGAATAACAGCCCACATGAAAAAAAATATTGAAAGAAAAAAAAGGGAAAAAAACCCACAACAAAAGACCCACAAGTTGTTCCTGCTTGTTTTGATTGCTGTTGTACGCTAGAGAGGGATTTTAAAGCTCGTAGAACTTTTCAGCTACCTCTAAGACAACCAGCATAGACAGAACAGTAATATATCTTAGTTCTGTTTAGTTTTATTTCACCAGCTGTGCTCTGAACCCTGCAGTACAGTACCAGAACAAATACCTGGTGCGCACCAAATGAATTAGGACAGTGATACTTCAGTCTTTTTAATTGCTTTTGCCTGGGAAAGCAAACATTTACACGCAGATTAAATAGTTAAGCTTATTTAAAGTTCAGCTTCTCTTCAGGTTTATATTTTTTGCCTCTACTAACACACAGAGCATTCAAAAAACACCCCAAAAAACAAAACAAAACAAAAACAAACAAAACCACCCATATATGCCTAAGCTGACTCCAAGAGCTGGGGGAGTAGAGGGGGAAGCCTCACACAACAAATATAAGAAGAGCTCTTCAGCACCACTTGGGAATAAGCCTCAATTACAGAGCATCCTTCAGCAAAAGGCATATAGTGTTTCCAGCCTGATAAGCTCACTCACACCCTGCAGAGCATCCAGGTACAAGTGCTCAGGTGGATGGCAGCACAAATAAACCCCATGCTTCCAAAAACAGCCACTCCCAGTTGCCAGAGGCTGAAGTAGGGCTCAGTCTATGATATAATTTTATCTACAAGAACAGCAGCAGAGAGAATAAAACCACACAGAAGGATCAGAGGGGTCGTTTAACGGGCATACCAGAAACATCATTTGTTCAAACTCTATCCATGTCAGACACCTTGGATGCACTAGGTTTTGTGAGAAGCATTTCTCCTTAAAATTGAAAAGCAAGAACCTCATGAGCCTGCCTTGGCAGATCACAGAATCACAGAATCATAGAATGGCTTGGGTTGAAAGGGACCATAAAGACCATCCAGCTCCAACCCCCGTGCCACAGGCAGTGACACCTTTCACTAGACCAGGTTGCTCCAAGCCCCATCCAACCTGGCTTTGAACACTGCCAGGGATGGGGCAGACACAGCTTCTCTGGGCAACCTGTGCCAGTGCCTCACCACCCTCACAGGGAAGAACTTATTCCTCATACCGAATCCAAATCTGCCTTCTTTCATCTTACAGCCGTGCCCCCCTGTCCTATCCCTACACTTCTTTGTCAAAAGTCTCCAGCTTTCTTGTAGGCCCCTTCAGGTACTGGAAGGCTGCTCCATGTTGTCCCCGCAGCCTTCTCTTCTCCAGGCTGAACAATGCCAGCTCTCTCAGCCTGTCTCCATAGCAGAGGTGCTCCATGCCACAGAGCATCTTTGTGGCATTCTCTGAACTCACTCCAACAGGTCCATGTCCTTCTTATGCTGGGCGCTCCAGAGCTGAATACAGTACAGCAGCTGGTACTCTCACATGAGCAGAGTAGAGGGGGAGAATCGCCTCCCCTGACCTGCTGGTCACGCTCCTTTTGATGTAGCCCAGCACACGGTTGGTTTCTGGGCTGCAAGTGCACACTGAAGCTGGGTCATGTTGAGCTTTTTGTCAACCAACACCCCCAGGTCCTTCTCCTCACAGCTGCTGTCAACCCAGTCTCCACCCAGCCTGTATTTGTGCTTAGGACTGCCTTGACCCAGATGTAGGACCTTGCACTTGGCCTTGCTGAACTCCATGAGGCTCGCACAGGCCCAGCTTTCCATCCTGTTCATATCCCTCTGGATGGCATCCCTTCCCTCCAGCACTGCACAGCTTTGAGCTGCTGGCAAACCTGCTGAGGATGCACTCAATTCCCCCATCCATGTCACCAGCAGTTGAGGGAATATCTCCTAATCCCCAGGTGCCATCAAGTTACTGCTATGCAAGCACCATCTTCAAGGCCACATGCAGATATGTGGAATAGAGGAGAGTAAGTTCACTGCACGCAGAACCATGGTGTGTTACAGAAACATCTTCACTCTGCTCCATGAAGTTAGTGGGATATAAGAAAAGGCTATGAAGAACAATCAAGCCTTTAATGTTCAACGACTGAACTGCCAGTCACGGAAGTGCATACTGGTGCCCCTTGAAGGGCATCAGCTCCAGGGACAAACTCTGGAGTCAAGTATAGAATACACCAGAGTCAAGTCTGTAGTCATACCATTCCTTCTCAGAGGCTCTATCACATTTGGACTTTTGGACAACAAATACATCATTTTTGGAGAAGAACTCAAATGGGCAGCAAAACAAATGTGCTTTCCAGCCATGAACAGGTCTTGCTGCTATGAGAAAATAAATGAGGAGCCTGCTGCTCTGAGGTTTCACTCGCAGATGTAGAACATGTCTTTCATTACGTCCACAGCAATGGGAACAATTCCCTATTCTGCTTCATAAAAAGCATCTTCAAGTGTTCCTTTAGGAGACAACTTTTCACAGACCAGCTATCAGAATGTTACCAGAATGTATTTCTGCTTCAGGCACAGCAGGTCTGCATATGCTGCTAGTTTCCCTGGGTTACTAAATTATCTCTTTACTCATCAAATATATTCTCTTTCAGTGAGCAAGACTTCACAGCAACAGACCTCATTGCAAAACCGCCCACCTCATTTTTGCTTAAGACTAGTATGTTCAACAGTGATGGGAAAACAGCTACTTCTGCAGCATCGCAGGGGCACTCCTCCATTCTTTCAGCCAACGTCCTAGCTCTTAGGGTCCATCAAGAAACAGGGAAACAAAAGCTGACAATATACAGACAGAAACCAAAGACTGCAGAGCACAGCTTGGGGGTAAAAAACAGGGGAAGGGGAGAAGACAGAAGCGACGCATACAGGGAACAAGTATCCATATTTCAATAAAATGGAAAACAGCACTGTTTTGCTTCTCATGATAGGGGAGTCATGCTTTGTGTTTATTGGAAACTTTCTGTAGGGGATTTCTGGCAGTTCCTAAGCTTCCACAAGGGTCAATCATAGGCGAAAAGCCTGGTATACTAAAAATCACCAACCTGGATGTTATTTCCAGCTCAATGTGCTTCTCTGATAGACTCATCTCAGTGACTGCTGATGCTTTAGCAAGCCTAGGCTCAATATTCTCAACTGAGCATGACTGAAATACACACTTCACTCGCCTTGATATTGCATTTATCTTGATCTAAGCTGACCTCTTTCTCCCACCACTTCCAAGCCCTTTTTAGAAACTTGCAAACATATTTTTTGTCAAGAGACAGCAGCCACCTGGAACCAGGAGAATCAGCAAGATACAACTGGTCGAAGCATTCAGAATACAAGAACTGAGGAGTTTAATTTCTCTATTGGCTTGCAAAACCTGTGTCATTCAATCCAGCTTCCTGCAGATGATGGGGTGAATGGATATGAAATTTTCAGTAGCATATTCACAAAATATCCAGTATGAATCAGTAAGGATGCTGTACCTTCCTCATTACTGCTGCCCAAAATATTCTGCACTCCATGAGAGGCTGAAGAATAGGCTACATAACTGTCACCTAACAAAGACAACTCCACCAAGCCTTTACATTAATTACAACTTAACTGTGAGTGGCATTAGACTGCCGCTAGGCAAAGACTGCAGGTCAAAAATAAATTCTGATGGAAATGTTTTCTTTAGGAGTTTGTGTTTTCTTCTCTGTTGCTTTTTGGGAAGTCTAAATTCTTTCAATACCAATGCCATAATCAACACAAATGGCTGGGTCTCAGCACCTCTGGACCTATCCTCTTCCTCACTTATTTCACCAACTCTGCCTGCTCCTACTTGAAGGCTCCCACAGTCATCCTCAGGAAAGCCTTTCCTCCCACAGATGAGGCTGTAATAAGATTTAGCATTGCAGCAATATACATTCACATGGAAAAGGCAAGGGGTAACGGGCACAAGTTACTCGCAGGGAGATTCTAGTTGGACACTAGAGGAAAAATTTTCACCATGAGAACAACCAGCCATTGGAATAATCTCCGCAGGGAAGTGATTGATTTCCCAGTGCTGGGACACTTAAGATTCAGATGGACAGGGTGTTGCGACATCTAGTCTGGGTTATGCTTTGCTAGAAAGGTTAGACCAGGTGGTACTTGAGGTCCCTTCCAATCTGGGATTCTATGATTCTACGCACCACTGAGACAATATCAATAAATGAGGTGTATAAGCAAGCAAAGGGAGCTTTTCAAACCCCCACAGTACACCGGGATATCACAGAGCACAGCAGAACCGCAGTCCACAACTGTCTGGAGTTGCCAAGCAGCTGATGTGCACCACGCAGTGCTTCACTCATCTCTCCTGCCAGCTCCAACAAGCAAACTCCTTCCCAAGCAGCGAGGTATCTCCATCAACAAAAATATGTAACTCTGGCATGTTAGAGAAAACCTTAATTATTTAAAATGCATACCATCTTAATTACTTAATCTGATTAGTGTAGCCTCCTCTAACGTTTCAGAACATAATCCTACCTTCACCTTATTAGGGTGTGCAAAGAAAAAATTAACATTTTCTGGTACTCCATCTATTAAAATATAAAAAGCAGCATTTCAGAAAAACGAAACAAAAAACCCATGTGATGCTCTCTTTGATCAGCTGCAAGTGAAACATAAAAGGCTCCTTTGAGGTAAACTGGATGCTACATTTTCTATTTTAATGGATAGCAATTTTTATCAACTGCTGATGTGACCAAAGAAAGCAGTTTGTGGGGAGGAGAGGGGGTTACTTACACTGGAACAGCTGTTTCCCTATTGCATTCTGCATATCCTTATTACAGTAATGGTGCTCTTGTTAGGAAAACTGATGATGATTTCATATGACACTCCTTAGTTCACGGCAAGACTTTACAAATGCTCAGTGAACACCTGACAAAATCCAGCCTGACTCATGACTAAATTAGCCTGCATTTTATGCTGGAAAAAACTCTTCAGAAATGTTTGACTCAATAAAGCTCACATTTAGCTGTGAATAGCACATGCTTCCATCATTCCTAAGCATTAAAAGAAATATGTGATTAAACTTTACCTACCTTTTTTGCTGTTGAGGCTATGAACAGTTTATTTGATGTTTTATTCCTAGAGTACAGCACCTGCATTCACACCTCTGCAGTGCACTGCAGATACATTCAGTGTTCACTACAACCTCCTCCTGCTCCAACAAGAAAATTAAGTGTTAAATGCAAAAAAATCTGGGGCAGAAATCACAGCATCCACAGTGAGGGACACCATTGAAAGACAAGCAAGCAATAGACTCCTGGAATTCCTTGGGACTGAGAGACTCGTGCATCTGAGCACATCACAAATGGAGAGCACAGCACGCTCTGACTGAGGACAACAGTGCTGCTTTATGTCAGGAAGTGCAGTTAACCCCTAACCAGACAAACTGGGATCCGCCAAAACTCTAGTTTATTAAAGAAGTTCAGTTTATGCCTACCAATCACCTGACACAGGGAAGAACAAAAAACAAAAAACATTTGTGCTATGCAGAGCACCCCCTTTCTCCACCCCAGTTCCCAGTAGGCAGCAAGGTGCATGTCCCAGCATGCAGGTCCCTGGAGGAGCAGCAGCCCTGGTTGAGCTCAGGGTGCAAAATCACCAAGCTCAGGAAGCAGAAGGTATCTCCTAGCTGCACAAGGAGAGTAGCTACTTGTTGACAGGCTGGCCATCAGCACAGCACTCCACTCCTACAAGTGGAAAGAAAACACAGCAAAACAGAGGCAGGGAGAAAATGAGGGGTCTTCCAAAAGCAGATCCTCCCACGCATTGCTTTCCAGGACAGCCACGCTTCCTGACACTCTCTTCACAAAGAACCAGCAACAAGTGCATGTCTAAGCCCCTTGATTTCAAGGGGATAAAATCATAGAATCACAGAATGGTTTGTGTTTGAAGGGACCATAAAGATCACCCAGTTCCAGCCCCCTGAAACACCTTCCACTAGACCAGGTTGCTCCAAGCCCCATCCAACCTGGTCTCGAACACTGCCAGGGATGGGACAGCCACAGCAACTCTGGGCAACCTGTGCCAGTGTCTCACCACCATTACAGGGAAGAACTTCCTGATTATCTGATCTATATTTACCCTTTTTAGTTTAAAGCCATTATCCAATAATGCTGCATAGGAGAAGACTGTCAGAAGGATGGATATGAGGAGGTGGAATCCACTACAGCTCTGCATGAGAAAGCCTCAGTACTTATTAGGTCATTTTGCATCCCAAATAGTCAAAATAACTTAGCTCACTGGGAGCAGAGAGCACACAACTCTCAAGATGGCTGGATTATGTGTGGCAGCAGCAGCTGCTGCCTCCCCATTTCTGGAGTTTGGTCAGGGCAAGGGGACAAACGTGAGGACCCCATCCCTTGCCAGAGAGCAACTGGGCAAGAACTCAGGCATTGCTCTCCCTCCCTTCAGCACATTTTCCATCTCAGAACACACTGCTCATGACAGGATAATGTAACCTGAGGTGTGACAGAGGTGAAAGACACGGAAAAAAAAACCCAAACAATGTAGCTGAGGTTATGCTGACAAACAAGGTCTTTATCATTCAGCCTTTAGTGGACAGGCAAGATACAAAATCTCAGCCAGCCCCTGCTCTTTTAGAAGATGCTGCTTCCTCTGACCCTTGTGGTCCAAATGCCACTCCTAACCTTAGGACAGTCACAGTCGTTGCTGCCACTAGTCAGTGGACAGTGACTAGGACAGTCACTAGTCGTTGCTGATGCCCCAGCACAGGCTAGATCAGCCAAAGAAGGGAAGGATAAGCTGCATCCCTCCATGGGCTGTGCAAGAGGGTCTTATTAGTGTAAATAAAAAGGCACCTATTAGCTACATAAAAGAGCAAATAACTTGTGTCACAGGGATAAGTGTCCTTACACATATCTTGTGGAGCTGACAAGCAGGTACAGCACAACACTCAGTTCCTGGGCTAACAGCTGTTAAAGTGACAGGTCTGAATGGTGGCACAACAGCTCCTTACCCTGAGGGACATGCAGCTGGCCCCAGCAGGTCTGACACAGACCATGAGCTCAGCCCTACCACCGGGGACAGGGGAGGACACATCACATCACCCTCATTCTCAGACAGAAATGGGTTTTGCAGGATTCTGTTAATAAATCCGAAACAACCTTTGGGCAGAATTCTGAATGCAGTAATTTATGAAAAGAGGGCTGCATTTGCCCACCCACCATTAGCCTCACCTGAGCATGGATGTGGCATTTCAAAAACTTAATCAAGGAAAATTAGTTTCCATGGCAACTAATGGCACATTTAATAGATCAAGTGATGAGTGCTGTATATAAGAATGCTGCAAATTATGAATAGCAGTGCTATATCAAATGCTGCACAATCACTCCACAGATAACAAGCAGACAATCATGTGTTGGGGTGCTCAGAGCTTTCTGTATAATTAGGAATGAGGCTAAGTTTTGGGGAGCAGCAGTATGCAAGGGTTTGTAATCTCTTCCCTTTGTAATAGCTACTGTAGCCTTCCATTACTCTCTCAAAAGGTTTCACTGATACTGATTAGAATGCAACAATTTTTAAGCAAAGTTGCACAACAGTTTCCAGCTTGAAAGTGCAACCACCACCCTGAATAGAGGATTTTCCCCATCTCTACCTGCCTGTAACTAATACTAGGGGGAATTTTGTGGCATGTTGTAGGAAGCCAGTTAAGACTAAATCTGAAGACACATTTTCAAAGAGAGGCCCCTACAGAGCAGCATCACTTCAACATGACTTGGAGCAGATCAGAAAGAGGCACATGCGAGTCATCAGCCTGTTACAGAGCTACATCAATGGATCAAAAAGTTAAAAGCGATGCCTGGAAAGACAAAAAGACATAAATGTGCACTTCGGGAAAGCACACAGGAGCACTGACAAGAAAAGGAGAAAACAAACACTCATTCCTTCTCTCAGACTTCCACCTGAAGCAGGCACCCACCACAGGCAGCCTCAAATCACACAGGGTGTCATTAAGAAGCCTAAAGAGGCAGCAGAGTGGCCTGGCACCATGTCATGCACACTCACACCAGCCCTGCCAACTTTCACAGAATCACTGAATGGTTTGGGTTGGAAGGGACTTTAAAGCTTATCCAGTTCCAGTCCCCTGCTACAGGCAGGGACACTTTCCACTAGACCAGGTTGCTTTTCTTCTCTGAAGCCATGAGGAGAGGAACCCCATGAGCAACACTTTCTCTTGCCTCTTCCAATCCATGAAGGAAGGAGGTGAAAATGTGGGTCCTACCTAGTTTGGTCTGATTCTCTATTGCTGACATCCTCCTGCTACAGTCCCTCATGTCCATGGGGAGGGAGTGTAAAGTAACACTGACCCCCCATGCATGGGGCAGAAGCAGAAAGCGCTTTCCCACAGGAAGCTGAAAGCACCCTCATGCAGATAGGCACACTAGCACTGGGAGTATCAAACCTGCTCTCTGCCCCAGGGAGAGTTCTCAGAGCTAAAAGCATTTCCTTCCAGGCATTACAGTGTGCACACAAAGGTACTCATTTGTAATTGTGTCCTAGGTAAAAAAAAATTGGATATTCAGGAGCCACCTTGCAAAACTAAGGCAAAGGACACATCTTCAACCTTCTGAGAGAGACTGTTTTTCCTCTCTTTATATCCCAAGGGAGCTTTTAATGTGGCAGAAAGGAAAATCAGATAGATACTGTGATGGTAACAGCAGTCCCACAGCACAGGAGGCTGCAACGGAGCATCAGCAAGGTCTCCTCTCCTTGAAGATGTTCCACAGAATCGTGAGGGTTGAGAAGAAAGGTGCATGGGGCAACAGAGCAAATAGAGGAGTCTTTGGAGACTCCCTAAGGACCATATCTACTCACAGCAGTTTACAGCAATGGTCCAAGGCTCACCTGCAGGCATCTAACCCACAGAGTCAAGGAGCAACTTTTAGGCCAACAGGAAGGCAATGACTGCAGAAACATCAAACAAAAAGACCTTATGTCCTTTACAGCCACACAGAGGGCTCAGCATGGTCTTTCTCAGGGCTTTACTTCTTAAGAAGACCCACTCTATAGTGCTGGTATATGCTGCAGACCATCTGGCACAAACCTGCTGTCATCCACCTAAGACCTTGAGAGGACTCACAGGAGGAAAGTGCACAGGAGGTTTTCTTCTGCCATTAAATACTTGGCTTTCAAACTGCCTCTCAATAGTTGTGGAGACCTACTGTGAGCTCAGAATCAGGAAAACAGGTGAATGCAGCTAATTAGCCCCCAAAACAAAAAGAAAAAAAAATCTTTGTTAAGTAAAGTGCATGATTTTAAAGAGAGTTTAATTTTCTAGTGTAATTAACTGTAGCTCCAAACCCTCAGCTACCAAGGCACCCAATTATGAAACTCCGTTTGCAAATCAGGAGAACTTTCCACGTTAGCATTTGCACCCAATCTTACATGCTGTTCCCAGAATGGAAGGCTTGCTTATTACTCACACCAGCCTTACATATTGAATGATCTTTTTACTTGAGCTCTGCTCCCATAGCTGCCTGGCTCCCGTAGCTCACTAAGCAGGAACAGCAGACATTCTGTTAACGAACCAGCACAATGTTTGTGAAAGCTGAAGCCCAAAATTCACTTCTTGTCTTCATGCAGTGTCTACAGGTGGAACCTGGCGGCCTCCATTTAGCTGTAATGCCATCACCTATGATGGCCAAAGCAACAGCAATTGGCAGAGAAACAAGGCAAGAGAACAGCATGTGCAGAAATCAGTTTGCTCTTGGCATCCCTGCAGCGATGCACCACTTTCCTGCTAACATCCACGCTCCCCTCCATGAGCCACTGCCACACTGTTTTGGCATTTCTGCTCCACAATACATCTAGCAGCCTTTATTTCAGAAAATAATTCCTAATGATCCCTTATCTGATTGCTGCTGAAGTTTAAGGAGTGGTATAGGACAGTGCTTGGCTGTCCTGGTTTTGGCTGGGATACAATTCATTTTCTTCCTAGCAGCTGGTCCAGCACTGTGCTTTGGCTTTAGTGTGAGAACAACGCTGATAACACACCAATGTTTTAGCTGTTGCTCAGTAGCACTTACCCTGATCAAGCACTTTTCAGTCTCTCATGCTATGCCAGTGAGGAAGGGCACAAGAAGCCAGCAGGGAGCAGAGACAGGACAGCTGGCCCAAATTAGCCAAACGGATATTCATACCACAACAGGAAAAAAGGAAACTAATCATTTAAGAAAAGGAAGGAAAAAAAATTAAAAAAAAAGACTAAAGCAGGCTATGGCAATTCATTGATTTAAGTGACCTGGTTTCTTGTGAAAGCTCACTTGGAGTATTGTGTGCAGTTCTCGTGTCCTCAACATAAAAAGGACATGGAACTGTTGGAACAAGTCCAGAGGAGGGCCACAAGGATGATCAGGGGACTGGAGCACCTCCCGTATGAAGATAGGCTGAGGAAGTTGGGGCTGTTCAGCCTGAAGAAGAGAAGGCTGAGTGGAGACCTCATAGCAGCCTTCCAGTATCTGAAGGGGGGCTATAAACATGCTGGGGAGGGATTCTTCATTAGGGACTGTAGTGATAGGACAAGGGGTAACGGGTTAAATCTTAAACAGGGGAAGTTTAGATTGGATATAAGGAGGAAATTCTTTACTGCAAGGGTGGTGAGGCACTGGAATGGGTTGCTCAAGGAAGCTGTGAATGCTCCATCCCTGGCGGTGTTCAAGGCCAGATTGGGCAGAGCCTTGGATGACATGGTTTAGTGTGAGGTGTCCCTGCCCATGGCAGGGGGGTTGGAACTAGATGATCTTAAGGTCCTTTCCAACCCTAACTATTCTATGATTCTATGATTCTAAAACCCTGCGAGGACTTCCAGCCAGCAGTAACACCAGTATGGTACACCATGTATATCCATGGACAGCATCACCTGGCAGTCATTATGACAACACAACTTGGACACTCACTGCTGCTGCTGTGGTGGGAGAATTGAATATGATACAGTCTCCAAGAACTGAACACACAGTCCCACGAATAACTCTGGAGACCAAAAAGCTTTTGCAAGGCAGAGGTCCAAGCCACGCCAGCATCTGCAAAGACCAGTTCTTGCAAGGAGAGATGCAGGACACATGGTCTCATAGGTTAACTCACAGCACACTTTCTTTTTCTCCTTAATTGATAAGTGTTTTCTGCTTGGGGGAAGGAAATACAATGAACACCAACAGGGGATTTTACAAATGCCTAGTTCTGGGCTGCTTATTTCTTACAGCATTTAAAACAAAAGAAGTTTCTATGTATGTCAATAATAATTGAAAAAAGTTTGAGAAAAACTTGCAAGTTGAACAGCCTTCTTAGAATAGATTCATAATTACGTATTTTATAAACTCACTTCCAAAGGTCTGATAAAATATCGGTTTGAAAATAATTTCCATAGAATTTGCAAATCTGATAACCCTCTGTGCAAAAATCAGTAAAAAATTGAAATACTGAAAATATAGGCAATTACCACAAAATGTATATGGAAGTCTCATACACAACAAAATAAAAATGCACTTTCACCACTTCCATATATAAGAATAGGAGGCATCCTGCTGGATACTTCTCCTCAAAGTCACCTCATAGTCAAGGCTGTCTGAGCATGAGAATCCAACAAGATATTGTCAAGTTTCATACATAAATTCCACACATATAAAAACGAAAAGTTTGAAAATAAATGCCGTATCCCCTCTTCAAGCCAGCAACTATCTCTTGTTCGTAACAGAAACACACTGCAGACCTCCTGCTGAAGAGCCAGAATGTATTCAACAAGCAAAATAAATAAAAACCTCAAACTATCTGTATTTAAAATACCAAGAGTAATTACTGGCATGTAAGAGTCGTTCTCTGGCAGCTGGGAATGGTGAGCACCAGCTTGCTGATTTTACATCCACCCTGATCTCCTGCCTGACCTTCATCTGTGGTTTTTCCCAGCAGCCCCATTGACAAAACTCGCACAAATATTAGTGAGATTCCTGGCAGTCTTGTCTACTAGAAGCCAAATTTCTTGGGCAACCAGTCCAAGGGGCTGCAGGCCCTCCAGACTTCCATGCCAAAGTTTAAATCTGGCAATGGAAAAACCTATGGTGTCTTAGGCCCTATTATTTTTTTTCCCATACTTTCTGGAGCACTAAAATTGAATGGATATTTAATAGGAAGGTCATAAAAAGGCTAATGTTCAAATGCAGTCTTGCCAAGCCTCCCGTATTTTGCTGCAGAATCATCCATTTGAGACTACCAAAACTACTCCGTTGTTCCCAGGCAGTTTATCTGCAAAAAATACTGCGAGTGTGAGAGAGCTGTAACATGGGACCAAGCAACCGAGGTGCTGGCTGACAAAGAAAATCTATAAACAGCTAAAACAGAGATAAATCAATTTTTCATCCTGAATCCCAGAGGAGAAAATAGAGACTTTTATGAAAAAGAGCAGCCACGTGGTTGCTTTCTCGATATGAGATTTTGGTTGAACAGCTTTTTTTTGATTCAGCAGCATCGTAAGCTTTGTTACTGCTTGAGATCGGACCTTTCATAGCTGGTCCAAAGCATTTCCTGGCAGCTGGCTCTGAAGCTGCCTTGGGCTGGGGGTTTGAGAGGCATCTTTGATTTGAGCTGCACCAAACCTTGCAGGCTGCGGGGCAGCTTTGCTGGAGCAGATGGGTTGAGAAAGAAACTTTCTTCAAGGAAGCTCACTGGAAGTGTCAATCTGCCTTTATCCTGCTCCCTTTTACCTGCACATGAACATGCTATTTATTTCCACCCAAATAGATGGTACGCCACAAACTGCTGCATCCAGAGCCATCTGCTTTGGACATTAAAAAGTTGTTAAATAAGCCTAGAAAAGAAACATTTGAGAAAGCAGAATAAATCCAACATTACTAACAGGGATTGAGAGGCATGGACTTGTTTCAGGGATGCGGCAGGACACAGCAGCCAGCCTGAAGCAGATCCCATCTGCCCCAAGTTCAACAGCACCAAACACCTTAACAAATGACCTAAAAAGCACCCAGGTGTCCGCAGGCAGTAGGTGCTCTCTTCCTGCATCAGTCAGTGCAATATTAAAACGTTATGATCAACTTCTGTGAATGAGGTCTGTGTCAGCCCAAGTTTTATCACTTGGCTCTTTCGATGAACAGCCACCAGCATCTTCCCCAACAACGTTCAATGCGTCACCAGTCTTCCATGGTGTGAGCACGATCAGAGAGAAGAGGGCAATCAGCAATTGCAGAAAACACAACAGCAGGACAATAAATACTTTTCATAACTTATGAAGCAGTGAACATTTAACTTCACAATAACAGAACATCATTGTTCTTATTTGGGGTGTTACCATCATAGAATTGTATCTTCTAGTTTTTAAAGCCATTCCCCCTTGTCCTAATCCTACATGCGCTTCTAAAAAGCCCCTATCCAGCTTTCTTGTTAGCCCCTTTATGCACTAGAAGCTGTTCTAAGGTCTTCCTGCAGCCTTCTCTTCTCCAGGTTAAACAATCTTATATCTCTCAGCCTGTCTCCACTCCAGAGGTGCTCCAGCCCACAGAGCATCTTCATGCCTTCTCTGGACTCACTCCAACAGGTCCATGTCCTTCTTATGTTGGAGGCCCCAGAACTGAACACAGTACTCCAGGGGGTGGTCTCACATGAGCAGAGTAGACGGGGAGAATCACCTCCCTTGACCTGCTGGTCACATTCCTTTTGATGCAGCCAAGCACATGGTTGGTTTCTGGGCTGCAAGCACACATTGACAGCTCATGTTGAGCTTCTTGTCAACCAACACCCGAAAGTCCTTCTCCTCAGGGCTGTTCTCAATCCAGTCTCAGCCCAGCCTGTATTTGTTCTTGGGACTGCCCTGAACCAAGTGCAGGACCTTGCACTTGGCCTTGTTGAACTTCATGAGGCTGGCACAGACGCAGCTCTCCAGCCTGTCCACATCACTCTGGATGACATGCCTTCCCCCCAGTGTGTCAACCACACCACACAACCGGACACTTAGTCGAGTCTTTTGGGGTTTTTTAGGCTACTGCTTTCTTTCTCCTTCATCTGGCAAAGGCTAGACAGAGATTACTTAATTCAAAAGAAAAATGTCTTGGTTTATAGCATAGCTTTAATGTGTGACTACAGCTCAGTGTAAAACTGTATGTAATTTTCTAAGACACAGCCAGACCTATGCCTTCTCTGAAACAGCACAAGCTAAACTTCAACTTCTTCATTCTTAAATCTTCTCATTAAACTGGAAACAGCTATGGAAGAATCAGCATGTCTCACTGTCTTGGAGGAACATCAAGTCTGCAGACTTGAGGTCTCTCAGTCCCTTTCCCCAGCAGTACTTTACAGCTCCTACCTGTTCTCGGCAATTTCAAGAGAGAGGTGTTCAATTCTTCACCTTGCAAAGAAATTCCTTCCAAGGTATTTTGGTGTTCATACTCTCATACAAGCATGAGAGCTGTGAAACGTAGCCACATCAGCTAATTACAGGCATGCCCTCAGGTCTCAGCATGCAGCTTGTTTGCCAACAGAGCAAGATGAGGGGAAGCAGCAGAAGACAAAGACATGGTCACTTTGAGGGAACAGACAGTGGGTTTGGTTCAAAGAGGAAAAGAAAATATAGAAATGGAAAAGCAGAGCATGGTGGAGAATAAAGCATTTACACCCGCACAGGTCTTGAAAGGTCCTGATCTAATATAACCTACTGACAGGGTGCCCTAGACACAATGGGGTGGTGATGGGGACCCATACACCAGGTCAGCACAAGTTGATGAGCCTCTTTAGCAGAAGATGAAACCAACTTGTGCAGACTCAGGGACAGACAGAGCAGAGGAAAGAAGCAGTGTCACCGGGCACGGTGGGGGCTCACCTGTGGCCGAGGATGGCCAGTGACCAGGCAGGTCAGCTCCAGCGTCTCACCCTCACGGATGGTGTAGACCCTCTCCGAGTAGCGCTCCTCCTCGATGTTGCATGCCAGGCCTGAGTGCACGATCCGCACAGTGGGGGGAGCTGAAACACCCAGAGAGAAAAACTAGGTGAGCATCACCGCCTGGGGCTCACACAGACCCGTCTGCACTGCAGCAGTCTGGGGCCCTGCAGACCCCTAGATGGGAGCACTGGGGATGAGTATCTTCACCATGCAAAATACTATTCTGCTTACTCATCACATGCATATGGTGGTGGATGCCTCACCTCCAAAAACCTTCTAGGCCAGGTTGAACAGGACTCTGAGCAATCTGATCTACTTGAAGGTGTCCCAGTTCATTGCAGGGGGGTTGGAATTAGATGAGCTTTAAGGTCCCTTCCAACCCAAACCATTCTATGAGTCTACATTCATTGCCAGAAGATATTGCCACAGTATTTATTAATACCCAGCAATGCCCTGAGCCAAACCTTCACAAACTCATTTGCATTCCAGTGATTTTTGTTTCAATTTCCAAATGAACTCTGCATTATTGTTCTTTCCATTATATATCTTTCTAAATGTATTATCACACTCATTATGCAAATGAGAAGCCTTAATTAAACCATTAAAATTAAGCAGAAGAAACAGTGGGACTGATGCTGCTTCCTTTCAAAGTCGATACCAAAATCCTGTTGCTGTCAGAGGGCCCAGGATTTGGACCAGAGGTTAAGTTTAAGCAGAACCCTTACTTTAATTTTCTTGCATATGCAACCTGAACTACAGGAAATTATTCTGTTTTACATGTTGTACATGTAGCAAAACTTCCATGTTGTTGCTAATACTCAAATACAAATTACAGCTCTGCTTCAGCAAGTCTCCAAAGCATGTTCCTGGTTCTATGATTTCCTTTATTGCTGAATGGTGAAATTCACAACTATTAAAATTTTCAGAGATAAAGAAACTGAATTACAATCCTACTGCCAAATAAAGTAACATAAACAGTGGAAGAGATAAAACATAATTGTGGTGAGTTCTAAAGACCCAGCATTTCACCCTGTCTACTCATCAGCACACTGCTCCTTTTCAGTAAAAGCAGATGCCCCTTAAAGTCTTAAGTGAAGTCTTAAACCACAACCAGCAAGCAGAACAATTAGAACTGAGCCCAAAGGGACTCCTGTCCCCATTCCCCATGGACAGGAGACCCGTGCTGCTGGGATAACATCCATGCATTTTCCCCAACAGTAGTGACCTCTCCCAACTGCTGCTCCATTTCCAGGGCTCTGCACTGCACATTGCCTCCCTCTCACACCACTCCACTGCTTCTTTGCTCAATCTGCAATTGCTCAATTAATACACACCTCAGACACACGTGGGATCCCTGGGATGCATCACTGGTACCCCTGCAGAATCCCATCACCATGCCATTGCTGGTCCAAATTGAACACTACTCCCAGTTAACACAGTCCATTGTGGCATCAACTGCTGCACAAAGCCCAGAACTGATACAAGCCTGCTAACAATTCAAATTTCTGACCCTTCCTCTCCAGAGGCTGAAATAATTCAAAGGCTCAAGCAAAGGGTCCTGAAAAAGACAGTGTCAGGTCAACTATATGAACAGGAAGAGAATATTTCAGGCTGTGATGACTAGGCCTGACTTTCTCAGCTACCTTGCATCACCCTGTCTATCTCAGTTACTACATTTATATCATTTTCAATGTGCTTGGCCTAGATTAACCTCTTCAGCAAGTGTTTAACAAATAAAGAAACAAACCTCTCCTTGGCAGAACCTGTCTGCAGAGCACCAGGACAGGCAGAAGAGCTCATGCAGGGAATGGACGTTTCCTCAATTACTGATGTGTTCCCAAGTCACAGAATGGTTTGGGTTGGAAGGGACCTTAAAGATTATCCAGTTCCAAGCTCCCTGCCATGGGCAGGGACACCTTCCACTAGACCACGTTGCTCCAAGCCCCTGTCTCCAACCTGGCCTTGAACACTGACAGGGATGGGGCAGCCACAGCTTCTCTGGGCAACCTGTGCCAGCACCTCACCACCCTCACAGGAAAGAACTTCTCCTAATATCCAATCCAAATTTCTTCTCTGTCAGTTTAAGACCATTCCTTCTCATCCTATCCCTCCATGCCCTCATAAAAAGTTCATCTCCTGGGACTTCAGTCAAATAATACAAGGTGACCCAGCCCTGGACAACCACCAGGTCAGCAAATATAATGGCTTGGTGGGGCCACTCAAGACTAACCAAATGGGCAATAGAGCAAAAGGTGCCCCCCCCCATGCTCATACCCTCCCATCAGGCAGAGGGGAGGGAAGTGGGGGGTGGAAAGGGGATGAGGGGCGCAGCAGGTCAACAACAGCAGTGAGCTCCAGCACAGCCTCCAGCAAGCTCTGTGCCTCAAAACAAGTTTCAAGGACCTATCAGCTCACCCTCTCCACTTTTCTTTTGGCAGCCCCATTTAGCAAAGATGAATACAGGCTAAAGTATTCTTGCTTTTGGCAGTTCTGTGAGGCCAGGAAAACCTGCTCCCTAGCATCAACTACTTCCAAGTTCAACACAATGACTGAATATACACCCGATGCTCAGCCTATGGTCACGTTTAGTCAGACAAGCATATCTACCTGCGTCCCTGCCCAGGAGCTGCCTCAGATGTTCTTTACTGCTTAGAAAAAACAAATTGAACCTAGCCATCCCTTTGTACCACAGGTCCAGGCTTCTCTTTCTGACGGAGCTCATCATCCCTCCTGCAAGGCCAGAGATGTCCTTGTCTAGGAGCCAGTCCCATGTGTCACAGTCTGACTTCAAAATAATCCATTAACTCTCAATTTTTTTATATTTTTTTTTCCTAAGTAGGACAACAGCACTAATGGTCAGTGTTCTGCAGCTTTCCCTGTGCTAGAAGAGCTGATCTCCCTCCACAGACCTCAAGAGTCCAATGTCCTGGGATATGGAGCATCCTCTTTGTTCTGCATGCACAGCTGCTGTACAGCAGGGCTCTGGGCCACAGCTGGGGCTTTTATGATTTTCCACAATACAGATATTAAAATACTAAAATGTTAAAACAGAGCCATGGAGCAGAAAGGTAAAACAAGGTTCAGCATAGATCACAAGTCTTCTGATAAAATTAGAAGAGTCAGCAACATTATGCCAACATCCTCTTGCCTTTTAAATCCATATTACATTAATATTACATTTTCATTCATACGAAATTCATATAACTTCAAATTACATTTGAAGCATCCTTCATTTTAGTGTCTATGCCACTGCTCCACAGCTATTAGGTTTGGGAAGGCAATACATAAATGAAAAAATACCCCCCTGTGTGTTATTATGGCAAAAGATTACACTGCTTTAAGAGGAGATCAAACAAATAAAGGAAAATAAAAAAATAGTCTTACTACACTAAGTTTTAAAATCTTATGGTTGGGGAGACATTGCATAATTACGAAATGTCATCTCCCTCTCTACTGCAGGAATATTCACTACAGCTACTTTTTAAATAGGCCTCCAAGGATTTGATACCAGACGAGACATTAAAGTAATATATACTTGGCATTTATTTTGTTTGTGGCATTTTGGAAGAATTTCTCTTGTGATCATACACAGTAAATATTGCATGAAACAACCCATCCTCGTGCTGTTCCTCGCAGCTCGCACACACAAGTCAAAGAAAGCTCCTTATGACACTTAGGTAAGAAGGAAAAGGCTCAACAACAAAATCAAGTACAAATCCACCACACTTCTGCTGCAAAGAAGTTGTATGGCTCCATGAGATTGCTTTTTTCAGATGAAAAATGGTGCCAACCTGACTTTTCACCATATCTTGTTATATAATGATGTTACCTAGGTCCCTTTTATTGGTTGATCTTTTCCAGCAATTTCAATTCATTTCACTTCTCTGCCTCTAGCACACACATATACTCCTACACAAAAGATTTGGTTCAACTTGCAACAAGTTCCTCAGACATTACAGACCAGGGGAAAAAAAAAACAACAAAAACCAAATGCAATAAAAATTTATGTGAAGGCAAAATTAGATATGCCCCAAATTGAATATGTATGTGGGTATCTAGACACGCTTAATAAAAAAAGACAAAGGACAAACCAGATGCTGTAATGAATGCTAGCTAACTTCCAAGGGAAATATGCAGAATACATTTATTTTCAAAGGCAGTGCAAGAATAAGTAGAAAAGAGTCTTTTTCAAACCAAGCTGGTCACCCAGAAAAAGCAAATGAACAAGTGGCTTTAAACTGACAGAGGGGAGATATAGATTAGATATTAGGAAGAAGTTCTTTGTTGTGAGGGTGGTGAGGCACTGGCATAGGTTGTCCAGAGAAGCTGTGGCTGCCCCATCCCTGGCAGTGTTCAAGGCCAGGTTGGATGGGGCCTGGAGCAATCTGGTCTAGTGGAAGGTGTCCCTGCCTGTGGCAGAGGGGGTGGAACTGGATGATCCTTAAGGTCTCTTCCAACCCAAACCATTCTGTGATTCTATGATTTTAAGTACGAGTTGGGATAATACAAAGGAAATGCTTCACGACATACAGTAGGTTTGTGGAGTTGCGGGGCAAGTAAGACACCTTGGAAAGCCAGAGTGCTCCAGTCTGTCTTTCTACTTGAAGTGCTGGTAACTCTCCTGACCTTAATAACAACATTCACAATAACCGGTATTTTTCTAAAAAAGCTCAACTGCCATAATCATGGAAATAAATGATAATTTTAGTTCTTATTGGGAAAAAAAAAAAAGGAAGCTTTTAGTCTATGAGATTTCGATTGCACTGTTTCCTAACCACTCAAAAGAGAAAAGAGAAGACATGTTGAATTAAGAAAGCATTTATTCACAATTTCTAGGTTAATCTCAAAAGTTTCTAGGGCATGAGATATTTGTTTACATGTGACTTTATCACATCACCAAATTAAAAACTGACCAAAGAATAAATGGATTGATTTTTTTTTTTTTAAGAGCACTAAACATCCACAAATGGCATCATCAGCTACTCAGTCTTCCAGAGACAGCTGGAAGGTGAAGCCTCTCTCCTCCTCCTTCTTCACTTCTCCCCAGCCACCTCTGTCTTTCGGTACATAGTAATTCATCCTGGATATACACGCTTGGACTAAGACCAACAAATGAATCACATAAAACCTTTGCGAGAGTTTTCTTTCATGCTTTACTAGCACAAAACAGGGTCCTTGCCAGCTTCAGACACCTCCACCAGCTCACTGCGAGGAGAAGGAGAGCAGAGTATGCCTATGAGATGCAACAGCAACCACTTTGGTATTCTTTATCTTAAATAAGAAAGAATTCTTTAAAAGAGACATGGATCTAAGCCAATATTCCTGCCTGAAGAGTTATCATGGCTTTTTCCCCATCCTTCTCCAAACTGGAGTATGCTTACCATTCCAGAAACAGATGCCCACAGAGATCATATGCCATAGATCATAAGTTTTTAATACTTGCCCAGCAGCACAAACAATAAACAGCGGTGTAATGAGTTGTAAGGCAGAGGGACGGAGAAATAAATCTATCTGTTCCTAGAAAAAGTATTATGGTTCCCCTAACTCAATAGATACTCTGCTGATAAGCTTTGTAGTGTCAAAATTAGGTCAGCCTGTGACAGTAGTGTTGGGAAGCAGCAGTGTGATTTAATTAGCTCTGTGCCTTCTTATGTTAGTACTATCAATCAAGGAGGCTTCCTGAGCTCCAAAAATACGGTTTAAGTCACAGAGATATGGGTGAATATCAAGTAACGTGGCAAAAACACTCCAATCATAGAGGAAAAGAAGTTGACTTCAATCCTTGTCTTGCTAGTCTGGTGGGTAAGGTCAGCTCAGGGCCAGCCCAGAAGAGAAGAACACAGGATAGACGCTACTATGCACATGAAGGGAAAGCAGGCAGGAAATAGTTTGCACTGATGCGTAGAAACCTTTTAAACTATGGACCTCTTCCTGCTATCACTTACCTACTATGGCTACTGAAAGTAACGTATAGCCATAATCCTATTTAAAAAATAAAATAAATAAAAAAGAAATACTAAAGAGAAAATATTTCAAAGTTTTAACCAAATGCAATAATACCAAAATTTCCACAAGACCACCTGTGCTTGCTCAGTAGCACTTTGTATGATATGGATTGAACCAGGAATTTCATAACTGATTTCAAATGGCCTTTATTAGGGCAAGCCCCTTGCACAGGTCAACATCAAACCACCTCTAGCCACAGGCTTCCCATATGAGGTACCTGTCATTTTTCTCAGCTGGGGCCCAAGATGAAAAATATAATCAATAACCTTAATATTTATTAAATAAAACCAACTTGTATAACATTTCTCATTCCCCACTATCCCCCAAAGGATACTAAACTGAAGAGGAAAAAAAAAAAGTTCCAATAATAAATTTATTAGTGGACAGAACCTAACCTCCTGTTGGAAAAAGATGTCACAAATCTCACATTACCTGCAGCAAAATATTCTAAATTCTGCATTGATGAGAGTTATTGCCACAGGGCAGTTGATTCATCACAGCAATACCACTGAGACGCCTGGTCACTTCATTTGCAATTAGCAGAATTAAGAGCTGGTGAGAGTACAGGAAAACTTAATTCTGAGAGTTGCAAGCACATCTGCAATTACTTTAAATCATCTTTGTCTAAAAAAGGATTATTTTTTCCTTACTATGCTGCAGAACTGCATGAAATGCACTGGGGGCTCCACTCCTGCTAATTGGTTTTACATGGGAAGGCTCCTGATGCAAAGCAGCAGAGAGAAACTGCAGATATGATAAGTGAATGCTGCCCATATGCAGCCAGTGCTGATGCTGAGCAGTGGAGAGGCGAGGGCCTGAGCATGCAGATGTGCCTGTTCCAGTACCAACGCAGCTCCCCACAACAGGGTAGGAAAGCCCAGGGCTACAGAGCACCCAGAAGATGAGAAGCATTCTACGTTTTCAAGAAGAGTCATTATCGTTCTCCTATTTCACATATACATCTAATTTTAATTGCATTTTAAATAATCCTACAAGTTCCACAAATCATGAAGATCTTATCATTGTGCAGATTAAAGGAAATAATTACAAAACCCGAGCTCTGATATTTTTCAGAGTTTAATTCTCTCACCATTGTCCTCCAACAAGGTCTTGACCAAATCACTGCGTAAGTGGAACTTTTCACCAGCAAATAACTGGTCAAAGATCACAGAATATTATCACAGACTCATAGAATGGTTTGTATTGGAATTGAAAAAAACATCCAGTTCCAACACCCTGCCATGGGCAGGGACACCTTCCACTAGATCAAGTAACTCCAAGCCCTGTCCAACCTGGCCTTGAACACTGCCAGGGATGGCGCAGCCAGAGCTTCTCTGGGCAGCCTGTGCCAGTGCCTCACCACCCTCACAGGGAAGAACTTCCTCCTAACATCTAATGTAAATCTCCCCTCTGTCAGTTTAAAGCCCTTTCCCTTGTTCTAACCCTACATGCCCTTGTCAAAAGCCCCTGCCCAGCTAATTACATTTGGAAGGAACTGTAACACTGAGGCTCTCAGTGCCTGGCAACCAGCCCCAAAGCATATGGCTGCCACTCTAACTGGTGCCATCTTAGTCTTCAGTTAATTATGGGTGCACAAATCTAGAGCATCCTTTTCAAGATTTTAGTTCAATTTGAGTTTTCTATGAAACTCAGAGAAGGGAATAGCTCCTAAAAACATAGGAACTTGGTTTCTTGTTCTAGCCATTCAATAACTTGCTACTTATTTTTCATCAGCACTTATTTGTCCTTAAACATTTACCCTTTTTTTGTTTAGCAGCACATAGCAAAGTTGGCAAGCAAAGCTGCACTCTTCACAGATAAACTGAAAAGACCCATATGAGCCAGGGAATACCCAAAGCATCCCTGTTGACATTTCAGTCTCTTCTCCGGTCAGCCTGCCAGGACAGCCACCATGCCCACCCAGGTGGAGAGCCCAGATTCTAAAGCCTTTTTTACAGTCCCAAGCACCCTACATATTTCTGTATATAAGACAGGATCCCTCTTCTCTACATGTAATTAATTGATGCCAGTGCATTTTAACTTTTTAAGATTTTTTTGCATTGTCCTGGAATATCAAACAGCATCACATGTCAGAGATAAACCCTTTTCCTAACGCATACACATTTTTATTACTGACTGATTCTATCTCAGCTTAGCCAGAGAGAGCTGACTGCAATACCACCTCTGCTGCCATTTCCAAGGAGCAAATGGCTACCAGTGCAGCTGCCATTGCTGGGTCACGATCATGTGTCCCTGCCAAGGCAAAGAATTAAGAATAATTTCCTCTCTGCGCTTGCAGGAAGTTATCTCCTGACTTACCTCTTGCTCCTTGTTTCGCTCATTAAACTGCCAGCTAATTCAATTCAAGGAGATGGACTGTTCTTCTCCACGCTGCAGGATTGCTAGCATGCACACGTTCAGATATGATTTACAGATCTGGCTGCCAAGTTACTTTCCCAAAAGAAATATGAAGACAACATGGGTACCTTCACTTCAACCAGCACTGCATGTGGGACATAGGGCAACAGCCTCTCTCTTGACCTTGGAAATAGAAACTGAATAGTCTGGAGTATCAACACTGAGAAAACATCCCTCCGGTACAGGACTTCCAGACAGGATTCTGAGGAGGTATTTCTTTGGGTTTTGTTTTTCCTGGCTTCAAGTAAAAGTAAAGTCACTGAGTCACACTGCCTTGCAATTCTTGCTTCTGCTTGACAACCTGAACAGGCAATTAAAGATTAGCACAATAGCCATGTTTTCCTATGCCACAGAAAGCATAGAATACACTAGAAGAATGGCTCAAAATACAGTACACAATTTAGTGTACTAAAATAGTGGCCCCTGCAATTCATACTTCTAAATTCCTCATCCTCTTCTCCCAGCATGCTCAGAGAATGACACTGTCATGATTTCTTGGTTAGTTCACAATACGCCAGGTTGAGGTATCCTTTGCACTCAACAAATATGGCATCTTTCCAGGATCACACTGATTTGGAGGGGATTGGGAATACAAGTCTAGAGAGAAACCTTCCTACACTACACCTTCCTCCCTTAACTGCTCTTTGAGCAGTTTGCAGCCTACAGACTGCAGGCAGTGGGTTCAATGAATTTTCAAAAATAAGAAATTATCTGTAAGTGACAGCAACACCACGTTGTTCCTGGCATCATGAAACAGATAATATTGCCAGGCCTGTATCAACAGTATTATAGTCTAGCAGTAAACATGTCTTACTTATTTGGGTGCTCTGAGCATACAGTAATATATTGTTTCCCCCACCTAAAAAGGCAGAGACACATAAAAATCAAACACATTAAAAATCACCTCTTCAAAAGGGAAATCCTGAATTCTTAACCATTACTCCTATTTGTACACTTTGACAAAACATCTTTCAGAATCTTCTTCCCATGATCCACGTAGCTTTCCCTGTCGCACTGTAAGGACCGAAGCCTCATTTGCTTCTAGTACAAACCAGCAGAGAATTAGCTGGCCTCCACCTCCTACCTCCTCTGCAGCCAAGCACAGCGGCAAAAGAAGCAAGCTCCATTGAGATTCACTCTGAGGTAGAGACACCTGAACCTATTAATTTGGTAATGCCACTATTGCACTACACCTTCAAAGCCATGCTGATGTGCATGCACATCATGGCACATCCATCATAGGGCACTTGCTGATGAACAAACAGAGTGCAACCAAGCAGAGTGAGATTGGGGCTGGCATCCAACATGAACATTAACACGCCTTCCCACAGGCCTGTGCTGTAGTGCAACACTAGGATGTAGTGAACCAACAATCACTGCTCTGCAGACCTGTATATACCTCCAGGGTTCACAATGGGCTCCAGATTCCCTGGAACTATATAAGCCATTGGAGCCCAGCCCAGCCTGCCATCATGGAGTATAGCTTGGCAGTGTCAACACTTAGAAGACTGACAGACAACTATGCATGCCCAGCCAGAACATCTCACCTGAAGGACCATAGCTGTGCTCTATCACCTGCAGATGGGCCATGGGCATCTCATTAGGGTAAGGATGGTAATACTTCAGCGGTGCAGACCACTGCTTAAACCAGGCACTGCTGGGTGCCTAAACCATCTGCTGTGGGAGAAAAGACAGCCCAGAAGCAATGGCTAGAATGAACCATAGAATTATTTAGGATTCATCAGCCTAGACAAAAGCCACAAAAATAGAGCTTATGAGAGTGTCCTGAAGCAGAAGGAAGTGCTGTAGGTGCTACAAAACCCACACGACTGTGAGCAACAGAAACATCTTGAAGGAGCCTGAATGAAAGCTTCACTAAATGCTGTACAGTCCTCAGAATGGTTTCATTTTAGTTTACTGACTGAAAAAAGACAGTTTAATATTAAAGAGGAATTTTAGAATACATAACCGTACATAAATGCAAATGAAAAAAATGCTGCTTTATAGTGTTAAGCAAGAATAAACAGCTTTTTAAACAACAATTTGCATTTCTTGTGAGATAGCACAAATATGTCGCAGTGAGCAGGGACTATCAAGAAAACAAGCTTCCTTTCAGGAAGAAAAATGAGTTCTTGAATTAGAATTGTGTTTCCTGTACTTCAATGTCTCACACCTAGTTTTCACATCTTTGTTTTGAAACACTGGGTGTAGGAGTAGCAGCAGAAAGACTAGAATATGTTCCATTATATAAAGTTAGAAGCCTATTACACCAGATTTTGTATATTCCAGGCACTATCAAAACTTGTATAATTCTTAGCTTCAGTAGGAAGAGAGTAACAGTTATAAAACAAACAAACAAAAAACCCAACTCACAGCAGAAGCACCAAGGAAATGACTCATTTTTCTATTAGCTCCTGTACTCCAGGATTTTAATGATTTTGCAGGCTCAGCCCTAGGCACTCTGGGGTGGGAAGGAGCCCAAGGACCCGGAGCTACAGTGGTGCCTGACAGCTACAGCTAAGAACCAACCTGCCCAGGGCTGCATAAGTTCAGCAGGATTAACCAAGTATGTTCTTGTACAGCTTTTGACCTCTGCTAGTTCAGCTGGAGAAATGCGTATTAACCTATGGAGGCTGTACAGAGTCACCACCAGTCTGGGGAGACCAAGTCAACTGGCCAGATGCGTCCACTTGTGTCAAGGGACAGTGCGGCAACATCCCAGGACTCACAAAGCACAGCACTCCCCTCCCTCAACACCTTCAGCAGCAAATATGCTTAATCAGTTCAACCACTCAGGGAAAAAAACATCTGGCAATTAAAAAGTCAGCAACACCCATTTCAATCGCTTTGCAATGGACAAGCTGATTTTCCTTAAACACACCATTTTGCTTCAGGCACTGGCATGGGGAACACAAGTGGGGGTCTCTGCCAGCCCTAAGCCTTCTCCCTCCTGTGAAGGAAATCTGCAGTGCTTGGGAGCCCTTCCAGGCAGCTCAAGGAAAATCCTGCCAGCTCACAGCATAAAACAATGCATTTCCAAATTTTGGCCAAAGCATGCCATGAGGCCAAATAAGCAGAAGAGAGAGTGCCTGTTTCCTTCCCCTACAGCAAATCACAGGCTGCGCTGGTACACAACAGAGCTATGGAGGAGCACTTAGCATGGAGGCAACAGAGGTCCTCAAGCTGTTTGATGCTTACGTGACACGACTGACAGCAGTATAGGATTGCTGGACCTACCAGCAAGCCTGCTTGAAGAGACACCAAAAATTAAGGAGATGTTTAAAATAGTCCAGTTTCCAGTGGCTTAACTTCCACGGAGATGATCTGTATGGGCCAAGCTCTCACTGAAGCTCTCCTGACATTGGGGAATTTATATTATCTGTGTCAGTCAACTCCTGCCCTCTCACCTTTGCTATTTGTTGATGTCTACTGGCAGATGAGCTCACATTGCAATCTTTTTCCTGGAAGAAATACAGTTAGGACCCTACTTTGCATCCAACCACTGCAAATGGAAATACTTCCAGGAGACCTATCAGCTGAGCAGTCTTTGAGCCTCCTAAAGCAAGTGTGCTTTAAACTGGCCCAATCCTTTTAATATTAATTGGGACTGTGATTGACAGACAGAGCAGCATAAACAGAAATTGCCTCCCTATAGATCTCATTAACTTGGGAAACCAAACTAATAGCATGGTATTGATGTGCTGTTGAACGTGCAACTTGCCTTCAGAGTTAAGTTAGCTATCAGCATTTCCGTGATTTATTTGAATAGGCATCAATGAGCGATCAACAAATCGATAAAAATTAATGATAAAAATTATTAAACTCCCACCTTGTTACTCAGGCAACATTACATAGTGTATTATTGTTTATACGATTTACCGGTCCCTTTTCAGCAGCTCATGACATTGCCAATCTTATTAAAAGAGTGCAATTAGCCATTAAGTTTCATTACAGAGTCTCTCCTTTCGTACAAAATTTGTGTAAGCCTGTTAGAGCACTTAGAGTGGCAAATGCATCTCATTTTTCCCACCAAAATTAATCACTGGTGCTATGCTTTTCAGTAGGCTGTACAACCTTCAAGTTCAGCAGCAGCACACGCTTGAGCAGCACTGCATCTGGTCCCTGTTACAGCCAGACAACAGTAATTTCCTGGGGGCTGGGACCCACAGATAGGGGCCCCCAGCCATTGATATGCAGTCTGGGCATTTGTAGATGAGTGCAAGTGAAATCTTATCAAGCAGAAGAGCTCTGCTCTGCCTTAGTCACCACATGCCTGGCACAACGATAAAGCACAGCATTGGAGCTCAAGGCTTTAAGAATAAAACCAGGAAGGTAAGGGAAAGCTTCTGTATTGTCAATAAAATCCTCTGGCAGGCTGGATATGTGGCTTTCCTGTATGTAACACTTAAGCACAACCTGTGTCTCAATTTCTTCAACATTGTATTCTACTGTGAAACTGTACTGGAGACCTCAGCAGTACAAAGGCAAAATGCCCGGAGGGAACACCAGTCAGACATGCTGACCTGCTAATCTAACCCACATCACAAGGCTGTGGCTGTGACTCCAGATCATGTTGTACTCTGCACACAAAAGCTACTGACACAGTGCTGGTACAGAAGTCAGTGTCACTGAAGACATTGGCCCAAGAATGATTTAGATTCCTTGCAAAAGGCATTTGGGAGAGAAAAAAAAAAAAAAAAAAATCTGTAGTTCTATTTTAACTCTTTGTGTTATTTAATAAAACACCACCACAGAGTCAAACATTTCCACCATTGTAAACTTCTGAGATTTGGCTTCGCCCACTTCCCACACTCAAAGAGCAAAGCCAAAACATTTAAAAGCTGCTCTTACAGCTGCTCTTACAGCTGAGCTCTGCTAAGGAGCACAAGGTAAACCCATATTATTTATGAACAGAAGGGAGCCAGTATCAGCCACCAATGCAGAATTAATAAGCAAATCCTGTGAGCAGTCTGCTCCCTATTATCAGTTCAGTTTCAATGAAATGACATATTTTTAGTCCCTACCTTGAGGTTATCTACTCAGAGTACTGGATGTCCAACAGGTGCAGTCCAAGCAGACTGACAGACCCTATAAAAGGCAGACAGAGTAATCTACTCAAACCTTCCAAGTGTGGGATTCTTAAGAAGAAAAAAATATATACCTTCTATGAATGTTCAACCAGTCAGTGGGCAGTACTGCTTATTCTGTACTTGGCTTTTGTTTGTTTGGGGTGCTTTGTTCTGTTTTCTTTCCCTTCAGGAATGCCATAAAAATGTTTTTCATTTTCTAGTTTGAACTTAAAACATTTGCACCAGATGAGCACGCCTAAGTAGGGTCTGCCTGCCTGGATTTGTGTGTGGACGCTGAGGCACACAGATACAGTGACAGAGCAAGTCCCCTCTGAGGATGCCAGCACTGCAATAGCCACAAAAAAGATTGTGGGGAAATAAGATTCACGGGACCTTTTCAGATCTCAATCCCAGTCACTGGTCTTACCATCAAAACACTGAAGATAGCCTTTTACATTTTCATACCAACACATGCATTAACACCATAAAATAATTTGTAGAGTCATTTCCATGTGAAGCGAACTTTGGTGACAGTCAAGGTATTTGCAACCACCTCTCTCTTCTTACATCTATTGCAAAGTGTATTTTCCTGTGAGCAAGGCCTTGGCTTGAAGAGTTTAACAGTTCTTTTTGCATATTTCCCCAGGAAAAGCATTAAACTTCTTGCTGCAGAACCGACTTCAATTGCACAGGCAACTGAGAACTTTACATAAGAAATACAAAGCCACAGCAGATGAAATCTTGAGGGCTGAGTTTTGGGGACCCTATCCTCAGCTGGAGTAATTCAGCAGCATCTAAGCTGCTGCTTAGCTGCTAAGATAGTACACTATCAGTACTCTGATTTCCACATGCTGACAATCTTGCCCTTAAGCTGCTGCTGTGATCTCAGAAAACAAAATGTTCAAGAAACAACAGATGCAGATGGAAAAAAAGCATAAGCAGATTTCTTCAAAACTATTATATTATTGGTTCTTTAAATGCACTTCTAATTAGTGTATCATAAGCTGTCCTTAACATATTTCTCAGCATAGCAAACTCTGACAGATTATATGGACTCTCGGAATTTGAAATTAATTGGAAGAACTAAAGATAGCACATAAATAATGAAAATATCCGTATGTGCTTTAAAATGTTTTTAATAAAAACGATTGCATAAATTCTTCTTCCCACCTCAAAGAATAACATGGCTACCTAATATCCTTATTATCTAGGTCCTCATTAAGTCGCAAAAGTATTGGATAGTTTCAAATTATATCTGATTTCACAAGTATCTATTTAATATTAAAAACAACATCCAAAAGGCTTAACACCTCACAACATGCACACATGAGCACCCAACCTACACAGAGGAGAATACAGGTACAAAAAAAAAGGTTCAAACTATTGCTCAATAAATGTCAAATTCTTTGATCAAACGATATTAAACTACCATGAAAAATACTACATCAAAGGCAGCCTTAATTCTGCTCTGCATGAGCTGAGGTGGCAGCACAGTGGGGACATCCCAGGACCCTGTGCTTGAGCCATAGCACCACGGCTGCCCTATAGTCAGGCCACAGTGGCCACCTGCAGGTGGACGCCCCCAGTGCAGGCTTGCAGCATCCCTGGGCTGGGTTCCTCCTTGCATGGAAAAAGACATGCAGAGAAGAAGTAGCACCATTAAAGGGTTTTATCTGTGTTTTGTTTCCCTCTGGAGCAAAGCCAAGCATGTCTCCAAGGATGAAAGGGCTATGATAGCTTGTGGGTGCAGAGTATGGGAATGGTCTCCAATGAACATGAGAACTTCCATACCCCAACTCTTCTCTGGGAGTCAAGACTTTCATGCACTACTAGTCTGGGTGCCCCAGCTCAACACCCAAGAAAACCTTGGAAAACAAGATATTTCCCTCCAGTCTTCTTCAATAACTTGGCAAAAACAGGCCTCTGTACTGACTGTGCAGCTCTAAATCTTACATATTCAGCAGATGGCAATTCATTAACTGAACCCAAAATGGAAATGAACCAGCAAGAAAAGAAAAAGTAGCAGGTTGCCCTATCTGCATGATTAAACTTCACTGCACACATGTGCTGTGTGTCCATCCCAACAGATTTAACACCATCAAGTGTCACCCACTGATGAAGGATCAACAGTGGTGGTAAGGGAAGCACACCAATATAAGCAATCTTTGCTCCTTTCCAACATAAAGCCAAATCAGAATTGCTGATTTAAGTAGAGAAGATTAACGTGTTATTCTGATGAAGAGGCCAAGACAAAATAAATAAATAAACAAATAAGCCTTTTGGCTTTATTTAAACTAAATTTGCACGAAAAATACTCAGCAATACCAATACAGCAAATTTTCCACCAACATTAACACTAAAAATCAAGCCACCTGAAATTTCTTGTTCTTAAGGAAAAGGTTTCCCTGACCATTTTATTTGCACACAGGCAGGGGATGAAGGAATAGTTTAGAACTACTGTAAGGGTCAGATAATATAACATAAGCCATCTTAAATTGCCTAGTAATAAAGGACTTGCTCTTTGATGATTTACAATAGGAATAAATGCCAATGGAGTAAAACTGGCATAAACAGGAAGAAAATACAGCCTCGTGTATGTAGTACAACCATCATGGTAAATTCTCCCTTTCACCGCACAACTGCATTTTCATCAGTTTTCAGTAAGGACTCAAAGCAATAGGATTAGGATGCTCAGATTTATCCACCTCCTGCAACCCCTCTTTGAGCCCTCACAGGTTGACTTAGATCATAACTTGCACAGCAAACTAATATGTTTTGCTGGTATTCAGCTGAGACTCAATGGACCAGATCGTTATTCCTGTCTTTCCCTAAAGCATGTTCCAGGCTCCTGACTGTGTCATGCCACTCGAGAGATGAACAAAGATCCTGGTATCTCCCTCCTGAGCTCATCTCTCTCCACGTACTCCTGCAGAAATCCCTGCCTCCCCCATCCCACTGGGTATTTGGAGGATGCAGCCTACCCCCATGGCCACTCACACCACCCCAAGCTGCCCAGCAGTCCTTGCAAGAGGTGGCTGCAAAGCTCTCGCTGCCCAGCGGTCCTTGCAAGAGGCGGCTGCAAAGCTCTCCAATGACTAGAAGACAACAGCAACTTGGAAAAGAAGCCACCAAGGGCCAGGCAGGAGGATGGTCGATGCTGCAGCATGGTCTGGCTCTGCATCACAGCCTAGGGTCAGCCAGGAACTGCTCACTTGCCATGGTTTGAGAGAGGGGGAAGCAAGGGAGGGTTCAAACACATCTAAAAAGCTGCCCAAACCAAAATGGGTGTATTACTTCCAGTCTGTGAGTTCTGTACCACAGCTTTTATCAAACTTCTGCTAAAGCTTGGAAAAATGTTCCATATTCAAACAAAACCATTAAGTGGGTAGAAAGTAGGTGAGGGAAAAGCCAGTGGACTTGTGAGCTGCATCAAGCATCTGTGCAGCTACAACCATGCTTCAATAGTTTATCTGAAACCAATTCTGAATCAAGTAAGCTAAAGCAAATAAAGTTCTTAAACAGGCAAAAATATAAAAAAAAAAAAAAAAAAAATGTCCAGACTGACATCTGCTGTTTAAGAGAGCAATACAAATTCAAAAAGATGTACTTCTGACACAGGCACCTTCAAGGGGAAGAGCTCTTTCCAAGCTCAAACAAGCAATGCCTAGGAAGCTCAGATGATGAAACTATCCAAAATTAAGGGGCTGATGGAACTTGCTCTGCAGACTTCACAGGATCCAGAAGCTCAGCCTGGGGCTGCTGTTGAGCCAGATCCAGGTCTGATCCATGCTGGATGGCAGAATGGATATGACACAATGCCTCTGAACTGGCCAGAGAAGCTGGAAATGCAGCCATTGAGCTGCAGCCCTTTTGACATCAGCTTCTGCTTGCCAGCCAAAGTACTGAAGACAACCAGTGCTCATTTCACCTGGCTGCTGTCTCTGAAGGAACGCTCTTCCCATGGACTTTCAACCGGAGCATCTTGTCCAGTTGACAAGGGGCTTTCTGTATTAAAAGGCAGCATTGATTTTCTAGGCAATGCTGAACAAGTTAATATGATGAACAAATGTGATCCCAACGTGTGTTTGCCTGTGTTTCTTCCCAGAAGGAAAAACTGCCTGACATTTACAACAAAAAAAATTTTTGTCATTCAAAAAGCTCTCAGAAGAGAGATCATCATCCGCTGAACTATTAATGTCAATTCTCATTGGGGAGGCAAGGATGGTGGCCCAGCACAGTATAGATGAGACCTGCTAAAAACAGGACAGCCTTTCTACCGAGCACAGGCAGCCACCCACTGGGAAACCACATATGCACAAGATGCACAGCATCTCATCCTACTCCCAGCACCAACTACCCAAAGCCTTCTGGTGCCTGAGCTGGTTGCTGCATAGCCCACCAGACACAGTGGTGTGTGCTCACCCACCACCCAACAGGGTCCCCTCTGTTCAGCTGTGGCCATGTGCCACATGTCACAGGAGCTACACAAAGCTGGATGAGGACATGGTGGCTCCAGCCCCACTGTGACATGATTGATGATCAAGTTCGGGCTTGTTGACTGCTCCAAGCGACAGGTCCCTCCCATGGTGTGTACTGTCAGCCTGGCCCTGATGTGGAAGGGGAAGACAGGGTTCCAGGCTGCAGCACGGATGATGCACCTAAACCTCACTACATCAAACTGCATAAATCCAAGACAAGGCTCATCCTAAGGAACACCTCAGCAGCAAGTGGGCAACAGACAGACCTCTCCAAAGGGTGCTCTACCCTATATTTACCTACATGCCTGCTCACGAACACAGAAGGTGGAGAAAACAATCCATCAGAGAGATAAGAGAGTCCTCTCATCCTTACAGTGGCCACAGGATCAAAGTTTTGCATTAGAGAGAAGTCACATCTACTTGGGTTTATTTAGATTTTGTGGATTATTTTTCCCTAAGCATCCAGCGTTCAGGACTGGATCCTGCTCTCATGGGAAAGTGTCTCATGACTTCAGCCAGAGCAAGACAGATTTTCACAGCACAATTTGGTTCCCATGCTGCACAAATGTGCAAACATGGTGTCAATTTACAGCGTGTTCCTATGCTGTGATGTTCTCCCACTCCTACCCTTCCTCTTTCTTTTTCTCTGGGTATATTGAGGCCAAAGAAGAATTTAGAATATGTGACATAAGATACAAGCATGGAGCCCTCCTGGACTGGAATCATAAACATTAGGTGTTAACACAGAAAACCCTTAAGATGCTCAAGTCCAGTGCTTCCGTTTATACTTACTGATAGCAGAAATCTATACTTCTACTTTTTGTTAAAATAACCAAGCATATATTCATTTGAGCCCATTCTATTTCCTACAGCACTTCACCAATGTTTTACATCCTCTCATACCTTGCCCTGCAATGCTGCTGCGTGGAGCTGGCTCTCTGGCTGACCCTGTTTTCCAATGCCTTAGCTTCTCACCTTACACAATCCATCCAGGCATATGCTTTCATGCTTCCCAGCAGTATTTCAGCCCCCATAACTGCTACCGAATGTCAGGTGTTGAAGGTTTCTCTTCCAAGAACCTTAATAAGAGCTAATTATGAACCAATCCTTCAAATCTGGAGCCTGTGCCCCATCTTCCCTGCAGCAGAATTTAGGTCTTTAGGAAGACACCTAAATGTTAACAATCACTGTTGAAATCTCCTAAATCCTTAAAAACAGAGCTCCAAGAAACTGAACAGTAAACGTGCCAACAAATATATATTTTATAAGATGATGCATTAAGATATACATCTTTACATAGGCAAGATGAGTCTAAAACAATTTCTGCCCAGATACTTCAATATGGGCTGAAGCCAAATGGCACAAAACCCCTTTGAGCTGTGTAACTTCAGACTATTACTGACTTTGAAGATGAGTTAAGGAAACTTTCAGAAGAGCAGCTTTCTGCATCCACAGCAGAACAGCCATCATCAGGCTGTCACGTACAATCTCCACCAGCTCTGACTACACCCAAAGTCAATGGCAGAAATTCTCTTTCCATATCACTAGCCCTTGCAGCTCTGCAAGCCAAAACCCTAACACAGCAGCATGTCACACTCTGCTCTGCATTATGGGATCTTGACTCAGTAGCTCATAGTTCGCTTCCTCCTTTCAACATGGCATCAATACGCAAGTGCTTCCAGAAAAACCGGAAGCCCCAGTGTCACTTGCTTATTCCACATCGCTCTGAACATGAAAAAGGAAAGCTAAAAACACAGTTTGATATCAGAATAATCATAGAATCACCAAATGGTTTGGTCTGAAGGCGCCTTAAAGCTCATCCAGTTCCAACCCCTGCTATGGGTAGGGACACCTTTCACTAGATCAGGTTGCTCAAAGCCCCATCCAACCTGGCCTTGAACACTGCCAGGGATGGGGCAGCCACAACTTTTCGTGGCAACCTGTGCCAGTGCCTCACCACCCTCATGTATTGTTAAAATAATGCTGACAGGCATATCAATAAATATTTAAATTCCTTAGAAAGTTAAAAGAAAAGCCTCAAACTAGATTGTCCTTTCCACACACATGTTAGATGAACTGGGAACATCACACTCTACACTACAATGCTCATTGCGTAAAGTTGCAAGGAAGATAATTATTACTCATTGGTAATGTTACAGTTCATTAGGAATATAAACCAAACAATCACTCTGTGTGCTCATTATTTAAGCATCCATAATGAAACCATTATCAAGATACACACTGAGCAGGACTGAGCTTCAACCAGACTCTGCACAGCAGGTCAGAAGTTCCTGTGAACTTGACCATGAATGCATGGAAAAGCAAGTTCTGAATAACTGAATGAGGATGCTCACAACAACTGCTCAGTCAGGATACAGGAAAGGAGCTCAGGCTGCAAATGCGAATGACTGAAATCATCTACTTCAAATGCTGAACACCATGCATGTTCAATGAGAAATGAATTGCCAAAATTAATCTGCAGATAATTTCAAATAAACAAACTTGTGATGACCAAGAGCTGTTTACACAAAATTAGCAATCAGAAAAAAGAAGAGCAAGCAGAACAGCTCTCAATAACTTCAATGGGCTCTAGATCCAGCCCTACGAATGATTTGGCTGTTAAAAAGTTAAATGTAGGAGTTATTCACCAAACTGCATCTATGATTTTAGACAGGATAGTATTAACCCTCCCTTAACAGTCATTAGAAAGGTGGGAGTTCGAACAGGATCTCACAGAACTTCCAAAACCTTTATCTGTCCTTCTTCTTGCAGCACCACAAAGCAGATCGCTGCTCACTGCTATACATTGTCTCAATCCCTCCATCCATAAGACAGCACTCAAACCACACTTAATCATACCCAATCTCTCCAGGGAGGCTCCACCAGGCACGGCTTCAGGTACTCCAGTCAGACCAAGACTCGTATCTGCTGTGACTTTCATCCAGAGATTCAGGGTCTCTACAACTTTGTATTAAGGGGTGTAAGAATAATGAACGAAGCCTTTAGTCTTTTCTGTTAAAGCTGTCACACAAATAAATGCATGCTCCATACTCAACTCACCTGCCATCAGGACAAAACTTGACATCTCTGAATGAGAGCTTGGCTGGAGCTTATTAGCCAGTATCAGCTAAAACGGGGCTGAGGAATATAAATCCAACTGAGCTCAATTTACTTTGTCAGAAGTCAGTGAAAATGAGAAAACGGAGACACACAGCTTTCAACCAGGCTTGCCTGAAGGCACCAGTAAGAGTCCCCTCGTTCACCTGATGGTGGGGACCTGTGTGCCGAAATGATATTTTTCTACCCCAGGATATGTCACCCTTCCTTCAACACAGTTTGGAGGAAAGCACAGCAACAAAACAGCAGGCAATTTTTATTTTTTTTCCAGAGAAAAACATCATCCCCCAACATGAAGATAAATGTTGTGGATTCTTCCAAAACAAAAAGTTGACATGTAATCAAAGGTTATATATTATAATGTTTATTTTTAAGCCAATAGAACCATAGAATGGTTAGGGGTGGAAAGCACCTTAAGATCATCTAGTTCCAACCCCCTGCCATGGACAGGGACACCTCACACTAAACCATGTCACCCAAGGCTCTGTCCAATCTGGTCTTGAACACCGCAAGGGATGAAGCATTCACAACTTCTTTGGGCAACCCATTCCAGTGCCTCACCACCCTTACGCTAAAGAACTTCTCCCTTATATCCAATCTAAACTTCCCCTATCTAAATCTGAACCCATCACCCCTTGTCCTGTCACTACAGTCCCTAATGAAGAATCCCTCTCCAGGATCCTTGCAGGCCACCATGAGATACTGGAAGGCTGCTATGAGGTCTCCACTCAGCCTTCTCTTCTCCAGGCTGAACAGCCCCAACTTTCTCAACCTGTCTTCATATGGGAAGTGCTGCAGCCCCCTTGTTAACCTTGTGGCCCTCCTCTGGACTTGCTGCTACAGGTCCATATCCTTCCTATGTTGAGGACTGCACACAGTACTCCAAGTGGGGTCTCACAAGAGCAGAATAAAGAGGAACATCTTGACTCAAAATATGTGTTTTTCCTCAAATCAGTAACTTTTTGTTTACTAACAGAATTGGTTTGCAAAGGGCAAGATCATTTTACCAAAATTTCAAAAACAAATAATTCCTATACAACTCTTTATTGGTATATGCGCTGCATGGGCTGGGTAAGATGCTATCAAACTCTGCAGAATTAGCAGCAGATCTCAGTATTTTCTTTGTGGCATTCTAGTTGCTTGAAGATGGCACAAGATGTTGCACACTTTGAAGCATTATCTTATACACAGTTATTTGATTGCCTTCCTCCCAGAAAACATAGATTTACTCATGAAATATTCAGGCCACCACCCCTGATCAGTAATATCCTATGCTACTTGTTTCTGCAACACATTTTCTGAAACATGTTCCACTTCAGCCCAATTTGTTTTAGGTCTAGTTGCCTGGCTTCGATAAGCCTAAACCTAACACAACTGTCATGAGATATTGATGGAGAGAGCGATTTCAATCCAATTCCTGTGTTTTTTTTGGCCCCTTTAACAATGTCACAACCCACTCAGGAGTCTCTACTGTTTGCAGAAAATACAATCATAAAAAAATGCAGTCTCTATGAGACATCAACAAGGACATCTGCTTGACCTTCAGTATAAACACCTTGGAATACAGAGTAACTAGAGAAAAGCTATAAAACAGGTCCTAAATACACATTTGGTAATGAAAAACCTTGAGACAATATCAGTGTGACTAGCAGATTTTCCTGCCGCTGACAAACAGCTGTCACCTTGGTCCAAGTGTGATGCCTTCAGTTGGATACTCAAGAAAAGGGACAGCCAACTACTTCAGCTTAATGAGCTACCACAGCAACAGCCAAGCAGGGATGTGATTTCTGCCTACAGATCTATGCAGGGGATGTATACTGAAAGGTATTTCCTCTTCTGTATAAGAATAGACTATGATTGGTTGGCAATTACCTTACAATGTAAATGGCAAGGTTTCTACTCATCATAGAAGCTCACAGAATATTGTGGCAGTAACAGGAGTGGGCACAAGAGAGAAACATAACAACTTTCAGGTTGACGTTCGATCAGTTCATCAAATTAACTATATGAGACAGCTGCCTGCAATACCAAGTCACAGAATCTAGTAATTCAGAAGAATCATTGTGGTCCCATGTTTCTCGCCAAATTATCTATTATTCACAACAGTGTCCTGCAAAGCAGCTTTCCAGGTTGCTCAATTCCTCCCAATGCATATACAAAGACCTGCCAGGGACTGACAGTCTTCCCAAAGGATTCATTCTCCCTGGCACTGACTCTGGCAGCTTGGCTCTCGCTTCCCTGGAGTCTCTCCCAGCATGCCTCCAGGTTACCCTAAATCAGATTTTCTGTTGTTGCTCTAATGGTCTTATTATCCATTATGGCAAGACAAAATGTATTTTGTCGCCCTTCCAAAGGTAATTCTTACTCAACAGCAAAATTTACATCTCTTTAAAGAAGGAATAAAAGGGAAAAACATCTAAGATGGCTGATTGCATTCAGCTGGCAGGATAGAAGAGAAACACTGTTTTGACTTTCATAAACTGTCATTCCTGATTTCTTTTCCTCCCATTACACATAAAAACTTTAATTTTCAAAGTGCAACTTTCACTCCAGTACCAAACTTGTACCCTGCTGTGCAATTACTTAACAGAGTTTAAACCCACTTCTTGACATAATCCAAACAAAACACGTTTACGTACACCTAGAGACCATGTAGATCATTTACCCTGGGGATCCTTCATGAAAAAAAAGAAAAAAAGATGGCAATGTTCCAAACACATTACTGAAGCATAAATACAAATTAATCACTAAGATGTTTGATTGTATGCTTAAGCATATCATATACAATTAATTTATCTTTTAAAATTACTGAGACAGAGTCTTTCAGCATAAATCAGGCATAATTCCATTGACTTACAGTCTACTCTCTACATAGTGCAAGACTACTTTGTACTTAACATTTGCTTAAGACAATCTTTCTTTTACAACAGAGGTCCCTAATCAAGATTTGAAGTTGCAGCGTCAATTTTTAATGCATCACTTTACCATTGGCAGGTTAATAACTTGTAATATTTAGTCATTCTAACACCAGTATTTATTGTGGTTTTGTGATTTCTTAGATAAATATTTTCTTTTTCTGCATGTCTTCTCATGCAGCATCAAATTAATGGAAGAAAACCCCACTGACAGCATCCTATTAAAGACAAAAATGCCACCCTGACTTTTGGAGAGGCTCAGCAGTGAAGGTTTTTAGGAGCTGGCAGATGACAACCCTGCTTTGTGCATTCCCAATGCATCCATCTCCTCCTTATCTGTGTCTCTAACAGCAACAGTCCCTGGTCACGTCCACAGCTGGCAAATAAAACTGTTATCCCATGGCCCACAAAGCCTCTGGATGAGCCATCTCACCAAGGAAGCCACACCAGACCACAGGAGGAGACCCCACTGTGCTCTGATAATGGCAGGTTCTACAGGGGGCTGTTGGTTATTTCCTGCATTGATTGCCCACCACCACATCAAATTCTGGGATCACATCATCAAGGGAAATGCAAGATAAACACCTGAAATTAGATTTGTTTGTAGCATCTGGAGGATGAGTTCAGTGTAACAACTATTACAGGCAATGATAAAAAATATATACATACAATAATGAAACCCAAAGATCAGACTTCTGCTTGAGACAAGCTTCAGCACTAGCCAGCAAGACTCCCATGTGCCAACTTCTGCCCAGTGGCATACAGAAATGCTCTGACAGTAGCACATCCAGACACCGAGTTCCCAGCCCAATGGGATCCAACCTCCATTTACTCTTCAGCCTGCTAGGGACAACTGGGCAGCATATATTTAGACAAAGCTGCAAATTCCTTCTCCAAGGACTTGCTGCATTGCTCTGCCACCACTTGCAGCCTCAGAAGGGGGCACTGCTCTCATTTAAATAGCACTGCACTGAAAGGTACCACTTCTAATGGGGTTATCCATTCCAGCCCATTTTCAAGCAACAAGAAGTAATTATAAAATACTGTTAACAACTGAGCAACTTCCAGATCATCAACTTAGCCTAAGTCACCTCTCATACTGAACAGTTTAAATAAAACATGACTGAAAAGCTGAATATTTTGCTTATTTTTAAACGGGTCCCCTGACATCTGCCCAGGTGTTTAAATAGCTGAGGTTTATCAGATAGCCTGTTTTTTCTTCTTTCACATAAGATTATCTGGATGAAGCACGTGCATGTTAAACGTTTGGGATTTGAAGTCAATGGAAGATTGTTTGATCTAATTCAGCCATGGAGCTGATTTTTTGTTTTGTTTTGTGTTTGGTTTTGGTGAGTTTTTTCTGTTTTAAAGCAGTTCCAGCTTCTAGAACTCTTCTTGCAGGATGCAGCATGCAAACAGCTCTTCCATGCTGTTCCAGACCTGTGGGTGACAGATCCAAGCAGTATTTGTTATTAATCACCACTCCTTCCCTCAGCAGCCATTGAAAACAGTTTGATCTCCAGTATCATAGGATACTTGTTTCCTCATTTTTAAAGCTGAAAATTTGAAGTGTCAGAGGAATTGAATCAGTCTGCTGGGCCAGGAGAGCATGTAGAAAGCAGGATGCAGGACTTTTGCTGCGCCCCATGGCCATTCAGGCCATGAACTCCTGCCAGTCACCACTGCTGCTCCCTCCCCTTGCCAACACCATCCTGCACAATCCCGGGTGACCTGGCAGTCACAGTGGCATCCCTGTGCTGCCCACTGGGACACATCCCTGTTGGGTGGCACATTTTCTACCCCCAAAACCATCGGATAATAAGAATGTGTCAGAAGAGCTTAGTGTTACTGTGCATACAGATGGTAACTCCAGACAAATGGACTTTCCCCAGGTCCCATGAACTAAAGCAGCCGTTAGTTTTTTTTTATGGTGATGTTTGCTTGATGCCCCACTTCTGGTGCTCATGTTGGAGTGTCTCCTGCCCACCTCTGCCCACCTGCTTTGTCCTCTGGCTCCACCAACAAAAAGCCCAAGATTCTCACTACTACTGATTTAAATACTAATGATCACCTAGTTATTTTAGAGACACCATGTCAGTGAGCAAATGGGATAAAAAGGATATACAGGGAATTAAAAAACTATTCCAAGATCTGCCCTGAGTTCTTGTATTGGCTGAAGAATATGAAAATCATGATACATCACCTATAAAACTACGTGAAATTAGCACAGCCTGCATCAAAGAAAATGTTATGTGAACTAAACTTCAGGATATTTTTTCATATATATAAAACAAAAATATAAATGTTTATATACATTAAAACCAAATTAAAATGTTAACACCCTCATGACTAACCACTGGGCAAGGAAAACCTGTGATAAAAATCCTCCATGCCTTTTTGCCCCAAGTCAAAAATCCATATGCACATTATCTTATTTTATGGGTCCAGTTAAAACACATAACTTGTTCCTTCAGTGATTTTAGTGTCTATAGAGCCAAAGCTGCCACCCAGTTTCTGCATAGAGGAGGAGGACAAAAAGCTGGCACACACCGTGCTGGTCTGATCCCTCCTTCCAAACACAGTGATGCTGGCTTATCCTTTCATAGCAAAGTCAGAGCTGCGCTTGCTCATATTCATGCTACAGATTTACCCACAGCAACAAGGGCAGGTGGCAAACAGTGAAGAAGCCCCACCACAGTGGTGTAATGCTCCCTCACCCACTCCTGCCACTACTCACGTGCCGAGCCACCCGCGGGCTCACCAAGAGCTGGATGGGGCAGGGAAGCAATGGAGAGAGGAAGGAAGGAATGGCTTTGCTTTTGTGCAGCCACAATGAACAAATTATCCATGCAACCTCCTCAGGAAAGCCATTGATGTTGGCTGGATAGGCAGCTGCTCACCCATCTTTGTAACGCAGGAAAGGTCTTGGGCTGGAGCCATGAAAACATGTGACAGTGGGAAAATCTGAGCAAAGGAAATAAAGACAAGACTGTTTCCAATGATCTACCAGAAACAGCTTAATAAGGAAGTCCCTGTTCCTCTGAGACGTCTGACCATCACTTCAGGAAGCTGCAACAAGAGATTGACAATAGCAGGGTGAAGGGGGGCCCAGGAGACACTTTTGTTCCTCAGGGGTGACCCTAGTTACATCCACAGACTGCACAGCCAGCGAAGGACAGGGCAGCCCTGAGGAAGAAGCACCTTCAGTGGTGGCTTCTTCCATTTCTTCTGCCCAGTTTGAAGAAAATCCCCCCATACAGAGCTGGACTTGTTTACTGAACATTAAACAAATACTAGTTACTATTTTGCTAATGTGTTTGTCTTCTGACACAAGAATACAGACAGCCTTTTAAACATGTTGCTCTAAGAAACTCTGAAGGAACAACAGCTCTATAGTTAATGGGGTACCTATTTTTGAAGTCCCATACTCAGGTCAAAATGCTAGCACATAATAAGCCTCTATTTGCACACACAGATACCAGTATTACCTGAAGGCAATGGGTAACAGGTACAGCTGAAAATGGAAATACTAGAGGAGAATGGACTACTGCTCATTTACTTTGCTTGAGATCATAGCAAAAAAAAACCCAACTTACACTCCAAAGCTGCATTTCTGACAAGTGATAATTTAAACAAAGCCGATTCAGCATGTCCATTTCCAGATCTGTGAATCTAAAGATTTTTATTTGCTTCCCGGAAAGTTTTTTTGTCTGCCTACCACTTCTGGTTTTGCATTGCAGTTTACCAGCCAGTTTTAACCACTGAGCATAGGCAGAGCAACAACAGGACCTACTAACAAGGACTGAAGAGTTAGCTCTCTCCCCATGAGCCTCCACACTTGTCATGACTTGGTCCTCTTCTCCCTAACCCAGCATGGCCATTCTAACGAGAAACAGCAAGTTGGAAAGGACCTCAAGGATCATCTGATCCAACCTTTCTAAACAAAGCATGACCTAGACTAGATGTACCAAATCGTTTTCAGTCTCTAAAAACCCACATATACGTTTGCCAACCTATTTTAGCTCTCTGTTGTGTCAAAAAGCATTTTTTAAATGTTAACAACCAAAGCCATGTGGAAATGACCAGACCAGTGACATCCTCACCACCAAAGCACAGGAATGTGCCACCACTACACCAACCCTCCTTGTACTGCTGCAGCATAACCTTGGCAGCTCACCTTCAGTTAGTCCCGTGCTAAGAAATCCACATCTTTGCAAGAGGCTTCCTTCTCCCAGGACTATGACATGACCCCAGGACTCACTTTCCCTTCACATGGCCTGCACTCACCATCTCTATTTGGTACTTCTACCAAATATATTTTCCCAAACTCCTCAGTTTGGGAAAATATGCTAGGCAATACGCAAGTTGCCTGCCTTCATCGCTGTGCGCTCAAATTTTTTTAAAGATCATTTTATGAACATGGTAAATAAATGGTGGTGAATTCAGTCACCTGCAGTCTTTGTCAACCCATCAGCACCGATTCCCACCAATGACCATCTCCTATGAACTACTCCAGCTCATGAGAGCTGTCAGTCCTTAGCTTTTCCATATGCCAGGTTTTGGTAGGCTGCAGGAATCATTTTTTAATTAGAGTGATATTTAGTTCCTGGTCAAATGGCTTCCAATAATCTAAGTTCAGCATCTTGGTGAATTTAGCTTTGCCATTTAAACTTGCAACCTCATAGAAGAAGGAAATTAGGTCTGTGCACAAGACCACTTTTCCACAGCCAGTTAAATATCATGGATAATGCTCCTATGACCTCTTCATCTTCACTGACTGAATGCCATGCTAGACCTACACATGCAAACAAACTTTGTCTTCAAAAATCATAATTTAAAAAAAAAACACAAGATTCTATCAGAAGTTATTACCTGTGTTCAGTAATAACACCTGCAGAATGAAAGCAAAGCAAAAAGCAGGTCCAACAAAGAGAGAAACTACAGTGCTGTTCCAAACAATGGATTTACGGAAATATTTTTGTTCTGCGCTAGATGTCATCCTAAATTATACAAAGATGTTCACTTTTACACAGTCCTGTTCCATACTTAATGGCTGTGCAGCAGGAATAGTTTTTATTTGAAAAGTTTCAGTATTAGAAAATTCATGTAAATACGTGATTTTTTCTGACTTAGTGTCTTCATTGCTAAAGCCCTACGTCTAACCCAAGTTGTCAGCAGTGGTCAGAGCAGAGATCTTTGCTGGCGTAGCAGAGGACTAGCTCATCTCTAAGTGGTGCTTGTCGGCTGTGAATTCTTCTGATGAACGTGACACAGAGAGAGGCTGTGACATACTTTGCAATAAGCCAGAGGGTTGAGATGGTGAACGTTTGTGTAGATCCAAACAGATCTACAGAGAAGCCAGAGCACAGCTTTGGAAAAACAAGAGCATGGATGAGATTAATGCTAAATACGCGAGTGGCAAAGCATCACCAACTGTGCAATGCTAAAACAGTTCACGTGCTGAAAGATAAAGCAATGTATTCCACATCACAGACAAATAAAGGAATATAAGATTAAAAAAATACAGCACTGCTGAAAAGCTAAGCAAGGAGAACAGTAGTGAACAAATCTGGGCAACCTTAGTCATTGCAAGTGTTCTTTGAGCTATGGCCCCATCAGATTCAGCCTGCCAGGCAGGCACACATGAGAAAGCAGGTCTCTCCCTGAAGAAGGCGGCAAAAGCTTATCTGCATTTTCCGCCAGCATTTTGAGCAGTAGGTATTGCTTTTCATAGCTTGGAGCCATTCCATTCAGGCTCAAAAACTCTTAAAAATCTTATCTAGCCGCTTCGAAGAACCAAAAAAAGACCCAGCAGTTCTCTAAAGAGCAGTTCAAAACTATTTTTGTTATTGCAGCACAGGTGCGAGCTCATGCTCTATTTTATGTAAGATTTATGCATTTATAGATAAGCTCACAGCTGGATTTGACTATTTTAATGGTTATGCACCATCAGAAAACAGTATTTCAAAACCATGTCATTTCCAAGAAAAATTGTGAACCAGTTTAGACCTACTGATGTTCAGGACAAATACTAGAGTACTAACCACTCTTAGTCTCTCCCGAGGGAATTACTTGGATTGCTACTTTAAATATCAGGCATAAAACCCCCACACTGCAATAAGTTATCACATGGGATAAAACACACACACCCCCCTTCATGTCATTATTCAAATGGCTGTAATATCAAACATCTTCCTAACACTCCTGAAGTCAAGCTCTATAGCCAAAACCACCAGCAAAAAATAAAAAAGAGAAAAGGCTTTTAGCAGGATTTATAGGATTATAACTTCAGTATGCTGTTCTTAACAGCACTGTTGCATGTTACTACTGACAGTTACTAAACGGCTGAAGACATTAAATGGTAGCTCACAGGCACTTTCTGAAGATAAAATCTAACTGGAATAGGACATTTCAGCTCCAAAAATTGCAATTTCACAGGGAGCAAAATTTCATAAAATTAATCTAAATTTATTTTCTTTTTGCTGATCCATTTCATATTCTTTATGAAACACTTCATACTACAGCAAAAATATCATACATGGAAATACTGCTTACTTATCCTTGTTGCTGCTGCTTAAAAACCAAGTCAGACTGTTTCTTTCAATGCTACCATTTAGATCCATTAACCATTTCCTATGCATTTTCCTTAACACATATACCATTTACAGACTACATATCATAGATTCAGAAAATGGTTTCGGTTGAAAGGGCCCTTAAAGTTCATCTAGTTCCAAACTCCCTGCAACTGCAATCCAACCTTCCACTATACCACTATGCTCCAAGCCCCATCCAATCTGGCCTTGAACGCTGCTAGGGATGGGGCAGCCACAGCCCCTCTGGACAACCTATGCCAGTGCCTCACCACCCTCACAGGGAAGAACTTCTTCCTAAGATCTAATGTAAATCTCCCCTCTGTCAGTTTAATGCCATTCCCCCTTGTCGCACCCCTACAGGCCCTTGTCAAAAGCCCCTCTCCAGATTTCTTGTCAGCCCCTTTAGGCACTGGAAGCTGCTCTAAGAGCTCCTCAAAGCCTTCTCTTCTCCAGACTGAACAACCCCAGCTCTCTCAGCCTGTCTCCCTCTGCGCATCTTTGTGGCCTCTTTTGGACTCACTCCAAGAGGTCAACGTCCTCCTTATGCTGGGGGTCCCAGAGCTGAATGCATTGCTGCAAGTGAGGTCTCATGAGAATGGAGTAGAGGGGGAGAATCACCTCCCTCAACCTGCTAGTCATGCTGCTGCTGAAGCAGCCCAGCACACAGTTAATTTCTGGGCTGCAAGCGCACACTGCTGGGTCATGTGGCATTTATCGTCAGTCAACACCCCCAGATCCTTCTCCTCAGGGCTGCTCTCACTCTACTCTCCATGCAGCCTGCATTTGTACCTGGGATTGCCCCGACCCAGGTGCAGGACCTTGCACTTGGCCTTGTTGAGCTTCATGAGATTCACATCTCGAGTCTGTCCAGGTCCCCCTGGATGCCATCCTTTCCCTCCAGCGTGTCAACTGCATAACACAGCTTGGTGTCACCAGCAAATTTGCTGAGCGTGCGCTCGACCCCACTGTCCATATTGCCAACAAAAATGTTAAGCATTGCTGGGGCCAACACCGACCTCTGAGGAATTCCACTTGTCACTGATCTCTGCATGGACATCGGGCCATTTACTTATACACTGAGTCACTGAGCATGCAGAAGTATAGAATTATTTATGCACAATTCAATTAAAAAGTATTCAAATTTAAAAAATTAGGGTATGCTCAACCCTATAAAGAGCATGCTGTCCATGAAAGTCTAGTAGTCTGCCCTGTCCGAAAACTTCACTATGCCTGAGGCCAGATGAAGGTGTGCACAACACTTTAAACATCAACCCCATGGCCTGATATCATTATCACACATGCCAAGTGTTGCATGAGAACATGAGACAGCTGCAAAATAACAAATATGGAGTGTTAATGGAAGAAGATATCTTCCCTTCTCATCGTTCTAAATGACAGAAAGCAAAACTCCTCAGCAGGTAAAAAAAGAAATGCATATATTTTTAGCTTTCCCATCCAATGTGTCTGTCACATAATTACACATAATCCTCCTAGGATTTGAAGCACAGTACAATAGAGAAAGGACTTTAGATTATAAATACCTGAGGTGAAATAATGACACTGTGAGAAGTGGGTCAAATTTAATCTGTGGATTAAATTATCAGCACGGAAAATTATTTTCTCCAAAACTTCCATAAAACCCATCTTTGCTAATAAGCATTCATGAGAAATGGAAGAGCAAACAAAGCATTTAGAGATTTCAACTATTAATGCTCTCAGTAGATCATTAATCGTAGAAAATTTTCAGCCTGCTATTTTAGATGATTTTAGAGACTTGGCTTGAAGCGTGCCTTCAGCTTTTAAAGCATCAAGGTTAGCCTCCTACACAGGGGAGAGGCAGACTGTACAGAAGAGAGAAAAACACGCAGTTGTGCTGGATTTCATAACCTTTTCTAGTCGAATCTGGGATCTCCATGCCTTAAATCCTATGAGCCCACAATGGAGCTACAGAGCAGACCATCCCAGATATGCATGATTAAGTGTGCACTGATACAATAAATTGCTGAATTCTGTGCTGATTAAACAACCTACATGCCTCAACAGTTAATTGCCAGAGGGCTCTTGTAACGAATCACCACTCACATGAGTCATCCCTGGAGCATCCCTCAACAGGGGCAGGCGACCCTGGCCACCCTGTAGGGGCTCAGTGGCTACTCTCAGCCCTTTGCCTTTATCAGCATGCTCTGCTCTACAATCCCATCACACCCTGTCTTGCCCCACCATTTCCCTGACCGACTTCACTGGGCAGGCACTGTATGATGCTCCAAGGGCAGCTCCTGACCCAGACTCAGCAGCCCTGCCCCTCCCTGGGTGGTAAATTAAGATTTTTCTTCACACTCAGAACTCTTGAACAGCATCAGTAAATGTCATTTGAAAATTCACTGGCTAAATAAATCCCCCCCCTGCTTCTATGAATATGATTACCTCCTTCCTCTCTCTAGTAAATGCAGAGGCACCCCCAGAGCAACACTCCCCTCCACCAGCACGGCATAAATCTACTCCTCAAAAAGAGGGAACCAGAGAAACAAAACAAAGGGTCTTGCTGCCCATATTACTGTATTGGTTACAGTGGGGATTCAGCAAGTGGAAAACTGAAGAGGAATACAGACTGAACACACAGGTCAGTGCTGAGAAATCTCTTGGTTGGTGCACCTATGGAAAAGCTATTTAAATATGAAAATTATATTGACAAAGACATCAGAAAAGAGGATGTCATACATAACCTTATCTCTTGGATATCACTCACTGAGCCAACAGCTACAGGAAGCCTTTGGCATAAATTCATTAACAAGACGGTTCACTTCCACTGGGAGTCCAGGATGCAGCTCAAGACCACCATTACCATCCCCTATGATAAGCACTCTTCAAACACCGGTGGACAATTCTGCTCAAAAAAAGCTTACCATTTCCAGAGATGTGGGAACTTTCAAGTAAATAGATGCAGAGGGAGAGAATGCACCACAAAAGCAAGCCATGAGACCATGATGGTCAGCATATTGCCCTGATTCCCAGCTTGCTAGCAGATACTGAATCACAGCCAAATCTGATTATAATCTGATTTTGTGTTTTTCTTTTGTAGTAGCATCACAGTAATAAGGATGGCTTAAGAAATCAGAGAAATCCTCAGGGAATTCAAAGTTTTGAAGGACACTTGCACAAGATACTTTCAGGAAGGGAACCGGAAGAGGACAGTGAGGCAACTGTGCATTTGCAGGAAGGTATTTTGGGAGGCAGTGGCAGGGTGTGGGAATCCCATGGAGGTGCAGAGATGAACCCCAGAGAGAAGGGCCATCCCAATCCCTGGCTACTCAGTAGCTTGATGAGGCACTTGTGGACCCCCATCTTGGAGATACAGATCCAGAAGACACCCCAACTGCATTCCCACTTCTAAGCAATGTTTGGCTGTTACCCCTGGTGTCTACGTCTAGCATCTCCCTGCCTTGCCTATCAGAAAGAAAACCAGGCTACCACATTAGGTTGAAACATCTGCTCGTGATTTGTTCTTGCAGCTCCTCCTAACCCTGAATGACACACCAAATCTCTTCCTTTTCTTACTGCCTCAGCAATGTTCCTGAATTTCTTTCCATGCCCCCTCATTCTCCTTTGCTACATAATTTCTCTAAACATGAAAACTTCCCTTAGATAAATATTTTTTGTGGCTTTTCAGTTTTCAATAAACAGAACTAAAGCTGCTCAGACCTGTGTGAATAACAGTGAGGAGAAGCCAGTGCCTGTTTTCCACCCCCGTCTCATCGAAAAAGTAATGAAAAGCAGCATACAACCTTCCTTATTTTTAGCTCTGCTCTGCAGGTAGAGTTTTCAGGAAGACTTATGCACCATGACACCTCAAAGGGCCTGCAGGGCACTTATCTCAGAATTTATTATTTCACTTCAAATGCTTGGATGAGAAGTACATATGAAAAGCAAGTCCTTTTCTCCCCCTCTGAGGCAGCATTTAAGCAGCCAGACAGCACAGTTGAGGTCAAGAATAGAAAACACAGAGATATTACTGTTCAAGTCATCCTTTCAGATTCAGGCAACTAAAATATAGGCCTCCTTAAAGACACTAATTAATTTAAAACATAATGAAGCATTATCTCCTTACAGCATCACAGCAATTTTACTCACAGGTAGGGAAGAATTAAAGGTGCTGTAACTCTTGCGCTATTTCATGCCATCCCATTTATAATGCACATAACCTGGAAACAGTTTACAAATCCAGCTTAGTTTTGAAAAGGTATTTTTACAGCAGCTGTCTGCACCAGTGGTTTGATACCAGATCTGTAACTGGGTCAAATCTGGCTTTGTTTCCCTGGAATAAAAAGGAAAATACATATTTGACTTCAGAAGCAGAAAGCCCATCCGTCTCTGCCGGGACAAGTTAGTCTCTTGACCAACAAAATTGGGGTCCAACTTTCTAAACAAATACAAGCACAAATTGCTATTTTCCTGTTAAAAATACAAGGCTGTGCATTGATAGGAAGGAATGCAGTGAGAAAATAATTAAGGAATAAAATGGACACTAGACAACAGCTGTTTGGAGAACCACAATACCATGTGGAGCTCTCCTTCATTTCAGGAATGATTTTTAATTACTTCACTTAAGACATGGTTAATTGTGTATTTCACACATGTGCCTTTAAACATTAAGCCATTATTACATTTTTATGAAGTTCATCCCTGACTTAAATTCACATGGACATATTAAAAACCCAGCAGCACCACAGATGCAATAAAACAGATGCTGAGTAAAGCCAAAAGGTAAACGAAAAAGATAACATCATTAAAGCTTACATAACACTATTTATGGACCATATTTTCAAAATACTGTTAATTTTACTGCTCACAAAATGACAAAACGTCATTGCTGCTGTGGCACAGTGGTGTTTGGCCTGACACTGGGTTTCACACAGTGAAAAGTATTCCAGCCCTCCTTGTGGTGACGTTTTCCACACAGGTTTTGCTGAAAGTCAACTTATACTCTGTGTATCTTGACAATGCCACAACTATTCACAGCTACATTCACCTTTACATTTATATTACATGGCTTTTGCAAGAATGGATTGGCTTACCTGTCTATTCCCCAGGCTGGCTGGAAGCTGTACCCCGGTCTCAGACTGATACTAAGGGTGACACCTGAGCTACATCATCTCCTGCTGAGGGGTGACATGTCCCACTGCAGCTGAGACCATGGGCAGGGGACCCATCATCTGGTAGCAGAGCACCGTGAGAAAGCTCCCCAAAGTGTATTTGGTAGAACCAATAATCACCCCCAGTTTTCATTGAAAAGTAACATGGGGATTGACAACTCTTTGCATTTTTAATAGACAAACAAGTAGTCCTGCAGATAAAACTCATTTGCTTCTGGAAGCTCACAAAGACTTTTGTCTGATTATGGGGTTTTGGTCTGGGGGTTTTTAGGTTGGTTTTACTTTCTTGCTGGTTTCTTCAGGAGGGGGTTTATAACATGGAAAGCTGGAATTTCAAAAATAAGCTCCCAAAATTTGCAGCACATCTTCAGGGAGTAGAGATGATATTATTTGGCATTAAAGGACAGGAATCTGGATAGAGAACAAATTTACCTGAGCACTGGACTACAGGATTATCCTGTGGTATATTGATCTAAAACTATATTGATCCTAAACTAAAACTGTGAACAAATAAACCTTGAAATCAGTAAAACCCTTCCCCAACAGTGCCCAAAGATAAGGGATGGGAGCAACCTCCACACGCTTGAAGCCTCTGCCTCACTGCCCCTCCTGCTATCCCTCTAATCTCCAAACACAACTGCCACAGAGGGGCTTATTCCACATCTGTGTCTCAATCTTCCTTCTCTTCCCCGTGCTTAGAGCTACAGGAAGCTCAGCATTTTAGCTGCAACTATTGCTAACACCCATCCCTTGCTGCTCCTTGCTATGAAGCCTGCCTTCCTTTGGAACATTTACAAGGGCAAGCTGGAGAAGAAAGAGGTCATTGAAACCCCTAATGAGACTCCTTGGGTGCCAAGTTAAGCCTGCACAGTAGGTTTTGTGCAAACTTTGCACTTCTCTTGGGCTCAGAGTTGCTAGAGTTTCTCAAAGAGTATATGCTAAGACATGGGAAACATAAGGAAGAGGGACCAAGCATGGTTCCCTATGGAGATCCTAGGTAGCAAGAAATGTCCTGAGAAAACAAATGGAAAGCTTGAAAAAATTAATACAAGAGCAGTGACAGATAAAAAGGAGAAGAAATGGAAACAGGTGAAGCGAAAGCAGCAGATCATACAGGTTTAATATTATATATAAAATATAAATTATTTATTCATGAATGCTTTATTTATTCTGTGTCCTGATATGCTATTGATACAAAAGCCATGCATACTTACAAGAATATACGAGTAGCTGCAGGCAATCACTCTTGGCTCTTGCCACTGTGGCTCTGGGGTTGAATGACAGTACCTTTTCCTTGATGGATACAAAACATTTTGCTGCTTCTCCATGTTCAGCATTAAGGTAACCTTCTGATCTCCAGAGGGCAAAGTATTCAATGTATTCTTACTTCCATGCCAGAACTCAGGAAGCAGCTTAGTCCCTCAGCTAATCCTACCAGGAGATGTGCCCAAGTGTGAGGGAGATGCCAAAGTGCTAAACATGAGACTGCTCCATTCCACGGCAAAATCTGGCGTGCCCAAACTACCTTCCTGTTTATTCAGGGTTGTATTTTTAAGTGGCCTAAAACGTGGCGTTCTGGCTACATCAACGCTCACAAGACTGATCACAAATTTTAAACCATTTTAAACTTTTCATTTAGACATTTCTTTAAATTTCTTTCCAAAAATTTAAAGATAATCCTGGATTTTGAGATATTTTTGTATTAATTGGGTCTTTTACACAACACGAACATGAAGTATTTCAAGACAGTACAATGCTGATGTGTTTCTTTGTATTACACTCCTCCTTCCTCCTTAGAGCTTGGCTTTATCCACAATGCCAGGTAATTTCCTTCTCAGTGGGGACACTGAAGCCTACTGTTGGCGTCACTTGCAAATTTATACATCTCTAGTATAGTCAGCTTTGCCAAACAAAACCAGAAAATTTTGAGATCATAACCTGCCTCAAACCAGAAACTGCCATTCAGCAGAGCTCCCTGCAAACTGAGATATATTTTGGCTGTGCTTTGAGGAACGAGGGGAGTGCTGAAAGGAGATCGAATTAAGGCAAAACTGAGGACAACATTTTCACTTTCTCTGTCTAGATCTTAGGACTGCTCTATCTGGCACAGACTACCTTCTGCCTTTAACTGTTTCATACTGCATGGTAAAGCAGACTGATATTACACCTGCAATTACTTGAAAGACCTATTATGAACCACAGACAGATTGTAAAATATTAGGGACTTCAGAGCATGTTTGAAATCTGTGCTCAGAAGGAGCTGCGGCAATGAGAGTTTTAACACCACTGTGCCCTAAACCAAAGGAAGACTTTGTTTTTCTTCTCTAGGGAAAATACTTGATCCTACTGCCGACCTCCACCTGCCCTAGGAACACATAGGAGCACCACTATGTCATCCCAGCATTGAAAGTGCCTTTTAAATGGTGGTGAAAATATGAAAGCTGCAGCTTAACTGCTCTTAATTCTATTTTCTTACAAGGCAAATCGAATTATCAGCTATCCAAAAACTAAGTTGCATACTTTCCAAGGGGCTTGAATTCACATATTTTTTGACATATTATTTTACTTGCTGGCATGCAGTATACTTGTTTCACATCTACTTTTAATTACATATTTCCATCTCCTAATTTAATTCATACCACTATCCAAGATCTCCTTTGTTTTTTTGAAAACCACTCTTTTTTGTATGTTATGCAACTTTGGCAACCCATTTGGCATGGATTTACGCTTTCTTTCTTTATGCTGGTACCTTCTTTGTGGCAGTTATTCCAATAGAGTCTCTGAGTAGGAAACGTTCCAAAATATAATGAAAGTGCTTCCCAGCTTGGGTGGCAGTATATATCAGGATGGAAGAAGGCCAAGAAGGTAGATGGAAATAAAGGGGACTAACATAATTCCAGTCGTTTTCTTTCTATTGAAATGTGGATAAACCATTGAATCACAGAATGGTTGAGGATGGAGGTACCTCTACAGTTGGTATCCTGCCCAGCACCACTGCTCCAAGCAAGCCACCTAGAGCAGGCTGCTCCAAGGAACAGTCAGATTTTGACTATACCCAAGGATGAAGACTCCTTACCACCTCTCTGGGCAAGCTGTTTGACAGGAACATGGAAGGTTTCTGGTATCCCAGCTAGTAATGGTCTTTCCACCCCAGTGTCTACATATTCTCAATCTACAGGCTCATAAGTCACGAACACAAGTTGAACTACCTACACAATTTACCTTCTGGAGCCGCATTTTACCACCACACAGCAACTTCTGTTTTAATTTCATTAAAAGGTCTGTGAAGCCTTTAAGAAAACCAAACTGATGTTTTCCCAAGTGGAAATGTTTCCTCAGGAGGGTTTCTTTTCAGTGAAAGAATAACACAATCATCTCTGTTTTCCTGGTGACCACCTTTTTGCTTTAGCCTGTCATACAAATCGCTTTCACTCAGCTCACTTCTGTCATGAAAATGCATCCTGCTTCATGCAGCCCAGCTCAGGTTCAATTTACACTTCTGCTGAAATGCCAGCCATGTGTGGCTGAGGCATTTGGTCTGTATTTTATTCTATTTCCCACCTTAAAGCCCTCACATGACTAGTAAAGTACCCTCAAAGCCATAGAATTACAATGTTCCTGTAATCTGAGGATGGCTGATGCTTTATGATGTCCTCAAACATAAATCAGCCATAAGAAGGGGACAGGTAGAAGGGACAGTGAATCTCTCCTGGTATAGGAGGATTCTTGTAAGGTGGAAGAAGGTGAGGAACTCATCACTAGGATCATCACTGAGAGGTTGCTGCCCCTACACATTTTCTGTCAGTTTAAATATGAAAACTTGATGGCCACACTCTTGATCAGCATTTCCAGCTCAGGTCTGTACCATCCTGGTGATGTCCCTCATAAGATGCAGCAGGAATACGGTGAGGTATAAGCTCTCGGGGTGCTGTAGATCCATGCTCCCCAGGGAATGGAGCATGTCAGCATGAAAACAGACTGCAGCAAAAGTAGAGGACTCCACGGCCTGACACACTTGCCAGCTGTAGAGAACACACTGGTGGACTATCTGCACTAGTCATTTACACAAATTGCTGTTGGCTACAGGTTTAAACCTATTTATAGGCCTCCAGAGGAAATGGTAGCACTCAATCCAGGCAGTTTGTTGCAATCCTACAATCAACCCTAAGCTCATCAAGGAATCTATAAATCTGCAAAAGTATAAGATGGTGGAAGGATAAGAGTCAGAGAGACAGAGTACATGGAAGTCAGTCCCACTGACTTCAAGTAGGGCTTCTCTGAAAACTGGTTTCTTCATTTTCACCCTCCTCAGGAGGAAAAGATGACCGTAGCAGGGGAGGTGCAAGGACTGCACATGTTCTGCATAGAAGAGAGTCATACTATGCAAAGAAACCACAGTCAACTATACAGGGGAATGCAGGACCTGTCATCCTCTCCGGAGACTTCCTAGCTGCTGCAATTACCATTCTGCTCTCACTCACCATGCCCCTCAGCTTCTCCAAACATCTTGAGCAAAGCAGCTACAAGCTCCAGCACATCTTACTTAGAATACAAGACATATAAACCTCTACAAAAGCCTCAGAACCTTTAAGTGATGTGCACAAATAGCCAAGACACAATTCAGCGCGAGGAACTTCATTCTCTTTCCTTTGCTGAGTTGCCAGTGTGTGTGTGCATAGCATTTTCTCTGTTCTGTTCCCACTTCAGCCCTCTCAGCACTTTCTCAAAGCAATAAATTACAGACCACAGCCTTTCCTCTGTGAGAAAAATCTCTACAGGCAAAAGCGGGAACATGAAGGCTGATGTTGACCTTTCAATTCATTTTTATCTCCATGGGCACACCAGATACCTTGTATTCTTTTAAACAGAGCTCCAATAAGCAAAGCACTATGTAAAAATGAGACCACCTCCCACGAGGCTCTATTAGCATGCCCCCAAAACCTCCAGGTGACATACACTGAAATGACCTCTACTGCAAATAAAGAAGGAGTCCTGAGAGCATTCAGAGCAGTGTTGTCAAAGAGAAGCAGCAGCCTGGAAATAGCTGTAAGCAAAAGGAACAGCACAGCAGGGAGCAATCAGTGTTTTAGGGAAAATAACTGTGACACACTCTGGTTAGCTAATCACACCTTGAGCTAGTGCCACTGGGCTGCCAGCCCACACTAACCTGAAGCACGCTCATGATTCTGCTGGGGACAAGCTGGTGGATGGCTAGTGAGCCACAAGGATACCAGTCTGGCATCCAGCACCACCACCCATTATCTCAACACAGGTAGCCTTGCAGGTGCCAGTTCACAAAGCAGCAGGGTTATAGCTACATTCTGGTGTGGAAGCAAGGAGGTGATTTCAAGCCTGTTGCTATGGCCAGCTAATAACCCAGGAGGCAAAATGCCCATCTCAGCCCATCTCCTCCTAACTTTAATATCCTATTCCCAGGGACAGGAGAATGAGACTAATTTAGGAGCTAATTCAAGCAGAGATGGAGTAGGCTGTGTAAAAGGTATAAACAGAAGTAAATCTACCCTACAGCAGAGATTAAAGGTAATACCAGAAGATGCTATTTTGAACCTAATGGACTCTGAGATGTGTATTAGCAGTGGGTAACCGGGAGGTATAGATGTACCACTTCGAAGTCACATTTTCATGAACTGACTTGCATGGAAGGCTCTGGAAATGCAATCGTATTTTCTCTAGTAAAGTAAACACTTTGCTCCCAGGAGTAAGCCAGGTTTCATTTTTTTTTTATATATCTATATATATACGCACACACGCACATATACAGGTCCCCTTTCACTGCTGTATTTGCTTCATTTCATGGCAGTAGAACATTACAGTTTTCCAGAGAAAGATTCCAAATGCAAACACTACAGTCCCACACTGATTAATGAGAGCCCTTTCTTTGCTTTCCAGCTAAACAGAACCTAGGGTATATAATAGAGACAGAATTATTATTTACATTCAAACACATGAACAGTGACAGAACATCCCTTTCCTGGGAAAAAGAAATGCTGACACTCTACCTCTCAGGCTAGGTGGCTTCACAGAGGACAATTTAGAGCCTTCTGCATAGAAACCACGTAGCTGGAGAGATGACTACAATCACGTTGGGCCACACCCTGTATACAGGACACATTCAAGTATTAGTATCCAAATACAAAGGAAACAGGAATAAAAAATGCTGGATCCTCACCATCCTGAGCTCCATCTCTTACCACCACAGGTATGTCCAACACATAGCCCCTTCTATGAACTATCCACCTTGAAAGTCCAAAGCTGTTTTTCCCACCACTGCTATTACTGAAAAATTGTTCTAGAGCATCACTATCCCCATGATTATAAATCTTCTTAATTGGAGTCTCAAATGTCTCTTTGCTTTGTTTTATATTGATTTGCTCTTGCACAGTTACTGTTCTCTGTCTTAAAAATCTAAACAACCACTCTTGCCTTTTCTGCTAAAAGCACTGGATCTTCTCTCAGTTTACAATTTGCTAAGCTGAAGAAGCCAAACCCACAGGACAGAAAGCCTTTCCAGCTCTTGGCTCTCCCCAGTCAGCCTTCTCTCTCAACACAAGATCAACTCTTGTTGGGCACTGAGAAAAGGCAGATATTACCTGAAACATGTAGGTGGAAGACTGGACCCATTTATTGAAAGACTAGATACATCATACTATACCTGGCTCTACCATTAGCTCAATGCATTCAGAAGCTTCACAATACAAGTAGACTTAGTGGAATGAGGTGGACAACTCATGAGGAATACTATAGGTAAGAAAAAGTAAACAATTAGAAAAAGATCTGCAGGGCCTAGGACTTTATCCAATTACTTAAGATGCGGAAACAGAATCAGGGAATCATTTGGCCTGGAAGGGATGTCAAAGGTCATCCAGTTCCAACCTCCCTGCCATGGGCAGGGACACCTTCCACTAGACCAGGTTGCTCCAAGCCCCATCCAGCCTGGCTTTGAACACTGCCAGGGATGGGACAGCCACAGTTTCTTTGGGCAACCTGTGCCACCGCCTCAGCACCCTCACAGGAAAGAACTTCCTTCTAGTATCTAATATAAATCTCCCCTCTTTCAGTTTAAAGCCATTATCCCTTGTCCTATGCCTACAGGCCCTTGTCAAAAGTCCCTCTCTACCTTTCTTGTCAGGCCCTTTATGCACTGGAAGGCTGCCCTAAGGTGTCCCCAGAGTCTTCTCCAGGCTGAACAATCCCAGCTCCCTCAGCCTGTCTCTGTACGAGAGGTGCTTCAGCCTATATGACAAACGAGTATTAGTGCAGGGAAGTATGGCTGGGAAGTCACTGATATTCTAGTGCTGTGATGCATGAGCACAGAGATACATAAAAAGGAAGGCTGCGCATGTGCAGAGAGATCTATGGCCTTCTACAAGAAATTGTGTGGCTGTACTCTCACTGTGAGATCAGCTGACCTACAGAGGCACAGTAGGGCACATCCAGCTCAAACTGTGCCAGGCACCTACACCCATTGGTACCTGCATGGGGGTCAGGCGGCAAAGGGACCACCACCTCCTCAGGCAGAACCATCAGAGACCAGGCCCGAGAAGGAGGGCGGGTTACAACATGGACCTACAGGTAAAAGTCTGGTTTCACGTTCATGCGGGAGACTATCCTTAGTCAAATCAGATATGCAGGTCAGATGGGTGCAGATAGGAAAACACGAGTAGCGCTAGTATTGTTCTCACGTGCATGTGCTACTGACTGCTGTGGGGTCAACCCTGACAGCTACCTGGGCTTGGCTGACACCATGATGATGTTTGACTAGCCACACTTTTTTTAATAATTTAAAAAAACCAAAACAAAGCACCACAACCCAAACACTTTGAGAGGGTGAGAGGGAAGACTGGGCCAAATTTTCCACCAGCCTACAAGTTGTCACGTATCTCTGAGCAGCCATGAGGCGTCTCAGTCATCCAGGCTCTATGGCCACCACAGCATGAGCTGCCTCATCACATAGTGAAACAGCTCGGAGCCAGCTATCTACATTTTACCCATCCCAGCAAATGGCTTCGATCACAGTCTCCCTTTGGGAAGACTGCCAGCAGGTATATGATAACGAGAGGTATCTGTGATGATCACTCTGTTTCTCACATCGGCAAACTTTGATAGTGACTGATAAGCTTTCCATTGAGTGTGTCCCTTTTCATGCTGTTAGGAGCTTCAGCAAATTTCTACATTAGCACACACATTAGCTTGCTCTGCAGAAAGACAAGAGACTTAAGCACAGAAAGCTCCAACCCTGCTATGAATAACAAATAGTTTCATTTCTTCCCCCAGTATGTTTGCAATGCAAGACTATAGCTTTGTTCACTTCCAGAGGACAAGGATGTAAATGACAGTGTCACCTCCAATCCTCCACAGACCTCAGCCTTGAATGCCAAATCTTTCTACAGCTTTAACCTCCCAGGTGTCACAACAGCCACATCTAGGTTGCAGTCCTTCATGTCAACAAACAGCTATTATTCAGAAGACAAAAGCAGATTTTATGGAGAAATAACACTCCAGGACTGATATTTCTGTCTCTAATAAAGAAATACCCTTCCATGCCTGTAAGGAAGCAGTGCAGAATGGGATTCACACTGAGCATTGCTGATCTCCTATGATGCTTTGTTGTTTTGTTTTTAGTAGTACTTAATTTAGAGAAGCACAAAGAAAGGACACCACATTTTACTAAGGAAAAAAAAAAGCAAATTCAGAGATCTTTCAGGCATCTGGGCTATTGCGCCTCAATTGGGGCTGCAGAACAGAAGCTTTCACTGAAGAACTGATTGCAGAGACAGCATCACTACATAAATCAAGGCCTTTCCATCCACACCATCACAGCCAAATGCTGACAAACATGAGGAGGGACTCACCACCTCAAACAGCACCAAGCTCCAAGGGTCAATCACCACTAAAGTTACTGCTTGAAGTACGATGACTGCTACTCCCTGCGTGTGCTCCTCACACATACCTGGTGTTACCAAGTCAGTTCTATGAGCCCCTCCCCTGAATCCCTTCTAGCATTGCATTTTGGGGCTTATCAATACCTCCAGATCTATTCCCTTTGCCAGCACAGGTACCTCTGTCCTGGTTTTGACTGGTTTTCCATGTTTTAATGGTTGCTCAGTAGGGCTTACCCTGATCAAACACTTTTCAGTCTCTCATGCTCTGCCAGTGAGAAGAGGTATAAGAAGCTGGAAGGAAGCAGACAGGACACTTGACTCAAATTAGCCAATGGGGCATTCCATACCACAGCACATCACGGCCAATGTATAAACTGGAGGGATTTGGCCAGAAGGGACCTACCACTGCTCAGGTCAGGCTGAGTATTGGTCAGCAGGTCGTGAGCAATTGTACTGGGCGTCATTTGTGTTTATGGGTCTGTTGGGGCTTTTTCTTCCCCCCTTTAGTTTTATATCTCTCATTATTGCCCTTAGTAGTAGCACTGTACTGTACTTCAGTTACTAAACTGCTCTCATCTCAACCCACGGGTTTTACATTCTTTCAATTTTCCTTCCCATCTTGCTTGGGGAGTGGAAAAGGGAAGGGGTGAGTGAACAGCTGTGTGGTGTCATCAGCTGGGATTAAACCACAACACACCTCCATAACCAAGCACACAACCAAACACACTCTGCTACAGCCATACAGCCAAGCAGAGTAACCTGCTGCTACCCTCAGCCAAACTCCCCTGAAGACTCTGGGGAAACCTAAAAGCAGCCTTCCAGTAGCTAAAGGGGCTGACAGGAAAGCTTGGAGGGGCACTTCTCACGAGGGCCTGTAGGCGTAGGACAAGGGGGAATGGCTTTAAATTGACAGAGGGGGGATTTAAATTACATACTAGGAAGAAGTTCTTCCCTGTGGGGTTGCTGAGGCACTGGCACAGGTTGCCCAGAGAAGCTGTGGCTGCCCCATCCCTGGCAGTGTTCAAGGCCAGGCTGGAGGGGCATGGAACAACCTGGTCTAGTGGAAGGTGTCCCTGCCCATGGCAGGGGTTTGGAACCAGATGATCTTTAAGGTTCCTTACAACCCAAACCATTCTATGAAAATGCTTGTCAGCCATTTCATTATAAGTTAATTTTCAGTTTAAGGAAACTGAATTTTCTGTAAATAGATAGTGTAATACCTGTTTTACTGTAGACAAAATTGCTGCTGTCAACAGCTCGGTTCATCCTTATCCAGAGTCATTAAACCAGTCCCTCCCATCACACTCCAGTTAGCAGTGTGATCCTGGCAGCCTCAGTGAACTAGTGGTGTTAAGCAAATGATACTAACTTCTGGTGAGTGGATTACCTGATATTCTCACAGATGAGGCAATATGCCTTAGTTTCTTTGAGTATTGATACATTTAAGTACCTTATGGTTGCCATGTTGTTGGAAGTGCTCAGGAGTGGAAATCATTTGGGTATATCTTTCTAATACTTTCCTGGCCTGTATTTCGGGGGGGGGAAGGAAAGAAGAAGAAATAAGATAACTTGCAATTAATCTGGCAGGAAAACTGCCATAATTGGAGTGGCATGTCTGGTTTTTTACATTTATGCTTATTTCCAAGTACAAAAATGCTTTCTGGAGAAAAAAAAAAGCGCAGGCGAAAGCTAGCATACTGAAAGGAAAAAAGTCAGTATGAAACAGCCACTAAAGTAGGTCAGTTCTGAAATCTAGCAACTTGTCAGTGCCTTTTAAAAAACAGGAACCATCAGGTATCCAGGTCCTCTGTCTGCCTCCAAGATTTTTCTCTTGAGTTCTGGCACATTAAAGACCTAGGTAATACAACTACTGAACTGACATCAAGGAGCTGTTTGTGTGCTTTTAGCTTAAAGTCACCGTGTTTAGGATTCAGATGCCTACTTTTGCTGAGCAGTCCTAAGTGTGCCCCAAGCCAGGAGGACTTTGTGGGGAGCCCAAAGATCCAGACCTTTGCTTAGGTGAGTCGACCCGGCAGCAGCCTCCACCCTTGTCATAGAATAACAGAATGGTTTGGGTTGGAAGGGACCTTAAGGCTCATCCAGTTCCAACCCCCTGCCACAGGCACGGACACCTTCCACTAGACCAGGTTGCTCCAAGCCCTGTCCAACCTGGCCTTGTACACTGCCAGGGATGGGGCAGCCACAGCTTCTCTGGGCAGCCTGTGCCAGTGTCTCAACACCCTCACAGAGAACAATTTCTTCCTAATATCTGATCTAAATCTCCTCTCTTTCAGTTTAAAGTCATTACCCCTTGTCCTACCCCTACATACCCTTGAAAAAAAGTCTATATTGTAAATACAAATGCAATACCCATGCTTGGAAGAGCAAGTAGATGTTATATGGCTGTGCAGGGAAGGTGGCTGAAGGACTCTCTTGAATTCAGGAAGAGAAAAATCACAGTTTGACGAGACACTCAGATAATGCAGTGACGGGCACCATTAGAAAACCACAGCGGCACACAGACACAGCAAAAGCACACAAATTCTACAGAAGTGTTTGGGGTTTGCTCAGATTTGTTTTCTCTTTATTAACTATAGGTAATGGTCCGCTTTAGACAACAAGGTGCAGAAGCCCACTTTGTGTCTGCAGGACAGAACAGCTGGTCCTATGCTCAAAGGCAGCACCACACACCATCCTGCTCTAAATTTTCTCAAAACGTTGCTCAGATCACCAATTACAATTTCATTTCAAGAGAAAACAACTCTAATGAAAAATTAAGAACTCAAGAGCAACAACAAGAGAGAGAAGGGAGATGAAGAACAAACAGATTTGTAATGGTCTCCCAGAAATGTTAATTAAAGAATAAATGGTCTTGCAGGTAAGAAGCAGATATATTGTAGCTTTCATAGTGTTTCAAGTGCAGGAGTGTTAAGTGAGCTGCTATGTAATTATTCTTTAGGTCCAGGTATTAAGTCTTGGTAGAAACAATAATTAAAAGCAAAGTAGAAAAGTATCTGGAATGTGTAATTAGAGAAATTTGAGATATGTACAGACACCTCAACTTCACCAACTTCGAGTGTGTGTTACCACACACAGGAAGCCCAACCCCTCCACCACATCGCTTTGCTTAGCTGCTGGTATGTCTCACAGGGGCTCCAAGATGCAGACCATCATCTTCATCATTTCTCCACCAGCCCTAATCCACCATTAGAAACAGGATAAAAAAACCTGTAATAGAAAGTACTGCAGCTGGCAAAACCAAGGTCTGTGAAGAGTCAATGAGTAGACTATGGTAATCCCCAAAGCTTCAAAGAAACAGCCCACTGTGCCAGGTCCCCAGCCTGTCCTTTTTGGCATTCAGCTGATTATTTATCCACCCAAACAGGGGATCAGCAAGTTCCAAGCAGAGCTGGACCACCTCACGGAATCACGGATGTTTCCCGAATTAGCAGTGTGCTCCCAAGTCATAGAATGGTTTGGGTTGGAAGGGACCTCAAAGGTGATCATGTTCCACCTCCCTGCCACGGGAAGGGACACCTTCCACTAGACCACGTTGCTCCAAGGCCCAAACAACCTGGCCTTGAACACTTCCAGGGATGGAGCAGCCACAGCTTCTCTGAGCAACCTGTGCCAGGGCCTCACCACCCTCACAGGGAACAACTTCTTCCTAATATCTAATCTAAATCTACCCTCTGTCAGTTTAAAGTGCAGCAGTATCTCAAGATGCAACCTAACCAGCTATTATTCATAAAGAGCTGCCATATGGGAGCAGGTCCATCACAGTAAACCTCTTCTGGGCTTGGCAGGACTTGTTAAGCCACAGTAACATGGCCACAAAGTTTATTTTACAATTCTACCTGCCAGCTCACAGACTGAATTCATATCTGAGCTTTGGTTATTCTTTTCTCAGATTCATCCCGCAGAAGTGAACAAAAATAACACCATCTATTCATTTTAAGAAATAACTTCTTATTCCAGAACAAGCAAATTATGAGCATTACATGCTGAGCATTATTCAAGAGCTAGGTTTTCCTGGTTGCTGCGGATGACTATCACAATAATCTTCAATTATTTGCCCATATGTTGCTCTTCCAAACCACTAACTCTCATTCAGGAAATGAGAACATAGGGTTTCTCCATACTCCCTTCGTGCATCTGTGCCAGAGCTGGTATTTTCACTCTATGACCACGTTTTCCACTGCACAGAGATATTCATACCCTTGTGGGTTTCTTCTCCCTAAGATCATCTCCTGTAGTTGATCAAAGATGAAATTTTAAAGGTGTATTAAGGCATATATAGTTATCTAGTTGTGTCCAAGTCACTATTTATACATTGAAACCAATAAAGACTGGAGAACTAAGTGCTTTTGAAAATCTCTTCTGTGCCTACGTGCATCTCCTTTGGGTCCAAATCCAGAAATTTATGTTTTGCAGTACAATGTTTTGTGTCCCCATCCTCTAATACACCTCCTGGCTTCCTCCCAGTCCTCCCACCCTACTCTTCCCTCTTCGATGCACTGATATGAGTTCTATGAGACCTGTTGTCTCTGCTTTTGAATTAGAAAAAGCTCCCATAAATGTCTACTGGTCATGCATTTAGATTTTCTGGCATTTGTAACTTGGTCAAATATGAGCTTCTTTTTCAAGAAAAGCATACACCTCTGTTAACTATCAAGACACTGCACTATAGTATGAAGGTGCCAGAACTGCCTCAGGGAAATGGCTCTAAGCATACCTTTTAAGATGAGCAAAATGACATCATTCTCCTTACTCTCATTTTGTCAAATGGCTGAAACATATTAGTTGAAATATTCCTCAAAACCTGAGTCCTAGCAGGACTCTTTAAAGGGAAAATTGAAGACTGAAGAATTGAAAATGTCACTCAGTTATAAGCTATCAAAACTCAGATGCTATAATGGGATGTATCAGGCAAACTCTACCGCCTAGGCCATTATAAACCAGTCAAGTAACTAGCCTGGAGATGACTCCACTGGACCATCGCACTGCTGTTTCAGTGGAACTGCTCTGGTTTATCCTGGTGAGCAGCATGGCAGCCAAAAATAGATTTTTCTGCTGGATCCCTAACATTTCATGTTCTTACATTTGTAAGAACATTTCATGATAGATACCATCATTAAATCTGCATGTTTTCTGTATCCATCTGCCACACAAGCAGTCACAATATACTATACTTAAAAATGGCAGCCATGGGCTTTTTCCCCCAAAAGTGTCCTTGAACTGCAGACAATGACTTTCTGAAAGCCCTTATCTGGGTCTTGAACGGTACATTCCAGCATATTGACTATATATCAGACTTCCAGCAGCCCTGCTAAGTCAAGATGATGCAGTTCATCCTCTTCCTGAAGCCTACTTAGATGGCTCCCAAGCACTCATGCAAACCTCAGTACAGCCTTGTACATCACACTGGCACAAGCTTTTGGGTTTTAGTGTGCAGCTGTCTCCAGCTGACACATGGCATCCATTCACAGGGCAAATATAAAAATTGTAGTCCTAAAATTTGTATGAACTGCCTTCTAGAGGCACATGGGAACAAGAGACCATCTCACAGAAAAGCTCCTGACAGAGCAAGACACAGCTCACATTTTTCTGTTCTTGGGGGTTCCATTCCTTTTGCAAGTACATGGGGGAGACACACAAAAAGCATCACCTGGTTTAACGGCCTGCACATGAAGCCTAGGCTCTCTACATCACTGCTAGCAGGTACGTATCTCTTACGGACCCAGAGCACTCAATGAATGCCTAATTAAAGGACTTAAATACTTTTTTTTCTCTATGAACTATACAGAAAGCATAAACTCCAGGCTTGGACAGTTAACAAAAAAAAAAAATAAATAAAAATAAATGCCACAACAATGCTATCTAGAGCACACATTCCATATTTTTTTAAAACAGCAATGATAGAGAAGCCTCCCAGAACCCAGGCTAAGAAGGGACACTGCAGGGAGAGCTTCAGCAACAGGGACTGCCTGGGCTCTGCAAATGCCTCATTCTTCCCTTGGACCAGAGAAGAATTTATTTGTACTACTGTATCAGTAGACACTTTACACCTTCATCACTTCAACTATATGGGCAGAGAAATGACCTGATTTTCAAACAAATTCAGCACATCCGAGAAGCATGAGGCTTCTGTTCTCAAAGTCCTCACAGTACGTATGCCCCTTTTTCAGGCACTCTACAAATGCCAACAAAATCTTTCCACATGACTAATTTTCAAGTTGAACTGTCCTGATAAATAGACTGACTCACTGCAGAATTTAACTATGCATTAGGTCCTATTAGTGAATTAGGCCCTTTTGTTTTGCTCCAGAGCACCATCAAGAGCTGTAATAGCTTTCCTGATTAATGAAGAAGGGAGAAAAGTTATTTCAAAGACAAGGGCAGATTATAGCCTGTAGCTTTAGAAAGATGGAGTATTCCATCAGTAAGAGCAGCAGAAGATGCCACAGGCTTTGGCCTTGCAGATGCAGGACACATGGAAGGGGGGACACCTTTGATATTTGCTCCCCATCGACTCCAATCCTTGAGCTTTGATTCATCTTATGTGAGCTCTTGCACAGGATCCCTGGTGGTTTCTGACAAAGGACTTGTGCTTTGCCCTCACCCCTAAGCCTACCTATATACCCTACAGGATATATCATGGTGAAACTAGACATTTTCTGAAGTGACTGAAAATGGTTTACAGGTGTTATAGGAATGACCCAGGTCTAGTTATCATGGAGTTATTAGTTCCCATGGACACACCTGAACATCTCTTTAACACATTTCTCCTTTGCAAAATCCATCGGTATTCATATTTGTTTGCAAACCCACACCGTAACACCGATCACCTTACAGCACTTACTTTCACAGTGGAGACTGTTGCAAAGTACAAACATAATTTAGCATTTGCACAAAACAGCTAGTTTCGCAATATGATGGTAGCATTGATCTTCAGAGCTCTCTATATTGAAGGAACTCCATTAGCTCCATCAATAGCTTCTTTGTCTTGCTTTATTTTTAGAGTTTCCTCCATTGATCCAATACTGATTGGATGAGGGTTATGTGTATGGGATTTTTCTTTGAGAATGGAAGGGATTTTGACCTCAGTCTTAAAACAGACCTCAGAAGACAACAGTGTCTTGCAGTGTTTATTTCCCTAGGGATCCACATATTCCTCTGTGATGTGCTGGAGAAGAAGATAGGGATGAACCTCAAAACCATGATGTGTGGCCAAAGCTAAACTGTTTTTCCTGGGGAGCTCCTGCATGAGGTCCAAACCCATACTCAAAAGGGAATAAAGGTCCACAATTAATAACCCATTTGTTAGATGTCATCAGGGACACTGCTCCTCACAACAGATTCCATTTCTGAACCAGGGTGGATCAGCCCATTGCATGGAACACCAGCTGCGTGACGAGGTATCAGAGACCTTCAGCCACATCACATGCAGGTTTCCACACAACATCTGAGCAGTAACTTCAGCTCTCTGGTCTTATGAAACCCACCGGTGCATCTTTCCAGGGCTCATGGTTGAGATGGTTGGGCATCACCTCCAAAGGCCTCACCTTACCTCTACCTAGTTTTGTCCTTCTGTACATTTTTCAATTCTAGCCTGTTGCCTAAATTGCTCTTTTTCCTGTCACATATTCCCACAGACATGAATTTACAGGCATCAGATAGATCTTCCACACCTAATAATCACAGGCTTTAATTCAGAAATCTCTCATCTCCCACTTTGCAGATGGTAGTCTAAAAGTCCAGACAGAATTAAAACCTTCATAATGATCTGCTGCTGAGTTTTCTTTAATAGAAAACAAAACAAAACAAAACAAAAAAATCACTAGAAGTCCAAAGATGTGCCCACATTTTCCTTTTCCCACTTCAGGAAAAACAGGATTTTTTTTTGCTCCTGTACAGACAGCTGCCTATCCACATTCTGCAGGCTACTGTACTCTAACCTACATCTTTTCACTCATGTTTAAAGTGCCAGGCACAGTTCTGGTGCTACATAAATACTAAATAACAACAGCATGACATCAGGTAAGGCAGTTTAAGAAATGCAGCTGACAGGTTTTTCTCCCCTGACATTTTTACTATGAACATCTTTGCCTCTGTCATTTGACTCAATGGCACTGCAAACTACATAACTGTAATTACTCTTTAGTTTTCATAACTGTAATTTCTCTTTAATATGACGTAAACCTGATGCTTCACAAGGATAATAACTGAGAGAGGGGGAAGAAAGGCAGGAAAGTGAGAGGAAAGGCTTTCAGAGACAGAGTGGTTTCTTGTAGGTGGCTATAACAGTGACAAACAAATAGGAACAGCAAAGAAATGAGTCAGTAAAAGAAATTCAATTTTAGTCCTACAATACAAAGGCACATGATAAATAAAAAGGAAAAGAGAAGACAAACAAATACCATTATGCCTGAGGATGTGATTATAGACAGGCAACCTGTGACCTTTCAGTCCTAAAACCTTCCAGTACTTAATGAAGTGACTGGATTTCTGGGTACAGCTTCAACACAGGTCCCCACTGATAATGTCTAGCTTCTGTAAACTTGTTCCGACCTAGAACAAGAATTACTAAACACATTTAGATACTTCACTCCAAACACTTGTAAAAACCTCCCCCTCACCAGCTATCATAGTAATTCATTATAAATCCCAGACTGCCCAGAAATCCTCTGACCAGACAGAATTATTGCCAACAGCACATCTGAGCTATCTGGAAGCACACCACAGGAAGAAGTAAGGATGACAGGACAGCCCTGTGAACTTATGCAGATAGCATTCATTTATTATGCTGTATCTGAAACAAAGGTGAATTCTCATTTGGTTTAACAAAATGAAGATCCACTATACTGGAGTTCTGCCACTACAGAAAAGGAAAGGTCTGGTCACAAGAAACAGTCCTGTAGTTCTCAGCTTTGAGAGATGAATGAAAATATGGTCCATAACCTACACAGCACCAGTAAGGTCAGCCAGTAGAACTAAATAAACTGAACCCAAAGCCATGCTCAGCTGAAGATGAAGGAAACACACTCCCACTTAGGCTGCGGTGCCTCAGGAGACCATATATTTTTGGTTCATATGATCTGGAATTCTTCCTGTGTACGTATCAGCCCACTGATTTCAGTTAAGTTATTCCTGATTTACTTCAAGAATGGAAAGCTGTCTTTCTGCCTCCAGGATTTGACCTGAAACTGCACATTTTTTGACCTATTTCATTTTTAGAATCCCATTTGCCATCTTCAAGTGCACAAAGATCATTTTGACTTATACCACTGCTATGACCAAGAGAAGGATTTAAGGGGGATAATAGTATTCCACCAGCACCACAGAAGTATCAAGAAAGTCCTCAGCTACTACTGCCCGTACAGTAACTCACATACTGAGAAGTTCCAACTTAAGACCAAACATGGACGTTGTGACTTCTGACAAATTCCCCTCACTCAGACCTTGGTTTCTTGAGTAAATTATAGTCTTTATTCCCCCCACAATCAGGAACATCTCTGGGAAATATTCTGAAACCACAAATGGAATTCAGACCTTGACTGATGGTCAAGTGGAGAATCCATCACAGTATCTCACTGATTACAATTATGGACTATTTCTAGAAAATAATACACATTTTGTAAAACTATGGCATTTTCATACATACTTGTTGCACTTCACCCTTATCTTGAGATGTTTATTCAACAACTTCTTCCTAGATCAACAAGCAAATTAACAGGTAAAAATAACTCAAGTCAAAATGACCAGGAAGACAACCCCTTTGCTTATGAAACAGCTGGTCGGAGTTGCCTATGCCATTCTATCCTAGCTGTTTAGCAGGAAGCATCACTTCACATCCTCCAGTTTCAATATCTGGTCTTATTCTCCAGGAGTTTTCTGCAGACGTTTTCTCCACTGCATCAGGCTACATTCGCTGCTTGTTGCAATTCTGGTTTTTGGTGTCTGAAACTTTTGCCACAGGGTATTAATTGCAATTAAGCGCAAAATACCATGCACCCCATCCCCAGAGTGGATTACCTCTGTCCCCCTGGGAAGCAGGGTGTGCACTCAGGCTACATATGAGATGCTTGAGTGAAAAGCATAGATGTTATTTCTAAGATGTTCGCAGTCACCTTTGGACTCTGATGGCAGCTGGTGGGAAAGCCCAGTTTGCAGCAGAAATTACCAAAGATGGCAAGAGATGCTAAAACGAGTTTCTGTGGGACTCACCCCACTTAATTTTAGCCATTCAAAATGTGGGGTCTAACCTAACCTGCTGCCTACTCCTATAAACCAGCATAGGAAGAGGATCAATGCCAGGGGATAATTTAACCCACCTTTCTTAAATAGGATCTCTCTGTTAAGGTCAGACTTCAGAGGGAGACGTGACGGCAACACATGCCAGAGGAGCAATAGGCAGAATGAATCCAACCTGGCAGCTCTCTCCAGCAGATCTGAATGTCAGCCATGACCATATATTAGGTCACTACACATTGAAACAGAAGTATTAGCATCAACCCTAGCTTTTCATCATCTTTAAGGATATGAACCCCCTTCTTCTACAGCACAGAGGCACTCAATTATTCACCTAAAAAAAAAAAAAAAAAAAGAGGAAATAATGTGTCTATACCTATTTTTTTCTTCAATTACTGCTTTTTTTAGCTGTTTTTATGTCCCCATGGGTTACTCACCTCTTTCCTTTGATGCAAAGATAGATCAGATAATATTAAGTGTTCTGAGTTAAAGTTCAGGGTGCCGGCACAGTAATGTTTCACATCCATTTATCTCCATCTATACTCACATACTGTTTTCAGGGACAGAAAAAGAACCCATGGATGGAGTTCAGTAATAAGTCTTTACACTGCTGGGTTTCCTTGGACCCATTAAAATTTGTCGCCCTGAAGTGCAAATAGCTCATTCTTTAAAGATTTTATTATCACTTACTAAATCTGTTATTTGTTTACCTAGTGTTACCTGCAACAAAGCTTTTAACAAATGGTTTCCTCAACCACCTTTTTTTTTTTTCTCCTAGCACATATTGGATGCTTTATTATATCCTTATTTATTTTTAAGCTGGATGCACTTTTTATACTCCCATATTTTCAGGAAAACTTGACTTCTGAGTCCAAGAGCTGCACATTAGATTGGAATTCACAGATATCTCTTGCCAAAACTGTTTTCGTTTAGATTTCAATACAATCTCATTTATCTTCCACTGAAGATTCCCTTTCTCCTGGCTTATCAGCTTGAGCATCTGACGATATAACACCAACAGTGATCCAAGATAACTGCAGCCCTCCTGGATATCTAGTTATTAAAGCTGGAGCCAGCATCTTATCTATTGTGCTGGGAATGACCTTCTGGTTGGACAGGACCAGTCTCAGCATACCTGAAGGCTACAAAACTGTTTTGATCAAGCTTCTCAAATTCATTAGATACCTGAGCAGACCACAAGATAGATTTTGATCTGTTTCTAAGGGAAAACATTCTTCTCATGTGCTGCCATATCCACATAGAAACACCTGGGATGTTAAGCAAGAAGTTCGCACGGGCACAAGACCTTCACACCCTGGTATGGCTTTGAGATGTGCAGCTTCTAGCAGCGCTGCGAAGCCAACAATGACCTGATCCAGTTCCTGCTGGGGTGCCAGACCTTGTGGGGCTGGGATGGCATACTGACATCTCAGCATGGTTGGAACAAGTCCACTCTCTGATTTTAACAACCATGTTTCTACTTCAGTAGTGGACCCTGCCTCCAAGAACACCTCCACCAGTAGAAGCTTCCCCCCACACACCACCACAAGCTCTTCTAACCTCCTCTGCACTGCTGCTCACCCCATTTCTCCAGACGGAAGCTTTTTTCCCCATCAACAGCTTCCACTCATGTACCACCTGCCCCTAGAGAGCTGCTACACTGCACTCACTGCAAACATATTGGACCAGCAAGAAAGGGGAAGGATGGGTATTTAGGAATGAAGTAGCTAGAGAGAAATAATGAGTCAACCAGGGTAAAACATGCCCCTTTGGCCAAAAACACCTTCCTGCAAGGAGATAAGAAAATCAATCAATTCCAGTGATCATAAGCACATTGATCCATCAACCATCCACTTAAATGAACAGAAGCAGGTCTGAGATCTTGGTGGAACATGAACTCCCATCTGATTCACTGATCTATGGACATTCCTCATCATTTCACCTGCAGTTACCAGCAAACTCAGGCAGCCACACTGCCAAGTAGACTGTGCCATCGCAGGCCAGAAGATCCTCAAACAACCTAGCTCTCAGGAAGCATGATTAAGACCATGGGCACTGAGGGAGGATGGGATGTACGATGCTCTAAAATCTTCCTTGAAGTACACTGGGAAAAGGACCCATCCTCTCCCAAACCCCCTTGGTCCTTGTCTGAGCAGCCTTCTGTATTCTTGCCTGTCTCGTAACTCGCTAAGCAAAGAGTTAACTTCTGGGCTCAGACACACTGTCCTTTGTACTCACCAGTAACATTATCACTGTGCAGCATGTAGTCATATCAGACAACCAACAAAGGTCTTCATCTGGGGACTGCACACAAAACGAAAGATCATGCTCTTTGAATAGTGCTTTGAGACACAAACAAATGGAAGACAAGGCAAAGCGAACAAGCAGCCCTGACTTCTGCAACATTGCTGGGTTAGGATGGCATTTCTCCCAGTGATTTCCACCTCCTAGCAGGCATGCTCACACAACAGACGCCACAGCTCACACAGCCCCAGCACCTACTGCCAGTTCCCATGGGGAGTCACCAGATCTGATACTGACTGGATTAGCTGCAACTCCAGGAGTTTCTAAGCACAGCAAATAATGGTCCCTTGCCTTGCCTTTTAGAAGTGCACTTAATGCTAAAGTACTGTTAAACCTCAATGAGACTTCTTGTTTGTGAGGACTAATTAATGTCCTGAAGATACTATCCTCTGTACTGCACCATTAGCAAAATTCAGACAGCTTTACATAGATTTTGCAAGATTTCACTGCACAGTTGGATATTTTGCTTTAAGGAACCACCAAGGCTTTCAACCCAAAGAAACCTCAACTTTTGGTCAGCCTTCCTGTACTCCTATCCCCACGCCAGGGTAAATACAACCACGGGACAGCTGCAGAAAGCCTCACGCCTTTAACAAAAGGGCTTGCACCACCGTGGCTTTAGGAAAGCCACGATCCGGACCTGGTTTACATTTTCCTTACCTAGAAGCAGCACTATTAATCACAGAAAAAGTGTTGTTGCTGCCTGCAAGTGCCATGCTATTGATTTTACTGATGTCTGCGGGATTTATTGTGATAATGCAAGATCAAGAATTTTTCTCTCTGTGCAGAAAAGAATTTACTTCGCCATTCAGAAGTATTTATGAGGTTTCTGTAACATCATTTGGGATATCTGTATTTAATGTTTCTCCTTCACATCAGCATTTATTCTTTTATATTTTTAATCATGTGAGTGAGCTCCCTTGTCCTATTGTAGTTGATCCTCAGTTTAATTTGAAATGTTTCATTTTCTGTTTTCTATTCTTAGCATTAGGAACAAAGATTTCTATTTTGCCCATACAACCACATCACACAGACATAAAAGTAAAATGTCTGGCACAACCAGAATGCTCTCTATGTAGTAAGTTATAGGAAAGCCATGAGGATCCTGTTGTTAGAATAACTGATATTAGGAAGCAAATATGGGTTTACATTTCCTGTAGCTAATGATTTCAAGATTTAAGAATATTCTGTAAAGGACAGAAAGAACATTGAGGATAGGTGAAAGCCTTGTTTATGTGTTACTCTGCAACACTGCCTGTGCAAAAAGGAAAACACAAGTGTTTTAACGGTGACAAGACAGCATGGTAACCCATGACAAAGGCTGTGCTCCCTCTTGACCTTTCCTCAGCCCCAGCTCTCCCTACAGTGGATGGGCTCCTCCACCCTGCAGGATGGACTGCCATGCCAGGGCCACTGTCAGTGAATGTGCTGTGCAAGGCATGAAAGGCAGCAGGAGCAGCTCTGGTCCAGGCTCACAAAAGCAGCACAGAGCACAAGAAAGCAGTGTTTTGTTCCACAGAAGAGACAGAGAGCTGGGATTGGGATTACTCACGGACATCTGAATGCTCATTACACTCATCTGAATATTGTAAAGTGGGAGGGAAGTTTCCAATTCCATGTTTTGCAGGGATGTAGCAGCTAAAGGGAGGTGTAAACAGGCACTTTTGGAGCAAACATACTTGCCTCTGCCACAAAGGGACAGGGGCAGCACAGGAAGCCACTGCTCAACCCAGTCAAGAGGGAGAAAAGCTCTTAGTCTGCTCAGATAGCGGAAAGCATCTTTAACAACTGCCTCTTGAACAGCAAAGGGGGAGAGCAGAGAAACAGATAAATCAGTGCAGACAGTCAGTCTGCTGCCAGGTCAATGCTGAAAGACAAACCAACAAGCTTAAAAATTCCTTTAAAATAGTGAACTGGAACCAGGAAATAACACACAAAAGCTTTGTAATCAGCATGAGGAAGAGCTGCACAATTTTAACTGCCAGTGGTATGTCCTGTTTGAGGTAAGGGGTTTACAGCTGCTCTTGCTCCTTCCCTAGCAGGCTCTCAAGAATATCTGCAAGGTCCCAAGAATATCTGCAAAGCCTACCAATGCAGGCTTTACCACAGTAAATCGTTAAGAACAGGGTGACAGCAGAATTGTCCAAAATAAAGATCTTGCCACCGTTCAGTAGCAGCAGCAGCACACCCCTCGTGTGGCCAAAACAGCATCATCAAAGCCAGCAATTTCATCAGATTATATTTTCCCAGCGATCGCTACGGTGATAGAGAATACAGCTCACACCAATAAGAAATCACTGAATTGCCAATAGTTAAAGCTGTAAAATCCAGCTCTGTTCAAGAAATCTACAAATAGGAGCACCTTGGGCACTGCCACCCTGAAAACTGGGTTTTGCGATGTAACCCAACTAACTCCAGCAACAACTATCCATTTATTTAGAGCAACCCAGAGGAAGAAGGACCCAAGAGATTCATCAGAAAATGTTCTTTTGCACCATGTTCCCTCCAGGTGGAGTTTCAGCCATCAGAGGTTGTAAAACTGGTCTTGTACAGACAGACTTACACAGCGCTAGAAAAAAAAATAAAAAAATTACTTTTCTATCCGAAGGAAAATAAGGAGAAATTGTTTGGGATTTTTTTCACTTTTTTTCCCCCAAAATATACAAAAGCTGCCCTGATGATACAGGAATATACTACATGGGAAAACAGAAATAAATGAAAGCCATTAAAGGTAGTGTTATGGGATCCCACAAAAACTTAAATTTGCACACATGTACGTCTACCTGAACTCTGAAACATAGTGATGAAAACATAATTCCCAACCACGTGCTGGAGGACAGTGGCTCCCTCACACCTTTCTTGCTGCTCCACAGTGTTTCCAGGCAGACACAGGGCACAGTCACTGCAGGATTCTGCCAAAATACTGCATTTGGTTTGAATCACAGAATGGTTTGGGTTGGAAAGGACCTTGAAGCTCATCCAGTTCCAAACCCCTGCCACAGGCAGGGACACCTTCCACTAGACCAGGTTGCTCCAAACCCTGTCCAACCTGGCCTTAAACACTGCCAGGGATGGAGTAGCCATAGCTTCTCTGAGCACCCTGTGCCAGTGCCCCACCACCCTCACAGAGAAGGGGTCTAGGAAAGCACCAGCCCATGTACCAGGTAAAAACTAAACGAATGGTGATGAAAAGCAAATACAATCTGGGCTCAAGAATATAAAGACAAGCAGCAGAAAATTTGTTTGCTAACATAGTATCATCTCAACTTCAGCGTGTTTTTAAAGTAAACTTAGTTGTGTATGACCATCTATATCACATTCTCCTATATAGAATTACCATGGCTTAAATTGCTGCAGTTGCTAAGGTAACTCATTTTTTACAAATACATCCTTGGCTGCTATAATAAATTCAGGGGGTGTAAGACATTAATTGCTCCAGGAAAGAAGCAATTTTCCAATGGAAATACCACATTCCAGGCTTTATGGTGCAAATTACTGTACATATAATATACTGCCTTTATAATCAATCATTTTCTGAAGTAGATTATGAAGGTCAAACAGCAGTATCTCTGTGCATAATTAATATTTGTGTTGATATAGCTACAACTGGTTGTTTGGTCATTAAAGTTAGTCATTAACTATTAACCTTGGCATACAGCCTCTTTAACACATAACTAGCAGCTTCTTTCATTTAATAATTGTTTTAAAATAGAAACTGTGTCAACCACAGATACATTTTAAAAGCCTCCATAGGCTAAAAATAATGAACTAATCTACATTTACTAAAAGAACTGATTTCAGATGATTATTAATCCCTTTTCAGGATGCAGGGAGGGAAGAAACTTGATCCTCAATTTCTAACTTTGAATGTGATGAATCTACACTTAACCCAAGACCTGCAGTCAGACTAAAGCACCCAAACAATCTATCAGAACTGTGCTCAAGGGCTGAAGTTTCTGCAGATCCCATTCAAGCAGTGAGATGATAACACAACCAAGGCTGAAGCTCACAAAGTCCAAGCTGGGAGCTACTAATGTAGTTTTTGAAAGGCTGAAGCAGTAAATAGGGCACAATTGCTGCAAGCTGCAGAACAATCAAGTAATTCACACCTTGAGGCCAGCAAGGTAATCACAATTATCTTGCAATCAGTCTTGACACAAACACACTAACTAAAAGCAAGCAGGCAAGTTGGTGGTGGGACACGCAGGGTCCTCTGCACTTGCCTGGAGCCTTGTATTTCCAAGATTCTTTGCACTGCATTTCCAAGCTCAGAGGACCTAGCTGAGGAAGGTCATGCAGAAGCCTCACACAGCAGGTTGCGGTGCCTGAGAACATCGCATCAATTCAAGCCATCTCACCCGCCTCCCATCACCACCACCAAGAACATAGCTTGTTGTGAAAAGACTCAGAACGGCATAGCTAGTCTGATAGAGGACCAATAACTTACATTTGTTGAGCTGGTAAAAGGCTCCTTTCTAGTAATAAAAGTAGAAATCAGCAACACCCAGATGAGCAATTACCCATTTAGGTACCCAAATGGTGATATTGCTATAAAATGTATTTTTTTACAGACAGAAAAAGGGTGGAAGACAGAAAGCTCAACATCTGCTTCTCACCCAAAGTAAGTCCTAAATTGCTCTGTACATGAGGCATCCCCTTCCTGGGACAGGCTGCTCCTCCAGCCTGAGCTGCTGCCCACTGACAATACTGCCAACAGCTTTGTTGCTTCCCATAAGAGCACTTGTAGGAGAGACTGAGGTGGAGTACAGACTATGGAGATTCACCCATTTCTTTCCCAGCGTATAAGCCTGGCCAAGGCACAAGGTAGGTTGTAAGAGCAGCTCTGCCATGCACCTACAGACATCATATCTGCTATCATGCTTTAAAGCACAAAACTGCTCATCACCCCTCACTTGAACCTTCCACTTCCTCTGCAGCTCTTAACTGCACATCACATACAGTAACTGCTGTAGCTACTTCTCATGAAACAGGGAAAGCTCACACGTGTTCTGGAACTACAGGGGTGCTGTAGGCTGAAGCCTGGCATTGAACCCATGTCTGTGGCTTCTACGCTATGACTAGCTCTCACTTAAGTGGTCCCCCTAACTGTAATGCTCCTAAGGACAGAAAATCATTTAAGTAGCCTCTCCAGCAGAGGGAGCAGTTATGCTAAGATCCCTCAAGGTATTGCCCCTACTCTCTTGGACTCGCAGGACATCTGCACCAAACTTAAACACACAGGACACAGACTTTTGGGGTAATAAGTCATTGACAGCAGTTGCACAAAAGCATATGTATGGAGACAGCATTTTTTGTGTTTAGCTCCTGTTTCAGTTCCTAACTTCAAGAGTGAATACTCGTATGTGTTACTCATATGACCTAATTCCTAGCTGTGATCTAGCATCAGCTCTTCAACAGAACCCTCTGTGACTCCTGCAGAGCTGGAACACACTGTGCTCCTCCCGAAGCCTAGCCAGGAATAGTGACACACATCTGCATGCTCTGGTACAGCCCCCAAAATTTGTGAGCCACTTAAAAGGAGAAAAAGTCCTAAAAGTAGTCTTCTGTCATAGCTTCCAAGACAAGACCAATAGCACAGCCACAAATGAGCAGCAAACAAGGCAGCCTGGGGACACCTTCAAGGAAAGAAGTGCTGGCATCCTGTGGCTTTCCTGACTGAATTTCAATAGGGAAACGGTGGGGTGCCGCTCTTCAACCAGGCAGCACTGAAAAGCTTCACATGAAAGGGCACTCAGACAATCATCTCACCTCAAACACTTGCCCTGTTTCAGGGTTGAGAGAAATTACTTATTTGCTGATGCTTGACAAATTCAAACCCCAAACATATTTTTCGAAGGCACCTAGGCTGAGGTGTCAGGTGTAAAGATTTCCTACTCCAGCAATCCTCTCCCTTGCCATCTCTAGAGCTGCTCTTCACACTCACACCTTCTCCTGCACACAAGTGCAAAGCAAATGTCTACTGCTTATCTTAGGCTGCACTTAATTAAACTCTTGTTATCACATTTATAAGTGAGAAGCATTCCTGATGTGGTGCTTTTTACTCCATTGCTGTAGCAGAACAGATGATAGGTAGTAAGGACAACAGTATTCTGAAGACTGCTCTGGTGCTAAAGCCGAGAGCTCATTTTCCAAACCCTGTTTTACACATCATAAAGGGAGCCATGCAGTGCAGAAAATCCAAGAAAAAATAACATTAAAATGTTACAAAAGAAAATAGTCCTATTTGCTGTCAGCAGCCCCAGCCACTCAGGCTGAAAGCGGCAAGTCACCCTACAATCACGCTGGCATGCTCTATCAAAGTTTGAAATCAAAGGTTGCCTCAAGTCCATTCCAGAGTGATAACACAGAAACACAGAATGGTTTGGGTTGAAAGGGACCTTAAAGCTCATCCAGTTCCAACCCCCTACCATGGGCAGGGACACCTTCCACTAGGCCAGGTTGCTCCAAGCCCTGTCCAACCTGGCCTTGAACACTGCCAGGGATGGGGCAGCCACAGTTTCTCTGGGCAACCTGTGCCAGTGCCTCACCACCCTCACAGAGAAGAACTTCTTCCTAGTATGTAATTTAAATCTACCCTCTGTCAGTTTAAAGCCATTACCCCTTGTCTTATACCTACATGCCCTTGTAAAAAGTTTCTCTGTATCTTATATATATATATATATATATATAATGTAGGGATAATAATTTTATAAGCCTTAGAAAAGACTACTCTAAGCTCTGTGTGCACTTGCACAATTGCATACAGAGTTTTGCTGCCAAGAAGTAGCTGGTGAGACAGTCTGCAAGGCAGACGGGCTCGTGAAAATCTCTGCTGAATCTAGTAGTTAAAAATAAAGGCCATGAGCTCCAGTGCCTGTCCAGCATCCAAACCTGCAGGACGTAGTGCTGCAGCTTCAGCCAACTGACATCATGTCTCACCTCTCCTTTGGCTTTCATCAGCCCTTTTCACATTCCCAGGAAAATCTGGCCAACATTTACTAACCCTTCTTTCACAAAATGCTGTGGAAGGAGAGGCAGGGTGGACATAGCTTGCAGGGTCAGCTTCTGCATTGCCCACTGCAACAGCAGTTAGGGAACTTCTCCAGGACAGTAACATATTTCTTTGGGGAACATCTCTGAGCTGCTGAAATGATGGTGCAGAGCAAAGATATTGAGAGGAAAGGAAGTAGCTGGTCTTCTCCAGAATCACTGATGTTTGAGATCGCAAATTTTCTAATTGCTACTGAAACAGGCACAAGACTGTCTACAAAGCAAAAATCATGACGTGTAGGGGTTTTAAACTGAAAAGGAAACTATTCTAAAACCTTTAGTTTTTCACTAAGAAGCAAGTTAAATCATCTCGAGGCCACTCTGATAGTTTCCTATCACACCCAGAGGAGCACTTGACAGCAGTCCCCTACAATGGCATAACTGCGCCACCAGCAAAATTTCTGCCTACTGTCACTCAGGCTAGCCCTGGTCACATCATCACAGCAAAGTCCAGGAGCCCTGCACAGGCAGGTCCTTTAGGGCCAAACCAGCTGGACAATGAATGAGAGGTGAAAACTGTTCATTAAACAGCAGTCATGCTGTGCAGGTAGAGCCTTGAAGCCTCAGACCAAGCAGCAGCCATGGTGCAATTCTTAACTGGTGCAAGTGCCAGAGAAAAAAGAAAAATAAAGACCCACAACTATACTTACAGAATATAAAATTTAAATAGCACCTTATATTTTGAGGGGAAATGCCTCACGGCTTGCTCATTGGAATGTAAACAGTCATTTCTGCAATTGCCATTGTTTTCCATTCAGAGCAGGCATGAGATGGAGAGGAAGGCTGTGGGCACTGCACTGCTTGCCCCTTGATACCATGGTCTGATCCCAGCACACAATGCCCACACCTAGTCACCCACCCACCCATCAATGCAAAACCCCTGTCTCTCTTCCCGCATCCCCTGGCTCCTGCACAGCACAATGGACACCCTGCAAGCACCTTTGCAATAGGCAGGGCAGTCACTTGCAAGGGGTTAACCGCTGATTTCATTCCAGCCCACAGAAATACACTGCAATGTGCAAGTGGCTTCACCTCCCAAATGCAAAATTTCTGTGCAAAGTATGACCCACTACTCAGTTGGAAACAACAGGCAGGTGGCACGATTCATTGCCTTGCCTACCATCATGAAGATCTTATCAATGCAACTCTTCCTGTGGTAAAAAACTGAGACTGGTAAAAAAACTGAGACTAGTAAAAAAAACTGTAGGGTAAAAAACTGAGAATATTTTGCATACAATTCCATTTACATCTTCACTGGGCTTGGTTGGGGTATGAGTTTTCTCCCATCTTTAGTAATGCCATTATCACATTTGACTAAATCCTATGAAGACTGCTTGAATGACAGTTCTTTGCTCTTTTAATATCTTTTATAGCATATTTATTTGGGGGGTTGGGTATTTTTCTCTTACACTGATTCAGCAAACCGCTCTGTCTCTGTTGCAGGAAAGCACACAATCAGTTTTAGCCAGACCAAGCACCCGCTCAACACCAGGACTTCCTAAACTGGGACACGAAGTTGATCATTGCTGAAGTACAATATTGGAAAGCCTTTCAAAATCATACCCTTTAACCATCTGTCTCCATTTTATCACAGTCATCACTGGTATTTGGGATTCTTCAACCAAATCAATCACTCTTTTGGTAGTAGGAGGAGGAAAAGCCCCCAGACACCTGAACCTCTGCTTTCCCGCACTGAAGTACTTGCCGACAATTGATACTACAAGATGGGGAACCTGCTCAGTTTTGTATGCCTTCACAGCCAGACCAGGTTTGCTTCTTCAGACCACTCAGTCTCACCTCTGTGCCTGGCAAAATCTTGGAGCAGATTCTCCTGGAAGGCATGCTAAGGCACATGAAAATCAACAAGGTGCTTGGTGACAGCCAGCATGGCTTCACTAAGGGGAAATCCTGCCTGACCAATTTGGTGACCTTCTGTGATGGGGCTACGGAACTGATGGACAGGGGTAGAGCAGTTGACGTCATCTACCTGGACTCATGCATAGCATTCGACACTGTCCCACATGACATCCTTGTCTCTACATTGGAGAGACATCAATTTGATGGATGGACCACTCGGTGGGTAAAGAACTGGCTGGATGGCCACACACAAAGAGTTGTGCTCAATGGCTCAATGTCCAGCTGGAGACCAGTAACGAGTGGTGACCCTCAGGGATCGGTGTTGGGACTGGTCTTGTTCAACATCTTCGTTGCTGACATGGACAGTGGGATTGAGTGCGCCCTCAGCAAGTTTGCCAATGACACCAAGCTGTGTGGTTCGGGTGATATGCTGGAGGGAAGGAATGCCATCCAGAGGGACCCTGACACGCTTGTGAGGTGGGCTGATGCCAACCTCATGAAGTTTAACCATGCCAAGTGCAAGGTCCTACACATGGGTCAGAGCAATCCCAGGCACAGTTACAGGTTGGGCAGAGAAGAGATTCAGAGCAGCCCTGCGGAGAAGGACTTGAGGGTGTTGGTTGATGAGAAAATGAACATGGACCAGCTTCAGTGTGCGCTCACAGCCCAGAAAGCCAACTGTATCCTGGGTTGCATCCAAAGGAAGGAGGTGATCCTGCCCCTCTACTCTGCTCTTGTGAGACCTCACCTGGAGTATTGTGTGCAGTTCTGGTGTCCTCGGCATAAAAAGGACATGGAACTGTTGGAACAAGTCCAGAGGAGGTCCACGAGGATGATCAGGGGACTGAAGCACCTCCCGTATGAAGACAGGATGAGAAAGTTGGGGCTGTTCAGGGTGGAGAAGAGAAGGCTGCGTGGAGACCTCATAGCAGCCTTCCAGTATCTGAAGGGGGACTACAGGGATGCTGGGGAGGGACTCTTCGTTAGGGACTGTAGTGATAGGACAAGGGGTAATGGGTTAAAACTTAGGGGAAGTTTAGATTGGATATAAGGAAGAAGTTCTTTACTGTGAGGGTGGTGAGGCACTGGAATGGGTTGCCCAGGGAAGTTGTGAATGCTCCATCCCTGGCAGTGCTCAAGGCCAGATTGGACAGAGCCTTGGATGACATGGTTTAGTGTGAGGTGTCCCTGCCCATGGCAGGGGGGTTGGAATTAGATGATCTTAAGGTGTTTCCCAACCCTAACTATTCTATGATTCTATGGTTCATTCTCCAGTTCTTGACCTAACTCAAGACCAACTGTCCTTCTTGCAAACATGGTTTAGTCCGTCATACAAAATAACTGAAGCTGGAGGAATAGCTCTTGGAAATACTTTCCTGGTGTATTCTAAGAAATACACCAGAAAAAGTGTTTCTTTTCAGAAAAAGTGTTTCTGGTGTTTCCGTTGTTGAAATCCCCTAATCTCACACAATTTATATTAATGTAAGGCCTATTTGGAGACACGTTGTAAAACAGATTCAGCAGAAACAGTATTTAAGATATACTGTACCCTGCTGATGGACAAGGTTTCTTCTCTGAGTCTCTAAAAAATATTACATGATGACTAGCCATTTTACTAAGGTATCCATAAGCAGCTCAGGGGAAAAATCAGAGACTCACAAGCAGTTTGCTAGAAAATTGATCCAACTGTACACAGATGAGACACTTGCTAGTAGTCAATACAATTTGATCCTGCAGATGCAGAAATGGCCATATGGGACAACTTTTTTGTACCCAGCTAAGAGAGCTGTGAGATGTTTCATGCATATGGATCACAGGTGCTGCAGGAAGACCACGGTGGGTGGAAGAACTGAGCAGAACAATATTTTGGGGAGGCTCACACACTCCAGATGCTGCAAAGTGCCTCCCATCACCCCCTCTGCCCCACAGCTGTATTTGTGCAAAAGACAACAACAGTCTCTTGTAAATAACCACATTCTTCACTGGTTTTTTTTTGCCCCAGTGTTCCTGTACCAGGAACAGCTTGCTTGTTTTAAGACACAGAGCATATCAGAAGGGATCATGATCTGTCCCATGCGATGTCAGTCAAAATGCTCAGGTTAATAGGCATTACTCTGAAGATCATTCTGCCCTCTCCTGAAAGGCAAACAATTGCCTCCACGGCACTGCAGCACAATGCCAGGACCAGCACCGCTCTGCAGAAGCACATGCCCAGTTTTTACTTCTTACTATAGCACTAAAATTTATCCTTCTTCCTTTTCTCCCCCCACAAAATAAATAAAATTATCTTCTGGAGCACACAGTCTGACAGGGACCTGTTACACCTCTCTAAGCCGCAAGGTGAATGAATACAAAAGGCAATTTGGCCAGAAAGCTGAAAAGCTACCAAAGCCTTGTCCCCTAGACATCCTCCCACCAGTTTCCCTGTCTTGCTCTCCTCAAGCCTACAGCTGCCCTAACATATGCACGTTACGTGGGTGCTTCCAAAATACGCATAAGGCTTTTCCCAGAGACAGTGATGTCACTTTTTTTCCCTTATTCATCAACACATTGTCCCAGAAGTCTTCATTATCCCTGGGATGACAACTTCTTGTGGTTAAAACTGTGTTCAAAAGCTTTTTGTTCAAGCAGGATGGCAAGGAGACAGATGGATGGACAGAGACCTGCCCAACTGCCCTGCAGCCTCCAAGCCAACCAACAGAGATGCAGTGGCTTAACATAGGCTCCATCTGCCAGGCCACAGCTCTGAAAAGGACAACAGGTAGAAAAGCACATAAGCAAGTGCTTCACTAGATGCACATGGTCGTATTCCCCACACAGATTTAGGGCTTAAACAGGCAACATGCTCTTTATGCATACACAAGGTCAGCTTCTCTCCACTTCATTGAGGGAGCAGTGCACCCCTCTGTGGCCACTGGAGCAAAGCAGATACTCTGAAGATGTCCTTGGGGTGCACCACCTCTCCCCAGCGCCATGCTGCCAACATGAAGCCCCCAAGCCAACCTGTCACAGCAGCACATCCTGCTGCTTCCTACCCACAGCAGCCCTGGGGCTGCTCGTTCCCTCTCCTCTGCGCCACAAGGGGTAGGGACACCTCTGCAGACTTTGGTGTCCACCTCTTAAAAGCTTAAGTTAGGATCAACAGGTTCCTTCATGGGTGTCAGGAGAAGTTCCCACAAGTTGCAAGAGCTCCATCACTTCACTGGTGAAGCTCTTCCTGCAGTACCCAAAATCTGTAGAGCCTTTTGTAACGACCAAATTTTGCATCAGTGTTGAAAGTGATGCTTTAACACATATGGGAGGCTATCTCAGAGACCCCTTCCATGGGAACATCCCATATTTCAGAAATATTGATCAAACTCTGTGTAAAACTCATCTTTTTCCTGTGTTTGTTTCTGTAACATTGATTTGGGTGGAATTAAGGGCTGGGCTGGCGAAAGCCTCATAAAAGGCTCATGACTAACATAGATAATCATGCTGGTGTCACCTACTTGTCATCACTTGAAGGTAATTTAGCTTTGTGTGAAGAATTAGTGACATTTTAATCTGTAAAAAATCAGGCAGAGGAAAAGAAGCTTTTGGCATCATACTAAGGAATAAAATTAATACCCAAGCTCTGTATACTGAGCTGATATACAGTCGTTTTTGGATGCACAGTTTTATCAATTTAAGTATTACTTATACACTTGCAAATTCGAGGTGAACAGGCATTTACAGTTTTCTTTGCTTGATAAAGGATTTCTTTCTGCTGCACTCTTGGGATTTTCTGGGGGCAACCCAAGGGTAGATGCATACACATTGCAGGATTCACAGATTCAACCCTGATACAAGCTCCTGTGGGACCATGGGACAATTCCCTCTTATGAGCCTGCCATGCCTGGGTCTCATGCTTTTGGTGAGCTGCCTTGCAAGTCACCAAGGAGGAGAGAATGCAACATAAAGACACAAATTAATTCCAACTAGCTTGTACAGAGCTAGCACCAACATTTGAGTTTGCAGGGACAAGCTTGCTTGCTTGCTTTCAGAAAACAAACAAACAAACAAACAAACAAAATGATACCATCCCCAAAGAGCTTGCTTCAGAAATCAAACTCTTGCAAAGACTCAGAATACCAGGTTGGAAGAATCCTCAAGGATCATTTGGTCCAACCTTTCTATGCAAACCATGACCTAGACTAGATGACTCAGCACCCTGTCCAGCTGAATACTAAAAGTGTCCAGTGTGGGGAATCCACCCCTTCCCTGGGAAGATTATTCCAATGGCTCATTGTTCTCATTGTGAAAAATTTTCCTCTTATGCCCAGTCAGGATCTCCCCCAGAGTAACTTGAGCCCATCACCCCATATCTTTTCCATGGGTCTCCTTGTAAAAAGAGGAGTCTACATCTTCTCTGTGGCCACTCCTTAAATATTGGAAAAGGCTTGGCAGAAAGGACACTAACTGTTTAGTTCTCCCTGTTCTTACAGTTCAGTAATTTGTTTCTGAAATAAATACTGTTGTATTCAAAATAAACCACTAACTTTATCTAAAGGAAGAATTCCTGCCTGTTGTTCTTGCGTATCTTGCTCAGTGTCACATATCAGGTTACCCTGTGTTCCTACAGCTACTGCAAATGCGCCTGCTGGCTGCCAGTACTGTCAGGCTATGACACACCACACACTTTATCCACATTGGCTTATTTGCAAGTCTTTTCCTTTTGCTCACAGCAAAAACCTAGAGAAAAGACATTACAAATACGTTGTGACTGTTCAGTTTAGTTCTTATTTTGTTCTTTCTCACTCACCTCTGCTGCATTGCTCTGAGGTACTAACAGACTTGTCCTCACAGTACAGATCTACTCCCCACCTGGCAGATGCTACTATTCCCATCCCCAAGCACAGAGCTGGTGTTGTTTATTGCAATCACCCAGGTCTTACTACACACCTATGACACAGGAAGGTACTGAAGGTGAACTGTCCTGGTTCAAAGTGCTTATTCTAACCTTGGAGAATTTTATTATATGGTTATGTACCCACAAGTTTATATATTTAAACAGCAAGAATTAACACACTACACTGTGTTTCTATAGATCTTAAAGCAAGGTCTTTCAGGATTTCTCTTTATTTTTTTTAAACCAAGGCATAAAAACACACTCTTTATCTACAAGACAAAGCAAGTTCTGGCAGGCCATACTGTCAACAAACATCTTCAGCACACAAACCAGAAAAACAAAAGTATCAGTAAACAAAGGTGCCTTTAAAGTTTAAGGGATCATTCCTAGGATATGATTAGCAATGCACAGTCCAATGTAATAAAGAAAAATTTAACCTGGAACTAAAGGAAAACAAGTTGTCATTTATGATAAGTAACTCAGAACACACATCCCAGCTAGAAGGAAGTGCAGCAGGAGGGCCAGGAGACCTCCTTGGATGGATAAGGAGCTCCTGAGGAAAACTCAAATGAAAAAAGAGGCTTATAATAAGTGGAAGCAAGGACAGGTGGCATGGGAAGAGTACAGGGATGTTGTCCGGGAAGCTAGGGACCAGGTTAGGAAAGCTAAGGCCCAGTTAGAATTAAACTTGGCTAGGGGTATTAAGGATAACAGGAAGGGATTCTACAGGTACATTGCAAATAAAAGAGAGTAGGGAAAACGTAGGCCCCCTCAGGAAGCTCTCAGGAGAACTGGCTACACAGGATTTGGAGAAGGCTGAGGTTCTGAATGACTTCTTTGCTTCAGTCTTCACTGGCAAAGGCTCTGACCACACCACCCAAGTCTTGAAAGGCAGATACAGGGACTGTGAGAATGAAGACCTTGCCCCCACTGTAGGAGAGGATCTGCTTCGAGACCATCTTAAAAATCTGAACGTGCACAACTCCATGGGTCCTGATGAAATCCATCCACGGGTCCTGAAGGAGCTGGTGAATGAAGTTGCTAAGCCACTGGCCATCATATTTGAGAAATCATGGCAGTCAGGTGAAGTTCCAGATGACTGGAAAAAGGGAAATATAACCCCCATTTTCAAGAAGGGGAAAATGGATGACCCGGGGAATTACAGACCAGTCAGTCTCACCTCTGTGCCTGGCAAAATCCTGGAGCAGATTCTCCTGGAAGGCATGCTAAGGCACATGAAAATCAACAAGGTGCTTGGTGACAGCCAGCATGGCTTCACTAAGGGGAAATCCTGCCTGACCAATTTGGTGGCCTTCTGTGATGGGGCTACGGAACTGATGAACAGGGGTAGAGCAGTTGATGTCATCTACCTGGACTTGTGCAAAGCGTTCGACAGTGTCCCACACGACATCCGTGTCTCTAAATTGGAGAGACATCAATTTGATGGATGGACCACTCGGTGCATAAAGAACTGGCTGGATGGCTGCACACAGAGTTGTGCTCAATGGCTCAATGTCCGGCTGGAGACCAGTAACGAGTGGTGTCCCTCAGGGATCGGTGTTGGGACCGGTCTTGTTTAACATCTTTGTCGCTGACATGGACAGTGGGATTGAGTGCGCCCTCAGCAAGTTTGCCAATGACACCAAGCTGTGTGGTTCGGTTGATACGCTGGAGGGAAAGAATGCCATCCAGAGGGACCTTGACACACTTGTGAGGTGGGCTGATGCCAACCTCATGAAGTTTAACCATGCCAAGTACAAGGTCCTACACATGGGTCGGAGCAATCCCAGGCACAGTTACAGGTTGGGCAGAGAAGAGATTCAGAGCAGCCCTGTGGAGCAGGACTTGGGGGTGCCAGTTGATGAGAAAATGAACATGGACCGGCTTCAGTGTGAGCTCGCAGCCCAGAAAGCCAATCTTATTCTGGGTTGCACCAAAAGGAGCAGGACCAGCAGGTTGAAGGAGGTGATCCTGCCCCTCTACTCTGCTCTTGTGAGACTTCACCTGGAGTATTGTGTGCAGTTCTGGTGTCCTCAACATAAAAAGTACATGGAACTGTTGGAACAAGTCCAGAGGAGGGCCACGAGGATGATCAGGGGACTGGAGCACCTCCCGTATGAAGACAGGCTGATAAAGTTGGGGCTGTTCAGCTTGGAGAGGAGAAGGCTGCGTGGAGACCTCATAGCAGCCTTCCAGTATCTGAAGGGGGCCTATAGAGATGCTAGGGAGGGACTCTTCATTAGGGACTGTAGTGATAGGACAAGGGGGAACGGGTTAAAACTTAAACAGGGGAAGTTTAGGTTGGATATAAGGAGGAAATTCTTTCCTGTTAGGGTGGTGAGGCACTGGAATGGGTTGCCCAGGGAAGTTGCGAATGCTCCATCCCTGGCAGTGTTCAAGGCCATGCTGGACGAGGCCTTGGGTGATATGGTTTAGTGTGAGGTGTCCCTGCCCATGGCAGGGGGGTTGGAACTAGATGATCTTAAGGTCCTTTCCTACCCTAACTATTCTATGATTCTATGATTCTTTAGAACTGTTCAGTTCGGTGCTAGCTGACCCAGTGGCAGGCTGGCACAGCACCAGGTTACTAATCACTGGAATAAAATAGTTGAGCGTTTTTGCAACTCCTCGAGTACTTTGGAGCCAGCCTCATTCTTGGATGCCCTTCTTGGCTCAGTTTCAAACTGGCCACAGCCTGGCATGGAAAACTGCTTCTGCAATGACTTTGCAAACAGAAAACCTACCAAATAACAATTAAAAACAAACAAAAAACCCTAACCAAACCAAACCAAACTAAAAAAATGGCCTGTCCCACTTCCAAGGGGATTCTGGCTTCACTGCCGATCTCCTTAATATACAAAAACACCTTTAGTGTTTGAAAAAGGCACTGTGAGATCCCCCAGCCCTGGTGCAAATACATAGAGGTTAAACACGGTGAGGGAAAGTACAAGCCGTCTTCTAACTCAGTGGAAGAGGAGTCCTCAATTGTGTAAAAACAAGAAGGAAAATGCAAAGGAAAAAAAAAATAGGGTGTGAAAGCAAAGGAGAAAATAACTGGAAGACCCTGTAGCAGCCAAAGAGCTGACCTTCGCTTGCAAGCTCTCTCATCTGTCACCATAAAGAGCTATCAGAATAGTTAGGGCTTGCTTCAATTTACTGTCACATACAAGAACTGGAGAAGCAATCAAAAGCTGGTTTGTTTTTCTCAGTAAAATAGAAAAATTGCAGTAGAAACAGTTTCAGGCAAAATGAAGTGTTCTCAGCAGTCCCAGGCTGAATCGGTTTTGTTTTCATTCCTGAGACTTCTTTAAAAAAATAAAAGCTCTTTTTGACATGAAAAATTAATGTGTTCCCTTTTGAAACAGAAACCAAATTTCACTTTTAATTGCAACATTATTAACTTACTCCTGCTCTTTGCAGAAAGTAATCTGAATTTGTAACTCATTTTGCTACTCATGCTGAAAGCTCCTTGTAGGCAGTAGCTCATTTTTAAAAATTGGTCAGCTATCACGAAACAGAGACGATTTGTATCAGAAAGGTGCAAAGCAGAATTTACTTGTGCCTTGAAGAGTTCTATTAAAATTAGTGTTGTGAATTTGAGGTTAAATTGCTGTGATTTAAATGTTGAATCATTCTGCCATAATGGGAGAAAGGAAAGACAAGACTGACCTCCACCACTGTCTGAGCTCAACCAACAAAAGGAACAACATGGAATAACATAATGCAAATTATTTCCAGTTGCATTTGCTGCGTATTTTGGAGTAATTCCTTCCTATCCATGTTTGCTAGAACTGTATTTGGTAGAACTGTACTTGGTAGAACTGTACTTGGTAAAACACTGAGAAGGTCTTAATAGCCAAAACAGAAGTAAATTTTCCTGGGAGCCACTGGGAAGCACCTATAACCTTCTATCTTACTTACCTTATAGAAGAGGACAGGAAAAGAAAGAACTGAAGTACAGAAACACACAGTTGCTAATACTGGGCAACCATGAGAAAAGGGATAAAAAAAATCAGCGGGAAAACAAACATTTAATGGGCCCTTATTATGTAAAAATTGCACTTTAAATTTGCCCATCTCCCTGATTAGGCCTATTTGCAATCCTAAAGACTTGCTTGACATTAATCAAATCACACTAAATGGAAAGATGAGTTACTCAGCTCATAAACAAACTGCCCCTTCAGTGCACGAAAGCTACCACTTCAGCTTTCCACACCAGACTTTCCCTCCTCTTCTCCTGATATCAGGTTTGCAGATGCAGTACCAGAGGGCACAAGCTTTGCACAACTCAGTTCCGGCTTTCTTAGACATGGAAGACACAGGTATCTGAATGACTTTGTCAAAAGACCATGGTTTATAATCTCTGCATTATTTACCAGCTGCTTCAATTGCTCCCAAGCAGCATCCACCTTCACACCCACACACCCACCTTCAGCTTCCATCACTGCCCCTGTGCTGACCAAGAGCCAAGTGGCTCCTCTCAGTACTTCTCCATGCTTTGCATGGATATAGCAACTCTACATGGTTTAAAACATGCCTACAGCTACCTCCTGCAGTGTTTAGCATACACACAGGTAATCTTTGGTGAGTTGTGGCTTCTTTGTACCCAGTCAGGCCACAGCATGGCTTCTGTCACACAGACTGATAGTTGACCCCGGCAAGAAAAGGCAGGTAAATACAGAAAAACTTTACATTCTTGTTAAGGATTTAACTGCATTGACAAAAGCAAGACAGCTCAAGTTCAAGGTTACTCTTATGCCCCTAAATTCCCTGCTCAGCAGCATACTGAAGCCAACATCCACGCGCATCTCCTGCCATGCCTGGAAGCAAGGGCTGAGCAGAGCACAGCACAGTTACCTCTGGATGGATTTCTTTGCTTTGCCCAGTTCAGTTAGCCCTTCAACATTGTTGAATTCATAGTTCATTGTTGTATTCATACTTCCTCACTCACCTGTCATAGAGTGTTTCTCTCCCCTTTTTGATCCAAAAGCTGCCACAATAACACTGCTACAGCTTTGCAGAGGTCTGTTTGCCTGCATATGGACGCATCTAGCAAGAGCACCTGAGCTACAGCCAGGCTCCTACACCCCCAAGAAGGAAAGCTCTTCCCCAAGGATCACCTAAAAGCATCCAGATTCCCCATTTTTTCTAATAAGGCTACACTATGGCATAGCTTGGAAGTCCATGCCAATAACACCTTCCTTCAGCAGCATTCCTTCCAAAAGATCCTGTCTAACACTGTTATGTGTGAAGTGGCCTTGCTCAGCCAGTTTACAGACTCACCTTCCTATCAACCTTCTTTCTTGACTTACGTCTTCAGGAGGCTTATTTCTCTTGCCCCCATGACAAAAAGCATGACTAAAAAAATATAAAATAAAGGATTTTTCTTTTGGCAGCTGTCAGAAAAGCTGAGAGAAAAGAGCGCGGCATATAAAGCATTTTCTCTTCTCCATAGCATTCAGGAGCACTTTCTGTCAACATGATAACCCCGACCCCAATTGCAGTTGTCACTGCTCCTCCACCAAACTGGGACTCAGCATACAGGAGGAGAGAAGCCCTTCCCACTCATACCAACAGACAAGAAATGCAAGACACACAAGCTTTTGGACTTGCAGAGACACAAAATGAAACATATTCTCCCCAAAATAACAAAAACCCTGGCTGTACAAAGCAATGCAGCCAGCAAGCAGGAGCAGGGACCAGTGCTGGAAGATGGATCATGAGTCAGGACCTGGGTTTTTGGATTGCCAGTTGAGCAAACATTCTCTCACAATGAAAAATGAAAAAGCTTCTCCCCAAAGGGAGAAGATGAAAATTCTTTGAACTGCAAAAAAAGCTTTATTTGCAAATTTGTTGGATTTTCTTCATTTTTAGATACTAAACAGAGGCAGGTTTAGAAGCAAAACCTCATTTCAGAGTGGCAAAGTCAAAATATTTCCATTAGGAAATGTCAGAATGGAATAATCCATAAAATAGGTTTCCTTTTTCAGGGTTATTTTTTGAAACCAGCTGAGTTCAGGATGAACTCTTAAATAATTCAAAGCACATTGATTGAAATATTCCACCTCACCCTCCTCCTGACGTGCTTAAAGCTACACATATAAACAGTGAGCTGCAGCCAGACTCTTACCCAGTGCCATGAAAACATCATCCAAAAAGGAAAAGGAGGACCTTGAGCCCAAGCTGGGGAAGGGCAAGCTGGGTAGGAGGGGAGCTGCTTCTGCTGAGGCCTCCTTCACAGCATGGGGCGCATCAAAATAGCACCTTAATAGTGATGACCCTACGGACGAGGACCACACCAAAAAAAAAAAAAAAATCTTGCTTTTTTTGAGAAATAAGAAATGACAAAAAGCAGTGTTCACAGACGCACACAAAATATTTCCAGCTAAAGCTTATACTATGATGGGGGTACATGTAAAGGGCTATGCACCTGCATGACAGACAGAGACTCAACCAAGTACAGACAGAAAAGGACATTCACCATCCTCATCTGGAAACTAACAAACACCCTCCCCTCCTCTGCTGCTGTCACACTGCAGCCTGAAGGAGACATCATTCACACTCAGCTATGAAGAGTAAAGCGAAAAACGACTTGTTGCATTGTGCATGCTACACCCATGACCTACTGACTGCTTGTCTTCAAAGAAAAGGCCCAGTACCTTTTCCTACAAGTCAAGGAGGTGTTTTCACAACTAATCTGGATACCTGCGCACCCGCTCGAGAAGCTGGGAGTTCCTGCTAGCAGGAAGTCAGCAAGGGCACAGTGGGGTTTAGGGGCTGGAATACAGTGCAGACCTTGTTAAGTGTTATTATAGACAAAATGCCTCCCATGTAGCCATGTACCATCTAATACTGAGATAAAAAAAAGGAACTATAATATGAATTAAACCAACCATTTTACTTACTTAAATCATCTCTACCTTTCAATAGCTAACTATACGAGCAACTTATGAAGAGCTGCCATGCTCTGTAGACACTGAAAAAACATCTCCATCCATACAGTGGCCTATATGTTTGTCAATATTTCAACTGAAGTTGCTAACTCAAACCTATTGTTCAGCAGTTCCCTCAAGAGATAACAAAGTAATACAGAAATTACTGGTATCTTTCTCTGGTACAGGAGATTCCCCACCAGCTACATAATGCACCATGTAATGCGGCATCCATCTACAAGAAGGGCTGGAAGGAGGCTCCAGGGAGCTACAGCCCTGTCAGCCTGACCTCTGTGCCAGGAAAAATGTCTGGTTGCCAGCCAGTCACAAGTGGCTTTTCCTAGGGCTCAGTGTTGGTGACAACAGGGAGTAGATGTCACTTTCTTCTTGCAAATAACAAGCAATAGGACAAGAGGAAGTGGCCCCAAGTTGCACAAGGGGAGGCTTAGATTGGATTTTAGGAAAAATCTCTTCACTGAAAGGGCTGTCAAGAACTGGTACAGGCTGCCCAGGTGTAGTCACCATCCCTGGAGGTATTTAAAAGACAGGTAGATATGGCGCTTAGGGACGTGGTTTAGTGTCGGGCTTGGCAGTGCTGGGTTAATGGCTGGACACCATGATCTTAAAGGTCCTTTACAACCTAAATGATTCTACAATTCTATCTTGCCACACACGAAAGATTTGGCCATCTCTGAGCTAGTCAAAGCAATAAAGAAGTAGAATATATTTCAGCAAACTTTCTTTTTTTTAACATTCCAATTTTTCCCCCCAAGCTGCACACATACGCAGATTTCTAAGTCAAGACTTGAAAGGGCAATCACTTTTATAGCAATGACAATGAAAGATCTAGCAGTAACTTACATTTCCGATGACTAAAGCAGAGCTATTTCAAGGGTAACTGAGGAACATAATCAGGAATGAATGAGTGCCAGGCTGTCTTAAGTACAAGGCATTTAGTAAAGAAAAAAGCCTAACTAGAGCTGTAATAAAGTATGCTTTCCTTCATTTAAATCCCAAGTCTTCCTTGCTCACCAGTGGATGCACTTACATGCAGCACTACCCAGCTCAGAGCAGAATAGCTACTAACAAAAACATGTCATTAAGACAAAGCTCTGGCTGGGGGAAGTGATGGCCACAAACTTGAGACCTCCCACCATCTTGCACTGTTAGAATGAAGGGGAACAACAGCCTATCCAGTTCTGGTCACTTAAGGTTTGGGTAGGAAAAATTACTTTGCTGCATCTAAACCAAACATGTTAACTACGGAAGAGTTGAGTCCAAAATCCAAACTCAGCTCAGAGTCTATGACTATAGATGAAATCTGAGATTAAAGGATGCTCACAGTTTTCTTTACTTCCTTCTTACCCACACATGCATTTTCCTTCAGAAGAATCAAGAGCCACAGAGGTTTGTGCTGTGCAGCTTTTCCTTCTGTCTGCAGTTTGAGGAGATATCTTGCTCCCTCTAAGGACTTCAAGGAAAGCAAATTATTCATTTTGCAACAACTGCATCTTTATAGTGCCTTCAATAACAGCTTATGGTTATATCCCTCCCAGGTATTGCTGTATTTGTACAAAGACACAGACTCCCTTAGGAATTGCACCTGCAGAAAATATTTCAAGACCAGAGGAAACCACTCCTTTCCCCTTCCCTGCATCCTCCACAACACTGGGGCCACCTTTAATCTCACCTGCAGCTCTAAGTAGGCAGAATAAGGCATCAGCAACCTGATTTAATCCCCATGATTATGCGCATCTCCTGCTTTTCCCAGTACTATGCTTTCTGCTATGCTGGAGGGCTGAAGAAAAGACCTGTGGGAGATCAACTGCCCGTATACCATTCCCCCCAGAAGCACAACTGAAAAATATCATTAACTGCTATCACAAGTAGATTCGCTTCTCCTAGGGTTACATCATGGAACACTGGACTGTGACATCTGGAGGTTACCAGCTGAAGTTTAAGGCCTTTGAAATGTATGTAATACTACTTAACGTCTAGTACACTTCTAGGACATGCAGAACTCCATGAGACAAATCTCCATCTTCCAATCTCTCTTGCCGTCCTGCTAACATTTCAGCTGAAATAAAACACAAAGTGCTCCAAAAGGTCTCTCACATGCCTCCAAACCGACAATACATCCTCATTCACACTCTCCTCAAAGAAAAGATCCTGATGTCACCTGCCGTAAGAGAAAAATCAACGCAAGGACCGAAAGCAGAGCAGATTCACAGCCCAGGTGCTCAGAGTCCATCGGCACAGCTCAGATATCAGCAAGTAATCTTCAAACATCAATGAATTTTTTCCTAGTGTGAGTCTGCTGACTACTTGTCAGACTGAGAAAACATCAAAGATCAACTGCAATTCATTTGGAACAGGACTTAAGAGTACATATTGAAAAAAGTCTAGAAAGGGTGTATATGTATATGTGTGCACATGCCTGCATATATATAATATCTATATATATAAAAAGTATGCCTGCTGAAAACATGCCTGCAGCTGCATTTTACCAATAATCTGACTGAAATGTGGGAGTCAGCCATTAAAATCAAGAGAAGCCAAGGAAAAAAACACACCCAGCATATGTATAAGGAAATTACAATACAGAAACACATCCCTCAGAGGATGATGAGGGGAGAAATTGTTGCAAGTGAAATTGCAGACACCCATTGCATGCTTTATTAGCCATATATATAATTTCCAAACAGAAGAAAAAGCAATCTAAGGCAACAAAGATAAGGTAACTGAGGATCTCAGGGGAGAACTGCAGTTATGGGCTACTGATACCTTTATGACATTTTTCCAATCAGCTCCATAAACAAGACATACATTATCACTGCAATTAAACCACTTTCCTGTATTTCATTCAAACCATTTTTTCCCCACAAAGCCTATGCTCTTCGGGGATGTCTGAGTACACACAAAAAAAAACAGCAACCACACACACACAATCACCATCTGCAATTATCAGAGTATCGCTTTCTTCCGAGCCCCATTAGCAATGTGCTAGCTGCCACTTACACAATATGAGCAGGCCTGAAGTTCTGAAGTTGAGGGGTCTAAAACCTATTGATGAGTTTAGTGGGAATTAGGTACTTACATACCCTGGTGGGCCACACTCAGAGGGTGTCAAGTCCCAGGAACTGCAGGAGTCATGAATGGTGTTCACATTTCCAGAGGAGTTGCTCTCTTGCTTTCATCAACAGTTTCTTGGAAAACTCTATTCATTTTCCTTGAGAAATAAAACCTTTTAACTAAAAATAGCTGGGCCGGACTACTTGCTAATTTTAGAGGGTGCATTTGTGGAGATGTAATAAAAAGACCAGCAAGCAGCACAAATGTGTTTCACTCATGCTAATAACTGAGTAGAACATTACACAGAATGACAACCATAAAATCATCCAACTACCTTTCTGTACCTAGCAAAGAACCTGCTCTTCATATAACAAATATATTCACTTACAGCTCAAGATATCCATTGTTATGCATGGCCTTTGCATGAAAAATGAGTCTTAATTTGTTGACATTACAGGAATTTTCTTATGACTTGATTCAAACTATTTCTAGCAAATGTTCTCTTGCAGTACATCTAGGGCCAGCTGCAGAGGTTGCTAGGCTGTGATACTATAGAAACCACCAAGTGAAATGATGTCTGCCCCTTCCACTCCATGGGCAGAGGTTGGTCCTACCATCTTCTGCACATGCTCTCAGCCATCCCACTAGCTTTCTGTTGACCAAAACTCTGCAGCAAAAATCCAGCCCTGGTGAGTCTGTCCATTGAAAGGTTTTGTTCTTGAATTCAGCTGAGCTACAGCTTCAAAAGGGACTCTGCAAATCTGTCTTCAGGGACTGGACAGCCACTAGTCTGTATTTTGCGATCTTCAAGTGCCAAGTGCTTTATCTAAAACACCAGGAGAGAGGATTTCTTGTGGGAACTGTGAAACACTCCAGGAATATCTCCCAGACCCATGGTTCACCAGGGCAAGCTGGACACCAAATGAGAGTCCCATAGGCACAGTTGGTGCCTCTTCAGAAAGGACCTACCCTCAGACCACTACCACAATTAAATTCCATCTAGGTCAGAGGTGGTTCCCACCCAGCCCTGCTTGAGCAGGAAAGTCTGAGGTCACCAGTAAAAAAGGCAACAGACAATAGTACATGTTCAAGATCAGGTTAGATGGGGCTTTGAGCAACCTGGTCTAGTGGAAGGTGTTGCTGTCCATGGCAAGGGGGTTGGAAATAGACAAGCTTTATTCCTTCCCAACATAAACCATTCTCTGAGTCTATGATTTGCTGGGAAGCAGACCTGAATATCTTCCTTGTTCATCAGCTGAGGTCACCCATACCCTTGAGGTTGCAACCCACACTGCAATTTGAGAGAATAGCCTGTTTTATTTCCTTCTAATAGATGTTATTTAAGAAACGATGAGCAAGCAAGCAAATATACACTAAGCAAGTATGTTTACAAACCAAGATAGAATGATTCTCAAGTTGTGGTCATAACTGAGACTGAAGCTACTAAGTTTAAATAGCTCTAAATCATCAAACCACCAAATGAATGCCACACATCATCAAACTGAGTTATGAAGTTGAAAATGAAAAGAAATTATTCAGCACCAGTCTCACCGTGGCAGAATGCAAGAGAAGAAGCAAATCTTTTAAACCTGAGACCAAGTCTAAAGACTCCTCGGATGAGAAGAATCCAGCATCCCTTCAGCACTCAACACATTTGAGACCACCAGCGAAAGTTACTTGCCATTCAAATGTCTGACTTACTCAAACACTCTAAAAATTATTTTACCCATGGCAATTATTCTAGCTAATTCAATATTTCACTAAATATACTTTTTTAATAGTTTTGTTATTGTTTTTTTTTTTTTAAATAAAAAAAAACACCAAACTAGTACACAACCATCCTTTGACCTCAGACTTCTAGGTGTTAGACAAGCATAAGTCCTTGTCATGATTAAGTGATTAAAGTTCCGTCAGGCACAGATGAAGTTTGCCATGTTTCATGTGCTGGAAAACACCCACTCAGCCCCCTTGATGAGGCTAAGAAAAACTCTCAAAATGCAAACAGAAAAAGATTTTAAGGAAAAAAAAAGGCAAAACTAAAATCTAAAAAACAAATCAGCCTCTCAATGAGCTGTGTATCTCCTAATTTGGTAAGCTGCCTATGCCAGGCTGAGATCTAACCAATTTTTACATACTTTAGTGACAGCCTCATCTGGGAGCAAAGCAACCTCAGTACCAGCCTAAGCCTCAGCTCTGACCTGTTGTCACAGCCCCAGACACATGACTCCACTCCAGATTCCTTCTCTGTGAAACAAGAAATCACTGAATTTCTTCCATAAAACGTTTTAACGTACGCAGACAAATCACTCTACAGTACTGCTACAATACTACTGTATTTATCACTGCACTGGATGGATGCTGTTCCTGAAATACTTCACAGTTTTTTACTGTGAGGGTGGTGAGGCACTGGCACAAGGTGCCCAGAGAAGCTGTGGCTGCCCCATCCCTGGCATTGTTCAAGGTCAGGTTGGACAGGGCTTGGAACAACCTGCTTTAGTGGGACGTATCCCTGCCTGTGGCAGGGGGCTGGAACTGGATGAGCTTTAAGGTCTCTTCCAACCCAAACTATTTTATGATTCCATAATTTCAGATGTCAGGCAGACCTGACCCTCAGTTCCAATAGCTGTAAATATCAGCTGGTTTCTAGAACAAGCACATTCAGCCTTGCCCACATCAAATACTAAACTTTAGCAAAAAGGCAACCTCCACACCACATCCTGCTCTCTACTTCTGCTGTCTCCAGCATTTTAAGCTCAAGGCTCAAGCCCACCACAAGCAAAAGCCCAGGAATCACTACCTGCAATATCATTAACGCTATCCAAAAAATACCTGCAGAAAATTTCATTATCATGACAAATCAGCACTAGGGAACAAAGGAATAAAGAATTAAAAAAAATAAACCCATCTTCTCTGAATGCTGGGCCTAAAAGAGCCTATTACAGATATACATAAAACTATGTGTTTTAAAACTGTACTTGTATTTATATGAGTAATTAAAAGCAAGAGCTTACAAACAGCCTCCCAGCAGTGTAACATTGGGACAGGTTTCCCTTCACCCTCCCCAGGCAGGCAACAGCTGAGCAGCCAGCCCGCGGCAAGGCAGAGCACAGGAGATAGTTGACATTTTATTAACAGCTCCATTAAAATAAACAGGAGTGCATCCAAGCAAACAATCCCCAATCAATAGCAGAGTTTAAATTAAGATCTCAGCTGTGTTGGAGAGGTGGGGCAGGGCTGAAAAGCAGCCAAAGCAGCATGGCATGGAGGTGACATCCCTGCCCTGGAGACAATGCCTAACTCACATCCCCACCCAGAGTAAATGACAAGTTAAAGATAAAAAGAGCCCAGAAACACACTGCAACAAGCTGCAGATGAATGATCACCGTGCCACAGTAAGACAAAGCAGGGGGATGGATGCAGACACTTGTACAAGCTCTTAGGCAGGATCCAGGACAGTAGATTTAGATTAGATATCAGGAAAAAGTTCTTTACTAAAAGGGTGGTGAGGCACTGGCACAGGTTGCCCAGAGAAGCTGTGGCTACCCCATTCCTGTAAGTGTTCAAGGCCAGGCTGGACAGAGCCTTAGGCAACACAGTCTAGTGGAAGGTATCTCTGCCCGTGGCAGGGAGTTGGAACTACATGATATTTTATGATCCCTTCCTACCCAAACCATTCTGTGATGCTACAATCATGGCTCTGCTGGAGGTGGTGGCAGCATTCCCACCCACTGCCCTGAGGTCAGAGATTCACCTCCTGCACTGTAAAGGATTGAAACTCCAGAGGGGTGGCCAGCTTTGGGAGCAAGGCTTTATCTCCTTGCTCTCTACACAGCATGTGCATCCCCTTCACATTGCCTTCGGCTCCCCTCTCCATTTCCAAACTATTTGCAGCAGCCGAAAAAGTGTCAGGGAAGTTTACTGTGCAGCATTAAGAGCCCTGGACTGTCACCCTTTTGCCCAGATTTCTCCTCCCACAGCACCTCTCCGTAGCACTCGCAGACCCATATCCAGGAGGCACAGTGCAGGAAAAGGCTGCCCCTGCCCTCACCCAGGACAGTTTACAAAACACCTTCCATCTGTGAACTGCATGAACTATTTCAGCAGCAAAACGTTTGCTCTTCAGAAGTATGTTTATGACGCAAGTAATCAGGTACAAATCATCTCTTGCAGAGGCAGTTCAGCAACACAGACAAGTGGATTCCTCCCACAAGCAGAGAACCTGTTTGTGGCTGAAACTTCCCCAAATTTGACTCTCCTTCCTTTCCTACTGCCCCATGCCACCGTGAAATGAATAAACTCAACCTCATAGCAGCATCCTGAGGACAAAACCCACAGGTAGCCATGCAAAGGACCAATGTTCCAGGACAATGGATGCAGTCGAGTGGCATCATTTGGGATAACCAGTTTTCCTCCTGTGTACAGTAACTGCTCCCACCCTACCCTCCACCTCATGTGTAGCTCAAAACAGGTATTCATTACACATTAAAAATTAATTCCAGTCCTATATACAGTCTCAGGTAGCAAACTGGCTAGTAGGAACTGCAATTCCAAGCACACTGTGTCCCTTACCAGCTGTCAGGAGATACAAAGGCATTTGCTCTTGCCTCAGCAGAGCACTACCAGATTGAATCAAACAGACATTAACCATCACCTAAAAGGGATAGTGGGGAGGCAACTAAAAATACTCTTTAGATTACAAAATTTATTACATCTTGCAGTAATATCAAGGTGCTATAGCATGTTGTGTACCCACTCTGATCCAAAGCTGAATTCATCAACATGACCAGGATATTTTACTACAGCAGATCAGGACTAGGGCATTTCAAAGGGCACATGCCCTGGTGAATTACAATTGATTAGCACTCCACCAAAATAAAGCAAAACAAAATAAAAACCCTAACCATCAGCTAATTTGCTGTTAGAGTAAATCAAGCTGTGCTACATTATACCACTGCTTTAGCAAAGAACAGGGTTTTCTAAAGAAACAGCCCCACACACCAACATAGAGCATGCACACTAATTCCACTAGCCCATTGGCATTCATTTTATCCTTTTTCTAAAAAGCAGCGAGTCTCAGCTTGCATCTCCAATATCCATTTATCATCTTTTACTGACTTTGTTCAACAGAACATGAAGTGATTAAAACTTCAGCACTGCTCTTTTAAAAACTGAGGCATCCTTTTCATCTGCCAAGATTGAACAGTTTGGCTGCCAACTAAGTTAAACAAAGCATCAGGAAGATTTTAGGTAGGCAGAATATAACAGTCCACATTGGATTTTGGCCAAGTTACTAAAAGTGACCCCGCCATATTTCTAAATTGCCATCTGGTCCCACAAGCAAGAACAGCACACTCATCTGCTAGGCCAGAGTAAAATGGATGGCATACAGCCTGCACTTAACTTGAAATTAAATTTTCAGTGGCTAATGAAGCATTACTGCAAACATAAGCACCCATGTTCCTTGTCTTGGCAAAGAGAGGGAGATGTGACTCTTCAGAGGATCTACGGGGGAAACCCCATTAGAGTGGTGGCTTTCACAGTTATCCCTTCGCTGACTTAGGGATTGCAACTTTACCAGGTGAGGGTGAAGATGCTGGTTGGTCAGTTGGGGCTGGACCTCCTGTCTTCTCCACTGGCCATGACAGAGGTCAGCTGCAGCAGGGATCCCAAACTGGCTGGCTCTGGTGCAGGCATCTCAAGTTAGATGGGACAGATTAAGCTTAAATACTCAAGCACATGGAAATCCTGGATGATTCCTGAAGTAAACTCTGGATGGACATCAATGTCATGAAAGTTTGCTGCATAGTGTACCTTCATATTTATAATAAATACACTCTAATACTCACAGCAAAGGTAAAACAGTACATACACTGCTGTGTTTCCTCTTTCCTGCAACCCCTGTAGACCCTGTGTGTCTTGCATCAGAGCTTTCTGCCCATCCTCAGAAGGAGAACACACCCAGAGGCAGCACAGTGCCAACACAGGCTTCCCAAATCGAGCCAAATCTGCCAGGAAAACCACCACCAGCTTCACCAAGCAGCAGAGAGATACAGAGACAGGTTGTGTCAGCAAGGCCAGCGGGTCTGAATTGAGCACAGAAGGTGCTGATCCAGATGAAGAAAACATTTTATTTTTTTCTAAGATCAGCATGCTAAATATTCCTCTTTTTTTTGGTCAGCAATGTCAATGAAGGTGCAGGCTAACTGAGGCAGAAGGTGAGAAAAGCCCTCTGGGTCTGTATCCCCCACTATACAGGTGCCGACGTGCAGGTTTGGGGTAATCACACTGACTGCTTTTGCTTGTACTGACATCATGGCCACACAGTCCATCACATCAAGATCTTAGTACCCAATCAGAACAGATAGACATCCCCAGCCTCAAAGCACAGCCTGTCACATTAGGAATGGGCTTGTGCTTTGGAAATGAAACAAAAGTGTCCCCATTTCTTGCTTCATCAGCTTACAAACTGAGAGGTGTATTGAATGGGAACATAATGCCATCACCAAAACACTTATTTCCCTGAAAACAGGCTTCAGACCATGGAACTGATGTTTTTCAGTAATACTCAGCAATAATGAAAACATCTCTGTATGATCAACACTGCTTCCAGCACAAATCCAAAACACAGCCCCACACCAGCCACTGTGAAAAAAAAATTAACTCTATCCCAGCCAAAACCAGTACATCCTTCAACCCCTTACTCCATACCATTTAACATGATGATCAGGTCCCACAGTATCGAATATAACCTCATTAACCACAATCCCTTTTCCCATCCTTTGGCATAATACAAAACCTGCATCACTATGGCCTTACCCACAGCTACAGTCCCTCCAGGGGTGTACCTGCTCCAACATGGGCTTACCCATGGCCACATCCTTTGAGGTGCTCCACCATAACCTCATGCATAGCCACTGATGCTTCAAGGTGCACCTGCTGCAGCATGGACTTATCCACAGCCACAAATACTTTAAGGTGTACCTTCTCCAGCATGGACTTAAACTACAATTCCCTCAGAGATATACCTGCTGTGGCACAAACAATCACAGCCCCTTAAAGATGCACCTGCTTTATCCCAGATTTATACACAGCCACAGACTCTTTGGGGTGTCCTGCTCCCACATGGACTCATCCACAGTCCCTCTGACTCAAGCTCACACTGCAGTTCCAGCCTGACCAGTACATCAGAACAGAAACATCAGTGATGCCCCAGCCATCTGCCAGCCTGGGCACATCACCAATCATGTTATCAGAACATTCCCAGACACAGCAGAGTAAGATGATAAGCAGTGCAGCACTATAGCCCTACAGCAAGCAGCGCAAGCAAAAAGCAGCTGCTAACAAGCACTAGCCCCCTGGCAATTAATAGTTAAAGAGCAATAACAGCCATGAATTCAATCTAGAACGTTCCAATCAGAACTGTCATTATCTCAAACCCTTCCAGCCCCACACTGGGCACCATAAAAAGCCTGTTGTGGTTTAACCTCAGCCAGCCACTAAGCCCTATCCAGCCACTCGCTCACACTCCCTCCTTCCCACCACTGGTGGGATGGGGGAGAAAATTTGAGGGGTAAAAGTAATAAAACTCATGGGTTAAGATAAAGCCAGTTTAATAGGTAAAGCAAAAGCCATGCACACAAGCAAAGCAAAACAAGGATTGCACGACACCATATGATGCCCTTGACTCTGTTTCCAGCACTGCTCAGCAATAAGAAAAACATCCCTGCGTAATCAACTCTGTTTCCAGCACAAATCCAAAAAGTAGCCCCATACTAGCAACTATGAAGAAAATTAGCTCTATCCCAGCCAAAACCAGCACAACAAGTCAACGACAGGTTAAAAAAAAAAAGATGCAGCAGTCTAATTTTTTTTTCCTCTCCCTCCAGTAGATAATAATACTTTCAAATATAAAATATCTACTTCACTAACTTTGTTATACAAAGCATATTTGAGAAGAAACATGTTGTTATCATTTCAAAGCAGAGTAAATGCAAAGATTTAAGCCTGGGTTATTAGAAGATGTGATCGAAGGTTTGCAAACACTGCAACATACAGAAAGCATTTTTATAGCAAAAATAATCATATAGCATATGTCAAGAGGAGTGGCAAGAGTATATCATGAATATACATGGGAACTAAACAGCAAGAATGAGTCTTTGGGACTCTGTGCTTAAGATGTGCTACTGCAGAAGCACACGGGCGGTTTGGTACTGCCAATCAAGACGATGAATCAATCACGGCTGCCTCCAGCCAAAATTCGGCATTTGGAGATGAGTAAAGGTATCTGAATCCATATCAGCAGTGGCCAGCATGTTTGCAAAGCATGAGGAGACTGGCCATTGGATTTAGGTACTAGAGGGACTCAGGTGAGACAGGGTCAAGAGTACATATGCCATTGACCAAGAAGCCACTGAAGTGATCTCTCCAAAGCAAGTATTTTCCCACCTGCTGCATGAAAGACACCACTCCTCCCTTCCCCTCTTTGAGGGAGTTCAATCAGAGGATCCTGGGGCACTCATGCTCCTGTCAAACCTCTGCACTCAGGCATTCAAGAGCTTCCACCAGCTCTCTGGCCAAGCCCACAACACAAAGCATGATTACCAGCTACAGCAACATCTGCACTAAAATATTTTCTGGCAGCAATCTCTTTCCTTCTTGAAAACACCAGGTCCGCACAGCTCACCCACCTTTTCCTCTAGCGCTTCCCAAATACTTTGATGACGAACTGGCTATGGGCACTATCTCAGGAGACCTAAGTGGAAGATTCTGCAGCTCCCCTATGGAAAGGATTTGGATCCAATATTGATATGCAGCATCATCTCCAAGTTTGTCACAGAACAGCATGAGCTTCACCTCAAATATATGTGCCTGCTAGCTCCCCAGTGTTGGTCACACGGCTGGACAGGAACTACACCCTCAGAATTATACATCCATGAAAAGTCCTAAAATATTTGAATCAAAGATATCCCACCTGTCATCCTCTGACAGACCAGCACCTGGCATGGGACACCACACTCAACCTTTGCAAACTGCATGTTCCCCACACACAATCCACAAATGAGCAAATAGTGATAGGACAAGGGGGAATGGCTTTAAACTGAAAGAGGGAAGAATTAGATCAGATATTAGGAAGAAGTTCTTCCCTGTGAGGGTGGTGAGGCACTGGCACAGGTTGCCCAGAAAAGCTGTGGCTGCCCCATCCCTGGCAGTGTTCAAGGCCAGGTTGGACAGGGCTTTGAGCAACCTGGTCTAGGGGAAGGCATCCCTGCCTGTGGCACAAGGGTTTGGAACTAGATGGTCTTTAAAATCACTTCCAACCCAAACCATTCTGTAATTCTATAATTTCTAGGTTTGGATTTGAATGATCCAAATGGCTCTTTTTCTGTTAGTTGCATTACACTTTTATCAAATGATGAAGGGATGGAGGAAGACTCCTAACAGCTCACAGGCCTTGCATCTCAGCTGCAAGGCTGAGGATGCAAAACTAAAGGCAGACCTGCTGCTGTAGCTCAAGACAGCATGAGGTTTTTCTAGTCTGCTTCCTACCACAAAAGCGTGGAAACGTTCTTTTCAGGAAACTTCCTCCTCCTGCACATCTCCAGGCTTTCTCACTCAAGCTGTGCAGACGAGCCAAGGACAACGGAGCTTTAAACAATCTCAACAAGAAGGATCCTCTCTCCCATCCATCCCCATCAGCGCTCATTAATCCAAAGCCATCTGCGCAGAGGGCTGCAGCGCTGCCACATGAGAAGATCCAAAGCCAGCCTGGGAGCCGTGAACATGTGCTCAGGGAAGAAGGAAGACGTGGTTAGGTTCAGTGCTGCAGCCTCGCTGCTGCCAGCAGTGGAGGAGGCAGCTCAGCACCAGCAGCTGAGACACAGGCAGCTGCCCACAGGCAACACACACCCCACTGAGGAGCTCAGCATCCCCAAGGAAGCAAGCCTTCTGCCCCGGCAGCAGCACATGTTCCCACGCACACCGCAGAGCCAGCTCTTGCACTCCAGGAGCACCCCTGGAGCCAGCCCACTGTGAAGAAGCTGGTGTTCCCAACTGCCCTCACCCAGCAGACTGTGAGCTTTTTGGGGCAGACAGTGCTTACAGCACTGTCACCAGAACAAATTAAAGTATGGTCACAATTGAAGAAATTAATGCAATATGAAGAAAACTTGATTTGGAGGGAGATATTCTCCTCATGCACATTTCAGAGCCAGGCAGAGCTCAGCCACTGTACAGCACAAGTGCATAAATTCATCACAGGCAGATTGCTGATTTGACTAAACTAGCCTTAGTTTACACTGGAGCTGATCCATCTGTCCCATGCCAGAGAGTTATGGCTCATGTCGAATTTAACTTTGCCACTCCATAAATTTCAGGAGAAGGAGTCTCAGGTGGGTAACCTTCACTTTTCAATGTATTCCCTGTGCATAAGGAATGGAAGGCAGCTATGCAGAGGACAGCATGCAGAAGGCTATCAAGGGTGGCAGGCAGAGGGCATGCAGGCAAAACAGTTCAACACAATAGGGAAGAAACATGGCAAAGCTGATGCCTTTGAAATGTACCTCTCACACTGTTACAGCACTCAAGTTTTGTTTCTGTATCTACCATTTGCAATTTAAAACATGGCACTCAGCTATGCAAATCTGTATTTGAAAGAGGCAAGCGATAAACAAGTGTTATGGAGGCTCTCAAAGAGCATCTTGAAGCTTTGATAGTAAATTTTTAAGCGCATGCAAATATCGGAATAAATGATGTGGTGAGCTTGCATATAGAGGTATGTATGATGCAGGTCCTGTATGCACTACCATCTTCTCACTGTTTCACTGACTGTGTGCTCCATAAAGGTTATGTAAAGGGAAGGGTCTACTGATATATGCAAAATAGAGCTTACAATGAATAAAGTAGATTTTTTTGGTTATAATTTACAATTATAATTTACAATTATCACTTACAAATATCCATAATTTCAATGGCACGCATCTATATGAGTCATTTTTAGTCAGTCTCTCCCCTAATCCCAGTTTAATTTCATTTTCCAGGAATATGAATAAAAACACCTACTCTTTTCAAGAATGACAGCGGGGGGGGGAAAGCTTTCATAAAAAGAAACCTAGTGATTTTTCCCATGGTTTTTGAGCACCTCTGATTATATATGGTTGGACTTGATGATCATAAAGGTAGTTTCCAACCTAGTTAATTCTATGATTTACAATTCTGTAACTCCACCACATTCCTGCTGGACCACAGAGATGAGCAAACCTCAGCCTTCAGCCACACACACAGAAACTACCTGGAAAGACACAGCTGTACAGTGAATTAAAGTGCTCACACACTGAGGAGCTCCTGCAGCATCTCAAACCCTGTGTCAATGCTTCCTGAACTAAACACAGCTGCTTGTGAGTATTTGTCAGCACTTCAATGCCCTCCCCTGCATTTATGGACCTCTGTTCTCCAGAGATGCCCATCACCTCCTCCCATTTTCTGCCCTCTTTAAAGTTCTCCTTGTCACAGACATTAGTAGTAGCCAACATAAGCTTCATGTAAAAGCCAAGTTTGGAGGAAAATTACTGTTTTAAATTAGGGGAAAGAAGATTGCACTAGCAGGTTATTTTGGGGGGTTTCACTGCTCTTTCATAGCTTGGAGTTAAGTAAAAAGTCATTCTAGAGTCAGCTCAAGGAAAATCATGAAGCAGCTCCCACTTGCATCAGAGTTACAGCTACAGAGTTACAGACAATTTCTAAAGAATATTTTCCTTTCTCATGGCCACAGCTTCGTGGGACAGCCCTGCTCCGCATCCCCCAAACAGCAGCTTCCAAATCACATCGGGGCTCAGAAGAAGCAGGAAGTGGTGGCAATGTGATGAATAGTCAAGATTACTGAACTTCCTCTTGTGGACCAGCAGACCAGTCAGCCCATCGCACATGACAAAAGATGTTATACCCACATTTAGAGTTATAAACCTCACTCATTAACCCCACAATATATTTTAGTGAAGATACAAGTGTTTCAATTATCCTAATTAGGCTGAGAGACTTTTTGCAAGATGTTCGCATTGGTTTTCACATTCCTTTAGAGTGGGCATCATGCTTTTGAAGTGTAAATTTTTCAGCTCTTGCAAGTTTGCTGTTTCCAGCTCCCCCATGCCTGGGGAGATGCTCTGAGAGAGCACCAAACCCACTCACAGAGCTGTCAGCACTAGCAAAATATGTGGCCAGAAAGGCCATCATATTAATGGCAAAGGCAAATGAGATGGCATCTGCTTTCCACCACATAAAAAGAACAACCAAAATCCTACTCTGGAAAAAGCAAGATGGACTCCATGTCCACTGCATTCACAAGGATGATCAGGGGACTGGAGCAGCTCCCGTATGAAGACAGGCTGAGAAAGTTGGGGCTGTTCAGCGTGGAGAAGAGAAGGCTGAGTGGAGACCTCATAGCAGCCTTCCAGTATCTGAAGGGGGCTTGTAAGGATGCTGGGGAGGAACTATTAATCAGGGACTGTAGTGATAGGACAGGGGTAATGGGTTAAAACTTAAACAGGGGAAGTTTAGATTGGATATACTGAAGAAATTCTTTACTGTTAGGGTGGTGAGGCACTGGAATGGGTTGCCCAGGGAAGTTGTGAATGCTCCATCCCTGGCGGTGTTCAAGGCCAGGTTGGACAGAGCCTTGGGTGACATGGTTTAGTGTGAGGTGTCCCTGCCCATGGCAGGGGGGTTGGAACTTGATGATCTTAAGGTCCTTTCCAACCCTAACTATTCTATGATTCTATGTTTCTTAAGGAACCATCAGAGTCAACCTGCCACACCAGAGGCCGGGCACATGTTAGGTACTGAAGCCATCTCTGGCTGCAATTAACACCCAGACCCTACCTAGGAGCAGGAGAGAGTCTATGGAAGAGCTGATTTCAGAGATTTGAAATTTTTTAGGCACTAACATGATGGATGGAGCCAGTTTTAGGTACAACCCATAAAGAGCATAAAAAAAAATATTTATTTCCAAAGGAAACAAAAAAAACCACGCTTGCTGGACAGGACAATCATTTCAATTTATACCATTCTCTATGCTCAGAGATTAAATGGGATTACAGGGAGTGACTGCAGATGTGCAGAGAGATAACCTAAGAGGACCTGGGAGCATTTACTCATTCACATATTAAATTGGTACCACTCGCTTAGACTGTAGCCATCAAACCATGTGTTTGTGCATGGGCTGCTGTTATCTTACATATGAGGTCTGCAACCTCCAAATGCGTAAAAATGTCTTTTGCTGCGTGTGTATTTGTGGCTTGCTGGGTATACTGAGAATTTATTTCTCACAGACATGAAAATTGTAGGAATAATATTTAGCAACTGTTATCACAGTGAAAAATGAAATAAAGTCTTAAAATCCCAGCATATTTAAATTCGCAACTCTGACCTCTAATTGGGCACTGAATACTAATCAAGCATTCCCATCACTGGAGCCTGCCAAGTCAACACGAGAAGCAAACAGCCATAGTAGCCTAAAACAACTTCTTGGTAGAGTTCAGAACCACCTGTAGAAGGTCCAACCCAACACACACAAGTCAATAGGACCTGGCTGAGCCCCTCATGTTCACTACACACAGGGACACACAGAAACACACACCAGCATCACATCACCATGCTCCAGTCCTGGTGATAATAGAGTGGGGGTCCTCCACTACCTGGACCTGCTAATAGGTGTGCAACCTCCCCATTGTCTCCCCAGAGGGACCTCACAGCCCTTCTGCCACCATTAATATAAGCATTATGAAAAATCAGATGATAGCAGCTGCTTCTGTAGCTCTGATGAATGTTCACATACCCTAAATTAACAGTTACTTGCCTAGTATTTGGTTTTATCTATTTGTTGTTCAGGGGAATAACATTACCACCCTGCAGCACTGTCTGCTGACAGGTGATTTTATGGCTGTCACCAGCAGCAGCGACAAATTAATGCCTCCAAAACCCAGGAAGAGAGACATAAGGTGTTACACGTGGAGGTTAAGCACAACCAGAATTGCAGATGCAGCTCTTAGGAGGTTGCTGGGTTTTTTTTTCCTCCTCCACAAGTCATTAATGAGCAGCTGGATCCTACAGCGATAAGATTCAGAAATTAGCAGTTGCATATTCTGAGCAGCATCATGGTGCTGCTGGTGGTGTGTCTGGATAGCAAGGGGCACCTGTGGCTACATGGCTGGCTGGGTTCCTGCCCAACCACCACTCCAGTGCCACCACATTATTTATTGCACTACTAATGATGCAATGAAGTGCAAACAACCTGCATCAAGCATCTTTTTCATTTTCTGTTCACATTTAAAATAATAGAGAAAACACCACAGAATGAAGGGAAAAGAATGTATTGAACAATATGCCTGCTCTGTGTGGATGAATGGAGATCTGGAGAATGCAATTTGTACTTAACTGAAGACTAGAGTAGTATGAAGTTGGAGGGCTTGATCTAAGGCTGCTTGAACAACCTTCCTTTCCCCAACTTCTAACTCTTCAGCTTTACAGCTGGCTGGGACTGCAGGAGTTGTCAGAGGTTGGAAGTGGGTAAGTTCACATGCGCATGTGCACACACACATACTATCTCACCTTGCAGAGATGCAATTAGGAAAAACACAGGCCTCAGGAAGTCCTCAGCTCCAAAGGGGAAGGGCATACACATAAACAGACAAGGAAAAAGTTTAAACACACACACTTTTAAACCCCATGATGCCAGAGTGCTGTCCTGACTGTAATTACTGCAGAAGAGGCTGAAGCCATGTTGATGATTTTGAGGACAACCACATACTTGTGGATGCTCCTCTATCAAACAGAAATTGCCAAGCCCAGCAACACCAATGATGAAACAGAAAATCTGTTTTCCCGCAGTATGGATGTAAGGGCATGTTTCCAAGCAAAGATAAGGCTCCACCAGACCCAACTGAAGGGTTAAAGCCGGATTACTTGTAGTCCAGTCAGCACCTGTGATTCTTCAAAAGTTAATGGGCTCATACCAAAGATAACTGGGTTTAGTCCTGATGTGCAACAGCCAAGCGGTGCTGGCCAATGTCTCATCTGTCACTGAGAGAGGACAGGAATGCAACATGCCAAGTGGGCAATTATATATTCACATTATCCACCCACAGAGCTGAATGGCAAGTTGGTTTTTTTCATTGCCACTGTCACAAGTCAGCCATAGCCACACAATGCAAAACACAAAATACCCAAGAAAATATAGGATTATTAAATAAAAAAAGAAACACACACACAAAAACAGACTCTCTATAAACTCTTAACAAGCAGGAGCTCCTAATAAAGCCTTCCTGTTTTTTTCAGATAGCCCCATTTGTTTTACTTATCTGAAAGAAACAGTGAAAGCTTTGAGCAAATCCATGGTTATGCCAAACCTGAAGTGTAGACAAACCTTCACCCTGTTCTTTCCCTACATGTGAAAATTCAGTTGTTAATTGCCACCTCCTGCTCCATACAAAGCACAGCCCCACGCACACAGCAGCACCTCCCAACACAAAGCAGACTTCTGCTTTAAATAGTTGTTTAATAGGTTTGTGCCTCGGTGCTGTTTTCCCCACAAAGCCAAATACAGGGTTGCACATTTTCAGGCTGCAAAAACCCTTATTTAGAATGCGAAATAGTCAGACAATTAGTCTTAAAGTTATTCACACAGACAGCCTTATATTTGAAGTGTTACAGCTATGGAAATGAACAAATGAAATTACGGAGATAAACTGTGAGGAGGCACAGTGGTGTTACTTCAGGCATAGGTGCTAAGTACCAACAGCTCTGGAACAGGCCTGCTTGTTCTGACCCGCAGCCACACACACCAGGTTCATAGAATGGTTTGGGTTGGAAGGGACCTTAAAAATTATCCAGTTCCAAGCCCCCTGCCACCAGCAGGGACATCCTCCACTAGACCAGATTGCTCAAAGCCATGTTCAAACTGGTTTTGAACACTGGATGGGGGCAGCCACAACTTCTCTGGGCAACCTGTGCCAGTGCCTCACCACTCTCACAGGGAAGAGCTTCTTCCTCTTCTCTAATTCCTTGCCCAGACTTATTTTTTAATTATCTGTAAAGGGAAAAATAAATACAAATCTCCCCTTCCACTACTGCAGCCCTCAATTCTAGGTACATAAAATGTAACAAGTTATCCAGGAGGAGATGGGTTGGCTCAGCGGGAACATTCAGCTCCTAGTGGTGCTAGTGACTGTATGTCAGAGAAATAATTTAATCTCTTTTTGACCCAGTTCTAGAACTGGGCAAATATTGATTTTGTTGGTTCACTTGCCAAACTGGGGGGGAGGGAGGGAATGATTTAGGGTAAGCTGAACTGAAATAGTATTTGTTGTTACCACTGGCTTTTTGATTTTGTTGAAACATTACTATTTTAGATCCTCTTACCCAGACCCTAAATACGTATCTTGTTGTGCTCTGCTTTAATCTCTTCATTAAATATTAAAAAAAAAGTAATATCCAGACACAACAAAAACATTTAGTAAGACACTAACTGAAGGGAACTCTTTCAGTTCTCCAAGTTATTTCCCCAATTCTCCTCTATCCAGGAGCTATTTTCATGTGAAATAAAATGAGAGCTGAACTCTGACCTTACAGCCAGCTCTAAATGAAGGCACCAAAATTTTCTAAACCTTCTCCTATCTATTTCTGTTTAATGCCTTTTGTATATGAACTATGTATTTGTAGTACATAAGCTACACAATACATATATACATGTGTGTGCGTATATAAAACAAATAAGGACTGCCTTTAGGTTGGTATATAAGCACTGTTAAAATTTCTGGGACCACAATCTCAAGCAGGACCTTTAAGGACGAGTATCCTAGAAAATCACCATTTCAGTGCTGGAGTGATTGCCAGCACCTCTGTAAGTACACTGCGCATTTGTTTCACATACCAGTCGCGTGAGACTGTCATGATCAAACCCCTCACAGACAAACCACTGGGAACCTTTTGATAAATATTCATTATTGTGGCACTCATCTAAGAGTGAAAACTGCAGAATAATTAGCGATCCTTGCATGCAAGCTCAGGATGTCAGGCAAGATGTGCAATTATAGTTTTGTCATGGCACTCAAGGGGTATTTAATGAGTTTATCTGGTTGAACATTTGTTATTTTCTGAAGCAGACATCAACACTTCTATTTCAAGAAAATAATTCTCCCCTTCATGATTATCAAAATGTCTCCAGTTACTCCATATGCCAGGAGGCAAGTGAATGCCCTGATGAAAGTTATAGAAAACCACAACAATGATTCAAAAAGTGAAGATAGGATGCTGAAAAATGGCATCAGAGCTCCCACCACAGTGTGATATTCAGGAGAAGAGCAGCTATGGAAAACCATGGAAGCTTGTAGGTGGGAAAACAAATTCTGTCACTGGTCATCTAATGTCATAATTACTTTTCACATTGACTCACTGCTCTTCAGTTCTAGAGAGGAATCCTCCAAAGCTGCCAGTGTTCTTAGCTCTCATTGCACAATTCTTTCCACACAAAAAAAGAAAACTAAAGAAAAAGTATGCAATACCCTAAAACTGCATTTTCCTGCATTTGCTCCAAGTACAGCATGGTGCTGAGATGTGGACCTTCTGGTCCACCCACTACCAAAGGCTTTTTACACTCTGCTTGTGTTTGGGACGTGTATTTTGTTTGCGATGGCCATCTGCTCCTTGGCTCACTTGGCTTTGCTGCTTTTGGTATTTCAGAAGCTTTGCCTCATTTCCTCACCTGCACTGTCCTTTCAGAAATCATTTACCCCCAGGGAGGATTCCAGCAATCACACTCAGCCAGAGCAGGGTCTCTGCTGAGCCTGCTTCTACACTCTTCTCCGGATTTTAAACCTTGCTCCTCCAGACATTTTGATTTCCAGCTTTTTCCCAGCTATTTCTTTTGACCTCAAGCTCTCACCAACTCCGTTAACTGCACTTCCTGAACAATACTGAACCCATTGGAAAAGTCAGCACAGCAAGAGTTCTTAGAAGTAAATTCAAAGTTATTGCTTTTCAAACCTGTAAGAGTCACATTGTCAAGCTCTTCTGTACTATCATGAGAACCATAAATTTGCTTTAAGAGCAGCCAAAAGCTCAGATGTTATCTGTGCCCCCACCCTGAGCTTTCCAATTGGAGCTGACAGGGTCCTAAGGAAAAGAGGAAAAATACTGTTAGCCATTCAATAAATTCCTTGAAGTTATCACCAGCAATAACTACTCATTTATTTTTCCTCCCCAGGTTCCAAGGCACTTTGCAAAGACTATCAACAACTTCAGAACTTGTGTTTAGGAGCTGGGACATACACAGACACAAAGCCTGTGAGCTATTAGGAGTCTTCCTCCATCCCATCACCACTTGATAAAAATGTAATGCAACTAACTGAAAAAGAATCACTTGGATTATTCAAATCTAAACCTAGAAATCACAGAGTACAGAATGGTTTGGGTTGGAAGTGATTTTTAAAGACCATCTAGTTCCAAACCCTCATGCCACAGGCAGGGACACCTTTCACTAGACCAGGTTGCCCCAAGCCCTGTCCAACCTTGTCTTGAATACTTGAACACTTTATGGGTCAGACACAGCTTCTTTGGGCAACCTGTGCCCATGTCTCACCACCCTCACAGGGAAGAACTTCTTCCTTTTATCTAATCTAAATCTACTGTCAGTTTAAAGCCATTTACAAATGTATAAAGAACTACAGAAATGTACTCCAAGACATCACTCTGCTTCATAGGGGCTTTCTACCTACGACTGTAGGATCACCCCTTAGAATCAGGATCTACATCTTAGAACCTCAGAACCAGATTCTAAGGATCACCCCTTAGAACCAGGTATGAATTTTTAAACTCCTTCATGTCGCTTTGGAAATAATCAGTGGATTTCACATGTTGCTTCAACCTTAAGGTCAAGGAATGTGGTTTTTGTTGGGTTTTTTTGTTGGGTTTTGTTTGTTTGTTTGTTTGTTTGGGGTTTTTTGTGTTGTTTTTTTTTCTTTACCAGAATATGGATATCTGATGAAGAATGCAGTCTTATTCAAATGCTCACAATTCATTTTAGACTCTTAAAACCATACAGGCATGTGTGCGATTTCCATTTCAGGGAATCTTTAGGAGATGGCAGAAGTCAGGAGGCCACACTGCGGGAAGCGTCATTTCCAGAACAGACCTTACACTCTGCAGTCATCTGCCACAAGCTTCTGTGAGAAGACACTGGACATTGGCCTCTTTAGGTCAGACTTTCTCACGCTCATGTCCTTGGTTAGAGTTAAGTCACAACTCCTGCTCTACAAGTTGCACGTTAGCATAGAAGAGACCCCCTTGTACAGGTGTGATGTTTCCTGTAATACATATGAGCAACAACCATAAGAAACAATCTAAAGCTGTTCAACCTCAGCACATTTCTACACAGCCCTGGAAGAGATTATGCTATCATCACTTTTTACAAGGGCATGTAGGGAGAAGACAAAGGGGAAAGGATTTAAACTGAAAGAGCATAAATATAGATTAGATATTAGGAAGTTCTTCCCTGTGAGGGTGCTGGGGCACTGGCACAGGTTGCCCAGAGAAGCTGTGGCTGCCCCATCCCTGGCAGTGTTCAAGGCCAGGCTGCAGGGGACTTGGAGCAACCTGGTCTAGTGGAAGCTGTCCCTGCCCATAAAAGGGGGGTGGGAACTGGATAATGTTTAAGGTCCCTTCCAACACAAACCATTCTATGATTCTATAATGATCAGCCACATTAGGTGTTCACCTGTCCTCCAACCCACTCTGGCTACAGGGTAGGAGGACAAAGCAGAATTAGCAGGGGTAGATGTCACCTTTGGGTGAGCTCCTCTGGGGTCTGCACCAGATCCAGGTCTGAGAGCCTGGACTTCAGGATGACCTTGAAGGTTGAGAGTGCTGACCTCTACCTTTAAGCTCTTCCATGGATTCATATCTCCCACGGCCAAAGAAACATGCTGCCAATACGGGCATGGCTAAGGGAATTAAAGCTTTCCCATCCTGGGTAAGTAAACTTGTGCTTCCTGCACAATCATCCCATTCATAACTGCTTTAAATCCAAAGGCAAGTTATTGACTAGAAAGAATTAGAAGACCTCCTGAAAGAGCCTGGCAGGAGGAAGAGGTGGGTTTGCTGTAAGGATCATGGGTGCCCTAGAAGAAGCAGGGCACACATACAGAGTACAACCACGCTGTGTTTAGACAGCCAAGCGTCTGTGGAAGTTCAAAGTAACTCTTGCACTCCGACTGATGATCTGAACTATTTTCCTGTGAAGTCTTGATTATATTCTTTATTTAGCGCTTATGTAAAAGGATGGTAATTTTAACATTCAGTCTCCCGAGCTTCACAGCTCTGCACTGCACTCCATAGCAAGAAACAATGTGCCTTAAAATAATCTTCAATTTGACTTTTTTTTTCCTTGCTCTCTCTCTCCCAGAAGATTTAAAAAAGGACTTTTCAGAACTGATTTACCTGAAATATGTATGGTTAAGAACTGTTTAACTCACAGCTGCTCTAGTGAGCAATTCCATTCATGTGCTATAAAAAGCCAACGCATTGAACTAGTTCAACTTTTGCTGTTGCCATTTGCTTAAGCAGCATGATGTCACTTTGCACATTTTTATTCAATTCACACAAAATGAAAGCTATTTCCCTGTGATAAAGAAATATGTCTCAAACATAATTCCACAAGACCTACCTACCAAAGCCAGCAATACAGGGGAAAACAACATATTCATGTAGTTATAACATTTATATCATGCTACATCACGAGTAAGCAATTAATGACGCATAGTAATGAAATTCTCTCTCATAGCACTCATTTGACACATGCAAGGCACAAAGCTGCAAAGCTCCTGCAACACCCTAGACCCTGAACAAGTTAGAGACATTGCATAATGACATTTACAACACCAGATTACTCATGAGCCTTGCACACACACTGCACAGAACGTAGAAAACAAGCCCTCCTTCCCCAGGCTATAGTTGTATGCAGGACCCAGTGCCATCTGGGAAACCTCATAAGGTGCCCATCTCAGAGCATATACCTATATAATTTATACAACAGAAAGAGTTCTGGTACATTTGTGACAAGTCCTTGCACATGAGCACCACTCGCTCCTCCTCCCTTCCCCATCACACAAGTGTAGGAGATGCAGCCTGGCACATCACTGCACAGCCTTTGTAGCAAAGGGGACACTATAAAAAGATGTAAAAATATCCAGAATACCCTTTGCAGTCAGCAGGTTCTGCTGTACTCTTCCCCTGGGATACTGCCTCCCCGCAAGCTGTCACTGTAGGGGAAGGGGAAATCCCATTGCAAAACATGTTTTTACCCCTTTAGGCTCATTTTGAGGAAGTAAAACTGCTCACAAGAAAGCTCTGCACAGCCAAAGCCATTAGGGATATATTTAGCAACAGCAGGGCAAAAGCCAAGACCAGACCAAGTATCTCATCAAGCTTTGGGACACCTCAGTCTGTAGCTGCCACAAGCAAGGGAATAAAATCAGCAGGAGCTGGATCCTGACATTCTGAAGCTACCTTGGACCCACAGAGAATGCCCAAACACTCCTCTACTTCCACAGTAGATTCATCAAAGCAGAAGACCATACTGGGTCTCTCTCCAGAGAGACCCAAAATCCTCAGGGGAGACCACAGCATGGGAGAAAGTAAGATATCAGCATGGCCATGAAGTGTATGAGGATGGGTTCAAAGGAACAAAGGGAAATCTGGGTCCCAAGGGGACTGGCAGAAGTTTTGCTCAGATGCAGGTCTCCATGCAAAGCAGGAAGTTAGGAGCACAGGCAAGGCATGCCACAAGATGTGCAGGGAAGTTTAGGTTAGATAAAAGGAAGAAGTTCTTTACTGTGAGGGTGGTGAGGCACTTGCACAGGTTGCCCAAAGAAGTGGCAAATGCTCCATCTCTGACTGTTTGAGGCCAGGTTGGATGAAGCCTTGGGTTATGATCTAGTATGAGGTGTCCCTGACCATGGCAGGGAGGTTGGAACTAGATAATGTTCACAGTATCACAGTATGCTGGAGATTGGAAGGGACCTCAAAAGATCATCTAGTCCAAAGGTTAAGGTACTTTCCAACCCAAACTATTCTGTGTGCACAGCTGAAAGGAAACGTAACATCCCTGTTAAAACTACACTGATATCCTCTTTGCTCAGGAAGGGGCAGGTTCCTCCATGGGGCAACAAGTCAGCTCTGAATCAGACAATGAAGGAACCACATCTTGGTGGATACATGCGAAGCCTCAAAGAAGCTGCTTTCCCAGACTCAGCCTAAGTGAGCTTCCTCTGGTGCCCAAGAGGGGACATGATCTGACTTCCTGATGCATCCTCTCCAAACCAACACTCAGTACTACAATCTTATAAACACAAGACAGTTTTAGATATAGATAGGCACAGCTACAGGTTGGGCAGAAAAGAGATTCAGAGCAGCCCTGCGGAGAAGGACTTGGGGGTGTTGGTCAATGAGAAAATGAACATGAGCCGGCTTCAGTGTGCGCTCACAGCCCACAAAGCCAATCTTATTCTGGGTTGCATCAAAAGGAGTGTGACCAGCAGGTTGAAGGAGGTGATCCTGCCCCTCTGCTCTCGGGAGACCTCACTTGGAGCATTGTGTACAGTTCTGGTGTCCTCAACATAAAAAGTACATGGAACTGTTGGAACAAGTCCAGAGGAGGGCCACAAGGGTGATGAGGGGACAGGAGCACCTCCCATATGAAGATAGGCTGAGGAAGTTGGGGCTGTTCAGCCTGGAGAAGAGAAGGCTGCGTGGAGACCTCATAGCAGCCTTCCAGTATCTGAAGGGGGGCTATGAGGATGCTGGGGAGGGACTCTTCATTAGGGACTGTAGTGATAGGACAAGGGGTAACGGGTTAAAACTTAAACAGGGGAAGTTTAGATTGGATATAAGGAGGAAATTCTTTCCTGTTAGGGTGGTGAGGCACTGGAATGGGTTGCCCAGGGAAGTTGTGAATGCTCCATCCCTGGTGGTGTTCAAGGCCAGGTTGGACAGAGCCTTGGGTGACATGGTTTAGTAGGAGGCATCCCTGCCCATGGCAAGGGGGTTGGAACTAGATGATCTTAAGGTCCTTTCCAACCCTAACTATTCTATGATTCTATATAGTGGTTTTGTCATATACATACACACATGTTTTAATCTTATCCCACATCTCTCTCCTATTACTGATGACTTTTAACTCAATATCCATACATCAATGGACTTCAGGGAACTAACCTGTTCACCTGCCAGCATTTTTTAAAGAATTACGTTTCCTAGGTATATACGTAGCTAAGCAAACTGTGAAGAAAAGCACTACCCTCTCTAACAATACTGGTATCCTTTAGGAGATATGTACCTCATATCTCCTGTACCTCAGCCCTTGAAGAAAGGACCTCAGTGATCCATCTAACCTGAAGTTTGAAGGCAGGACGTCCTCCACAACACTGTTACTGCATGTCATTGCGCCTGTATCATCCCATCTTCTCTTCCCTTTACTCCTTTTCGTGCTTTGACAAAAGCACCTGCAAGAGACCTAAAAACGTTTTCCACTGCCACTGGATTAAGTGAAGCCTTTCAAGGAGAACCTGGTCCCTGCCACAGGGCTACACACAATTTTTACAATACTCTGCATTGACAGTACAGACAACATGGTATGTAAAGCCTTCACCTGCTTGCCATTTCATTTAATGAAATGCTTTTCCAGGGTATAAAAGACTGCTTTACCTTAAGGCAAGTGGTCGGGTTAGTTAGATAGAAGTCTAAATCCCATTAGTAAGTAAGAGGATCTACATACAAAAGGGCCCCATGCGGCAGTGTGTTGTGTAGCTCTCCCTGCTCTAGATCTTCAAGGATACACTACAAAAAAGGACTACAGCATCTCATGCCAAGACATTCATGACACTGCAAACAGTTGTACCTACTGGGATACACTTGCAAAAAAAAAGTAATCATCTGAATGACAAATGGGAGCAGGATTTCCCTTAATACTGAACAGGGACTGTTGCTAATGGAAACAAAGGTCCAGAGCTGCAGGGGTCTGTGCAGGATTCAGAGCCCATCCCTCATCTTCCCAAACTCATTCAAACTGCTTCAAATGCAGCAGATGGAGAGCCAGAGGCAGCAAGCCTTGGACCACAGCTCAGACAGGCAGAAGAAAACTCATTCAGCACCTTTGCTAACAGCATCTATATGTTTAATATGATTTCCCAGATCACCCCCAGGTGTTATATCCACTCCCTCCACAGCACAGCACAGGGCTCTGCTCTGCACATCCAGCACCACTCCCTTTGAGTCAGTATGTGAGGGTTTGATTCTGCTGCAAACTGCACACAATAAATACATAAATAATTATTTTCTCTATAGCTTTCTTTTCCACATGTAAAGAAGCAAGCAGGAGACAGAAGAGGAAAAGGAGCTGCAAAGATGCCATCATTTTGCATAAAGACCATCCCTCACACTGATCTGCTTCAGCAACCCCTGGTGTTCTGCACAGGCAGGAAAGCATGCATGAGTGATGCCAAGGCGCTGAACCATGGGACATCTAAAGCCAACTGCTGCCATGGGCCAGTGATGGAAAATCAGGCTCAGGCACAGCACCACAGCAATGCAGAGACAAGGATTTTTATTCTTGGAGTGACTGCCTCCCTCTACAGATTTCTAGCTGTCTCTACTGTATATAGGAACATGAACTGATAATTGTGCATCTAGAACTACACTGGGTTCAGCAAGCACAGCCTATATGAAATGAAGACCAGGGTGGTGAGACACTGGCACAGGTTGCCCAGAGAAGCTGTGGCTGCCCCATCCCTGGAAGTGTCCAAGGCCAGGTTGGACGGGGCTTGGAGCAACCTGGTCTAGTGGAAGGGGTCCTTGCCCATGGCAGGGGGTTGGAACTGGATGAGCTTTACAGTCCCCTCCTACCCAAGCCACTCTGTGATTCTGTGATCTCTCCAACAGAACAGGAACCCAAGTTGCACAACAGACACTGTGAACACTTATGACCAGTGGCCTCTACACTGGTTGCAACTTTGGCTGCCTGACTTTGCATCTGTAATGCTGCACATAGCCAGCACAACTCTTCTCTCCATGGAATATGTCAAGTGCTTAGAAATCTTAGGTTCCCCTTGGGCAGTACAGACTTTTTCTAAGCACTGCCCTGAAACTGCAGAGCATGGACAGTTGTCTCAAGGCAACACCAGGCTTAATTGCCAGGTGAGCCCTGACTGAAGCAGTGCAGCAGACCTCCACTGGGTTTGTCAATGTGAATTTAGAGGTTACCCAGATAAATAACCTGAGCAGGGCACAAGCATGAGGCATGCTAAGCCATAGGGAGCATTGCTTCTCATACCACATACTTGCTCCTGAGTGACCGGCTCTGCCAGCTCCCTGCAGGACATGGTTCTGGACTGATCTTAACACCTATACCATGTGCCACGTCTAAATGCTGTGCGTACACTTGGGGCAAATCCCTGTCATAGCTTCCTCCATAGCCCGAAACTCTTCACTGCAACAGCCCTAATTAATAATAATCCTCAGAGATGCAGAGCTCTCAGTACTTTACATTTGCAAATCTAGAAGTGCTTTCCAAAAGAAGTTAACACCCTTCTCTCTGTTTTCACAAGGGTACTTAGCCTCATCCTTTAAATCAGGCCTACACTTAAACCTCTTTTCAAACAGGCCATAAACTACTTTCTCCCCTTTCACCAGAAGAGACTACCAACTGTGCCTACACAACAAAATTAACAGTCCCAGCCTCCCCAGCACCATTTGCTGTGTTATTACACTGCAATGGGTCTTTGCACAAGTCAGTGCCGATCCCCATTCCCAGGGGCTGTGGCAGGCTCTGCAATAGGAGAGGACATTGCCAAAAGACAGCGCACACACTAATCACAATCCCCCTGAACCTCAAATGTATATCAGGGCAGCAAGAGATGACCATGCAATGTATAAACATACCAAGCAAGCTACTAAATCCAGGAATATCAGAAACATCCTCACATTAGCCTGAGGCTAGGCAAAGGGAGGAAATTGTGCCTGTGATGCTCAGTGGAGTCCTAAATTGCATAGTTATACCCACCTCCGAGTGGTATGAGAAAGTCATAGACGCACTTCCCTACTATCAGGAAAATAATATATTAACTCAGGGCATAGCCACACAATTTTGTAGTTATGGTGATGTTAACTCATCACTTTTGACAAGGACATGTAGAAATAGGACAGAGAGGAATGGCTTTATGCTGAAAGAGAATAAATTTAGATTAGATATTAGGAAGAAGTTCTTCCCTGCAAGGATGCTGAGGCACTGGAACAGGTTGCCCAGAGAAGCTGTGGCTGCCCCATCCCTGGCAGTGCTCAAGGCCAGGTTGGACAGGGCTTGGAGCAACCTGGTCTAGTGGAAGGTGTCTCCATCTGTGGCTGGGGGGTTGGAACTGGATGAGCTTTAAGGTCCCTTCAACCCAAACCAGTCTGGGATTCTACGATTCTGCATCATGTCCCTGACTTCTGCCTGGGTTGAAGCACACCCCTGAGGCTGCCCTGTCTCCTCTTTTGAGATACTGTTCTCCAGGGCTGCTCTGCTTCTGGGGACACACAAGTGACCACCTCTGACCCAAAATGCAGAGCCATCACCTCACCAGGACTCAAGCCCCCACAGACACACCCAAACACAGATATGCCACTCAACCTCCTCCATGTTGCACTGAAGCCAGCAAGTTTGCTTTGCCCAAACACCCTTTCCAAAATTAAGATCTACTGGATGTCTTCAGGCCAACAACCTGAATCTCATGGACACAAGCACAAATTCAGAAAGAAATTCTGTTTATGGCATGGCAACAGCATATGGATACATCACTGGGGACTGTATTTTCCGTTCTCTGCATCATCAGTTTGAAGTAGCTCCACGCACATCTAGCAAGCAGTGTGCACTTCAGCTAACTCAAGATGTCCTTTGGACATTTTATATTTCCCTTTAAAATAAAACTTTTCCAGGCTGTTAGTGTTCTCCCACCCATGTGTGACAAAAGAGATCCTGTAGACTCTTAGAGGAAATCCTTTGTTATACCCCTTTTTCCTTTTTTTTTTCAGGGATGTCAGGGCAAAACTATCTTTTTGAGTCCAAGATGCTCTCAAAGTGAGCAGCTTCAAAACATAGCCCATTTTTCAGACCAGTTTTTCTAAATACAGCTGCTCTGTATTACTTATCCCCTCTCAAGTCCCCATTCCTATCATATGCCATTGCTTTTCCTGAGCCAGAGCAACTTCCAGCAGTGGTGAGAGGTCTATGGCATGGTTTAGTCATGCACAGCACAGAAATTTGAGTCTCTGCTAGACCACAGAGTAAAATGAATCAATGCAGTGCCGTAGTCCCAAAATTCTTAGAGGAGAGCTGGTACTCAACCAAACCACGTGTAGAGACTGAGGAAGAGAGAGGAACTTCAAGATTCATCTTACAATGAAAACACAAAAGCAAACCACAAGATGGTTATTTTCTGAACAGATCTCCTAGACTTATTTTAGCTTCTAGTATTGCAGGGATCAGAAAAGAGATATCATGTACTTACCACCAAAGAAAACGCACCACAATACCTCCAAGTGTGCAATAAGACAGCTTTACCGTCAGGATTATTTGTGTTTCATCATTTCATAAAGCTTCAAATGCCCAAAAGCTTAAGCACTGATGTTCTGGGGCTGCCTTCTTTATCCTACACAATGCCCTGACTAGACTCTACCAATTTATGACATTATTGTATCACTAAGGTGTGAGACTGTTCTACTCACATGCCTAACACTACAACAGAGGTGCTCAGATGATGGAAACCTGAAAATGTTTTTTTTTTTTCCTCAGACAAAGGAAAATGGATTCTGTTGAACTACAATATCAGTACATGTCAATAGCAGGATTTTGCCTAGAGGAGCATGAGAAAGTCTTTCAGTAAGCTAATTAGAGCATGTATGTAGGAGTAACCACCCATGACCCAAATCAGATGCCCAGACTGCTTCTTCGTTTCCCACCTCTCACTCTGCTCAAGACTGGGAGGATTTGCTCTGCATTTCTCTGATGCACCTAGGATACTTCAATACAATTTAGTAAGCCATCTCCATCCTTGCTTTGATTCCCACTTCATTTCTCCATAAACCTCATTTTCACTTTCCTATTTAAAAAGGCAACAAGCTGAACAGCCTTGCAGAGCCTACTGCATTTTTTGCTTTCCAATTTCTTAAGGTTTTTTTGAAATACATAAAAATGGAACATGTTCCACAGGACTTGTTAGAAATTACCCTGAAGTTGGGCAACAGCTGACAGTTCACTCAAACCTGCTCCATCCCTGTCCTCAGCAACTGCAGGGACGGACCAGTGTGGAATCACCAATGGGTTTCATACTAAAGTGGGCTCCTGGTGTCAGATCTGCATTTGCCATACCTTTGTGAAAGGCAAACAAACCTTTAATACTTCTTACAGTAATTAATAATGGTGCTCCTTTCACTTTTTTTTCCCCCTTAAACAGTGCCATGACTGCTTCTTAAGGACATGCTAATCATTATTATTATTATTATTAACATTGCAGTAATTCCTTGAAAATTCTGCCAGGAGCTGCGGTCCCGCTGTGACACGTGATGCACAAACACAACACAGCCCCACTCTAAAGCTTTGCAGGCCAAGTAAATTTGTCTCAAAAAAGGAAAACCAGCTCTAGTTTTCTGCCCTATACTACAGATCTTTGTCTCTTTGACAGACTTTCCTTTCATTTCCACCTCTCTCCTCAACTTCCCACCCCACACAATCCCCAGTGAACTTTGCATCACACTCTCCAAATGGCTTTTAGATTAGGAAGCCAGCCTTCTCCTTCTAGATGCTGAGACCTTTAATACTCCAGGAAACTTGGGCTCCTCCTGCACAGGGATACCTGAGAGCATCCACAAGAACTTGCAACCTAAGGTCCATACAAAGACAAAACAATTTAATCTAGGTTTATACATCTTAAAGAATCAGATTTATACAGCTTGCCAGAGTCTTGCTTTAAACCTCCATACTTTAGGTAAGTTTTATTAATGTTTTAATGTGTAATAACAGTCCTACAATTATGAAGTTAATGATACAACTATACTCTGAAGTGGTAAAATGCATTTCCTGCTAAAAGAGAACAGCTGTAAACTTGAGATTTTAATTGAGAAAAATCAGCTCTAAGGGGATCTTAATCCTGCATCTGATTTTGTTCTTACTTCACATCTCAAGCTAGTTAAAACTAGAAACTTCTCTAGCACAACAGACACCCAGCAGCATCTCTCAGCAATGCAAAAGATTTGATCATTTGGGGATATTTCACATATCTTGCACAGTTTGGGAGTAGTATCCAGCCTCTCCGCATGCTATGCTGATGGTCAGGCAAGCAGCAAACTGCACAGGCAGTAGAAGTTAAACCTCTGGCACAGAGAACATGGGGAAGGTCAGGAGTAGTTTGTCAAAGGCAGGAGTTGAAGGTGAGAAGTCAAAGACAAGAAGAGACTGACATACAAATAAGGTCTTGCTAAAATCACATTAGGAACCACTACCACAGGTGTCTCCAGGCTCACCTTATCCTCATCACATCAGTACTGAGCTCTGCTTGGGCTCATCATGAAGCCCAGGAGCTGAGGACCACTGCTGCACAGCAGGACTGCAGCTGGCAAACACCACGCTCTCTCCACAAGACACAGCTACCTCCTCAATAGCAATCACAATTAGCCACACACATAGATAAGGTAACCTTATATTCCAGTGTAAAACACAGTAAGCAGAACAGCTTTTCTAGTCAACATCTTATATTTAACAACCTCAGGGAGCCAGTGTTCAAGAGCTATAATAAAATGCCTCTAAACACCCCACAAGATCATGCTCATCATCCATCTACTACATATCTGATTTGCTCCACCAGCAGTTACATACTTTTAATGTATGAGCCAGGCACATTCTCATGCACACCCGATTTTTGTGACCAAATATTACTGCTGCGTATGTAGCTAGAGAATTTGGGTACATCCAAAACCAGAGATGCACTTCTAGAAGCAGTGACTCAAAAGTGCTATTGCACTGAGTACAGGGTCATGCTTGGGAACAGCCCTCACATATACACTGTGCAGTCAGTCACACAGCACAAGCCTTGCAGAGAGCTACTGAATTTGGGAGCATATCACAGCCCCACAGGTGACAAGTCCAATTCTGTTTTATAGATGCCAGGTCTATGGAAAAGAGCAGGTAAGTGGTTCTTACCTGCATGAGCACTTCCAAGAACAACATAGTACAAATTCTACAGCAGGGAGACAGCCAGAAACAGACAACTGCCACCCTCAGAAAGACTAGTGCTATCAGCTAACATCACTCAGCACTCAGAAAAAGCCAGTGCTTTATTCTTCCATATGGTGCTTTATAAGCTAATAACTACAGAACAAGCAGCCAAGTGCTGTACATCAGCTATCTGAAGGATGCGAGGAAGGAAGGAGCACATACTCCTTGCAAGAGCGAAACCACTGGTGAGTCATTACAGGCTTATGAAATAGAGACCATGCCAGCTAAGAAACCACATGTGTAACCAAAACACCTGGTAGGTTTTGCCCACGTTATGATTTCACTGTGCAACTGATTTATGGAGCAGGTTTTCAACACCACTCCTAAATACTGTTGCAATTTAATTTACTCCTGTATTAGCTACGGCTGTGCAACTCTCAATGGCAGAGCACTACTGACCCACAAATTAATCTTTGGCTGTCCTCATTACCACATACTCCCATCTGCTTTATTTCTGCCTGTCTTTATACACATCCCATGCATCAGAAACCAAGAAACCAGCCAAGGAAGGTCAGCACTGCTCCAAGCTGGTACCCTGCAGACCAGCATGGTCCAATTAACTGGATGGCCATTGGGTTTGATGCACTTGGACCATTCAAAGATTACAGACCACCAAGACATCACAATACGGATGCATTCAGCAGAAGCACACCAAGACTGCTTAAACTGGCTGGGCAGTATTAGTAGCAGGATACATCAGTAGCAGAGATTATACAAATCAGTGCAAAGGCTGAATCACAGCCCCATAGTTGAGGCATTTCCTACTCCCATTCACAACCATTGCATTTCCAGCACAACAGCTTCCCAAGACCTTTGCCAGAACAGTCATCCACCAGCACAGTTGTGCATAAACACAGAGAGAAAAAGGAAACCTGGGCTCCTGCCTCAGAGGAGAGATGTCAACTAAAAATACCACCTGCCAGTGCTGACAGCTCTGTGCTGGGTTCACAGCACAAGCTGAGCTCCTCCACAACCACTTTCACCTCCAATCAAGAGAGTGCTTCCACTCCAATGAAGTGTAAAGGTGAGAAACCCTGCTCAGCCATTGCATTGGCACTGGAGAGACTCTGGGATCAGAGCAGCATTTCCTCCCATGCATTCCACATACTGCATTTTCAACAATCAGTTGGGGAAAGATGAACTGAAACCAGCCAAGCCTGGAGCTCTGAATTTCCATCAGCCATGGAAGATGCCAGGAGTGCTGTTCACAGCACTCAGCAAAGCAGCTCTGCACTGTCTATGCATGCTCAGTCCAGCTATTTCCACCCACGGTCATTAACAAACAGAATGAGACCAGAGCAAGATCATGATTTTGTTTATAGCAAATCTGGAGTCACTGAGACAAAAGTATTATTCATCTGATGCACAACAGCAGCACACAGAGATCTCAGCCCTCTCCCACCCTCCTCTTGGCTGACTGCACTGACTTGGGTGACTTCAAGTTTTCCTCTCTCCACCCTATAGCGGTGAAACAAAACTAAGGTCTTCCATGGGATGCAAGCCACCAGAGCTTACTGCCACAAGAATACCTTAAGGAAAAGACTCAACACAAATTCAGCTATTTCATGGCAATTTTTTTTCCATAAAAGCTCTCCCAGCCTGACCAGCTGAACACCATGCAGATGATGTGGCACTGCATCAGGGAACAGATGAGTTTTGGTCCCATCTAGAAGAGCATCACAGGCAGCAGCAAGAAACTGAATTCTGGGAAAAGAAGGCCATTATGCATCTTCCTTACTCTCAGCTACAATGAGTTTCATGCAGACAGGGGACTGGATGTTTGTGCACCAAGACGACCATACAAAATCCCAGAGATGGGAGCTGAAAGTACCTTTAACAGAGATCCTGGTTTGAAACATGAACACTGGGTTTGCTCTACCTTTGCAACACCTGGGTTGGTGAACAAGTCTATACTTACGCTCATAGATCACTCTGCCACATTCATCTCCAGTGCAACATGTATCTGGCTACCAGTCCATCATGAAGGAGTCACTGGACTGAAGGAACCTGCCAACTCAACCTTACATACTTCTTATCTGCATCAATCAACCAAGAGGAGGAAGGTCTTCAGAAGTAGCAATAACCATATCTAAATATCACCCTGTTGTATTCCCACACTTGGCATCCACCAGCTCTGTTCCAGCATGCATCAGAGAGCTTATCTTGTACTGCCAATACAACACTGTCTGTAGGTACACAGTTTTCTGGCTTCCCCATCCATATTCACTATTACCTGGACAGCTCAGTCTGTTTCTCTAGAACATGAGCTGCATAAGGAATATCAAGAACTACCTAAGAATGAAGGAGTTCAGACCTTGACTATTAAACAGAGAGAGAAAGGACTCGCTTATTTCTTAGTTAAACACACTGACTTCTAATGCTTGCCTGAAGTCTGTGCCTCAATCCTATACCTTAACATTATCCTTACAATAAATAAATAAATAAATACGAATACAGGAACTCAGCGATTGAATCACTCCATTCCCTTCACTCCAACTCATCACGCCACACTGGGAAGATGGCTCTCAGGGGACTCCTACATGAGTGGTAGGAGGATGGGAAAGCCCATTAGTGAAATCCCATTAGACTTCACTGGCTGGGAGTTTAGTTGCAGGGTATTGGTACTACACTTCTAAAAGCCCCTGAAGTTTGAGGACTCTACTGTTCGAGTATGGAGTAGCTGTGGGCAAGAAAATGTTCTCTTTATAATATTTAACTGCAATAGTAAAACCCCCTTTTTCTTAGGTGCCTAAGGTAAAGTTAAGCTTTCCTATAAGGCACAACATATACATTAATTAAACTAACTAGAAAATGTGAGGATTTTTGCCTCAGATGAGCACTCTCATGGCTTATTAGTGGAAAGCTCTTCAACCTGGTTGACTGCAGATTACAGATATCTCCTGTTTGTATGGAAATACATACTTGGCTAAAAGCAGGCACTGCTGAACATCTACAGCAGCCCAGGAAGGCATTGATACCATGGCAAATTATGTCACCCCCCATGAATATGGAAAAGGCTCACGCATACCCTTTATCATTTCTGTCCTGTTTTCTGCTCAGGCAGGCATCCCATCTTTTGCACAGGAATGGACACCTCAGACAATTGTTCATCCATATCTCCATCAGCATTTACAGTCATGTATAATGGATTATCTGATGATCAATTAATTGGTGTCACAATATAACAGAATGCCATAGGCTAGACAAAACCCAGCTGGCATCAAGAGCTGGATCTGACCTCTAGGCACAAAGCAAGCCAAGGGGTGACAACAGCCTTGCTCATTTAAAATAGATCACTCCAAATGTCAGCACAAAGGAAGCTGATGGCACATATTATGAAAGGAGAAATTACTGGAAGAGGACAGGTTGTCTTGTATATGATTGGAGGTCAGGTCATTTCTCATTGACCTAAGGCCTGGGACACAACACACCAGACATAGTTTACTGCTGTGCAAGTTCACATGGGCCATTTCTTCTCTGTCTTCCCACAAAACTTTGCTGAAGCAAGAAAAATTGTAAATCCCAAAGCCTGACATAGTTCACAAATTCCAAACAGCATTTTTGAATAATTGGAAAGCATTTAAATGTTTTGACAGTTTTTAAGTGAAGCATTTCAATCTTTCATTTTGAAATGCCTGTTTGAAAATTCCCTACTACTTTGTACTAAAAGACTCATGCAGGTTAACAAAAACCCACAAAACAAACCAAAGCCCACAAAACAACAGAATAAACCCCAGCAGCACATTTCCACTTTGTCAAAACACTCTCATTACCTGGGATAACTGCTTGAGAGTTACCACTTCTCCAAAAAAAAAAAATGCATACTTCCCTTTGCCATAGCTCTAAACTCAGTGAACTTGGACCAGGCACATCCCAGAGACCCAGCTCACCTTAAAGCGTAATTTTTCTTCTTTCCTCACTGAGATTCTGTCAAACACTGCACAAGATAATCTGGAGAAGCACATGGCAGATCAGCACAGATGCAGTGCTCCTGGCATCTCTACAGACTTCCTACAAAGCTACTCTGTGACCTTTACTTAAGAGCCCACAGAAAAAGTGAGCATCACAACAAAGAACACTCCTCCCTGGCCACATTTTAACTTATTCATACAGCGCATGTAAGAAAGGACTGCCTCCCCATATACATTTGCCCCCCTTACACCACCACCACCCCACCCCCCACAGTCAACTGGGTCATTTTCATGAAAGAAGAGGGAAAAAAACCTTCACATTTGGAAAAGGAGAGTATTGAGAGCACCATGCAGTCACCAACTCACACCAAGGCTGCCTACAGTGCCTATGGGAAGAAAAGCAGACTGCCAGCCCAGCCTGGCTTTATGTAATGATCAGAATTAATTCCAGCGGTAGGGCTGCAGACGTGCCCCTCATAAACAGCTCTAACACTAACTTTGTATTAGTAGCTTTGCTTATGTGCAAAGTTAAAAGTGAGGCTGCGCTTAATTTCGGGGGGAGGTTGCAGGCAAGTGGCTGATTTATGAAGTTCTCTTTGGCACTATTTGGTAGGGTGGTGGGGGAAACGCTGGGGGAAGAAGTAGAGAACAGCCCTGGTTGGCAACTGGAATAATGATCTAAATGGCAGCTGGGTGTATGGGATGCTGTCAGCTGCATGAAATCATGATGTTTCTCTTGTATTTACATATCACCCCTCTGCCAGAGGAGGTATGCCATGATGCTTGCAATGGAAGGAGGACTTTGCTCCATCGTGTGAGGAGACAATGCAAGAGTAAAACTTGTGCTAAAACAGCTACAGGGCAACAGCCCTCCCTCTCTGCTTTGACCCTTTTTGTAGTGTAACGCTGCCAAGACTGCCTTATTGCTTTATATTTCATCAAAGTAATGCTAAACAAATAGAAAAAAAAGAAAGAAATCCAACACCCAGAAGAGCAGAGTAAGTCCACCTTCAGGAAAAACAGCTATTAATCAGGTGGGCAGCCTAATGCAGTGCCCAACTCCTTCAGCTTCTTCCACTGAGAAGTATTTGTTTATTTGCTAATTCCTAATCCTGGCCCCTGATTCCTAAACTGGCCTTCAAGGTTTTAGCTCGGGGTGAAGCTGGAAGCAACTGGTGGCCTGCCTCAGATAGGCAGTGCCATGGATGGTTTGATAGGGGATGCGATTTTGCACAGGAGGGAACCACCAGCGTCCTCCCTCCTCTTGCCTTTCTCCTGCACCTCGCTCACACGTTTCCCCCCTTTGCAGCACAAAGAGCCACAAAGAGTGGGCAGACTGCACAGCTAGGATGGTAAGGGTCTGGAGGTTTTTTGACTGTTGACGAAATCATGGAATTTCTCAGATATCTAGCTATTCTTTTTTTCATGAAATACTATTTTTAACAGTGCAAATAATTTTTTTACAAAAAGAGGTCACGTGTACAAGATAAAGGTCTACTAAGGCAGGTGAGGCTGGATCAAGTGTTTGTTTGAGTTGTTTTTATAAACATTATTTTAATGACTCTTCATTTAGTCAGTTCATCAGACTGGCTTATCCTTCTCCTAACAGTCTAATGACAGAATGCAAATCATCCCAGTTCTCTCCACTGCGTACTCCCACCAAGCACATTTCAACAGCCAGCATTTGTTCCAGCACCCATCATGAGAATATTCACAAAGATTTTCAGTTTAACAAGTGGTACACTAAGATGCCAGATATTTAACGGAAAAACCTGTAGCCAGAATACTGCCGCACACCCCTCATTGACACAGACATTAATATATACCCCTGTAGGAATGCTCTGAGATGTGCCGTCCTTCATCAGATTCATGAGCAGTTACCTCCCCACCTCAACAAGTCTCGGCATGGCAAGCTGGGAACACAAAACAGACTTTTCTTTCCAAGCATGGGGTAAAAGTCAAAGCATCAGTCTGTCCTATTTGCCCATGTTCCTCCCTGCTCAGAAGAGGGTCTCTTCTTTCTATGGCAGATGTTCAGAGCACTGTGCCAGTCTAAGGAAGGGGACAACACAGAGAATAGATGGAGAAAGGCAAGGGGCAGGGCAGGCTGGACAAATGGGAATGGTCTGACAAAACACTCCTGAATTTTGGTACAGACAAATACAAAATCCTACAGCTGGGAGGTAGCAAACCCATGTGACAGGACAGGCTGTTAAAGTGTCCCTACAGAAAAGGTTTTGGTGCACTCCTGGCAGGGATGAAAGCCAGCCCCATCCTAGGTTGTATTAGCAGAAGCACAGGCAGAAAGGAAAAGTCCACAGGAACCATTTAACGTATAATTACAGCCATCAGCATGCTAAATGCTGCCCTCTCCTCTGGTCCTTCTGGTGGTCCCAGTGATTGTAACTCCCACCTGGTGGATATAATCCACAGAGCCATTTTCCTCAATTGTAGGGAAAACAAATTCCTTTAAAAAATAATAAATAAACAAAATAGATAATTTCAATATTTTTTCATGGAAACTGTGCTTTTCCACAAAACTAGAGGCTCATTAATCATAGAATCATAGAATCCTTGAATGGTTCAGGTTGGAAAGTACCTTAAAGACCAGATGGACAAGTCCAATCCCCCTGCCACAGGCAGGGACACCTTCCCCTAGATCAGGTTGCTCAAAGCCGCATCCAACCTGGCTTTAATCTAACTACATTGCCCAAGTTATTTCCACGCAGTGCTGACATGACAATGCAAGGCATCGACAAGCAGCAGCCACGTGTGAACCAACTCCAACCTGCAGCCAGGAACTCACCAACACCTCACAAAAGCACTGGCACAATTTCTATCATGCCACTTTCAGTGAGAGGGCAGTGGTGACACCATGCTTTGCACAACCACACACCAATGGCTGGGATACAGCCACTCAGGGCTCTCACATTTGCCATGCATCTCTGGTGCCTGGCACCCTCCTCCACCCACCTCTTCACGCTCCAAGGCCATATTGCAGCAGCTCATGGCTGTTTCTGCCCCAGCAGTCTCTCAGCCCCCTGGCTTCAAGACACCAATGCTTGCCTGCTCTGCAGAGGCCACATCTTCCAGGACAGTCTTACAGCACATGAGAAATAAACAGCTATTTCATCTAGTCACAAAAACACATTTCCAAGTTACAGAACAATGCTCAGGGGATTTCTCCTTTTGCTTGTGCCAGGAAGCCCAATAGTGTGGCTCTGGCAGAACAGGCAGCCCTTGGCAAGACTCTGCCCAGCTGTTACATTTCAGAGTGTGGCAGCTGTCAGCTCCAAGACCTCCAGAGGACCCTGGAGCCCCATTCCTGGGGTACCTGGGCAACCCTCTCTTTTTGAAGCCAACTGGACTTAGGCACATTGGCACTCAGAGGCCACCAGCCAAAAAGCTGGCTGTGAACTCCTGAGCAATGCCTACCACGGCTGGAATGAGGTGTGTGGTTTACACACCAGAAAGCTCACAGTAAGTGATCCAGTGGGTGCTGCACATACAGAGGAACGGAAGGGACCTTCCAGTCCATTGATTCCATCTCCTCCTCACTTCCCACACTGAAAGTTACCTACTGACACATTTCGTACAGTGCACTCCAAAGGGTACATAGTGTTTTAATCATGTAATGGTATTAATAACATAATTAAAGTCCAGGCTATTTGCTAAGTAACATATATTACTCCAATCACTGCTTTAATATATTTAAAATAGATTAACTGCTTCCTAGAGTTTGAGGCCAGGAGAGACAGTGGGACTCTTCTGGGTTGATTTCCCACATATTCATGAGCTGGACAATTCCCTCAGCAATCCCTACCTGTACTGAGCTTGCCAATTTAAGAAGCAACATCTGATTGTATATCAAAGACATCTGACATCAGGGAGTAGAGCACATTTCTTGGTGTGCTGCTCCAACAACTAATTACCCCAGCTGATAAAAAAAAAATCATCTTTATTTCCAGTGTGGGCTTTGATGACTTCAAATGATTGCTGATGGCTCCTCTAACACCTTAGGCAGCTGCTTGGAGCTAGCTCTTGACTACTGCCTGCGTCTTCCTTCACAAGATAATTATAACATACACTTACCTCCTTCTTTAACTATTTCAGTCAGTCTGAACTACCTTAACGCATGGAACTCCTCTAGTCCGTCCTCATAAGACCTGTTTTCCAGATCACAAACCTCTCTGGTACTCAAATATCCTGACAACAAGGAACCAGGGAAAGCAGACATCAAAACCAAGTTAAATTCTGCTGAGAGCAATATCAGCCTGTAAGATGTTCAAGGCAACTGCCTGGTCCTTCAACCTTTTATGCATGCAAGAAGCATTCATGGAAGAAGCTATCTCCCAGACTGGACCACCAGTATGCTCTTGGGTAGCCACCAACTCTTACAAGGAAGTCCTCCTTCCAGAACAGCCAGGCTTTAAAATCTGTCTGAGAACAGCAAACCGACTTCCCTCCATTTTCAGCTATATTTAGCAAGGCCATTATTTATGGAGATGGCAGGAAATAATTCAGTTGGATCTAGACACAAGTCAAAATTGGAAAGAGGATCTATAAAAAGAAAACCAAAGGACTGAACAAGGAGCCAGGCATGGGGACTCAGAGTACGAGTATGAGGGAGGGCTCTCCAGCAGCAATGGAGCAGCAGCACTGCAGACCCCAAACACGTACACTGGATCAGACCTAAACCGTGGGGACCAATGGAGCTGGCTTCCCTCAGACAGCCGCTCTCAAAAACCCCATTCTCTAAAAGAACAGTATTTTCCAGGTTTAAGGAACAACCTATGGCCCTGAGTCCACCCTAGTCAGGGAAGTGATGGTGTCAGAGAGAGGAAGGGAGCATCCTCCCCACTGTATTTGCTTCCTGTGTGACCTGTGGCTGGATTCCTCCCATCCAGAAGGGGTTTTTCTGCTGGAGGAATAGGATAGACTGCAGAAGATTCAGTGCCCTACAAGAGTGTATATATATATATATATATATATATATATATATATATATATATGTATGCACATATAGGCTGGCACTGCAATGCCTGCAGGGAGCAGGAGGTCCCAGAAAATATCTGAGGAGGGTGGGAGACAGATCAGAGCTTTAATCATTCATCTGTTTCCTTCCTCCCCAGCACTTCATCTAACCGATGCTAGTTAAATTGGATTTTGCTCTTCTGAGCCAGGAGAGCTTTTATTTTATTTAAAGACTGTTCCCTTCCCACCAGATTTCCTCCAAATCTCCCTCACAGAGTCAAGAGCATCATTTTGACCAGAGATGCAAAGAGCATCAGTTGCTCCTGGGAGGATGATATGTGCTGTGATGCCATACAGCACAGCACAGAAGCAACTTGCTGTACGCCAGGATTGCATTAACTTGTCGCACACATCCCAGAACACACAAAACCTGATGGAAGTTTCTGCACTGATTCAGCAGAGCTGGAGTCAGGTGTAATCCCCATTGCTGATCTTCTCCACACATTTACTATTGATCATAGTTACAACTTACCTCTATACATTTGCACCATTAAACCCCTAATTATTGACCCCTAAGCAAAACCAGCCCCCCAAATGCACAGAGTAGCACACCCGGACATCAGATTCCCTCACTCCCACAACGCTGGCTGCTGTATGGCCCCTTACCTATGGCACAACCAAGAACCACGAGCAGAGTCAATCCCAATTGCGTGGCTGTCTGTAAGGCACGATGGCTCCTTCCCTGACTCTGCACGCTCCCCGGTTCAAGTGCTGAAGCTGAAGTTCATCTCAAACCACTGCTGAAATCCCAGTGTAAACATCTGCAGCATGAGAGGGAGGAGGAGATCCCTCTCTGGGGCTCAGTTAAGAGTTAAAGCTCTCAGTGATCAGTTGGCTCCTGCAAAACCTCCTGGAGCGGGTGGCAGAGAAGCACACAGCTGCTCAAAAACAGCCCCTGCGGTACCGCATAATTCCTCCCCTGTTCCCAGGGCCGCCTCGCCTCCCTCACACAATGTCCTGAATTGTGTAGGGTTAAACTGTCCCACACAACGCCTGCATTCACACCCAGCCACACCACGGAAATACCCTGGGTCCCCATGCCACCACGGTGACATCTGGGACCGGTGATCCAGAGGCTGCCCTCACCAGCAGAAATGGGTAACCAGCCATTGGAACAGGGAAAATGCTCTTGCTTGGAGTGTTTTTTTTTTCATTTTCCTCCCTCCCTTCTCTCACCCTTCCAATTCATTCATTCGACCAGGGCAAGTGTTAGGGAAAGACCAGGTCAGCAGCGGCACATAGACACTCCCAGATCTGAAGCCAGCAGTCATTAATCCCCCCCCCAGAGGGCTGAGCATTCTGCAAAAGAATTATTGTCATTACAAAGAGGCAGGTGGAGGTGAGGAAAGAACTTTCCCAAAGCTGTATGACCCTGGTCCACCTCTCCCAGGATACAAAGCACTTCAAAAGACCCCAGTCAAGCTGCCCTCTGGGGTGGAAGGTGCAGCTTGTCATTATGGGTTCCCCATTTCCAAATCTGCTTCTTTATAAAACATACCACTGCAATAAAAATTAAGAGTATTGGGTAACATTTTATGCTTGGCACAAGGAACAAGGACAATCTCACTGACATTTAATAAAGTAAATACCTATGATTCCACATTATTTTGCACCAGCAGTGGAAAGCCCGGTTGCTCCCTTTGTCTGCTCTCCCAACACTTTGCATGCTGAGTCCCACATCCCAGTTTGGTGCAGAGCCCTGGGGAGATGCTGACATGTCTGAGCATGGTGGATACTCATTTGTGATCACTTGCTTTCAGGAGCATTTATGTCTGTCCTAACATTATCCACATCTGCAAGTAGGATGTTCAGTGCCTTCCGTTATAGGAGTTGGTATAAAACACGCTGTGGGGGTGCCCAGCATGATGGCTACTGCATGCACACACTCTTCCCTGAGACATACCCGATGTGTACATTCATACAAAACCTGCTTTCAGCAGCCGCACTGCTTATTTCTAGCTGAAGCCATGGCAAAATAACTAAAAGCTCTGTGAATATCAGGTAAAACATGCCTCCGTGGCCCTGGAGAAACCGTGCTGCAGAGGGGGGTGCTCTGGGTGCTGAAGGGCTTCCCTTCCCACCATGTGTGACACCCCTGTGGGAGCAGCAGCACCCTGCCCAACGGGAACCACGGCTTCTCCCAGCTCCTGTGGCAACTTCCAATACTTGGAAAACGGCTTCCCAGAGTCAGAAAGTGCCAGTTCCATCACTGGAGCAATTACCCCCCGACATCCTCCCACCACCAGCCATCACTTTGCACCACTGGCAGGATCCGTCCTGCTCCCCAGGCACCTCTCCAGCCCACAGCCCGGAGGTGCTGGCATCACTCACTCTCTCTGGGCTCATTTCCAGGCATTCACTACATTGCTCCTACACTGTTCCTCACTCAGCAGGGCACAAGGTGGGACCCTAGGGACACTGCGCATTTCAGCACCTGAACCCCAAGATCCCAGTGAGCCCCCCCACTGGGGTAGTTCGGCACCAGGGCAACAGACATAGGAATCTGCTCTCCACTAATGAAAATCCCACGTTTTGATGAGCTGCTGCTTATCTGCTTAAAAATGCTCCATGCCCATGTCGGCCTTCTCATTTAGCCATTTATTCCCTTGTAATTTGAAATTTGGTGAAAGGATGACCATCATGTTCTAAAGACCTACGTTTTCTGCTTTATTAACAGTGCAAGTCGTGCATAATTCTAAGGGGAAGAAAAGTGCATAGAGTACTTGAGTTTTTCTAGATTATTTCACCAAGAAAACAATCTGGGCAAACCAGAGCTGAGGAATTGCATGTCTCGCTGGGGATTTTAGCAGCTCCGCTCTCCCTCCATCCCCTGAAGAAGCAGTGTGAGACACAGAGCTGGGGATGGCAGGCACTTGGCAGACATCTGCCTGCCCAGCTCTATCCCTGCCCTGCTCTTCAACCCTGGGAAACTGTCAGTGCCTCAGTTGCCTCTGAGGTTCAGCTGTATGATCAACCGACGTTTTAATCACAGGTCTAACTATTCAGGAGCAACAGAGGAAAGTTAACAGTGAGATGTACAGCCAGACATCATGGGTCATTAATTTGCTTTTTTTGTATGAACTAGGAATTAGAAAATCTGGACCATTTATTTTTTATTTAAAGGCGCCAAACCAGCTCTTAAGTGCTGCTGTTCCAGGCTGGTGTGCACACTGCCATGCCAGGGGCTGTGCAGGCACAGGGCAGAGCAGAACTGAGCAGTCTTGTCTACACCTCCTGCAGTGCCAGAAACAAGCATCCACGGCAGACAGCAGTCAGGCAGTGGGCACACAGTGCCAGAGAACAGCCAGGTGGAGCTTGGGCAGCACCCATCCCAGGTGAGACCCCATTCCAGTGACTCCCAAGGACGAGACACAATCTTAAAGGGAAGAACTGGGGAGAAGTAGGAGTGGCAGACTGAACCTCAGTGATAGGGCTGCGAGAGCTGAGATGCTGGAGAGGGCGGCAGGGCTCAGGCAGGGCAGCCACACACCACTGCACGCTCCTTCTTCACACAGTGGAGCAGCACACAGAGGAGGCTGCTGGAGCTCTGCCAAATCGCAGAAGGCACACCTGTATTTCAGGGCACTGGCACAAAGGCAGGGAACAAGTGGGTTAACTCAGCAAGACATCTTCCTAACTGCACCATGCTTGGAAGCAGAGCAGTGAGGATCCTGAAATCCTCAAACAGGGACAAAAAAGTTGTTCAAATCCCATAAACCTATTTTTCTAAAGCAACAAGAACCAAGCAGGCTCCATCTCCCAGGCTTGGGCTCACTTTTGCAAACATAACTCAGGGCAGTGGCTTTCTCAAGATGGCCCTCATGCACAGAGTGGGCTCTTCAAGGAGATCCGGGCTGCCAGGAGGCAGACCCTGGGCTTGTCTCTTTTTTGGCAGAGCACACTCTGCATTCTCAAACCGACCTTCGGGAGTCAATGAACAAACACAAATTTATGTGAAACAGGTTTCAAATATAGTGCAGCCACATATGACTGACTTCACACAGCTCCCCACACACATCAGCCCTTCACCCACCGTCCTTCACCTAAATCAGGCGTTACATTTTACAGGATGAAAACGCATCACTGCCAAACAAAAGTCTTACTACAAATCTGCATGTGATATCTCTTGTGCATCGACAGTGGTGCTCAGCCTAGGGCAAGATCTCCCTTTCCTGTAGGCCCCCACAAAACACGCTCTGCCTGAACAAGCTCTCTCCTATTCATGACCGCAGTTGCTATTCCAACGCATCCAACAAAATGTGCCTGTGTATCAGGGAAGGCAGGGAGCCTCGGTGCCGCCGGTGCCGCGATCTGCACAGCAGTAATCTAGCCGCTGCGAGCAGAACGGCTCAGATATTATCAGTTAAAACGAAATTTCGCAAATTAAAAAAAAATAAAATAAATAAAAAGCAAAAAAAAGGGGGTGCTGGGGCTCCCTTGCTGGCGGGAAGCAAATATTTTAGTGCCGAAACAGACGCACAAGCTGGACAGAGCAGATGTCAAACAAAGCATTTACTGGCAAATTCATGAAGTCTCAACATCGAGTGCCAAATCCAGCGTTCCCAGTGACACCGCACCGCCACTTACATAACCCCCGACCGCCGGGACCGGGGCCGGGACCGGGGCATCACCAGGGTATTACTGGGACCGGGGCACCGCCGGGACTGGGGCATCACCAGGACCTGGGCATCGCCGGGGCCAAGGCATAGCTAGGGTACCACCGGGACCGGGTCACCGCAGGGGCCGGGGGCAGCGCACCGGGCGGTGTCCTCCCCGCTCAGCACCGGCGGAGAGCCCCGCTCTCCCAGCTGCTCGGCTCTGGGATCAACAATTTCCTTAGCCTCAGCGCCGGACCCCGCGTAGCCGCCAAGGCCCCCGGTGCTGAAAGCGGGGCTCGGGGTACCGCGGAGCACCCCGCGCACTGCTCCGCGGCGGCGATTTGCAAGTCACTGCCTGGGGGAGGCCGGGGGAGCGGGGCGCTTCCCTGCGCGCCCGCCCGCGGAGCCTCCCGCCCCGGCGGAGCCCCAGGAAGTTTGAGGATCGCCCCCAACCCTCGGTCCGCGATCGCGCGGCAGCACCGCTGCTAACAAGTGCGGCGGCCCCACGGCGCTCCGCGAGCGCGGAGGAGCCCCACCGCAGCGGCGCCCATCGGCTCCTCGGCGGCGGGCGGCCCGTGCCGCCCAGGCCACCCGAAGCCCCCCGAGTGCTCTCCCCGAGCCACGGACACCCCCAAGGTTTTCTCCGTGAAACGCCAGTGTCTCATGGCAACGGCGCTGCCTCCGTTCTGCCTCCGCCGGCTCCCGCGGCGCGCAGCGGGGCCCCGCCACCCCCGCGGCCGCGGGAAGTACACCCCCCTAGACCCCACCGCTCCCGCCCCGGCGACAGTCGCGACAAGGTCACGCCGCGCCCCGGACTCACCATACACCCCTTGCCCGGAGCTGCCCTCCAGCAGAACCGTCAGCAGCCCCAGCAGCCCGATCGCTACATCCATCTTCACGTGAGCATCCACATATCCAGCCCGGCGGGGGGGTCGGAAGGGGGGATGCGGGGAGGGGGCAGCGCAGTGCCCGCCGGAGCCCCGCGCTCCGCTGCGGCCGAGCCGCGCACGCCCGCGCAGGCAGGGTGGCGGGGGCAGGCGGCGGGCACCGCTCCGGTCCTTCCTCCTCCGCCTCCGCCTCCTCCTGCGCAGCGAGCGGCGCGGAGCGGCCCGGGGCGAGCCCCCCGCTCACAGCGGCAGCCCCCTCAGGGCGCCGGCCGCCGCCGCCGCCGCCTCCCGGGGCCGCCGAGCGCCGCGCGGGGCCGCCGCAGCCGGCTGCGCCCCGCGGCCATCAGATGCCATCGCAGCGCCGCGGCCCCCGCATGGCGCGTGGGGCCCCGCGCAAGGCGCGGAGGTGGTGTCGGGGTGGGGGGGTGGGGAGATAAAAGGAGGTGCGGAAGGAGCGCGGCCGCGGGGGGAGTTCTGCTCGTAAGCGACGGCGCCGCGCTCAGCGCGCGTGCGGAGCGGCGGCCGGGCCCATGGCGAGGGGCGGCGGGGCGGGCGGGCTTCCCTCCGCCGGGCGGCGGGGCAAGGGGAGCGCGGAGGGAGGGCGGCGATGTGCCGTCACGTTGTTGCTCTGCGTGCCGGCAGCCTGAGCCGGGGAGCCGCAGCCCTGCGACGTCAAAGCTGCGTGGCTCGCTGCTACGCGCCTTCCTCCGCCTCCTCCTCCGCCGCCGCCTCCCGTGTCCCCCCGGCTCCACCACCTCCGGCGGGCGCGCAGGACCGCGGGCGGTGCCAAGGCGGGGCTCCGTGCCGCGCTCCGGGATGCGCGGCGCGATGTGGTGACCCCCCCTCCGCCTCGGGATGCGCGGTGCGCCCGGTGCCCCCGCGAGGATCGGACGGTGAGGGGCGCCGATCGCCCGTGCTGGCTGAGCGCTCCGTCCTCGGCTGCGGTGAGGTCCGGGCCGTCCGCGGCTGCCCGCGCACCTCCCACCGGCCCTGCGGGTTGCTCTTCTGTGTGGGGCTTTGTACCCCAGATCCACGTCTGCCCGGTGCTGGAGCACCCCAGGGCTCAGACCTCCTCCCGCTGGTGGCACGCACTCTTGGGGTGCCGGAGCAGGGGGCAGCAGCGCTGCCTTCCCCAGCCTCCGTGACTGAACCCCCCGTGCTTGCTCCTGGTTGCGCGCCCAGGGATTCCCATGTCCTGTCAGAAGGAGAGGTGACGCAGAGAGGGGACAAGCTGCTCTGTGGCTCTGGCAGGCAACGATGCAGTGCAGCACGCCCTAACTTGCAGCCCACTGCTGCGTTTTCACCTGGTTATCCCCCACTTCTGTGGTGGTTGGCCTCTATCAAGTATATGAAATTCCTCCCTGACTCCCAGCACATACCCAGCTCTGATGTTTATACATTTGGGGGTCTCCTGGGACTTGTGCTAGACCAAAGCAAACCAATGACTTGTTGCAAGTGACTGCCCTGTCCTCTCCCCTTCTTGCTTGGTTCTTGCCAGAATTGCACCAAAACCATGGGTCAGTTTCTTGAAGGAAACGGGGAGCTTCGGGGTCCATCCATTGCAGAGCACATCTGTGAGCAGCCTAAGCTGAACCCAGTGGGTATTTCAGCCACAGGCAGGGCATAGTCCGTGCTCCCAGTAAAAGTTTACTTTCTGCCATCCACCCTGTAGGGTTTTTGCAAGCATCAGGTGGCTTTTTTTATTGAAGGGAAAAGTACAAATATAGCAGGCACTGGGATATGTTTTTAACTGCTTGCTTAGCTTAATTTTAGCCAGCCCTCACACTTCAAGGAACTGTGTGGTAGGTTTTCATTGGCTGCAATGATTTGGTCTATCAGAACATCAGTGTTGATTATAAGGCATTGGATTCCAAGAAAGTTACCTGCAGCACTTTCCTGTGGGAAGCAATGGCCGCATTAGTCCCTCATCTCACGACACAGGTCTGCAGCTGAGCATGTCATTCTGTCCTGGGCATTAACTGACCCAAGGGAGCAATGCTGCTGCCTTGCTAGCAACACTGCTGTACTGCCTGATGCAAAATACTCCCAATGTAAATATAGAATTGTAGAATCATAAAATAGTTAGGGTTGGAAAGGACCTTGAGATCATCAAGTTCCAGCCACACTGCCATGGGCAGGGACACCTCACACTAAACCATGTCATCCAAGGCTCTGTCCAGTCTGGCCTTGAGCACTGCCAGTGATGGAGCATTCACAGCTTCCCTGGGCAATCTATTCCAGTGCCTCACCACCCTAACAGGAAAGAATTTCCTCCTTATATCCAATCTAAACTTCCCCTGTTTAAGTTTTAACCCGTTACCCCTTGTCCTATCACTACAGTCCTTAATGAAGAGTCCCCTCCCCAGCATCCCTATAGGCCCCCTTCAGATACTGGAAGGCTGCTATAAGGTCTCCACCAGCCTTCTCTTCTCCAGGCTGAACTGCCCCAACTTTCTCAGCCTGTCTTCATACGGGAGGTGCTCCAGTTCCCTGATCATCCTCTTGGCCCTTCTCTGGACTTGTTCCAACAGTTCCATGTCCTTTTTATGTTGAGGACACCAGAACTGCACACAATACTCCAGGTGAGGTCTCACAAGAGCAGAGTAGAGGGGCAGGATCACCTCCTTCGACCTGCTGGTCACGCTCCTTTTGATGCAGCCCAGGATACAGTTGGCTTTCTCGGCTGTAAGCGCGCACTGCCTGCTCATGTTCATTTTCTCATCAACCAGCACTCCCAAGTCCTTCTCCGCAGGGCTGCTCTGAATCTCTTCTCTGCCCAGCCTGTAGCTGTGCCTGGGATTGCTCCGACCCAGGTGCAGGGCCTTGCACTTGGCATGGTTAAACTTCATGAGGTTGGCGTCAGCCCACCTCACAAGCGTGTCAACGTCCCTCTGGATGGCATTCCTTCCCTCCAGCATATCTGTCTGTACCTTTCTGCCCACAGAAACATGGAACCATTGAAGCACACCGCAGTGGGCTGGTTTCCATTTCTCAGCACCAAAAAGATTTAATAGTGGGATGTAGCACCAAGGGCATGTTATAGGCCCCTCTGTTGAATGGGGGAACGAGGTAAATAAAATAAAATCAAGCTAACTGCTTGAATAACAAAACTTCCAATGCTTCCCACACTCCATCAGCCATTTATTTCAGAAGCTCTTTTCTTCACTGCTTTTTCATTTCATCCCACACCAGACAGAAGCAAATTATTTTCTCTCTCATTGTTGGGAGCAAGTCTACAAATAATTGAGATTTAACTAAAGGAGACTATTAAGCAGCATTAAGACTGAGTAATTTCGTGGTGTCAGTGCATGGTTCATGTTGTTCTTGTCCTTCCTCATCAGCCACACTGGCTTGAGATTGCCAACATCCAACAAAACTAAGGCAAAGCTAAATAATTTAACTTTTTCTCATAATTCTGCTGAATTTGGGGACTGCACATATCATGTGAAGCACGTTTAGAGTGTGAACAGATTATACATAATTAGAAAATCATCCTGGAATAAATATCTTAAAAAAGGGAAGGGAAGTATTTGTCAGGTGCCCAGTTCAAGCCTGAATCATTTATTGTTTGAGTTCCTGTAAACACATAGCAGGAATCCTCGTGGTGCCAGACAGGGATTACAGGACTCCATCAAAGCTGGATAGCACTTACCAGCCTTTCTATTTGCATGGCAGTTCTCTGTTGGGCTGGGGAGGAGTTTGCTTCCCTTTGCACATGGAGGTAAAATGGGCAAATACACAGGAATGCCCAACAAGAGGTGTTTGCCAAGTGAATGGGAGCATTATCCTTATCCACTTTCAATCTAGTCCCTGTGTGTGTCATGTGGGAAAGGCTCAGCCAACAGGAGCTGTGTGGAAGAGTTTCGCATTGACCAACCATGACCAACTGTGCTCTGATGGAAGCGCGGGTGGAATGCCAGTCTTAACCGTTATCAGTGGCACAAAAATTGGAGCATTTCTTGCTGTGAAAATGTTGCTCTTCTCCATAGCCAGGTACGAGCTCACTGTCAGCTCTGCTTGTTCATTTGCAGTCTACAGTATTTTTGTTAAAACTCCAGTTTCTGCATTTGCAGCATAATGGGAATTCCTCTATTTTTACATAATTCTTACTTTTCCCTCAGGCACACATGCACACTAAGCCTGTACTCTTCATAGCAGCAGATGAACAAGTTAAGAGCACAAACACTAAATGCTCTCCTTTGGACAACACAAGCTCTTCACAACTTTTTTAGCTTGTGAGTTTCAGCTGCCATATCAGTGAGGCTTCCCATCTTCAGGTCGGATGCTGGAAATGAAGACTGCCACCAAAGGTCCATTTGAAGTGGTGGCTCAGGATCCTCCAAAAATTTCAGCAGCATCTGCCTTGTGCCTTTTCACATTCTTTTGATAAGATGTACTTTGTTCTGAAAATTGAAACAGACTCATTTAACAATGTTTAGGGCCAAACCTCCAAAGGATGGGGTTTTTAGATGAATAACTAAGTGTGACAGACCCTTTAGACACACCTGTTATCTTCACTGGTGCAGTTTTAAGTCTCAGAACTATTATAAATTACATCAAGCTACCTATTTCAGGCTAAGTTTGCTCTCTAGGACTGGTGTGAATTGTGAAGAATCCTGGCATCCAAGAATTTACACAGATGAAACAATTTGGACAGCTGGTGGGAGATACAGCGGTCTAAGGCCAAGTTAAATGTTAGTATGTCCTTGGGCTTACTCTCTCCAGTGGGTTTCTCGTTTGTTCAGATCAAAATCAGTTATTTTTGGTATCCATGCACCCCAAGATAATGTCAGTTAATGGTCTGCATGACGCTTCATGGCTGAATTCTGTTGTCTGGGTTTTTGCTTTGGATATAGAGGAATGGATGAAAAAAGTAACTCTGTGGTAAGTGCCATGGCCGCAGCTGCAGCCCTCTTATCCTTCAGCCTTACCAAGAGGGACTCTAACCACGGGGCACTGCCCAGTAAAATCTAGATAAAGGTCCATCTTCTCCAGGACTGTATCCCAAGCAACCAGGCAGAATATAGTTTTCCACTGAGTTTCTGTAAAAGGCTTCATCACATAAAGAAGTGGATAGAAGCAAAGTGATCTGCCAGTCTGAAGTCAAGCAGGAAGCAGGGACTCCTCTCCTCTTCCTGGTATCCTGATGGAGGTGACAGGAAGAAGTCATGGCACTCTCAGGGAGTGAGGTGGGGTGTTTTTTTTCTCCAAACAAGCTGTCATTTCATGGTGAGTATACTTACAGTTTGGACTAGAGGGAAAATTTCCAAATGTCCATGATGTAGGTCAGGAAGAGAAAAGCAGTGAACTGTAGGTATGCATTTGTCTGTTTCTTACTGACTGAAGAGATCTCTGTACACATGTGCACAGCTTGTTGTACGCCACCCTGAGGGGGCATGTCTTGTCAGAGCAGCTTCAGGTTTATCCCCCTGGGACAAAGAGTTCAAATCCATGTAACGCCCCTCTGGTCTTTCATTCTTTCTCTAATATATCGCTTGCTCTGTTTCAGTCTTGGAAATAAAGCCATGGAAACTGCAAATGAAGCTATTAATTCCTGCCATGAGAACAGGGTTTTCCCATGTCCTCCAACTTTGACATGCAGTTGAAGCTTTCACGTGCCTCAGGCTGTAAGGATATACAGGCACAAAAATAACATCTAAACCATGCATGAGCCTTCATATCCTCAGTGACACAGAGGATAGTGGAAAACACCTACAGCAGTAATTCTATATAATTAAAATATGGTGCTTTTTGTGCATTTCTTTCCCAGATAATTCCATTTGCTGTATGCCCATAAGCTCTTCATTGTCTTCGTGAAAAGAGGCAGGTCTCTGTTCAGGGCTTCAAGGCCAGCAGCTGCTTCATCCAGAGAGAACTGCATGTTGTTGATGTGGGTGCCCCAATGAGATCCATGTTTGTACCTCTGGAGGCAGAGACAGCTTGAATGAATGAGAGTCTACATACATGTCACCCACTGTGTGTGAGTAACAGGGTGGTAGCCAGGGCTTACAGCCCTTTTGCCCCCTCCTTTGAAAAGCTGTACTTGTAAAAGCTTGCTAGGCTTGCTGGGCTTTGTAGGAAGCTCCCATGCTCACATATATTGGCGTTTCTGCTCAGTGAAGGGAAGCCTTCTAAACAGTCCCTGTCTTCGTTTGCTGGTCTCACCTATATTTCATCCCCACCCTAAACACTGCATCATGAGCCCTTAGCAAAATGCTTTGCAGGCAAGTTCCATCTCTCCATAGTGTTTCTATGAGGAGCTTCAGCTTGTGATCATGGGTACACATCTCACTGCCACAGTGCAGCTGCTCAAAGGCAGCTTTCCTTGCTCGCACATAGTTAACAAGTAAATCACCTTCAGGTCCCCATCTTCTTGGGCCAGGGGTCTTCTTGGACCAAGAGGAAAGGAAAAGGTCCTCTTAGATGACAATAAACTCAGCAGTCCCATCCACCATCCCTACACATCATGTCTGGAGCAATGGGCCAGCTGAATTAGCTTAAACCCACTGTCTTCAGACACATCCACTGTCCGGTTTTGGCTTCCTACAATGGCAATGTTGTTGCACCAGCAAGATGTTCATGTTCTTGTTTGTGTGTACACATAAACAAGAGTTTTGGCTGCAGAATGCAGCACTGTTGTGTCAAATAATCAAAATAATATTCTGCCCTGCTGCGCTAACACTGCCTGGCATGTGAACAGTGATTCCCCGGAGTGGGAAGGAAGGGCAGCGTGAAAGAAATGGGTCACATTTAATTAACCAGTGACAAATGGGGCTGCTCAATGTATTGGCTACATCGTGTCCACAAGCCTCAAATTATGGGCAACAGAAGTTGGACATCCTGGCAGTAATAAACAAAACATTAAAAACCCAGTCCTTACCATAGGCTATTTTACAAACAAGTAGTGCACAAAGATAACTCCAATAAGGCTGACATTCAAAAAATAATGAGTGTCTTGTGCATTATCAGCAAAAAAAAAAAAAAAAAAAAAAGTGAATTCCTGTTAAGGTGAAGGGAAATATTAGTACACAACACTCCTGCTCCTGAAGTTGCCCCTGTTGCACTATGGAAATGAATCCTGGGAATTATTTAAAATAACACAATCAGCCTGAGTTTATTTCCCTGAATAAAATGAAATCCCATTGGAGCACCTCTATTCTTCATAACGCAGGGGTAAACAATTATGTTTCAGTAGCTCCTCACTACAGCCACTACATATTAAACACAGGATGGATTTTATTAGCGGGAGAGGTTCACATGAGCAAAAAATGTCTTTTGAGTGCACTCTGCTGGCCACGGGCCAAGGTACGAATTACCACCAGATCCCACTTTGCTTTTTCACCCCAAATCCTTGCAGGAAAGCTGTTCCCCTTCCAGAGAAACCAGCTGCATTTTTAACCCACTGTGGTAAAGGATGAAAAAGAATACACTTAATTTAGTTCAAGTTTGGGGCCTTAAAGGGGAGCTCATGGGACACTGGGCATTGCCTTCAGGTTGCAGGCAGGTTTCCACCATACTCATCCCAGACCGCATGGGATGAAACCTCCCAGAAAGGCGCTAAGGATTCGGCTCAGTGAGTCTCACACTTCCCAGGAACCTGGAGATGAGCACATTAATTTTTTGCTGGGCTATTACACTGCAAGTGTCGCTGATGATTCATGACCATGGACAGGTTACTTAGACATGTCTGGAGACAGTGTTAATAAAACTTCAGCAGGGTGAACACAGTGTAACTGCATTAGAGTCTGGAAGGTTTTTGACTGAGGGGACCAGCCTGCCAACTGGTGCGTATCAGTGTGTTATCATTTACAGCTATAAAGCACCTGCCCCAGCAGAGTTGTGTTACTGGCAAAAGTGAGGTCAGATGTGCCTCCAGAAGGCTGGCATAGCTGTGGTCATGGCTGGGCAAGGCTGGGCTTCTTCATGCCTTTCCTCTGGAGGGTGTTTAGTTGCTCGTGTTGGAGAGGTGGGTGACAGAGGTTGCAGCTGCCTTGTGTTTTCTACTATGTATTGGAGATACCCAGAGGACTTGTACTGTGCACAGCATTCATTTCTGGAAGTAAATCATGGAATCACAGAATGGTTTGAACTGGAAGGGACATGACAGATAATCTGGTTCCAACCCCCCTGCCACGGGCAGGGACACCTTACACTAGACCAGGTTACTTCAAGCCCCATCCAACCTGGCCCTCAACACTGCCAGGAAAGGGGCAGCCACAGCTTCTCTGGGCAACCTATGCCAGGGTTTCACGACCCTCACAGGGAAGAACTTCTTCCTAATATCTAATCTAAATCCTACCCTCTTTTAGCTTAAAGAATTTAAAATAAAATAAAGCCATATGTTACTCCCAACCAGCCTCTAGGATCATGCTTCCAGCCGTGTTAGTGGGCAACAGACAGAGCTCCTTGGAATCGTCCCATGGTAGGAGTGCATCTGGCTGGTCCTGGAGCCAGTGCTGTGCTCCTCAAAGCTGACAGCCTTGGTGTCACTTGCAGCCACACTGATCTGACTTCTCCTACATAAAAACATCCTTTAAAGCACCCTTAGGCAATGTTCCATTTTTTCCAAAGTGGTAATAATAACCCTTTCCATTAGAAGCCCATTCAGCTGGATCCAGAGTACTGAGATGAGCCAGGCTTCCCTGGAGACATGTGACAGAGGACACTGGCTGATTTTTAGGACCTTTAAAACACTTCCTGTAAATGGTAGGGGAGCACGCAGTGCCTGCAGCAGTGGGGCTTGTGCAAAGATTGATCAGAAATGGTGTATGCCAGCCTGGAGCAGTTGGGAGCGACTTATCCATCTGCCCCAAACAAGCCCTTGAGGTAGAGCTGCTTGGAATGTCTCCTTGGTTTATGGTACACCTCCTAAAGTGCAGTAAATGCAGCTGCTGCACTTTGGTGGCCGATAGGCTTTTGAAATCATAATGTAGCTGTGTCTATAGACGTTCTCCTCTATGCACAGGAAATACTGCAGTAGGTCTGATGTATAGCTCCTGAGTAGGATCGTGTTCAGCAGGAACTCATGCGAGGCATTGCTAAACTTTTCTGCGTTGTGAATCTTTTTTTCCTCATTCAGGTCAATGAAAGGAATTTGAGACTAAAGTAGAGTAGAATTTGGGACCGGATGCTTTTAGAGGTGTAGGCTAGGTGAAATCAATGGAAATGTCTCCTGGCTTTTAAAAAGTATTGTAATTGTCTAATATGCATGGTTTTCTGAAACATCTCTCTTTTGATGTATACTCCATTTATTGGGTACTTCACATGCCTGTCTAATAATTTTAACAGTAAAAAGTTGTTCACTTCAGTAATAGCTTACAGCAATGAATTTTGCAAGTGAATTCAAGACAAAAATTACTTCTTTGTCATCTATTTTCAGAAAAGATGCTTTTTATTCCTGTGTCAAGTGAGTTGGACTTTTATTCCACTTCTGTTATTTTGTAATGTCTCTTTTTCACCTTTGTAAACTGCTCAGTGAGGTGGGCTGAGAAGTGAAAGTGATCTGTGCTGAACCACAAACCTCTTTTCAGTTCAGCTTGATTGGAAGAGGTACGAAGTTGCTCCATTTGGAGCTTCCTTCTCTCTGCCTTATTTTACCACTTCTCCACTGGGAAGAGCAGAAAGGCAGTGGTAGCAACAGGGATGCATCCCCTGCAGAAATCCTGGGAGTTGTTTATTTTCTGCTTGAGTCAAATTTGGTTTTCATTTTGTTGAAAAGTCAGAATGTCATGGCTGAGAAAAAATGTGCACTATTCTCAATATGATTGAAACATTAATTAAATAAACTTTTAGGCAGCTCTAGAGAATTGGTGTATTTAATTTCTTTCCACATGCATGTTTCCTCTGTGTCTTTAATCATTGCTGTGGGGTTTCCAGGACTTGTTCTGATTTTTGGCTGCTCCTTGGGTATGCAGGAGCTGAAACAAAGAGGGGACCTGAAGTGAACATGAGCCTTTTGTTCATACAGCAGCATTGTGGTACTGTTTCCATCACTCTCCCTCAGAGCAAGAGCCCTGTGAGCTTCAACTAAGCAAGGAGGTGGGACCAGAGTACCCCAGGCTCCCACCATCCCACAGTGCTAAGGTCTGACCCGTGTCTATTGGGTGGAAGATTTCAGCTGTGCAAAAGCTTGTCTTTTCTTGGATGAGTCTAAAGCTGTTGCCACATGATTTGAGGCTGTGCTGGACCCACGTTCTAGCTCCTGACTGGAGATATTTGCCTGCTGCTCTGCAAAAGCTCATCTGTTCTCAGGTAACTGCTGTGAGGAGATGTCTTTGCACCCCAGAAAGGAGAAACATCAAGTCCTGGGGCAAGTTAGAGCATCTCAAAGACTGCTTAGATCTATCCTGAGGTCATAGCTGGCAGTCTCGGTGTTATCATGAACATAGTTTTTGACTGCTCTTGAGTGCCGATTTTGGCTGGAAGTTAAATTTCTCCATAGTAGCTTGTATGGAGCTACTATGGAGATTTGGATTTGTGCAGAAACACAAGGGTGTTTTCGTTATTGCAGAGTCCAGGGCTTTTCTGTTTCTCACCCCACCAGTGAGGAGGCTGAGTGTACACAAGGAACTGGGGGGGAGACACAGCAGGACAGGTGACCCTGACTGACCAAAGGGATATTCCATACCATAGATGTCATATAAAGCTGGGGGAAGAAGGAGGAAGGAGGGATGTTTGTAGTGATGGTGTTTGTCTTCCTAAATCACCATTATGTGTGATGAAGCCCTGCTTTCCTGGAGATGGCTGAACACCTGCCTGCCAATGGGATGTGTTGAATTAATCCCTTGGTTTGCTTTGTTTGTGTGCACAGCTGTTGTGTTTCTTATCTGTTTTCTTATCTAAACTGTTCTTATCTCAACCCACGAGTTTTCTCACTTTTACCCTTTCAATTCTCCCACATCCCCCTGGGTGGGAGCGAGCAAGAGGCTGCACAGGGCTGAGTTGCAGAATGGGGCTAAACCACAACCTCTTGCAACCACGAATCCTTCTTGAAGAGGCAGCTCCATAGGAGTGGAAGGAACGTGGCATGAATTGGTGGCAGGTGGGGTGGAGAACCAGGGGTATAAAATCTAATTCAGGCCTTCAGCTGTTCTTGTAAAAAATTGGCCAATAAATTAAAATATCAAATATTCATCCAGCAATCTGTTTGACATTCCACTCAAACTCATGCATTTTGAGGGGAATACATATTTGGCCATTTTATTAATAACATATCTATTATTTATGTATTTCTGCATTATTCATAAAACAGAAAAATAAAGAGTGTTTTTCCATTGAAGCGCATATGTGGGAGTAGAAATAAAAAAAAAAAAAAGAAAGTCTACCATACAATAATTATATGAGTATTACTGGCACTTCTAAGATATGCACTGTAGATCAGATCTCAGATGGGTCAACTCTCCATTTCTCAAGAGGTGGTTTTGACTATTTTTGGTTTGAACTAGAAGTTTCAAACCAGTTGCTGAGTTAAAAGGGTTTAATTTAGGATTTCAGCCAGCTTTCAGAGGAAAAGGGCTCATAGCTTGCTATCCTTATTTGATTTTATTGTTCAGCCTTTACTGTTATTTCAGAATATCCTGAATTCCTTCTTAGACTTTACATACAGTAGTGAGGTCAAGTCTGCACAGAGAGGCAGTGCTTTTAATTGGTTTGATGGGTGCAGGTAGAAAACACAGAGAAGTCTTCAGTAAGAGTACATTTTCAAACCTGAAGTATTACCTCTTCCAACAAATGCCCTTCTTCTTTTTTTAAACTAACAGAAACCTCAAAAATCCATATTTTGGAATGCAAATCAGCAGCAAAGCATGGGATTAATTCAGGTACTGTTTAATACCACCATGTGGGGAAGCTTGCAATAGAGGCACTTTAAAGGGTTGCAATTTGACTCTTACAGAAATGAATATGAATCTCTCAATTTCTGTCTTCCAGGTGCAGTGCAGGTCTCCGATGGGTGATAATGGTGGTTCTGTATCACAGCATCTTTCACTGACACTAAAATATCAAATGACTACATCACATAGAAACATCAGGAAGAAATCATGTAAAGTATATAAGTTGTCTTGTGTTACTGCTTGTGGGGTCTTTCTTGATGCAAAAAAAAAAGCAATGAGGATGGTTTGCCCTATGCAGTAAAGCTCAAAATTGGACCCTGTAGATCATATCTAATTTGACAGCACCATCTTACCATCACCAGGATAGAAAAACAGGTCCCAGAGTTCCAGCTGTGAGCAGAGCAAAGACTGAGTGCCCTCATTCACACCTAAGTGAAAATGTTTGGAAGCAAACCCAAAAATAACCCCAACCACTAATGCTCAGAAACCTGGGCAAAATATGTTAGTGAAAATACACATAAGGATAAAACAATAAGAGAAGTATTGAAGGACAGGATGACTTAGCCATAGGAGAGTTTTGCCTCGTCTGTCTTTGATTGAAAGGGTAATAAAGGATTTTCATAAAAGCTTATCTCAGGCTATGACTGATAAATAATTGTATTTGACTGCATTCTGCGCTCATGAATTCCCTGTTGTGACTGAGGGTGGAGGCTGTGATTTTCTTTTTTCTTTAATTATACAAATACGATAAGAGGCGCTTGTTCTCCTCTTTCCCAACAGGGACAAGGAGGAAGCTCAGAACATTAAATAGTTTACCAAAAGTTGCACCTTTGATTGGCCTCAGGCAGCTACATGACTATATCCAAGATTCAAATACAGTAAGCATTAGAGAACAGGGTATATATTTAATAAACCTAACCCAGAATTCATTTTCTGGTCACAGTTTTAAAGCAGTCGTAAGCATTGAACCATGTATGTGGTGTGGAACCAAAGTCTTTGTGAGGTTGGCTCAGACAGTGGGTACAAAAATGGGGTTGCCTGCCACAGGCATAGAGAGACAGAGTTGGCAAAGGCATGAAGCGGGCAGGGGACATGCCATGGTGCAAAGCTGGAGATGGGCAGGTAGAAACCAACATCATATACTTAGATATCTTTACTGTCCTCCAGAAAAGTCCCACAGGGAGGTGGCCAGGTCTCAACAGAGCCATATCTTAGGCATGAGGTTATCTTCTTTGCCTTGTTCAGAGCTGAGATACCTCTGTACATGCTCAGGGGAGACATTTAGGACTACCAGGAACAAAGGAGCTTATAGATTCCAGAACAGGAAAACAGGCAAGCAGAGGTTCAGGATCATACTTTTAGACTTACTTATTTCTTTGATTTAAAAAGCCTTTAACTAGGCAAAGTGAAATTCATTGTGGTAAATTTTAGGGAATATAATGGAATCATTTTAGGAGGTCATGCTGAATATAATTTCAAATTACAGAAACAAGTAGCTTTCCCAATTACCATGGATAGTATGCTCATAAATTGGGATTATATTTATCTTGAAATATGAAATATGAGCCTTCAAAAGACCAGATGAGACCCCTGATCCTGAAACAGTAGTTGGGCACTTGCTTTCCTCTCTGCCTCAGACCTATGTTTTAGTCCTAATCTAAGCTTAATCATTTTACGTAGGTCTTTTCAGACCCATGTATATGGTCAGCCCCTTCAATAGGGATAGTGGGAGTTTTAACCTGGTGCCCAAAATGTCCCTGGAATGAGCTCATCCAGAATTTTTAAAAGATGGAGGCTTGTTGTAGGTTGGTTTTTGGTGCTAGTTCTGGCTAGCCCATGGTTGTTCATTAATACTGGTTTATAGAATTGATACACCATTTATGGATTTATGTGTATATATAGCTATGTCTACCAAGCACAGGTGAGTAAATCTGTGTATGTATATTGCATGTATATACACCGAAGACATAAATATGTAGAGAAATTAACAAGCATGATTTAATTGTACTTTTCTGCCACAATGTTTATATCAGCTTCCATTCATTTCTTGAATCCTGTTAATTTTTCAGTCTCTATAATATTTATCAACCTTTAATTAGTCTAATTCTAATGTGCTAAGCTCTTGTATCAACATAGACTCCCCTACCTTTTTGTTTCCATGAGGTGACCCATTAATTTGCAATAGGTTTATTATGCTCCTTGCTGTTTGTCTCCAGGGTAAGGAAATCCAACTTAATTGTGAACAGAGGAGGTTTACGTTCTTTCTTTGTAATTTTTTTCTGCATTAATTCCTCCTTCACATATAAAATAATATATAGACAAGTCACATATCTTGCAAATTTTGTCTGCATTATTTTCTACATGCAGTCTAGTGTTTTACTTGCTCTTTCTCTCATGTTAAGTAGAGGACTCTATTACACTCTGTGTTAACCCTGTTATCACTTCCACAACTGACACATTTAATAGCGAAACTAGTGAGGGCATGAAGAGACCTCAGTCATACGAATGTGGAGGAGGCAAGAGGTACTGCAAGCTCGATATTCCCATCAGGAAATAAAGCAAACACACCACCACTAGCTGGGTAAAGCCACAGACTTTTCTGGTCATACAGGAACCTCAGGGAATATACCAAGAATGAGCAGAGACTTCTCAGCAAACAGAACAGAAGATGTCTGGAAAGGTAAGTTTTGCCTCAGAAAAGAGGTGAGTTTTGCTTCAGAAAGTGTAAAACGAAAATGAGAATGGCTAACATCCTATTAGAACCAGTTATGTGACTATACACATCAAAAGGGATAAATAGAATGAAGATTAGAGGTAATTGAGAAAAGGCCAAACATTAAATGAATTTTTTCTGTAAGGAGAAGGGTGTACAGGAGTCTGAACCCTCTACCTGCTTTATGGAAATGAAACCAATGGAGCAGAAATTGCAAAATACAAAAGTCAAGAAAATCTTCAACTGCTGCATGTGAACAAGTCACTGGCCTATCCTCTAACTTCAGTAGTGAAAAAAAAAAGCATACCCACAGAATGTCAGCATGAAAGCAATGCTAGCCAGAGAACTGAGATCTTGAGAGTTGGATCATTGTGATTTTAGCATACATTATACGAAATAAACCTATGTTAAGGGGCCTTGAGAGCTTCAGCCTTGGTGTTTTGAACTCAATACTCTGCTCAGTCTCCAAATGCTTTCTGAAGGAAAGACTAATTAAGGATGTGAAAGCAAGGGGTAGACAGGATAAATTACATCATGTCTAATTTAACTAAAGCATTTATTACTAAAAGTAGAGATGCTGGGGATTAATACCTATATCGCTGCCTCGTTAGGGAGCTAGGCAAAGGGAAGGCGGGGAGGGAGTGTTGTGCAGGCTTGGTCTTTGGATGGAGAGAGATGACTGCTAGAGATCACTAAAGGTGTGTCTTTGCCAGGTCCTATTTAATATGGACATTAATGTCATCAGAGAAAAAAATACAGATCAGTAATAGTTGCAGAAATTTGGGATATCAAACTTAGGTGCTTGTGCTAAGGAGGTTGGCTCCGTATGTAGCCTCAGGGAGAGAAGCATCTGTAGGGATAAGCAGAGTGCCCTGGAAAAAGGCCAACCTGCTGCAGAACTGCTGACTGGGAAAAGACCAGGATAGCTGGCACAGATACTTCCCAGATACCTCCCTTCCACAGGGAAGTTTCCTTGCTGAGAAGTATTGCTAGTACTGAAGAGAACCAGTTGATTGTAAAGGTGTTAGATGATACCTTTGCTTTTGCCAAGAATGGTTGGACCAGATGCCCCTTGAGGTCCCTTACAATCTGGCATTCTATGATTCTATGACTTGAAAGGAACAATGTTGAACAGAGGTCAGTGTGGAAAACTGAGAGGAAATCTTTGACCAACCCAAGGTGAGACAGAGTCTTTGCAAGAATCATGATGATTTTGCATTTATTAGCATTGAACTGAACAGAAATCTTGTTGCCATCTCCCCTGGCTTATCCATCTCAGTATATGTACTCCTCATGCTGCTAGATGGGTCTTGGAAATAACAAATTACTTCTGTATTAGGTTAACTTAATATTTCTCAAAACCCAAGTGAAGTAGCTTTATTATGATTTTGCAGTCAGTGATATTTGACTACATACTAACTTAATGGAACTGGAGGGTAATTTAGGTTGGAAGAGACTTCTGGAGGTCACCTGGCCCAATGTCCTTCTCAAAGCAGTCCAGATGCAAAGTTAAATGAGGTAGCTCAGAACTTGGGCCCGTTTACTTCTGGTCATCTCCAAAGAGAGAGATCCCTTCTTACAGTCACAGCAAATCCACATATTTCTGCTTCTAGGAACTTTTGCTTGATTTGTCTGTTTGCAGTTTTCCCAAGGAGCCAGGACATTATTCACACCCAATAAGCTCTCTTAATCTTAAAACAAAATGCCGCAAAACCACTGGGAACACAAAAACAGAGCTGGCTTCAGCAGGGTGTGAAGATGGTGACTGTTTCTCTACTGAGAATTTTGGAAGATAAAAAGGCCAATCAAAACAGTTATTGTTCAGCCATGATAATTGTTTCCTTAGGCAAGAGTCAGAACTCATTCTCTCAGGGATTTATCTAGGAAGTGAAGTTTCACACCTAGAAAACTGACTGAAAAATCCCATGCCCACAGGTGAAGGTGATGTGACATACTGCAAAAACTGGTGGCTTGCCAAAGCAGGGTTAGACAAACCATGCTCCAGCGCTGCGTTTAATGCCTGGTCAGTCAGAGATTTCTGCACAAGTGCAACTCACAATAGTTAGGAGCCAGTTGTGAGGGTACAGACATAACATGATGTGGGAAATTGACCCTGGTGCCCACCCAGCTGCTCTGTCACCCCCTCCTCAGCAGGATGGGGGATGAGAAAATATAATGAAAGGCTTGCTGGTCAAGCCTAAAGACAGGAGGAGATCACTTACCGGTTACCATCATGGGCAAAACAGAGTCAGCTTGTGGAAATTAATGTATTGCAAGTCAAATCAGAAAAGGGTGATGAGAAATAAAAACAAACCTCAAAAACACCTTTTCCCTCTCCCCCTTTCTTCCCAGGCTCAACTTCACTCCCAATTTTCTCTACCTCCTCCACCTCAGTGGTGCAATGGGAGGGGAAACGAGGGTTGTGGTCAGTTCATCACGTGTTGTTTCTGCTGCTCCTTCCTCCTCAGGCAAAGACTCCTCACACTCTTCCCCTGCTCCAGCGTGGGATCCCTCCCACAGTAGACAGTCCTCCATGGATTTCTCCAATGCAAACCCTTCCTATGGGCTGCAGTACTTCACACCCTCCCACGGCATGCAGTCCTCCAGGAAGAGACTGCGCCAGTGTGGGTGGCCCGTGAGGTCACCCACCCTACAGCAAACCTACTCCAGCCCGGGCTCCTCTCTCCACAGGACCACAGCTCCTGCCGGGACCCTGCTCCAGCGTGGGCTTCCCATGGGGTCACAACCTCCTTTGGGCATCCTCCTGCTCCAGCATGGGGTCCTCCATGGGCTGCAGATCTTCTCCACCACAGACCTCTATGGGCTGCAGGGGCACAGCCTGCCTCACCATGGTCTGCACCATGGGCTACAGGGGAATCTCTGCTCCAGTGCTTGGAGCGCACCTTAGCCTCATTCCTCATTGACCTTGGGGTCTGCAGGGGTGTTGCTCTCACATGTTCTCAGTCCTATCTCCTGCTCACTCTCATGCACCAGTTTTTTCCACCTTCTTAACTACATTTTACTCCAGAAGCCTTACTACCATTGCTGATGGGCTTGGCCTTGGCCAGCAGTGGGTCCATCTTGTAGTCAGCTGGCATTGCTTCCATCAGATATGGGGGAAGCTTCTAGCAGCTTCTCACAGAAGCCACCCATGTAGCCCCTCCCTGCTACCAAACCCAAAACACATGAAAATATAATATTCTTTCTACATTGAAAATGCAATTATGACAGTTGGTTCATGAGTTGTAATGCACATGTATGTTATTGGTGCAATAGTCATCCCAGGGCAAAGAATGACTATCAATTATATGTTTTACTTACATTGATCATCAATCCTCGGAAGTAGAAATGAAACATGTTTGCGCAGTTATGGCCCTGCAATGGGGCTCGCAGGAGCTTGATTTGCTTCTGGCTCCTGAAAGAGAGTTTCATGTGGCACCAAACATGTCCTTCTGCCTCAGTTCTCTCAACAAACAAGGCACACTACTTCTTCTCCTCCTCCCAGAATAGAATCACACAAAGCACATTAACATTAACGAATTCATTAATGATAGCACTCAGGTAACTATGGTGATGAAGGCCATGTAAGTACCTAAATAAATTAGAGGGGCTGTGCCAGAACATGGCCCTTCCACTACCGTTTATAACAGCATTCAGGCATATTACGCTCCTTCAGGACTGATGAATTGTGCTTTGCAACATTAAATCTACTGCAGAACACAAGGAGGTTAAATAGTAGAAGTGATGTTCATTATACTGAAATTAAATAGGCATCAAAGGCACCAAATTCTTGAGCTATTACCAGTTGAAACCAACCATGATTTTGCCAAAAAGCCTTCTCCCAAGGCTTGCAAAATCAAGCTTACTTAGGTGAAAGCTTCCTAGGTGGCCACAAGCTGGGGTCAAGGGAGCACTCCAGCCCCCACCTCAGCTTTGTTCCCCTCCTTGGTGAATCAGGAAGAAACAGTGCAACCGTGAATAATAAGCTGTGACAAACCATGAAGTTAAACAATACCAACTTGCATAAATAGGTGAAATTATGAAAGGAGGCTATATAAAGCATTTGCAGTGACCTAATGCTGCCACTGGTTTCAGGTCTCTCTGTTTTCTTTTTTGTGTCACTGATGCTGCTGCCAAAATGTGATGATTTAGGAACCTGGTTGAAACATTGGCTCACATTTCTTCCTCAGTTGCCTTGAATGCTTTCAGCATGTTATTCCTCAGCAAGTTATGTCAGAAGGATGTCTTTCACTGTATTATATCTCTCTGGAACTGAATGCAGCAGCAGATTGTTGTTGCCATTCAGAAACCTTCCCTCTCTGTGGTTATGGATGAGAAAATGTGGAGGCACCTTCCAGAAATGAAGCTCCTTTGAAATAATTTTCTGGTCTACTGGTACCCTTCAGTAGAGAGAAAGAGTAGAGTGGTGAGTGGGACTGTCTTTGTTAAATTATCCCCTTAAAGGGAAAGGCTAACGAGCTTTAATACTTACCACCCCAGACCTACTGTAATGCAGTTATTTTATAGCTTTAAATCTGCATCACTTGAAAGCAACAGCCTTGTTCAGCACAGGATGGCTCAGTCAGATAAAGCAATCATTTAAATGAAACCGTGCGGCACAGCACAGGGAACTTCTTACTCTCCAGGACCAGCAATGCTCTTGGCCAGTGCAGCAGCAACCCATGACATCTCTATTCCCTCTGCTCTGTGGCCAGTTCCTAGGCTTGTTCAAGGGCATCCATCACCATGTTAATCCAGCTTTGGCTTGGCCTCTGTGCTTCATTATAAGCCAGGTAATGAATCAGCTGGTGTGATAAAGTACATGAAATTCAACAAGGCCAAGTGCAAGGTGCTGCATCTGGGTCAGGGCAGTCCCAAGCACAGATACATGCTGGGTGGAGAATGGGTTGAAAGCAGCCCTGAGGAGAAGGACTTGGTGGTGTTGGTTGATGAGAAGCTCAGCATGACCCAGCAGTGTGTTCTCACAGCCCAGAAACCAGCCGTGTGCTGGGCTGCATCAAAAGGAGCGTGACCAGCAGCTCAAAGGAGATGATTCTCCCCCTCTGCTCCACTCTGATGAGACCCCACCTGCAGCAATGTGTCCAGCTCTGGGACAACAACGTAAGAAAGATGTAGACCTGTTGGGGCAAGTCTAGAGGAGCCATGAAGATTATCTAAGGGCTGGAGCATGGCAGAGAGGTTGGAATTTGATGATCTTTAAGTTCCCTTCCAACCCAAACCATTCTATGATTCCACGAATCTATGATTCTATGATCGATTCTATGATGCTGTGAAGATGGGTTGCAAGCCCTGCACGTGGAAGTGTCTAGGCTGTGGCAGCATCCCTCCAGGACCACAGCCCATGTGCAAAGCCACTGACTTCCATGAGCAAGCACCAGAGCTTTAGATGGAGCATGAAGTGGAGTCAGCATGGGGCTGGTGGAGAAGGAAGCTGGGCTGAGGTGTGGACTTTCCAGTATCCGCACCCTAGAAAGGCTCTGATCAGAGTGGAGGTGGCCCATGTTTGCTCTAGGCAGCCATGTTAATGGGGTCCACTCAACAGGGGAAGCTGCAAGCTGGTGGCATATGGCACTTTGCACGTACAGCTCCAGGATTTCAGCAGTCCTTCAAGTGCTGTGCTTCCAGCAGAGAGGTGAGAGCTGGAGCCTCAACAGAGCTGGTGGGAGGAGATGCCGCACAGGCGTAAGAGGCTCTGGCATGGATTTTACTTGAGATGACAGTTTCAGGTCTTGTGTTGGCTGTGAACAGCAGTGAACTCTTGCAAATGAGGCAGTGCCCTCCTCCGTCAGCACGCAACTGACAGATGGGTACAGATGTTCAGAGCACAGCTGGAGAGAGGGCCACAGCACACTTCTTAGAGGCTGATCTTCCCATCGTGTAAAAATGCAAATTACTCCTGTTGTTTGGGGCACTTTGGAAGCTGTGTGCCTGCCAAAGAAGAGCATAGGAGATTGCTCATGGTGGGGAAGAATGAATGTCACGAGGAAGCTGCCCTTTGATGGTCTATTATAGTGTCTATCACAGAGCTGTTCTGATCTGTAGACCCACATAAGGAGATCTGTAACAGCTGCCATAAATGAGCACAGTCCTTGGCCCAGGATCTCTCTCCACACCCCTAGTCCCCTCTTACAGCTACTTCCGTTGAAACTGAGACATCCTGGCCCAGATTCAGCCCTCTCAGGTAGTACCTTGTGCCAACACAGGCAAAGCTATTCACAAAGTTAACAGGAGATGTCTCCAAGTACAAAGCAAGCTGCGTGCTACCTTGCTTGGCCCAAGGAAATTAAAATCACATAGCAAAGTGCCATGCTGGCTTAATTACGAATGATGTACTCGCCTAATGAAGGGAAACACTAGGTAGGCATTGGGTGAGTTAATATCCAAATGACATTGTTGGTGAATCAAGGCAAGCTTCACAGGGAACAGCAGGCAATGGAAATGCAAAGCAGCAGCTCATGAAAGCATCTCAAAATAAACTTGATTCATTTGGACCTGATACTCACTACCGGGGAAAACAGGCACAGTCTACTGAAAGCACCATGCACTGGGAGAAGCCAGAGCAATGCAATGCTCACGGATCTAGTGGGTGGAAACAGTTCCTCACTGCTTGGGGCTTCTTGGGGGAATTTCCATGAAATGAACATAATTTAAATGCAAACTGGGAATTGCCTTTCTGGAGATGCTCTGGTAGAAAGCTTTGTTAGCTTCATTCGGTTTGGGTTTGTGGGTATTAAAGGAAAACTCATGGTTTGGAGCAGCAATTTGATCTCAGGGTCACCAAAGCCACGAGCCTGTGCTCCTGCAAGAGGACACCTGAAGCAACTTCCCTAACAGCTCCTGTTCTGCTGGGTTTTGTCACCTTTGCCCTGTCTAAGCACCTCCTTCAGAGAGTGCAGAGGCGCTGGTGCTCCCCCAGGGTCAAGCCAGCTCCAGAGCCTGGGACCTTGTTCAGAAGCAGAGGAAGGCAGGTCACCCGGACCACCCCCTGGCATGGGTCTGTCACCCCACTGCAGGCTCCCAGAACAGTGCACAAGAGAAGCACAGGGGTTTCCAACTCTTAAACCCTCCGCAGTAGCAAGCAACAAGCAACTGACTGCCTGGGAGGTTTGCAAACATCATCAACAAACTCCATTCCTGCAAGACCATCTGTTCTTAACTGGTATTACAGTGTGTCTTAAAAAAAATATTCCCATGCTGAGTTTTCCTGCAAATCATAGCAGCATTTTAGTTGAGCCTGAAGGGAAGGTGGCAGGGTGGAGAAACGCTTGGTTGGTTCCTATCTGCTGGCACCAAACTAGACATTGCCTACACAGACTGCGATGGTGGCTTTGAAAGTGTGTGCATGAGTGTAATTACCAGGAAGGGACTTAATCAATTCTTGAAGGACTGAGCCCAAACCCGGCAGTTGGCTATGGGTGCCTGAGAACAAATGCAGAGGAACTGATTCATTTCCCACTTATGCCAGTGCAACTGAGGAACGCCTCCTATATTTCAGAGGGGAAGCAGACATGTAATGTGGTGGTATGTCAGCAGGCAAGGCTGAAGCCATTTGCTCTGTCATTTTTAAGAATTCAGTGAAACTTGTTCTGACCTGAAATTTGATAAACAAGGACATTGGTGCAGCATTTGCAAAGGGTGGTGGTTAAAAATACTTCGTGTTGAAAAGGCGTTTAACCCAAATAAAGAGAGCCATGGATGTAATTAGAAAGAATAAATGTCTTGGTTGAATGCAATGCTAAGTGATACATTAAACATGTAACCAGGGAGGGCATTTCAGTACTGCCCTCCGCTCCTCCATGGGCCCTTGGTGAGCTCTGAGAGGTATTAAGCTCTGTTCCTTGGCACTCCCGTTCCCAAGGAGATGGCATGACCTGGGAGAAGATGTTGAGGGGTCCCACCCTGCTCAAGGCTATGAGGTGTAGGATGGCGATGACACCTTCTTTTTCAGATATAAATTGCACCAGCAACTGGATGGTCCAATTGTAGGATGCAATTCTTCTTGAACTTCCCACAAAGTCCAGTCCCTCTTTCATGCCCTGCTTCTTTTTTCTTCTCTTTTCCCAGACTCCCTGCTTATTGATCGTCGAAGAAATGACTTTCTGTGGTTGTGACTACAGAAATTTTCAATTAGACAGTATGATTGGCTGCATGTAAGAGAATTAATGTAACATATGCTAAGTGTATGCATGACCTATTTAAAGTGACGGATAATCTTTCCTGGTAAAACTCTTTTAATGGTATGTGCCTGCTACACATCAGTGAGTGTAAAATTTTGATTCTAAGTCACATTACAGTTTCTGCAATTGCATAGAGAATCCTGATTCTCCATAGAGAAGCAAGGCAGAATCCGGAGACAGGTGTTAAACTGATGCAAATCAATGCTAGTTATTTTTAACAAAGTATTTGTGAAAATAACCCAAAGGTTGAAGATCAAAAGATTACAAACCTCGTGTGCAGCCAGCTGGCCAAGATCTTTAGGAAATTTGCCAATATAGTGACATTTAACCAGAAGCTGAACTTTTTAGCAAAAATATTGCTCTGATCTTGGGTATTGCTGAAGAGCTAAAACCCCAGAAAGATACTCAATTTTTAATTTATTTTTCTTCCTTCAAAACTCAAGCTTCTTAGATGTTGTTTTTGTTGTTGTTTCATTGTTATTTTTTTTAATATTTATTGTATTGTGTAAACTTCCTCTTGTTTAAAGTTGCTAAAAATTTGCCATCTGGGGGATCACAGTAGTCACTACTAGAAAACTTTCATCTTGAACTGATCTAGCTTACTATGTGGGTTGTGTCCCTTTCCTGACAGAGCCCCTTGCCCAAAATGCCTGCATCAAGCCTGCAGCTTCTGCTAGCGCCAGAACTCCCACAATCATATTCAAACTTGATTTAAGGCCTTCAAAATGTCAGAGCCACTAAATAGATTGAGTGGCTAACTACAGTTCTTGTTAAAAATTTCACCTTGTTTGAAGTCTGAATTTTTCCAGGCCCAGGTGCTAAATATTATCCTTAATTATTCCTTTATATTCTGGATGAAAGAGCCCTCTCTCATCAGCACATGTCACACGTAGGTACTTGTAAATGATGAGCAAGTCACCTCTACACCTTCTCTAAACAAACCCATCTCAAGTCTCATTAAGGAGGTTTTCCAGGTCTCATGCACTCCTGATGCCCATGAGGTTTTCAGTGTAGACTCCAAAATTGTATCTGTTCTGTGGCAATGAGGTCACAAATGCTGAGTGCAGATGTGACACCACATCCCTATTAGTGCTGATCTCCTCCTTGGCTTCCTAGTGGTCTTCTCCAGGCTACCTGGCACTGTGGCTGGTGCTCAGTGGCATCTTTTTAGGTTTGTGCTTTGCAGAACATGGTCTCTCATTTCATAAATGTTGCTTACAGCAGTGAGTTGTAGCTGTAGAGGTTCTGGATACTGGTTCTTGAAAGTATTTCTGCAAAGCTAAATACAGACTCTGATCAGTGTTGGGATCTGAAAAGCAGTACTGCAGCACATCATCACTTTCTTCTCACAGCATTTGGGAGTGAGCAAAGTGGACAGGAGGTGGGAAAGGAGGGCATAGATGTTCACAGACTCCTCTAAACACACAAATATGGCACAGAAATGACCCAAGGACAAGTCCATAGCCAGAGGATACCCTGCCTTGAGTGCTCACTTTCAGGGCACGAAAGCAAGGAAGGGAAAGAAAATCACAGAAGTTGCCCTCAATCACAGCCAGCATGAGAGCCCAAGTACTTGTCCAGCACTTTCCTATCAGGCCCGCCAACCTCTTAAGACCATTATCTTTTTGAGGCAGCAGGTGCAATTTGGTCAGGCATTGCTTCTTGCAGTCCTAAGCAGCAGGAAGTATTTGTTGTAAGGATGACTACCATGAGATCATGTGAAAATAAAGGGCACCTGTGGGTGAGAACCAGTCAGACTGTCTCCCACTTGTTTGTTTTTTTTTTCCATAATGATGATTTTCTTCATATGATAAAATTTGCTTTATTTTTATCCTTAAATGCGCTTATTGGAAGCACAGAGTCCAACCAACTTCCTTTGTCTCACACTGGAGGCCTACCAAAGAGAGACAGATTTTGTGAAAAAGCCAACAAGAGAAATGGGTTACTGCCAGTGTTTGCAACTCCAGAAGTAGACTACACAGATTTAGGGAGAGACTGGACTAATTGATGGAGCAGAAATTCATTGAAAGTCACTAGAATCATATCATAGAATCACAGAATGGTTTGGGTTGGAAGGGACCTTATAGCTCATCCAGTTCCAACCTCCCTGCCACAGGCAGGAACACCTTCCACTAGACCAGGTTGCTCCAAGCCCCATCCAATCTGGCCTTCAATGCTGCCAGGGATGGGGCAGCCACAGCTTCTCTGGGCAACCTGTGCCAATGCCTCACCATCCTCACAGTAAAGAGCTTCTTCCTAATACCTAGTCTGAATATACCTTCTTCTAGTTTGAAGCCACTGCCCCTTGTCCTATCACTACTTTCTCTTATAAGAAGTCCCTCTCTAGCGTTCTTCTAGCTACAGACACTACCTCTTTTTCAGTTCCTGAGTTGCAAATGTATGGAGAGTGGAGTACCCAGTCAAGCGCAACATGTATTTTCCCTGTGCTTAGACTCTTTCCTGAGCATCCACTTTCAGCCACCATGAAGGCCAGGACACTGGAGTAGCTGGACCTTTAATCTGCAAACACAGCTGCTATTCCCAGGGGCATGTGTGTCCATGTCTCTCACCGAGAGGTACATGGGGTGCTGAGTCAAGACAGCTCTGTTCTGCTACAACTCAGGGCTCCTCATCCTGCAAATAGGAGTAGCATTGTCTCAATGCCTGGTTCTTTGTACACTGGACAACAGCATTGCACATGGGACAGCTTTCATACGGGATTTTTTTGTTAGGTTTTTATGCTTCATTTAAGTATAGTGTGTGAGATGACATGGGTAAAGCTCTTTAGGACAGCCTCCATGCTGGCTGCTGGAGAAGCAAAGACCACTGTCTGCTTAAAAAGGAAAGATATGTCTCTGATACTGGACAAATCTACACAGTTTCTTCACAGTTTCTTTCCTAAAGGACAAAATTAACTTTAAAACAAGCAACTAAATAGCTCTAGTGGGATATTAAATTTCTACCAATATGAGAGAACTAAAACAACTGTAACTGTAGCAATTTATTTTTGTGTTATTGTTATTTCCCTTTTACTATGTTAAAGCTTGTGCTCTGGGAACTGATTGCACCAATTTCCAATGCTGTTATCTCTTGATTTGATAAGTATCGTGCTACAAGCAGGTTGTGAAGGGCTTGTCTTTACTATGAATGCAATAGTTGTGATCTTTATTTTACTCCAGTTAAGGTTCTAGTGAAGACAAGGCAATTTTAAAACCTCTTTCCAGAGGTGTTTTTGCACATCCCAAAAGAGACAAGCCTATCAGCCACCAAGGACTGTTAGCTACCCTATTATGAAATAAAGGTAAGACACAGCTCTGCATTTGTTACTGCTATGCAGCTGGTAAAGGCTATAGCTAGGGGTATAGCATCTATATGAAAACATAATACATCACACCAATGGAAGTGACTAACTTCATGAAGATATTACAAAAAACGGGCTGAGACTATGGACTTTGATTGAACACAACTGTGTTTGGTGGTATAAGAAGGTATAGGCCCTGGAGGAATGTTACACTAATGCATTTTATCTCTCATTTAGGGAAGGCTATGTTGTCAAAACTCAGTGGTGTTGGGTGTGCCCCTTTCTGATGAGTTAAGACATCATTTTGTAAAGGCAAAATTATTTAAAACTTGTGCACTGGTTTATCACAGGTATAATCTGCTCCTTGAGTTGCTGGCTTCCTCTGAAAGCTAGGCACAGCTTTGTTTTCACTAAGATTTTATTTTGGAGTAATTAACTCAGTTTAATAACACATGTTAAACCAGCTGAAATTAAGGATGTGCACATGGAAACTCCAGAGTTAGTGTGTGACACCAAACTCCTAAAAAGACTAGAAAGCAGAAGATTTTCTGTGAGGGGGAAGATTGCTTTTGTGTTTGATACAAATAAAAGGCAAACAGATGTGCAATAAGGTTTCTGTGCTCCCCTTCCCTTCCCCTCCCTTCCCTTCCTTTCCCTTCCCTCCCTTCCCTTTCCCTCTGGCCTTTCCCTTCCCTCCTCTTCCCTCACCTCCCTTGCCCTTCCCTTTGGTCCTCCCCTTCCCTTCCCATCCTTTTCCTTTCCTTTCTCTTCCTTTTCCTTTCCCTTCATTTTCCCTTCCTCTTGCTTTCCTTTCTGTCTGTCTTCCTTTCCCTTCCATTCCCTCTGTCCCTAGGGTTCCTGGCTTTGGGTTAGAAAGTGTTTAACACAGTAGAAAAGGGAAAGCAATGATTAGGGGTGGGAGGTTAAAGCCAAGTGACAGTGTAAAATGAGACCCGTCCCAAGGGAAGTCCTGTGGAGGAGCTCAGTAGCAATGCAGGCAATACTCACATTCCTTTTTCTCATGACTGGGCTCCCACAAGGGGCTTCGGACAAGCCCCAGCTGTTGGTCACAGTGTGAGGGCAACACAGAATGATTCATGTGTCATGCAGAAGAAGCAAGACAGTGATTAAGCATCATCTTTATTGGCCATTTCCTCATGGGAAGTAAATCAGTGTGGCTTTGCTGGCTTCGAAGATTTATGCTAGTTCAAGGAAATCGATCTGATGTATTTATGTTACTTTCTGCTGGTGGCTGTAAGTTCTCCACAGCAGGGATACCTTGCAATGCAGCTACATGGTCTGGTCTCTGCAGACCAGGACAGTGCTAACTGTCCTCAAGGGTCTGCCACCCTCCCCAGCCTCGCTGTCAATGGCTGGTGGTGGCAGCAAGGGACCTCTCTCACGGTTACATTTCTGTTTCATGTAAGCAATGTATTGATTTCAGATTAAGTAATAGTAATGGAAAATTTTTCTTTGAAATTGTTTGTCTTCTGCATAAAACCTTGTACTAAGATGTTTTGTAAGATGAACTCTGGAATTGCAAACTGTCAGAACTATTAGTCTTTCTCATGTCTTCCCATTTATCTAGTGATGTGTTTGCTTTAGCCCAAGTCCTGCATCTTTCAAAACTCTGGGGCAAAATCTAGACTTTCTCCACACATGGAGGATCCATCCATTCTTTATTAGGAGCCATGGGCAGAGGGATGGTCCCTCTGCTCATTCAATGGTTTTAGCCTCATCCCAATATGGGAAAACCATACCTGGATCACTGTTCTACAGACAGGTATGTTGGAAAATGGGGCCTACAAGAAAGCTGGAGAGGGACTTTTTACAAGGGCCTGTGGGGAGAGGACAAGGTATAATGGCTTTAAACTAGAAGAAAGTATATTCAGACTAAGTATTAGGAAGAAGTTCTTTACTGTGAGGATGGTGAGGCACTGGCACAGGTTGCCCAGAGAAGGTGTGGCTGCCCCATCCCTGGCAGTGTTAAAGGCCAGGTTGGATGGGGCTTGGAGCAACCTGGTCTAGCGGAAGGTGTCCCTGCCCATGTCAGGGGGCTGGAACTGGATGACCTTTAAGGTCTCTTCCAATCAAAACCATTCTATGATTCTATGATATGCTTCTATGTTGTGTGTCCTGTGACTGACAGCCTGAAGTCAATTTAAGATATTGATGGTCTTTGATGTGCTTCAGGTAGGATTGAAGCCCATGGCCTTCTGGCACCATCCTAAAGCTTTCCAGCTCTAGTGCTTTTCATGCTAAAGAGAGAAGGCTCTCCATGAGCTGTTTAAACTTGATCTCAGAGCTACCTGTGTTGGCTTCAGGGAGCAGCAACATTTTCAACCAGTATCTGGCTGCAGTTTGTTCCTCAGCACTCATTAACAGCAGTCAAGCAATCATGTCATTCCTGTGGTGAACACCTCCTCCATTAATGTTATTTTCCTTAAACAGACGGTGCTTTAAACGCTGGCGGTATGCCTAATCACTTGCTGCAGAAATTAGGGCTGAGCTGGAAAGGTGTTGCTTTGCCTCATGCCCATTCCTTAATGCCAAATGAGACACTTATTTACAGAAACCCTCAAAGTAATCATGTCCTAATGCTTCATTGCAGCTAGCCTTTCAGAGAGAGTCCAGAGTGGCCAAGTCTGTTCAGGCTAACAAAGGAAAGGTTGTTGACTTGAACACAGTCCAGAGATCTGTATGCAGAAAGATATTGTGAATGTTGCCTTAAATTCTGCAAAAACAGGTAGGGGGAAAAACCACCAATGGCTGGATGCTGAAGCTTGACAAAAATATTCAGACTAGAAACCTGGCACAGATGTTGCTCTTCTTTAGAGACGGCATCAGCCATTGCAGCAGTTTCCTAGGACCATGGTAAATCATAAGGTTTTAGCATTTTTACTTGGCTCTTAGGTGTTGCCACTTAAAAACATTATATTGCTGAGCCACAGATTAGGATTTGAGTAGTGCAAATGCATGCTAAAAGGTACATTTAATATAGATAATAGGCAAGACTATCTGATCAGAGCAATTTCTGCTGACCTTAAAAATAAGTAAGTCATTTTGATACCAGGTCATTCTGCAATGGTTTTTCTCTGAAGTTGTTGTGCTTGGGCCACACATCCTTCTCACCCTGCGCACCACTTGTGCCAGCCTGGGAAGGTGCAAGGCACTCCCTCAACATGGTGGTGTGCTGCACCAGTTTAGGAGCCAAGAGAGATTGGGTTGGGAGGCTGCTGTGCAAGGGCTTACTCTGGTTTGAAAAGATACATATGGGGGAGGGTGGGGTGGGCTGGGTGTTCAAACATCTTATGTTATTTTTGTATTGCTTACTGAATATAACAAATCGGTGTCTGGCCTAGGAGAAAATACCATTGTTGCAGCTCTTGGCACCACGCTTTGGTTGTGCACTGGGTGTAGGTGTTAACTGAGACCTCTTTATGAATAATGTCCTGTTACGAAATCATGTCTGTTTCCATTATATAGCAGAGAAAGCTGTTTTGTAGCAAAGGCAAAACACATACATTCCCTTGAGGAACATGCATTCTTCTTCTGTTGAGTGCTGGGAGAAATCTCAACCTTTGAAGACCTATGGACGTTAAAGATGGAAAGAGAGCTGCAAGATGATGTGGAGGATCAGCCTTCCAGGGCAGGGATAAACACCTCAGTCTCAGCTCTTCTTTCAGATTCTGATGGACAGAGCAGCTGCTTCTGCTGAGCAATGGTGCTTGGCTGCCCCATAGCTCCCCAGGTCCCACAACCATATATACGCAAGGGCGATGCTGACTTTGTAATAAACTGTTTCCCTCTGAGTAATGGCTGTGAAAATATAGAATAATTAGGATTAGAACCTGTCTCTGTATTGTGTCACTTCCATAAAATGAATATCAAATGAAAATTTATCTTGTGAAAGATACAGCTTTGGTTTAGGGCTCCTGAGTACTTGGAGTGCCCTCTGTGATGGTCATGGAGCAAAGGGCTAAATCGATGTAACCTCATTAAGAAACTGAGGCTGGGGGAAGAGAGAAGAGGGGGAGAGGACCAGTAATGAACACCAATCAGCTACACACAGTGAGACAATGTTAGGGGCCATGTAATTCCCTCTGCATCATGCTGATAACCCCTGCCGATGTGGCTGTATAGCTGCACCTAAGACATCATGTGAGCGGATTTTCCAAGGTGCGGCCTGTTTTTCCTACCAGAAATCTTGTCCAGGTGCCATGGGGTATTTGCCCTCATTTTCCGATTAGGTAGGTGGGCTCTCAGATGGAGCCGTAGTGGTGTTTGTTAACAGGAAGACCAGATTAATGCATTCCAGTGTCAAAGAGCCACCAACACAATGACAGAGGACATAAATTAAATGCAGGGAAGTCTCCCAAACCCTGGCAGCTGAGGGCAGTGAATGGCTGAGCAGTCAGGAGTGCTGCAGCCTTGGCGAGCTCTGTGCAGCACAGGAGGGGCTGGTTCAGCCTCAGTTTTTCTGGGAGGATGTTTTGTGCAGCCAGAGGTGGCTTTATGAGGGGCAGCCATGTAACACTATAGTGTTTGAAATCACCACCACTGAAGCTGGCACAAGGACATGATGCTACACCTTGCCTGCCTCCTGCCTGCCACCAGTCCTGTGTGCAGGCAACAGCTGCGACGTTGCTTGCCAGGCAGGCTGGGGCATGTGGGGCAGCATGGGGAGGGACATGACCTCTGTAGCATGGTGACTGCATGCAGTTACAACAAAATGCTTAAGTAAAACAATGTAGAAGGTTGAGGGATCTGTTCCAAAATGCACTGTGATAAGGACAGTGTGCACTTATAGTCGACAGACCTATACGTTACCAGTGTGAGTGATACTTCTCATGGTAATGTTCACAACTGCTTTACACACTTGTGATTCTACACATAGCTGTGGGTAGAGAGACCCTCTTTGTCTTTGAGCTGCGCTGCATACTTACTGCTTTCAACTTACTGAAGTATCATAGACTGGAAGGGACCCAGAAAAACTATGTCTAGTAGGGCTAAGCTCTGCCTGGCCCCCCTGAAGTCTGCATTTCAGCCTTTACCCATTCCATCTGCCTCAGACCACAACACTGCCAGCTATGGCCCAACCACTTGACGCACTGTTAAAAACCCCACTCAGGTTCAGATGTCTCTTTTCAGTTTTTCTAATTCTTCAAAAGAGGTTGTATTTGTGAGCTGGGCTCCGATATAATTTGTTCTATAGCACTTTTTCACTTGCCAGGACACCTGAAAAAGATCTTGAGCACAGTACTAAAGAATATAACACTGTTGTTCACTATGCCAACTTATACATCTTTTCCAGGTAAAGTATTTTGGACCGATTGTGTTGTGTTTAATTCACTGTACCTCTTTTGGATACAACACTATGGCAGCTGAGCAAACCTTTGTCCTGGAAATCAGCTGAAATAGTCTCATTTTCTGACATGCTTTTACTTACCCTCTGTGAGAATTAGTCTGAGGCAAAGAAGAAAGTTAGAAAGATTTTCAGGTAGCTCTGTCAGCCTCATTCAGTCGCTTCCAGAGCCCAGCGTTACTTGGATTCAGCAATGTGTTCTAATCAGGCTGGGCAGAGAGCACCACCCCCTCCCTAATCTCTCTCCATCTTTTTACAGTATGCCCTATCTATCTCTGTGGATTGGGTCTGCCTTATTAAACTGCCTTTATCTCAACCCAAGAGTTTTTCACCTTATTTTCTCCCACCTCCCCATCCTGCTGAGAAGGTGAGTGATAGAATAGCTTGGTGGGCACTGGGTATCCAGCCAGCTTCAACCCACCACACTCCATCCTGTTTTCCTGGATCATGTCAACACTACTAAGATCTGGTTTTCCACAGCCACTTATGTATATGGGAGTACTATTAATCCCTTTTGGTTTATAAATGGACAGTTTAGATACATTAAATAATTGCACAGAAACTGTTTATAAGCTCAGGACACTCAGAGCATCCCAAATAACATGATCTCCACTGCCTTTCTTCTGAAAGATGGTCTATTTGACAGGCTCGGAAAATCCTTTCCACACATTAAACCTAAACCTTTTCCTTCCATTTTTCACCTCCTAGCCCCTAAGTTAAGAACCTTCTCAGCCTCCTTCAGCTTTGCTGAAACAAACGCCCCCCCTTACAGCGCTCCCTTCTGTCATGATGGATATTTCATGTACACAGAGTCAGGAGAACCCTGGAGCTCTGCAAAACCCACTTCTTGGTACCCATCTGCAATGGCTTGGTCCTGCACAGAGCAGTACTTTTTTTGGTCCATAGACACAGCTGTACCAAGCATAAGTGTTGCTTTGAATAATGTACAGGGAAAGGGCATTCCTGCCTCGACAGAGCCACAGGGGTCCTGGTCTGAGACCAGATTGGGTTTTATTTGCATTTAGTATTGACTTTACATTGATGCCCTGAGATGATTCTGGGCTTGGTACTCTAGAAGCAGATAATGTTACACAGGAGCTATCTGTAGAGTTTCCCCAGCCTATTTAACATGCAACAAGCAATTGGGACAATAAGGAAGGGAGACACTTTGGGTGCTGGCAGTCACCAGTGTCATTGCTCTGCAATAGGGAATGTAAATTCCTCTTCATAGCCTGAATAGCATGGGTATTAAAAAGTTGCTGATACTTTCCACACTCATAAACATGTAAGTTGTAATGAAGCCATGAAAATTGTAGCCATGCAAGGCATGCTTTCTGGGAAGGATAAACTCAGATAAAATAGCAATTCAATTAACTCTCCAGATGAGGAATGAGTCTAGTGAGAAAAATCAACATATCACTGGGCTGGTGCATTTCAAAAGGCAAGACATGCATAAACAGTCTAAAGCAATGTTTTATTTATATTCTCACAAGTCTCTGAAAGAAGCAATACGTTGCACTGAAATTAGTAAGTAAGGTGAAAAGAAGGTGAGAGCTTTGATTAAATTAATTAGTTCACTGGAATGAGTGCTGGGTCCCAAGTGCTACTCTGAAAACCTGCATCCATCCTTCTGGTGTAAACTGTGGGACAGGAGGACCTGAAAACTAGGACCCTTCTGAAAGGCAACTTCTGTGATGGGACCTATTTCTGAACTGTCCATTAGCATATGGTAATTAAGAGAATACCCCAAGAGGACACTGAGTGACTTTTAAAAGCTAGGCTGATGTCAGGAATAGTTTAAGTTTGCTTCACTAATTTTTACCTTTTCTCAATGTAACTGCATTTGTAGTTTCATACTCCAGGACTTTATCCTTTTGCATCACAAAAACTAGAATGCACAGCTTTTCTTTGAATAGCTGTTCATGTGAAGCTGATAGGGAAAAAAAGAAGATACATTTTCTGATCCTATGTATCCAAACCTCATTACAGATCTGCTGCAACCCCAAGGTGTGGTCCATGAATTTGGGTTGATATTGCTGAGTTCCAAGGATAAGAAAAGAAATCTTCCTTGTCATCCTTTCAGTGCCTGTTTGGGTAGGGATATTGGTGGAAAGCTTATTTACAGCTGCAGGACTAAAGCCCTGGAAAAAGCTAAACAGGAGGAAATTGAATGAAATGAGAGAAGCTTTTTAGCAATAAGGACCTCAGCAGCTGACCAGTGAGCACCGTTCAGTAACTTTGATGTGACACAAAACAAATTGACCTGATTCAAGACAGTATTGTCTATACTAACAAAGGCAGCATTTTTTTTAAGTGATGTTTCTCCTAGAAAACTTTCTACTTGCTTTTTTTTTTTTTTTTAATTTTTAGAGGATGGGAGGAGCGTGTATATGTATGAATTCCCCCCTTCCTCCTGAAATAAAACCTTTTGGTGGGCAGGTCAGGGTTGTTGAAGAGAATTAAGTCCCTCTGTGTGCTCCCAGTGAGCTCCCTTCTCTCTCCTTGTCCTGCTGTCCTCCTCCTCTCCCAGCGCCTGCTACTGGTGCTGAAGATCAGCAGCCTCCTTTGCTACTTGAGATTTCTGTGCTCTTCTGGAGAGAGGCATCAGCTTGAATAGAGAGTTAATAAGTGCTTATTATATTGATTATCACAGTGGGATAAAACTAATCCTCTGAGGGATCAATTCGCTATTGTTAAGCTCCTAGTTCTTGACAAATTGACAAAGTCTGATCTCAGGTAAAGTGATAATCCAACCTGGGAGGTCTAGATATTTCCCCTAAAAGCTTCTCACGTCTCTCCTTCAATGGATGACAGCAGTGTTCCCCTTCATGGGCTGGGGTCATTCAAAGGAATGAAGTGAGACAAGAAAATGCAAATGTTAAACACAATCTAAAACCAGTCACAGAGCAAAAGGAAAGAAACCCCTTGCTGAGGCTGTTGAAGAAGTGCTTTAATTCAGTACTGGTAAAAGAAGCTTTGTTTAAACAAATGTGCTAACTCCAGCAAGTTTCTGCAAGGAGGCTGTGTTTCTTCTTCCTCCATTGTGTAAATATAGATTCCTTTGGAATATTTATGTGCAATAACATCTGCCCTTTAGATGCTGCCCCAATATGTGAAATCTCTGCCATGCAGCTTGCTCCAGCAGAAGGAAGTGTCACAAGATAAATGTGAAGTGCTAGGACCCAGGCAACAATTTGTGCATTAGCTGAAAGCCAGCTGATGAGCCCTATGGAAAACTGTTTAAGATGTGTCTCTCTTAAAGGTAACAAACCTCCCATGACAGGTGCAAAGCCATAGCCAGATGCTCAGAGTTTTTCCTGCCACTTTTTCCCATCTGCCCATTCCATCCCTGAGGGCCTTCATTCCTCTTTTTGCTGCAGTTTTGTGAGTCATTCACTCTGGATCCAGATGCCATGAAAAGCACATCCCCTACCTGACTGACATAGCTCTGGCAGGCATGGGGAACTGCGATGGGAAGCACTGACTGGGCTGCAACCTCCCACTGAAGGAGGATGCACACTGGTGCATGGAAGATCAGACTCCCCTCAGGTAAGGATGCTGGCAGATGTCAGAGATGCCAACCTGTTTCAGTAATCTCACCTCAGATATGGCATCATCACAGGCTGTCACTGTCATGCTTCCAGCAGTAATGTGGCACCACATATTTTTGGAGCTTAGAGGAACTCCTCATGGTCCTTCTGTACTCCTCTCTGTTCTTTTCTGTCCTTTCTTCTTCTGCCTCATGGACCTGATGGTTCTCTCTCACAAGCTTCTTGTGATTTCTCACTGTTACTGAATATCTCCTGACACAAATTGGTCCCATTCACCATCAGTGTGGTCCAAGGGTTCATGAGATCCTGGGACATGAACACAGAGACCGAAACCCCCTTTACAATAGCAGAGCTGTCCCTTTTCACAGAAAAAACATCTACAGGCAAGAGGGGACACCAAGTACCTGCCAAGGAAATTTCCTGTATTTCCAGTCCTTTCACTGGTGCTTAGGATGAGGAAGACATAAATTCGAGGAAGACATAAATCCTAGATGAAAATTCATTAGGCTGTACTAGCAAATATGAACTAATGGGATTAATTGATCTTATTGTTCTATAAAGTAAGTTATTTAAAGTGATGATGAGAAGTGCAATGACAAAATTACTTCCTATAGGTGCCATTACAAAAACCTCAGCAATACCAAGTGATTAAACAGCTCTTTTTACAACCTTCATAATTCTGTCTTTTCATTATGTCTTCTGTTTGGGTTCATACATTTTATTTCCCTTGAAATCTTTGCACTATTCAAAGTTTGATTAGAGAATTGATATAAGCTGTTGTGCAATGTCTTGGTGTACAGTAACCAACTCATCCGGTTCAAGGGAACTCAAGGGGTAATGAGCGAGGGGCCAGCCTACCCTAACAATAGCACTGTGACCTGCTCTGTTCATGACAATGGCAAAGCTAATGAGCAGGTTCAGATTGTTTAAGTCATTCTTAAAGGGCTAATTGTCTTTGCCCTCAATGTATCTGCCAAAGCGACTAAGACTTCCCCAAGCCATTTATTGCCTTTCTGTGATGAGTAAAGACAGCCCAGTCACAGCTAAGACTGTTGCTCAGTCTGGCAGTGAAGTTCCCTGTAATGTCTACCAAGCACATCTAAATTCACTGCAGAGAAAAGCCATCTGCACCTTTCTCCTAGCAGAGTCAAATTGAACAGGCGATAAGCCAAGTTTTCCTTCAAAATTCCCCTTCATCTGGGGAGCAGAGTTGGAGGGGCTGGTCTCAAGTGCTAGGGGCACCAAGTGGTTTTTCTTGAACCCTGCTGATTGTGGTCTTCTGGAAGCAAGCTGTCTGTGGGCCTCAGAGTTTTGGTCAGAGCAAAAGCAAAACCTCCTGGAAAGGAAGGGACATCTGAATTTTTGTGTTTCAAGGTGGTGGCCAAAAAAGGAATGAAGATTGGACAGAGAGTTGGAGAGGGGATAAGGTGACCTTGCTGCTCCTGGGCAGGTTAGAGAGGTAGAGAAAGCAATTGTGGAGAGGAGCCTGCTCTCAAATCATGAACACTGAATTGCTGAGTGAGCCAGTAAGCTCTGCACTTGCTTTGCTTAGTGCTGTGAGAAGGAGTATCTGGGGCCTCTGGATAAATAAATGCCACCCAGCCATGATGGAATTGATCTGGGAAGGTGAATTTTACTGGAATGACAGTTCTCCGTGAGCAAAGAAAGTGATCCATGTAGGAGCAGGATGGCCATTGGAGACCTTGCTCAGCAGCGTGAGTGGCAGAGACAGAAGCAGGTAGATGTGAACTAAGTTGAAAGTTTATCAAACTTGGCTGAACTAGAACATCCTGCATCTTTGCTTAGAAAGCTCATGAAATTCAAGCAACCAATTAGTATCACAGCTATGCAGCGGGAGCTGACGAGCCATTCAATAAACAAGTGATCCTTGCAGTACATAAAGACAAAGAGAAAAAACACTTCACATGCAAGAAAAGCCAGGGCTTGATGCAGTCCCACAGCAAGAGAAGAACTCTCAAGGTTTGCATTAATTGGCTTTTTAATGGGTTACAAAACTGACTTGATCTCTGAAGTACTCAATAATTACAGAAGATTAAGGTGACACTTTGAAAAATGGGTGGAACACTAACATGAATGAAGCAAACCTTTCTTTGGCCTAATTACAGATAAAACCCAGATAATGTGGACTTGATTATTCTCCAGAATGAATAAACAGGAGAAACAGACACTACAGATGATTTTTCCTGCTGGTAAATGACCTTTTAATATTGGTATTTGCTAGCATAAGTGCTATTCAATGGCAATGGACAGAGATTGCCCTGCACAGCCCACAGCTGAGTGAACAGATCCACCATCATTCACTTCAGCTGCACTGTTTCCAGGAAGAGATTGTCCTTCTTTCCACAGAGGCAGGCTTTTGCATGGCAAAAATGTAGCACTTCACGTCCTTCTGAAGGAATATATATATATATATGCAATAGCTGCTGTCTGCACAGCAGTGTCATGTAGGACACCAAGGACACTTGCACTAGCAAAACTAGTTAAGCCTATGAAAACTTTTGTGTAAAATATTTACACCAGTACCACAGTTAAATGTGAAAGCTATCAGATTGTACCCACACACATGCCTAATTATCCACTATGCATGCAATTACATGATTTTAATATGCTCTCATCATAATTACAGCAGAAAATTAGGGGGCATAATTGCACATGCAAATGTGCATGCCTGGCTTTTTTCTTTCTTTTCTTCTCTAAGATGTTAGGATCACAAAAGAATAAAGAAAGGTCATGGTTAAACTTCATCACCTGTTCTTTAAAGAGCATTTGAAATATCAATAAGAAACTTAAATATTGAGAAGAGTGGCTTCAGCTTTTAGCCTGGAACCAAGCACACAGTAGAGAAAATGTCTGAAGATGGTGCAAGTTTCCACTGCTGAGGATGGTTATCCCAAAGCAGCTATCCCAGCTGACTGTTTTGTGCACCTGCTTTCCTGTTTGGCTTTTTTTTTAATAACCTCTGCTTCTGTTTTTGTTTCACCTGGTGCTCAGAATGTGATTATAAAAAGCCAGTACATACCAATGGGAATGGCAGCTGCATCACAATCTGCTGTCCTGCTACTGAGAGATGACCTTCTAAAGTCCTCTTGTCTAAAGGTTCCTCTGTTTTTTTCTTAATTCTGTTTCAGATCCTGGAATAGTAATCTTCCAGATTAAACCAGGGTTACTGGGTGAATAATTTTGTTTATTTGTTTAAAATGTGTTTGCTTCATTTTGCTTTCTAAATCTAGGGATGAAGAGTGAGCATGAGCAGATTATAACGCAGGATATTTTTATTCCTAAAAGGAGATTATAATACATGTTTCTGTTGTGCTGTGGCTAAGAGAGATTGCGATGCTGGACATTTCAAGCAGCAACTGAAAGCAGGCACCAGCTCTTCATGGATGGAATTGTTTTTGCTTTGCTGAGTGTGACATCACCTCTCCCTCGTTTCACATGGCAAGATGAGCTCTGGCTGCTGGGGAGTTTTAGAAGTACATATCCAGATCTCATTCTGAGTATTTTTTCAGGTGTGGGAGCCAGAACAATAATAAAAAATAAATATTTTTTGGGGAAAAAGGAAAGGTAACATGAAAACAAAAATAGTGCCTGCCTCCATCTGAGCTTGCCTGGTCAAATACAAGGTTGTGCTGGTGATGGGGAAAAGAACAAACAAAACCATCCCTCTGTTTTTCTCAGTTTGAGGGTTGGGGGACATGTCCCATGCTCCTTCACACCCTCCCAACAAGACAGCTGTGAAGTTGGAGCTTTTCTTTTCAGCATGAAAGAAGTACAGAAGAGACTTTCTGCATCGTAAAGGCTCCTGGTGCACCCTGATACAATTCATAATGAAAGGAAATATATGTATTTCTTAAACCCTGAGACAGCCCCTTTGTCTTTCCTCAGGCAGCTGATAGAGTCCAGCTGTTATAGCAGCAATGATACCTTCATACTTCGTCTTCCCAGTGTGGTGTGAAAGCAGCAAATTGTGCTGTAGAAATCGGTTGGTAGCTGGGGCTTTTGGAGCCAAGCTACAAGAAAAAAAGGGAACATTTGGTAAAACTTTTCCTACCCTGGTTACACCTTGGGACTGGCCAAAAATGTTGTCTGACACTTCAAAAACAACAAAGAAGAGGTTTAAAGTTGCCAGCGTCCCCCTGGAGAAATCGATGAGCAATGCTTCTTTTCAGTCATACCCTGATTAACCAAAACCACATTTCACTTGAGCCATGGGTTACATCACCAGGGCTTCAATAGCATCAACTTGCTCCATGTACCATGTGCTAGAAGATGCATGGGCTCCAGTGCTGTACAACTGATGTCCTTTGCAGAGGAAAACTGTCTACAGAGGGGTTTCACCAGTGGTTTCACATTATAGTTGCCTGTGCAGTCTTGGAGGTCCCTTCAATGTGGTTTCCAAACTAGGATGTGATGCAAGGGACCCTAAAATTGGTGGAGAAGATGAAGGATGTGTGTCTTTGGTGTAAGCACCTGACGGCTCAGTCTTCCACCTGCACTGGCTAAGCCCAACGGGAAGGAAGACAGTGATGTCTCACAAAACACAAGGCCCAGGGAGTGGTCCAGGGAGTACTTGTGATATGAAACTTAAAAAGCGTGGTCAGTATATGGAAAAGAAAAAACAAAAAAAAGAAAGATAAGCATGCTATAAATGATAAGTCAGAATTGAAGGCAACATCACTACCTTAAACACAAAAAGGTAATTTACCATCCCATCAGTACATTTTTACCACCTGTGTTTCAAAAAGTTTTGGAAGGGAAAATCCTTCCCTTGCAGCAGAACAGAGCAGAGCTGTTTTGGAGAGGCCTTCAAACCTGGCATGCCTTTTAAGGGCTCCTGTTTAATTGCAGCTATGTGAAACAGCCTGGCATCTGCTAAAACCATAATGGTGGATATCCCCTCTCTGGGCTGCCACAGCTCTTATCTCTCAAACTCATGTGTTTCTACACATTTTGATTCTTGGTTTCAGATTCTCTTTTTTTCTTTTTAATAAAACCTTCTCTACCATAGCTGCAGTGCTAAGTGTATAACTTTGCATCTGTTCCTGTGCTTCTGATGTCCTTTGTGACAGTGAACAATATCATAGTTACATTTTTTTATCTCTATAAGCATCTCTTTATGCAGAAAAGAGATGTTTCCATATATTGGTGTGTGTAACACAGCACCTGAGGGCTCCCCATCCTGCCAGAGCTCCCATTTGCTCTGGGCAGCTTCTGATTGAACACTGGGGTGTGAATGTGAAATCTTCTTGAGCCAAAGTTCATCACCAGGAATATTTTAGGTACTCCTGGTAAGAAGGATAATACAAAGTCTTTTGTGGGTTTCAAAGAAACGTGATGCTGCTTTCTACTGGGTTTTCATATTTCATTTGACTGAAGATTTTATTCCTGAGTTGTGCAATAGAGACTTGACAAGTCTGCTGGCATTTCTTGCATACAAAACAAGTTGTTAGTAGCTTTTGTAAGTAAATATTGCTGCACAGGTGTATCCAGCCAGTTTTTCTTAAACAACTGTATCCCCACTAGACAGAGCTCAGGCAAGTACAAGGATCAGAGCATTTGATGAGTGGCACTTGAAGTCCCAGATGGAGCAGAATTTACTGCAAAGCTCATTTCCATGCTACTAAAGCTGGAACAAGCAAACAGCGTGCACAGAGTCCGGAGCCCATCCGCTCTCCTGGCCATGGGTAGGAGGATTTTGGGAGACAAATCCTGCCTGTCAGGTGCTCTTGAAAATATTTTATTATTAGATTTATTATCACATTTTCCTGTGCAACATAATACCTTTTTCTGGCTGATGGCAGTCTCAGCCCTCATTCTCTGCTCGACTTTAGTCTCATGATCAGCAGACTTTTCCGATCCACAGGCATGTCCCCAGCTGGAAACATCTCAGACTGTTTGTTGATAAGGTTTGGAAAAGGCTGAGACTTTTTTTTCCCTGGTTCCTGGCAGGAGCAAGAAACCCCACCTGTCATGCTAAAATAAATAAGTAAATAAGCTGAGCCATGCATGCGTTGTTCTGGAAATCTTACTTAAATCCATTTATTCAATACATTTAAGTGTAAGTAAGAGCAAAGAAGAATGAAAAAATGGTATCATAAGTACAGTGTTTGTGTCATGTTTTCTGTGCATCAGATCTCTGTTTTACTGCGGAGCTTCATGGGAAGCTTGCCGCAAGCTGTCAGGGAATTGCCAGCAATTATTTCTCTGGTATTTGCTTAAACAGCCCTGAGGTTTAACATTGTTTGATGCCTTCTGAAATGCCCTGGGAAGACAGAACTCAGATCTGTGCCTCTGCCCAGTGATAAATTTATTTTCCAGAAGATGGGGAAATAATGCCACATCACTCACTCTTGCCAGCAGCAGGAGAGCACAGTCACAGGAGACCTTCTGCAGCAGCCATAGCATTCACGTTAGGAACACTTTGCAGGTGGGGCTGCATGATCTGTGTATGAGACAGCCTGAAAGGAATGTAGAGAATTGGAAAAAAATACACTTGAAAAAAAATACACATGGAACAAAACACCTCTGGGGCACTTTTTCTGTTGGTATTCTTCGTTCATTCTCCAGAGGCATCTGGACAATTGGTCTGGTAAAACATTGCCACCTGGAGAGACCTGACCTTGCTTAGGAACCTCTAGAAACTTTATTGTTTGCAGACTGTAGAGGTGCTGAGTTAATGCTGCAGTTCTGAAGATGTGTGTGCATGCACACACACGTACAAATACAGTGTTTTGGGGAACTTCTCAATTTGGCCTCTGCAGATGGAAATGACTTTAAATGAACTGATGGAGCTGCTGCTGAAAAAGAAATCAAAAAGCCTGAAATAGCAGTACCATGCTTGTAACACATATACAGTTGTAAATAACTTCCTGAGCTTTTCTTACTCTTCTAATCAAACTTTATAAAATATACATAATGATTAATTTTTCTGCCACTGCTTCTGCCCAACAGCGGAGGGCAGGAGGGTGGGAAACATGGCACGTATGTGCTGAAAAGGACCTCTTGCTTTTTCCATAATTAGTTTTGGGGTTCTTTTTTAGTCTTTTTGGAATTAATAGAATAGGCATACATAGTTAATTTTCGATTATTTTAACCTGATTATTTAATCTAGAACTACAGTATCCAAGCATTTAGATTATTTAAGATACAATGCCAATATAAGTGTGAGGAAGTGAGCTAGATTGCATGGTTCTGAGTAGCCGTTTGTGGAGGAAACAGCTATGGGAACTGGCAGCGTAACAGTCCAAATACACACAGCTGGACTTCGAATTATATTTATATAGTAATAACTTAATTGTATTTTATTGTACATTTTTTAAGTATATTTTTACTTGTAACTGAACAGAAGTCATTTCTGTCCCCACAGCCATGGACTGCCCACATTAATAGTTTGGAGTATTAATATAAAAGCCACCAATAACTGCACACATAGTTGAGATTTTGTTGGTGACCTGGGGTTTATACTTTCTGCAATAAATTAGAGCTAATCCAGAATGCATGTGCTTATTACTGTCCTAAGAACTGTTAGAGCGCTTCAGTCAATGAAAGATTATAACTCTAAGCCCAGGAAGTGGTTTAAGATCACAACAGATGATTTACTGTGTTAGGAATGAGGAAAACAATGTCTGGGAGGGAAAAATCTCAGTGGGATGATATTAATGATGTCTGTTCTACCTGGGGTAACAAGCATACTGGGACATTTAGCCTTTGTAATTCAAAATGGATTATTTCCATTTTGACATGAACCTCATCATGAGTAAATGAGCTCTGTAAATAGATTCTGTTCAACACATTTCCAAAAAACAAGCACACATGAAATTGGTGGTGCTCACACAACACACATGAAAGCATGGTCAAACATATACTGAGATGTAGACCTGTGTGGTAGAATTTGCAGTTAACTTTCACAGTTTGCAGGATTTATGGCTGTGGTTGGAGGTCTCAAGTCGATCAGCATTTCTCATTGGTCTTCCTATGAAAGTGCCTCAACCAGTGTTCGTTTTCATATATTCAGGAGCAAACCTGGCAGGGTACACGTGGCGTATCAGCACAGTCCCTCTCCATTACAAATGTTGCGCAGCATCGTTTTGCTTCCTCAGCTGCTGCTGCATTTGAAATAACTTTCTCTAAACCCAGATACGTAATTTCACAGCAAGCATTTGTCACTTCACCTAAAACAAAGTTAAAACCACTAGAAGTTCTCAGCTTTGCAACAGAATGGAGAAGAAAAAAAAAGAAAAGAAAGAAAAATCAACATGTGAAATAGTGAAATAAAAATCTGAATAAAAAGACAGCTACAAAAGAGATGCAACTTGCATGGTGAGGTCTGCTACCTTGCGTATACTAAAGTAACCCATCAAGACAAGTAGCTTTGATTTATGCAGGTGTGAGCCAAGATTCTCACCTGCACAGCATATCATGCCTTAAAAGTCCCAAATGCTGGGGGAGTCAAGGCACAGTGGCCACAAGCAAAGCTGAAAGCTCTCTGCTGTCTTCCTTTCCTGCTGCCCACATTTTGGCAGGGAAGAGCATCCAGAATATATACATAGGTAGAGATATAACATATATTGGCATTAGCCAACTTGTATGTTTTTTACTAACCTATGTGACATTGCACTGGGCAGACAGGAGCGTGCAGTCCCCGTGTTCAGCATTCATTGCTACCCCTCAAAAAAATAAAGGGCAAAGACACCATATTTCTGCCCTGACACTACATTTGCTATTGCTCTGCAAAGCTTTCATTGCACAGCATGAGTCCCTGTGACGCCAGCTTATTTTCAAGTTTGTGGCACATTTCCGAACCAGCTGAGATTTAACTATGTGAGTTTTGATCCTGTTAACTTTTCTGTGAAACTTGAAATGTCATCCGGCTCTGTCTGGGGAGATGCAAATTGCAGAGGCCAAGATTTTCACACGTCTTGCATGTCCTCGCCTGTGAAACAGTCCCTGCCTCACCTCTTTTGCACTGCATGAAATGCTGCACTAAGCTCAGCCTTCCTGTTCTACTCTTTCTAATCCTCTGTTCTCCATCAGAACAGTGTAAAGGAATTAAGTTTTCTCTTTTTTAAAGATTTTTTTTTTTTTTTAAATCACTAAATATCTATATATTGAAATCTTTATGAATCAGTCACTTAAGTCCCTTGGGTTTCTATAATAAATATCAGGACAAACGGCTATGGTTTAGCTTAATTGGGCATCTCATTAAATACCTGAATATTAAAGCCACTGAACAGCTCCAGCTCACTCTGAAGTTGGTGGAGAATGTCACTGATGGTACACTGGGATAACGGTTGGACTCGATGACTTTAAAAATATTTTCCAACCTAGTTGATTCTATGATTCTATGTTAAAAGCAGTTATTACCCAGATGACCAAAAACAGGTTTAAAAAGTGGCTGGGGATTTGCCCGATGTGGTTTTGGCTTTCTTCATGTTATTTTCAATAACCTCAGATGTTGTGAGCTTTAGCATGAAAGTTTTGCTTCCATGACTTTTAGAAAGCTTGTAAAGAGTCACTAGTTGCTGTTCTTATTCTGATGGATGCAATTTACCCATTACTGCACTGCCTGGCCCAGCTCAGCCAGGCGTGGTCCCACTTCTCTCCCTGAACACTGATGCTCCTCTTCCAACCTCTCAAAATCTAAACTGAATGTTGGGTTGCGTCAGCTGCCAGGATTTTCTATGAGTGAGCAGACGTTCAGCTCATCAGTAGAAACACTTCGTTTCAACGCTAGGACTGTAGTGGGAAACAGGTTTACATTTTATACCCCTGGCAGTGTTCAAGACCAGGTTGGACGAGGCCTTGGGTGACATGGTTTAGTGTGAGGTGTCTCTGCCCATGGCAGGGGAGTTGGAACTAGATGATCTTAAGGTCCTTTTGAACCCTAACTATTCTATGATTCTATGATTCTAAGTAACTCAGTTTTGGGCAAAAAAAACCACATAGACTTCATTTTTCAGAACAGAATGAAATAAAAACTACCTCCTTGGTCAGATTTCTGGTTTTTTTTGCAGCTTCCTAAACCTGCTAATTTAACCAGTGAACCAGAGACCTCAGAAAATTAGCTTGAGTGCCTAAAACAGGGAATTGCCAGCCATCCTGAGAAGCAGAATCTTGCCACAGGCTCCAGAGCCACCTGGCAGCATCAGTCCCCAGAACTACCTCCTACCCTCAAGGGCTCCAGCAAACCCAAATGCATGTGATAACTTTAGCTTAAAAGAGCTTGTGCATCTGGTTCTTGTGTGTAGGAAGAGAAGCAGATGAACACTTGAACAGCTGTCCAGCCTGGAGAAACATAGATCTCTGGGCACCAGCCCGAGCAGTGTTTATGGGGATGTCAGCTCCCCATGTCAAAAGTGCCTGAGATCACTAATGGCGTGATCTTGCCACTTCTTGGTTATCCATCATGCTGTCTTCTTGCCCTGCCAGCTCGCTCAGCTGCCCTCTGAGTGGTTTATAATGAAGATAGCTGCTCACCATGGGCTGTAAGCCAGGAGCGGTTCTACCATTCCTTCAGGAGGACAGATCCTTGCGTCAGGGCTGCTGGTGATCACAGCTAAGAGGAGCTGGTTGCTGGGTATCTGTGGTAAGGTGACAGGCCTCCCTGTCAGCTGCCTGCTGAGCAGCACACAGTTTGTTGGCTGAAAATAATAAAACCAAATTGCCATTGGGAAGCAGCAGAGAAAACAAAGACAGACAACAAGGAAAGAGCCAGGGAGAAGTTGACAGATATAGGAATGTGTTTAGGCAAAGTCCATATAAGATTTTCCAGAGTAGACACACCACCAAAGTACCACCAAATCCAGTGATATGCAGGTGTTTCACAGTCTACCACTGAAAAGAAGGATTTAAGTTCCTAAATCACTTAAAAAACGTTTCAACATAACTTTTGGGAAACCTGGAGAGCCCAGGAAAGCTGATGGAATTACTTGTATTGACTTCAGGAGTGATGGGATCAGCCTGGCATTCCCTTTACCCATTTTTTTCTGCTTTATTTCTTAATGTTAAGAAGAACAAGCTCAGTTCAAACAAAATATGGCACTAGGACTAGTAAAGAGACCTTTGGCATATTTACTGTGGACCACAAACTAGTCTGAACCCATCTAGAAGAGCGTCGTGTATCAGTAGGGCAGGAACAAAGCCATAGAGAGCATGGTTCTTTTGCTCACAAAGTGGATTGGACATGATGACTTCTGGCAGGACTTTTCAGGGCAGAGTCAAGAGAAGGACTGTCCTGCTGTGCCAGTGAGGAAAGACCTGCCACCATAGGCAATGCAAAGAGAACTCGGCTATGGATTGTGGCAATTTGAGTAATAAGGCTAATCAAAAGACCATGGCACAAACAATTTGCCACGATTCCAGGTGTAATGGTATTTAGCTTCTTAACTAAACTCATTACCTTTCCCAAGCTATCTCCCACTGCTTTCAGGGGAAGTATGTATTGATCTATAGCCACCATCAAACTGCAAATTCAGTTCCTTGATGAAAAGACACAGATTGAAATATTCACCACAATCAGCAATTGCTTAAGAAACAAAATAAAAAAGTGGAAACGGCTCCTCTCCTATTGGGCACATCTGATGGCAGGACAGCACTCCATTGCGGTGGGGCAGTCAGGGTCTTCCAGACACCTTTACACTCCTCCAGCCATGTATACATATGTCATATAACATGGTGCAGGACACCACCCTTCAGCTTCCCCTGGAAATCCAGGTTGTCCTGCTCACTTTCAGGGGACCACCTCCAGAGGGAGGCAGGGGCTAGTGTAAAAGTTGTACCAGGGCACTGAGTTCAGCCGTCCCTTTTGAAGCAGGATGGCAGAACCCAGCCAAGCTGGTGCTCTGGGCTCATTTGTGACTGAGGAATGTCTGTGGTATCATATAAATGGGTTTGATTGAGCTGGGAGACTACATGGCAAACCTGCCTGTGCTTCTCCAGCCGAGACATGAGCACAAAGTAGATGCTTCTCCCAGCAGCTCCCCTGCCCTGTTGTGATGCTGCCACTATTGCACAAACTATTGGGACTGCTGCAGAAAGTATTTCAGGAACTACTGAAAAACACTTGTGCTCCTTGGTAAAGACAAAAGCCTTCAATGCAGCACGTGCATTAGTCCTTTGTCTTCCTGATGCACTTTAGTCTTTTTCTTTCCTCACGGGAGCCTTCCCAGGCTTTGCTGGTGCCATCACAGGGTGGTGATGGTGGCAATGAACAGGAGAAGGGACTTCTGTCTCTTGACCCATGGGGTGACAAATGATGTAGAGGGCTCATCTTTGGACCACATACCCTTCTATCACAGTGGGTGCACAGCACTTCCCCAGGGCCTATGAGGAGGACCTTTGCAGGGACAGTGATCATGGCTGGATCCAAGCTCTCTCTGTGTCTGGCTCTTGCTGGCTCCAGAACTGTGGTGGCTCAGCATTCCCACATCAGGGAGAACGCACAGCCACCAGCTTGAAAAGTCTTGCCTGCCCCCTTGAACAGTCCTGTAACAGCTTTCAGGAGTGTCAGATAGCAGTGATCGGCTTGCAGAGCAAGTCGGTGTGTGGTTAAGCAATTCCCATCATTACAGGGGAACTGTTGAAAGGCTGTGAAGAAAATATAATTATCTTAACTCTTACTCCCTTCAAAGAATCTCACAGCAATCTTCTCTGTTTCTGTTTCAGGCAGATAGTGTTTGTTGCAAGACATCCAGAGCCCCCAAATTCTCCCTCAGCCTTTGAAATCTGGTTACAACAGCAAATGAACCCACTGGGGTTTTTCGTCTCTGAATTTTGCTGCTTGAGGAGAATTAGCTATGTTTGTTTTAGCAGTGATAGACAGGGCAATGGCTCAGCCTGTCTGCAGCAGAAATGAGGTGTCAGGATCAGTCTCAAATGTGGCTGTGCCTGTCCTGGTTTCACCTGTGGAGTCTGAGCAAAGCTTCATGCACCTTGCTGCTGCCTGCAGCACCAGCAAATGCAATTCCCTCCTGCTTCCCCACTGGTCACCCTGCTCAAGTCTTCCCACATCTCCATCCCCAACCCCAAAGGCCCTGCCGTGGGTGCCTTGGACAAGGTCAGGTGCATTTTCAGTGATGTTGCACCAAGCCATAAGAGCTGCTTTTTCTAGGCTGGAGTGCCTGGCTCCTGGCTGCATTTTAATTACTCATGAAGCCAGAGAGTGGAGCCCCTTTGCTGTCTCAGAGCTGTGTGGTGCCAGAGGATCTCAGCCTGTCTGTGCTCTGGAACTCTCATCAGCATGTACAAGGTGTAGCTGAGCCAAAGGAGATGATCTTTGTGGGTGACTGAATGACCTACATCATTACGGTACTTTCTGTTCAAAATTAACTCTGTGCTAGCAACCATATATTAGCAAATGCAGTGAACTGTGTATGAGGGAAAAAAAGAAAAAAGTGCTTTGATTTTCTAAGACCTAGCTGAAGACGTCTTTGAAGGAGGAAAAAAGGAGAAGAAATTAATAGGCATTTATCCAAATAAACATTGAGCTTCCCATTTTGTTCACAGTACTGTACAAATCTAAGTTTACTGCTGGAATTGTCAAGGGGTTGATGATTCATTTATCAAACAAACCAAACATATGTGATAACCCAGGTTTATCCTGGGATCAACTTTATTGTCATACTATTGACTATGGTCATGAAAAAAAGCTGGTGCAAAGCACAACAAAATTTTGTCTGTTTTTATAAGATCTTGCTTTACAGAGTAAAACAGCTTGCTTCAGTCCCCTGCTCTCCCTTCACTGTGCCTCACCTCCAGCAGGTCCACATACACCATATTTTGCAAGACTACAGTGACTGTGAATAGAAAGTTACAAGAAACAGTTGGCAGGAGTACAGTGTGCCATAATAGTTGTAGTACTTGGGCTAAAATCATTAATGAAGCAAGCAGTGAAACAAACATACCACCAGAAGTAGCTGGAGATGAATGGAGTGTGTCAGAGATGCTATAACAAAGATTGTGCTTGCTGGGCTGATGGAGGATGCTCAGTTTGCACCAAGTATGTCTTTGGAAAAAGAGCAGAGCAAGACCTGCTGTGCAGAAGTGCTGACTTGCAGCAATCATGTTGACTTGCAGAGCATGCTGCACATTTCTTGTCCTTAATATTTCCTGGTTTAGTTTCACATTCAGCTGAGCTTCCAGAGGAACCTGAAGATCTTAAAATAATAGATTTCTGAGACCTTTTGTAGACCCTACCTTCTTTAAAGAAGGTTTAATTTTGGTCTTACAATAGCTGGTCAGAACCATTTATAGAATCATAGAATCATAGAATAATGCTAGTTGATGGACTAGCATGGGTCCAAGTGTCTGGAGTCTTCATGCTTACTGCCCTAGGTGGCCAGTGACTTGGGCATCTCTGTAGGACTCAGTGAACTCCTAGGAATCAGGGACAATAGGGTGTAAGGCAGAGTAAACCAGCAGAGTTTCTAAGAGAACTTAGAGGCAGAGTTCTTAGAGAACTAAGGCAGAGTTCACCAACAGATTACACTTGCCCCTTTTTAACTATTTGCAAACCATTTCCAAACTGGCTCACGTGTCTGGTAAAGTGGCTTCTGCTTTTTACCTCTGTCTTGTGTTGTTGGTCCTTGGTATGTCAAAGTCTATGCACTAAGGAAAAGGCTGCAGTAGGAGATAGATGCTGTCTCCATCTTCCTACTCATCTGATGCCTGTAGGGGTAAGGCAGGATAGTGGTGTTACATTGTGAAACTCAAGCACAGTGCATGGACATCACCCAAGTGAGCAGTGCACTGTCAGGCTCAGATGTAGCCAAGGTAAAGCCAGTCACACATGCCTGCCAGGACTGTGGGATTACAGCTGACATTCCACTTAACTGGCTTTTCATGGGAAACAGCTGTTATGAGCAGGAAGTCTAATGAATCTGTGAATAATAGGAGAGAAAACACCTTTTCTTGGCACAACCTGACCTGTAACTGTTGGAAGTGCCTCTCCACTGCCGGCTCCTGGCGTGTTAGAAGCACCCACCCCTCCATGTGTTTCTACACACACACACACAGTCTGTGTGAACAGCCTGCAGAGCTGTGCAGGGAGAAGTCAGCAGGAAGAAGTGGGAGCCTTCCCACGGACATGTGTCATGGCTGGGGGCTGTCCTGGGGTCCACAAAGACAAGTTAACCCTAACTATGAAAGAATGCATGCAATAACCCTATGGTCTTATCCACCCCATTGAAATGCCACATTCATGATATCTTTGAAGCGATGGATTTGACAAACCACATTTAAAAGCATACCCATCTCTCACCATCCTCACTGCGTCATCCACTTGCTCTTGTCTGGTACCTTAAATCTTTTCAAGAAACTTGCCTAGTTCTGCTCCTCAGCACTGGGTTGCTGGCAAACATTTACTTTGACAGTAGAGTCAAACCTACTTCCCAGCTAGAGAAAGCTTTTAGGAAAGACATAGAGCAGCCTCCTGCACGTATGATAAATATGAAATGTCATTTACAGTCCCAAAGGGACAGGAGCTTCACTGCCCTCAGGATTTATAAAGGTACTCACAGAGGACAACACAAGGTGAGACAGGATAAAATCCCACCAGCCGCACTGTTCTGTGCAAACAGAGCCCTTCTTCTGTTATGTGTCTGGTTACAAATTCTCCTTGACTTTCTCCAGTGGATTGTGAAGAAATGTGTGGTTAATCAAATGAACCCTATTGGACTTCTTGCTTGTTTAGGGGAAATAAATATTTACGAAGACAAGAAAATCATAGCTGGCTTGAAGAAACCAGAAATTGCAGGTTGTCTTTGCTGCAGGCTGACAGTTTGTTTTCAAATAGCAAAACCTGCCTTAGGCTTGACCAGAAAAAGCAATAAAAACTTCACTTTTGAGGGCAGAAAAAGAGAAATAGTAGTTTTTAAAAAGCCTTTCACAGTGTTACTGTTTTTTGTTTTTTGGTTTTGGTTTTGGTTTTTTTTTCCTGAATAATCTTTGCTTTAAACAGAACAGAAAATGTTCGGTTTTCTCTTTCAGTCATTCAGAGCATTATCTGTAAGTGCCTTGTAATCCCATCAGATCTCCCATGCTATGGGTAGGTTGCTTACAGGCAGTTAGGTCTGTGGATGAATTAACTGCAAAAATATATAAATGATTCATCTGCTTAAGAAATAAGAACCTGTAAATTGGGGTTCACCACTTCCCTGCATCTCTTACTCTTTCAAGTCTGCCTCTAAGATGAAGAAAACTGCTGTTTCTGGCCCCCCTTCCCAGCCATGCAGTGATCATACCAGACACTGAGGGTACCACGAACCTGGGGAAGGGATCTAAGGAGCAACACTGAAAAAGTAACACAACTATTTCTCACCATTATACCGGAATTCATGCATAAAGTGCCCAGAGCTGCCCCACTCCCACAGTCTCACCATCAGATGTGCACAGGGATGAAGTTTTTGCTCTCCATCCCTTTTTGTACCTGGTGAGCAGAAGTCAGACAGGGATGAGAAGGACTTTTTTATTCATTTTTTTTCAGGGAGAAGAGTCCATCTGTGTGGGCAGGCCACTGAGCAGCAAATTAGATTCATTCTGAAATTTCTTTCTGACTCATTTTATTCTGAAATAATAACTAAAAAAAAAAAAAAAAAAGGATTCCTGGGTTTTGCAAATCAGATGTGTGGGGGAAACCTGGTATTCCCTCAGTAGTTGTCATCTCAGCATTCAGCATTCATAAAAAGCAAAAGCTCAGACAAAACTAAATGTACATCAGGCTGAATGTGTGCCCACACAGAGGCTGGTGGATTTCACTTTGAGTGGTTCAGAAAGGTCTCAGCTCCATTCCAAAATGGCAAAATAAAGCTGAGTCTGAGCTATTTTTGCAAAAGTATACTGGTGGTGTTTCATCAGCACTTTGGAAAAACAGTTTGTAAAAAGACTATCCCCCATCTTTAAAAAAGAGTACAGTTTTATGAGTTAAAATAAGGCATTTACCTGTGCAGAATGGGGATTAGTGCATGACAAGGGGTACAATTCGGTGATTGCAGAGGAAGAGTCAAAATCAAGTACTAGTCTTGCTGAAATACAGTGAATTTCATTCCCGGTTTCACGTAGGAAAAGGGCTCATCCAACCTGTTGCAGGACCTGCAGCAGGCTTGACTATGTACTGGCCATTCCCGCCTCCAACATTTGGCACTATGAAATATTTAGAGCTTTACAAGCAGGTCAACAAAATGATGTAAAGGAAGTTTCAGGATCTGAGTCTATGCATGAATGGATTCATTCACCAGTCATCAGGTTTTGTTTTCTTTCTACCCTATGTTTAAGCAGGGATGGAAAAATCAATTTATTATGAAGTTTGTGCTGTCCAATATTCTCAGTAATTTGGCTTGCCAGGTGGAAGCATCCAAGTCATTAATCATCTGTTTTGTACTTGGTACTCTTTTAATATTTAACAACAGAAGAATGTATTTGTTTGTTTACCAGTGTCAGGGACAAACAATCTAGATGAGAAAGATGAAAACATCTTCTAAAACAGTACTTTAAAAAGGAGTCTGTTTCTGTAAACAGAGAAGAGAGACAAGGCAGCAGGAATAAATCAAGTCAGACTTAAGCTTCAGAAATGAGAAGAGCAAGTAACAGCACATTTCACTTTGCATTGGTAAAGCCTGCAACAGCTTTCTCTAAGCCTGAAAGTGCTGCATGACTTTATAATTGCATTGAGATGTGATTGCCTGCTTGGGTTTAATTCCTTGCACAAGCTTTGCAACAGCTCTGGCAGCACAGATAGTGGATCTGGGGAGAGGGTTCACAGCTGGCCCAGTACCAGTGACCACATCCCTTTTTTGGGGTCCTGGGAGGTGAAGCACCCAGCAACAATGTTCTCTTCCACCCAGAGAAAAAGGCAGCAAGCAAGGGATCCCCATGTGAAGCAATTAAAATTAATTCCCCCAAAGAATGCAAAGATGTGCATGGCTCCACACTCACCACCTGTCCTCCAGCAAGCTGCTAACCCCCTTGAAGACTGCACAGAGCCTGCTTCCTTAGAGGAGAGAAAGAGGATACTCTTATCTCCTTGACTAGCAAGTGAAATCACAGTCTTCACATGCAACCTGCAGCCAGGATGCAGGAAGACTTTGAGGACCTGTTTTATTCTTGCTGCCGTGATTCAAGGCAGAAACTAAAAATCCTGGCAAATGGTTTTAAACTGACAGAGGGCACATTTAGATCAGATATTAGGAAGAAGTTCTCCCTTGTGAGGGTGGTGAGGCACCGGCACAGGCTGCCCAGAGAAGCTGTGGCTGCCCCATCCCTGGCAGTGTTCAAGGCCTGGTTGGATGGAGCTTGGAGCAACGTGGTCTAGTGGAAAGTGTCCCTGCCTGTGGCAGGCAGGTTGGAACTGGATGGTCTTTAAGGTCCTTTCCAACCAAAACCAGTCTGTGATTCTATGAAATCATGTAGGATCAGACCAAATAATGTTGGCTTATCAAAAATGCTGTTGCATAAGTAGCCAATGCTTGCAATCATCAGTTTCTGCCCTGCAAAGCTACAGCCTCTCTGGGTATGTTGCTCTTACTGAGTTTGGTCCTTCAAGGTATGTGTTTGAGTGCTGTGCTGAATCTGGGCCTCCACTGTGGTTCAGTTGAGGACAACCTATGCACAGTTTTGAAACAAAACCACAGCTCATGTTTAATTAGCTCAGCTCCAGACTTCATTATGGGTTAGAAATTCAAGCCAAGCCCATCAAAAAGTGTTTGAAAGAGCACAGGCTGATGTATGGGCTAGCAGTAAAATTATTAACACCTTCCAAATCTGATGCCAAACCTGGGGAGGCATGAAAGACATTGCTGAAACTTACTGCCCGCTAGTGACTGTATGGAAATGGCCCCATTGTCTCACAGTCCTTCAGATACTGTTTGGGTGCTAGGAGGATGTGTGCCAGCATGCAAGAAGCTGGTCCCACAGGTGCCAAAATGCTGTCACATCAGTGACACACTGGGCTGATAACAGGGATGAGATGAAATTAGGCATCTGCAATGCCCAACACAGCAGCTTCTGGAAATCCTGCTGCCTTGAGAGAATGGGTACGTGTACTAGGCTAGTCTGCTCTTGCTTTAATTATGGACAATAAATCAAGTTATAACATATATGACTCTATACACACATAGATAGGCAGCACTGGCTGCTTACATTTTGGGTTCCGAGAAACAGTTTTCATTGGTTATTGTGTTTTCCCTTTGTGTCTTCTTAGAGGAGGGTGCCCTGGGGGAGCCCAGCAGCTGAGTGAGGGCTGTTTTGCAATGAGAGATCTGCCTTGGAGAACACGTCTCAGAGGAAAGCATCTGATCTCTCCAAAGGAGACATTTTTTGTCCTGGGGCAGGAACGTAATAAAAATGTGAGAATACAATTAACATGATAGGCTGTACTGCAGGGAACATGTCCAGAAAACAAGCAAGCAGAGTACCCCTGGTAGTGTTAAATGAGGCAAGAAACAGGGGCATTTAATGTTCTTTGCTTCAAATTAAAATCCCAGGAAGAACCATGATAATTCCTTAATTCACCGTTAAACTATCCTAAATATTCCCAGTCCTTCTCTTTTGCACTTTATCTAGCAGATTTTTTTTTTGTCATATTAGCAGCTGCATGAGTTATTATATACTATTTGGAAGCCTTGATTTAAAAATGTCTATGTAATTAGTCCCTGAAAGTTCCATTTTTTCACAATCATTTGTAAGGATGGAGTAAATGATTCATCTTAGCTCTTTGTGTAAAAATATTCACTGTGGGTGCTCTCCCCCACATCAGAAACCTTACCCAGTATAAAGGCAATAAAAGGCAGGAAGAGTGGAGAAAATATTTCAAAATTTTAAAATAAAACTCACTCTGCGAAAAAAAAAACAAAATTGTCCATAGTTTTACCCTCAGTTCCTGTATTTTGAACAGTTGATAAAGACATAGATAAATGAATTGAACTTGTCAAGCTACTGTGTAAATCTCTGTAGAAATCTGTAGAAAGATAGATTTGCCTATTCTCCCTATTAGGAGAAAAGCTCCTTCTAATGAAATAGCCCACCTGTGGCTACAATGCTAATCCTCTCCATGGGTTTTGACCCATAAGCATGGGGCAATTGCATAAAAAACTGCCATTGAAAATGGTATTTGTACCTTTCCTTGCTCACCCATACTGCCAGCTTTCCTCAGTGCAAGGAATGATGATGCTGTGGATGAAAAAAAACCTGACCAAAACATTATTTCTATCTTGCAAAGTTAAAATATCTGTTTCCTTATATCCCTAAATGTGCTGGAGGCACCATGGTGGTAGGAGCAGTGGGGGTGAAGGAGTAGGTCTGAGTGCCTCTGCTGGTCCCTTGAGCTTGGGTGACCTGAAGAGCAGACTAAAGATGTGATGAGACATCCCTGGGCAAGAGGATGGTTTCCATCCAGCACAGGGGACTCAGAGTCCCCTCCACTCCATGGTGCCTCAGGTAGGAAGGGGCTCCTCACAGGCTCTGGCTGATGGGCATGGCTGCGTGAGAGGCCCCAGCCAATGGACCCCTGGGAACCTAAACATTTTAATCTTTTAGAGCTGGGAGAGATTTATTGTACTCCAAGAGCTCCAAAGCCTTGGGGACTATGGCTGAACTCAGTCCACTTTTTTGAAACTTACTCAAGGAGAGAGTAATATGGGAAAAGTTCAGAAATTTCCCAAACTCTGGAAATTGCAAATGCTGGCCCATGGTCAGAAACAGCCAGACAATAGGGGCAAGTGCCATCCTCACCACCTTCTCCTTCATTTCAATTATACCTCCCAGAGCTGGAGGTTACACTTCCCATATCAAAAACACACTTCCTTCATTTCAGTGAGAAACCAAAGACCAGTTATCCTGTCACTATCTGCACATCCCATTATGGTAACGAACAGAAGTCATCAAATTATAATACTCTTAATCACACTAAATAATGCCTTGCACTACAAGTTGCCCCATTAAAATCAATGGCCTATTTGTAGAGCGGAGAAGATCTCAGTGTGAGTAATGACATTAAAATCCCTCCCTGGCTGGGAATAAAATTTAAAACTCCCCAGTGTCTCCTAATCTACCTAACAAACAACAGGGGAAAGGTATTGACTGTTAATGTATCCATGTATATGATGCGTGTTTGTAAAATAGAGTTGTGACTCAAATTCAGCAGATGAGGAGTACTTAATAAGGAGGGACGCTCACCTATGTCAGCCTTATTGATTGGGGGCACAATGGTGTCTCCTGCTGACAAAGTAAATTACTTACTCGGCCATGGCAGCTGGAAGAAATCTCATGCAGCCTGTTTGATTGCAACTGTTTTTTTATTTTCCTTGCGGCAGAAGGAAAGCACAACACTACTGGGCGGTGTCAGGGAGAAAGAAACAGATCCCAGTGATGAGCCACTTGCCTTTCTTACAAAGGAAAAAAGAAATAACCAAGAGCTCATCTTGAAACCCAGTGTTTTGGGAAAGCATTCCTGGAATACCTATGTAGGTTGGGAAGCTCTGCCTGCTGTCAAACCAAGAACAGATACTATCCACAGCCAAGAGAGAAAGACCAGGTTATTTTATTATTAAAATCTCCTAGAGGAGCCTGCCCACAAACATATACACATGCACATATATTCCCACCCTGCTTAAGCAAAAGAGACAGAAGAGAGTAGCTCACAAGGACCAAAGAACTGTGAATGCCAAATCCTAGCGAAAATTGGGAGGGGGGAATCTTCTAAACCCCAGTGTTGGGGGCTTTGTTTTATCTTAACTGAGTTTAACTGTAAGCCACAAAAGGTCACAAAGCTCAAGGGAATAACAGCTTGAAGTGCACAATGGTTGTGGAAGGGTTTGCTGCTGCTTCTCATGCAAGCACTACCTACCACCGTGCAGGTTCCTGGCATCTCTAGCATGGTGGGGAATGCTCAGCAGCATCACAGGCCACCAGGGCTGGGGGACTGCAAGGTGGTAGGAAAGAAATGGTGCCAGATGACAGTAATGCCTTTTCATTATTCTAAAAGCTTAGGAAACTCATTCAAAAAACCAAAGAGGGCTAAACAGGATTACAAGCATTCTTTTCCTAATGCAGCTAAGAATAATCAAATTGTTACTCAAAAAAGGGAGTGGATAATGTCTACTATATCAAGCATTCTGTTCAGAAGGGTTTTTACCTCCCCCACACACTAATCTCTTGGCCATTTCTGTTTTGGAACACCCAAGGTGGAATGTGGGAGGGGGCCTGCCACCAGCATGTGAACGCAACATGCATGGGACACCATCAAATTTGCCTCAGTGTGCAAGCAATAAGGATTTTCACTGCATTTCTGTTGACTTGAGTACAAGGAGCTTTTGTCTGTTAGTTAATATCTGTGTGCAAGATGCACCTCGCAGCCCCATCTGCTCTGTTGCACTTTGAGGAAGCTTCAAGGAGAGGAAGTAACCATTTCCAAACCTGCCCTGTCTTTCAAAAAATTCAGTTGTCAAATCAGCACATTAAGCAAGCAAAAAAGCTGATTCTCATCTGCCATGCTCAGGATACCTCATGCCTGTGACTGCCTTGATTTTAAGGTAATAACCATGGTTTTGAAAACCCACTGAAGGGATGGCAGATGCACTTGTACTGCATCAGACCCCACAGAAAGGTATCACAGTTAAAGAGGGACTGGATAAAATTCCATCTGATAATGAAATCGGTGTTTCTTCCTCCTTCTTTCCTGTCTGCATTTTTCACTAAAGGACTCACTGCTGTGGCCTGAAGCATCTACAAAGTGCTTGGACAAACATTTTGCAAGTTATATGTCTTCATGAAGATAAATGCTAAAGCATGGCAGAAATCCCTGCCTGTGCATTTGTGCTACGGTTGTTCAGTGTCGTTTACTGTTCAGGCTTTCTGTCTTTGCCCACAAGAGAAAGGGAATTCCACAGCTCTTGGTCAGTACAAAAAGAGTCAAGTCTTTCTAAGCTGTACATTATAAATTTTAGTTACATGGGAGATGTAACTCTTATAATTTCTCTGGACTCTATGGTCACCGAACCTGTCTACATCTTAGTTCCCCCAGCAATAACAGACTTCCATAATTCTTGTGAAATTAGTTTGAAAAGAGGAAAGATCTCATGAGGCATTAGTGTTCTCCTGAGGACAGGTAGACAGTGTTGCTGGTTGTGATTGGGCCCTTGTTTTGCAAAATATCTTTGGTCCTGCCCAAATACACTCTTTGAAATGACTACATTTCCTTTACGGCTATAAAAGAAAATGAATCTCTCCAGATCTGGGTCATATACCCAAAGGAGAGATGTGAAAAATAGTCAAACACCAGCTCCCCAAATTTCTTCATTGCTGTGTTCATGCAGTCCGTCAGCCTCCCAGGGTCATGAACTCCAAGGACCTCCATGAAATGAGCTTTTCTGCACAGCACTCTCCATGAAATGCATGAAAAGGTTTAGACCTGGATCTTCAAGATTGCTGAGAAACTCATGGGTCAGGTGAGTCTTTCCAAGAAATACCACTCCCATTTGATGTCACAAATAAACATCTAGCTCTGGCCATGCTGTCCCAGCAGCTGCAAGTCATCTTTCATTTCAAAATAGGGGATGAGTTTATTGTAGGAAAGGGATTGTGTATTGCCATAGAAACAAGCAGAAGAAGGTAATTGTTGGACTTCATTGGACTTCTTTTTTATGGAAGAGTTTGGCCTGGGAGTATTGGTTTCTTTTCTATTGAAACACAATCTCAGTATTCCCTTTTGCAGCCCTATGGAAATACATAGCCACAGAAAACTTGCTATTTCTAAGCCTACTGATTTTCCCTTATAGATTGCTTATATTTGGCCATAAAACTACACACTGATCTCTGCAGGGCATTCTTCTGGAGAAAAAAAAAAAAGGAATCAAGTCAGCCAGTGAGGTAACAGGCACCGTTATTGTGAATGTCATCTTCCTTGGCCCAGGCACTGGTTAATTTGAAGTCACTGAAAAATGCCTCCAGAAATTCATCTGTACAAGCATGTAGATGATGTTTCTTGTTAAAAAATGATAGTGAAAAAACATTTATGTTTGGGTTTGATTATTCACAGTGTGGAGCCCCTGAGTTATTGGTTTAAGTGTCAAACCCCTTAGTAAAATCAACGTCTTGCTCTAACAGGAGTTTTGCTGATGAAATAATGAGCTCAAATTAAAATATTCCAACCTGAAGGACATGCAGAGTTATTATCTCCTCCCTTCTACTCCCATCATGCTCATCTCTCCTCCGGAGCACCATTTTGGTGCAGTTTTGATCAGTCATTCACATGTCTTGCTGCTCCTCACTGCATTGCTCAGCTCTTTGGACAAGAGAGACCCTTGAATGCGGGGCAGACCTGGGTCTCCCCAGGTGCTGCACTTTGGGTCTCCAAAGACAGCCCATTTTCTAGATACACAATGCCAGTAATGATACACCGGTCATACCCTGTCCTTGCTGTTCCAAAGGGGCAAAATGTAATTTATAATTCCTGACACAGGTCTTGTTTCCCAGGGTGCTGGGAGCTAACTCACTCCACAACACATGCTGCTGCAAAAGCCTGGCAACTGCTGAGCCTTTTGGCATGTCCTTGTGCTTTTTGTTGAAAACAGCAAATAGTGAGAGAGATTTTAGTCAATAGACATGCACTAATTGACATCAGTTGTGTTGTAATTGGTAGAGGAGAAAGTACATGGTTATTAACATTCAAAGAAAAAAGAGGCCTAGATTTTTTTGGCCTTTCCTAAATGATAAAGCTCTCTTCCTCTTTGAACCTGACAAAAATGAACTGCGGAACTGGAGAAGAAGCACTACAGCCCTAAATGCTAACCTGGTGATTTTTCATTTGAATTTGTGCGTTATCAGTGGAGCTCAACCCTTGCACAGTCAGGTCTGGATTATAAATAGGGCTCAACAGGAGTTTTCAAAAGCATCTTTTTCAGTAGATAGTATCTGCCAAAGCCAGAGGCTTTTCCAGGAACATATGAGTTTTGACAAGTTCCAGGTGTGAAGCAAGGACAGGAGTTAGCCTGGCAGCTGGCATGCTCACCAATAGAAGGGAAACGCATTTTCACGTTTCTGCTCAACCTGATTTGTACTGAAAGCTTGGACTTGACTTGCTCTTGTCACGGAGAGACCAAGCTGCTGCCTGCTCAGTGTGAGTCCACACCCTGTAAGAAGGCTTTAACATCTCTGCTGGCAGGAAAGGTTTTGTAACATTGAACACCTCACAGCCATAAAACCCCGTTTCCTATCCACTTCTTCCCCCCACCTCCAAACACTGATGATGACGATTTCCCTGCACCTCTTGCCAACAACATTACCTTTGACTTCAGGATAGAAATGGAAAATTGTAAAACAAACCATCTAGGATAGATTTAGTTTCAACCTCATTTCAAGTATATAAAGTTGAACATAGTATGTTCTTCTTCCATAAACCATCCTAGGCTCCAAAGATAATCTTCTTATGATTTCAGGGTCAGACGGAGGCTGGAAAACAGCTGGCCAAAAAATAGTCATAAAATATTCTTAACTTTCACTCCGGTTCTGCAAAAGTTTTTAAAGAGCTGCATATGCCTGATAATGCTGATGTGTCAGTTAGGATAGCCTAAATGACACAAAGGAGAGGGTTTGGGGTTTCTCAGTGCTGCTTTATTTTTTGTCCTCAGGGTGTGCAGTTGTTTCTCAGTCACAGAGGATGGATGTTCTTAATGTCTGGAAGCACCTTTTTAATTCATACCCTTACAGAGGAGGCAAATTGGTGAATGAATTCTTTTCTTTCCTTGTTTTACAGGGAACAGCTTCAAAAGAAAGCACATCCAGCACTTTTACATGGAATTCAGGTCAGGCATGCAAAGGGATTCATCAGATGATAGATTTCTCTGTCTGACATCAGAGAAATTATACAGGATTTTTGACTGGATCATGATAGACGTTTGCTATTTTGGGAAACAAAGGAGAACCCTTATTATTTTGTGGTACATATATCTTCCCCTGTCCCCGTTGTTACCACTCATATAAAACGGAAATTGCATCTTGCTGCCACCAGATGCCATGGAAGACAGCAAATATAAGGGGTAGGAATGGGAATAACACAAACAGACTGCTTTTCAAGACCCCAGTCTCTGTTTGTTCACCCTTTATACTTATGTTGCTGTGGTACAAGAATTCAGTGGATGCTGCAGACATCCAGGGGGAGAGGGTCCATCTCAAGCTGTGGTAGCAGAGGAACCATGGAGAAAAGCAGTGAAGGGTGTGTTGCATCCTGTTTTGGGTTTTGAGAGGGTTTTCATGCATCTCTTAGCATTACTTTTTAGGGAGAAACATACCCCCAAAAGTCTCCAAGACAGAGATGTGCATAGCTGATCCCACCTTGGGGTTTGCTCTCTGAAACAGCTTAACAGTTCCCCCTTGAGGAGGAAATTCACTTTGCTCCTCAAAATGTTGCTCACCTGCTGAAGAGCTTCCTTTGGGGAGAAACCTGGGAGTTTCTGCAATGCAAAGAGCAGCCGTTGTGGCACCTCAGGGCTGTCTGGGTTGTTACTGTGTACCCAGGGCCATGCAAACACCTGCACAACCCCGTGGGGAGTCCTAACACTTCTGTGACATGAACACAAATGTGGGTGCCTGCACAGGGGCCCTGCACTGTCCCCATGGCCCCTCAACCACTTTAGCCAGGTGCTCCTTTAGAAAAAAACACGTCACTGTGAGTCCTTCTATTACTGCAAAAAAAAACATCAAGGTGAGAATAAAACCTAGCATTAAATCATTTTCCAGATCTGAAGCAGCCATCAGGATGGCCGTGCCTTTCTGGGAAGCAAGTATGAGAAGACAGCTATGGTATTAACACAAGCACCCACTGCTTTCACGTTGCTGTACTGTTTTGGAGGCAAAAGGAGATGGGGTACACCTGGACAGTGTGCTGCAGCATGTATGTACAGGACATCCAATCAACATCCTTTTGCTTCCAGATCCTTAATTCTTGCAGTGGGTTTGGCAGAAACCTTCCAGGAGATCAGTTTGGAAGGGGAAAACCCAGGAGTTTGCATTTCAGGGAAAGTCGAACAAACTGTTTTCCCCTCAGAGCTTTTGTAGCTGAACTGTATTGTTCTATAAAGATCAAAATATTTTGTGGGAACATGTCAGTTCTGACGTCATTTTCTAAAAAAAAAGAAGTTTAAATGAATCGTTTCAGCTCCCTCATTTTGATAACGCTAAAATGTGTCAATAATAGTGAAATGTTTTGATAATCTCCAAAAAACTCCTTTGGAAAAAGCTAAAAATGTTTTGACTCCCCTAGCAAGGATAAATGAGGATATGCAGATATTATTCTTGCTGCATTTTGCCTATTTGTTTTTACCACCCTGCACTGTGCTCTTCTCTCTTTCTTATCCTTGCACCAGTGAATTCCACAGGTCACTCAAGAAATACAAATGTATATCAAAATTCCCTGTGTTTTGCAGTAGTTTACTGTATACTTCCTTTTGCTGACTGCGAATCCTCCAGTGTCCCAGAGTTCACACCATGTAGAAAGCAAGAGACAAGGGTACAGAGCAGTCAAGAAATTCAGACTTTTTTGAGATCAAAGCTCAGTATGGTCAGTGCAGAACTGGTGTACACGGGCTAGCAGTCCTAATTCATGATGCTTGCAAGAAAATGAAACAGTGCAATCCCTTTATTTAGTTGGCAAAGAATGCCTGTCACCTGAGTTGAGATCTTAATGAGTCTTTTTGCTCCAGATGTCCTTGTAGGGGGCTCTCAAAATGGAGAATGCATGGAGGAGCTGCTCATCCAGAGCTGTTGTGGCTACAGAAAAAGGCTCCAATATAAACAGAAACTCTGAGTTCCTTTGACATTTACCAGGAGCAATGGTGCCTACTTCAACCTTATCCACAAGGTAGTCCAGACCCTATTTATGCTTCCCCCTTCTTTTCTCTTTCTCCTTCCCTGCACAGCAAACATTGTCCAATACATATGCATGGGATCAGTCATTTCTTTTCTCCAAAATTTTACCTGAAAAAAAAATCAGTAGATCATTAAAATGGATGCTATCTTCCTTTCTTTACCTCCTGGCTGCTAACAAGGGCCCTGCCTGTGTATCTATACAGGCTTGGCAAAGCAAGCAGGAATCTTTTCAAATTTAAGCTGCTGCTGTTCTAAAAATATATATTTAATAAAATTGTATTAATTTTCCCCCTCCATTCAGATTTTAGAAACAATTTTCATTCACTGTTTTGTAGCAAATGTCCTGCTGTTTGCCATCTACCTGAGAAAGTTGTCAGATTTTGAGCTTCAGCGATCCCTCAGTACTACCTACCTTTTTATTTCTCTTTGGAGAGGGAGCTGAAGGGTTGCCAGTGGTAACAAGGGCAAAGAAAGATGATAGTCTTTAGGTTTAATTTAGAGAGTAATTTTAAGGAAGCTCCCTTAATTTAAGCGTAGGATTGAGTCAGTAAAGCCATTAGTTTCAATACATCCATAGCTTGAGATTGGGTACTACCAAAATGTGTACATGTGCATGCAAATTCACAGAAAGCCTTATTGATAAAAAGAAAATATGCTGTGAAGCACTTAAATGTAAGCCTGGTTAAAAAAAAAAAAAGCTATATAAAGTATATTATATGCTTATGTGTAATAATGAATTCATGTCTTAGCACTGGGCACTTGCCTCAATGGCATCTTTAATCATCTGTAAAATCAAAATATTCACCCAGGCAGTCTCGAGCACAATGATCCCTTTGAACCTGCTGCCTTTGCAGCTACCACAGTGGTAGTTTCTGAGCGCGTAAGGCCCAAAAATTTGGTGCACATATCAAGCTGCTAAAAGCTGTAGAAAAAACAGGTTCAAAGAAGTTTCAGGATCAGGTTGTTTCTGTTGGTATTTTCTGGCTGAGGCGCAGTGGATGCAGGTTGGCATTTTCATCATGGTTTTTCTCCCATTGAATGGAGATTATTTATTATTTCAAGTGTTTCTTCCTTTTTTTTTTTTTTAATGCTAGAAAAGTCAGGCGTACTTTACACAGCTAGCGTTGATAAGTGCCATAGGAAAAAGACAGTAGGCCAGTTGATTTATCGTGGCATTTATTTCATGATCATGCCACTATTTTTCAGATGTTTTACAAAAGAACTTCTGCTCAGATAAACAAGTGCTTTGTTAGTGCCTGGATTTTGTTCCCCTTAGGCTCATTGGTAAAGAGGGATTGTTTGCATGAATGTGGCTTTAATTAATATTTTGTAACATGCTGAGATGCAATTGCATATCACTAGTTTCAAAGATTAGTTCCTAAAGAAAGAATGGAAAAGCCATCACTGTAGGACTTTTTTTAAACAACTTATCTAATTAAGAAGCCTGCTGAGCAAAGCGTACAAACACATGATTAGGTCCATCTGTATTCAGCCAGGCACATTAACACATGCATAAAGTTTGGCATGTGCTTTACTCAAGAGGAACTGTCTGATGAATTGGGACCTAAGAGAAAGCAGGAGGGATGCACCATGCTCTTCTTTTAATGATGCAGTATTTTATATTCCAGTAACTAGCTATTTCATAATATGGATTCCCCCCCTCCCCCCCTTCCTTTTTCCCTTGAAAAAAACTTGACATAATATTTCTTGTCACATTCTTGTCAAATTTACTTTTGAATATTGAATGACTTGGTGGAGAAAAGGATCTTCACATTTCAAACCACCCTGAGCTCTGAGTACCCAAAGTTCAGCCCTTCACTCCTGACAAGGATGACAGAGAGTCTGCTGTGAGCATCTCATATGTTACCATTTAATAGGAGATTTCACATTAAGCATCAAAGTGGAAATTTTGCAAGGTAAAGCATCCCAGTGACAACACGTCCTTCACAGGCTAAGTCAATTTTAATTTTTAAAGTCATTATTATTATTAGGGAGCAAAATGTGTGCCGCATAAATTTCATCCATTACTGATGGCTTTTGTTTCATGAATAATCAAGTCAATGCAATTCAGGAGAAGGCAAAACAAGATAAGGATGTGAATGTCCTTTGTGAACAGCAACATACTCTGCAGGTACAAACCTGCTAATCTGAGCTGGCCAGACCAGAGCTACATTGACTGTCACCATTGGAGGTGACAATCTTTTGCCCCTGCAGTGCAAAAACCACTTGGTAGTCCAGGGGTGCAGCCAAGCCACCCTGTGTTCACCTGGAGGTGAGATGACTTTTCTTTGAAGTCGTATTTTTGTGGTGTGTGGTTCAGCAGCACATCATGATGGAGATGCAATACCCAACACCAGTGCTGGGTTTAGACTTGATGGGGCTAAAACCCCTGTGCTGCAGCAGAGAAGCTCTTACGGCTGCGTCAAACCTTCTGGCACCATAACCTGCTTATGACCACCTGACATTTGCATTTATGTTCCCCATTTCTTTTTGGACAACCCAATTTCCATAAGCCTGAGTGATTATTTTGCTTTTGAGAAATTAAACCATCCCCTTCCCAATTCTAATTCTTATAATTTATTTTTATGAGGCAATGCTGAAAAGGGCAAAAATAATGAATATTTTGAAAGATGTGGAAGCCAGACCTTTGAGCTTTCCGTCAAAGCTGTACAGGAGATGCCTGTAAGAGATGCAGGAATAATAATTATTTCAAAAAAGAAACATGACCATTCCAATGTGTTTCTAGTAGCACTGCAAATCCTAAAGACCATACTTTAAAATTAAAGCTTCTGGATAATTAACAGTGGCTTTTCCCCTTCACATGGAGAAGATCAGGTTGGATAGAGGAAACCATCCCGTTTCAGAAAACTACAACTGCCTTCTCAACTTGAGACAGTGATGAGAAAAGACCACTAAAAGGAAGTGATCTGGATTTCCTGTAAAAGCTGTCCATTATTGAACAATATTTTAAAGCAGTGAAATGCAGAGCCCAGATAGCTAAAGGGAAAGTCTATAGCTGCATGTGATAACCCTTCCTTCTTGCTCCAAGCGCTATCTTCAATGGCTGTAAGGAAACGCTGCTTGTATAAAACCAAATATGCTGTGCAAGAAGGGAAGAAAGAAGAAGGGGCAGCATGGTCTTCATGTGTATGACTAGGGGAACAGGAATGCACAAAACAATATTCACTTTGTCTATAGCATCACTGAGACTGTTACTGTAATAGTGAGTCCAGTTTTGGCATCTGTGTTCTGAAAGGAGATTGATAAATTGAAATGTCTGCACAAAGCTGCTGTCAGAGGGTTCTTTACAGGGAGACACTAAATGCATTCAGTTGCTTAAAAAAAAGAAAGTGAAGAGTTAGCTTGAGAGCAGTGTATAAAGGATCCATGTAAGGGCAAAAACATTCCTCTTCCTGAGCAGCTCTTTAATTCAGGATTCTGAAGTCAATGACTATAAATAAAAGCCAACAGAGCTGCACTGGTAGAAAAGGTGCTAGTTATTCTATTATTCATTTCATTTTTTTTTTTTTTCATTTTTTTTTAGTGGGGATTTTGGAATAGCTCAGGAAGGGATGTAACCAAATCTTCACAGCCTCCAAACTAGGCCAGAAAACTCTCCAAAGCCACACTCAGCCTCAGATTCACAACAGAGCAGTCCATAGAGGTCACTACATCAATTTCTCTGCTGGCTGCTGCTCAGAGCCACCCATGCCAGTGGTTCCTCCTGAACCCAAAATTTGTGAACCCAGGAATTCTCCTGGCAGTCATAGGCTGGGATGTGAAAATGCCAACATTTTCATCACATTCCAGCCTATCCCACAGAGCTGATTTTCTGGCTTATCATTTATGCTATGAATATTTTATAAACTGGCTTGTTGGCTGGGATGTGAGAGTCATAAAGATGTGAAACAACCCACTTCATTCACAGCAAGCTTCTTTAGACAAACACCTAATTCAAAAGCACCAACACCAGATCTAAATGTGGGTTTGACTGAAGGGCACAAGTCCCAAAATCACAATGAAGACATAAAACTGACAGTGGGGAGAAGAAAACTGCCCAAACAAAATCACAAGGCACTGTGATAAGTGTCAGTCCGCTGCCACTGTCTTCTTGCTTTGGACCAGGCAGGGGTCAACTGCTGACCATGTTGCTGTTCAACATTTGGAGCATGGGCTGGAGATTGTTTCTAATCTTTTGGGAACTGGGCTCAAATCCCTTGCCCTGAAACAGCTCCAAAGAAAGAAGGGAATGGCTTAAGCATGAATTCCCAAGGGCTACTCTGGTTTCGGGAAATAATCTCTGCAGTTGTAGGTGTTTTTTAAGCATGGTCTATCTTGGAAACAGTTTCCTGCTTCTCCCTGATGTAATTCTGTCAAGACACATTTTTGAGTGTTGATTGGTGCCAGTTTTTGCTTTATTTTTGGACAATACTCTTCACACCTGGATCTTGAAAGACCTGCAGACCCAGAGCAGTGTGAGCGAGCTGCCTCACACAAAGTGAGAATTGAAATGGCTTGATTAATGTTGTGAACACTGTTAGGAGGAGGTGGAGGCCAACAGGTTACCCGTAGAAGCTTTCAAGATGTCTTTTAGAGTTGTTTAGTAAAAAGAACCCCCAAATCCACAAGATTAACAACACAGAGGGCTTTATTTGTGCTTACTCTAATTTCGTTAATTCCTCTGTGTCCTGCTATGTCCCTGAGCTTTAAAACCTTTTGTACTTTAAAAGTGATGTAGTGGGACTTTGGATGTACTCTCCAAAATCAGATACATCTTTTTCCTGAGTCTTATTTCTAGTTGAAAATTAGCAGTCTTCATCTACTGGGGAATGTTGCGGCTAATGAAAAAGAAAATAAAACATAGAAAATGGATTATGATTTTTTTTTAAAAATAAGTTAGTGTTTTTACAATACAAGAAAGACATGGACCTGTTACAGCTGGTCAGGAGGAGGACTGTGAAAGTGCTCAGAAGGCTGCGAGTACCTCTCTTATGAAGACAAGCTGAGAGAGTTGGGGCTGTTCAGCCTGAAGAAGAGAAGGCTCTGGGGAGACCTTATTGAAGTCTTTCAATATACAAAAGGAGATTTTTTTTACCAAGGCCTGTGGTGTCAGGAAAAGGGGCAACAGTTTTAAACTGAAGGAAGATCAAGTTAGACAGGACAAAAGGAAAAACTCTTTGCAATGAGGGTGGTGAGGCCCTGGCACAGGTTGCCCAAAGAAGCTGTGGCTGTCCCATCCGTGGCAATGTTCAAGGCCAGGTTGGACGGAGCTTGGAGCAACCTGGTCTAGTGGAAAGTGTCCCTGCCCATGGCAGGGGGTTGGAACTGGATGAGCTTTAAGGTCCCTTCCAATGCAAACCATTCTGTGATTTTGTGATTCACACCAAGGAAAGCAGAAGCCACTTGTGCTCAGGAAAGTTGTTGTGTTTTTTTCATTCAAGAGAAGAGCCATTATACTTCCCAGTAGCTCTCTGCAGTACAAGCACCTACATCTGAAGCAGCTGCAGAAACAAGCCTCTCTCAGGGGAAGAAAGCAGGAATTTCTGGAGTGTGACCCTTCTGGAGTATTTTAGTCCTCTATATTATCAGAGAGTGGATGATAAAAGGAATCTGAAGATGTTCTACAGGACAGTCACTGACACTCCAATGCTTCCCGGTCCACATCTCTTGTCACTGAAGTTCCATGAGATGCATTAGTCTAGAGACTGATCAATAGTGTCCTGGCAGTTTTCCTTTCTTAGAATCAGCAGGAGCACCAAGTGTGTATGGTCTCTCAGGAGTTTCATTTCATCAGTGAAATAAAACACAGAGATATATTATTTCTTCTGCCTGAGTCTGTCTCCGTATCTTCATTGTCCCCTGGCCAAACCTTTCAGCCTCTGCAGATTCTGAGCTCCATGGAGGACTCTGTTGCCCGAATTGCCCTGGTCTTTGAGCTCCAGTTTCTAGCTCGTAACACTCATATGTCTTCCACTTCATGATTTACATGCTTAAGTGTGCTTGATTTGCTCAGGAAGGCAGAAGTTGGAAGAAAAAACCAGTATCTTCCTGAACCTTAGCTCAAGAAAGGATATGAACCTCAATAGAAAGAGCCAAATGTTAATAATATGATTGAGAAAAGCCCTCATAGGTCTAGAGGAGTAGTTCTTGTGCAGAAAACAAGAGAAAAAAAAACACAAACAAAAAATAACTTACTAAATCTAAAAAACAAATTAAAATATCACTGAGAAACAAGGAAGAGTATTAGGGTGAAAGACTTGCTCACTTGCAGGGAGAATATGCCCAGTGCTTGACACAGCTTGCTATGTAACAAGGCTAGCAGAGAAGAAATGTCCCTCTCAATCACAGCAGGGAATGAAGGTGCCTGGCAAAGTCTGTGTCAAAACATTATTTGGGGTTGTCAGACAGGGCAGGGTTTTTTGATTTACATTTGAACCTTTGATGTTACAGGAGAAGAATACAAAAATTCGTCACACTGTCTGGGCATTCCTTGATTATTATGAGATCAGGGTTTATCTATACATGGAAATAAATTAACGTGGACCCTTGAAAAGTTACTTCTTCAGTTTGTCTGTTCTCTGAATATAGGGGATGTACTTTTGCTTGTACTAATTTCATACCAGTTTAGCTCTCCTGCTTTCAGAGAATTTGTCTCTGACTTATACTGTAGTAAGACACATTAAGTCCAAAATTTCTTTGTGAGACAAGGACAAAGGCTCATACTCTATGCAAAAATTTGTTCATGTGTTTATTCTATGAAAGTGTGTGGGTGCATTGAAATCAGAGGGAAAATTTTGTCAAATAAAAAATAAGGTAATAAAAACATGCTTCTAGGAAGTGTGAAAATTTTGTTGGAAGTACAGATGTGTTTAAAGCATCTAAGTCCTATAGTTCCGTCAAGCACATTTTATTTCTAATACGATTATTTAACAGAAGTGAATAATTTCTCTTGGGAAAGGAATGTCATCCGGAGGGACCTCGACATGCTTGTAAGGTGGGCTGATGCAACCTCATGAAGTTTAACCATGAGAAATGCAAGGTTCTACACCTGGGTCAGAGCAATCCCAGGCACAGCTACAGGTTGGGCAGAGAAGAGATTCAGAGCAGCCCTGCAGAGAAGGACTTGGGGGTGTTGGTCAATGAGAAAATGAACATGAGCCAGCTTCAGTGTGCGCTTGCAGCCCAGAAAGCCAACCATATCCTGAGCTGCATCAAGATAAGTGTGACCAGCAGGTCGAAGGAGGTGATCCTGCCCCTCTACTCTGCTCTCGGGAGACCTCGCTTGGAGTATGGTGTGCAGTTCTGGTGTCCTCAACATAAAAAGGACATGGAAATGTTGGAACAAGTGCAGAGGAGGGCCACAAGGATGATCAGGGGACTGGAGCACCTCCCATATGAAGACTGGCTGAGAAAGTTGGGGCTGTTCAGCGTGGAGAAGAGAAGGCTGCATGGAGACCTCATAGCAGCCTTCCAGTATCTGAAGGGGGGCTATAAGGTTGCTGGGCAGGGACTCTTCATTAGAGACTGTAGTGACAGGACAAGGGGTAATGGGTTAAAACTTAAAGGGGAAGTTTAGATTAGGTGTAAGGAAGAAGTTCTTTACTGTGAGGGTGGTGAGGCACTGGAATAGGTTGCCCAGGGAGGCTGTGAATGCTCCATCCCTGGTGGTGTTCAAGGCCAGGTTGGACAGAGCTTTGGGTGACATGGTTTAGTGTGAGGTGTCCCTGTCCATGGCAGGGGGGTTGGAACTAGATGATCTTAATCTGCTTTCCAACCCTAACTATTCTATGATTCTATGACATTTATCCTACTTTTTCAATTAAAGTTTTCAGAATGTTGTCGGTTATTTTATCAACTCTGCTTTTAGTTTTAGAGCCAAGCATCAGTTCTGTTTTCAATAATAACTCTTTATGTTTAAGCTAGGAACTTCTTTTCCATCATGACACATTCTGGTATCATATTCTCTCTCATCATGGCAACAAGCCAATACATGATCTTCTGTGTCCTTTCCATCACATTTCCTTAAGTTTCTGTCAATCTTTTCAAAGGTGCTGGGGACAAACCCTCAGTCATCTTCCATCATTATTCAACTCAAAACCACAGTAGAAATACAGCTAGTAGGCATGTGCATACACTGGCATTAAACTAGTTCTGACGATAATGTGCTTAGTATCATGTAATATTCCCAAAATATCTAGCTGTTTCTAAATTTCATTGGGGGAGTTCTTCCATTATCACTAGGTCATTCATTAGGTTGTGTCGTGGTTTAAACCCAGTCAGGTAATTTCGTTCGCTCACTTCCCCCCCTTTCTTGCCCTCCCCCTGCTCCTGGAGGGATGGAGAGGAGAATCGAAAAGAATGCAACTCCCACGGGTTGAGATAAGAACAGTTTAGTAACTAAGGTATAACACAAATCACTACTGCTACCACCAATGATAACGATGATAAAGGAAATAACAAGGGAAGAGAATACATCATCTCACCACCAGCCGACCGATAACTCGCCCCCCAAGCCCGACCAAGCTCTGACCGATACCTCCTCCAACCCTGCGGTCCCCCAGCCCTTCCGGCTAACTCCAGTTACATCCTGGGCATGACGTGCTGTGGTATGGAATACCTCTTTGGTCAGTTTGGGTCAGGTGTCCTGTCTCTGCTTCCTCCTGGCTTCCCCTCCTCCCTGGCAGAGCATGAGGCTCACAAAGTCCTTGGCCAAACCAAAACATCACCTATCAGCTCTGTTCCCAAGCTGAAAGTCAAAACACTGCACTGCACCAGCTACCAAGAAGGGGAAAAATGACTGCTACTGCTGAACCCAGGACATTATCCACCCCTTATTCCATACCATTCACGTCATGCTCAGATCCCCCATTTTCAATATACCATCACTCTTGGTGCACTCTTAACTTAGTGCATGGACCAGTCCCTATAAAGCTGCTGAGTCCATCTGGTCCATGACGTCAGTCTCCATCTCTTGTAACAGTCTTCCAGAGCAGGAGAGACTGTGTGCAGTGTTCACACTCGTGAATAACCTGGGCAATAGTGTCCATTGCTAAGTCCACCCCTCGATCATGAGTCCATCTCTGTGTTGCATCTCTGCTCTGATGGCCTGAAGTGCATTGGGCCCACCAGGCTCAAAATAATTCACTGTCCCCTTCAGCAGTTTCTGCAGCTTGTTGCTGGGGACTCCATACAGCTGCCTTCCATCTCCAATGCTTCCAAAGCACTGGAGGGGCCCAGTGGACTAGATACTTGCCCATACTGTCCCACACACCCTGCCACTCCTGGCTGTCCAGCCTTGGGGAAAACCTCTTGGTCCCCCCATATCCTCGTCTAACCCCAGACAAGACCCAAACCTGACTCTGCTTAACTTTTGAGATCAGACAAAATGGTGGTGGGTAGAACACAGCCTGTGTGTGTGCCAACATGCTGATCCCCATCACAATCAGCAGGCAGGTCCCAAGGACACCCAAAGGCCATTCAAAACCTCCAGAACTCTCAAACGATGCTGCTGTACTTGTCACTGGGGCTGGTGTAGCCGCTGTGCTTGCCGGCTCTCCCACCACCAGCTTCTCTTTTCCTGAGTCCAGCTCTTCCTCCTCTGCCTTGCTGGGAAATGCTGCGTGGTCTCCTGCATCCTCCCGGGGCTCGGCGGGCGGCTTCCGGGAAATGCTCTCGGCCGTCGCGGGGCTGGGCTCGGCCGCGGGGCTCGGCTCCTCCGCGGGGCTCGGCTCCTCCGCGGGGCTGGGCTCCTCCGCGGGGCTCGGCTCCTCCGCCGCCTTCTCCCGCTGCTCGGCAGCCGCCTCCTTCTGCTCCTCGACCGCCCCGACCTCCTCCACCGGCAGCCGTCCCCTCGCGGCCTCCGGCCCCGCTCCCGCCGCCGCTTGGTCCCCGGGGCCGCTCTCCCGGGCCGCTTCGGCTGCCGCCGGCTCCCGGGGCCGCTCCCCCTCAGCTCCCCGCAGCCTCACGAAGATGGAGAGTAGGGTGAGGGCCAGGACGGTGAAGAGCAGCCGGACGGCCAGGTACAAGTCCACGGCCACGTCCGTCCCGCCCTGCTGCTGGAGCCCGCCCGTATTACAAGCCATTGCCATAAAGCACAGTGAGACAAGAACCTTAGCCCAGGCCCCATACTTGATAAACACTATCACAGCAAATACCGGCTCTACGTAAGTTACAACATTCTGAAGCTGTGAGATCAAGCGAAACAACTCTGAGAGCCAATAAATCAGCATTGTGACGAGTGACTATTAATCTGGTCAGATCTGTCGTTATCTCAACCCTTCGTGCCCCACGTTGGGCGCCAAAAAGAACTGTCGTGGTTTAAACCCAGTCAGGTAATTTCGTTCGCTCACTTCCCCCCCTTTCTTGCCCTCCCCCTGCTCCTGGAGGGATGGAGAGGAGAATCGAAAAGAATGCAACTCCCACGGGTTGAGATAAGAACAGTTTAGTAACTAAGGTATAACACAAATCACTACTGCTACCACCAATGATAACGATGATAAAGGAAATAACAAGGGAAGAGAATACATCATCTCACCACCAGCCGACCGATAACTCGCCCCCCAAGCCCGACCAAGCTCTGACCGATACCTCCTCCAACCCTGCGGTCCCCCAGCCCTTCCGGCTAACTCCAGTTACATCCTGGGCATGACGTGCTGTGGTATGGAATACCTCTTTGGTCAGTTTGGGTCAGGTGTCCTGTCTCTGCTTCCTCCTGGCTTCCCCTCCTCCCTGGCAGAGCATGAGGCTCACAAAGTCCTTGGCCAAACCAAAACATCACCTATCAGCTCTGTTCCCAAGCTGAAAGTCAAAACACTGCACTGCACCAGCTACCAAGAAGGGGAAAAATGACTGCTACTGCTGAACCCAGGACAGGTTGTAATGAAAAGTCTTGTATAATAGTATTGGACATAAATAGTAAGTGCTGAAAGTTGCAATATCCATAAATGCTTTTGCAGAAAAATTTGTAGAATGAGGCCTTTTTTAAAAAAATGCAAGAGAAGTTGTTCAGGTGACAGGAATACTACTAAAATAGACTGTGGGAAATGTAGACTGATTAACGTACCAAGGAGCAAAATACTTAGGTCAATACAGAGACCCCTTGTCCTAGGTTCAGCAGTAGCAGTCATTTTTTCTCCTTCTTAGTAGCTGGTGCAGTGCTGTGGTTTTGACTTTTGGCCTGGGAGACCAGTTCTGATAACACTGACGTTTTTAGTTACTGTTCAAATGTTTAGTCTGACCAAGGACTTTGTGAGCCTCATGCTCTGCCAGGGAGGAGGGGAAGCCGGGAGGAAGCAGAGACAGGACACCTGACCCAAACTGACCAAAGAGGTATTCCATACCACAGCACGTCATGCCTGGGATGTAAATTGAGAGTTACCCGGAAGGGCTAGTACACTGCTCGGTCGAGCTGCGTATCAATGGGTGGCATTGTATTCTCTTCCCTTGTTATTTCCCTTATCATTATTATTATTGGTGGTAGCAGTAGTGATTTGTGTTATACCTTAGTTACTGGACTGTTCTTATCTCAACCCATAGGAGTTACATTCTTCCGATTCTCCCCTACGTCCCTTCAGGAGCTGGGCAGAGGGAAGGGGAATAGTGAGCGAGCGGGCTGCATGGATCTGAGTTACTGACTGCACTTAAACCACAACAACCATCAAAAAAGAGGGCCACAAATGAAATTCTAGACACTATGGAGCGTCAAATGAGAAATTTCAAAAACAGTGTTTATGAAAAAGTAACTGATAAATCACATCATCTGGTTTTTAATCTGATCATATTTCTGTTAGTCAGTTCATTTCTAGTAAAGGGATGGACCTCAGGGTAAACCTGCAGCAGTTCCATCAATCTCAGTATGGTAACATCATTGTAAAATTGGTCTGAAATCTGACTCAGATATCTGCTGGGTAAGCATTAATCAATTCTTGCCACTAATTTCTTGTGCAAAGCAACACCTCATCTGCCATTTCGGTGACTGTTACACTGCATTATGTGTCACTTAAAGCTGAAAAAATATAGAGCAAATAATTTTCCTACATTAACTTATTCCTACATATTTTTTTTCAACTCACATTTTATACCATGAAACTCAGAACACAACATGATATTCACAGTGAGATAAATGATTAATTTTATTATACGGGATTGTCCTTTGTTTCAAGCTGGTATCTCTACACCTGAAATATGGGATGTTTTCTGTTTCATATTGTAAATATTTGTTGATTTAGTTAACACCTTTTAGACTCCCTGGGAGGAAGACAAAGGACTCCTGATGCTGCTGGCTTGAGTTATCCAATTCATTCCCATCTCTTCTGCTGTTAAGGTGATCCTCAGCTGACCCAGGCTTGAGTCATTTATGGACTAGGAATGTTTATCAGGATGGTGATGGTACTTCATACATACTTTACTAATGATGAAAAGGACAAGGTATCTCTCATGTATATAAATGGTAGTTACGAGTATTAAACTCTTTAAATGTATAACAAAGTAGTATTTTGGTGCTCCGAGCTGAAAACAGCGATGGATCTGAGTTCTTTTATTTCAGAAATATCTACCACTGCTCATTCACAAAGCAATCTTGAACAAAGATTTTTAGAGAAACACAAGGTAAAACTCTAAAAGTGGGCTTAATACACAACCTGGCCAATTAGGTTTCAGGATACTGATGTAACCCAGAGCCTCATGAACTTCTTTCCTCTTTAATGTCCAGGGACTTTCCCTATGGGAAGGAATGGGAGTGCAGTTTTGCTTTCCTCAGACAGCGAAAGCAGGGACATTGCAGCTGGGCAAGGGTCTTCTGCAGCGGTGACGCTGGTGTGACAACACAGTACCACAGGAAACTTCTCAGCAGGCTCTGAAGGTGCAGCTTTTGTACAGCCATGCAGCAGCCAGGTTAAAACCAATTTACAGCTCTAAGTATGTCATATTTTCTGTATTTCATTGGGAAACAAAACATTTCCAGTGGTGCTGAATCCATTTCAAATGTTCATACATTAAAAAAGTTTAAAAAAACTCACAGGAAACCAATCAAGAAGTTCCTCTGAATTCCCTAAATTCTCATCCCACTTTCTAAATCTGATTCTAATGCCCTTGGAGCAACAATTTGAGTGTGTGAGCTGCAGCACAATTTACCTTTTCCTTCCTTCCATCCATCCACTTCCTTTTTCCATACATGTCCCTGTGTTGAATAGAGTAGATCACATGCATTTTTTTTTCCCATCAGATTGAACCATGCAAGAGATAAGGTGCCGAAGTATGGGTGCCTTTCATAAACAGTAAACTGTTAGGGAAATTAACCTGGGTGATATGTAACAAAGACAATTTATAATTACTAATTCATCTGAAAAAAAAATTGCGAAGTCTAATGTTTAGATGGTGTAAATAGTTACATCTGAATCAAGTTACCCAACTTTTTTATTTCATCCATTGGGTCATTCCAAGGGATCTGATAATCTGTAAACGTCAGCATATGAGCAACTTTTTAGGTATTTCCTTAATTCTTGTTGAAATAAGCTCAGTCATACTTAAATCTTTTCTCCCGTCTCAAACCATTTTACTTAGTTTCTGTTGAAAGTCCTCCCTTATACAAAAAACCTTTAGATCATTTTGCTAATAAGACTCTTCAAAGCAGTGTTGTGCTGCAGTGCTGGGGCTGTAAGAGCATTTTGCAGAGGTGGACATGGCTCAAGTGTTCCCAGAGTCATCATCATGCATCGCATGTAATGTCCTTTGGACCTTCTTGCCTGGAGGCAACACAGGAAAGACCTTCAGGGTCTTTTCACCATGCAGTTTTCTTGCTGAGCAAGCGCATCTGCTCTGCAAGCATGAAGATGTCCAAGAGCTAAATAAACAAACAAAAAAAACCCAAACCCAACCCAACACCTAGTACTGAAAAAAAAAAAAAAGCATTATGAACTGATAAAATGGGTACATCTGCTGGGTTCTAAAAAGAAATTTATAGCCTTAGGAAGCCTCAGGTTTCAAAGGTCATAAAGATCATTTATTGCTTCTTGCCTTTAAGTGAAATGTGTTTTATGGTGTCTTCCTCTTTCCACCTACTATTTCATAGTGGGAATTGGGCAACAGCTGATATTTACAGGTATTAACTAGATCATGAAAGCAATGGTTCTTGATCCGTTCCTTTGAAATATGATGGGATTCACAGTAACTTAATTAGAAACATGGAGAAATAAGAGCAGAAGAGGCAGTTGACCTCTAAAAACATTGTAATAAAACAGCCTATTTTATCAAACAGTGTAAAAGAAAAAGATTTTCTGAAAAAGAATACTGAGATTTAGGAGCTGCATTTATGTACCCGACTGTGCCATAGCTTCCTGTGACTTGGGTCAAGACATAAAGTCTGTGTTCCTTATGTTGTAAGACAGGTAATAATCCACTCACTCCTTCACAGTGCCTCTCCTCACCCAGGAAGTTACAGACTCATCAGGACATCTGCTTACCTTCCTTGGTACAGTGCATATAATTCAGCAGGGCCCTGATATCATATATTTGCCACAAGGCTCCTACTGCTGATTTTATGGAGATAATACACTGTTATTTTTAGTAGCTGAAGGATGTGGTGGAGCCTAAAGGCATTAGCAAGTGGAAAAGGTATTAGCAGGAGTGTGGAAGCTGCCTTTATTGGCATCAGTCAAGACAGAGCCACTGGCACAGCCAGCCACTAACCTGCTGGGTCCATACAGCTGGAAAGCTCATGGCTGTCCTGACCTTACTCAAAAAATTCATTACTGACCAGGTCAAAAATAGGATATTGGGGTAGATCTGGCTCTGGTGCAACCTCAAATGGCCTTAGATTCCCTCTTGTCCTATCATGGGGCTGCTGGAAGTACATGCATATTTATTGCTTATTTAGTGGGGGTTGTCTCAAAGATGCATGCAAAGGCAGGGGAGCATATGGACAGCCCCTGGCCAAAGGTCACCAAAGGGTCTGCAGATCCCTGAGCACCCAGGAGAGTCTGTGGTGGCACCAGTGATTGGGGGAGCAATGTTGGGTTCCTCTTAGCTGTTGTTTTGGGCTGCTAATTTTGTACTGAACAACCCAACCTCCAAGCACTAAGAATTGCCAGCAGAATAAGGGCAATTAAAACTGTCTGCTCTAAGCTGGCAGGACAAAATTACTTCTGGATGCCCATTACCATGACTTCAGAGGAGGATGAAACACAACTTACAGCCTATGTCTCTTATAGAGACTTTTTTAAAAGGGGACCTCCATGTAAGAAATAAAATTCTGAAAGCTTCAATGTTCTTGGGAAAACAAATTCTTAAAGGAAAAATTATTTTAGTTGAATATTTATAATGGCTGCAGCTGCAGAGTGACGTTTCTGTCCTTAATTAAATCCAAGGACAAGTAGGAAGGCTGACTTAAGATGTAGCATTAATGCTAAACTGTCAGTAATATGTGATTGTTCAAGAGCAACAAGGGGTTAAGAGATATTCACATCAGAGAGAGGCTCATTACTTTAGTCTTGTGTTGCAGGATTTCAGGTGCTCTCAAAGATCTATCTGTTCTGGCAGGGTGCTGCCTACTCCCTGCTGTACATAGGGTTTAGAGAACTGTATTGAAATGTGTTTCTTACTTCAGGCTGTTTTAATGAACTCTTGAAGAAATGAACCCAAATATCAATTACACATTTCATCCTTGCATGCACAACAGTATCATGGTGCTTTGGTTGTACCAGGATCTGGATTTTAAAGGTTAAAGAATTGCTCATGGACTATTATTTTTTATTAACAACTTGATTTTTCTTTGGCAGTTTTGAGCGAAAATATGCAATGAATTTTTCAAAGAAAGTCATAGGACTGCTACAGCCTGATGTTCCTTTTTACATCACTCTTTTTCATAGAAATTATAGCATTTTGGTAAAAGTTAATTGATAGGTGGACTCCTTAGGTTCATATAAGGTGGGTGAATTATTGTAGCAAGCTGCCATTTGTTTCCAGAGTTTATTTCTCATGATAAATGTAAATTACTCTTTAAATTAATGACACCATCCTGGCACTTTGTTCTTCAATGTCAACCTTAGGGCAGCCCTGGGAATATTACTGGTGGTTATGGGTACATTTCCCAGGTTTCAGATATTTTGAGAAAGGCACTAATCAGAACTGCAGCTTTCTTCCACCAGACTCTTTCATTTTTCAAGAGGTCTCTAAAAAACTTGCAGGATGACAGCTTTTACCCTTATTATGCTATTTATTAAAAAATCTTTGTCTTTCCATTTTGTGAACACTTTTTTTTTTTTTGACAATGTTCATAAAATTAAATGTGAGTCTGCAATGAGACCTCAGACTTTTTTAAATTGTCAACTCTTGTGTCAGGACTTGTGCTATGGGGGCAATACTTTGGTCTGTACCTAAACAGTAGAAGCCACATATACTTCTGGTTCCCATGTCTGGAGGTAATTCCCGGTCCCATCCTGACTTCATGAAGGGGAAGGCTTGTCTGTCTACCCTACCTTTCCTGTTTGTACAGGGAAGCAAACATGTTCAGCACACAATTTCTGAGTGAAAGCAAGGACAGGACTTCCACCAGCCATGGACTGATCATCTAGGTTCTTAAAAACAGCACTGTGAAACTCAGCATAGTGTGTCACAGACTAAAGACTCTGTAGTAGCTACAGTAGAAACCTATTGGTCAAATTCATTTACGTTTGGGTCACTGACCTGACTGATTTGGATTAAAAAAGTCAGTGGGCACTCTTGTGAGCAGCCCACTTTATAAGGGGGAAAGCATACTGCTCCCTCATGCTGAAGCAGGATTGCAAATCCATTAACATACATACAAATCTAAGACATCAGTGGGAGATGTTCTACAATGTCGTGGTTTAAACCCAGTCAGGCAACTCGTTCGCTCACTCCCCCGCCCATCTTTCCCTCCCCCTACTCCCGGAGGGATGGGGAAGAGAATCAAAAGAATGCAGCTCTCACAGGTTGAGATAAGAACAGTTTAGTAACTAAGGTATAACACAAATCACTACTGCTACCACCAATAACAATAATGATAAAGGAAAAAAACAAGGGAAGAGAATACAACACCTCAGCACCAGCCAACCAATAACTCGTGTCTCTCCCCCCCCCCACCAGCCCAACCAAGCACTAACCAATACCTTGTCCAACCCTGCAGTCTCCCAGCCCTTCCTGGTAACCCTCAGTTACTTCCCGGGCATGACATGCTGTGGTATGGAATACCTCTTTGGCTACTTTGGGTCAGGTGTCCTGTCTCTGCTTCCTCCCACCTTCCCCTCCTCCCTGGCAGAGCATGAGGCTCACAAAGTCCTTGGCCAAACCAAAACATCAGTGTTATCAGCTCTGTTCCCCGGCCAAAAGTCAAAACACAGCACTGCACCAGCTACCAAGACGGAAAAAAATGACTGCTACTGCTGAACCCAGGACATGCAAAAACCTCAAAAAGCAGAAAAAAAACAGTGAGACTACACAGGGTTTGAGAGAGGGCAAATGGCAGTTCGAGACCCATGACGACAATGCCAGGAAATACTGAAACACTTTCTCCAAAGGCTGAGTGGTGCCAGAGGGAAAACAAAAGCACGTGAGATCCCAACACAACAGCACAAGGGCTGGATCCAGACTGTGCTTGCAACCTTAATTATGACATTTTCTGATATTTGGCTTGGCAGCATTTACGTGCCTTTTGGGGGACAGAGTCAGACTTCACCGCTTCTCGTGCCAGCTGAGCTGTGCTGCAGTCAGCAGCCGCCCTTGGGGAGAGGGAGTAACTCTCACTGTGCACAAGCACAGCTGAATCTGGGCCACAGTTACTTCATATCAAAATACATTGCATTAATCAGCTGGTATTTAATTAATAGAAAAGATCTGTCTGATCAAGTTTCAATTAAGCCCTTATTTGAAGCGATGACATTTTGGATGTTGTTGGACAACCTTGCTGACCACACAGATGGCAAGCAATGAAAACATTAGCCAAATATTTTTACCATGACTGGTTTAACAAAATAAAGTACATCCATTATAATGAGCCATGTTACAGCACAACCCTCTGTGGTACAGCAAGCAGTGAAATTACTACCATAACAGATTGTTGCTTACTGTAACATATGCTGACTCTCTAACTTATTTTGTATTTCTGTGCACAAAAAAGGATATATAGATGAATTAAATTATTTGATCTGTAATGAGTGCTATGAATCCAAAGGTTCCCAAAGAAGAGTACAGAGAATCCAGTAGTTACTATATTATTCAAATAAGATTATGTTTTCCCCAATCTGTCTTTCTGGATTCTTATTAAAACACCTTTCCAAAAGAAAGTTATTAAAGAGCCTATTTGGCTAATCCATCAATAAGAAAACAGCAGCCAAAAAAAGTCACCCTCAGTACTTAGGCACATAGACATTATTTGCAGAGACAAAGCTTGAACATAATTACTTAGCTGTGTGCTCTGATGACTTTATTATATGAACCTGCATTAATCTGACTTTGAAACGACAAATTTCACAGCAGTTTATTAGGATATGATTGCTAAATGACTGATATGACAATGACATGTGTAGTAATCATAACCTCCTAATACAGTTGTACTCTTTTATCCCCTAAGATGTAGCCCTCATGATACTTCAGCTGATTCCAGAGGCCTAAAATCTTTTACTGTATTGTACTGATTATAAACTTGGTAAAAGTTTTTTTTCTTTTTTTTTTTGACACAGAATATTCACACTACACTGTACCATGAAGCTAAGCTTGAGGATATTGGTGTTTGAAGTATTGCCATGGGGCTTTACAGTATAATTAAGCAATAACATTAATAGAATAAGACCCTACGACAGTAGCAGCCTTTACCACACTGGTAGGTAAATGCAGGGCAAAGCCATTTAGTTTTGAAGTGAGCTGAGAGGACTGCTAGAGTATATTGTTATGGCCTGAAGCCCTCAGCAAACCTGAGATGTCCCAGTTGCTCTCTCCAAACTATCTGTGTGTGCTGAGAACTGTTGTAAAGCCAGAGAAAAGCCTGAAGGTGGGACAGGATTAGGAACAGCCACAGTGCTCAGCCTCTTTGGATGGCACAGAGCTGCCACCCTCTTGGTCCCCTTGTTCTGAATGGCCCCTATTCAAGGATGAAATTAGCTGAAATGCTCCTGTGGACATCAGTAGGTGGACATCAGTAGGTGATGGCTTCAGAGATGATGGTTCCTCGGCGTATGGAGACATCTACCCTACCTTGGGCTGTGCCCTATTCTTCACCCCAGGGAGAAGAAAAAAAGAGAAAGTAGGGTAGCACACACGTGAAAAGATCTAGGTCAGTCTAGTATGAAAAGATCTAGGTTAGATCAGTCCTCTCCAAGGCAACTTTCTTTCCAGTCTCCTCATGTTAAAAGTATCTTCTGCAAATTGCAGAGAATGTTATGGGTCCAAAACAGCCTGTGTGCCACTCACTGCAAGACCTTTCACCTCCTGTCCTGCCTGCACTCATGGCTGTCACTGCCTCCTCTTCCACTCCAGACATTTCAAGCACCACATTTTGGAAGTTATGTCATGTTGGGTTGCACCCTGTATGCAGTAGGGCACTGCTGAAGCAGCTCACTGGGCTTCACCAGGTCTTTGCAAATAAAGTCAGAGAAAGCTTCTGTATGAAGCAGACACAAGGCTTCTTTTTATACCAGGTCTACTTCAGGGGAATTATTTCTATACTTAGCTGAAATTTCCATTGCTGCTGTACCTGTAAAAGAGCGTTAGTATCCTCATTATTCAATTAGACATATACAATGGCAATAAAATATTTTTTTTCAGCAGAAGCTGAATGATATTCCCTTGAATACCTGCAGACATATTCCCTAATTGTTGCCTCATATATCTTAACTGTATTATTTTTGATTTGCAAGTGTAAATAAACGTACTGCTGGAGATGATCGTATTTCACACCAATTTATTTGAATGACATTAATGAGTTCTCTCTACCAGTGAGACCTTACTTTGAGAGCTAGGCTATATTTTGCTACCCATCATTTAATACAAGATGGCTTCTCACCATCATATATTAAAATTAAATAAATAAATAAAAATCAGCCATAGGAATGCCTGAAAGGCTTTAATTTTGTTAGCTATTTGCATTTGTCAGTTACGAGTCTGTGACACCATTAAAAAAAAAATAAAAATAGCAATTTCATTAAAATACTAGGGACTTGGAAGTGATCTTGATATATTTGAAGATTAAAATTGCTAACAGGACCCATTTTGATGTTGGAAGTATTCCACTATTATGGGAACTTTAATACAGTAATCCTGGAAGGCACAAACAGTGACATTTGGCTAGTTTCAAAAAAAGACATATATAGAAAGGAGGAAGAGATGTGTGTATGTTTTGTTTATTACACTTGTGTCGTGGTTTAAACCTAGTCAGCCATAAATCACGCCATCTCTTTCTCACCCACCCACCCCCCCCCCCCAACTTCTTGCCCTCCCCCTGCTCAGGAAGGGATGGGGAGGAGAATCAAAAGAATGCAACTCCCACGGGTTGAGATAAGAACAGTTTAGTAACTAAGGTAGAACACAAATCACTGCTGCTACCACTAACAATAATAATGATAAAGAAAAAAACAAGGGAAGAGAATATGATACCACCCGCTGACCGACAATACCCAGCCTTACCGAGCACCAACCGTTATTTAGTCCAACCCCGCAGTGAGTGCCCTGCCAGGTAACTCTCAGTTACATCCAGGGCATGACGTGCTGTGGTATGGAATACCTCTTTGGCTACTTTTGGTCAGGTGTCCTGTCTCTGTTTCCTCCCGGCTTCCCCTCCTCCCTGGCAGAGCATGAGGCTCACAAAGTCCTTGGTCAGTCTAAACATTTGAGCAGGAACTAAAAACATCAATGTTATCAGCGCTGTTCCCAGGACAAAAGTCAAAACCACAGCACTGCACCATCTCCTAAGAAGGAGAAAAAATGACTGCTACTGCTGAACCTAGGACAACTTGGTATTTCTAAAACATTATGTAATTGCTGCCTGAAGACCCAAGTCACATCCACATTCACTGTAGCTTCTTCCCAGAAATGTCTCAGCAGAGTTCCCATTGCATTTGCTTCCCAGTTTACACTATTCCCTTAAAAATACAGCTGGAGTTCACCAGCTTTTAAGCCCTTCCACAGTGGTTTTCATATTCCTCCATGCCATGAAAAGATGTTTCCAGGGCCTCAGGTCCAATGTGGCTCTTTCTTGTATTCCTTCTGCTGATGCTTTTGGTGTCACTTTGATTTTGGAGTAGGGTCATGATGTCAAATAAACCAAAGGCTGTGTAAATAAAGGTACCAACTTTTTGAGCTGTTATACAGAAACTGAAAATCTTAACTTAGCAAAGGTTTCCTGTGACAACTCCAGGCATGAGTGATGCAGGAGCTGGTTGGGGTATTAATGGGAGATGCAGGGCTTGGGGTTCAATTCCTGTGCTGCTTTCAGTGGGATTTTGTGCCATTATCTCAGACTCATGTATTTTTAGGTGAGTAAGTAGGTATCCATATTTTATAGTAATAAGTGCCTGTAACTGCCACTGACAGGCAGATTGGTTCTAAGGGGTGGGTTACAGAATCAGAGGACGGTTTGGGTTGAAAGGGACCTTAAAGATGACCCCGTTCCATGCCCCCTGCCATCGGCAGGGACACCTTCCACTAGACCGGGTTGCTCCAAGCCCTATCCAACCTCACCATGAACACTGCCAGGGATTGGGCAGCCAAAGATTCTCTGGTCAATCTGTGCCAGTGCCTCACCACCCTCACAGTGAAGAACTTCCCCCTTGCATTTATGTCCCCTCTGTCAGTCTAAAGCCATTTCCTCTTGCCTTATACCTACTCGCTTTTATAAAATGTCCAAGCCGGGAATTTTCTCATTCTTACTTCCAGAAAATGACCATCACTTTGGCAAATGCTGCTTCTTTTGGAACCATCCCATGAACATGTGCTTGTGGCAGCAATGACTCAGTGACCTCCACCCCATGCTCTGCTGTATTTGGTCCTTCATCCACCTCATAATTCAGTCTGGGACTTTCCTCCAAAGTGCAAAAAAGAGTCTTAAATAAATGAGAATGAGATGATTGCACAGACCACATGGGTTTATTTGTACCTAAACCTGAGAGATCATGCTTGACTGTGTGGACATCATTGCCCAGATTCTGTGCAGGCCACTGACATCTCTCAGTATAAATGTAAAAGCTTCCCCCAGACTAGTCCTTGCTTTATTGACCTGCAAGGTTGTTCTTTTAATGTTGTTTATCAGCACAGTATTTCTGCAGGGTGTCTGCATCAACATTCCTGTGCCACCAGCCTGCCCGCTGAAGCATAGTATATTCTCCACTTTATATTCAAGACAGCTGAGTGATTCTCCTTACTTTGAGTGGCACACTGCCACCCATACATTACAGAGAGAGCAAAACTCTGAGGAATCATTGAAGCTAACCTTACATTACATGCATGATGGGCTTACCAGATGTCATTTCTTACATTGTTATGGTTTCATAAACTACACTGACATTGTCATTATGCTCAAAAATTTGATCCTACTCTGCTATTCTTAAAATGAATGATTCTGAAGGTTGTTGCATTAACAAATAAGAGTTTGCAGGAAGGCGGATTTGCAATAGGAGTTTGTGAATGGCTGGGTTATAACATTTGCTGGAAAATGGCATGACAACTGATTCATTGCTGGAGACAGTAACAAAAATGGCAATGCTAATTCAAAGGTTAGAGGATACATAAAGCTTTAAAAACAGATTTATTACAGTAGGTGGACTTACTTTGCTCAGAAACTGGAATTGCAGATGTCGTCCCTGTATTTATGAGACATTTAATTAATCAGTCATAATAAGTACCTTAAAAACTAATTCACTCTTATTAAGATCTACATTAATCTTGGTGCTTTCTCCACTGTGGCTTGTTTGTGACAGACAAATTCATTTGAGATACACAAAGAGGGGCAAGTCTTCTCCAGCAGAGCTTGCAGTCAGTATCACCCAGAACTTGTGAAAAGGGGAAAAAGAAAAAAGATGGTGATTATCCTTAACACAAAGGGAAGCACTATGCTTGCTTCCACGTAAGTTGAAAGGGGGAGCTTTGGATGTGGCTGGATGGGAGGTATCATGGGCAGATGAAGCCATGAGCAGCAGTCACATAGAGTTGTTCTTCACAAGAAACGGTGAATTTGAAGTAAGAATGTGCAGACACTCTCTGCTAAGTGATTTAAACAGGCACCACAGACAACTACAGCTGGAAACTCAGTCTTGCCCCGTTTTCCGGTTATAATTACAGAGATGTCTGTCAAACCCCTGACCTCTGTGGAAACTGCAGGTACTCCACATCTCTAAAATAAGACCAGGATGTCTGCAGGCAACAGGCAAACTCAGAATTAGGTCCAGTTTCTCAACAGGCTTGTCTTAAGAAAAACACACTAATTTCTGTAGGCCTTTCTTCATTTACATAATTGGGGAATGTGTCCTTGTGCCTTTCCAGAAGGACAAATACCAAGTATTTTGGGTTATTTTCTTTTTAAATTCCTTTCTTGAATGGTTTTCTCCTCCCCTGTCTTGCAATGAACACACAGAGGACTGCGACAAGAAAAGCAGAGACAATAGAGGACCCCAACAGCATACATTATTAACCATGTCTGCTTTCTCTAGTGTCCTTGCTGCTAAAATTAACACAGCCTGCATGGCACCCTGCCAAACCGAGCAAAGTGCATGTCATAAACAATACAGGTGGGTGCAACTGGGGACCAATTGTCCGTTCCTGTAAATGTTCCGTCATGTCCTTCTTGGCTTAATAACACCCTAGCTAACTAAACTGACTGATAGTTTTCACAGGCTAATAGCAACTCATTTGTCACAAAATCTGACTTTCAGTTGCAATAGCATCATAAATTTTTTGCACAACATGGCAAGCCTGGAAAGCAAATGTTTTTTTTCCCTTCTCTCATAGCTATAGTATCAGGTAGGCTAATGAAGAATTGAGTCTATTAGGGAAGCTGGAACAGAAGAAGGTACCAAAAAAAAAAAAAAAAAAGCAAAAAAAGGGCCTGAGGTTTCACTGGGGGAAAGCAGGCTGTGCTTGTTTTCTGTCGACTCATGTCCTTCATCTCTGAGCTTGATCAGCCCTATAACAAACCAGGTGATAGTTCCTTCCTCCCACTGAGCTCTGTTTGCCCTACAGAGGGCACCACTTATTCCTCTTACAGGGCTTGTCACAGGACAATCTTGCTCTGCCTTTCAGATTTCCGGGTGCAGTCATAGAATACCAGGTTGGAAGGGACCTCAGGGATCATCTGGTCCAACTTTTCTAGGCAAAGTATGACCTAGACTAGATGTCCCAGCACCCTGTCCAGCTGAATCTTAAAAGTGTCCAACACTGGGAAGTCTACCACTTCCCAGAGGAGATTATTCCAATGACTGATTGTTTTCAGTGTGAAAATTTTTGTGTCCAGTCAGAACCTCCCCAGGACTAACCTGTGCCTGTCATCCCTTATCTTTCCTATGTGACTCTCTGTAAAAAGGGAGTCTCCATCTTCTTTATAGACACTTTCAGTCCTAGGGGACACCTCTCTCCTCATGGGACCTGTCCCTGGTTAGAAATACTGAAGGACTCAGGAGTGGTTTTAGGCTCAACTGCAAGTACTCCCACTGTGTCCTGCCTCCACAGTGGATCAATAGCATGTCCCAGCATCCTCCTTTCCCAAATGGCCAAGTTTACACATAAAAGAAAATTGGGTCCCTAGGCCAGCTGGAAGCCAGATCTTCTCTGAACAGCTCCCATTTTGGGGCATGCACAGTGCAGGATGTCTAACATGGCTTAAGTATGTTGAGTTTTGGAAATCTGGCCAGGGAGGAGGATCAGGAAGGGAGAGTTCATGAAGCCGATAAGCAAATACTATTAGATTCCATGCATGTATGTACTCCAAAGGCAGTGAAGGGAGCCTGTAAGTCACATAATGAAAAACTGCAGGAGGTACATGATCACTTGTACATAAACCAGAAAATATTATCAGAAAATAACTTATAAGAGCAAGTTCTTCTTTTGCCTCCCAGATGCCTATCCCATGTTCAGATTTTCTCCCCACATTTCACAGGTGCTGATGTAACTGCATGAAAGGAAAAAAAATGCTAAACACAATTTTCTAGCCTGGTCTGACAGATAATTTCTAGCCATTGAGCTCTGCTTGTTCTCATCACTGGGGATGAAAAGTAGAGAGGGATGTTGAAGATCAGACCTGGACGAGGGAGGAGGAGCTGTTCCCTGGAGCATCTTTAGAAGAGTTAGGGAGCCATTTCCATCCCTGTGCAATACTGCTTGCTCCTGAAGTTCTCAGAGCTTGAATTACTGCACTCATTTCAGGCTCAGCAAACCATGCTTAATTGACCTACACCCTCCAGCTCAGGAGAGTTTAGGGCTCCCTGGACAGGCAAAGGAGACCTGAGGTAAAAGAGTGATGTTGATTGATGAAGTTAAATAATTCTTTCCAGGCTTCAGGGCAGAGAAACAGTCCTTAGTCATTGCTGTGGGACAGGGGATTGTCAAATGGAAGACTTGAGCTGCCATGGAGTAAGTATCAGAATTCACATTATATTAGTGGGATGAATGTTGATTTCAGTCAATCAAAAATAGGATTTTAAAGTTTTACCATACCATTGTATATCCTGCAGCATATATGTAATACAAGGAATAGCAAATCACATGCAACCACATCACATTTAGGTACATGATCTCTGAATTACCTTAAGAAAACAGAATATTCCACAAGTGTATTCAGGCATTTAGTTTCATTATAGCAGAGCATCAGGGAATTTAAAGAAGGTGAAAATTATGCGTGATGGCACTCCTTTAAATGGCAATACACCTTAAGTGTTCCCAAAATATGCATCGTGGTAGCAAAGGATTTAGCAGGTTTTCAAGCCACAGAAGCTGAGCAGGTGCAAATGGGTAAAGTTTCCTTGAAGTCTGAGATGTCCCTGAGTTCATTCCAGCAGAGGATCTAAACTGTATTTTATCAGACTGGGGAATACTCATTAGTTTTAATTGTGCTTTATATCCTCCACCCCACCATACCCCACCCCACCCCCAAAAAAAGAACCACCAAAAAACAGCCAAACAAAACCCATGTAATTCCTAAACCCAGAAAATGGTCACTCAAGTCCATCTGGAGAGCAACTCTCCCTGAGAGAATATCTGAAGATGCAGAAGAGGTTCAGTCTGCCTCTTTGCACTGCAGTTTGCATGGGAATGCACAAGGGACAAACCTATTTCATCTGTTGTATTGTGCATCTATCAGGCCTGAGGTGAGCAGGAAGGAAGTGTGCAAAAAAAAAACCCCAAACCCACCACCAACAACAAAAACCAAGCCAAAACAAAACTCAATTTATTGCAAGGAAAAAGGGAGAAAGGGAAAGGCAGGAGTTAAAACCTTGTTCTGCCGAGGAACAGGCAAAGCAGGTTATTCAATTGTTTGGGCTTGTTTAAACTCTCAGTAAGGATAACAACTTGATGCCTGAATTTCCAAAGCTTGTAGCAAAGCGGCTATGCTAGGCATAGGAAGAAGTTGTAAACTTTTTCTATAATCCCATAAGCAGCACAATGTTTCCTAGTGTCACAATGTTATGCAAGATACTATACAAATTGCCAGTAAAGCTCAATGTGATTAATTATTGAACAAGGTGAAATGGCTGTTGCAGCTGGTAAAGCTCCATACTCCACTTCCAGATCATGGTCACCTTGCAAAGGATTTCAGCCTTTGTATAACTTTGAACTCAAAGAACTATATCAGTCTCTTGAATTTCTCAGGTGATTTCAGTAAAATTACACTATATTTGACACTGGCCCATCATATCTTCTGTATATTCTTCTCTGAAAGATTAACAGGACTGGTTTTAAGTTCTTGTCATGAGAAACCTCCAGTCCTGTCTTATCCAGTAATTGCTAGAAATAATTTTCTGGCAGTTGCCCTCCTTGCTTTTGATCTTTTTGTCTGATCATCCCATTAGTCATTTTCTTCTGTAACATAAATGTCCATTTCAATTTCATTCCTATGCAGCTGATACCTAACTTTACTTCTTATTCCGTACCATATTGCCCTTCAGAGCTCTGGATGAACTTCCATGGCCCGCTACCATTAGTAATTGAGTATCTGTACATTTTTTAAAATTCTTCTCTTTTGTGCTGTAGAAGCAAGATGACCCTCACTTTCATCTGGACTGCTTTCCACACATGATTTGCACTTGTTCTGAGCAAGGGGCTTTGTCTCTTGTAGCAAAAGGTACCTATATGCAATCTGGGATGAGTTAATCACAGTGAAAGAAGGATTTGTCAGGTCATCTGGTGCAGCCTTTCCAATATTGCCCTGATTAGAAATTACCTGAGTTGGATTTCCAAGACAGTTTTCAATTTCATTCAATTCAGATTATTACTTGGTGACAAAGGGTCTCCAGAAATCTGGTATTTACCAGATGATTTGTTGGCTTGGAAACTTGGTAAACTACAAGCAGGAATACAGAAAAGGGAATATTGCAATTCTTGATATAAAATGTTATTCCACAATGTGGTGAAATAACTACCTGCCTTGTAAGCTTTGAAAGAAATTAATCCTGCAAATGCCTCTATTGAGATCTGAGAGGAAAGAGAAAATAAAATAGCTATCACCTCACATTAACTCATTTGGGTGGGAAAATCCACTGACAGCCAACACATGTGGAAGAGATTTCCTATACTCATACTCTTCAGATCACCTATATAGAGTCAAATACTGGTGTGTGTCTTGTGAGTTGTGTCTAGTCTTAGGTTTATTCTGATAGTTGTGTTTTAATTTTCTCCCCTGGAAATAGCCCTTTCTTATATATACCAGTTACTTGTCCACGCTATTCAGAATACCGATCATTATAAGAAAAACCCTGTGATCAACTTTGTCTTCTAGCAAAAAAACCCACCCAATTATTTTTTTTTTCCATAGAGTCATCTCTGCCAACTTGTGAATTAACATTCAGTTTATTCATCTAAGGCACAGGCTGGAGAAAGAATATGCAACAGCTCTCATATTTTATAGGCACAAGAATATATAATATGCTAATTTTGTTTTACTCTGTGACACGAAAGATAACATGTATACGAGTGTGTTTGAAGGATGTTTGTGCCACAAGCACTAAAGAAATTTTGCATTTATTCTAAGATTTTGAAGGTTCTTGGAAAAACATTTCTTCTATTCCCTCATAATATATATACAGCTTTTCTCAGGAATACTTGAACCTTTCACAGAGTGGTAGGCTAATCCCTCACTGCTTGTCATGTATTTTTAATAAAGCCTGGACAAAGCCATAGCTGAATTTTGTTATTGAAGAAGGGCTGGGCAGAATGATTTAACACAAGATAGTTAGTAAATTGAGCCTTAGGAAACAGTGGAAAGGATTCAAGAGCTGAGCAAAGGTTGATTTCTACATCAGAGTGCAAAGCAATGAACAATGATAAGGCAGAGTTTAATTTAGTAATGAACAGAGTTATCAATAACCTACTGGTTTTACACCAGCAATAACAATATAATTAGATTTGAAATCAAAAGATGGAGATGAAAAAACTCAATTAGTAAGATAAAAAATGTAAATTGTGGAAAGTGAAGTTTACTGGATTAAAGGAAGTATGAAAGGTTAATTGGGAGCAAGAACTGAAGAAAAACTATTAAGAAGAATCTGGAAATATGTTCAAAACAGTGCTGGAAAAATTGCACAATAAAGCTGGGAACCGCGCACCTAGGAAAGATAAGGAAATTACATACAGCCATACCTCTCTGCATAGGGAGGAAAGATATTTATATAGTAAAAATTCTGTTTATGGCGAACATAAGGTGGCAAAACATCCAGGCAGTGAGGAGCTTCACTAGAGCTTGGGTACTGAAAGCTCATCATCTTCTTCCTCCTGCAAACCCCACTGTGACGATGTCCCTCACCCCCAACAGGGCCCCTGCACTGCAAAAAAGTTTTGCTGGTGTGGGGGCATGTCCCACATCTGCTCCTGGCTGCTCCTTCATACTGGGAGCTTGCACCACCTCACAGAAGTTAGAAGAGAAGGATGGCCAGCTGTGCTGCACCCAGAAAATTGCAATAGTGACAGCTGCTGGCTGGGGGGAAGCAGCTCAGATATGTCAAGTAGTTCAATTTTTAACTCTCCTCCTCTTACTTTGTTTCCTTACCCTTTTTGTTAAGATCTAAATGGCTGAAGGAGAATGGCAAGTGAAAGGAATGGAAGATTTGAAGCTTTGAATCCATCTTTAAAAAAAAAAACAGAACACCAAACAGAACAACAAAAAGTATCGCCTTTCCCAAAGCTGCCCAAATAAACAGTCTTCTCTGAATTGAAATATTTCACAGTAATACTTAAAATTATTATTTTCCAGCCTATGGAAAATTCATTTCATGTAATGTGGGAAAAATCAAGACATGGCTGAACTGAGCTTTCTGAGTCTCAGCTGATGAGAAAGGCAAAACATTAAATCAGTCATGTTAGGCTTGTGTGGGAGATAAATCAGTCTTATTGTGGTTTCCATTTGGCTTAGAAATGAGCCCCCCTGTATGACTGGAAATGGACATAATGTAGACAGAGATTACAATAACATAAACTTCCAACCTGGCCATGAAACAATAAATGTAGTTATGGTTTGAATTTGTGGACTGTAACTTTAGCATAAGTACAAAATTGCAAACTTCTTGTTTCATAAGGCTTGGCTAAGAAAACATAAGGTGCAGATTCACTTCAGTCATGAAAAGAAATAAAAAGTAAATGTTCCCTGTAACTCACACATTCTGAGAGTTACTTTGCAGGTACTTTGCATGCTAAGGTGCACTTTTTAAGTTTAAAAACCTCAAACTCATGGATCTAGTCTCAATGTTCGCATAAAGAAGTACTGTTTCTGATGACAAGAATTTATGATGGATGCCTCAAAGGAAGACTAGAGCCCAAAATAAACAAATGAAGTTTTACCTTTATAGCCAAGGATTGCTTTGAGTAGTAAAATGTGGATTTTCACCTCTTCTGCAGCATTTTTGTTATGACTAATTGAAGTCACTCTGGATTTTCCTAATAGTAATCCTAGTCACTGATTCTAGGTCTTGAGATGTTCTTAATTTCATCGACTCACTGAAGAGGTAAGCTCCACTGGGAAATCAGTGTTTTACATATAAAAACATTTGTCTTTTTAATTTATTTTAATGTCCTTATGCCCTAGTGTTGATATGGGGGAAGCAGAATTTCCCATGCTGCCTTCTCCAGGCCATTTGTTACCTACTAAACACTGATATTCTCATGCCATTTGCTTCTTTTTCTAGGTAATTAGTCCTCACCCTTTCAGCCTCTACTCACCAAATTTATTCAAGACAGAATCTTTTTTTTTACCCCCTTTCCTTGAATCCCTGCTAATTTTGCATATTCCCTCTGCCATGAGATATGCCAGGCACATTCCAGGTGAGTCTTAATCGATGCTAAGCTCAAAAGTTTTTGATACTTTGTCTGGTTCACCCTTTTGACCATTACATATTTCAACTTAAACCCGCTTTATGAACCAGAGAGAAGTATTGAGCAGATTTTGCTATTACATCTCTGTGCAGGTTACATTATTTAAAAAGGGAAAAAAGAAAATTGATTAAATTTAATTATTGATTTAAATATTAATTTACAGATATATGATAAGTTTTAAATGCTCTCCAAATGAATGAAATATGATTTCCTGAATTCCTCTATAATTTGTGCCAAAAGAAGGAATTGTAGTCATTTTCCAAATGAATTTTGTTACAGCATATTTTATATGTGCTCAGTGTGTCTTCTCAGCATATAGAAGTTAGTGACTGTGGAAAGGTGGATACTAGTATTTGGGCATAAATTAAACTCATCCAAACATAACAGCTACATTAAATTTTCTCTTTTCCTTTCACATTATGAAGCACTTTGAAAATTCCTTTTGACATCTTACTAAAAGGCTGTGAGAAGCAACTTTCTTCCAGCTTTTCCTTTGCATTAGTAAACTTTTTATTTTGCAAAGTTTTGTCTCAAGATATTTCAGGCAAGGCTGTGACATATTTTCTGTTAACTTTAAACATTCTGTTCATAACATTAATTCTGTCTTTTTTTTTGCACTGCTGTACAGGTTTTCCTATCTTGACCTTAGGAAGCCAAGATGAAACTGGAAATTGAAGAGAACTCCTTCTCTAGAACTGCAGCAGCTCTCAGAGCTTCTTGCATGGAGCAGGAAAGACCCAGCTCAGCGGTAGAAGGAGGGGAAAGCACGTAGTAAAATCAGAACAGACTGTTTTGAAGGCAAAAGGGGAGGGCAGAAATAGCACATTTTGGAGATAACAACATGATATTTACTTGCATGGATGAAGAAAATTTAAAAGTGTTACTGTTCATCTATCTAAACGCTTCACAAACGAGAGATGCACACAAAGGACCAAACCTATCAAGCAGTCTGGTTTGCTTCTTGATCCACTGGTCACCATCCCAACTCTGCAAGCACAACTTCACACATCCTTTGGTAAAAAGCATCTACCCCACATGGCAGTAGCTTTGGTACATCAGATGTATCAGGGATAGGTGACCACTTCTTTTCCAGGCTGACACCTTCCAGGGATGCTACACCTAAAGTGACTGCTACTTTGGGTTACACTTAGGCAAATGAAAGTTTGGACTTAGTAAAACTTCTATTGTGTTTCTTCCGCAGACATTGCAAATACATTTAAAGAAGAGAAAATATAAATGATGTCATTATACATGGTTACACTAAGCTTAAATAGATGCAAACCCCAGTGTGTGCTACAAGAGGCAATTTTTTCATTATTTAGTTGGACCTGTTGGCTATTTACATTTAATTTGTCTTTTTCCTGGTAGACAGTAATTAACCTAAGCAGCCTCGCCAACCAAGTAGCGAGGACTTTGTACTGGAGCAGAGCAAATTAAACTTTGATGAGATGATGATGACTGCCAGCTACTTAAAGGTGAATCATAAAGGCTTTAAAAACCCTGCTTGCAAGATTCTCAAATGTGAAGAGAAGCCTTTAGATTTAAAAGGTAATTAGTGCTGTAGTTAAACAGAATTTGAAATTAAAATGAGGACCAACACATTTTCCTGGAAGTTGATTTTAATTTCTCTGGCCAAGATGACTATTTCATAATAAACCTGCTGGAGTTTGAATAACTGTTATTTCCCAAGCCAGTATTTTCCATGCCTGGGGAGTAAATCATTCAGTTGCATTAGTCTTTGGTCTTTTAGGACCAGCTGCCCACTTCATCTGAGCAGCAGCCTGTGCTCTGACTGTGTGGCATCACAGTCACCAATGCCTTGCTTGGTGCTAAGGAGTTCTGCAGAACTGGATCCAGCCTGACAGATTTTCAAGAGTAATCTAAGAGCCATCTTCCTTTCCCACCTTTACACAGCCAAACACCCTACAGGCCCCTGCTCAAACCTAAAACATTTAGCCTATCAAAGACACACAGCACAGAAATAGCATTTTGGCTGAATAGTTCCTGGCCTCCTGTCTGTGCTTCAATCCCTTTACATGCCCTCAAAGGCAGGATTACTAATGTGTATGTACCAAGGCTCCATCAATATTCACAGAGTTGCCACAAATAAGAGGTTTACATGTGGATACTGTACCCATTTCAACTCTCAGAGCAGCACTGCAGTAAGGCCAGATGCTGCTTCCAGACATGCTGTTGCTCTGTCCCCATGTGGGACTCACAGGGCTTGCAGAATTCTGGATGTAAACCTCGTCCCCTGCTCCTACAGCCTGACTTGGGTTAGCCAAGCAAATAATCTAAATAGGCGTCGTTACTAACAAGGTTATGTAGCAAGTGACAGTTTGCACACTCTGCAAGTCTGTGAGTGCTGCTGCCTCCGCCATGCAGCAAATGTATATCCCACAGTTTAATGAATGATAGCTGAGTATGGCAGACTAGACAGCACAGTCAAGCAGGGAGATGGCTTTATCTCCTGTGTGTGTTGTAATTTCCTTTGGACCTTATAGTCTTTAATATTATCTGGGATGATAACAGCAACTGAGAACATTTTTAATATTCCTTTGTTACTCCAGTGGTGCTAGGACCATGTTGCTTTGTCTTGTTCACTGCTTCCCATCCAAAACTATGCTGAAGGCAATTAGGAACTAATCCCGTACTTGTATCTTGAAACTTGAAGATTGTGCCAGGATCTGTGCAAGTAGTTTCAATGCCTTTATCACCTGAAGATCCAGTTCTACAAGTATTTCTGTATGAAAAAGACTCTATTTTGGGGTTAGGAGGCCATGTGCCAGAACTCCAGTCCTAAGCACAGAAGCAATGAAGACCCATTGTGGAGTTTCAGACCCAAAAGGAGTTCATTGACCGAAGTGGCTGCCAACTGGAACTGGGGCCCTTGATTAAAAAGACAGCAGTCTGCAAAAGTTTAAGGGACAATTGAACACAAAGTTGGCCATAACATATTTCTGTGCTGCAGCTTTCCAGGGCAATGGGCAGGTGAGACCAGAATGGACCACAAGCCTTTGGACTTGAATTTACAAGGACACCTCCATTGAAGTGCCCCTTGATTTTCTGAAATCAGAGTTTTAGAGTTGGGGGCCAAAAAGGGCAGCAATAAGCTAAAGAAAAGGTAGGAGAGCCTGTTTGAAAAACAGCTGTTTGACAGTGCCAGCCAAGCAGAGCCAGTCACTGGAAAGAGCTTACAAACTTCCAAATCCTGAAGAAAACCCCAGGAGGTCCTCTTTGGCATCCTATCTGCTAGTCTGACCCAGATCCTCTAGTGTCAAGCAATGGCTCCAAGATACAGATAAGTTGATAGGACCTCCACTATGTACCAAGGATGCTTGTGCATCTATATGAAGCGTTTTACATGAACCTATTTGCATTTTTTTTCCAGTGTACACTGTAAAGGACAGTTTCTACAAGAAGGTAATTCTCAGACTGCTTCCCAAAACAGACTTTAAATCTGACAGATGAAATATACTGGGAGTTCTATATACTGTAAATTTCAGTGATTTACAACACATTTTGGTTGATACGCTGGAGGGAAGGAATGCCATCCGGGGGGACCTCGACACGCTTGTAAGGTGGGCTGATGTCAACATCATGAAGTTTAACCATGCCAAGTGCAAGGTCCTACACCTGGGTCGGAGCGATTCCAGGCACAGCTACAGGTTGGGCAAAGAAGAGATTCAGAGCAGCTCTGCGGAGAAGGACTTGGGGGTGTTGGTTGATGAGAAAATGAACATGAGCCAGCTTCAGTGTGTGCTCACAGCCCAGAAAGCCAATCTTATTCTGGGTTGCACCAAAAGGAGCGTGACCAGCAGGTTGAAGGAGGTGATCCTGCCCCTCTGCTCTGCTCTCACCTGGAGTATTGTGTGCAGTTCTGGTGTCCTCAGCATAAAAAGGACACGGAACTGTTGGAACAATGCAGAGGAGAGCCACGAGGATGATCAGGGGACTGGAGCACCTCCCGTATGAAGACAGGCTGAGGAAGTTGGGGCTGTTCAGCGTGGAGAAGAGAAGGCTGCGTGGAGACCTCATAGCAGCCTTCCAGTATCTGAAGGGGGCTATAAGGATGCTGGGGATGGACTCTTCATTAGGGACTGTAGTGATACTACAAGGGGTAACGGGTTAAAACTTAAATAGGGGAAGTTTAGATTGGATATAAGGATAAGTTCTTTCCTGTTAGGGTGGTGAGGCACTGGAATGGGTTGCCCAGGGAGGTTGTGAATGCTCCATCCCTGGCAGTGTTCAAGACCAGGTTTGATGAGGCCTTGGGTGATATGGTTTAGTGTGAGGTGTCCCTGTCCGTGGCAGGGGGGTTGGAACTAGATGATCTTAAGGTCCTTTCCAACCCTAATTATTCTACGATTCTATGATGTGCTCCAGACTGGCTGGGCTCCAAGCACATATGAAGATAAAGGAATACAAAAGCATTAACAGCATTATAGGACATAACAGCTTACTCCTGTGTTGAAGCTGAGGTTTGACATATGTCACTAGTATTAGATTATTTTATCCCCTCTTCTTTGCAGTCAGCAGAGTTCCTGCATTATTTAAATCACCAGAAGCAGCACTAGTTGGAGATATCAGTGACCCTAACTTCAACATTTAAGGTTTTTCTGCTGCTTATTTCACTCAGGGCTTACTTATGTTTTGATGAAGGACCTCTCTCCCAGGACCCATTGTTCTGTGCAGCTCTGCATGAAGTTTGCTGAACATCATTGTAAAAGCTGCCTGCATTGCTTCCCTGGGTGCTGCAGTGACTAGGTGTAGTCACAGACCAGAATTGCGTTTTCATGGTTCATTCTCTTACAAGCTTTTGGAAACAGCCTGAAGCCATTTTTTCAGCTCTAGTGCTGTGGAACAAAAATTTTCCTTATCACTCTCTGAAGTCATAGTGCACATACACACCAGAGACTTACTGAGGAGAGAAGCAAACATTTGTTCCCAGCTAATGACTTCTGCTCTTTAGTCAAAATAGCAGAGCTTATTAGAAGGTAGGTTGGAGTCTGACCCCTCCAGCCTGCTCCAAGCAGGTGTGATCTTTTCTAGTGTTAAGTATTTTGCGCAAGTTCTCCTAAAGGACATAATTTTGAAGATTTGCAAGGCTGAACCATTTGCTACAAAAAGCAGAATGCTTGCTAATCATGAAGAAAACATCACTGTACCATACTGTCTTCACATATTCTTTAGTCATGATAGTATTCATCGTATTTTGTGATCAAAAAAGAATCACAGACTGGTTTGGGTTGAAAGGGACCTTAAAGCTCATCCAATTCCAACCTCGTGCCATGGGCAGAGACACCTTCCACTAGACCAGGTTGTTCCAAGCCCTGTCCAGCCTGGCCTTGAACACTGCCAGGGATGGGGCAGCCACAGCTTCTCTGGGCAACCCGTGCCAGTGCCTCAGCACCCTCACAGGGAAGAACTTCTTCCTAATATCCAACCTAAATCTACCCTCTTTCACTTTAAAGCCATTCCCCTTGCCCTATTAATACCACTGCCAAGGTGAAAAATCGTATCACCTTTTCATCAAGAAAGCTGCTACCCTGTGTGCTTGCAGCAGTGGGCTTCCTTGCACCCATGCTTGGGAGGGAACGGGGGTCTCAACTGGATTCCATCTGTGTTTGATAATGTGTGCCAAAAGCCTCATACCAAGAAGCCACAATGCCCATTAACTGACATTTTCCAGCTACAGTCAAGGCAAACCCTTGTTCAGTAGGATCTACTTTGCAACCACAAGTAGACTTCACAGGATTAATTCAACACTCATGAGTACTTCTACTGCTTAGACCACGTGCATTGCAGTTAGAGATGCAGACATTACAAAATAAAACTCTTTACATTATCAACTCCCTGATCTAACATCTTTTTTTCACAGTGTTTTGCCTTATGATGTCTGCTCTAAGGTCAGTATTTAGTGTTCATCATTGTAGTCTAGCAATATCTTCAATTATCCTTTACTTTCACACTAATGATCTTCGCAACTGGCTCTTAGGAGATTAAATACCAACTTAAATACATTCTTTTTGTCTGTGATTTTCAGAAAGAAAAGCTTCTTTGAAGTTTTAGTGATTTGCCTGCACACACACACATTCGAATCAACTTACGGATTTTTTTTTTTTTTTTCCTCAGGAGTTCATGACAACTGTAATTCTTGTTTTTAAATACAGATTTCCTTACAGGTGAAGATAATTTAAAATGTCTGCCTGAGGTCTGTGTGGTAAAATTAGTTGCAAACAAACAATAAGCGAGAATTGAATTTATCTCAGGTTATGTGAAAACTGTGATTATCTACCATACACATGGGTTTTGTACCATCTCCACTGTTGCTTTTGCTTAGAACAGAAGTGTTGCACTTTTAATTACCATTTTTTCCCTTTTGTCTTCATCTTTTACTGGCGATTCTTTTTATATGTATATACATATAGGTACATATACATATATACACACATCAAAGTATGTACATATATACACACACACATCAAAGCTCTTGCCCCTGCTTTTGGCAATTAAAGCATCCTACCAAAATTAATTGGGATATTATTTCCTAATTTTGATCTTGTTTTCACTTGACCAATTTCATTTTCATCGCTATAATAACCACCTTATCATAGCTTCTTTCATTAGGGATTAAACAGTATTTTCCTATTTTGGAAGTAAGTATTAGTTTACCTAATTATTTTTCACTACTTTATTTGAAAATTTAGTACAAGCATAAAAGAAGAAACAAAAAATGTTTTATTAACTATCCATTTTAATTGTAACAGCATTTACTATTCATAGCAATATTCATAAAAATCACTTGCCCTAATTCCTCAATCATCCCCTATGCAAATGCTTGGAAAAAGAATTAGCTAATTGGAGTAGGTGATAGTTGAACAAGGACATTGGGGTTCACTTTGAGCAAGGGAGAACATGCAGCTCATTAAAGCTCTGCATTTTAAGCATGACTGGGGGAAATTCCTGCTCCCTTAAGGTATCTTCAGTACCTATTCCTAAGATATCTTCACCATGCAGGTAATATGGGCATCAGGAGCGCATATCAGGAGCACCCGCGGTAACTAAATAACCTGAAGCATCTCCTGGGCTGTCTACTATAAAAGAGGTTTGATACCACATACAATTACAGATCATTTTACAGCTAGTTTCACACTCCAAATTAAGATAACACTAATAGCACTGGAAAAAACTCAAGTAATAATTGAAAGAGAAGGAGATTTAAAACACAGGAGGACAGCAGCCTCTTGAGGTTTGTTCTATAAGCTTATGGAGGTAAACAGAACCAAGGGAGGAGAAGCATGACAGATGTTGGTTCAGCGTAAATGCCCACCAGCTTTTGTTGTACTTCCTAAGAACAAATATGGGTGGACGAGGGTGAGAAGTTACCCATCCCCATTCCCAGAAACACCACCAGCTTGATCTCCCCTGCCAGCCTGACATCTGGGCTGGCACAGGCTGCAAGCATAGCTGGGGACTGCTCCAAAAGACCCACAGAGAAATGGAAACCCAGCTCATTTCTACCATCAGAATCTGCAGAAGTCATCTCACTGACAGCCTTTACATTTTCAAACTGAATTTAGAGACAATTAAAATAAACTTCCAGAATGAGTATAATATGTCTTAAGGCAGCCCTGTATTTCAGCTATTCTGCTTACCAACAATAGCTACTCCTTGTGAAGAAGCAGCAGCACCCACCTCCACAAGCATGCAAAACAGGCTGCCCCAAAGCCATATAACAGGCTCTGTGGCTTCTTCAGCCCCACCACCTGTGGGTTTGGGCCAACAGCTGATGAGAGGATGGTTTTAACACAAGTTGCTAACTAACTCTTTATGAATGCAGCTTTTTCATTTTCTTTTGTGGCTGAAGATGCTTTCAATAAATGTTAAAATCCAATATAAGATTGTCTTCAAAGAGTCATCTTGTCAGTCTCAATTCTCTCTTTAGTCAGTGGGGAGCAAACATAGAATCATAGAATGGCTTGGGTTGGAAGGAACCTTAAAGATCATCTAGTTCCAGCCCCCTGCTAAAGGGGTCCGCTAGACCAGGTTGCTCAAAGCCCTGTCTAGTCTGACCTTGAACACAGGGATGGAGCATCCACCCCTGGCATGCTTTAAAGTGTTCTTCTACTTCCACTGTCTACATTGGGATGAGAAGCATTTGTGATGGGATTACTTATTCTACTGATTATAATAGAAATCTACATTACAAGGTATGATAGATAAATATTTGACATAATATAAGCGTACATGTAGGCTTCTGCTTTTGATCAGACAAGTTCCACATCTTATGCTTGATACTGGTATTTTGATCACATTAATCTTCTGAAATTGCTTTTGATAGGAACACACTTTAATGTAGGATAATTAAAGGTGAAGACCTCTCTGAAAACTGAACATAGAGAAACTTGTAAGTTACCATAATCCAAAGTAAGTCTTCAGCAGAATTCACCTGTCTGTACACAACAATAAAACAAACTAAGAACAGTTCATATTTATTACCAGCTTTCAGATCACAAAAATGAAAAGGCAATAAATATTGTAAACTAGTAAAGTAGACATTAGAGCAGCCCTAAGATATAAAATTGTGAAGGCAACTCAAAGAAAAGAATGACCACCTTCATTTAGCTGCTGCCTGATCATTGCATCTGGGAGGTCATAAAAGTGCCTGGGAAATACAGCCTGGAGAGGACTTCCAGCATCTTTCTGAAAGATCACTTATCTCCTGAAAAGGGATGCTGTCATAGCAAAGAGGGAGGAATGGGCTGAATGCTAAAATATTCAAAATGCCATAGATAATTGAATAGTTAATAATCTCATTTACTCAAGTTCAGTATGCCTCAAAATGGCATTCTCAAGTGTTTTCATTTTTTCTTCATCAGATTCATGCAGGGTCCTTCTTGGGCTCAAATACCTGCTAAAGTGAGGGTATTTAGTGGAATGAATGTGTTGCCAAATCCATGACTGCACAACCCTGCCTGCATGGAGCTGCAGTTGCAGCCTTCTCCAACCTGCTGCTCTTCAGCAAAGGTCCATATGGTTTGGTGCTCTGCTCAGAGAGTTAAAGGGATCTATTGCATGTAGCTTTTCACAATGAAATTCTGCCAGTGATGCAAATAGATTTCTCAAATTTTATTTCACTTTTGTCTGTACATATGAAATCCCCACTTGCACATGAAGATAAAGTAACTGTGCCTTGATGTAGCACTTACATAAAATCATAGAATCATCCAGGTTGGAAAGGACCTTTCAGATTGTCAAGTCCAACCTTTACCCCATGACTGCCAAGACCACCACTAAATCATGTCACTGAGGGACTCATCCTCAGAGTCTTTGAACACTTCCAGGGCTGGTAATTCCACTGTTTCCCAGGGAAGCCTGTTTCATGTGCAGATGCTGCTTACACATGCACATGGAAGTGCAGCTCCTCACCAGTGAGAGCATTTCCTTAATCACATGTACCTATTAATGGTTATGGAAATCACAAATGGAATATATTTAGCACTTTGTCATAAAGAATGATTATCTTAAGGTATCTGAGGCAGTGCTCTTTTGTTTTACTTAAATCTTTCTGATGAATTGAATGGCAAAATCTTGTTTTGTGGAGCAGCCTAAGAAAGTGCCTTGCCAGCGGTAGCGCCAGGAACATGAACACACATCATGTCCCAGTTTAATTCCTGACTTCCCCCTGAGGGTTTAACCCATTGGAAAAATGGAAATCTGCTCTAAAACTGAGGCCCCTGTACCTTTCCAGAGTGGAGTTACAGCCAAGGCCACAGCTGGGGCCCTTTTTCTCATCTCCTCTGGGCTGGCACTCAGGAGAGATGCTGGCAGCCCCTGGGTTCCACACTACCCAAGGATGATGGTGAATACTCTCAGCTATCAAGTGATTGATTTTGAACATATATGATATTTTTTGAAATAATAGTTTCCATTTGCAGACTTCTCTCTGACCAAAAGCAGTGGCTCAGGCAATATTGTGACTCCAAAACATCCCTCGACTATCCAGGATACTTCCAGTAACTTGAGGACACAGGCAAGGCAGAAGGCCTTTGTGCTAGTGCACTATTCACAGGAAGGTTAATAACATTTGGGAATGTACCAGGCTGAGAGCTGTAAGATTTATCTGGCACAAATTCAAATTGGATTTAAGGGCTTATACAAGACAGAGCTGGTGAATGATTTCAGCTGGGTCCTTCACACAGGGAATAATTTCAACTGTAATGCTAAATACCTCCAAAGTTTCAGTCAACTACGAATCTAAGTAGTATTAATGTCTTCAGATGCTCTGGTGCAAAGAGAAAGGAACATTATCTGCCATGATTCCATAAAAGATTTCCTTCTACCCTGATGGCTTAAAGATACGTAGAGGATCATAAAGTAGCATGGATGTGGTTCAGCAGAAGGCAAGCCCAGCAGAAGATTATTGGCAAACCCTGCTCTCCATGCCTCTCCATCTTTCTCTTCCATTGATCGCTGAGGATCACTAACTACATCTTAATGCCTTGGTTAAGGCGTAAAGAGCATTGACTCAGCTGGTAATAGTGCTTTCCTGGGCTTTTGAATTCCTGGAGTAGTTCAGTGCAGAAGAATTTTGCTCTGTATAAATGTTTACCTGTCTATTCTCCTGCTTGGCAGGTGAAAATTAAATGAGCAGCTTGGGTGTATACTACAGGTCTTCAGGGTCTTCTACTGTTCATCTCACATGGGAGAAGCCTTCAAGGAGATCAGATCTCATCTTAAGCACTCAAATATGTGAATACATGCAATAATTTCCCTTGCTTCAGCTTCCCTGCCATTTTTCCGCATACGTGTGTGTTTGTGTGATATCAAATGCAGCAGGAAAAGGTTGTACAACTTTCTCAGGGTCAGAGCAGGTCCACCCAACCCCAGGGGCACCCACAGCCTGTCTTCAGGGCAGGACTTCTGAAGACAAATTTTTGATCTCCTGGGAAAGGGCCTTAACCCCTGCCCAGCTGTACTGAGGTGTTCCCCTTCCCACCTCCCCAGCAGAGTGGTGCTCAGCATACACTCAGCTGGCGAAGCCCTTCAAATGCTCCCTTGCAGGCAAATGGGAACAGCCTGAAGAGAGAAATTCAGATTTCTCAGAGATAGACCTTTTCTTTCTCAATGCTAACTATTGAAGGATGAAAGGGGAAGAGGTCTTTTACCATGTAATGAGTTATGCCAAAATGCTCAAAAACTGTACAAATAGTCAAAACAATTAATCCTAGAAATGACAAACTGAGTTGCATTCTCATGTCCAGGTTTCATGTTCATGTTTTGCATGGCTGAAGCGATTTGCTGAATTCAGCTTGAATTGGCAAATAGCCTTGGCCACTTCCATGACTGCATTCTTCTTAGAGATGAAATATTAAATGGGGAAATAAAGAACGTCTGTCTGCACTAAAAAGGTGAAGTTTGTGCTCCAGACGTGAGCACAGATCTGCTCTGTGACTCTGTGTGTGCACCACTGCCAGCAGGCAGGTTTCTGGTGACTGATGGATATCAGGACTACACATCTCAGCCACTTACTTTTATTAAAATGTTTTTTCATGTATTGTAATTTCTGTTATTCAGTCCTTGCAGGGAGCAGAGAGCAGTGCAACTGTTAATGTGAGCAGCTTCCTGAAGCCTTTTGCTTGAGTCATGGAAAAAAGTGCCTTAAACAATATCAATCTATGATCCTGCTGTGGTTTTCAGAGCTTATTTAAAAAAGATTACCAAACACCCTCCCAGAGGAAAACTGCACCTTCTTTGCCCTAAAAAGGGCCCCAAAGGGAAACCTTTGCTTCACTCTACACCAATGAGATACCAAGGAAGAATCATGTCCTGAACTTTGCATAGGACATGCTCTTAAACACAGATTGAAAGCAATGCTGGAAGCAGGACTTCAGTCTTTGGACTATTGATGCTGCTAATTAATATGTTTTTTCTCTTACATATCCACCCTGATTCAGCAGTCCTGCTTGGACAACTGACCTGTATAGCTCCAACTATTGTGCATAGGACAGGACAACAACAGGGCTTGGGTATCTGGTAAAATCCTTATTTTCAGAGGTGCTTCTGGCAGTATAGTATGCAAATCCCTCTGAATTACACCTAACCCCATCAGGCTTGATTGAAAAGCACAGTCTCACGCTGCCAACATCGTGATTTACACAGCAACACACCACATGGTGTTTTTGAATCCATTGGTAAAATTAAAACAGTTTTTACGAGAAGTAAACACAAGGATCATCTCAAGGATGATCTCTATACGTATATTTGTATAAAATTTAGGCATGATGTAGAAAGACCTATGTCAGTAATAACGCTGGGGAAACAGAGACAATATTGCTACATATTGTTAGAAATTGTATAGTTTCTTCCTTGGGATTTTACCTGAGAACAACCAGCTGGTGAAGGAGACACATAGGAACTGTCTGGTCATCATCAGGCTGTTTTTTCTGCTGCTTTCACAGGGAATACAAGATCTTGGGTATATATATGATTGGGATAGTTGTACAGGAAATCAGCCATTACAAATCCTCCTGCTTATATATGATAATACCCATGATGTCTGTTGTTATTAGTGATGATAGTCCTGTTTTACTATTATTCATCTAACAGCGGTAGGAAATAACCTACTGCTACTGAGAGTGAGAGGATACCAAAAAATGGTGGGACAAGAAAAAAAAAGGTCATTAATAATATCAATAAATTGGGAATAGACATAAGTGTCCTCCAGAGCTTGTGCTGATGTACTACAATGATTGTTTTGACTTCAGTGGTATTTTCTTCAGGGCTTTTCATCCTTGGGTGGATCCAGGGACACTTGCAAGTATCCTGAATAATAATAGCTAATAATACCTAGATTGAAAAGCTACGAAAAAGGGGGAAAGCAGTTCATTGTGTTCACTCTTCTTCAGTTATTATTAGAATACGCCACTGATAATACAAGAAAAGATCTTCAGCTACAGAAGAGATAAAACAAATCTGGATGTGGAAAGGATATGCATAATAACAAATGCTTATGGCATGCTGTAGCCCCATACAACATGACAGTAACACCTGGAAGTTGACTCTGCTATATGCCTACAGAAAACAGCAACAGTGCCACCTCCAGCACTCTGAATGAGGCCTGGACTCACTCATGCCTTAGCCCTTCTAAGACCTACATTAGCATTTTACTTCCAGGATACTGAAGGGAAATAATAGCCATAGCAGGGCCTTGAGCTTAGAAATAGGCATTTTGAACCTTAACCAATGTCCTGGGTTCAGCAGTAGCAGTCATTTTTCTCCTCCTTGGTAGCTGGTGCAGTGCAGTGTTTTGACTTTCAGCTCGGGAACAGAGCTGATAACAAGGATGTTTTGGTTTGGCCAAGGACTTTGTGAGCCTCATGCTCTGCCAGGGAGGAGGGGAAGGCGGGAGGAAGCAGAGACAGGACACCTGACCCAAACTGACCAAAGAGGTATTCCATACCACAGCACGTCATGCCCAGGATGTAACTGGGAGTTAGCCGGAAGGGCTGGGACTCCAGGCTTGGAGGAGGTATCGGTCGGTGCTTGGTCGGGCTGAGGGGGGACGAGTTATGGGTTGGCTGGTGCTGAGGTGTTGTATTCTCTTCCCTTGTTATTTCCTTTATCATTATTATCACTGGTGGTAGCAGTAGTGATTTGTGTTATACCTTAGTTACTAAACTGTTCTTATCTCAACCCGGGGGAGTTGCATTCTTTTCGATTCTCCTCTCCATCCCCCCGGGAGTAGGGGGAGGGAAAGAAGGGGGGGGGGTGAGCGAACGAGTTACCTGACTGGGTTTAAACCACGACAACCAACCATCTCCACCATGAACAGTTACAGATGGCTGTAGCTGTGCTGATCCTCATTTAGTAGATGGGGAGGGGACTATCGGGCAGTGATGTTCTTGGCAATCCCCAGCAGACACAATGCCACAGTGTCAACCAAGCCACCACTGGACAAGCACACCGTGATGTACCCAGTTTCAAGGAAAGGGTGGTTATTACACCTTCCATGAGAATGACAACAGGGACTATGCAAAGCAGGAATTTACAGCCTGTAAGTGTTCACATCTCATTCCAAAACACATAGAAAAGCCTGACATTTCCTCAAAACCCCATGATTTTATACAGATCCCAGGAACTTGCCCTTCAGATAGCTGTGCTACATGCTGATGAGTCAATCTGTTGCACTGGATGTCTTTGGAGAAGGACAGAAATAATGCTCCCACTGTCCCATGAAGATTGCTGGAGAGGAAATGTCAGCCAATGGCATATGTGGGGTATTGAATGTGCAGGCACTGCAGCCATGAGGGGACCAGACGGGCCCGGGCATCTGCTTGCAAAGATGAGGCCAGGCAGAAATGAATCCTGGCAGATGGCTGAATGGGGTGCTCCATCCTCTCCTTGTGCAATGGCCTTGCCAGCCACACTGAAGCACAGAGCAGAGTGTGTTTCTGGAAGACTAAGAAATGAAGTCACACAGCACTAGGAATGCATTGCTCCTGCCATGGGCAAAATGGGTCAATTATTTAGCATTCACGGTCTAAGGCTGAGCACAGATGTGTGTGCTACAGTGTTGTTTACAGGAAATTGTTTCCTTGAGTGACACATTGAAGGTCATGGTTTATCAATCATGTACAAAGTAGAGATGATACGGTCGGTTGTAGCACCTTCCTCCTGTAAAACACATTCCAAGGGAATGATTGTTTTTGCCATCTTCTGTGGGAAAAGTGACAGACTAAGATCACTCTCTTCCTTTGAACTGTGCTTTTAGCTCCTCACTGTCTTTCCAAGTTTATTTCACACTTTCTGTGTCTGGATCCCCTGTACACAAAGCGACATGCTGTAAATATTTAAAAATATTTATCCATGTGTTTTTCTGCACTTATTTTCAAAATCTTCCTCTTAGTGTCTTGCCTCGCAATGGTGATCTAAGTGGTTATGCAAACCTCTCACACCTAAAATAGTACAACAAGGCAACGGCTTTGGAGCAGTAAGTAACTGAGCAGTGAAAATATGAAGCTTAAAAAGAAAAGTCTCCTTTAATAATGAATTCTAACATGGAACAAAAAGAAATCAGAGATCCATGTTCAAGAAGGGACCAATGTGAGAAATCTGCCTGCTGATGCAAAACTGATGTGGTTGTAGAAATGGCAAAGAAATATAAAGTTCTGTTTGTATTCATATTGTCAAGAACAAAGAGGGGTTTTTCTGGACCTTTGCTCTGAGGAGCTTTTATTTGCTTTCCATATATTGTGTGCAGAGAGAAGAATTAACAATGTCAAGGAGATGAAGAATATATTCTAAAGTACTACCTGCACCCTGTCAGGTTCCTATTACTTGCAGGTGGTACTTAAGGAGAAGAAATCTTTGCTTTATGGCTTTCACAATGCTCTTTTCCAAACCTGGTCATACTTTGAATAGGGTCAGCAAGGGTTGTTTATATTCACCTGAGATCTGATATTAAATTCTGCTCTTGCATTCATCAGGAGTTTCAAGGAGTACAAGTCATGTCACATTATCTCCAAACTTATCTAGGCACTTGAATGGCTTCCTCTGTGCAAGAACTTTACCATTGTGGGTGGATTATAATCTCACAGTATTAGCCCAAAATACATCAGTTTGGTACTGACAGCAGTCTATATCTTAAAAAAAGAAAAAAAAAACCCAACCGACTCATAAACTAGAAAATGTTTTAACTGTCTGACTTCCTGAATAAAACAGCCATTGGGTCTTCTTTATTTCCTATTTGAATACAGTGTATAATTCTGTAAAGGCTGCAGTCTCTTTTTAGAAATTTGCAGTGATGGGAAATCCAACAACACTCTTGTGAAGTTGTTCCAGGATTAATTACATCACTGCTTAAAAGCTATGTCATATTTCTAAATCTGTCTGATTAATTTTCTAGATATTGGAATAAACAAAATAACTCTTCCACAGAAATTCAACAAATATCCAACATGAAGGGGTGGCATACATTCTTTGTTCCTCGCTGTCTGAGAATTTATTAGGCTGTATTAAGTCATTCAGTGTTTGTTTTTACCTTTTTTAATGATTGTTGCAATAGCTACTCATTAGCACCCTGTTCTCTTTGTAATTTGCTACTCTCCTAATTGATGTCATCTGCAACCTTGATTAGTGAAAATTTTTGGCTATTTTCAAATATTAACATAGTTAAGATCCAGTATTAGAGATATCAGCTAGATAATAACTTCCTGACAACTAGATAGGCATTAATTCACATAGTAGCTGCCATGCCAACTATGCATCATCCTAGTCATTGATCTGAAGGTCAGTTGGTACCAAATGCTTTACAGAAATTTAAAGATACATCAATAAAAGCAATTTTATGGGCATAGCTAATTCAAATATTTCCAGCAAGATAGCCACAGAAGCCATAAAGCTTATCAAAAAAGCTGGCTCAACATTCAGATCACTATTATTTTTAATAGACTAGCTACTGCTAAAATATAGTTGGAAGGGAAAATATTTAATCATTACATGATATAGTATAAAATTAGCTAATTAATCAGTTGGTTGGGGATTTTTCACATTAATGAAAAATCACCTACCGCTGCTGCTGTCTGATAACTGGGAGGGAACAGGACTGTATCTGATCAAAGCATGCAAGGGCAAAATGGCAGACCATTCGTATGCTGACAATTTAAACCTGACATCCCAAACTATGATTCCACCCATCTGTTTTTCCAGCTAATATCCCTGTCAAGTCAGCCACTGACTCACTGAAAATAAAAACAATCTGAATTTTTGAAACATTTATCATTCTCAAGACAATGGAAGTTGGGATATTTGTTATACTCAGACTTCACATTTCAGAAATATCCCCACATTAAATTCACATCCATCAGATAATTCTGGTGATTCCGGATGCAAACAAGAACTCAGTGTGTGCTTATTGTCTCTATGTGAGATACTCTTATTCTTCAGCCTTGTGCCACCACAGGTCAAAGATTTGAGAGTTACCTCTGCAAAACTGTCCAAATTTAATAAGAAAACAGATGTCAAAACTAATTGATGCCAAAGCACAACCCAAAAACCCCTAACCATGACTGGCCCAAAGCTCAGATAATACCAGTCAAATGGCAGATTTTAGACACTGGTGGTGCAACCCTCTCCCAGGAGATGTTTTGGCAGTATGTCCTGGGTTCAGCAGTAGCAGTCATTTTTTTCTCCTTCTTAGTAGCTGGTGCAGCACTGTGTTTTTGACTTTCAGCGCTGATAACACTGATGTTTTGGTCTGACCAAGGACTTTGTGGGTCTCATGCTCTGCCAGGGAGGAGGGGAAGGTGGGAGGAAGCAGAGACAGGACACCTGACCCAAAGTGACCGAAGAGGTATTCCATACCACAGCATGTCATGGCCGGGATGTAAGTGGGAGCTACCCGGAAGGGCACTCACTGCTCTGTCGGGCTCAGTTGGCGGGTGGTATCGTATTCTCTTCCCTTGTTATTTCCTTTATCATTATTATCATTGGTGGTAGCAGTAGTGATCTGTGTTATACCTTAGTTACTAAACTGTTCTTATCTCAACCCGTGGGAGCTGCATTCTTTCGATTCTCCTCTACGTCCCTTCAGGAGCTGGGCGGGGGGGTGGGGGGGGTGGGGTAAGAAAGAGGTTGGGGGAGGGAGGTAGACTGCATGGCTGACTTGCCGACAGGGTTTAAACCATGACACAATATTATTATGTCCTCTGTGATAAATGAAGGCAAGCATGATGCCCATGCTCTCCAGAGTTCTTTTTCTGAGACATTAAGTGGCCACTGTGTGACCTTAATGCGAGGAATATTAACGGACTAAGGAAAGAGTTAAGAGTTTTCTTCAAACTATACACTGTCTTAACTTAGAATAGGGAACAGGTATGTTCTTGTTCTTGCCAGTTAAACTATAACCCAGAATGGAATAGATAGCTGAAACACATTGTTTAAAATCAGAAACCCTTTTCCCTCAAGAAGATGAATGTTTGACAGGAATTTGTTTCAACTATTTTCTATAAGACTTGAGGTTGCCAGCTGGGGAAACTGTGCCAAGGGTGAAAAGTGCACCATGAGGAAGACTGCTTACTTCATCTTGGAAGACCCTGGCCCACAACCATCGGAGGGCAGTGCGAAAGTGCCAAAAGGGAGGAGACTTATGATAATGAGTACCTAAACTAATTGTAATATCCCCGCTGAACTTTCAGGAACCTAATGAATATGTATGTTTGTGCATAATAAATATCCAGCTTTTTGAGCTCTTGGTGTGCGCGTTAGGAGGAGCGATCCCCCTCGTACCCGGCGTCGCAATAAACATACATGCTTTATAACTCTCTTTGTGAAGTTCTATTCGGTAAATCAGCAGCAGTCAGTTTCCTTTTGCACTGTGGAGGAGTGTGAAGCTGCAGGCTTTTCCTGGTCTGCTCCAATGATACAATTCAGACACCTGATACAGTTGTCATGCATGGCCCTACCATGTGTTTGCCATGGTAAAGCAGACATAGGGAACATCTTCCCAACTGACCAGTGTCAGGTTTTTTTCTGCCGTTCTCCTCTCCTGTTTTCAAACCAACCAACAGAAATATTCTCAGTAAGACACACATCCAGGAGAATTTTCTTAGTAGAAGATATCTTCTGCCTATACTAAATGTCAACAGACAGCTCTTTTAATCCCTTACCAATCATTGTAGCATAGTTCATGTGGGTATGCAATATTCCAGCACAGATACATTGACTGATTCTTTCTAAAAGCAAAAAGACAAGACTTCTAAGTGAACTATCCATTGTGGCAAAGGAGGTGATGTGAACCAATCTACTACAGATTTTACTGGGGTGAAATTGTTAGAACTGGAGTAAAGAGGACCTGAAAAAGCCCCATGTTGCTTGTCTTAATTGTGGATTGTGGAGTCTGTGGGAAAGGGACCAGCATTGCCTGGATGTCTGCATTGTGCTGAACACAGCTGGGTACCTGTCCCCAGATGCTATTAATACACAAGGATAAACCAGTAACCAGTTTACTAAGATAGTGTGGGAGAGAGAAACCTGTTTTCCCCTAAAAACCGCAAGAGACTATCTGTGTTCAGGTTGGAAAACCTGCTTATGGGGGTTTTGGTGAGCATGGCATTTTTAGTTGTTTTTTTTTTTTGTTGTGGTTTGGTTGTTTTGCATTTTTTTTTTTAACAGCCTAGTTTAATCCTTATTAAAATTCTCTCCAAAAAGTTGGAGGTATAAATTTCATTTCCTGTCTACAGATATGACTTTTATCCCTTGGCAAGTCTGAAAACCTGAGGCAGTTCTAATGAGGGGTACATTTTAGTTTCATGCAATGAGAGAGACATTATGTTGTGGTCTGTGTCAAGACAGACTTGCTTCCAATCTTTCTAAAGCAGAATTAATCAATAATTACAGCCATCATCAGCATGTGAGCCCCTGGAGTTTTACTTATACTCCAGTCACATTGCTCTGTGACCTAAAGCAATATAGAGTAGTTTTGCCCATTGGAAAATAAATCATATTACATTTTTTGCATGCCCATATAGTTAAGGCTTATCTTCTTTAGTCATGAAGGAACAGAAATTTCTTCTGGAATTGCTTCTTTCATCTACATTTATTAATCTTAATATTTGGGGCACAAAATTATTTCCAAGCTATGTTTGCCAGTTGAGTTTAATCCCATGAGTTTTTAATTTTGAAAACTATATGACTATGTTAATTTGCAGAAGTGAGGTTAAAATAAAAACATCTTTGAGTTTGTACTCAAAGTTGAGAGATTTCCATGCCTGAGAATCTGAATGAATAAATACGTATTCACTTGAATTTCTGATCAAAAATATTTCCACAATGGGGGAAAGTCACCTTTCTGATTAACTTTCTCAAATAAATTCAAGCATATATTTAGGATAGGGGTGAAAAGTCTTAAAGCTGCATCTCCAAACATTGGGGGTGGGGAGCTAGGAAACAGAAGGGAAGGCATTTGTTACTGCCACAGGAAATATCTTCGTGCTGAAAGAGAATTGTAAGAGTTGCAAGAAGTGACAAAGTCAAAAGTGAGTACCAGGTATGTTGTATATGTTTCAAACATAGAGAGAATTAATAGGTAATGAAGGTCATTAACAGTGGATACCTATCATCTCATTTGTTGCCAGAGACGAAGCTCAGTACTACCTGCACTGAAACACAATGTAGAAGACTTAGTGGGCTCCTCATGGTCATTGTCAAGGATGAGATTATCTGACTTGATAAATGAATGATAATAACAGAGAAAGAGTGAGACAGTATTGCATTTAGGCTCCAGTCCTTTCAAATTATTATGTACTTGAGGAAGTGTGGTCTGGATGATCAGGTAGTGAGGTGGACTGTGAACTGGCTGAAGGAGAGAAGCCAGAGAGTTGTAGTCTATGGGGCGGAGTCTGGTTGGAGGCCTGTAACTAGTGGAGTGCCTCAAGGGTCAGTATTGGGACCAGTATTATTTAATATATTCATCAACGATTTAGATGAGGGGATTGAGTGTGCTATCAGCAAGTTTGCTGATGACACTAAGCTGGGAGGAGTGGCTGACACGCCAGAAGGCTGTGCTGCCATCCAGCGAGACCTCGACAGGCTGGAGAGTTGGGCAGGGAATAACTTGATGAAATATAACAAGGGAAAGTGTAGAGTCCTGCATCTGGGCAGGAACAACCCCAGGTTCCAGTATAGGTTGGGGAAGGACCTGTTAGAGAGCAGTGTAGGGGAGAGGGACCTGGGGGTCCTAGTGGACGACAGGATGACCGTGAGCCAACACTGTGCCCTTGTGGTCAAGAAGGCCAATGGCATCCTGGGGTGTATTAGAAGGGCGGTGGTTAGTAGGTCGAGAGAGGTCCTCCTTCCCCTCTACTCTGCCTTGGTGAGACCCCATCTGGAATATTGTGTCCAGTTCTGGGCCCCTCAGTTCAAGGAGGACAGGGACCTGCTGGAGAGAGTCCAGCGCAGGGCAACTAAGATGATTAAGGGAGTGGAGCATCTCCCTTATGAGGAAAGACTGAGGGAGCTGCGTCTCTATAGTTTAGAGGAGACTGAGGGTGACCTTATTAGTGTATATAAATATATAAAGGGGGAGTGTCACGAGGATGAAGCCAGGCTCTACTCAGTGGCAAACAATGATAGGACAAGGGGTAATGGGTACAAACTGGAACACAAGAGGTTCCACTTAAACTTGAGAAGGAACTTCTTCTCAGTGAGGGTGACGGAACACTGGAACAGGCTGCCCAGGGAGGTTGTGGAGTCTCCTTCCCTGGAGACATTCAAAACCCGCCTGGACACATTCCTGTGTAACATTATCTAGGTGTTCCTGCTCCAGCAGGGGGATTGGACTAGATGATCTTTTGAGGTCCCTTCCAATCTCTAGCATACTGTGGTACTGTGATACTTAAGCCTACTATAGGGACTAGCCCTACTCCAGCATGGGCAGAAGCATTTCTAAGACAAGGACCCTAAACTGCAGTTGTAAGGATTAATGGTGGCTTTCTCTGGCACAGCTGCCTGATAACTCATGGAGAACAGAGAACTGGTTATGTTTCCTGTTTTGTAACACCATTATCACAGTGGAGCTGAAAGAGAAGAGGGAAACTGTCAGGGAGCTGTTTCCTTGACTATTGGAGATATCAGAAGTAAACTACTAATGTTTGAAGGCAGCTACTCCAGGTGGCTTCTTGATAGCTCAGCCAAGCATGCTGAGGTCTCTTACCTTAAAAAAAAAAACAAACCATCATGTGCTGCATTTCTGTTTGATGAACTGTGCATTCTCCATAGATTTGGCCTTCTGTGGAGGGAGTGCTTTTCCACAGTATGAATGAAATCTCCATGCTACACTGGTAGTATTTCATGATCCTGTATCATGGCCTCAGTGTACAAGCTACTACTTTCACCTCTACATTGAAACTTTCACTGTGAACCCAGGACTAATTACAGTCTCTGATGCCGAGGCTTTTTCACACTACGTGTAAAATCTTCAAAACACCAGCTGCATTGGAGCTGATAGATGTGTCCACATAACTCCCCGAGTCATTCACTGGGGTCTGCGTCAGCAGCCTGGGGTACCCGCTGAGTCCTAGTGGGGAGGACTCTGCTTTTCAGGGCAAAGGTAGCTCATGCAGGAGAATCTGAAAGAGAAGGGAGATTTTGTCATGTGTAAGTGACACTGAGGAATACATACAGGCAGGCAGGCAGTCATCCAAACCCAAATGAGATCAAATATGGAAAGATGCAAACAACTGTTTCTGCAGAAGCATGTCCCTCCCAGCAGAGATAAATAGTGAGAAGTCATTTGCAGAGCACTCTGTTTTCCTTTAAAAGGTGTCAGGTTGATGGTAGTTGGTTAGAAAATTGTCTGCAATGTCACAGTATGACACACAAATTCCCAATGGCTTAAACAGGCTATGAATAAACTCAGGCTGTGGATTACAATGAGGTTTGTAGTATCAGCAAAGCTCTTGAACAGCTTCCTAGTGACACCACCCATAAGAGCAACATCAAAGCACCTTTGAAATGCAATATGACCAATTTATGATCTCAGTGGCTCACCACCTGGGACTTCAAGGTACCTCATGGAGTCCTTGAAGGGGTCCTTGCACCCACTCTGCTCTTCAGAGTCCTCTGCACCGGGCTCATGAGCTTGCACCCACGCAAGTCACTGGGGACCTACAACAAGCGCCCAGCAGGAGAGGGTCAAGGAGCTAAATATCTGTTGTAGTTTTCAGCATCACCAGCAACATAGTACGCCCCAGTCAGATGAAAATGAAGTCCCAGGACAAAAAAGTGTTCTGCTCTCACATCACCAGCTAACACCGTTGAAATGATGTCCCTCTCCCTGCTATAGCCAACAGAGAGGTGAGCAGCCTTGCTTGCCTCCCCTTGTGCTCTTGCTAGAGAGGGAAGCTCATAGCGTGACCTCTTCAGGGCTCATGACTGCTTAGGTGGAAATGCAATGGCTTTAAAGAAGGGCACTACAACAGTGGGGGTTTCTTTGATGGATGAAAATGTAATATAGGGGGGCTACTTAGACAAGCTTGATGGGTCAAAGCTGCTCAAGCCATGCCACAGCAAAGAAAAGACTCCAGGAAAAATGTTTCACCCAATAAAAATGTTCACTCCCCTCACACCGGTAACCCTTTGCTAGTGCAGCTTACTCTTCCTTGGTCAAACTAGCACTGAATTTAATAGCTCATCATGACCCTCCTTGAGAGAAAGAAAGATTCCCTAGAGTACGTACACTCTGGGGCAGAATATGTCTTTCCCTTTAATTTATTCTGTGCTGGTTTGATTTCCCTGAGTTAGGTGCCAAACAGACAGGCAATATTATGGGGGGAAAAAAAAAATAAAAATTAAATCAACCAGTCTGTAGTGGTTTAAACCCAGCCAGACAGCTTGTTCACTCACTCCCCCCCTTTCCTCCCTCTTTCTTTCCTTCCCCCTACTCCTGGAGGGATGGAGAGATGAACCAAAAAGAATGCAACTCCCATGGGTTGAGATAAGAACAGTTTAGTAGCTAAGGTATAACACAAATCACTGCTGCTACCAACAATAATAATAACGGAAATAACAAGGGAAGAGAATACAACATCTCAGCACCAGCCAACCCATAACTCGCCCCCCCCAAGCCTGACCAAGCAGCGACCTATACCTCCTCCAACCCTGCAGTCTCCCAGCCCTTCCGGCTAACTCCCCATTACATCCTGGGCATGATGTGCTGTGGTATGGAATACCTCTTTGGTCAGTTTGGGTCAGGTGTCCTGTCTCTGCTTCCTCCTGGCTTTCCCTCCTCCCTGGCAGAGCATGAGGCTCACAAAGTCCTTGGCCAAACCAAAACATCATTGTTGTCAGCTCTATTTCCAGGCCGAAAGTCAAAACACAGCACTGCAACAGCTACCAGGAAGGAGAAAAATGACTGCTACTGCTGAACCCAGGACACAGTCATAATAAAATTAGGAAGGAAGATATATTTTGTTAGGCTATGTTATAAGAAGCTCATCTGCACACCCACAAAGGAGGAGATGAAGACAGTGGTGAAGGGGACCCTGTGTAACACCCTGCCCATCTAATTGCACCCATTGTCCATGCTAGGAACCATCAGCCCATCAGTACCCCCTCTAGGAGCCAAGAGGACCACTGGAGCACAAAGGCAAATGATTGGAACCCAAATGAAGGATAAAGCACCCCATCCAGACCCTCCCTTGTCTGACTCAGGGGACCCTAAGTCCCAAGGGCCAAAGGTGACACCCATGAGGAGTAATCAGTGCTGGGGTACCTTTAGGATGGAGGGATCACTGCCCAGGAGTGTGGCACATGTTAGGGGATGCAAAGGAAGTGCGTTTTAGGATTGCGCAGGTCTGATTATGGGATATTCATGGGAGAAACCAAAGGTAGGGTAAGGGATGAATTTAGGTGATATGGGGAGAAACAAGCATGGGAAAATAAGGGGACAGAAAAGGCCAGTTGCAAGTTGGCTCATCAGCATGCTGGTATTATCATGCTCTATGTTTGGCCAGTGCAGCCTGTCCTGCTTTTTTATCACAAACCATGAAATTCCTAATTCTTTTTCTGGGTGAGGGACCTTCTATTCTCTGAGCATAAGAGTGCATGGGGGGCTAGGTGCAGCAGCCAGACAGGGTCCTTGTGTCGCTGATGCTGCACTTAATTGAATAGAATAAGTTGAAGCAGATGTGTTAGCATCAGGGATGTGTGGCTCATATGCTACATCTAAGTGGAAAGCCCTGCTGCAGGGTGCTCATCCCTGTGCACAGTTGAAGGCTCCATTTGAGGACAGTAGCACCATGCATTAATGTAGTCACAGGTTGCACAAGGATAACATGTAAACCACCACCTTTTAAAATTAAGATCTTCATTGTTATTAATATTGGTATTTGTAATTTGCATACGTTCTCCCCAAACAGCCCCTAAAAAGGAAGAAGCCAGGCAAACCCAAAATGGCAAGTTTGAAACTCAAGTGTTTTAACCAAGAAAAGTATTTTCCTGCACTGAAAAATATGTTGCTTTGTAACTAATCTCCTTGAAAAAAAAATATGATGCTGTAGTATTTGAATAAAATATGAGAAATAAAGTGTGCTTATCAATTGACTTTAAACCAATTGCTATGCACATGGGTTGCTAACACACCCTAGTCTAAACTGAGGCAAATTTGATAGGAACGCTATAGACCCTCCTCTTTACAGGTCCTAAATCAATGTGTTGCTATTTGAAGATTTGGAGCTCTGCAACTGCTCTTTTCAGGTGATCTTTTGGTCCATGATGAATTTGCTGCAAAGCAGTTTTAAACTTTTCTATGGAAGTGGAGTTTACAGGCTTGGGGATCATCATTTTCCCTTGTTTTTAAGAAGTAGCCTTTGAGGAGGGCAAGAAAATTTTCACATTTGACAATATTAAGAACTGTATTTGTTATAATTCTCACATAATCTGGGCTATGCACAATCATTAATGCTATCACCAAATGCCTTGATTTAATATAATTTATGAAAAGAAGCTTAGTTATCGATACATTTTTTTTCCAGTAGATTAAAGCCTTCTGTGCTTCAGGAATATTGCTACATAAAGGTTAATGTGGAACAGATGATTCAATATCCTACAGCAAGTGTAGCAGCAAACAGTGCTTAAATATTTAAAAAGAAGTAAGATAAGAATACCAAAGCACACTAATACGGCATGCACATATCCCACATCTCTGATCCATCTTCTTTAAGCCTGTAAAAATAGCTATGAGTCCTTTTCTTTACCAATTTGAGAGATTCATAAAGCCCTATTTAACCACTAAATGCTGAATGAAAATCTTTGTAGGGGTTATATTTAGAAACTCATATTATGTTCAAGAAAGACCAATATTCTTTTTTATGCTTTTCAAGAGAATTAAAAGATGTCTGTGCTGTCCATTTCTAGTGCCTGGAGAGTAACTGAGGGTAGTTGATACAGGGTATTTCTGGCAGGGCCTGTGACTCCCCTGGTAGCACTAGAGGAAGTCTGTACCTGATACCCCTGTTGCTACCTTATTTCTCTCTCGTCCAAGTCACTGTAACTTATTATGGTGGTCACATGGAGCATGAGTAAAAGGGACATTTCTTATGCTACATTGATCCTACCCTTACACTGGCTAAAAAGGAAAAAAGAAGTTTTTACTCAAAGAACAAGCTTGTGCTATGGCACTGAACTGAGGTACAAAGAGACAAGTGCAATAGGTTTTCCACCTGAATGATCTCTGGGAAGTCACTTATTTTCTCTCTGCTTTCATCACCTTAGCAAATGGAGGTGACATTAATTCCTATACCCCTCCTGTTGGTCTGATTTGTCTATTAACATGGCACTGCTGGGTTATTCATGCAGCATGCAGCTCTGTTGGGAATGCCTCTGCATTAACCCCTGCCACTGAACTAAAAAAAAATCTCACTCGGTAATAGGACCGTGCTTGGACCATATGGCAAGTCTGTTGATCAAATAAGACCATAGCTAAGACAAGAGCCAGGAGACAAAAGTTCTGCCAACATCTGAAGCTGCAGTTTTTCTAGCTGTTGTTGGGTTGGATGGGAGCACAAGGGCTGCATAGCAGATTGTGCACTTCCAGGGAGTGATGGGGCACAGGCAACCACACACCTGGCACTGTATTCTCCCAGCGGAGGATTCATCATGGGAAAGGAGGTCTGAGGATTGCTTGGCTGACTCTCAGTAACATGCGAGACCCTTTGAATCAAAGCGTTTTGTTAAATACCTGTTTACTTGCACAGCCAGGAAAGGCAGGAGTGCTGTTGTAGCTATAACAAATCAAAGAGCTGTTACAAATTAAAGTCTGCTTATCTCTGTGAAAGCAAAATTATGGATCAATAGTCTCAGTGTTTGCCTCCACTTTTATCCCTCAAAGGTGGGTAGTTTCTTCTACAGCAGCTTGCTGGGACAGGAGGCAGTGGTTGGTGCAACACACCTTGGGCAGGACAGGACCAGAAGCTCACAGTAGAATTTCCCCTGGAGTAGGACACTCAGACTGGGGAAGATCCTGTGCTATCCTACAGCACTGTGGGAAGCCCAGGAGGGCACTCTTAGAAGGATCCTCAATAACATTGGCAGTTGCTCATAGGCACTTTAAAGATCATCCAGTTCCAACCTCCTGCCACAGACACGGACACCTTCCACTAGACCAGGCTGCTTCAAACCCCATCCAACCTGGCCTTGAACAGTGCCATGGATGGAGCAGCCACATCTTCTCTGGGAAACCTGTGCCAGGGCCTCACCACCCTCACAATAAAGAACTTCTTCCTAATATTTGATCTACATCTACCCTCTTCCAGTTTAAAGCCATCCCCCCTTGTCCTATCCTTACATGTCCTTGTCAGAAACACCTCTCCAGCTTTCTTGCAGGCACCAGAAGGAAGGCTGCTCTTAGGTCTCCCAGAGCCTTCTCTTCTCAAGGCTGGACAGCCCCAGCTCTCTCTGTCTGCCTCCATATGAAAGGTGCTCCAGCCCTCAGAGCATCTGTGGCCTCCTCTGGACTCGCTCCAACAGTTGCACATACTTCTTATGTTGGATGCCCCCAAGCTGGATGTGGTATATTGCAGGTGGTGTCTCACAAGAGGAGAGTAGAGGGGAAGCCCCAACTCCCTCGACCGGCTGGCCACACTGCTGGTAATGCAGCCAAGCATACAGTTGGTTTTCTGGGCTGCAAGCTCACACTGCTGGTTATGCTGAGCTTCGGACATATTGCTGCTGAACTTTATCCTAGGAAAATCAGCTCTGCTTTAGACAGGTGTTACTTATAAGAATACATTTAATCTTAAACAATGTGGAAGTTGCGTATTTCATGTAATATATTGGCAAAGGGAAAAAAAATTAAATGAGGTTTCTGAAAAGTGCGATTTTTACATTTTCCTTCCCACACACTTGCCTAGTGGCCAGAATTCCTTTGGAGACTCCTGAATGTTTACAGTCCCCATCCTCCAAACTGGTTCCTTGAATCTTTGAGAGACAATAAGTTCCACTTTGGAAAATGAGCCCACATCTCTTGCTTAAAAACCAGATGCTTGTAAAGTATAGTAATCACTTTTACTTTACTTCTCTGAGCTCTAAGCTGATCATGAGTTTTGGCAACTGAACCATACAGGACACATATCTCAAAAATTTTCAGATATGTGAAAGGGTAATTTATGAGAAAATACTGCTGCTACTAACATAGGCAATTTGAATAATAAAAAAAAAATAAAAAGGAAACAATCTCAACCTACTTGCTCTTGGGGGGTGGGTTTGGTTGTTTTTTAAGTGCAGCAGGATTTTTCTTCATTTCTTTTTGTTATGGATTATTTTCTTCTAAAAAATGTCCTTCTTTAGTCAAAGATAATTTAGACATTGTACCTCCCATTTCCTGAATTGAAAAATGGAGGCCAAAGTTGTGTCTTGGTAAGTGAAATGCCACCAGAGGTGGTGAGGGACTTGCACGGGAGCATGCAGAGCTGAAAATTGCCAAATTTTCCTCTCTGCAAGTTCTTGCACTGTGTCTTGCTATTCTGATGAAAGTCAATTTACTGATGTGCCAGGCAATCATCTCTCTGCAGAGGAGGGCACAGTGGTGACCGCTCATATGCATATATAACTCCCCAATGCACACAGCTACCAGAGCTCCTTGGGCTGGGGCTCAGGCTGATTAGATATTGCTATGTCTTCATTATAGTCAGCTGAGTGCCTGCTCCTGCATCTTCTGGTTAAACCATTCAAGTCTCTGGTTTTGCGGTACTGTAATTAGGAAATTTGGTTTACCAATACTTCACTCATCAGAAATGCAGAGTTCCGCACTAGCCCAGTTGATGCTGAACACAGTTTTGTTAAGGGGTGATCAGCAACAAAGCAAAACCTGTGAGGTTGTTTCCTAAGGAGCTGTAAGTACTGAGTCATTTAAAAAAGACTTGGTATTGTTAAAGAGATCTGTGAAATGCTCCTGTCTCTTTATTGTTGCTATTTTTAGTTCATAGGTATTCTGGTTAAGCTCCAGAAGCCTATATTACTTAGCAATATTTCACAAGAAGCAATAAAGTCTGGAGTAGCAAACTTTATTTCCAGCAGTCTTTTCTGGTGCCAGGGAAGGTTTCAGCTCTCATCTATGATTCCTCAAAGCCATGAAGTGATGACTCACCACATGGATGCATGACAGTGAACCCTTCAATCATTAAGAAATTCATCCCTAGTAGTTTGCAAAAGCGGACGGGTGGTGGCTGTGGTTGGCTGAGTTCAGAGGAAATTTTCAAACAAGTTAAAAAAAAAAAAAAAGGAAAGAAGGAAGGAATAATCATTTTTCTATTCCCAAGAAGGCTCTTAAAAGTGTAAGTAGTTTTCAGTTCTTGAAAGGAAGATTTGGGATAAGCATTGGGAAAAAAAATCTCCAGTGTAAAGGGTAATAGAGTCATGGGAGAGGCAGGTAGAGGTCATCACAACTCTGTGCTGGAGGTCTTGGAGCACAGGTTAGATGCATATCTGTCAGAAAAGGGTTATCTATGATTCTTTCATGAACTATGGGGGCAGATTATATGACTTGTGTTTCATTTTGTGGTATAGGACAAAATCACAAGATCATGGGACTCTGGGTTTTCCTTTGCTGATTCATCATTAAGGACATTTTCCTTAAATTTTGAGCCTGATTTGTGATTTGACTTCTGAAAGCACAAAGTCTATCTGAGCTGAAAACAAAATAGCCTCACTTCAATCAAAACAGAGAAAAATTTCATTATACTTATTTCTTACACCAGAACTGCCACCACATATTGTTTCCAGAATGAGGTGAAAAGCTGGGAAACCTTAAAGGCACACTTTCAAAACACCTCTCAGTGTATGTAACTGTTCCACAGAAGCCCTTGCTTGTACTAATACCAACCACGTGGTTTGAGCCGCTGGGGCACGTATTCCAATTGCTTTTTGCTTTGACAATGAGCTGATAAGACTCAGTGGTTGCTGCTTACAAGTCCTCTCCTATTAACAAACGTTGTCACTGGGCTGCCATCATTGTGCTCAGCAGTGGAAATACAGAACTGTATTTCAGATCCCAGTGATTTCATGGGTTGTGTGCTTGTGTTCGAACAATGCTATCACTCTCCTCATCTGTTTCGTGTGCCACCAGAGACCATAACTCATCTTTATAGAGCGCTCATCCTTGTATTTATTTTTTCATTTTCTGAAAACATTGCCTTTTGTTTGGCTCAAAGGCTACATTGCCTTACAGTTTTTGATGCCAGCTGGAGCAGTTATTCATTTCTGAACATCTAACAACTGAGCTGTACTGTCAGAATATATTACTCAGGAGCTGAAATAGGCCAGTTACAATGTGGATTGAAGCAGAGGGATCCTGGGCAGATGAAGCAGGACTCTCAACCCACCACTACAAGTCTCCATGGCAGTCACACTCAGCTCTCTTTTTGCTTAGAGGAGTGAAAGAGGTGTCCTGAGAACAATCTATCACACTTCTGGATGAAGAGACTGTACCAAAAATGCATGTTTCTCTCTGTAGATTATGAAGCCTTGATAATTAGCTCAGGATGCCAGCATCCACATTTCTTACAAGTGAATCCCATCCTAAGCATCTTTATTGCTAATATGAGCAGTTGTTAAATGATATTAAGTGTCACCATGCCAGGCACACAGGCATAAAAAGTAGCTGGGAATGGGTGGTGGAGGAAGGGAATGGAATCAGTGGGTTGCTTTTAATCCTGATGATGGTTTTTCTTTAGTGAATGTGCCCAAGGAATTTTGGGCACCTTTAGTCTTAGTGCAAACCAATGTCACTTCTCTGCAGATAGTGGACCTACTCTGATTTATGTTGATGAATGAACTGGTCTTACATGTGTAAAGAAACAAGAGGGGAAACTTCACCCACCAAATCTTCTGTAATGTTTCAATTATTCGTTCTTCTGGACTAACCAATGGTACCAACTATCCCTGCCGCTGACCAGTGCTGCTCAGTCACAGCAATGTGCAGGGTCCAGCGATACCTTCTGCAGAGTGTCAGGAAGGTTTTACAGTAATTTTAGGTTTTGAATACCACCCTTAGACCAGCTTAGATGTTGTCCCAGAGAATACCTCTCATGCAAAATCACTCACTTTTTAAATTATGTTTCTGCCATGGAACTTTCCAGGTAGATAGATAGGCTTCTTCAGTGTGCTTTGTGTCTGGTTTAATGTATAGAGAGGCAGCTCACTTGTAAGGGCTGTAAGGTATACACCAGCTAAGGCTAAAGTACCCAGAGAGGTCAGCGATGTCAAGCTGGTTCCAAAAGGGCCAAAAGGACCATGATGAATCTGGGAACACAGCTAAAACCAGGGATTAATTCAAAGGCTTAGTTCTAAGCATCTGTTACAGTATCTCGTTAAATTTTGGCCTTGATAATAATATGTATGTACAGTATACGAGTATGTGTTATACCGTACATGATCATGTATATATGCAGCCATGTATGCACATTTGCACACCTGTGCATTTTATTTATTAATCACATTATGAGAAACACATTATAGGAATCTAGAAATAGTCAAGTCGTGCAGGTGGCAATATTCATTGAATGTAAATGCTTTATTTGATTTTTCATGTAATAAAGAATTAATAATATTATAATCACTTGTATTTGAAAAGCAATACGGATAAGGTGTTACATGTATGTTATTGTTTAAAGTTTTAACTAAGCTTGTCAGAGTTTAATTTAGACTCCAGCTACACACAAAGACTATTTCAATTAGAGTAATCTCTTCTGATCTAATATTCTTAGCTTTAAAGTCATACTGCATAAATATTTTATTCCCTATTTAATAACACTTTTTCAGAATCAAAACTAAATGCACATATCTAAAATATGTACATGTAAAGAGCAGCTGACAAGACATGAGAAACTTTGAAGAATATTATAATTTGGAATTAATTAAGCTTGGGGCAAATTTCAGAAATAAGATTTAAATGAGGGGAGCTGATTACACATTCCCACACAGGTCTGAAACAAAAGCCCAGGTTTGCTCCACCACTTATTTTAAGTGTGTTTATTTTTGTGCAGTCAATTCACATTCACACTGTTACAAAGCACTCCTGAGTATCTTACTGAATCAACAACTAAAGTGAAATTTAAAAGAAAAGACCAGTTCCAGATAGTATAATGGAAGATAAATGTTAATTGCTAGGGGATTTTTATTTAAGTCCCACATAAAGAGCCCTCTGGGAGAACCAGTGAGGCAGTCATCATGTAATTTAGCACTATGAGAAGCATTGTGTTTGAAATCAGCCAGCTAGGAGACAGCAGCTGTAAAATTTAGAGATGTCAGTTTGTCACACATCTTTTGAAGATTTGTTGCTATTGTTACTCCTATTGCTGTCATTATCATTGTGGTTAAAAGTATTCTTTTCATTATTATTAATATTCTGTAATGGAATATATAGTAGGAATGGTAAAGGTAACGGTAATTGTAGCAGTAGCAGTAACCGCAACAGGAATAGCAATAGAAATAGTAATAGTAATGACTCTATGATTCTATTATACCAATACTATAATAGTAATAGTAAAAATAACAGTAACAGTAATGGTAATAGTAATAGTAATAATAATAATATGTGTGTGGTCTTATTTATTACAATAGTAGTAGCTGGAAAAAAAGTTGCACTGAGTCCAGGATGGGACCAAATGGACTGAAAAACTACAGGACTGGATGAGTAAAAAGCCGTAGTCCAGTTCACATGCAAACACTGAACTCTTTCAAATGACAATGGTAGTGAATCTGAGTAAAAAGCCGTAGTCCAGTTCACATGCAAACACTGAACTCTTTCAAATGACAATGGTAGTGAACCTGGCAATGTGGAGATAAACATAGTGGCCTGGAGAGGCATTCGTTGTCAAGAATGTTCACCTTGGCTCAGTTTAATAAAGCTCACACAGACTTCAGCTGGACTGAGCTGGGGCACACGAAGCTGGGCACAGCTTGGCTCAAACCACAGCAGCTCTTGAGACTGGCCAAAAGTGAGGGGAGCAACAAGGACCACAATGCTGACCACCTCAATCAGCCTCATATCCCTGAACATGTACATCCCTGGAAATATAGAGAGGTTTTTACAGTGAGGAGGCTTCATTCCTGTTCTATAGGACTGCTTTTTCCTTCTAGGAGATGATGTCCAGATTTTTACCACTTTATGCAATTTTTTCACTCTGGACTGTAGGAGTGCGCATTGAATGGGCAATATAGTTTCATCTTGATTATCATTGAAAGTGTCAGATTTTTATCTCATTTGCAATGTTTTAAGAGCACAGATGTCTAATATTAAATTGGGTTCATTAGAAAGCAAAAATATAAGTTTTTTTTTCCTTTGGAAGCTGACAGTAGTCATATTTGAATGAACTATAATGGACACATTTTTGGGTATGTGAGTAACTACTTCTTAGAACAAATGTTGTGGGCTGTGGTGGCCAGTAGGCGTAAATTATGAAACAATTTCTGATATAAAAATATTCTTGGTTCACCTCAGAATTATTAGGGTTCATGGGAAAACTGCCAGAGGGATGCTGGTCATCTCTCTTGTAGGAAATAGGCCTGCATGACAAGGACGGTTGCCCAGTTGTAAACCTATTAAATTAGAAAAAATACATGCTATAAGATGATATTCATCTTCTAAATTAATAACATGATATCAAATATCAAGAGCAATACATCTCAGTGTAATGGCATGTTGTTTGTCTTTCATTTAAACAAGCCATTAAAATAAACCTGAAGAGAAACAGCAGCTAGTTAATTAGGATAAGAGTCTCACATTGTACACAGATTAAGTAAACTACCCAGCTTGCTGGGACAGGCAATCAGAGCTGACTGCTGACCCTCATGACTCAGGTGCAGCCTTTCCTCCCAGTGAAATGAGATTCGTAATCCCCCTGCAGTCCTGATCTATAAAGTCCTCTAGTCAAATGCATCATTAATTTAAGAATAGTTTAAATGAATGTGTTGGTGTAATTAATTATTCATAACGTGGGCTAAAGTGAGTGGCAATGAATGAGTCCATGTCAATAAACTGTTAAACTGGGTTAAGTAGGGAGCCAAAATCACTTAGGTTGTCAGGAGTCTTTCCTCAGATGCTCTCAAGCTGCCAGTGCTTACTAATTTTAGTGGCAAGGTAATCACAGCATCCTTTGGGAAGGACAAAGCAGTTAGTGCTCTACCTAGATTTTTTCCACTCAGCACATCAATATTGCAGCTATTTATGAATTTGGGGAGAGGAATGGGATCACCTTTTAAACAAAACATTTTAAAGTTAAGTATTTCCATCCATCCCAAAATGTGCAGAACAACATGTTTAGGACGTTTGTTTCAAAAGTTGTAATTTCTATAGATATCAGTGGTTGTACAAAGCGTATGTGGCTGGAAATATGAATGCAAACTTAATTATAAATGATTTTGACTCTTTCCTAGAAAGTTCACTTCGTCCTACAGGAGTGAAGTTATACATCAAAATGAAGTTATACACAATACACCAATCACCTTTTCTACCATATCTGTCATTTCAGCTATAATTTCACCACATAAAATCATAATCCACAATTTTTGAAACAGATACATAAATAAGTCTCCTGAACATCCTATGCACAATGCCTTCTATTCTCTGATTTTTGGTGTCATACACATTATTTTGCTAATAGTTTTCATTTCATTGTGCTGCTTTTATTGCTGGTTATACTACGGCATTCTGCTGTGGAGGAAACAAAAGACTACTCAAAGGAGATAGATAATTAATATATTTACATTGTTTATGAAATTGGACAGAAAAGTCAATTTTAATGAACATTTTTGAAGCTTTTCTAGGGCACTCATGAGGTAAGAAAGTTAGAAACAGGAGCTGGCAGACGTGAAATGACAGACACATATTTTCTCTAAATAATTATACAGATGCTAGATAAACCATCATCTTTAGTTAATGAATATTTTGCAATGTGTTTCTATATACTGGATATTCCAGTAGGGTTGGTTTATCTCTAGGAAACAAAAGGCGTGTGAGATTGAACAGCTTGCACAGTAAAATTCCTTATATACCATGAATGGAAAAAGCAAGTTTAACTAGACAACCATAAAATGAAAGTTGTGAGACAGTACTTTTAGAAACAGACATCTTTAGTGCTGTTTTAGTCTGGAACTTCCTGAAACATTTTGTTGCTGCCTTTTCTCTTTATCAGGATTGAAGCATTGCAAGAAACGCCATGCTGGGAAATTCACTTAGTAGTAGTTTCAAAGTGGATTTCACTTGGATCTGTCTGTGTCTATTGCCTTTCCAGTTTTTGACTAAATGATGTGATTTTCTGTTTTTCATATGTCTTAAAATACTTCTGGCTTGGTTTGGGTTTTTTTTTTTAACTAGTTGTATTTCTACCAACTAACAACAGACTCAAGAGATCAGATTCCTGAATAAGAGAGGGATAATAGAAGTAGAGCAAAAGGCTTCTTATCACCCTAATCAGAAAAACTTTTATTTTAGGACTCTTTGAAGAGCCCGTGACAGCCCAAGTCACAGTTCCTGCTAGAAACATACAGTGTCTGTTAGGAACTGAGTGCCAGACACTCAGCTCCATCAAAACTATGGTAAAAGAATGGCTTTTTTTAATTTTGAAAATTATAGTTCTTGAAGTCATTATGTCCTTCTTCCCAAATCTTTGCATCTCCTTGATTGCATGATACAGATATTCAAGGATTTGGCTGTTCTAACACTCCACAGAACAGCCCAGAAGGGGATCTTCCTTGTAACTGAAATTAGTGGCATTTAAACTATTCATTGGTGTCAGCATTAAAGAAATATGAACATGGTGAAACTGACCCCTAAAGAGTAAGATGGGTTTGCCCAGAGGTCTTATTGCTGGTGAGTGCCTTCCTTCTAGACATTCAGAAGCAGAGACAGAAACACATGAGCTGAAGAAACTGCTCCCCAGGCTGGGGTACCTGCTGCTCTTTTACAGTAGACACTGACTTATCAGGCACCTGAAGAGCTGGAAATTTTGGCTGCTTTCCCTCATAAGCCCATGTCCGGCTGCTGTGGCTGCAAGCACAGTCACCCTAAGGAGTACAGGGACTGCTGGACTCATCCATCTTCCTGACATTTTCCTGCAAAGTTTTCTGCTAAATCAATGTTTTTAACAATGGGAGTCAGGAGACATGATAAATACAAGGACTAGATGGCATCCAATACTCATGGTCCTCAAATAAGCAGTGTATGAACTCTCCCATGGATTTGTACTCCAAAATATGGGCCATTCACATTGCAGTAACCACTACAGATGCATTGATGCATTAATCTGTGGTCTCAAGAAATGTCTGGACTTGGCAAGGCCAATAATAATTTCAGTTTGCTTTAGCTGTGGCAGCAATTGTCAAACTGTCACAGAATTATTGCCAAAATACATTTTAGGTTTAGTTTAAGTTCATGTAATTATGCAGTATAATGCACCCTATTAATTAATAAATAGCAACATGCAATTGTTCTCATGACCCTTTTTTATCTTCCCACAAAATCCAGCATAGTGACTAGGACAGGGTTAGCTGAAGTCAGAAGGAAGTCCCAGATTCTCAGTGTTCAGCTCCTGAAGCACCCCCAGCTGCAGTTGCCTTAAAACACAAGGATAACAAAGCCCCACTAACTTTTCGGCTGTTTTCAGCTGTTATTTTCTAATGCAGGAAATTGACTTTCAACCTCAAGAGGTTATTATGTTAATCTTCAGACCAGAGAGTCCTAAAAAGTTATTGGGAGAATAATTTGGGTTTTAGCATAAAAAAATGAGAAAGTTCAGAGGCAACAAGAAAGGAATTAAAACAACTTAGCTAACACCTACTCACACACACACAAAACCTCCTAAAAATAAGAATCCCGAAATCAGGGTACACCAGAGCTGATACATTGACAGGGAATGATTCCACGGCCCTAATCCAGCATCTATTATCTCTACAAACATGTTGCAATAAATTCCCTGTGCTCTGGAGGAAACTGTGATTTGAATAATACCACTATTAATTGATTCCACAAATTAACTGCTAATCCAAGAGTCCTGATTATGATTAGTCTGCTAATCAATTTATTTGATAGAAAGCTTTTTAAATTTTCCAAATTACAGTTCAGCTCTTCTCTCTCCCTTTTTCACTTATTTCACCTAATTAACTGTTTCTCCTAGCAGTGAAAAGCAAGATTTTCCTTTCTTAATTGCCTCTTGACCCTTTCTCACTCTCCAACGTGGTTGCCTTTAGAAGATCTTCATCATGAGAAAATTAAAATGCTATCAACAAATTTAAAGTATTGTTTGGCCCAGAGAAAACTTCCCAGCATGTTTGTAAATCCTTTGGAGTTATATTTACACAGCTTTGCTGGGGAAAGTCTGACTCCCCAGTATACTGAATTGCCCTTCAGTTAATACATGCAGATGAACAACCTCCCTGGTGACTGCAAAAACTGGTTCTGTGATTACTGATTGCAACACCAGCAATGAGAAGTATGTAGTGCATGAGTGAGCAGATGTCCCTAGCTAGCCAGGGAGTCACTGGGAAGATGTCTCAGGGGGTTGCAGGCCTGACCCCAGGCATGGGCTCTGTGTGCTGGAGAGCTGTAGCAACAAGGAGGGGTGCTTCAGGAAAGCATACAGAAAGATAAAAAAACAAAGCACAGTGCATAGCTGTCACATCCATGTCTGATGACTGATGGTTGCTCTCAGCTTCAGCATTCACCATCTTTCCAGGGAGCACTAAGGCTTTCCTTGCTGTTCTTCAAGGTGAGATTTCTAAAGCAACACGTTCTGAAAAGTTAGGAACAATTGTCCTCTTACAGAGACTGTCCTTATTATAACCTTCTCTCCACTTGTGGTTTAAACCTAGCTGGCAGCTAAGTACCACACAGCCACACACTCACTCTACCCCTTACCTATCCCAGGTGGGATGGGGAGGAGAATCAGAAGAACGTAAAACCTGTGGGTTGAGATAAGAATTGTTAATAATACGGAACAACAAAAAAGAGGAAATGAAAATTCAAAAAACACAAGTGATACATGATAGAATTGATCAGCACCTGATGACAGATACTCAGCCTAACCCAAGCAGTGATCAGCCATTTCTGCATGACTCCCCCCAGTTTACGTACTGGGCATGACATGCTGTGGTATGGAATATCTCTTTGGCTAGTTTGGGTCTGGTGTCCAGTGTCTGCTTCCTCCCAGATTCTGGTGCCCCTCCTCACTGGCAAAGACTGGAAAGTCCTTGATTGGGGTAAGTGCTACTGGGCAACAACTAAAACATTGGTGTGTTATCATCATTACTCTTAGACTGAAGTCAAAACACAGAACTGTGCCAGCTACTAAGAAGAATATTAATTCTATTCCAGCTGAAACCAGGACACTGGTCTATAGTTAAGGGTTAGTTGTGAATCATAAAGTCAAAGAAACAAAAGAAAAAGAAAAGCAAACCTCTTCCAGGGCTGCTAATGCTTGGAATGAAAGGTCAGGGCTGGATAACTCTCTTTTTCCTTCCTCTCTTGAAGCATCCAGGCTGAAAAGCTAAATGTGCGGATAGATAGGTGAGGCTTGTGTATACTAGATTCTCAGTCACTTCTTTGTGTATATATAACCTGGTTTTATACCCATGAAGAGCAGCATGAACTCTTACTCTTTTGCCATCAGACCCCAGACAGTACATACAAGTATGTCTGACCTTTCCTGCCATCACGTCTGGCTCAGGAGTGAGACTATGGCCACTCTTGCTTCAGCATTTCCTCCTACTCACACCATCTACAGGCTACAGGTCCAGTCTCTTAGTGCTGTGTCTTTACCCATCACTGTACCATGAATTTGCACCACCTGCATAAAAAGCACTAAGCTAACGGAATATATATTCAGATGTCCCTTCCCATTACTTATTAAAACACTTCTATTCTGAACAGAACCCAGAAGGCTATTGCTCAGGTGTTTGGAGCCCACACCCTCACCAAGGGATACTTTGTCTGTGAATATAGAGTAATAGAATTATTTAGGTTGGAAACAATCCTTAAGATCATCACATCCAAGTGTTTAACTAACACTTCCAAGTCCACCACTAAAACATGTCTCTGAGTGTGACACCTACACATCTATTAAATCCCTCCAGGGATGGTGACTCAACCCTGGGCATCTTGCTATTATCACTTGTTACTGAAATATCCCTCAACCTCCTGTTCTGGGTTCAGCAGTAGCAGTCATTTTTCTCCTTCTTAGTAGCTGGTGCAGTGCAGTGTTTTGACTTTTGGCCTGGGAGCAATGCTGAGAACACCGATGTTTTTAGCTGTTGCTCAGTTATGTTTACTCTGACCAAGGACTTTCTGAGCCTCATGCTCTGCCAGGGAGGAGGGGAAGCTGGGAGGAAGTAGAGACAGGACACCTGACCCAAACTAGCCAAAGAGGTATTCCGTACCACAGCACGTCATGCCCAGTATATAAACTGGGGCCAGTTACCTGGAAGGGCTAGATCACTGGTTGGGCCAGGCTGGGTATCCGTCGGCAGGTCGTGAGCGGTTGTATTCTCTTCCCTTGTTATTTCCTTTATCATTATTATTATTGGTGGTGGCAGTAGTGATTTGTGTTATACCTTAGTTACTGGACTGTTCTTATCTCAACCTGTGGGAGTTACATTCTTTGGATTCTCCTTCCCACCCTTCTGGAAGTGGGGGGAGGAAAAGGGGGGAGTGAGCTGGCAGCTGCATGGTTGTGGGTTGCTGGCTTGGCTTAAACCATGACAGCTCTTTTTGGCACCCAACATGGGGCATGAAGGGTTGAGATAACGACAGATCTGACCAGAGTGTGTCTAATCGTATTTGTGATAAGCATTCATTGTTTCAGATTAATAGTCACTTGTTATAATGCTCATTTATTGGCTCTCAAAGTTGTTGCTCTTGATCTCGGAGTTTCAGCATGCTGTACCTTACTTACAGCCAGTATCTGCTGTGTTAGTGTTTATCTGGTGGGGGCCTTGGGCTAAGGTTCTTGTTTCACTGTCCTTTATGATAATGACTTGTAATACAATAGAATCATTGATCATGAAACTGATCTGGCTTGCATTCCCAGTGTGGTCACCATCTCTGTATTTTGGGAGGTATATAATAGAAGTGCTTAGCAATTGCACATCTTTTTTCCCCTCCTCGGGTGATCAGTCTCTGAAGGAGGCATTCCCTTACCTTCCCAACCCTGCCCACCCCACACCCACACCCCCCCCAGACTGTTTACAGCTTCATTTGAGAGTTCTGTAGGTTTTGAATAGCCTTTGGGTGCCCTTGAGACCTGCCTGTTTATTGTGATGGGGATCACCATGTTGGCACACATACAGAGTGTGTTTTACCCAAGACCATTTTGTCTGATCTCAAAAATTAAGCAGAGTCGGGTTTGGACCTTGTCTAGGGTTAGAAAACAATATAGGAGGACCAAGAGATTTTCCCCAAGGCTGGACAGTCATGAGTGGCAGGGTGTGTGGGACAGTATGGGCAAGTATCTAGGTCAGTGGGCCCCTCCAGTGCTTTGGAATTCACCACTGAACAAGTGCAAAATCCAGAAAAATTAGTAAAATACTTAAATGAGGTGTGTGGTCATTCTGGCCATACCAGAGATGGACAAATCATGGCAACGTGCTGGGGTCTGGCCTATGTTTACAGAGCCCTGTTCAACACTATCCAGCACCTTTAAAGTGAAAAAAATGTCTCTGGATCTGATGGCAAAGCAACAGACAACATAGCTACTCCAACTCCAAATACAGCAGCTATACCGACCCTAGTGACAAGTACAGCAGCTACCCAAACCCCAACAACAGATACTGCAGCCACTGCAACCACAGTGCTAATCACTGCATCTAAACCAGAGGACCAATTTGTGCCAATATCAGTTGCCCCTGTACTCAAGGGGAAAAGCAAAAAAGAGGCAAGAAAGATGAAACAAGATGAAGAAACAATGAATTCACCACCCAGGACAGCATCAGAAGAAGAAGAGGTGACATCTCAACCCCAGACCTCAACTGAGCTACAGAATATGCAAAAAGATTTTACCCATCAATCAGGTGAGCACATCATCACCTGGTTGCTCTGATGCTAGGACAAAGCAGCCAATGGTGACAAAATAGAAGGTAGGGAAGCCAAGCAGCTGGGATCACTTGCTAGGGAAGGGGGAACTGACAAAGCAATTGCAAGAGAGAAAAAGTCCCTCAGCCTTTGGAGGCAGCTCTTGACAGCTGTGAAAGAAAGGTTTCCATACAAGGACGATGTTGAGTCATTCAGCCAAGTGGACTCCTCTAGAGAAAGGCATCCAGTATCTGAGGGAATCGGCCATTGTAGAGATGATCTATCGCAAGCCAAATACCAGGAAAGGATCCATAGATCCAGATGAAGTCAAATGTACATGACCCATATGGCAGAAATTTACACGGAATGCACTGTCATCATATGCCCACTCCCTGGCAGCAATAACCTGGAATGATGTAGCACCACCAACAGTGAATGAAATGATTCATCAACTCTGAGAGTTTGGAGATAATCTCACTACTTCCATCATTTCAGCTGTGTAAAAACTGTCCCAGGATCTCAAACAATTGAGAGATGATCGATCTATCCAGCTCCCCATGTGTTCAAAGCCACGTCTCAGCTATTAACAAAAGGCATCCTACCACTCGAGAGAGAAGATATGAGATATAGGAGGTATATGCCATGGGCCACCCTATGGTTTTACCTGCAGGATCATGGAGAAGACATGAGGAAGCAGGATGGAAAACCTACCTCATCTCTGGAGGAATGGATGCATGAATTGAAGAGGAGAACAAAGGTCAAGGATGGTCATCCCACGAAAGCTGCGGCTTCGGTCTCTGGTGAGCAGGTTCCAGATGAAGTGGAAGAGCTGGTTTTACTCCTGCTCCTGTGATAAAGACTAATCCCTGTCAACAAGGCATAAGTGACCAATGTTGTGATGACTATCAGAGGGGCCCTGCCTCCAGCCAGGTGGAGGTAGGGGACAATTGGATTTACTGGACTATGTGGATCAGATGGCCTGGCACATCAGTCCCACAGAAGTATAAGGCTCTAGTAGATACCGGTGCACAGTGTACCCTGATGCCATCAAGCTGTCAAGGGGTGGAACCCATTTATCCTTCTGGAATGACAGAAGGATCCCAAAAGTTGACTGTACTGGAGGCTGAAATCAGCCTGACTGGGAGAAAGTGGCGAAAGCACCCCATTGTGACTGGTCCAGAGGCTCCATGCATCCTTGGCAAAGACTACCTCAGGAGAGGGTACTTCAAAGACTCAAAAAGGTACTGATGGGCTTTTGGTATTGCTGCTTTGGAGACTGAGGAAATTGAGCAGCTGTCCACCTTGCCTGGTCTCTCAGAAGATCCTTCTGCTGTGGGGTTGCTGAAAGTCGAAGAACAATAAGTTCCAATTGCGACCACAACAGTGCACCGGCGGCAATATCGCACCAACTGAGACTCCCTGATTCCCATCCACCAGCTGATCCGTAGACTGGAGAGTCAGGGGGTGATCAGCAGGACCCGCTTGCCCTTTAATAGCCCCATATGGCCAGTGCGAAAGTCTAACGGAGAGTGGAGACTAACGGTAGACTATTGTGGCCTGAATGAATCATCGAATCATAGAATAGTTAGGGTTGGAAAGGTCCTTAAGATCATTAAGTTCCAACACCACTGCCACGGGCAGGGACACCTCACACTAAACCGTATCACTCAAGGCTTCGCCCAACCTGGTCTTGAACACTGCCAGGGATGGAGCATTCACAACTTCCCTGGGCAACCCATTCCAGTGCCTCACCACCCCCACAGGAAAGAATTTCCTCCTTATATCTTCCCCTGTTTAAGTTTTAACCTGTTACCCCTTGTCCTGTCACTACAGTCCCCATCCCCAGCATCCCTATAGGCCCCCTTCAGATACTGGAAGGCTGCTATGAGGTCTCCACGCAGCCTTCTCTTCTCCAGGCTCAACAGCCCCAACTTCCTCAGCCTGTATTCATACAGGAGGTGCTCCAGTCCCCTGATCATCCTCGTGGCCCTTCTCTGGACTTGTTCCAACAGTTCCATGTCCTTTTTATGTTGAGGATACCAGAACTGCACACAATACTCCAGGTGAGGTCTCACAAGAGCAGAGGGGCAGGATCACCTCCTTCGAACTGCTGGTCACGCCCCTTTTGATGCAGCCCAGGATAAGATTGGCTTTCTGGGCTGCAAGCGCCCACTGCCTGCTCATGTTCATTTTCTCATGGAGGACACAACATAAAAATCCTGGGCTGCATCAAAAGGAGGTCATGCCCAGTATATAAACTGGGGGCAGTTACCTGGAAGGGCAAGATCACTGCTCAGGTCGGGCTGGGTATTGGTCGGCAGGTGGTGAGTGGTTGTATTCTCTTCCCTTGTTATTTCCTTTATCATTATTATTATTGGTGGCAGCAGTAGTGGTTTGCATTATACCTTAGTTACTGAACTGTTCTTATCTCAACCTGTGGGAGTTACATTCTTTGGATTCTCCTCCCCATCCCTTCAGGAGCAGGGGGGAGGAAAGGGGGGGGAGTGAGAGAGCAGCTGCATGGTTGTGGGTTGCTGGCTTCTCTTAAACCACGACACCTCCATGCAGTTTAACTGTGTGACTAGGTTATTTATCCTCCCTCCCCTTCATACCCTTTCGCTAGAGACTGGAAGACTTTCACTCAGGCTCCATTGAACACCAACTTCTTTGGGAACCTTCCCAGCTCTGCCCAGCCCTCCTCTGCTCTGTGCATCAACAAAGGATACTTAGTCAGAAATCCCTCCTTGATGTTTGCATCTTGTGCTTTCACTCCTGCAGACAGCCCTGCTTTGTCTGGGTCTCAGCTGATCTGAAGAGGGAGTCCTCAAGCATGAAGCACCGCTGCGTAATTACTCCACGGAGTGACGCTGCAGCTGGAATATAAGATCTTTGCCTCAAGAAGAGTTGTTCTTATGCACAGCAGCTATCCAACAGGGCTGCAATCTTTTGGTGTTAGTTTGATGTAAGCAAGCAGTGACAATTATTGTGATTAAAATGATCATGGATTTTTTTCCAAAGGTACTAAGCACTCTCTCCCTTTTCTTTACAGTGGATTTTTAGTAGGTGGGCAATTGAAAACCCATTTTTTATATATAAATACACATTTTAAATAGCAGGTTTTTAACAGCTTAGTGATGCCAAGTTTACACCCATGGATTCCCTTCATGAAAAGACAAGAAAGTCGTGAAGATTTCCCCAGGAACAGAAAATACACATGCACTCACAACTGATGATGGGCACAGTGTTCAACTACTCCAGTAGCAATTACAGCTGAATAGAAGTTGAATCATCTATAGCTATAAAACTCATGCATTGCAGCAATGTGCCAGAAGGATTTTTTTCATGTAACACACAAGCTAGTGAACCAGGATGTACAGGTGAGCAAACTGTGGGCCACGCTGCATTTGTGCTTGCCAATCTGAGTCACATGTGCCGTATGTGACTTTCTCCTTGGAGCCTTCTCTTTCTGTTTCTCTGTCCAGGATTTTGCTTGTTTCTTTTAAAAGAAAAATGACAAAAATAAGATTAAGGTTCACCTTGTTTTCTTTTCTTCACCTACTGCTTTTCAAACATTTCTCATTCTTTTGTATGCTTTCCCTTAGCCTCTCCTTCCCCATAGAATCATAGGATAGTTAGGGTTAGAAAGCACCTTAAGATCAAGTTCCAACCACCCTGCCATGGGCAGGGACACCTCACACTAAACCATGTCACCCAAGACTCTATCCAGCCTGGCTTTTGGAAGCTTCAGGGATGGAGCATTCACAACTTCCCTGGGCAACCCATTCCAGTGCCTCACCACCCTCACAGTAAAGAACTTCCTTATATCCAGTCTAAATTCCCCCTGTTTAAGTTATAACCCATTACCCCTGTCCTACCACTAGAGTCCCTAATGAAGAGTCCCTCCCCAGCATTCTTATAGGCCCCCTTCAGATACTGGAAGGCTGCTATGAGGTCTCCACGCAGCCTTCTCCTCTCCACGCTGAACAGCCTGAACTTTCTCAGCCTGTCTTCATATGGGAGGTGCTCCAGTCCCCTGATCATCCTCGTGGCCCTCTTCTGGACTTGTTCCAACAGTTCCATGTCCTTTTTATGTTGAGGACACCAGAACTGTACACAATACTCCAGGTGAGTTCTCCCGAGAGCAGAGTAGAGGGGCAGGATCACCCCTGATATTAAAAAATATCCGGAAGGAGAAGGTATTGGTCTAATACATTAAATACATTAGTTTAGAGCACAAACAACTAATGTGTCATTTAAAATTTGCCTACATGTGCAAAGACATTTTGAAATTCTAGATGAGAACCACAGATTTCTATTCCTTTCAGGAAACCTTCCACTCATCTAATCATTTTCACCACTCCTTAGTTTCAGTTTACAGCCAATTACTAGAGTTGCTGCAAAAGGTACTCACCTTATGTAATGTTCCAGCAACATACCGGGTTTCCCATTAATGTTAGGATTGTAAAGCCACTCATTGATTTAGCTTCATTACAAACAAAATGACTATGTATTTTTCATTCAGAGATTTCTAATGAAAAATGGCTTCCCTATTCATTACATTGTCAAATCCTAATGGACTTGTATTTACAGGAATCCCACATAAAAACAGCCTAGTCTCTGTCTGGTGTGCTTGCAGGTAAACAGTTCAGAGGATGCCACAACAGTACACTCAGCTCTCCATGAGCTTGCTTGGATGCTGCACCAAGAGTACATTAAAAGTGAAGCCTGCCAAGGCAAATATACCCTGTTTTATCCTTCTCAAATAGCATGCTCTGGACCCTGCAACCAGTGGGATTAGATCATAAATGATCTGCTGTAATCGTACTTCTTGTGCTCTAAATTAAGTTATCTGAAAAAACAAAATTGGTCTTTCCGATTATATTCATTTTTACATATATAGGTCTTTCCTATTGTATTCAGGCTCAGAGTAATTAGCAGAAATCTCAGGAGCTTGTCTATCATGCTGTTACATCAGTATATGATGGTAAAGACATATTTCAAACACAAGCTTTAAATAAAAGTAGCTGAAACATTAGTAACCTATCATGTTAGCAAATTATTTACCAAACACCAAGGGCTGTGAGGTCCAAACATTTCCATGTTTGGACACCATGCCTCTCAATAAAGGACCACAGGGTGAGAGACTGTCCTAACGGGATGGCTGCTATTGGTGTCATCAATTGAAGGTATTATATTTCACCACCTAGCCTAAAAAAGAATGGGGGTGGGAATTAGACTCAATTTCTCTTCATCATTACTCTGCAAAACTTTATTTCATTAAAAATAAAAACCTCCACAAACAAGATATAAACTGAACCAAAATAAAACCAAAAAAAAAAACCTAACAAAAATCCAAGCTCACTTTCTTCTGTTGCTGTCTCTTAGACAAAGTACTGTTCACCCAATGTTAATAACTGCCTGGGATGAAATTTGGTCTTGGTTCAGGCATGATCACTTGGAGGAAGTGCACAGAGTAATGGTTTTAATCTTTCAGGCATTTTGAAACTGTAAACCCAGTATCAGCTGCTGCGCTACCTGGAGCAGAAAGCAATTTGATTTTCAATTTCTAGCCTTTGTAGCATGTTGACTAAAGGACTCTTTCCTGGGAGGAAACCCGTGCATGTACATACAGGCCCAGACTTTTGTGAAGATCAGCAGTATTTCTGCTGAAGTCACTGGAACCAGGCAGGGGCATTGGAGCACCAGCAGTGCCGGTGTTAACAAGAGGAAAATCCAGCAAAGCCTAAGGAAATAATCTAAGTCCTTCACATTTCCAAAGGATGTTAATTGTCTGAGAGACTTTAAGAGAAATATCATATGGAGAATATGATAATTATTTTTCCTTCTCTTCTTACTTTTTCTGCAGGTCAATCCGTCCCTAAAGAGAAGAGGCAGACTCTCCTCTGTCCTGGACATCCCTTTGGTGTCTCTCCACAGCTCCGTTACAACAGCAAATACACTCCTGAAGTATGGATTGCTCAGGATCTGTTATATTTTTCCTGACAATTTTGGAAATATTGCATTTTTAAAAAAAATAGCAAAACATTTCAGGGAAGTGTGATTCCATAAATAAAAAACATTAATTTTGAAAGAAGCCTCTTTCGCTTGCTTTGACCTTATCCTTACTGCAGCTCCTCTCAGCATAATTTCCAAACGTGGGTGGTTGTTGGTACCCAACTGTTTATGACTGTTTTGCACACATCCTTAGCATGGAATTAAATCACTTCTTACTCTGATTTCTTTCTTCCTCACCTTTCCAGGCCTCTGTATTGCCCAGCAGCTATTTTTCCCTCCTCAATTAACCTTATGTTTTTTCTTTCCTTGGGCAAAAATACCTTATACTGCAAAATAAATGTCCCTTCTGATACTGTTTCCTCTTCTAATAATTACTTCATTAAACTTTCTTTTTTTCCTTTTCATTTTTGTGGAATGGCTGAAACATCCAAAGCAGTATAGCTTTATTAATTAAACGTGGCCTTAAAGAAAACCTATAAAACTCTAGTAATATTTTTATGTGAAGAATTTAATTCTTATTGATTTTCAAGTAGGTTATGTCAGTAAGCAAAAGTAAGTTGCATGTTTTTTAATAAGGACTTTAGTTTCTTGCCATGATGGTGGTCCAAGAATAGAAAAGATTCTACAGGAGAGGTTTTGCTGACATCTGGGGAAAAAGACAAAGGTGCAAAAAATGTAAAATAACAACAGACTTATGAGTAAGACAAAGTGAGAGAAAGAAATGAAATCAATAATGATGCTGCCCAGAAATATACGTGGGAGCCTAAATAATTATTTTTACACACACGTATTTAAAAGTAGGATTAAGATAAAACATTGGGTTTTTATTTGACTTTAATATAAGTCCCAAATGTAGCAACAAAAATAACCAAATTAATCAAAAAGTAGCCTGTTGTGAAATTAAACAAAGCATTTTAAAATTTAGGGACTGATGCCATAATACACTTTTAAGACTCTAACACTTTATATTTCAGGCATATGGCCTTTTATGTGCTGTAATAATTTTACTTCCATCAACACTAATATATCTACACAAGGAGAAAAGCAGCAGAGTAAGATATATTTAATGATACTTATTAAGAGAAGTACACCAAGTGTTATTAGCTGAGGATTTAGGGCTTGAATCATTATTCTATGTGCTATATATAAATACTTATTCATGGGGACAGAGGTGATGTATATGCATTTGTGAAAAGATGTGGATGTTAACTTCACAGAGACACAACAATTCACACCAGCTGTGAATCAGCTTGTGGTAATATAGGACAGTAATAAACATGTGAAATATGCTAACACTTTTCCCTAGAGTAAGCATTTAGGGGACAGCAGCATCAGACAGTGTAAATCCACGAAGCTGTACTGACAGCAGGGAACCTAGCTAAACTGATATTTGAAGCATTTTATTCAAGCTTTTGAAACAAGTTTCCAGGTCTGGGAAGGTGAGGGGGGGGGGGGGGGGGTGGCACATGTCTGGGCTCTCCAAGCTGGGAATCTTGCTTTGAAAAAAAGTAACCTTTCTTAATGCATACTAGCACAGTTGCTAAGCCCATCATAGTGTTACTTAACTACTCATTGATTTATATGCCAGTATACACACACATATATATGCACATATATATGCACACATATACATACATCTATTTATTTACATATGTATTCATATATATTCCTCCACACCTGCTGATGTCTTAGCTTGTTGAAGAGCTTCCATTTAGCTTCATCTGTTGAGAGCTTCCCACGTGGCTTGTAGGATCTGGGCTCGTGTTTTTGCAGCTGGGGAAACATAGCCTTCTTTGTGGCTATAGGTGAATGCTAAGAGAACCGCATTTCACTTTTAATTCATACATGCTATCATAAGGCACACACTGGGAAAGCATTTACTATGCAAGCTGATGAGCGATTAGTTATACATGAATGTTTTTATACTTCTGAAGAGATGTTAGAGTGGCTGCAACTGCATTTTGATTCGATAATTGGGTTTGAAGGACTCTTAAAACTATGAAAACGCTTTTCGGTCTTTAAAAAGGTGGTTTAAAGCCCCTTCATGTTTGATTTTGACAGCTGCTAAAATCATTGCAGTAAGAGATCAGATAATCAGCTGGGGAAGTTCTGGGGAAGTTTGATACTGTTGTTTACCAAGAAAACACTGCCCAGCAAGTGTCTCTCTTATATTTTTTTCTGTATTACTGATTCATTATACTATAAATAAGGTTACTTTTTATTACAGAATTGCAGAATGATAAAATGCTTTGGCTTGGAACAGATATTTAAAGAACACCTAGTTCCAAACCTGCAGCTATGGATAGGCACACCTTCCACCATACTAGGTTCAAGGCCTTGCCCACCTAGTCTTGAACACTTCATAGAGCGGGGTATCTACCACCTCTCTGGGCAACCACTCTCAGTATTTCACCACCCTTAGCATAAAAAATTTCACAAATGGGTCCAAATCCAAAGACCACATTGAAAAGCTTATCTGTGCCCTGCACAGCAGCCATGTGCCATGAATGTGCCTCAGATTGATGGCACAGGAAAGAGCAGCTCCCAGGAGCACCAGGACAAGGCTTAAACTTGGGGTCTGGGGCTCTGGCTTCTCTCTGTGTAACTGTCTTGGCTATTCAGTGCCTTTTGGGTTAGCACCTGGCACTGGCATTGTGCTTTGTTTTCTTCATATCTCCAGGGACGTGTGCAGAGAGAACAGAGCTAAAAAAGCCCTGTTTATCACAGAAATGTTGACTGGAAGAGACCTCTGGAGATCTCCAGTCCAACCTCCTGCTGGATGTGAGACTACATCAGCACTCATCCATAGGATAATCCTTAATTAATCAGTGTTACTCATCATTAATGATATGCACCTAGATAGTTTATTTATAGTGGACTTTGACTAATCAAGACTCCCAGGTGTTTCAGGTGTTCTGCAGTCCTGGTGCCTCACCTCACCTCTCAGGTTTGTGAGAAGTCTTTAGAGAGCTTGTTATTCTCCTATATTGCTTCTACTGGAAACCATCACTTTATTTTCCTTACAATAAGCAAAACTGTGAATGCCAATTTCTGTGAGAAGTCACAGACACCAAGATGGGAGTCACAGACACCAAGTCCATGTGGATGGCAATGAAGATTTACCAGTGCACCCTTGTGTGGTCGTGATTACACAGCATAGTTCCAAGGGGTGGGTCAGCTAGACAGTATCTTCCAGAGTATGTTACAGATAGAAAAGTATCAAGTCTTTGAAGCTATAAATTCTCTTGGTGGAGTTTTACATTTGCTTTGGACAGTGCAAACTCACACTGGTAGTTCCTACAAGTTTTCAGCTAGAACTACAGCCCTTCCATTACACTTTCTCATTGGAAAAAAAAAAAAAATTGAATCTTCTTCCAAAAACAACAGAAAATCTCCAGCCTGTGGGAGAGTTAGAACAGTAAGTCCCATTACATGGTTGAAACCATTCAATTTGATCACATTTAGACTTGTTACATTAGGCTGCCAGAAGTCAGGGAAGGATAGTTATGAGTAGAGCCACCAGCGTGCTGTGAGCCCAAAAACATGGACAGAAATGCGACCTGGTTCCAAATATCACAGGATTCATGCCAGGTCCTCAGCTGATTAAACTAGCAAAACTTCATCAGCACCCCTGACAAAATGTATGTCTGATACACTTGAAATGAAGATCTTTGTGAACTATTTTATGAGGGTTCCCAACAGGTCTAGAGGCTTCACTCTGGAGAATGAGAGAAATACCCTGAAGGTCAATTCATGGGTATGAGCCTTAGGGCAGAATGGCGCTGGACAGATTGGCACCCCTTGTCCAGGGATTTCACGGGAGGACCAGTCACCCACCATTGGCCTCCAGGAAAGAGCTGAGTAGAGGTTAAAGGCAATACTTGGGCTAACATTGCTGCTCTGGGTAGATTAGCTGGATGGCTCATTTAACACTGAATTTCATGTGAGAACAGCTGTTGTTCTTAAAATTGAACATTAGGAAGGAAATCCCATCGAAGGTAATACAGTGCTTAAATCCTCAAAGGAAGGGATATCATTTACCACTTCTTTACCTGGACAAACTTAGTGTATCCCTAAGCATTAGAAAAGCAGTGTAGTGGTAGGATGGAAATTATTATAAAATTACCTAGAGAGGGGGTAAAACTTCCACCATTAATTACCAGGAAAAATATCTCACATGTATCTGTCAGGAAAGATTCTGCTGGAGGTGGAAGCACAGAAAGTGATGCACTAGATATTCTTCTGAGGTATGTTTGGCATGCATTTCCTGATGCTTTGTGTTGGGATTCCTACCCACAACTGCAAACCGAATAACTAAGAACAAAACAGGATTAAACTGATGTCCTCTGTGCTAAACCTTTCTCAGCTGATACTTTTAGAAGCTAGTTTATGTGCAAAAAAAAGGCAGTGTTTTTATACAACAAGCAAGCAGAACATCTTTCTTTCCACTGTTCATACTGTTCCCAGAAATAAGTCAGCTGAGGCATGCATTATTTTATATTAACCACAGTATAGATGGATGTCTGGTCTACCATCTTTCACTGGAATGATCAAACCCAGTAAATTGCTTTGCAGAAATTAAAACAATATTGGTGCAGTCCTGGATCAGAACTTGTATCAGCAAAAGCATTTAGTGATTTTTTTATTTGTTTAAATTTTCTTCCTCCTCCGAATTAAACACAAAACCAAAAGAATTAGCTTCTTGGCTGTTGGGCTGTGTTCTTCAGTCAACAGCAGAACAAAGGTTTCCCTGCCACTGTGCACTGCTGTTCCCTATAAAACATTTTTCCGGCTTAATAAAAATAGTGTAACTAAGGAGCTGAGAAGATGAGTGGTGAGAATGAGATGCTGAGGTGAGTGGCTCGAGAGAGGACGCCTGCAACACCGGAGCGGGGGGAGATCAGCGTCCAGGAGCCTCAGCTCAGAGCCGCGAGAGCCACCGAGGGAGCCTCGAGTCCTCGCCAGGACCTGCCCAGAGCCGGCAGCTCAGCTGACGAGAGCGAGCAGCTGACTCACAGGGGGCGGAGCCAGGAGCAGCGGCACCAGCCCTGATTGGTTAAAAACCTGCCCCAGGGAGCGCGGCGAACAGGGCGGGTCGGGGCGGTTCTGGCGGGCGGGATGGTGAGCACTCGGCGTGTGAGCAGGGCCCGGCCCGGGAGCTCTGCTCTGGCTGCCCCGGCGGTGCCAGCGGAGGCACCCAGACAGAGCCGGTGAGAGGGGAGGCTGCGGTGCAGAGCTCGGGGTGCAGAGAGGAGAGTGCCTGCACCGGTCTGGTGAGGGGAGGGTGCGCAACGGGCAGGGCTGCACTCGGTGCTCCCTGGTGGAGGTCCTCCTGCAGCAGGGGCTGAGCTGGGGGATGCTGTTAATAGACTGCGAGATGTCAGGTGTGGAAAACGCATAAATGTATTGGCTTTCGCAAATCATAGGTGTTGCTGTGTGGATATATCTGTATAAGTTTGCAAAGCTTGCTAAAAACACAAGATTAGACAAGTTGAAAATGGCCAGAACTCTTGAGTGAAATGGAGTCACCTAGCAAAAGAATTCATAAAGGTAAAATAAAAGGGGCGGGTGGGGTGGGGCTTGATACAAGAAAAGCTAGTGCCTGGAAAAAATAGGGTTGTGTTGTAAGTCTGTGGAATATATGGTCGCCTCCAGAAAGAGAGCTTGCAGCAACTCAGACAGAGACCCCGTCCCAAACTGTGGCTGTTCAGGTTTCTGGATGCAGGGAGTGCCAGAGCCTGTTGCTGCCGGGGGAGGGAGGACAGCATTCCACCTGTGTGAGGTGTGAGCAGGTGGAAGATCTGCTTAGACTGGTGGCAAAACTTAAGGAGGAGGTTGAGACACTGAGGACCATCAGGGAATGTGAAAGGGAGATCGACTGGGGAGTAACTCCCTGGTGTGCCAGTCGGAACGGTTCCAGGGAGTTACCCCCCAAAAGGGGAAGGACCCCCTGCCTTCTCACACAGAGGGGGATGGCCCGAGACAGCCACTGCCCTGTAGCTGTTGCGCAGAGGTAGGGGACCAAAAAGACGAGGGTTGGAAGCGAGTTCCAGTTTGGTGTCGTGGGAAACCCTCCCCCCTTCCTGCCCTGCTTCCCCAGGTGTCCCTCTGTAATAGGTTTGAGGCCCTGGATCTTGAAGGAGAGGTAGGTGAGAATGTGGGGCAAGGCCACATAGGAAGGTCGACTTTGCACCTCAAGACTGCCTCTGGTAAGAAAGAAAGAAGGGTCGTTGTAGGCGATACCCTTCTGAGAGGAACAGAGGGCCCGGTATACAGAGTTGACCCTCATCATAGGGAAGTGTGTAGTCTGCCCGGAGCCCAGATCAGGGATATCACTAGGGCGCTCCCCAAGCTGGTGCACCCGACAGACTACTACCCGCTGCTGGTCTTCCAGACAGGTGGGGAGGAAGCTGCTTCCCGCAGTCTGAGGGGAATGAAGAAAGACTACAGGGCCTTGGGGCGGATGGTGAAAGAGTCTGGGGCTCAAGTGATCTTCTCCTTACTCCTTCCATCTTCCACTGACGATGTGGGATGGAATGGGAAGATTCAGTCCATAAACGATTGGCTTCGAGACTGGTGCTACAGGCAGGGCTTTGGATTCTTTGATAACAGCTGGTTTTATAGGGCACCAGTCTGGACAATGACAAGTGGGAAAGGTTTATCTCACAGAGGCAAAAGGATGCTGGGGCACAAATTAGCAGGGCTCATTTGGAGAGCTTTAAACTAGATTCGAAGGGGGATGGGGATGTAGCTGGGCTTGCCCCAGTGGGGCAGCACTCCAGAATTGATGATGACTGGGAGGCCTCCTATAATCCTAGGGTGAAATCGGTGTGCTCAGCTCACTCCCTGGAATGTCTGTACACCAATGCGCGCAGCATGGGAAATAAGCAGGAGGAGTTAGAAACCTGTGTTAAGTCAGGAGACTGTGATCTGGTGGCAATTACAGAGACGTGGTGGGACAGCTCACATGACTGGAATATAGTCATGGAGGGCTATGTCCTTTTCAGGAAAGACAGGCCAGCCAGGAAGGGTGGTGGGGTTGCTCTTTATGTGCGAGAGCAACTACAATGCACCGAGTTCTGTCCAGGCACAGATGACGAGCGAGTTGAGAGTCTGTGGGTGAGAATTAAGGGGCAGGCTGGCAGGGGGGATACTGTTGTGGGTGTCTGTTACAGACCACCAGATCAGGGTGAGGAAGTTGACGAGGCCTTCTACAGGCAGCTGAGAGAGGCCTCACAGTCACAGGCCGTGGTCGTCATGGGGGATTTTAACTTCCCTGATGTTTGCTGGAAGGACCACTCAGCAGCCCAGCCACAGTCCAGGAGGTTCCTCCAGTGTATGGATGATAACTTCCTCATGCAAATGGTGGATGAGCCGACCAGGAGAGGAGTGCTGCTGGATCTCATCCTCACTAACAAGGAGGTTCTGGTCAAAGCAGTAAGGGTTGAGGGCTGCCTTGGTTGCAGCGACCACGAGATGGTGGATTTCAGGATCTTGTGTGGTAGGACCAGTAGAATAGCAAGTAGAATTGCGACCCTGGACTTTAGTAGGACAAACTTTGGCCTTTTCAAGCAATTGCTAGGGGAAATCCCATGGGCAAGGCTGTTTGAAGGTAAAGGGGCCCAAGATAGTTGGTTGGCATTCAAGGATTGCTTTTTCCAAGCTCAAGATCAGAGCATCCCGACACGTAGGAAGTCAAGGAAGAGGGCCAGGAGACCTGTGTGGCTAAATAGGGAATTGCTGGGTATGCTCAAGTGGAAGAGGAGAGTTTACAGGTCATGGAAGGGAGGGGCTGGCCACTTGGGAGGAATATAAGGCTGCTGCTAGAGGATGTAGGAAGGCAGCTAGGATGACTAGGGCCTCCTTAGAATTAAACCTGGCGAGAAGGGTCAAGGACAGCAAAAAGAGCTTTTTCAAATACATGGCAGATAAAACTAACACCAGAGGCAATGTAGGCCCACTAATGAATGGGATGGGTGCCCTGGTGACAGAAGATACAGAGATGGCAGAGTTACTGAATGCCTTCTTTGTCTCTGTCTACTCTGCTGCAGGCAGTCCTGAAGAGCCCTGTACCCCTGAGACCTTAGATGAAGTCAGGTCGACGGAGCGGTTTGCCTTAGTCGATGAGGAATGGGTTAGAGACCAGTTGAGCAATCTGGACATCCATAAATCCATGGGTCCAGATGCGATGCACCCGCGGGTGCTGAGGGAACTGGCGGAAGTCATTGCTAGACCACTCTCCATCATCTTTACCAAGTCTTGGGAAACGGGAGAGGTGCCTGAGGACTGGAGGAAAGCCGATGTCACTCCAGTCTTCAAAAAGGGCAAGAAGGAGGACCTGAGTAACTATAGACCGGTCAGCCTCACCTCCATCCCTGGGAAAGTGATGGAACACCTTATCCTTGGTGCCATCTTAAGGCATATCAAGGATAAGAGGGTTATGAGGGGCAGTCAACATGGCTTCACCAAGGGGAAATCATGTTTGACCAATCTCTTAGCCTTTTATGAGGAAATAACATGGTGGATGCATGATGGCAGAGCGGTGGATGTGGTCTACCTTGACTTCAGCAAAGCATTTGACACAGTCTCCCACAGCATCCTCACGGCTAAATTGAGGAAGTGTGGACTGGGTGATCAGGTAGTGAGGTGGACTGTGAACTGGCTGAAGGAGAGAAGCCAGAGAGTTGTAGTCTATGGGGCTGAGTCTAGTTGGAGGCCTGTAACTAGTGGAGTGCCTCAAGGGTCAGTACTGGGACCGGTATTACTTAATATATTCATCAACGATTTAGATGAGGGGATTGAGTGTGCTATCAGCAAGTTTGCTGATGACACTAAGCTGGGAGGAGTGGCTGACACGCCAGAAGGCTGTGCTGCCATCCAGCGAGACCTGGACAGGCTGGAGAGTTGGGCAGGGAATAACTTGATGAAATATAACAAGGGAAAGTGTAGAGTCCTGCATCTGGGCAGGAACAACCCCAGGTTCCAGTATAGGTTGGGGAAGGACCTGTTAGAGAGCAGTGTAGGGGAGAGGGACCTGGGGGTCCTAGTGGACGACAGGATGACCATGAGCCAACACTGTGCCCTTGTGGTCAAGAAGGCCAGTGTCATCCTGGGGTGTATTAGAAGGGGGGTGGTTAGTAGGTCGAGAGAGGTCCTCCTTCCCCTCTACTCTGCCTTGGTGAGACCGCATCTGGAATATTGTGTCCAGTTCTGGGCCCCTCAGTTCAAGAAGGACAGGGAGCTGCTGGAGAGAGTCCAGCGCAGGGCAACGAAGATGATTAAGGGAGTGGAGCATCTCCCTTATGAGGAAAGGCTGAGGGAGCTGCGTCTCTATAGTTTAGAGAAGAGGAGACTGAGGGGTGACCTTGTTAGTGTATATAGATATATAAAGGGGGAGTGTCACGAGGATGGACCCAGGCTCTACTCAGTGGCAAGCAATGATAGGACAAGGGGCAATGGGTACGAACTGGAACACAAGAGGTTCCACTTAAACTTGAGAAGAAACTTCTTCTCAGTGAGGGTGACAGAACACTGGAACAGGCTGCCCAGGGAGGTTGTGGAATCTCCTTCCCTGGAGACATTCCTGTGTAACATTATCTAGGTGTTCCTGCTCCGGCAGGGGGATTGGACTAGATGATCTTTTGAGGTCCCTTCCAATCTCTAGCATACTGTGATACTGTGATAGTGACCCCACTAAACATGAATGAATGATTTCACACCATCCTTCTATTTATCAGTTACTTTAGAGATAGTGCCTCCCAAACATCTGCTAGCTTGGGATACTCCTTGTCTGCCCATCCTGCAATAAATTTTGTATGAAGGTCACACTGTTCTAAATCTTTGCCAGCTATCAGAAACTTGCAAATATGACAGGTTTCAGCTAGTTGTGTGATTGCTGGGCATCCAACTGTGACAAGGATGAAAAGTACACTGTGAGGAACACTGCTTACTTCATCCCCCAAACCCCTGCCCACAATCACCACAGAACAGTGTGCAGACACCAAGAGGAGGAGACTTATGACAGTAAGTTCCTGGGGCTAGTTATGATATACCCCACCTATATGCAGGAATTATGAATATGTATATGGCTAATGAAATAGTGAATGTATATAAACCTGTAACAAATGCTAATCAGTGCGCCTCTGGCTACGGTCATATGCCCAGCACTGTTGCTTTTGCTTTATTGACTTTGTCCCTCAATAAAACCCTGTTATCTATATTAGAGGAGTGAGTTAGTATTTCACACACGGAAGCTGAGAGGAAGCAGGAACGCTTGCTCCATGCCCAAACTGTGCAGGGGCCTCAAGCGTCCCCTGTAGTTCATGGAAGTAAGAAGGAGGCCATTAACCCAGGAAGCTGGGAAACAGTAACAAAAAAAAACAACAAAAAAAATGAAGAAGAGGACAATTAAAAGCAAGAGAATTGCTCCTAACCCTGTTGCCCCCACCCAGAACCACTTTGCTGTCCTGCAGGGGGTCATGAGGAAATGCACTCAAGCCAGAAACAGCCGGCTGATGCACTGGTAAAGAAGATCTCTACTGGTGCTGCTAGGAAAAAGCGGCGGGTCGTAGTAGTAAAGGACTCTACTTTGAAAGGGACAGAAGCACTTGTCTGTCAGACTGACCCCATCTCAAGGGAGGTGTGTTGCCTACCGGGGGCATGGATCAGGGATGTGGCAGAGAGGCTGCCTGCTCTAGTAAGTCCCATGGACTATTACCCACTTCTAGTGATCCATGTGGCTGCTAGTAATACAGATAGCAGTAGCCTGGAGAACATAAAGAAGGACTACAGAGACCTGGGAGCAGTGGTTATGGGCTCTGGAGCTCAGATAGTCTTTTCATCAATTCTCCAGCACACAGGGGAGGACCTTGAAAAAGCTAGGAGGATTGGCCAGGTTAATAAATGGTTAGAAGGGTGGTGTCATAGTCAGGGGTTTGGGTGTCTTGAACACGGGACCCAAGTTTGTAGACCAGGTCTAGTGGGGGCTGATGGAGCTGGTCTGACAAGGGGAAGAGTGGGTTTGGTAGGAGGCTTGCCAGACTGGTCAAGGAGGCTTTAACTAGATGTGTTGGGGGAGGGGGGCATCATTCCATCCCAACACACCCAGTCAGTTGCCAGAACCTATAATAAATGCTTGGAGCAATGTAGAAATATCCAGCCACTCCAGCCAATGAGCCAGCTTCGTTTGGAGCTTGGCTCAGGTGCCTCTATACAAATGCCCGTAGCATGGGGAACAAACAAGAGGAATTAGAGATGTGTGCACATCTACGGGGGTGTGATGTAGTAGGCATCACAGAAACATGGTGGGATGGCTCCTATGACTGAAGTGTTGGAATGGAAGGTTACAGGCTCTTTAGGAAGGACAGGCCTGACAGGTGGGGAGGGGGAGTTCCTATTTATATTAGGGATAGGCTGGAGAGTATGGAACTCTGTGTGGGGACAGGTGAGCAGTCCACAGAGAGTTTGTGGGTCAGGGTTAAAGGGAGAACAGCAATGGGAGACATTACTGTGGGGATCTGTTACAGACTGCCTGATCAAGGAGAACCTGCAGATGAAGCACTCCATAGACAGATAGCAAAAGCCTCACACTCACAGGCCTTTGTTCTCATGGGTGACTTCAACCACCCTGATATCTGTTGGAAGGACGGTACTGCCCGACACAAGCAATCCAGGAAGTTGCTCAATTGTGTAGAAGACAACTTCCTTCTGCAAGTAATAGAGGAGCCAACAAGGAGAGGTGCCATGCTTGACCTCGTGCTCGCCAACAGGGAAGGGCTGGTGGGAAATGTGACGCCCCAAGGCAACCTTGGATGCAGCAATCATGAGATGATTGAATTTGAGATCCTCAGGACAGTGAGAAGAGCGTGCAGGAAGCTCACTGCCCTGGACTTCAAAAGAGCAGACTTTGGCCTCTTCAGGAACCTGCTTAGTAAGGTTCCATTGGATATAGCCCTAGAGGGCAGGGGGGCCCAAGATTCTTGGTTGATATTCAAGGATCACCTGCTGCAAGCTCAGGAGTGTTGCATCCCAAATAGAAGGAAGTGCAGGAGGAGGGCCAGAAGACCTTGGATGGATAAGGAGCTGTTGACGAAACTTTGAAGGAAAAAAGAGGCTTATGAAAAGTGGAAGCAAGGACAGGCAGCCTGAGAAGAATACAGGGATGTTGTCTGGGAAGCTAGAGACCAGATTAGGAAAGCTAAGGCCCAGTTAGAATCAAACTTGGCTAGGGATGTTAAGGATAACAGGAAGGGACTCTATAGTTACATAGTGAATAAAAGACAGACTAGAGACAATGTAGGCCCCCTCCGAAAACTATGGGGAGAACTGGCTACACAGGATTTGGAGAAGGCTGAGATTCTGAATGACTTCTTTGCCTCGGTCTTCACTGGCAAAGGCTCTGACCAAACCACCCAAGTCTTGGAAGGTAGACGCAGGGACTGTGAGAATGAAGACCCTAGGCCCACTGTAGGAGTGGATCTGGTTAGAGACCATCTTAAGAACCTGAACACACACAAGTCCGTGGGACCTGATGAAATACATCTGCAGGTCCTGTGCAGGTCTGTGTGCGCTCACAGCCCAGAAAGCCAACTGTATCCTGGGCTGCATCAAAAGGAGTGTGACCAGCAGGTCGAAGGAGGTGATCTTGCCCCTCTACTCTCCTTTCTTGAGACCTCACTTGGCGTATTGTGTACAGTTCTGCTGTCCTCAACATAAAAAGGACATGGAACTGTTGGAACAAGTCCAGAGGAGGGCCATGAGGATGATCAGGGGACTGGAGCACCTCCTGTATGAAGACAGGCTGAGGAAGTTGGGGCTGTTCAGCATGGAGAAGAGAAGGCTGTGTGGAGACCTCATAGCAGCCTTCCAGTATCTGAAGGGGGGCTATAGGGATACTGGGGAGGGACAAGACAACAGGTAACAGGATCAAACTCAGACAGGGGAAGTTTAGATTGGATATTAGGAAGAAATTCTTTACTGTGCAGGTGGTGAGACACTGGAATGGTTTGCCCAGGGAAGTTGTGAATGCTCCATCCCTGGCAGTTTTCAAGGCCAGGTTGAAGAGAGCCTTGCGTGGCATGGTTTAGTGTGAGGTGTCCCTGCCCATGGCAGGGGGGTTGGAACTAGATGATCATAAGGTCCTTTCCAACCCTAAGTATTCTATGATTCTAACAAAGACCCCAAAATATGATTTACCGTGTGTGCTGCAGTCTGTGCTTGCTTCCCAATGACCTCTGAATGCAGCAGACATCTTGACCTTGTCAAAGGATACCTGCTGCAACTCTTCACACCTATCCCTTGAACTTCCCACCGGAGCTGGGTGCATAGAGAACAGCTTTCTCCTGCCTTGCGGGTATCCATGGGAAGACTGCTCGGTACCAGCCATTCGCTGAAATTTTTGGCTGTCACTTCCACAGAAAAGAGATGTACTATATGTTACCTTTATCTTTTCCTCTAGCCCCAGTTAATGGAAAAGTCAGTATTTGTCTGAGAATTTACTGTGCAGTAGCACACATATTTTAGGCAGAAACAAAATAAAATCATTCATACATCTCATCTTCTCTGCCCAAATCTTTCCTGGATTCATTCCTATCTGGTCCTTACCCCCAGCCCTCACTGAAGTATTTCCTTGTTTTTTAACTAAACCAGGAGATTAGTCCCTATGCTTCCTTTTTCTTGGACCCAGTGGCTGTATCTTAAATGTCTAGTCATCAACACAAACTGCTAGGAAACTTGTCTGGCTCTTAAGCTACTATAAACACAGATTAGTGGTTTAAGTTATTGTTTAGCATATCATAACAACACACATCTACTTGACAGGTGTCGTGGTTTAAACCCAGTCAGGTAATTCGTTCGCTCACTTCCCCTCCCTTTCTTGCCCTCCCCCTGCTCTCGGAGGGACGGAGAGGAGAATCAAAAAGAATGCAACTCCCCCGGGTTGAGATAAGAACAGTTTAGTAACTAAGGTATAACACAAATCACTACTGCTACCACCAGTGATAATAATGATAAAGGAAATAACAAGGGAAGAGAATACAACACCTCAGCACCAGCCGACCGATAACTTGCCCCCCCTCAGCCCGACCAAGCACAGACCGATACCTCCTCCAACCCTGCAGTCTCCCAGCCCTTCCGGCTAACTCCCAGTTACATCCTGGGCATGATGTGCTGTGGTATGGAATACCTCTTTGGTCAGTTTGGGTCAGGTGTCCTGTCTCTGCTTCCTCCTGGCTTCCCCTCCTCCCTGGCAGAGCATAAGGCTCACAAAGTCCTTGGCCAAACCGAAACATCGCTATCAGTTCTGTTCCCAGGCCGAAAGTCAAAACACTGCACTGCACCAGCTACCAAGAAGGAGAAACATGACTGCTACTGCTGAACCCAGGACAACAGGTGAGAAATTCTTTTATATTTGAAGATTAAAATATAGAGGGGAAAATTCAGAAGATTTCTGAGATGTTTTTGTCGAGGATCTCTGAAAAAAATGTGGCTTTCTTTAAAAATTTGAGTCAATAGTCTTGAATGGGGATTTAGCAGCAACTGGTTGTGCTAAATTGTGCTGAATTTAGCATCAACAGGTTGTGCTAAGGCTGTGCTGCTCATTTCAGTCAGTTTTTATTTAAAAACTGTTTGCTGCAGCAGCCAGTCATAGACAAGAAAATCTGTAAAACAATATCGGTATTGAGGAAGATAGACTTCAGCTTGTCTGTTTTCTGTCTAAATGAAGACTAAACATTTTGTTACTAAGAACATGTTAAACTAATTACATTCAGAAACAAGATACACACTTTTCATTAGTGATGATGAAGAAGCTTCTCACACTTTTATTTCCCTAACACGTGTATCATGAAGTTTTGTAAGTTGTTCTAATGTCTTTTGCTTCTTGGCACCGAGTTATCAGTCAAGCAGTCAATGATGGGCATGTACATTTTGCGTTCAGTCTTCTGCTATCCTTGAAGAATAGCTTTACCAGCAATTCCTTGAAAAGTCATTAGGCAAACACTCTCCAGCTTCACACTTCTCTTGCTGAGTCTGTAATCAGTCTCTTCAGTCTGCAAGCTTTGCCTTGAATTCAATTACACTGAACTGGTCTCTCAAGCCTTTTGCATATGATTTGAAAGACTATGATGGTGTTAATGGGAGTATACAGGTCCATACTGTGTTTGAATGGTCCTAATATTTTATTGGAATAGATCACTATTTCATTCCAAAGAATACTTCAAAATACTGATTCCAATATCTTTTTATTTTTTGGCTGCAATTTAATGCAAGCTGCATGAGTACGTGTTTTTTTTGCTGAAGTTAATAATTGTCAAAAAAATCAAGGCTGCTTTAATCATTTCATAACTCAGCATGAGCTAGCCATCAGCTGTTAGAAACAGCTTCAAAAATATGTGACATGCAAAGAAAGGAAGTGAGCATATTTTGGCATAAGAAGGCTAAAGAAAAGCATTGGTTTTTTTCACAGTCAAAATATTGCACCCTGTGGAGCATATGCCCCCTAGAGAATATTCTATTCAAAGCCACTCAGTATGTGCTGTGCCTTCAGACTTGTCAAGTGTCCTAACACATTTGATGAGAGAATAATCCAATTGATCTTGACAACCTGGTATAGATTTTCTTTTACAAGAATTTGACTGCCCCTTCAAAGCATACCCAAATCAAGAGCCACAACTGATGATGAAAAAAATAAAATCCCTGAAAAAATATGCAACCTTCCATTGGTATTTTAATTAATTATCTATTGCAAAATGAAATTTAGGTGGTAAAGATGATGTGTATCTCATATGGAGCCTATACAACAGAAGCAATACTCAAATGAATACTCAGAATAAATACTGATAAACTATACTCGAATAATAAATAACTCATAACAATGCTCATAAACAATACTCAAATGAATCCTACTTTTTTGTTAAACAAAATATTCCCTCCTTTTTGGATAATAAATTCTCTTGCAATGAGAATTACCCATGTCTCTGTACACATTCTTCTATCATTTCAAGCAACAGGTTATCTGAGAAGTAACTCCAGATTTCTCATACAAAATGCTTTTTGATTCCCAACTGGATTGTCTCCCTAAGTAAGTCCTTTCCTCTTGTCTGACCATGTTGGTGACCCTCTATGATGGGGTTATGGAACTGATGGACAGGGGCAAAGCAGTTGATGTCATCTACCTGGACTTGAGCAAAGCGTTCAACACTGTCCCACACAACATCCTTGTCTCTACATTGGAGAGACATCAATTTGATGGATGGACCACTCGGTGGATAAAGAACTGGCTGGATGGCCGCACACAAAGAGTTGTGGTCAATGGCTCAATGTCTGTCCGGAGACCAGTAACGAGTGGTGTCCCTCAGGGATTGGTGTTGGGACCGGTCTTGTTCAACATCTTTGTCGCTGACATGGACAGTGGGATTGAGTGCGCCCTCAGCAAGTTTGCTGATGACACCAAGCTGTGTGGTTCGGTTGATACGCTGGAGGGAAGGAATGCCATCCAGAGGGACCTTGACACACTTGTGAGGTGGGCTGATGTCAACCTTATGAAGTTTAACCATGCCAAATGCAAGGTCCTACCCCTGAGTTGGAGCAGTCCCAGGCACAGCTACAGGTTGGGCAAAGAACAGATTCAGAGCAGCTCTGCGGAGAAGGACTTGGGGGTGTTGGTTGATGAGAAAATGAGCATGAGCAGGCTTCAGTGTGCGCTTGCAGCCCAGAAAGCCAACCATATCCTGGGCTGCATCAAAAGGAGCGTGACCAGCAGGTCAAAGGAGGTGATCCTGCCCCTCTTCTCTGCTCTTGTGAGACCTCACCTGGAGTATTGTGTGCAGTTCTGGTGTCCTCAGCATAAAAAGGACATGGAACTGTTGGAACAAGTCCAGAGGAGGGCCACGAGGATGATCAGGGGACTGGGACACCTCCTGTATGAAGACAGGCTGAGAAAGTTGGGGCTGTTCAGCGTGGAGAAGAGAAGGCTGCGTGGAGACCTCATAGCAGCCTTCCAGTATCTGAAGGGGGACTATAGGGATACTCGGGAGGGACAAGACAATGGGTAACAGCTTCAAACTCAGACGGGGGAAGTTTAGATTAGATATAAGGAAGAAGTTCTTTATTGTGAGGGTGGTGAGGCACTGCAGTGGGCTGCTTGAGTAAGCTGTGAATGCTCCATCCCTGGTGGTGTTCAAGGCCCAGTTGGACGAAGCCTTGGGTGGCGCGGTTTAGTGTGAGGTGTCCCTGCCCATGTAAGTGGGGTTGGAACTAGATGGTCTTAAGGTGCTTTCCAACCCTCAACTATTCTATGATTCTATGAAATATCTCTGAAGAAAAAAAAAAAAATCAACCCATTGTTAATCCTTTCAAACTGTTCAAAATATTGCAGTTCATAACTGAATCATTTACTTTCCTTTTTAAATGACCTGCTTTGTTTTGCCCATTTCTGCATCTAAACACATTATTCTGAAATCTGGTATATTTTTTAGCTTACAAGCAAGATTAAATTTATTCTTCATGACACTAGACCTATTCATTGGCAGTAAGGAACCTTTATGCATGCAATGCAATAAAATGCATTCAGAATTCACACTTGTGATGTACACTGCATTTTCACTTTTCAAAACAGCTTTCCTTAAGAACTGATGTTCGTTTTTAAATTCTGAAATAGCTGAAGTAGCATTCTTCATTCCAGAATTTCCTCTTTCAAAGTTAATAAATGATGCACTTGATTAAGCCTATTCTAATATAAAAACTCAATTCGACTTCAACAGATTTTTTATCTTTTCCATATCTTCACCTATTTTCTTTTTCCCTTTTTGTGTGTCTACCTACATATGCACTTGTCAACAAAGGTGATACCATGATATACAAATGCTGATAAAAAAAGCAGCAAAATGAGAATAATATTCAGACATATATAATACCCGTATTATTGTCAATGAATGGATAATTCCCTGCTATGGGAGGATACTTAGTATTATGATTTCCACAACTGGGTGCTAGAAGTCACACAACCATTAATAGAGCATGAGCACATAGGGGAGCAATTCTAGTTGTTTGGGTAATATTTGAATTACTCTTTTGGAATGACGGGGTTCAGGGTTTGATCTTTTTGCTCTACGGTACATGCTGGGATATTTTCATTATGCATTTATCAACTAACTTTTTTTAGCTGTTTAGTTGGGGGGGGTTTGTTGGTTTTTGTTTTGGGTTTGGTTTTTTTTTCAGAGTTCACATTATTTTGGTCTATGACTGTAAATATGGCTCAGGTACACCAAAACTGTATATTGGTTTTCATGGCTTTCAAGTAATTCCATCAATTTACAGATTTACTCACAATGTGTAAACCCTAAATAAATGGCCAAATCCTGATTAACTGTTATCTAATTTGGAAATAAGATGGAAGAATTTACTCCATAATTAATGTAACGTTAGTGAAATATAATGCTAGTTCTGGCTTTATGCAGGTGCTAAATAAGTATGGCTCTGAATGTTGCTTCAACATCAGAATATTATGATTATCTGCTAAAATAAGCAGGAACAAAAGAGAGCTGCAACAACTCTCCTATATTTAAAAGATACTTTCTAACTGCTCTAGAATAGAATGAAACAAGCAAAAACTTCAGAAATATAGCTGCAGTTTCAAATTTCAAAATATCAGTGAAACTTCAAACCAGCTTACAAATTTTTCTTCAGATTTTGATGGCTTCTGATTTCAGATGATCGTTCCTTTCTCTGCCCTCTGTTCAGAAGTTTAATTATCTGCATACTTGGTTCATATTTTTTTTTTTCCCCATAGCAAATGATGATAGGTTTACAAGATTTCTTGAGCAGTTCAAGTCACTGAGTTTCTATGTTCATCTGCTTGCTTGCTTCAGCTGCGAACTAAAGGACAATTTTTCATTTGATATGGAGGTTTGCATATGTTGCCAAAATATCTGTCTTTGAGGTTACTGGACTAAATAGTCCATGACCTCTCACTCTTCACCTCGCATATTGCACAGTTTCTTTCTAGTTTGAGTACTCCAGAAATATTAGTGCTGGAAGACATTCTTCCCTTCTTTTCCTCCAACTATCTTTCTCTATAAGATACACCTGCAAAATGGGAGGAAGCATGGAGAGGGTAAATCATGTACAAATAATGTCTTCTACTTAAATGTAAACCAATTTTATCCTAGCTGGTTTTGGAGTAGAAAATCACTCCAAACTACCAAGTCACAGCTAAATCTAGGGAAAGATCCTGAAAGGGTTCAAATGAAAATTTGCCTAGTGCCAGACTCAAAACTTATATCTCATGTTGAGTTGATGTTGCACCAGGAGGACACAGCTATTGCTTTCAAGGGTGTCACTGATAACATGAAGTAAAAACACTTGTAACAAAAAGTAGACTTTCACAGGAGCAACTGTCTATAAAGTTATTGCAAATACACCAGTCGACTGGCGACAGAAACATAACGCCTTCCTAACCACCATGGGTCAAACCAACCCAAAGTGCCAATTATTGCTGCAGATGATCCGTTCAGCTGGCCTGGAGATCTGTTAATCTGTGGCTACTCTATAAGCATGAACCCCAAAACTCTTGCTATGATCCCAGGAATATTGATCCAAAAGGATTTGTGTGAGATATAGTTTTTAAATATCTGAGCTCTGTGTAAGAAATAGTAACCTAATGTTTTGTTAACATTCAAACATGGGTATGTGTGTGTGAGAATATGTGTGTATGTGTATATATATATATATATATATGTAAAAATATATGTGTGTGTTTTCATTTATACACACACACAGCACAGAGCTATTTCAGTTTTATTTTGCATTCCCCCAAGATAGTCCTCGATGAACATTTGGGGCAACCTGTTTGCAGTTATTTGCATGCTAGGGATGCCAAACTAACAATACTCCACCACATATTCAGAAACATTATCGGTTTCCAAGGAGTTTTAATTTATTTTTTTCCTGACACAGATATAGGAATATAGATAAGAATTTTGCTTTTCTCATGCCAACTGGATTTGTTTTTCAGTAAGTCTGAATGTGGGGTTTTTTTTCATTCTCCTCTTGTGATAGTTGAATAAGAAAGAAGATTAATGCAAAAAGAAAATGAGATTGCTGCTGTTTCACATTTTGTGCCTTATTTATATTAATAATTGAATACATCTAAGATTACTTTTATTGAGGAAACAATAAATGTTTAATAAGTGAATGAGCAGTCCATCATAAAAGTAAGTGCTAGTTATCAGGCTTTTGAGGGGGGGAAATTGTTTTTATTTCAAATCATCTTAGGGGCACTTTATTACCATTGCTATGTCATTAACATCACACATTATTTCACAGTGGGATGAGGTAACTACAAAGATATAATGAGATTTTAGTAGAAACAATATGCAGTATCATAAAATGTGTGAGCTTTGGTGCTCACATTGAGCTTGCAGGCCAATATACAGTAATAAAGCTTTTTCTAGCCTGCAGAAGCTTCAGCTTTGATGGTACTGCCCATCTCAACTTGAGCTGCTTTTCAGGCTAGAATTAAGCAGACGTCACTTGTCAGAGCATCGCACAGAAGGTGTGAGACCTTGATTCAGCGCAACAGCAACGTGGTTAATAATTGAAGAAGTAAGGAAAATGTCAATACCTCATTGAAGCCAAGGAAGGTTTTGGGATTTTGAACTGGCATTATTGTCAGAGAACAAAAGGATGAGCCGCAGCCAAACAAAGCAAGGAAAACAAATTAAAAAAATATTAACAATGTAAAGGAATCAGAAACACACAGGTAAGGGGAAAGCAAACATTGCTGTTAAGTCCCTTGTTAATGCCTTTGAATATGCTAGAAGGATTTGTCTTGTAGTTTTATGCAACTACATAAAGAAAATACATTCAGAAAGAGGGTGAGATAGGTGCCACTGACTCATCCCTCTCTAATTAATGAAGTACCTAGTCAAGGATGAGTGAAGAACCTGCTCAAGAGGATTGATTGATCCTATTAATCAATTTTCAGCATTTCACATGTTCCTCGTATGAGCAAAACAGTCCACAAATACATCCCTGGTGCTGCAGAAAAATGGTTCTGACCAGGGCCTGAAAATGGCTGTGCCTCAGGGTGCAGTTTAGGAAGAGCAAATTTTGGCCCACTCCAGAATGAAATACTTTCTGCTTTTACGCTGCTGATTCCTTCAAGATCAACAGTGGTGTGAGAATTAGGTCCATCAAGCCTCCAGCAGCCTATATAGCAGGGGCATTGGTGTCCTGTGGCCAAAGGTGAAGGTAAGTGGTGGTCATGAGCAGCCTTTAGCCTGGTGTCTGAAGACTGAAAACCTTAAAATTACTTGGCAAGTATTCTAAATGCCTATTCTGACTTGACCCCTTGAAAACAAGTAAAATGTTTGCTACCGGAGTTAATTGCTCACGAAATTGATGCCTAGGGTTAGATAGTTTAGAAAGCCAGCAACTTCCCAGGTAGAGAGAGAGGGGATAAGAGCAGAGATTAAAATAAAATAGAAACTTCTCCTTGCTGCATCTCCTCAGCAAAATGCTGAAAGGAATCAGGTCAGAGGGCCATTTGAGTTTTGCTGTTGAGAAGAACAGGAGCCCATCAGGAGAGTATGGGCTGTGAGCCTCTGCAGGAGGCATCACAAGATCTCCTTACTTGGTACTTCCACTAAAGCAAAGAGTTCTCTGGTGAAAAAGCATCCCTGCATCATTCCCAGTTAAGAGCTTGGGCCTGAAGATTTTGAAAGACTGATTCAGCCTTCAGCTTGCCAAGTTTTTCCAACTGCATTGCTCCAAGCATCATCTCTAAGAGACAATGAACAGGAAGGTACAATTCGTTTGGTGCTGGCCTCTGACTCATAAGAAGCAGAAAATAAGGTAGCAAACCATTATCTTAGCATTATCAGTTTTCTGATTAGCTAAAGTGTTGCTAAATCAGAAGCTTTAGAAGGGAAAAATGTGGTTTTGTTGTATTTAAAGATGTTTTCTGCAGCCCACTGAAGAACAGTACTTAAAAACCTTCCTTCTTGATTCTGTTCAATGAAACCCATCTTCTACAGAAAGTCTTCTGTGGTCAAACAAATGGCTAGGTGGTGGTGTGGGTCTGCAGCAGGTGAAATGTGCAATTGTAGGGCAGTGGTACGGCCATCTCTGTCACCCTTCCATGACACATTTTTGTCCTGCAACTCTCTTTTGCAGACACTTGACTGTGTCCGTGCTGCTTTGGGAGAACAGTCCTTAGCTTGTACTCAGACCTCAGACATGCTGAGTCCTCACTGCCTGGAAACAAACCCACCCTCAAAAAATTCATTGTGTAAGGCTGATTAGTGCACATTTATTGTCCTCCAACGTGGGGCATCAAAATTACCCCATATTTGCAAAGTGGGTGCCACTTAGACTAATGCTGGGAAGTGCTTTTGCTGTGAAATCCCCCTTAGAAGGACAACTCAGCTGCCACAGTGGACAGTAGGATCTGCAGAGGCCCATAGGTGCTTTGCATACCCTGAAGAGTCACATATGAGGAGCAAGTGTCCTCCCATGGAAGTGCAGATCCTCAGGCCATGGTCAGAGGGTACGTCATTCTCAAACCCCACCTGAGAGTCTGCTTTGCTGGGCACTGTGAGACAGCCTCCCTTGTCTGCTGTCAGTCAGTCTGGTTATTTCCTTACAGCTTGGAAGGACTGTTCTCTTCTGTAGAACCTTCTCTACATAATATATAAGTCAAAGCCTTCTGATGCAGTGGGAATGTGAACACTTATTTAAAAGGCCATATTCACACAATCTTTCTTGGCTGTGCCTTGCTTCCTGAACTCTAATGCCAGATTAGATCTGCTTGGGAGGGCTGAAATTTGTGACAGATGCTGCCTGATGCAATGAACATGAGCCCACATATGCTGCTCCACAGGGACTTCTCCAATATACTCTCCTCACTTATGCCAGGTTCCAAATTTAACTACCAATACAGATATTTTAATGGATCCCATAAATATGATTTCACGGCCATCAAATGTTGCTATTGGTTTCTGTAGCTTTGGGAGGTAGTATAAGAATGTTATGAAGATGATAAATCTGCAAATCTGCTGAACCATCTAAAAATGGTGGAAAAATAAGTAGATGTGATATATGCCTCCTCTTGCACAAGAATTTGCTGCCCAGAATAAATGCAAGTGCTGATCATGGTTCCTCTTACCACTGCAGATTATGGGGATCATATGGAAAAGGTCCTAAAACTGACAGACATAGCTGGTGTCTTCTAGCTTTTCCAGTTAGTAAGACTGAGCTGCCCTACTCTAAGTACTCTTCTGTTTTGCTTTCCAGTGTCTGGAAAAAAAGGGAAGTTTACTACAAAAGCTCTCTTTCCACCCCACTCCCCATCTCAAGGGCACTTGACAGTAATCATTCACATGAGCTGCACTGCAGAGAAGTGCCACTATCCCCTTTTTAACATATTGTTATAAATTAACAATTTTCCAAATTAACCAACAACACTGAAGGTTATTTGTCATTACTGATATGAAAGGATTATACCACTTTATCCTCTGTGATGCTTTATCTTTTATGCAGCAATTGCTGTCATTCAATATTTTACGGAAGGGATGGGGCAGGGGGAATATGTAAATATCAGGAATGACATAACAGTAATTGTGACGTTATCACCACTTAACTGATGTATCTTTTCTAAAATAAAGTTAAATTAAAAAATAAATTCCGTATTTCATCTTATCTAAAAAGTGAAATTTATTCCTACAGCTTGCTAAACCACCGGGACTGGGAAAACAAACTCTCAAGCACAAGCTGTCTCTCACCACTGCCCCTCCAGAAAGGCCATTGAAGGACAAAAACTGTTGCGTCTGGGAAGTGTACATACATTTCTCCACGTTGCTCACACCTTCATGCTTTGACAGAAGGTAGTTTCTGGCTGATGGGTATGACACAAGAGTGTCCCCACCAGCTTGTGACTTTGCCCTACAGATTTTCACACTTGTATCTTCCTCTTCAATCACTGGTGCTGGTTGCCATTAGAGAAATGGTTTTGAACTGCAGCCCTGATTCAGTCAAATTCCCCCAGGCCCAAGAGATAAGAGACATTTTTTTTCAATGAATGAAGACTACACTTTTGTGCAGAACTTAATTCTGTTTCAGAAGTTACTTTCTATCATTCAGAATTAACAGGTTCATACGTGAAAGCTGAATTCTGCCATTTGCCTCCTGCAAACAATTACTGGATGCAGTAAGTTACTTCCAATATTAGTAATCTTTAAATCAATACAGGTGCTAAGTAATTGGCCATCTCAATTACTTGATAACATTTCTGTGCTTGCTTAAACAACTTAACCCAAAGGAGCTTTTGCAATCACAGGTGTGGAGGTACTGGGTGTATGAACACAGGTCACTATAGATGCATGATAAAGTCTCTGTGGTTTTCAGAATGTCTCCTTCAGCCACAAGGGATCTTCCATCTCCACTGTGGGGAAATGCTCTTCTTTTCTGACAATACCCAAATTATTCAGAACTTCCCAGTAACCCAGAAGGTGCCTGGTATGAATGTTTATGGACTCAAACCCAGCAAATATTCACAAATGCTTTGATATTTGCATTTGGCTTTAGTTGCTAACTACAAGCAGCAAAGACATTACAGAAAGGTACATCATGATGGATGTCAGCTACCTCTGGGGAGGAATGAGGACTTAACGATGGATACAACCTGGAAATGAAAGTAGGAAATTGGTTTTAAAGACAATAAATTAAGGTGAAAGTAATGCTAAGATGGAAGCAGGGTTTGCGGTAGTAGGAGACAGTGAATGTATGTAATTAAGGGCAGGATGAACGGCTCTTGCCCCTTCTAACTCTGTTTTCTAAGAGTGAATGCAAAGATGTAAGAGGCTGAAGTTTCTGCCATTCCTATTTCTAGTGTAAGCATGTTGTTGTAACTATGACAGTACAGAGTCAAACTGATGGGGTTTTAACATGATGCTTTGACCTGCAGTATCTTTTTTCTGTAAGCTGTAGTAGGAAAACCTTTTGCATTGTGGAGAGTCCGCATAAAAGCATAAAGGGAATAATTAGTTACTAGAGAGGAAATGAGTTTAGTGGACCATATCCAGAAAGATGTGTGGTACTGCATTACACATAATTTCAGCCCTTCACACTTAGTAAGGATTTATGACACAATGTATCTCATTTCAACTTACTGGTTTCTGACTCTGGAAGACGGCAATGAATCGTGCATTGCTATTTTCATGTTTGTGCTATGAACATGTATCTTTAGGAAATAGTAACACAGCCTTGGAAATTAGCATCTGAAACCACGGAAAATTATTTTGAGAAGTTTGCAGGCATGGGCAGCTGGTTTTGGTTTGAAGAGCTGCTGGAGAGGGGCTTTTTACAAGGGCCCAAAGGGATAGGACAAGGGAGAATGTCTTTAAACTGACAGAGGAGAGATTTAGATTAGATATCGTGAAAAAGTTCTTCACTGTGAGGGTGGTGAGGCCCTGGCACAGGTTGCCCAGAGATGCTGTGGCTGCCCCATTCCTGGAAGTTTTCAAGGCCAGGTTGGATGGGGCTTTGATCCCTTCCAACACAAACCATTCTTTGATTCTATGATTCTATTCCTGGAACACTTAAAGATGAAACTTTTTGGATGTTTCTTAATTTCAAGAGAATTTCCTAAAGAAGCATGGAACAATAATGGGTTTTTACACTTACTTCTCTAGTCTTCCATTCTGATGCTTTTGGAAGATGTTTCTGAAAGGTACCAATAAGCCACATATACCATCAAAGACATCTAACTGAATAGATACCTCCAGAAATGAAGTGAAAACTTAGACAATTATCTAATATTCATATCACAAATCAACCTTTCCTCACAAAAGTGCTGCTTTTTCCTTGCCCTGTTTAGTAGACTTGATGGCATTCCAGCAGTGGCTGTTTTTCAATGGCATTGCTAGCTGTAGCAAAAATGGCTGACAATAACTTACACTGAAGTGTTACTGAGGAACAGTGAATAAATTCACTGAGGAGTGCTGAGGCATGTAAGCAGAGCCATCCCGTGACTTTGCTGACACAATTCAATCTCCTTTCCCAAATGTAAGGCATAGAGTAATAGTAGACAATGGTTTCTATGTGCTGGCCATGATTATTTTTCTCAAAAAGATGTTGACTGCAGCCCTTAGCCTTTTCTCCTGGGCTATTAAACACACTGGATAAAACCAAGTTAGGATAGGTCAGTGATGTGTACTCTCAGCTTCATTAGTTCATATTCCTGCAAGATTTTCTGTTAAAAAGGTACTGATCATTTGGAGGAGAGTGTTATAGTAATCATATGACACAGGTTAGCTCCAAAACCACGCTGCGATGGCAACTACTCCAGCACAAACCTGTTCATTAAGTGCAACGAGCACTAAATGTGGCCTCGTGGCAGCATCTTTAATATATCTTGGGGACATCCAATTGACTTGGAAAGAGTATATGCTTCTAGTGAATATCCTGTATGATTCAATTTTTGAGTTATGAAAAGAGATCATGGAAGTTTTCCGTTGCTGATTTACATCAGAAAGGTGCAGCTTTGCTTCGTATCTTGCTGAGATACAGCATTCCAGTGTTTACAAGTGAGAGGAGAGAGAAGTCTATCTTGTCAGTCTATTTGGCAAATAAGGTTGTAGTTACTTGTGCATGGCAAACAATCAATTGTTGTATAATTAGTTGCATTTTGTGACACTGGCATTAAAGTTCACCAGGTCTGAACTTCCTCTCTGTCCTTCCCTGTTCATTAGAGCTTCATTCACATTCCTGACATAACAGCTTAGTTTGCTTTTCTTTTTTAATTAAAAAGGCAAACTTTTAGTATCTGCATGCTCTGAAAATGCAAACAGTTTTTAATTAAAGTGCAATATAGTGCCAAATATAAGCATAATTAGTTGGGCAGTGCAGCAGTTAACAATGTGCTTCATTCTGTGTATACAAAAGCACAAGAAACTGTAAAAGCAGGAGCAGAGTTTAGTAAAAGGAATAAAATAACTATAATAAATCAGTGCTGCATGGTTTTTAAACCCTTTATTTCCCTCATTACAATTATTCGTATGAGAATCATATCCATTCTCTCACAGTACTGCATTAAAATCTTGATAATATGTCTTCATATTTGGTTTTATTAATAATCATGTAACTACGTATTTATCATTGCTGATACGCTCCCATCTAATAGAAAACCTGAATGCTGACTGTACTGGAGCGCTATATTACATTGCATTACAGCAATGTCTGTAATTTCTGCTGTACAAGATTGATCCAAGTTGCAAAACTGAGATCTGGAAACTGAATTTCCCAAACCCCTGACAGATGTACCCAGGGCCTCATTTGGACTTATCAGTGTAATTTGAACAACTCCTTTCTGCATGTCCTGGTTTCAGCTGGGATACAGTTCATTTTCTCCCAGGAAAGGACAGGCTGGGCATCAGTCAGTGGGTGGTGAGGGACTGTTTATCACTGGCATCACTTGTTTTTCTTGGCTTTTATTTCTTTTTGGGCTTTTTTCCTTTTGTATGATAATTATTATCATTATCATAATTATTATTATTACTATGTTTTTACCATTATCATTATTATTATTTTATTACTATTAGCATTATTATTTTGTTTCAATTGCTAAACTGTTCTTACCTCAACCCACGATTTTTCTCACTTTTACCCTATTCTCTCCTGCATCCCACAGGTGTGAGTGAGTGAGTGAGTGACTGTATGGCACTTGATTGCTGGCTGGGGCTAAACCACAATAATATGTTAAAGATTGGTTTGAATTTGGTTATCAAAAGTCTAGGGATAGTTGTTCATCTCCTGAAACAGAAAAGTCCTGCCAGAAACTTCATTATCTATAAACCTCTAAATATAAAATTTCATTTCTAAGCTCATTCAAATCCGAATTCAAACAGTAAAAATACCAAATTTCTTCAAATGCAGTTATTCCAAGGAATTCCAGGTCCTTTTCATGTCCTCATTCTCCATATTATGTCTTTCTAGGAGTATCTGGTGGTTAAAGAAGTTTTTTGTTTCTTTAGAACAAATTCAGTACAAGAGAAAAACAAATTAAATCCATTAATTGTTGGTTGGGCACATCCACATATGAGACTACGTCTCTCTCTCCTGTCTGCTTATGGAGTAAAAAAACCAAATACATCCTAAATCCAGGCTAGTCCGATTCCAGGGCAGAGATTCAGTGTTTGTATAGGAACACACATAACTCAGCAAACCTAAACAGATTTAAGCCAAACAAGGAAAAGATTTTGTTTCCAGACTGCTCTTAGAAAGGCTTCCCAACTGCCTTAAAGGTAAAAAAAAAACAAACATCAAACAAGAAAAAATTCCCCGCAAAACTTAATGCTTTAATGCTCCTCTGGGGCTTACTCCAGGACAGATATTCCTTCTATGGCCTTCATCTTCAGAGTGGCCTCCTGCTGATGTACATGGATTTAATACAAGGTCAACATGCTCCAAATCTCCTTCATGCTCTTTGAGCGACACTATCGGCCTGGTCCTCCTACTTTCCTTTTTTTTTTTTTTTTTAATTAAAAATAACTCTTTTCAAACTCCTTTTCCTCCATTTTGCCGTAAAGATACTCACACATGTGATCTATCTACTGAAGATAATGGAAAAGCTTTTACTGAGGGATGGACCAGACTCCCAAATATCCCATTATCCCATGAAAAATACTTGCCCATTTCCATTCATCTTTAATTTGGATATGAAAGAAAAAGGAGTGTGGGAAAAATTCCTACTCGAATGAGCATGTATTTTTTCCCAACCTGTTCATTTTGCATCCTTTCCCATGCAGTGATGAAGGGATATCTTTCTTATCTAGATGCCCCTGCCCCAAAGTAAATAAACTTGTGAAGCAGCATTGTGCTACTAAATCCTGTGCTTCAGAAACAGCAGCAGCATAGATGTGTTTCAAATTCAATGGTTTATTTGGTCACATTTTAATTAGATGTTTGCTCATTTTGAAGTGAAAATTCTTGTCCAGGTCACATTCTAGTGAAAACATTTCCATGTAAGCCTGTAAATCTTGCTTTCAAGCTCTTTATGGGACTGATTGCAGAAAAGGCAGAAGCCTAAAGAACAAATTACTTTTTGTGTCTTTATTATAACACTAATATTTTCTGTTTGCAGTTGCTAGTAAGAATAAGGATACTCATGCATTCAAAAATGCCACTTGTCCATTTGAATCAGTAAATGTCTGATTTACACATGGAAGTGTAGAGGTACAGAAGCAGTATCAACTGTTGGATGCTTTGAACAGGAAAAAAGGTCTGAAAGGCCAGTCCAGCAGAAGTTAATTACTTAATTGATAAAGACATAAGAAAATCATAACCCAGTCATGATTTAAAAAATAAGTCACTAATTTTTGTAGTGATGAGGGAAGCAAAATGGCTAAAATAGCATATTACTCACATAATCCTATTTATATCCCACTTATTGTTTTTTAACTCAGATAACTCTATAGGCCAAGCTAATTTTTGTCTGCTTATTTTAAAGGAAATATAAAAGAACAGTATAGTTTCCTGCATGAGTATTGCCATAGTCACCTGGCAGCTTTGGAAAGTGGAAAAAAAATGTACAAGGACAAACTAAGCACCTTTGTCTAGCACAAAAGAAATAGCCCTCCATGAGAATATTTAAAATGTAATTCACAAACCTACTGTTATGTGTTGTTTAGATAAACCTCTTAATGCAATCATTTCAGCATTATGGGAGGCTAGCTTGAAATTTAGACAAACATGGAAAATGTCATCTTCCCAGAAAAATGCAAGGTAAAATAACAACCTAAACATATATTATTGCTTAGCATAAGACAACCTAAAATATAAAAGCAGTCTCTAGCAGCACTTCTTTCTGTGCTTTTAAAAGAGCCTCTAAAAAAGCAATAAAGAATTTCAGATGGGAGACAGATTAAAAATAACTGCAGCACACACACTCCAGTTGTACAGTGTATCTCAACAGGGGTATTGTATTGCCACATTTCTTGGGTATCTTCCTCTGGATCACTGGCATTTTCATTAGAGGATCCAGAAATGCCTGTGATTTTCTCACCTCTTAAATTCCTGCAGCTCTAGAGAAACTGCAGGATAGGTCAGAGCTCACCACGCCTCTCTTTCCTGACGCCTTCTTCACAATTTCATTCTTTCCTTGGCCCCAAGGGGAGGGCATGCAATTCTGGCCAGCCCCATTAATTTCTCCATGGTTTCAGCCCACAACACTGGGCTTTCTGGTGCAGTGCCTACTCCAGGATGCCTTGTCTGCTCCGTTGGGCTCACAGACAGAGAGGGAAATGTGATCATTAATGTGGATGCTTAATGTCAGTTTATAAATCTCCTGTCCTTTGACATGGCCTAGCCTGGCAGGCCTAGGAAAATACTCAGGCCAAAGATTATCACCAGCTGCAAATGTACGGCAAGCAGGGAATAAAGAAAAACTTGGCATTGCCAGATGGATTGGAAGCAGGAGGAGCTGCCAGAGAAAGGAGATAGAAAACAAATCCTGTGCAAGTTGCTCCTAGCACTGATCTGTTTACATTATTTGCCCTCCTTTGTTTTTCAGAGCCTTTTCACCCAGTATCTGTATCTGGCAGGTAACACAGAAGAACCAGGGCCTGATTCTGTGTTGTCTTAATGAAAAATCAGAAACTGTGGTTTGCTCGTCAGAGCCTCAGCACAAAGACCAAAATAACACTTTAGCACTCAGAAAATGCAAGGACCTTGGCACGATCAAGCTAGCTGACAGGTAACAGGCTATTTTAAAATAGATATCTACCTTTCTTCTGCAGTCAGTGGGAAAGTACCAAAGATCACCCCAAAAGCCAGCAAAATAATTGGTGGCTTTAAAGAGCCTCTGGCTCTTTTTCAGCATCTTTCCTGAACTGGTTAAGCAAAGACCCAGAACCTACAGCACAGTCAAAATCTTCTTAGCGTACTTGTGCTTCATATCCCCACTAAATTCTCAGTATTACAAGGCACTTTTATTTAATTTTTTTCATCCATAATAATACAAAAGTTATTTTTTTGGTTAGTCCTTTTCATTACCTACTTTATGAGCCATTCGGTATAACTTTTTTGCTCTCCAAAAGTGATGTGTGAGACAGCTGAATATTTCTGGTTTGTAACCTCCATCACATAGTGTGGCCCAGTACCAGAATGTTTCAAAATGCTTTAAAAAAGAAGAAAGCTGTTGTTGTGAGGGTTTGAATGGACAGTGCTGAAGTACGTTGTCTGTATTGCAAAAACTCAGTGACTGCTAAGCCCCTTGACATCACATTGAACTTCCACGGAAAGGACTTCTTTATATGTCATTTCCATAGATTTTCTACAGGTAAACCTCCTCAGTCAGCTGCCTCTGGAATATGACCTCGAGGACGAAGCTGAATCTTGTTCATGCATAGTATTCATTTATACGGATGTCTGGATATATTTTCATAAAATTTGCCCTACTTATCCCTAATATTATGAAGCTAATATCTCATCTGATGCTTGTGTGATATTCAGTAGGTAAGCCAATATTGCTGTGGCTTGGGAATTAGTGATGTAACATCACTGGCTGTGTAACAGGCACTTGCTTTTAGGGTAGCTGAAAGAGTTTTTGGAAAAAATTCTGCTAGCGCAAGGAATGAAGAATATTAAGCTGTAAATTTCAAGCTTCTATTTCTCTGTTGCTCGATCTCTGTCTGTGTAAGTAAGGCTTGTGGAATCTGAATCTATGTGCCCCCAGACTAGCTCATGCTATGCTTCTTTCCCCACTTCGGACTTCCTGCAAATGTTACTATCATTATAAAGTAACAAAAAGCCACAATAATTTCATTCTGCTACTGGTCAGGCAACTGTCTGGAGCTGAAAAGACTTCGTATTCTGCTGACGTCTCTCATAAGAAGAGGAGAAAGGACAGGAAAGTCACTGGATAGGCTTGAGAGATAGGTTGAGAGATAAGGTCAGCACAGGCTGAAGCTGTTAAACTTCAAGGGTTTAAGGACTCTGGTTCAAACTTCAGCTGTGCACCAGCCCATTTTGTTGAAGGCATCTATAGTTGACTCTTCAGTAGACAACTATGTGTGTGACAAAACCGCTGATCCTGGGTATTCTTTAATCAACAAACTCTGGAGATTGCTTCCTCAATAGTGAAATTAAATAGGATTGAGTTATAAGTAGATGCGGTAACCTTGAGGTACACAGCAAAAACTAACAAAGAGCAGAGTGTACTGTGTAATCACAGCTCTTCCCAGCCCCAGCGCTGTATGCTGCAATAGTCACATACTGGTACTGTTGGAAGCAGAAGTAGATAGGATACCTCTGAGATTGGTTCTTACATTTTTTTGCAATAAAGACACTTGGATAAATGATAGAACCATTTAATGGTTTGGGTTGGAAGGGATCATCTTAAAAATCATCCGGTTCCAATCCCCTGCCATAGACGGGGACACCTTCCTTTAGACCGCGTTGCTCAAAGCCCCATCCAACCTGGCCTTGAACACTGCCAGGTATGGGGCAGCCATGGCTTCTTTGGGCAACCTGTGCTAGTGCCTCACCACACTCACAGGAAAGAGCTTCTTCATAATATCTAACCTAAATCTGCCCTCTGTCAGTTTAAAGCTATTCCCCCTTGTCCTATCCCTATATGCCCTTGTCAAAAGTTCCTCTCCAGTTTTCTTGTTGGCCCCTTTAGGCACTGGAAGGCTGCTCTAACTTCTAAGGGTGAACAATATGACATATTCAATGCACATCCTATGCTTACAACATTATCTAATCCTTTAAAATAACAAGGAGAGAAATGTAAAACTAAAGAAGAAATGGAAAAAGAAAACATTCCAACAAACAGCAGTGATGCACAGTACAATTTCTCAGCACCCACCCAACCAATACCCAGCCCTACTCAAGAAGCGATCTGCCCTTCTGGGTAACTCCTCCCAGTTTATATACCGTGTATGACGTGTTGTTGTGTGGAATATCCCTTTGGCTAGTTTGGGTCAGGTGTCCTGTCACTGCTTCCTCCTGGCTTCTTGTGCCCCTCCTCGCTGGCAGAGCATGAGAGGCTACAAATTCCTTGATAAGGGTAAGTGCTACTGAGCCACAACTAAAATGTCAGTGTGTTTTCAGCACTGTTCTCAGACTAAAGCTGAAACCCAGCACTGCACCAGCTACTAGGAAGAAGAAAAATAACTGCTACAGCTGAACCCACTACACGTGGCTTATTCTTACAAATAATTTGGTTTAAAACAAAAATGTAGAGAGCAGGAAAAAAATGTATGTCCTATATATGTAGTCCACTGCATAGTTTGGTAGATTATTCTATGTGCAATAATCGTCTGGTGCATGAAATAAATTAAATTAAAGCACTCTTAAATCTCACAAATGATATAGCAATGTTTCTGATGTGTCTCTATTCTAATATAAAATGCCTGTGGGAAGTGAGTGTTTAGGTAAAAGCCTGCAAGAGAAAAATCCTTCTGGGAGAAAGATGCTGCTTCTCTGTAGAAAACTCCTTAGAGCAAACTGGTTTCTAGTGAAATGTTTCTGTCGGTTACATGAACAGTAAGATTTGCAAACTGTGATTCTCTTTTGGCTTCCTGGGGACTTTACAGGAGAAATTTCAGAGACTGCAAGTGATCCGAGGGAGTGCACTGTTGAGACATAAGCCCGCAGCTTCCATGCTGCTGAAAGTGGGTCATTGAGATAAATGTTAGTACAGGCTTCCCCCTTGGGAGCCTGTAGATATAGCTGCAACACTGGAGAAATTGCATCACAAGAATGATGCAGTAAAATGTGGATACATGAAGAAATGAGCAGGCCATTGGTTAATAAAAAACCTCACTGCCATCAAATCACCATGCAAAGACAAACAAAATTGGCAATTTATTTTGTCTCAGAAAATAATTTGACATGCCAAATGTCTTGTTTATTTGTCATGCTTCCAAACCAAGGCCTTGCCAGGGTTAGTGCTAATCAATATATTCATTACTTTACAAAAATTTCACAAAGAGAAATGGATGTTTGAGAAATTACCAAATAAAATCCATCTCAGCCTGCTCCTCTCCTTCCTTTTCTATGCACGCACTCTCTCCTCTCCTACATGTCTTCCTTTCTAGACATCTGCTGAAGGAAGAAATTAAAAAAAACCCTATTAGGTTATTAACTCAGAAGCATACTTGTACTAAAAAAGTAGAAGCAAACTAAAATTGAAACATATCCAGGATACTTAGGCACAGCTCCCAAGCTCTCTTTCCACTTCTAGCTGATGATAGGATGCCACTTTGTTGAAAAGAGTAATCAGTGGCAAAAGGGCTCTTAGCACCTAACCCTCAGCTAGACTCTCTGGAGCCCACTTGTTGGAGTTTGCTCAGCCTCTTAACCTTCTCCTCTTCCCTCCTCCAAGGGACAATGGCTCCTGCTTGCAAATCTCATAGGTCTGGCTCCTTCATCCAGTACGCAATACAGCCCTGAACCTTGTGTACCAGGCATAAGCAGTGAGAGCTCATCATTCCTGCAAACTAGTAAATAATAGATTGATTTTAATTATGACCTCCTGCTGATGCAAGCGCAGCATGAAAAGGCTGTAAGCCCCAAAGGAAAGATTTCTCCCTGACCCTCAAACAGAGTCATCAGTCATTTTTAAAGCCTCCTTTTTAGGAGCAGCTGGCCAGGAACTGCAGCAAAGAGAAACAGAGGCAAAGGGGTCTGAAACATAAAGTGACAGCTGTGGTATTGCTAAGAGAGAAGGGAAGTATGAGTCAGCATCAGGCTGCAGCAGGAGAGGATGCACATTGCTCCCTCCCCATTCTGACCCTTTAAATTTGCAAATAACCTCTAGCAGAGGCAGCCTAAGCAACATCAAGCAGTGCAGAAAGACATATTTAAATACAGCAAATATACAAAATCATGTGTGAAGTTGAGTAAAGATTGTCCCATCTTTTCTCTCTTTTAAATGGGTTATAAGCATGAATGCCCACTGAGTGTCAAATCTGCTGCATTTTACTCTTCATTTTCTCAGAATGAAAATACGTAAGTCCAGTGTAAAAATGAATAAATTCAGCCCTTAGATTTATCCATTATTTTTCTAGCCACTATCTCAGAACACCTATTGTTAGCAGCTGAGTGACAGGCCAAAGCTGTCACTGTCCATGAAAGTCTGAGCTGTAATCCATAATAACTATTGTATTTTCTCTTCCACTGTATTGCAAATGTGAAGATCAGGAATTGCACATTATGCCCCAGCAAGATTCCTGCATGCATGTGAAATGCAGCTCACCACAGAGCACCACAGATTGGTTACACCTCTCAGTTGAGGACTGTGTATTGCTTACATTGAATCATGCTGAGCATTTTGCTACCACGCTGGGGCCTTTCCTTTTATGCAGTCACTAGTTCAGGAAGGCAAATATTTAGCATTCATTCTGTGGAGAAGATGCCCTATTTATACCATCGGACAAGAAGGAGGTCATTTCCTGTGTAGAATTGCCAGTCAGACACTGGCCTAAGAAAAGCTCAAGTCCTTTGCAGGAGTCTTGTTAATGCAGTGGAGGCATATATTCAGTTGCAAAACATTTCTGGCTTTAAATTCCGTAGTGGCTTTTTTAAGTGTAATTTAAATTTAGGAGTAACTTGTCTCTGGAGCCAACACAGTATTGAAAGCTTCCAGAAAACCCACCTTCCTAGGTGTAAGAAGAAGGTTAATAGCGTTATTAGGTTTTCCTTGTGATACCTCTCCATAGCAGATGAGAACCAATATATTTATATAAAGACCTTCAGATCACATTTCTTGCTGTTCTGGACTGGCACAGCTTTCTGGATGTCAGCAGAGCAGAGCATATTGAATTATAACAGCATGTTGCATAGATCATATCCAGACTGTCATTGTTGATGTCAAGACTGGGACATCTTCTTTCATAATGCCTATTCCCAGACCTGTGAGACCCCTGTTCTCTGGCTTCCTGGGGGAAATTACATTAAAAGACGTCTGCGGGTCTGTGCTTTGTAGCATTATGTCCATATGACCTAAGTATCAGAGACAAACCAATTTGCTGAGTTAAGTTCCCACCTAAGGGCTCTCTTCCCACATACATCCTGCAGGGGACGTTGCTCCCCATATGGATGGGCACTGCGGCTCCTGCTGTAACATTTAAGGAGCCTCTGAAGCATTTTAAGGAGTGCAGATAGACATAGGATGCTCTTATGCTGACAGGCCTTCAGGTTAATTTTAATCTTGTCTTTCTAACAGTGTTCCAAATACTCAGCTTGTCTGTCAGGCTATAAATTCTAGGTTTTTACATTGCGACTCCAATAAACAAAGCAACCTGGTTTAGAAATTCCCTCTGAGCTTGTGTGCAGACCCACACTGCTGCAACAGAGTTCTTGCAAACAAACCTGCTGAAAGCTTTATAGTCTTTCCCAGGTAGGGACTACTTAGCCTCAATTCTGCCAGCACTTGACACTCTGCCAAAACGCCTGGAGTTGAGGACAGTCATGTCTAAGATGTCTTCTGGGACTGTGAGCCCAGGAATGGATTGGAAGCTAGTCCCAGCCATGGCAAGCACAATCCTTCTGCCTCACTGGGAAAGAGATGGGTTCCATGCCAATGGGACATAGGATCCAGGGGACCTCTTCTCCTGAGTTTCTGTGTTTGGATTATGCTAAATTCAGTAAGAGAAAGCTCAGATTGAGATCTTTACCACAGTTTATACATTTGTTACATAACTTTTTTTTGTTTTGTGCAGTTATATGTGGAAACCAGCGTTTTGGGTCCCAAAACACTCATCTTTTGCAATGGCTTGTCTTGCAGAGCTCACCTTCAGTCTTTGTAGATCTTGGTGAGCATCTTGTCCCAAGGCCTTAGAGCTATGCGGGTTAGGAAAGAGGGAAGCTGTCCTTGGCCCTCCTTAAAAGAAGGCACAGAAAAGGGAAGAGGGAAATTAGAGAATTTCAGTGATGCGTTGGAAGGTTTACCTGAAAGTGGGAAGACCTGGGGGTTTTCTTGTTTTTTTCAACTATGTGTAGTTATATGTGCAATTTTATGTGCAATTCCATGTCCCTGCTTATGGCAGAGGGGGGGGGTGAAACTAGATAATCTTTAAGGTCCCTTCCAACCCAAATTATATGATTCTATGACAGCAAATTTCTGTTTGGCAGCTACTTCTAACCAAAGAAAGTAAATTCTTAAAAGCACTTTTGGATTTTCATAATAAAGTCTTAATGAAGAAAAAAAAAGAAAAAGTCTCTGCTTATAAAAGTTTCATAAATTTCTGGCATATTTTTCAGTTTCATAATTCAAACAAACAGAGAAAAAAAGAAAACAAAGATATTTTTTATTCACTGTATATCGAAACATCCCATTCTCCAGCTGCAGTTCAGGTCAATTAGTTCAAGTTATGTTTTGTACTGCTTGCTGCATCCCATTTTTCCTTTCTAATTTCTTTTAAAAGTAGAAAAAAGAGAAGTCCTTTCAAAACCACCAGGAAAAAAAATTGTTGAATTGTTCTGGCCTTTTCAGAATACTTTTCTTGCCTCCCCCCCTTCCTATTTCAAACGACTTTTTTTTTTTAATATGTGACAAATTTCCATGCAATGCTTTTTGATGAACAGAGACTTTCTGACTCCCAGACATTTCACTGGAAATTTCCCAAGAAGCTACAACAGCCTCTGTAGCTGGTGGGTTATGTGTGATGGTTGCTCCTCCAGTGAGCAGTCATGGTTGAATCAGGCCTTGCATTAGCCTATATGTGAACTTTCTGAAAAGTTCATCACCCCAATTATTTTTTCTTGAGTTTGTTCTTCATCTCGTTTCCATTTTTAATATGCTGCAGGCAGAGTCAGAGTCACAAAAGGCTGAGCAACCTGAGCAAGCAGAGCACAGGGAACGCAGTTTTTGCAATGATGAGCACCATGTCAAGTTCTTCTTTCCTCCCTTATTTCCTCCCTCTCTACCTTTCTCCCTCCCTCTCTCTCTTCTTCCCTTTCTGCCTCCCTCCTTCCCTTCCTCCTTCCCTTCTACCTTACTCTTTTCTTTCCTTTCTCTTGCCCTCAAGCAGTAAAACCCATGGCAGAAACAGAGCAGTGTTTGCTTCATTCGCAAAGCAACAGCTGTTCATGGTTCTCTGTGAATTATGAAGAAACTATTTATTCCACTTGGCTCTTCCTCCAGAAGAGTTGCTTTTATCTCCGACATTACAATAAGAATTTATTTTAAAATCTGTTGTTTATTGTCTTCCTGCAGGACACAGTAATCTCTCCCAGTTTCATGTTCAGTGTGTAGGGTAGTAACATGAAAAAACTTTCAGTACTCTAAAACTAAACCACTTTTTTACTAGACAAATTATTTACTGAAATGCTTCATGGGATTTGCATTCTGACCGTGTTCCTGCAGTTTCCTGCAAGCCCTTCTCTGCCATCTGTGCTTCTCCTTCCATGCTCCATGTGGGCTGCTGCATCTTGTCATTTAACAACTGCTGTTAAGTATTTTGTGCCAGCTTTTGTTACCTTTATGGGGCAGGAGCTGGTAATAAATTGCTGAACCTCAAGCGTTGGTTTTCAACCTCTTCTCCAAGAATACCTGCTCTGGAGTGCTTTGGGAAAAACAGTTACGGGAAGAGAGCATGAACATGTTTCTGAACAATCTGTGCAAGTGCAATTTCTAAAAGGACCTGGCCTCCACCAGAAGTTTCTCGGTCATTCAACACAATAAGAAAAAAGCTGAAAACTGCTGCTGGGAAAATGAGCCTTTACCGTGTCTTTGCACCACTAAAAGCTTCCAGTGCGAGTTTTCATTGCACTCAAAGGTATCTCTGTGCTGGACATTGATGTTCCAATTTTTTCTAATAAACTCACCACAGGTCTCAGATATTTCTGCAGCCCACAGGGAAGCCGGTTTCTGTCCAGCAGGATCCCAGGCTGCAATGCATTATAGCTGATTGTGATTATATAGGAGGCATTTTCCCTTTTGTGCCATAATCCAGGATGGGAGTTGTGCTACTAGTATTCTGTGATGCCAGAGCCACCATTTATCATGCATAACATGAGGCATTTTATGGAATATTTGACTAAAATCCACATTACAAAAGTGCACGTCTCTTCCTGGATTACACCTCCGAGATGTTTTTCCAGGTGTCCAGCAATCCTCGGCTGCCAGATGTCTGGAAAAATAGTGTGCACATAATGATGCTTCATGTACACACTGTAGAGACAAACCTAAATTCATCTGCCTGCTGTATGTGCAAGAAGCCACAGTATCACTTGAACAGCAGGCGTCCCTCATCTCATTCAGTACACATACCAATTTATCTTTCTGGGACCAACACCAGTTTCAGCATTTAAAATCTCGCAGCCCAGTGTGACCTATTGTCTAAACATAATGTCAAGTACATTGAGCAGAATGTACCTTCAGCTTCTGCTTGTGGATCTTGCCAAGAATATGGAGCATCAGTCCACCATGATAGAGTAGTGCCAGCTGTAAAAGAAATGGACGGATCACAAGGCAGAGTGGGCAGTTAAAAAGTGAAGTGTCCCCTTTAGTATTTTTTCTCTTTACTCCTATCTTGCTCTCTTCCACATGCAGGTGGATATTCCTTTTGCACATAAGCTGTATGCTTCATTCCAGGCTTCCTTCTGTCCCTGGATACAAAGTACATATCACCCTCATGATATAAACCCTTAATTCTGCTGGAACCATTCCTCAGTCCTCTCTATATAAAACCCCATTTTCCATACCTTATCTCTACAGTCAAATATTACAAGCTTCTGGCTTAGCATTACTGACGCAACAAGCTTCTTTTGCAGGTGACAGTTTCTTTCTGGTGATAGCTTCCCCCTGCACTGGCCCCTGGCCAGCCTGTTGACAAGGCTCACTGCTGAGGAATCAACTCACTCTTGCTGTGGCCAGCACATGTTTTTAAATCCCTTTAAATGAGTCATCTCACTATCCCATCCCAGCATCCATGATTCAGTCACACAGCAGAGCCTGTCTCCCCACAGGGTGAGGCCTCATTAGCAGTTGTGCTGAAGAAGCTTTTGTAAGAAGTCATCTTTGCAAGAATTGTTGCATGATTATTGCCTCCTAATAAGCTGATGGAGTCCCAGTCTTCTTAACCTTTCCATTTCCAGGACTGGCCTCTTCAAAACTTCACAGCTTTCCTTTAGACAATGTTCACAACCACCTTCAGACCCTTCCTTTGGCCCTTTCCATTCCCCAACCCTCAGATAAGCGCAATCAATCACAGGCAGAGCCACACTAGGATCAGAATAATGGTTGCTGGATCAATTTTTTTTCCACAGTAAAACAAAGCATGCATGACCCCACAGACCCAGCAGACAGCTCATAGTCAGGCTGGCCATTCTTTAACACAGTGATTACATTCTCACCATTTAAATCCCTCTCCTCTTTGGTGCATAGTCTCAGAAATTTTCTCTTTACCTTCCTAGATGGCTCTATGATCCCTGTTTCTTTATACTAGGTACTTGTTAATTGAGAGGATTGCAATTATGTGATACAGCAGCTGATACCTGATAAGAGAAAAAAAGGTTATCTCTTCTTGCATGGGTACAGTAAATGAAAAGAAATTAGCAGAGGTGCAAAATCTGGGCCTTATCTTGCACTACTATAATAAGGAGAGAATTAAGGATTCCATACACAGCAACTGATCCCTAAATACATAACCTACAGTCATCGCAATATCTTATCTTTTTCAGATGTTGTTTGGGAAACAGAGAATACAGTGTATTTTGTTAGAAGAACAATTCAGACTTTATTAAAGTGCTAAAAGTCCTTGATATACGCTACCTAGAATGTAGAAGTAAAAAGGCAGAAGTGAAGGGGCACTTGCTATAGCAAAAATAGTAAGTGTGCAGAAAAAAGGACTTGTGAGTCTTAAAAATGAAGACTATTTACACTAGTAAACACCAACTTTTCTTAAGCTATGAACAATTCAGGGTAAAGACTTGCATTATTATTATTTTGTACCAAGTCCAAGACAGAGCGGTTCTGGTCTATGATTAGAATGCATAGATAACATCACAAGTTTTTTGTCTTGAGTGGGATGAAGAGCCATGAATTTCTCCTTCAAAATCAGATCTCAGATCTGGCTATGTTTTCTTTTTCACAATCGTGGTTGAAGTGATATCCCTGTAAGAGTCTTTATGAGTCATTGTTTGTTACCACTATCACTACCTCACTGAGACATTGCATTATATCTGATATCTATTTACCAAACTGATTTTACATTTCTTGTTGGAGACACCCCCCCTCTAGGTCTCATTTCCCTTCCAAACCTAGATTCTGTCAATCATGGAGTAACAAATTAAATCCAGTATTTTTTTTTTTAATTCTGCACTTGTACTGGCAATGTCTTGTTAGTATTTCACTTTCTAGTCACAGAAGTAATTTACTATATGAATAAAATCCATGTGATTTACAAAAATATCCCCAGCTGAAGAAACCACACTGGCATGAGATGGCCAGTTACGCTGTTTTTGTAGTTACAGAATCACAGAATCACAGTTCTAGCTCCCAAACATTCTTTGGAGCCTGGATGCACTTCCTCAAGCTGTGTCAATTGTGTTTGCTTGGGAACTCACTATGTGCTGAAATCTTCTTACGATTTATGTTCTCATTGGCTAGTTGATTTATGAAGATTAGATGGACCCTGGACAACCCTGGTGTTTTTTGACATCTACAGGGACTGTCCTTGTTGCCCAAGCACCTCTGTGGAGTCAGCTAGCTCAGGGACTGTTCCCATATGGTTCTGTTTCCAATTACAACAGTCATGTTTTCTTTTCCACCATCCCTCACATGGTTAGATATAATCACCAAGGCTTATGTGCTTAAGCAGCATACCAGAACCTATTTGCGTACATATGAAATTCTCTGAGCATGCTTTGGCATTCAGCTTTGTCCCTAAACACAAACATCCCTCTGTAATATGAAATACAGAGAGTCTAACCCAAAAGAAGGAATAAAGATATATAGCCATTCTGCCAGTCCCTCTGTATTTTGTAAGGTCTTTTAAAATTATCTTGACCTTTTGTTTTTCCCATCCTTCTTGCAACCTGTCCAAAAAGGTCATTCATGGCAGGATGGAGAATCAAACCAAGTGAATGAGGCTAATTTAGTCTGTAAATTAAAAGAAAATTTAACACTCTTCTGTGTAGAATTCAGTTTCAATGCAAATCATATCCACATCTGGTACAATCCAGTTTCCCCTTGTCCTATCTCTATGAGCCCTTGTCAAAAGTCCTTCTCCAGCTTTCTTGTTGGCCCCCTTAGGTATTGGAAGGGTGTTCTGAGGCCTCCCCAGAGCCTTTTCTTATCCAGGCTGAACAAGCCCAACTATCTCAGCCTGTCTTCATACAGGAGGTGCTCCAGCCCTCTGAGCATTTTTGTGGCCTCCTCTGGACTTGCTCCAAGAGGACCACATTCTTCTTATGTTGGGGGCCCCAGACATGGACGCGGTACTGCAGGGGGAGTCTTACAAAAGCAGAGTAGAGGGGGAGAATCCCTCCCTTGACCTGCTGGCCATGCTGCTGGTGAGATATAGTTGAAGAGTGCCAATCCCAATACCAGCCTCTGAGGAACACCATTTGTCCTGGTCTTCACTTGGACATTGACCCACTGACTGCAGCTCTTTGAGTGCAACCACCCAGCCAATTCCTTATCCACCAAGTGGTCCATCTGTCAAATCCATGCCTCTTTGATTTAGAGACAAGGATGTCACATGGGACAGTGTCAAAGGCTTTGCATGTGTCAAGGTAGATGATGTCAGTTGCTCTTCCCTTATCCACCAATGCAGTAGCCCCATTGTAGAAGGCCACCAAATTGGTCAGGCAGGATTTCCCCTTAGTGAAGCCATGCTGGCTGTCACCAAGCACCTTGTTGATTTTCATGTGCCTTAGCATGCCTTCCAGGAGAATCTGCTCCAAGATTTTGCCAGGCACAGAGGTGAGACTGACTGCTCTGTAATACCTCGGGTCATCCGTTTTCCCTTTCTTGAAAATGGGGGTCATATTTCCCTTTTTCCAATCGTTGGGAACTTCACCTGACTGCCATGATCTTTCAAATATGATGGACATTGCACGAAGGTAGATTTGTTGTAGCTAGAGTTTTCCAATTGCAAACAGGACTGTGTGTTTAAGAAACAAAAATCAATTTAAGTCATTGTGACCCTTGGTCTGGTCTCAGTCATGATTCATGATGGTCTTACTGGAAGCAGTCTCCGTACAAGGACAGTGATGCAGTCCTCTGTCACTATCACTGAGTGATCTCACTGCTGCTATTGCTTTAAAGGGACAGTTATGGCAAAGCTTTGACATTATCTTCTGTCTCCTGGGATAGAGAAAAAACGGAAGTGAGAGACCAAAAGAAGCTTTAAATGCACATCCCTAAACCAGATGTTTGGGTATGAACTTTCCATACTCAATAGGCAAAGGCTTTATCTGTTTTTGCTGTTTCCCATGCCCATTATTTTTCACATATATTTTTGGTCTAAGGACAGTAGCATCCTTATCAGTCTTAACCCACTAAATTTAATTAAGAGAGTTGGTCATCAGGGGTTACTGGGACATGTGGACTTTACAGAATTAGATTGCTTCTCTAAATGTCAAGACAATGAGGAAGAACACCTCATTTCTCAGGTAAAATTTTGGACTAAGATTTTCCTTTGCATTTGGCTGCAGGGAAGTGAGTTTAGCCAAGCTTTTCATGCAGCATTTCTCTATCTATCTGCCAAACAGCTTGCTGGAGCTGATGGAGTTACATGCAATGAAGAGTGCTCTTGTGGATGCTTGGCTTCTACCCAGAAGGCACCCAAAGCATAAGCAACGGAATCATTGCCATCACCTCCTGGATGCCCCAGGAACCGTATGCATTTTATTTCCAGTTTGAGACTAGAATCACAGTTGCTAAAAGCTATACTTCCCCCTGCCAGGGTCTGCTCATGCAGTAAGGCCTAAAGGGAGTGTCCACATGATTTCTTGGGGCCTTTTCTAATCCTCATTTTTGTTATTCCCTCAAAACTACTAAGAAAGGATGTTGCTTTCATTCTCTTACAGATATGACGTTTGACTGACAGAAGAGAATTTGACTTCTTCCTGTCAAGTAGAAGGAGCAAAGCCATACCTAAAATAAAATTCAGTTATGCGGTGTTATGTGCAATTCTCGTTAAATGTTAAATTCTGTTCTTTTGTAATAAAAGTTATGTAGTTACAAAAGCCTCAAATGTGATGAAAAATGAAGAAATCGTGAAGTTGGTTAAAGAATTCTTAGCACAGGAGTATGTTTCTTCAGCAGCATCAGAGAGAAGTGGCTCTGCTAAATAAAGCCACAAGGTGTAGAGCTGGGACAAACATAAAGATGTGAGATGTCACCCTACCTTCCTGTTCAGCTTCCCACAGATCACTGACACAGAGCCAAGGGGGCCATTGGGACTCTACAGTCTCAGCTTTTGTGTAACACAAGCTGCAGGACTTCCCTGAAGTAATTCCATTTTGAATTAAAGCATAGCATTTACGAAATAATTATCCAGCCCTGATTTAAAATTGCCGACGACAGAGGAACCACAATATCCTCTGAGGGGCTGCTCCAGTGGTTAATTACCTTCATTATTATCAATGTTAGCCTTATTTCCAGCCTGCAATTTTCTCTAGCTCTGAGCTGTATCCACTGGAGTGCCTCACACCTTTAGTTTTCGATTGAGTAGCCCATTAGTACTCTTTGTTCCACTTGTAGAGGCCCCTTTTATTATTTTTCACTGAAACAGCTTTAGCTCCCTGAGTTTTCAGCCACAGATACATATTCAAGCCTTCTGTACAGCTCTTTCTCATTTATCAATGTTGTGAATTTGCAGACTGTAGAGCAGGATGCAACAATCTGGAAAAGCCTTTCCTGCTGTACACTTGTATTTCCAGACATATTCTGCTGACACCGTGATTTGATTTTCTTAAATATATTTTTTATTTGTAGTTTTCCCTCTGTGCAACTCAGTTTCTTTGTCCTGTAATGAAATGCTGGACTAATGGAGGAAATTTGACTTTTGTCTCATTTTAAGAGATCGCAATTTTGCCAGTTTTAGACAAATGGGAAAGAATGAATGCCAGGGATTAGACTCAGACTAGCAACATAGACTCAGACACCCAACATGATCCCCTCTTCCTGCTGAAGCTCTGTGTAAATTGTCTTTCAGACCAACCATGCATTGCATAGGGATGGCAAAGGCAGAGAGAGAGCAGGCAAATCTACAGGGTGTCTATTATGATTATGGATCATTAGAGAAGTGTCTTAATTCTTTATATGTGATTGATGAAAGTCATGCCAGGAAGATTTAAAAATTGTTCGCCAATTGCTGTTGGGAGTCCAAAACATTTTTAAATACCTTTTTGAGGGCCTATGTATATGTTGTCATACCTGCAAGGCAAATATGTACATTATTTAAAACTTGTATCTTCTGAGAGCTAATAAGTAACTAATATATGATTCTTCCGGGCAGCCTTGTGCCCTTGTCATGAGAGGCATCTCCCTTGCCAGCAGAGACCTCGAGCAGGAAGGACATGTCACACTTCTGGCATTTTTCAAGTGACAGAACATCTTTTCATGCCTGATAAAGTGGGAGAAACACCTGAAACTCTGTTAAATATTTGATATCCTTCTTGCTGCAGCATGGTGCAGAGCACCAAGCATGACTTTAAAGCAAATCAGTTCAGAAGAGTGAGGGGGAAGGAGGGGAAATATAAGCAAACATAATGAGACAAAGAATCACTGTTTCTTCAAAAACCCTGCACCCACAAATGTCTAGGTGCCTGCACACCTATGTAGGAAGCAAACATCTTCATCAGGGCAAGGATGTTCTGCCAGAGCATTTCCCACTGCTCACAGCCAAGTGAAAAAAAGCCCTAAATACCAAGTGAGGGAAATGATGTCTGTGAGGTTCCACCACAGCTGTGGGGCCAGATGTACACTGGTGACCCAGTGTCTCCCACAAGCCTGTCAGGGTGCCAGGCACCACAAAGCAGCCCCAGTGCATGGGGACAGCAGCAGGCAAGAACCCGAAACAGGCAATACTTAAGAGTGTTAAAAAGTTGTGAAATGTGACATATATAGAGGAAAAAGGGAAGGCACTCAAGGAAAAAGACAGAATTGAAAAGAACAAAGTAATCTAATAAAAATACAATGCTTGTAGTAGGCATTCAGTACATAAATTAAAAACATGATCTTTTATAACCACAGCAGTGAGAATTTCAAAAAGACTCATTGCAAGAAAGGGAATTCCACCTCAGGGAAGGCAAAGGGCTTTAAAAATTCAGGCTTCAGAGTATACTCTATCCATTTTAATGTCTGAGCCAACAATTTGAAGACTGAAGGATCAGTGGGGAAGTAAACCTACTGGATTCTCAAGCTGATGGATCTAGTCAAGCAAACACCAAAGAAAAGGGGGGTTGTGCCATGCCTTCACTCCATGGAATAGCAATGTTTTTTTCCCAGGTTCAGTATGGAAGGATAAATTCCTGGATGGACAAAGAAAGAAACCAGCAGGTTCTGATGACTTTATTACGGTCCTTGGTAAACTGGAGGCAGATTACTCTGTACCAGCAATTGGAATTATTACCTTATAAATTGCATCTATGTCTGCTTTCTGGTGTCACTGTATCCCAGCTGATGCATTAATGGATTTCTATCATGTTCCACCTGTTGCTGATGACCTTGCTATATATTGCTATGTCGTACTGAAGAACTCCCCTGGATTTCATAAGGGTCTTCCAAAATCTCCTTTTATATTCCACATTTGATAGGAAAGGAAAAAAGAGAAGCTTTGATACATACAAGCCCCTCTTCATGTCTGAACTAGAAGCATAATTTTCAAACCTAAATGCAGGTTGAGAGCAATTGTTATGAATTGGACTAGATATGTTTATAGCAGCCTTGACTTGAAGCAGGCAGTCCCTTTGACTAGGCTGGCAAGCTCATATATGTGAAAGTATTAGAATTAGCCTTGCAAAGAAGCTGGAAGCAGAAGTGAATTCTGTGTGCTCCAGCATTCACATCTGGTGGGATATGCCATTAATTAAATTATCTATGTCTTGATTCAATCTGTGCTTAATTTGAAAGGACTTCAGTGGGACCCTTTCTATACCCAAACGAAGCTAGAATCTTAAAGTGTTTAGTTAGATCAAAGCTGTGGTTGTTTACAAAAACAAAGATTTAGGCCCCAGTGTAAAAGAAATTTTTAAAATTTAAAGCATTTAAGCAAATGTTCAATTCCCACATCAGACCTTGACATTTACTGGTTGGTGCTTAGGACATAATCAGTGCTGATTTTATAATTGCAAATATCAAAACAGTCATAAAGGCAGAACAGTGAAAGTGATAACCTTTTCCAGGGTAAGTGTAGATGCTCTGCTTGCTTCATTCTCCCAGTGTCTTATTATGCAGTATAATTTAGAGTATTATGGGATAATTATGGGACCTTCTGATGAAACAAAAAAAAGGCAAACCTGCTTCTCACCTCAACACCCGTAATTGCGTATGAACACATGCTGGTGTGACTGCTTTCCTTTTTCCAATATCTCTTTTTCAGTCAACTTTTTTGCTTTCAGGTCACGAAACATATTTGATACTTAGGCCATTCAGGGGTCAGAAGAGAGACCACATCTGATATTAAATGATGGAAATGCCTTGTCTACTGGGTTTATTCCTCTTCCCTAAATGGCTGCTCCTGAGATCTGGGGATGGCTATAATTTCAGGGTTAGTGTTTAAATGACCTTTTCTAGAAATATCTTAATAATAGGAGAATTTTTGTGTCCACCTTTCTTACACTACCCACCCATCATGTTAGCACAGTTATTACAGGGGCGTGAGCACAAGCTCTGACCTCTGAGCCCCTGAAGGGAAAGGCTTGCAAACATTTAACAAGGTAAAAAGCCATCAAAGGGGTAGGTCAGAATTTCAGGCAGAGCATTAAGGAGAAAATTATGTCAGTGACTTTAATCCAGGCTTTTATGGTATGCACAGTCTCTCACTTTCCCCCTTCATATATATTATAAGTGCTTTCACTCAGAGATAAACTATTGCATGCTCATTCACTCTAAATCTGCATGGACAGATACCGTCAAGCAGCTGGTACATAGTACTTTCTTCATTCCTCAAAACCCTAAATACATTGAAATATATAGATTAATTTTTCTTGAAATATTCTTTAGGGAGGACAGAACAGCATCCTCAGGCATGGAGGGATGAACTTATGCTGTCTCACTTAAATCTGGTTCTGATGCAGTGATCCAGGATCCCTCAAACCAACATCACCTCACCTCAAAACTGTGCAGGGTTTAGTCCCTCATGCCTGAGTACTCAAACCATCCTTCACAGAAGACAGATCCCTGAAAGTGAGGCAATACATGCTTTATGCATAAAATCGCACTATAGAGCCCACCCATTCACCAGGACCCTTTTTTTTCAAATGTTCCATATGGGGAATGTTTTATGGGGAGACCCACAAAAGTGACAGTGCCTTTAGTCAATAAAAATCAGATGATTCCTTGAGGAATTCATTATATAATTAGGTTGAATGAACCTGTCAGGTTTAGATTATCTTACTTAATGCTGTCAGAATAGTCTGTATCTCTGAACATTATTCTCACACTGAAGTGATGCCTGGGAGACAGAAGGAGACCATGCTACCACGGTTCTTCAGCAAAGCCTTACAGCATCCTCCTGCCCCACAGGCTGGGCTAGCATCAGAACCAGTCCTGACAAATCTGTTCTAGTGGAATATGTCCCTGCTTGTGGCAGGGGGGTTGGGACCCTTTAACATCCCTTCCACCCTTCCAACCCAACCATTCAATGATTCTATGATTCTATGACTTTAACAAGTGCAAGGCTTGTCTCTGCAGAGAGCAAGCACGCAAACCTGCAAACCACTATTCTGAAAATTCAGTGGATTCAGTGGATACAGGAAACATAGCTTTGCTTTGGCCCTGAGCCTAGAACAGGTAGAAAGAAGCATAAAGTGCATAAGTAGGGAGTCTGACTGTGGAGAGGAGAATGGAGCAAGGAAAATTTTACAAATCAGACATGCATTTATTTAGATTTTTAAAAGCTGAAAGTTTGCTTAAAAAATAGATGTTACAGTTTGCCCCATTTTAGAGAAGTATCAAGATAGAATTTCATTTTATTGAGTCTATAGAGGACTAGTTTACTAATTTGAAGATGGAGTTGATTTCAGTTCTACTTTCAGTCATCTTTCCTCCCACCAGGACACTGTTATTCCTAACCAATCAACAGTTTATTCATTCATCTAGAACTACATGCATATATAATCAACCTTTCATCAGGATACAATTATGCTCTGAAATATTTTCAGTGAAAAAAAAAAAAAAGATTCTCTGTAAGCTTCTTTAAACTTGATGTCAGTTGCCAGAAGTTCTAGTGTGGTTTAACCAACAGTTCCTTCTACAGTTAACAGATGATGATGATGGCTTGGCTTCATGAACGAAGATTTGGGAAGGGCTTTACCCATGCTTACAAGCGCGATGATGACTAAAAGGGCAATGTGAGATAGGCAAGTCCGGTTGGAAAAAAGGGTGCTTGGTCATTCAGGATGTTTCTGAACAAGACTGTCATCTCCTGGGTCAGTCTCGAGCAGCCAATGTCCTGAGCTGCCATTCACATGGAGCAGTTCATTCCAGTTTAGGATAAATAGGTGGGATGAATCATCTTTGGGCAGTGTCTGTTTCGTTCCATTCTTTATAAAATAAAAGGAATTAATAATTTAAAATAGATGTCTAGCTTTCAGACAGCTAAAATGGCAAGAGGTGCATCCTTTTGTTGTTGTTGTTGTTGTGTGGGTTAGTTTTGCTTTGTTTTATCTGATCTTAAAGAAAACCAAAATTTTGACAATAATATATTAAGGAAAAAAAATGTTAATTTTTGTGGGAAGAACATTCTTAGGATGCCCCAGAGCCTGGGATGAATCCACACACTATATTAGAGACTAGATTTGAAAATGAGCTTAGGGCAAATTATTAGCTGGAAGGGCTTTTCAAGAGAAAAAGTCACTTTTGTTGGGAGTGCTTCAGACTGTATGAAATGTTTAATAAGTGGTCTCTAGGACAAAGAAAGTGAGTAAGATCATTCTCCAAGCTGAGGGTTTAAATTCTGACCCATGAAGGAACTTCCCATGCTTGTTTGCTTATTTTAATGGAGTAGAAGGATTTCATGTTGACTGAATGAGAATATTCCTGCTCACACAAGTATCATGTAGACTGATGGCTCATGTGCTATCCTGGAGAATATGTGCTCAGATTCTGATAGACAAGAGAGGAGCCATCCAGGAGTTCTAGCACTGTGCTGCAGGTGAAGTCAATGCCTTACCACTAACTCCTTTCTGAGCATGGCTCTGTATTTCTTCTCTTCTTGTGTTTTGGGGCAAAGAAAGCATAAAGTTTTTAGATTCCACTTCAATAAATAAAGGAGAAAAATATATCTGTTCCAAAAAGCCTTTTGATGCCTCTTTCCCAGTTTCAGTGCTGAAATAGAATCTCCTGAAGTACCTGAAGTGGGGACAGAAGTGATGACTACTCAGCATGCCCATGGACCTCTAGAAGTCAGGAGTGCACAGATGCCAGCTTCCGACATGAAAACTCATCTTCCCTCCAGATCTCTTTGGGTGACCCTGGAAAGTGGAGAACCCATTGGTGACAGTTGCCTTCTGTTGGATAAACTGAGTCACATGCCTTCTTTCTGTGCAGCAGGCACCTCCTTGTATCATAGGAATGAGAGTGGGGATAGGAAGCAGTTCACAGCTCTTTGACGAATCTCAGCATGTGTGACCAGTGACCATGACCATGGCTTTGGTGGCCTGGTTTCCATGCACTGTATCTGCCCTCGCGTTTCCTTGAGTGCCCCTAAAACCTCTGCATTCTGCTCCCTCTCGTGCTTTCCTGCAGCTCAAATCCAGTAGATGGCGACAGGATACAAAGCATTTTGTTAATTCTGCCATGAATTGGTGGGGGTTTATGCTTAATTCATTTTAACACTCACCCTTTAAAAGAAATTTATTTTCATATTTCAAAGTCGTGGCAGCATTTGAGTTCACTTATCTTTCAGTATTTGATTTTGCTCCTCATTCCACACAATTCATTTGAGGTTGAAAGTCACAGCCAACCTCCTACCACTCTTGCAAGCTTGAATGAACTAATTCAGGTGTTCCTTGATACTGCAGTCATCTAATGTCCCTGGACAAGGGATGCAATTAATATCACCATTTTGGATCCATCTCCTTTCTCTTCTAAGTCTGTGACCTTACTTCTCAGTTCTGCAGTGGATTTTCATGATCTCCTGTAAGATTGCTATGGCCACATGGAAGGTCAGCCATCATGTTTTTGGACTCAGAAAAGAACAGGAGTCATTACCTTGAAAAGATTGTAATTTTTTTTTTAACTTAGCCACATGAAAATTGTTCATATTTATCTATGAGCAATCAGAGTCTTCATTCTGAAAGCAGAGTGCCTATAGGATGGGAAAAAGGGGAAAATCTAACAAATCTGGATTTTAAAGACCCCATGGAACTTTGCACTCTGGAATTAAAATGTATTAAAATAGCTATGCAATCCCACACCTCCAGTTCCTGGTTACCTTCAAGGATACCTACCCAACCAGAAGTCATGGGCATTCTCGTCTGTGCTATTTAGAAGTCACTCTTAAGAAATACATTTTTCAACACAGCTTGCTTAAATCTCTTTAGTCAATGTACTTCTTGAGTTGGGATGCACACATTTTCTGCCATTGTCTCTATCTTCTTTAAGATGAAGCATCATCTGAAACTGGCACTGAGGTGATTTCTAAAATCCTGGTTGTCATGGAGACAGGAACAGGCTGACCTCCTCCTGGCTGCAGAATGAGAGAGTGGGCTCCAGCAACTTCTCACCAAGACATATTCCAAAGACTTCTGACATCTGCAAGTCTGACACAGAACTTTTCTTTATCATGGAAGGCAGTTAAGCCATAACTCTGAGGGAGCTTGCTGTAGTAATGAAAAAAAAAAAAATTAAAAATTGAAGAATATTTCTTATCTTTTATTCAGCATTTTTAACCAGTTTGATTTCTTCAGAGGAAGGAGATAACTCAACACATATTTATCCTCATAATAACAAAAGTCTATCCAAGACAGCAATAAAGACCTTCATTGGATACCCTGTGTTCCTTGGGATAACACAGAAAATCAGAGACAATATACATGTAAAATCCTGACTTCTCACATTATAGGAAAGGCCACCTCACATGTTTCATATAATCTAATGAATATAGCCAATAGCCAAGTCTTCTGAGCACAAAAGGGTATGTCAGGCCATTAGTCGGTTAGTTCTGGTAATTGATACGCCAGTAAATACAATTTTTCCCACCATTAATGTAGACAAGAGCCAAAAAGATTTATCGATTTCTTTTTTCCTTCAAAAGCAGATGAAAGCTCCTATGGAAAGCTCTACTGAAGACATACCCACCATCTCAAAGCAGAGAAGCCATTTAACTTTTCCCCAGGTAGAAAAAAAATTACCGTTACTCCTCATTTTCCAATACTGCTTTTTAATGCATGGCCTTGAATGTCACAAACCCTTGTGTAGTAGAGACACCCATCTGGCAGCAGTCTACCAGCTCTTGTGGTAGGACAGGTGCCTCTCTCAGGTGCAATGCAACTCAGGATTTTGGGGAATATGGCCTTAGGCAAAAATTAGCACCTGAAATTGTGCATTATGGATGCAGCTCTTTCTGACAGAAACTTGCACTTCATTTGAACCTGTGACAAGCTGGCAGAGCTAGTGGTCTATGTGGACCAATCCTTCCTGTGCCCTGTGTCAATCCTAGTAGGAAAAAATGTTTGAAGCACTCTGCATGTGAGTGCAAGCCCTTGAACACTATCTGTGATTGTTGATGTTATCATAACTGCTCCTTTTTTTTGACCAAATGCAAAAGAAATTGCTCACCCCTTCCACAGCTGCTAGGAAGAACCATACTTTAACAACTTGAAGCGACTTATACTTTGCTAACTGAAAGCAACTCATACTTTAACAAATCAAAGCAACCCATACTTTAAGAAAGCAACCCATGAATAAATACACAATTAATTCACATTTGTGAAAAGATATTCAGTGAATACCAGGCAACTACTGATAAATTACTGTGCTAGTTATGGCATAGCAGCATCCTTTTTGCCAAAATGGGTGTGCTGAGCCAGCTGCTGAACCACTTGAGCCTTAAACAGCACTTGTTTTTTATCCCCAAACCTTTGTCACGATCCCACTGCTCTACCTCCTATCATCGTTATTATTCATGATTCAACCTAGTGAAGACTGAACCTTCCTGGCTAATGTGGAAAGCCTCAGCTGCAAGAGCCAAATGAACTTAAGCATAATAAGAACTCAAGGCAGATTAGAAATATCACATAGGAGATGCTAGACAAGGATAAGTAAGGAGAAAAAGAGGAGAGTTGCAATGTATTACAATTTGAAATACAGATCAACTAATTCTCTGGGTAGCTTACAGATCATAAATCTTGGAGTGGTACTGTTGGCCTGACAGGTACATGCTGAGGCTTAAATGACATTTTTCTGATGCAGCCAGCTTCTCTGACTTTGATTGCTAATTGCATGTTGCATTTGGCGTGAAGCCTCTTCTGTTGCCTGGGCTGAAGTGCCTCTGCTTGATCATCTCTGCTGCTGCATCAGTCTCCCTTGGGAACTTCCCTGACCTAGAGAGGAGAGGAATTTCTCTGCTGATTTCAGAGAAAGAGATTTTTCTTGAGAAACAAGAGCTCACATTTCCAAAAGTTTGGAATCTGTGGTAGAGATGCTTTCTGTTTACAAGGCTGAGTTAATGCAATCATTTTCCCGTAGAAAAGTGCAGATTGATATACTAAAGAAATGAAAAGAACAATAAAAATGGAACAAAAGCAGATAGAGGAATGGTTGAAGTGATTAATTGTGAATGAAGGAGTGGCATTTTTTGGGGGCATGTATCTGTAGTTTGCACAATCCTATACTGAAAGCTGAATTGTTCAACCATTATGCATATTCACTTCAGCAATGACTCAACTTCTTCAGGATCTGAGCACCTGCTTATGAGATTTTGCCGAAGAGGGGTGGGATAATTTATGTATTTAAAGTTAAGCATGTCATTTTCTGAAAGAACAGTTATTTGTAGTGGTATTTGGAGGAATCTGACCATCTTGATCATACATCAGGTGAGTATAAGTCCCACTTCCTCCGTGTCCCACGTAAATGGGTGAGTTTGGGATGCTGAGAGAAGAAAGTTTTCACTCTTTTTCCAAGTGTTTTATAGGGAAAAAGAAAAAAAAAAAAGAAGAAACACAGCCTCTCCCCACAAAACAAAACCAAAAAACAACACGCACACACACACAAAAATAAACAAAACCAAAAACCCAGAACAAAAAAAAAAAACACACCAAACCAAAAAAAAACACAACCAAACAACAAGAAAAACAACAAAAAACCTGAACAAACTGTGAAGAGATAGGCCTGTTTCCTTAACCAAAACCTCATTCCATCTTGCCACTCTCAGATACATGCAGCAGTTCTGTGATAAATCTTGACATAGTTCATGTTTGAAAAAGCACTTTTGAATTTAAAGAATAGTTAAGCTGAACTGGAACCAATATTTGATCTTAAAAATGGATTTCATTAAGGAACCAAACTGCAGTCCCTGGTTTTGTCATCACTATTCGGTGCAATTAGGAAAAAAATTGTACAGAACAGCCTAGTTACTTTGCTGGAAAGCAGGATGTTACGGGACTGATAGAACACACTAAGGAAAGGTTTGTACCCAGACTGGGGTAAAAATAAGTCTTCTTGTTTATCCCTTGAAGGTCTACTGTAACACAGTATACTAAACTAAAATATAAGTACAAAACTAAAACCCACTTGTCAATAAAATGATCATTCGCTAAACAGTTTTTAGAAAGAACACCATCACCAGGGAGAAATGTAATGAAGTGCTTTTGCTTCAGTTCTCGAAGGACTCTTTTTCTAAAGGGAATTAAGATTCTGAAAGACAACTGAAGCATCATATGAATAACAAATATCCACATATGTTGTCCTAGATCAACAACCTGATGTAGGATAACCCTTATTGTTTATTACTTTGTCTGTGTGTTTAGTTATTGTTGACAATATTAGTCACTGCATTATTGAACTCTATTTTTTAACATGACTGAGATGTGTGTAACTGCATCTAGTAGTTTTGACAGGTTGAGTGCCAGTGAAATTCTCAATGTCCCCTGTCTTCAAATACCTTAAAATATTCAACCCATAGGCACAGTGACTCAATTTTTTGATTGTGGTGTTCTTTTGCTTTTGGTTGCTGTCATGGCAAATTTTACAGTAAAGATAGTGAAATTATGGTGTTGTTTAATATGAAATAGTCAAGAATTACCACTGACTGTGTTCAGGAACAATTGGGCCAAAAGTAGTAATCTGCAGAATTGAGGGAACCTAAAACCAAAGTCTGCTTCTTCCAGCCTTTTGGAAGGAAGTTGATGCTTCTAATAATTTATGAGTTAAGAACTGTAAATTGTGTTATTGGCCATGTGTAAGTACAGGGCTGATACCAATGTGAAGCTGTTGCATATGATTTTGTCTTGCATTTAACATAGCTCAGAGGGAGCAGACATGACCCTTTCCTGATTCTCCATTCAAATTTAATCCATTATCCTGACCACAGAGCTTCATCTCTGTCTTGCAGCACCACTGGCTGATGAAACTGAACTATGAGATCTTGTCAGATATGAAGGAATCAGACTATGAATTTAGTGTTTGAAATAGCCATGGGAAAAAAATACAAAACAAAACAAACAACAGAAAAACTGGTCTACAGTTCATCTCCATGCCAATGCATATTATTCTGTATGTGTTCTCCGTGATACACTGCCTAGAGAGATTTGCGATATCTTTTTTACACATTTATCTTGGGCATCATCTCATCATTTCTCTTTTGCACCTTTGCACCTTTTCCAGAGCCTACTTGCCAGAAAGTAGTTTCTGTCCACCCTTATGGTTCCCTGTAGAGTCTCTTATTGTTTAAACCTGTTCAGAGCAGATTTCCGCTTCTACTCTTTACAGCCCACCTTCATATGGCAGTGGCTCCAACTGTTCCTTTTCACTTCCCACCACCCATCCTGAAAAAAAGAATCCATAAAGTCATTTCACTTTTCACTGGAAAATAATTTAGAAAATCATGTGTTGCCTGTGTTTGCATAAGAAGTTTGACAAAGTACCCTAGTGACAGACTGTTAAAAAACTCTTCTCAGATTCGTATTTTCTTAAAGCCTTCTAAAACCAGGTTGCTAATGGAAAAGTTTCCAGAGAAAAGCCCAACAGAAGTCCAAAGAATATTTTTTCTGACACATACTTTGACCCAGTGACTACTTAACCCCTCAGAGTGCTACTTCTAAGAGTGGGTAATCCCCCTTACCAAAAGTTTCAAAGCTTAGAAATTCAACACTTCCTTTTGGAAAAGAAATGGTCGCATGTTGGGCTTCTTCATAAGCCTTTGCTGAGGTGTATTTTGTTAGGCAGGCTTCTTGACCCAAGGACAGGGCTGAGAAACCCACAACTCCAGTGGGATATCAGCATGTTTTTGTCTAAAACTGTAGATGCTTTTGCTGTCCCAGACGCCTCTGAAAGACTGATTGTGGGCAAATGGGGTACCAGGCTATTCACAGCAAAAATCTTGAATATAGATTTGTGCAGATTTCCTTGATACTTGCAATCTGATTAATTTCTCTTACTTTTGTTTTACTGAAAAAAAAGCACAATGAAAAATACTGAAAGATGCCCCTAATTGCTGTCTAGGTTTCTTCATCTCTTTGACATTTCTCTCTATCTCCAAGTAAATTTGAGTGTCATAGGCTTGGAAACACAACAAGACCTAAGACAAATGGAAAGATCCCTCACCATTACTCTCACTTTCCCTTTCCCTTCCAAAGAATTTTATTTTGATCAGTTATAATAATACTTGTAGAAAAACCTGAAGAAAAATAGCTCTGACTGATGCCCAACCTTCACTTCATTCATTCCCCAATACAGAAAGCTGACAGTATTGACAGTTTTCATTAGCATTAACAAACCTCATCTCTCTTTGTGCCTTTGGAATAAACATAGATTATTTACCTGTGTGTTCATGAGCTTCGACTTTCAAAACAGAAAACCAAAGTCCTTTTTTTTTGCTTTGGTCCTATAGCTGTCCAAAGACAGAAAGTTTTGAGTCTTTGCCACAGTTCATGATCTGACCTCCATCTGTAATTCATACCAGGAGAGTCCAGTTAATCATCTTGGGGTCAATTTAACTGGCAGTTAAAGGCAGTTCAAGGCTAGGTTGGACTAAGCTTTGAACAACCTGGTTTAGTGGAAGGTGCCTCTGCCTCTGGCAGGGGGGCTGGAACTAGATCATCAGTTCTGAAACAATTCTGTGATTCTATGAGCCTGTTTCCACCACCAGCCCACACCACCATATGGTATAGAATCATAAAATCATAGAATAGTTGGAGTTGGAAAACACCTTAAGATCATCTAGTTCCAACCCCCCTGACATGGGCAAGGACACCTCCCACTAAACCATGTCACCCAAGGCTCTGTCCAACCTGGCCTTGAACACCGCCAGGGATGGAGCATTCACAGCTTCCCTGGGCAGCCCATTCCAGTGCCTCACCACCCTCACAGGAAAGAATTTCCTCCTTATATCCAATCTAAACTTCCCCTGTTTAAGTTTTAACCCGTTACCCCTTGTCCTATAACTACAGTCCCTAATGAAGAGTCCATCCCCAGCATCCCTATAGGCCCCCTTCAGATACTGGCAGGCTGCTATGAGGTCTCCACGCAGCCTTCTCTTCTCCAGGCTGAACAGCCCCAACTTTCTCAGCCATATCTTCACACGGGAGGTGCTCCAGTCCCCTGATCATCCTCGTGGCCCTCCTCTGGACTTGCTCCAACAGTTCCATGTCCTTTTTATGTTGAGGACACCAGAACTGTACACAATACTCCAAGTGAGGTCGCCCGAGAGCAGAGTAGAAGGGCAGGATCACCTCTTTTGCCCTGCAACCATGGGAAGTGAAGTGAAAGAAGGGGAAGGAAATAGGCAATGATAAAAAAAAAAAACAAAACCCAAAACATTTCCCAGACTCTGTCAAGTAGTTTGGACCAGTTTAAAGGGACAAATTTTATGTCATAATTTCTAACAGAATAATCATGCCAATCAGTTTCACAGAACACATATATATTTGTCTGAAATGCTTGTAAATTAGGCAATTGATTATTATTATATCATCTGCCTTTGTAAGACATTAGCAACACCAGACTTCTATCCAGTGTTGCTACCAAAGTTATCTTCAACAACAGTGTGATTCTGGTGATGTTATAATGTTACTGCAACATTAATCAACAGGAGAAGTCATATACTAAGCATATTGTGAAGTTACTAATCAATTACTGTTGCTTGAAGTGCACATACATATTACACAGTTTATGGATTAATTTATCATGTTCACAGAAGAAATGTAATGCTTTCCGGATTAGAGATTCCTGACTTCCAAGTTTTATCTTGTTTTCAAAGCCAGAAAGATCAGCTGTAAATAAAGGAACAACATAGGATTTGGCTTTTGTTAGGAAATATAATCCACATTTCCTAGTAAAGGATTCTGAGCAGCTATTCAGCTAATATACAGCATTTTCTGTAATGTTAATATTTTTATGCTGCTGTCGAAATGAATTCAGTTAAAGAATTTAACTGGTTTATCTAAGTCTGGCTGTTGATAGCCTGGTTGTTAAAACCAGAGTTATGGTGCATGCATTTAAATCCCATCAGACTGCCAGGAGTCTCAAACATATTTCTGGTCTTTCCTGGCAAAAGCTTTCCCTCCACATGAGGCTGCCACAGCCTCAGTGACCCTTTGCTTCCTCCTCTCCTGAGCATGCTGGCAGACAGTCTCAGGGCACTTTTAGATTGAAAGCAGCAAAGGGCACATTTAGACAGAAAGCAGCAAATTAGGAGCATGGATAGATGCAAATTTCTGAATTCATTAATAATACTGCCGGGATTCAGATCTTCAGCCTTGATGTGTTTTTTCTGTAGGCTGTGCTGTGAATAAGTGCTGCTAGACTTAAGGTACTTAGGAGAACATGTGTGTACCTAGTTTTCTGGTTTAGCTTTCTTTCCTCACACCCTAAAATTAGGCTCTGCACTTGGGAATCTGTGCTTTTTTGTCAAATTAGCTTGGCTTCCACACTTTCTGCAAGTGGTCGCTGTTTATGTAGTCTTCATTTTCCAGGTACCAGAGTGAGACCCTGGTAATTGCTTTGCAAATGTGTTGAGTATGCACAGCTGCAGATGAAGTCAGAATTGCCCTTTGAAAGAAAAGTGCTAAATCCAGTTAAGCACCCTGAAATATCAGAACCAATGTGCTCTAGTCTGGCTAGACCACAAATCTATCCAAAATCAGTGAATAACTGTAAATGTAATCTTATTGTGCCTTACTTCCCTGTCTGAAAGCAAGGGTTAATAATTGCCTCTTATCTCACTAAGATGGCAAGAAAATAGTCAGATTGGATTTGTGAACTGTTCAGCCACTGTAGCAAGATGCAGCAGAGAAAAAGCCTACAGGAAATTAATAATTCTGTCTTTAGAGCAAGGTTTGAAACATGTAGAGCAAATCCAGCCTGGCTGACACACTGAGAAACAAGAGAAAACATCCATTGGAGAGCAGTCCCTCTTGTGAGTGAAACGGAGAAAAATGTCACATGATTTTCATGAGAACACACATTGAAATGAACAGATGAAGAGTATCCCAGGAGGCCTGTGCCAGGACTTTTTATCCAGCCTTAACATGAAGGGTTCTATTTTGCAGCTTTAAACAGTATTATGGAAAGTTAGGAACAGCTGTGTGCATCTGAGTGGTGCCTTATCTTCACCTATCTTCTTTAGGGAGTCTAGGGAAAGGGGTTTGTCCCAGAGCAATTATTTGGGCTGTTCCAAGATCACTGTTTGAAAGACACACAACTCACCTACAGAGTGGGATGACTCTCCAGAGGTCCCTGACTTTCCTATGCATTATCAAAGGAAGTCAGATGGTTAGCCAAGGGAATGTATTTAACTTTTTTCAGCCAACGTTATGGGAGTTGAACCACAGCCTGTTTGGTTTTATAAATCGGTTTTAATTTACTGTATGTTTAAATGTTTGGTGGGTACTTGAAGTAACTCATCAATGAACATCCTTATACATAAGTATAAAAATATATTCACACTAACAAGGTGAAATCTTTGACTTCTAGACAGACATAAAACATGATTTGGTTGATGATTTCTGTGGTTTATAATAATGAATGCATTACTGATGTCAAAGGTGAGCAATAAAACGCATTCAAATGTTTTCCAACAGGACCAAACACTTCAGACTGTTAAGGCTGTTTACGAAGTCATGTATTCCTGAATGATGCCAGCAGCAATGACAAATAGACTTTGACAGCTGCCCAGAGGGAGAAAAATCCTCAAAAATTCCAGTTCCCTCATTTCAGTGCAACTCTGACACTTACTTCCATGTGGGCCCCTTTGTAATGAATAATTAACACTTGTTTAGTACTTTAAGATGTTGCATAGCCCTTTACACATTACTTGGAAACAGTCTCAATTGCCATATGAGGTTTTTCTTCTGATTAGTGGAAAGCCACAGTCTGGGATGACTTTCAGACACTGTTTAGGTCAGGACAGATTTTGATATGGAGCTTCAATATCTGTCCTGAAAACCTACAGAGGAAGAAGGCATTTTGTACAGGGCAAGGAGGGTAGCTGGTAAGGCTTTCTTCTTATCTTGTATTACGGTAAATACCGCAGGAGCCTAACTGCATACAAATGGACTAGCAAAGACTGAAGGAATAAGATTTTACAGTGACTGAGTCCTACTCAAGGTTTCTGTAGCTACACCAAGAAGTCTATTCATCTAAGTTTATAATAAATAAATTTTCCCAATACCTCATCTGATTCATTACATAAGATTTTAATGATAGTGGTAAAGTCAATTTCTCCCTTCCTGACAGTACTTATGCACAAACTGGGAAAATTATACACCAATTATTTGATTCAGTTGTAAATCATGGGGCAATTTATCAATTTTTATTTTTTCTTTTAAGGAGACTGAATGCTTGCTATCACCATTGCTAAATAGAAAATAAAAGAAACCCATATGCATGTCCCTAATACATGACAGAGCAAAAATCCCTCTCCTATGAAATACAGCATCAGCAATAGATCCTCTCATCCAGCAGTTTCAGACCCTCCCAGCTGTGCTCTTTTAGGATCTGTAAGATTGTTGTGCTTCAAACATTAGAGCCAGCTGTAGTGCATGTGTCTGTGAAGGGCTGGCAGTCAGAGACACCAAACCGTTTGCCATAGGAAAGAAAGACAACCTCCAAAAGTCAACACACTGGTTAGATGATTAGGCAGGTGGGCTCCTTTTCATGGTGAATTACGTCAAAGTTGCAACAATATGTCTGAAGCCTCCACAGGGGAGTGAAGGATTTCAGAGGACATTTCTGGGTGCCCATGTTTCCCAGATGGGTGGCAAACAAGCCTCCTCTGCCTTCGTCTTCGCAATGTGCCTACAAGGCTGTTCAAGAGAAACAATTCTGAATTAAAAAAAAAAAAAAATTCATTTGCTGTTGGATTAAGAACAGAGGAATAAGAGGGACCTCAGCGGTCATCAAGCCCACTTCTATGGTATTGCAAGTGATCACAAAACATTGCTTGCTTCATACTTGTTCTTTAACTTTTCAAACATTGTCATTGAAGAGCAGCAATAAATACATCTCTCTGACTTCCTAAAGCTCTAAGATAACAGACATAAATTGACCTTTTTTATTGGAAGGTTTGCAGTTACCAGTCTCTAAATAGGTTAGAGATGTTTTGAATTAATTGTCACTGTGCCTTCAGAGATTGAAAGGAATATGGTTATTTCTCTGGTTAAATCAGAGTCTCAGTGTCTTGGGATGCTCTTCCAAACATTGGACCAAATAGCTACTGTGTAAAGATTAACAATGAAAATCTCTTTAGATCCTATTAATCAATGTTCCAGATCCCAAAGAAACAGTGACTCCATCCTTGGTCAATCATGATACACCTGTGCTGACCTGATGCACTCCTCTAAACAGTATTTGAGGAAAGAACAAGATATATGACTGTGTATGTCATATATATTGATCTTTGGTTTAAATTTTCTTTCATTTATTTTCCACAAACAAATGCACACTCTTCTCCTACTCTAGAACTTAGTGCTGGAAGACAAGAGCTGTTGTTTTTATGGTGAAATATGAAATATCCAACTATCCAGGAGTTTAAGAGAAAAGTTGTTCCCAGGTAGTTTGGTGCAAAAATGCGTTTTATTTTATCCAAACACATTCTCCTTTCCAATATTTTCTTCTTTTCCCTTTGCAGAGGGGTAATGCCCCTAAATATGGTTCTGTTAGAGACAAGATAAGGTCCATGGATAGTGTCTTAGGGCAGTAAGGCTGGCATATTACTCTTTTTGCCAGCAAAATTACATTATACCATGCAGTGTCTCATACAAAGAAGAACTCAAGCATTTATTTCCCATCCAGTTAAAGCAGAAGTCTTCATTATAATCAACAAATGCAATAAATAAATTGAAATCTGTTTATTTTAGACTGAATGTAAATGATACATACTAATCCTCCACATAATTTAAAACAATGGCTTCAAATCAAATTAGATATGACCTTGATTATATTCTTTTTTCTTTATAAAAATAATGCTCTTATCCTATGCAAATTCATAGAATCATAGAATATTTAGGGTTGGAAAGGACCTTAAGATCACCTAGTTCCAACCCCCGTGCCATGGGGAGGGACACCTCTCACTAAACCATGTCACCCAAGGCTTTGTCCAACATGGCCTTGAACACTGCCAGGGATGAAGCATTCACAACCTCCCTGGGCAACCCATTCCAGTGCCTCACCACCCTCACAGGAAAGAATTTCCTCCTTATATCCAATAAAAACTTCGACTGTTTAAGTTTTAACCCGTTACACCTCGTCCTGTCACTACATTCCCTAATGAAGTGTCCCTCCCCAGCATCCCTGTAGGCTCCCTTCAGATACTGGAAGGCTGCTATGAGGTCTCTCTTCCAGGCTGAACAGACCCAATTTTCTCAGCCTATCTTCATACGGGAGGTGCTCCAGTCCCCTGATCATCCTTGTGGCCCTCCTCTGGACTTGTTCCAAAAGTTCCATGTCCTTTTTTTTGTTGGGGACACCAGAACTGCACACCATACTCCAGGTGAGGTTTCACGAGAGCAGAGTAGAGGGGCAGGATCACCTCCTTTGACCTGCTGGTCACGCTCCTTTTGATGCAGCCCAGGATACGGTTGGCTTTCTGGGCTGCAAGCGCACACTGAAGCCGGCCCATGTTCATTTTCTCATCAACCAGCACCCCCACGTCCTTCTCCACAGGGCTGCTCTGAATCTCTTCTCTGCCCAACCTGTAGCTGTGCCTGGGATTGCTCCAACCCAGGTGTAGGACCTTGCACTTGATGTAGTTAAACTTCATAAGGTTGGCATCAGCCCACCTCACAAGTGTGTCAAGGTCCCTCTGGATGGCATTCCTTCCCTCCAGAGTATCAACCGAACCACACAGCTTGGTGTCATTGGCAAACTTGCTGAGGGCGCACTCAATCCCACTGTCCATGCCAGCGACAAAGATGTTAAACAAGACCAGTCCCAACACCGATCCCTGAGGGACACCACTCATTACTGGTCTCCAGCTGGACATTGAGCCATTGACCACAACTCTTTGTGTGCGGCCATCCAGCCAGTTCTTTATCCACTGAGTGGTCCATCCATCAAATTGATGTCTCTCCAATTTAGAGGCAAGGATATCATGCGTTACAGTGTCAAATGCTTTACAAAAGTCCAGGTAGATGACATCAACTGCTCTACCCCTGTCCATCAGTTCTGTAGCCCCATCATAGAAGGCCACCGAATTGGTCAGGCAGGATTTCCCCTTACTGAAGCCATGCTGGCTTTCACCAAGCATCTTGTTTTTCATGTGCGTTAGCATGCCTTCCAGGAGAATATGCTTCAAGATTTTGCCAGGCATAGAACCTGCATTCCTTAACATCTATCATTTGAATAATTTTGCTATTGAGAATCTGATACAAAATTAAATTATCCCTTTTTTTTTTATCATTTCATTCTATGGCATATTTATTCTTTGGATTTGTAAGAAATTACAAAATGAAGCCTTCAAACCCTAAACAATCAGAGTTGTGATGTTCTCCTTGAGTTATCTACACCTTTCCCAGAACAGAGGTGCAAGAAAAAAAATATGTCCCAGTGCAGAGCTCATTCCAAGCAGTCAAACATCTATCTGCAGTCAAGCAAATAGTTTTGACGTATTTCTTGTATGTTTTTATGTTACAATTGCATTGAACGAGCAGCAAAACACACAATTGTGGCAAAAAAGCCTTCATCATAAGACCACAGGTTATAAAACCTGTGATCCAAGGCATTTGAGCTCTGGCTCTTGAAATTCATTAAATGCTCTTCTAATTATCCTCTCTATAATCAACATGTCATTCTGCACATCAGGGTCTGCACAAACCCTTTAGCTAAGGCTTGCCTTCACATGCAAGAAGCTTTCTGACATGAAGGAAATGGAGACAATAGCTTTGGAATTAAACTAGCATTTTAATCATCTCTTGATCTGTTGTTGTAATGATGTGAAGCTACCACTTACACGATGACCATCTGTAGCTTGCAGCTGAGAAATCTAAAATTATTTTGACTGTAATCTTTTTCTTTTTTTTTTTTTTGAGATGGCAATTATGGGAGGGACAAAAAGCTTTTTTGTAATTTTCTTGTTTAATAATAAAAACAGATGTAGAACTAAAGGTGAACAGGATTAAGCTACATTATGAAGGACTCTAAAGTAATTACTTAATCTGGTGTTTGGGGGAATTTGTAACCTGAACTAGATCAAGCCAATCTTTTCCTTTCCTTTCAATTCAGAAACTGCTGACCTGATCCCCAGACCCTGTTTAAACTGTACTGGAGTGTGTGGAGGGGACCCATCATCATTGTTGTCAGAGATATGGTTACCTAGAGGAGCAGGTTTTGAGGATTTCCAGCCCTCCTGCTATGCATTTATAGTCCAGCAGGTAACAGCAGAGCAATTCAGCTGATTCACTAAAGGTTGCTACCATACATGTGCTATCTTATGCTGAAATGCAATAATTTTTTGCGTGTGGCTGGATTCAAGCAAATTAGCACAGCCAGCTGTGAGTCCTCCAGGTCACATCTTGTGTGTACAGCCTGGTGGGAATACTGCACATTTGTCTACCCAGGGGCTCCTTTGCAGAAATAAGACATCACAAACAGAGCAGCAGACCATGAATCAAGAAATCTGCTTTCCAGTCTGAGTTCTGCCACTCAGCTTTTAATAAACCTGCACCATTTTCAGCAACAGTTTTTGCAGGTTTTCTGCAACAAGTATGTACATTGTAAGTCTGTCGGAGCAGGGTGTGCATTACTGTCACTGTTAAAATACAGCACTCAGTTCAGATCCACACTTAAAGCTTTGCTTTATTTTCATGGAGATCATGATAATATTTGTAAGCGGCGAGGAGAAGCAGACAGGCCAACCCAATACGGGTGATAAGCAACTTCTAGTTTATTTGTGACGCAGTTCACACATATATAGGAGTGGTATTCAGCCACTCCTTCTTGGCATAACAGTATTGGTTAGCCCCCACAGCTTCCTCCACATTCTCCTCCCAGGTCCGGTCTCCGGCCACCTCTGGGGGCCACCCCCTGCCTTGCTTGCACAGTCCTCCAGAACTCTATGGTTCTGCTCTTAGAGTCATTCTGCAACAATTCCCCCCTTTTTCTTTGTGCAAGCAAGGCATTATGGGTTATTCTGTTCACCTGTTTTATCACACAACTCTAAACAAGTCTAATAGCTACGATGATTAACCTAATCAATGATACATAAGTGCAATACTTTTAAACAGTAGTGTTTGACTCAACCTGTAATGCCCGGTGAAGACAACCATCTAGTTATTCTTACGATATTGCTCATTTACTATTGCTGGGTAAGCTGAGCCAGGGTTCTCAGCTGTGCGTGCATCGAATTAGCATAAACAGAGAGACTCATACAACACATTCCATCAAACTCTTCACATCCATGTCCCTGTTCCGGCGCCATTTGTAAGCGGCGAGGAGAAGCAGACAGGCCAACCCAATATGGGTGATAAGCAACTTCTAGTTTATTTGTGACGCAGTTCACACATATATAGGAGTGGTATTCAGCCACTCCTTCTTGGCATAACAGTATTGGTTAGCCCCCACAGCTTCCTCCACATTCTCCTCCCAGGTCCGGTCTCCGGCCACCTCTTGGGGGCCACCCCCTGCCTTGCTTGCACAGTCCTCCAGAACTCTATGGTTCTGCTCTTAGAGTCATTCTGCAACAAATATTGACTGTCTTGAAATCATATGCTATCTACAGTCATTCCAAAGCCTAACATTGCACAGGTTATACAGAGGGCATCTTTGTGCTGGGAAAGATCCTGCCCTTAGCATCCAAACTGGCAATGAGATTTCAACTGAGCAATTCTATGCAACACAGTGAAAAATGCATGAAAAAATATTGAATATTTTATCAGATATTCCAGGGTTATTGATACAGACACACTTGCTAGCCAGGTCTACTTCCTCCACCCCTATCATCAGGGACCTCCCGAAGGGAAGAGTGTGTGGCTCATTACTCATATCTGTGCTGTTTTATCACCAGCTTCAAGGAGAAGCAGTATTTTAGAAATTACTAAAGGATGATCTTGCCTTTACAGGCATTCAAGCTAAACTAAAACTAAGACACTGTACATGAACACAATGGAGCAGAAGAGCACAGGTCAAAAAAAAGGGACAATGTTCACCACCACCTGAGCAATTATCCCTGTGAGAAGCAAAATAATTTGTTTCCTTCCAGATGTAGCAGTGTATTAGTCTTTGGCTTGCCCATGGCATCTCCAACCTGAATGTTAGCATGTTAAGCAATGAAATTTTACATACGGCATTTATTGGTGTATTATTTGATTTTATGGTAGGAAATGGACTGGAAAATGTACAGAAAATGAGAATAAAACTGTTCTATATTTTCAGATACCATGGGATTATACTGTAAAGTTGACATGATAGCCTCATTACCTTCTTTCTCTCACAAGGGTTGTTTTCCCAACTGCTAGGAGTTAGTCAGTTGGTTACTGTGACTTACTGCAGATTATTCCTTGATTAGTTCTGCCACTTGTTTTAGGAAAGTGAACCACAATCTGCTTGAGGCCTGTGGCTTCTTCTCTGGGAGCCCTGTATGGGTAACATTTAGGTGAGAGAAGGTTTCAGAAAATAATAACATCCTGCTGTTGCTGTGTAATTAAGTGCATGCTATAAAAACACAGTTTATTGTCATGGTTATTTGTTCAATCACAAAAATCGAAGAAGAAAACATCTCACATACCAGCTTCTTCAAAAACATATTTAAAAGAGAGGTTTTGCCTGCTCTGAAGGTGAACTGAAATTCACCCTGTCTTTAAAAGTTCTCTGATGCCCAGCCCAGAAGGCAGAGGTGACCAACTGTATCACCCGCAGCAGCAGTGGCTTTGTGAAAATCTTCAGTCTTGAAGCTCTTGGTGCCAGCAGGCACCGTGATGAAGAAGATGGTCTGAAAGCTTAGGTGTGGAGAAGGACCACAAACTCTGTTCTTCCTTGGGCCAAGCTGTGTGCAATGTTTGCGTTTACTGAGAAAAAGCCACATCCAGTTTTCAAATGGGAGCCTCTTTTTTTTTCCCTTTTTTTTAATTTTTTTTTTTAATAGCACTTTTTCCCTCTCTCCTGTGATTCTTCCAAACTGGTGCCAATCACGCCCATCCCTGGGCCTTTTTTGCACTGAAAACTCGGCAGCCCTGTGTGGAATAGATCCAGCTCTGGCTTAAGCTGCATGATTCAAACGATACGGTAACTTCATTTACACCAGGTCTGAATGTAGCTATAATTGCCTGGAGGTGATAAATAGGGGACACCATGCTGTGGCAATGCAGGTTGTGTTTTGGAAGATGGATAACTCTTTCAATCTAATAGCTCAAGTACAGCAGTTTAACCCTGGAGTGCATTTTCTGATTGTTATACCTTGCTTTAGCTACATGATCCAATTGACTTTAATGGTAGTTGTGCAGCTAAAACTTCTGTGAAGCTCAGAAAATGTATCCTCTGATGTCAAAAGAGAAAGTGCGATACTGAAAGCAAATTAGGCATCACTTCAGACCACTTGAAATATGAAAAAACATACAAAAGGAAAGATAATTTTGATCTTTTTTCCCCCAGGAAACTACAGAGCAAAGCAAAAGAGTAAACCTGACTTTCATCAGCAAAGCCATTGTAACTCTTCACAAATAAGATTTTTATTAATAAGTTCATCAAAATCCCAACCCTCCACTATATTTAAACACCATATATATTTGTGCAGCTTTAAATTAGACATTTAATCAGTGGTTTTTAATGGAGGAGGATTGCAATTATGCAGTATTAACAGATACTTTAGCCAATCAGATTTTTCCCACAACTGGTGCAACAAGACAGTTTTGAATAATTTTTTTATTTTCTGGGTTTAATGTTTATTTATAAAAATGGGTCATCTGAAATACCAGTTTTCCCTTTGTACAAGTGGAAGTTTTGTAAAAACGCTTTAATTGTGGCCCTACTGTGAGAAGAGGCTTTGCCGGAGGAAAAGCACATCCACTGCCCATTGAAGTCAATAGGAGAGGCATTGCCTGCCGAGATCATGATGAAAGTCCTGAGAAATAGAGGAGGGGACAAAAAAAGGCATAGCAGAAGGGACAAAAATAATGGGGTTGAACTCTGCAGGGAGACAGGAAGAGCTGTGAAAGCTAAGGAGACCTGTTTTACATGGCAAGTGAAGAGAAAGAGAGAAGAGGGCAGAGGTTATGGAAAAGAAAGCAACAGCTCTAAAGAGAGAGACTTGGATCTTTGTAGAAAAGTCTTTATAACCAATAATGTAATAACACTGTGACCAGGTCTTCTCTGACCCGTGCACTTAAACCAAGTGGCTTTCACAGAACAGATCTGTCATACCACCTACTTGGATTTACAAACCTGTCCATTTGCAGCAGAACTTAGAAGCCCATGTGCCCTTGTCTAAGAGATCTGGAAGAGAAATTTTGTTTATTTTAAAACTCTTTTTTTTTTTTTTGGGGGGGGGGGTGGGGGGGGGGGGGGAGGGAGTCAATAATGAATCCAGCCAAGGCATCCTATTATTATTATTGTTATTATTATTACTACTACTATTGCTATTGCTATTACTATCGCTATACTTGCTATTGTCATTATCATTAACACTGCCATTTATTTTAACATGCACAATTTACTGTGCCTGGAAAACATGATCAAATAGAATGGTGAATATGCATATATATACCATATTAAAACCCATCTTCAGCAGTGAGAATCAACACAGTTCTGCTTAAACCAGCTTGTATTCTGAGAGTTGAGAGATTGACTCTTTCACATGCACAGTCTTAAAAAATTTCCATAATTTCTCTGAAACACATTTCACCTGGTCTATGTTTGACTTGGAATAGTTTTATCCATGATTGCAACCACAATTTTGCACTCTTTGAGAAATATTAGCACAAATTACATCACCTTAAGGATCATGTATAGAAAGAAGTACCCCTTCCTATTTGTTCATTTCACAATGTTTATTCTCACAAAGGACCCCTCTGTTGCACCTAATTTTTCACTCTGAGACACCCTCACTTGACAGATCACCATCTGCTACGGATATCTATCATTTTGACTAAATTAAATGAGCCATTTCAATTTTTCAGATGTCTGAAATGGACGCAGAGGGAATTGTGTGTTTATGTGCATGCCTCAGGTATAAGAAACTCAGGAAAATCCCTAAAACAGTAATACTAATGTAATTTGAATCTTTGTCATGGAAGTTATGAACCAACCTCTCTGGGAAGCTACCAGAATTAAAGTTCAGAAAACAGTTGACTTAGCATCAATCCAGGGGGTCCAGAAGGTGAGTAGCACCCCTATGCAGAGGTATCCCACTGGCAGCACACAGTTAAAGCTCAGCACTTCATGAAGTGTCCTAGTTTCTATTAGCTGTACAGAAGATGGATGCAGGGGTTTCCTGTGTCCTCTCTGTTCCAACCATTATGTGTTTCTGAAGACAAAAGCTGCACTCTGTGCTCAAATGTTACAGAAACCAGACATCATAAAAGGTTTCACTGGGGACTGCAAGTGACTACCAAACACCAATCTGTGGTGGGAAACTGTCTTTCATTCACACTACATGTTACACAAATCCATTTAATTTTCCCATTTAACATTGTGCCACTGTACATTTACTGTACATTTGCTTCCTATTGCCACACTTTCATATTAACCATGTATCTTTTAATACCATCCTGGCTGGCAGCATTGCTAGAGTAATATCTGTCTTTGAGAGGATTTCAAATCTAAACAGCAATCTTTCAGAAAGGGCTGATACATGCAAGAATTGTTCCATAACAATTAATGCAAACTCTGGCATTTAATAACGAGGCAGCAAGGAAACAGGCTATTTCTTGAAGCAGCACAAAGAGGCAGGTTTGCTCCCTTACTGCAGCAGCAGAGGACTTGCTGCTGCAGGAGCCCAGTGGCAGAACAGTGATTCCTTCTGTGCAGTGCAAAGCATGGAGCTGAGGCGCCAGTTCAAAGCAGGCTGCAAAAAAATGTCATTAACCCCACATAACAGATGCTGCTGAATATTCCTGAGTGCCATCTGCTGGTGCTTCATCTGCTCCTTTTGTATAGAGCCATAGTCCAATGTAGACGTTACTCAGCAACCTGACAAATGCAGCTTGTTTTGTACCTTGCAGTTTCCTTCTCTGTGTCCTCAGGCACACATATCAGTGAACAATAGAGAGCATTTTCATTTTGTCATGTTTTGAGGTTTTGAAATTTGGTCAGGTTCAACACTGGATAGAAATGTGCACAAAGGGTCAGATTCTGTTTCTCTTCCCTTTACCTCATCCATACACATGCACTCACAGAGAAAGCCTCTAAGTCAGCTAGCATAACATTTAGTCAGCCCTGAAGTGGTCAGGCAGTTGGACTAGAAGATCATTAAAAGTCCTTTCCAACTGAAAAAAATAATAAAACATTTCAGTTGGCTTTGTAAGACAGTGTTACAGTCATTAGATGGATATGAAGGCAGTCTGGACTTCCCATCAAAAATGTCACAGAAATCAGTAAGTCTTCATGAAACAGTCTGGCTTAAAGAAGACATCATGGCCTGCTAAAAACAGTCCTGAAATCTCCTGCCTTAGTCTTTGTGAATAAGAACATCAGACTCCTACATTTATTTCTTCTTAATAGCTAGAGATTGCTGTTCCTCCTACACCTCAGCTGGCAGCAGCTGGAGCTGAGGTGGCTACCCTCATCCAGAGCAGCCCTTGAGGACAGCATCACCCTTGCACCAGCCACAAGCTGAGCAGTGCTGGTGACACCAGGCCCAGGAGACACCACCAAGGAACTCCTCCAAAAGTAGGGAGCAATGGCTGGCTCTGCTGGAGTAACATCTAAGCCAGAAAGTGGAACACTGAATGTACTAAAGAACAGGGGTGGGAGGAGAAAGGCAATGCCAAAGTGACCAACCTTTTTTTACCAGAGCTTTTTACCATGTTCACTGAAGTTCATGGCCAAGCTCACACTAGCTTCAGTGATTGCCCTCACTGCATCTCAAAGCATACATGCCCAGAGAATTCATCTACAGTACCAAGCCCACATCTCCTGGCACCAGCCTGGTTACACGATAGCCACTGGCCACCAAGAAACCCAAGAAATTGCATGTGAGCAACAGCATGTGGGCAGGGGGAAACAAGGGCACACATTTGTAAGGTGGTATTTAAGCTGTGGGATGCGTACACAAGAGTGTATGTGGGTGTGAAATGACAGTACTGGGCAAATACCAGATGGATGAAGTGGCAGGTCAGCTACAGAGAGAGCTATTTTATTGTGGTGGAAAAAAAGAGCAGAATAAAGCTTTAAGGATCTATAAAATACTTAATTACTTCAGATTGTCATTTAAGTCATTGAAGAGTTACATTTTAAAGTCCATCTGCCCACATTTCCATTAATAAAATAGTTCAAAAAGTCATTTGAGAGAGAAAACGCCAACGCGAAGCCAAAACCAAAGAAAGGCTCAGCAGTGACCCAATAATTAATTTCATTCTTCCCACTTCCCCTTAAATAAACTCTAGCTGAAAATCAGCATGCATCTGGCTCAACCCTGGCATTGTGAGCAAGGACTGTCACAGATAAATGGATATGCTGCTCAGAACCTTTAGAAAATGCTACCCTTCAGGTACCCACACAAATACCAGAAGCTACTGCACAGTTATTCTACCCTAAACAGTTAGGACCCAGAGACTACTTGACTACTACTTTTTCTGGAACTCAATGCCATTTTCAGTCACTGAAATAAAAAATACAAATAAAAAAAAAAAAGATAAAAATCTGGACAGCGTCTTACTAATGAAATGCTTTAGCATGCATGGCTCAGTCTGATACTAGCACAAGGGAGATCCTCTACCAACAGATGATATCTAAGAGACTAAAATGTCCTATTAAGGCTGTAGGCTGAAGTAAGCCTATGAAGCTACATATCAGGGACTACATAGAAAATGGACATGTTTGTCCTCATGGGAACAGAAGAGGAAGTCTGGGGACCTCAGCTCAAAGACGTTGAGAAAATGGAAAAAAATTCCTCCTCAGCAGAGGCCTACCAAAAACAACAGCATGTTAAGAGTCACATTCTTGAAGGACAAACTGAGGAAATGTAGCACATTAAAAACTTTTTCATTGCAAGGGTAGTATAGACCCTGAACAAGAGATAGTCTCACTTCAGGCAAGATGCTGTGTTCAGTTTTGGGTCCCTCACTGTGTTCAGCTTCAGTCTTCTTTTAAAGGTCTTTTCCAACCTAAATGATTGGTTGGTATCAGTGGTCCAGGTCATTTCACTACAGCAATTTCTGAGTGGCAAAAGAGAAAACCTGTGGAAGGATAATGCCTGCTTTCAGCACTGTTGTCATGAGAATTGAGATTCCAAGTGTCAGAAAAGTCAGTTTCTGATGAGTTGAGACATACAGTAATTAATTTCAAGTATAATTTTGTATTATAATGAAAAATCATGCTAGAGAGGCTGGCAACAGAAGATTTTAATTGCAATAAAGTAATCTATCAAACCGCAGCAAAAGAATTACTTTCCCCCAACAATTATGCAGTTGTACACACTTCACAAATGCTGTGAACTTTTAGACTTTATCAGTGTCATCTAGGGTCTCCTCTTTTTTCTTTTTCTTGAAGATTGCTTTTAAGTAGGTTCTGTGTGGTTGAGGTGAAAAAAAAATCATTCTAATTATAAATGTATTTATTTTTGAATTGTCCTTTAAACTGCAAATTTCCAAGTCATCATACCTACATAAAAATATTTAAATGCTGCACTAAGATTTATAATAGTTGCACTACTGATGCCTTCATTTTCAGGTTACGCTTTTATCACAGCTCATCTTTCTGGTGATAGGATCATTACAAACTGAGCGGAGGATTATATAATTCAGGAGCAAGCATCAGGAATTTTTTTTAATGTTGGTTATTTTATTTGATGAAAACATCATTACAAGTATACATTTTTTAAAAAATGCATTTTGACCTTTCTTTAATACCTGAAGTTTTCTATTTTAGCCTGGAGTTTTAAGAAAAATAGATTAATATTTTACACATTTCAAAAGCCCCAAAATATCAAAAGATGACCTTTACTTTGTTTTAGAAATTGAAGGAAATTGGCTACCTCTGATTTTTAGATCAGCAGTGTATGTGCTGGGTTTTCATTTTTAATTTAAACTTCCAACAGGAAATAAAATGTATTTATGCAAAATGTCCAATTTCATCCAAATTAGTGGCATCAACACTGCAAGATTTGAATTAAATAGATACTTTGTATCAGAATATTCAGGTTTCTAACTTTTTGTGCATCTCAAATGGCTCTTTATCCTGAAGAAAATAAGCTACAGAAATTTTTTTACTCTGGCTTTTTATTTTTTTCTAGTCCTTTTTGGTATGTTAAGTTGAAAAAGTTTAATGAATCAAAGACCAGAAAAAAGTTATTATACAATCTATTCTATTTTTGTCCAAAATAATACACCTGCATAAACTGGCTGGCTGAAATGCTCCATATACCATAGCTGCTTCTGCTTGTTGAAATTTCTTAAATGCTATTACTGAGAGCTCTAAATTTCCTTTTGTCAGACATAAGGATAAGCAGAAGAATATGTGATTTTATCTGTGCGTGATTTGCGCCAGTTGTTGAAAATATCTGACAAGATTAATTTCAGTAAGAATTATTTATGCTGCAGAGACAAAGCCAAATCATATTTAAGAAATTCCTGACCATTGCCTAATTTTTAATGTAATTATGTTTTTGTGAGTTTACTAACATATAGCTAGCAGTATATCTGACTGGTAGATTAGATCAAAGGTAAAGCTTTAACTGGGGACAGTTAGAGTGAAATCCAAACACTGCAATTCAGTGCTTAACTTAGAATGAAGGGCAAGCACAACATTGAAAAAAACAGCTAAGAGGATGAAAGCCTCTGAGTCACTTAGGTGTTCTTGGGAAAGTGCATCACCAAAGCTTGAATAGTCTCAGATGATGGAACCTGAACTAATCGCAGAAAAAATTCAGGCTACAGAAGTGCAAACAGGAGCAGTGTCAGAAGTGTCTGGTTGACTGGAGAGATACTAAGGCTTATGCTTAGAAATACACATATTTGGGAAAATCAGAATTTTTAAATTATGCCCCTGCTGGTAGGAAAAACTGATGTCTTTCATTAGACCATCTGATGGTCTCAGATCTGATAAAAGACCAGCGTGAAAAGTAAGGACGTGTTGGAAGCAAAAGTTGCCCTTCAGAGCATCTTCATTGCTTGGAAATGGAAATGCCATCCTGCTGCACCATGGCTTTGGTTTCTAAGTCATTCAGAACTTGCCTACCCTATAGTCATAGAAATAATTTTTCTTATCCATGGTAGATGAAGATATGCCAAAAGCCCAACACTACTGCATAGTACCTGGACATGCTGCTTTGAAATTCGCTCTTAATTGCTGCACTGCTGTGTAGACCCAGCCTGAGACACATTTAACAGTTCACACTATAATACTTGTTTGCCATTATACTCTTAACTACAGGACCTGTCAAATTTTAGATTTCCCCAGCTACATCTTCCACCTGCACTTTCCAAAGAATTACTCTGCGGTAAATTGCATAGTTTAGGGAATGATTAAGCTTAACACTTTCTTCAGTTAATAATCTTTGCATAATAAAGAAGTTGAAAGTGTGCATAATTTTCTGATATTAGTTAGAAGACTAAACTATTCTCTCAGATGTCTGGGAAAGATATGAGCATTCACTCCTTGCCTTGATTTATTAGTATGATAAAGAGATTGGTATTTCCACGAGTCCTCAAACCCTAATGACTTCCTTCTGGAGGAAAAAAAAAAAACATATCCACCACAGACTCACATGAAGTATGTCAGCAATGAATGCAAACAGTAAGAATTTTGTTGCATGCAAACAAACCTGCTTAGTTGGTATTACCTTGCTCCTCTTGTAATAAGATCTCTTAAATTTAGGAGAGTAAGTCAGTCAATCACTGATATGCTTAAACAAACTGAAAGCCTGTGTTTAAAACCTGAAGGAAGAGTTCATGCTGCAGATTCTCAATAGCACTAGGCATACCCAGAAATGTTACATTTCCTTTTTTCTCTGATAACTGGAAGCCAGTATTACAGTCGGGAAACAGAAAAGAAGTAGAAAAAATCCAATGAAATGCTTTATGAAGGGTCAAAGAAGGGCGTCTAAAAGAAAAGCAACCAGAAAAGAGTGTTTTGAGTGTTTCTGAAGAGTAATCAAGGTTAGTTGTAAAACAGCCACCATTTTGAACTCGAAGTCTGCTGCTCCATGGAAAAATTACTTGGGAGGTTGCCAAGGGGGTTAAAGGGATCCTTGTCCAGGAAGCTAGGGACCAGATTAGGAAAGCTAAGGCCCAGTTAGAATTAAACTTACCTAGAGGTATTAAAGATAACAGGAAAGAATTCTACAGGTACATAGCAAATAAAAAACAGACTATGGAGAATGTAGGCCCCCTCAGGAAGCTCTCAGGAGAACTGGCTACCCTGTATTTGGAGAAGGCTGAGGTTCTGAATGACTTCTTTGCCTCGGTCTTCACTGGCAAAGGCTCTGACCAAACCACCCAAGTCTTGGAAGGCAGATGCAGGGACTGTGAGAATGAAGACCTTGTGCCCACTGTAGGAGAGGATCTGGTTCGAGACCATCTTAAAAATCTGAATGTGCACAAGCCCATGGGACCTGATGAAATCCATCCGCGGGTCTGAAGGAGCTGGCAAATGAAGTTGTGAAGCCGCTGGCCATCATATTTGAGAAATCATTGCAGTCAGGTAAAGTTCCCGACAACTGGAAAAAGGGAAATATAACCCCCATTTTCAAGAAGGGGAAAAATGGATGACCCGGGGTATTACAGACCAGTCAGTCTCACCTCTGTGCCTGGCAAAATGTTGGAGCAGATTCCCCTGAATGGCATGCTAAGGCACATGAAAATCAACAAGGTGCTTGGTGACAGCCAGCACGGCTTCACTAAGGGGAAATCCTGCCTGACCAATTTGGTGGCCTTCTGTGATGGGGCTACAGAACTGATGGACAGGGGTAGAGCAGTTGATGTCATCTACCTGGACTTTTGTAAAGCGTTCGACACTGTCCCACACGACATCCTTGTCTCTAAATTGGAGAGACATCAATTTGATGGATGGACCACTCGGTGGACAAAGAACTGGCTGGATGGCCGCACACAAAGAGTTGTGGTCAATGGCTCAATGTCCGACTGGAGACCAGTAACAAGTGGTGTCCCTCAGGGATCGGTGTTGGGACTGGTCTTGTTTAACGTCTTCGTCGCTGACATGGACAGTGGGATTGAGTGCGCCCTCAGCAAGTTTGCCGATGACACCAAGCTGTGTGGTTTGGTTGATACTCTGGAGGGAAGGAATGCCATCCAGAGGAACCTCAACAAGCTTGTGAGGTGGGCTGATGCCAATCTCATGAAGTTTAACCATGCCAAGTGCAAGGTCCTACACCTGGGTCGGAGCAATCCCAGGCACAGCTACAGGTTGGGCAGAGAAGATATTCAGAGCAGCCCTGTGGAGAAGGACTTGGGGGTGCTTGTCGATCAGAAAATGAACTTGAGCAGGCTTCAGTGTGCGCTTGCAGCCCAGAAAGCCAACTGTATCCTGGGCTGCATCAAGATGAGCATGACCAGCAGGTCGAAGGAGGTGATCCTGCCCTTCTATTCTGCTCTCGGGCGACCTCACTTGGAGTATTGTGTACAGTTCTGGTGTCCTCAACATAAAAAGGACATGGAACTGTTGGAGCAAGTCCAGAGGAGGGCCACAAGGATGATGAGGGGACTGGAGCACCTCCCGTATGAAGACAGGCTGAGGAAGTTGGGGCTGTTCAGCCTGGAGAAGAGAAGGCTGCGTGGAGACCTCATAGCAGCCTTCCAGTATCTGAAGGGGACTTATAGGGATGCTGGGGAGGGACACTTCATTAGGGACTGTAGTGACAGGACAAGGGGTAACGGGTTAAAACTTAAACAGGGGAAGTTTAGATTGGCTATAAGGAGGAAATTCTTTCCTGTGAGGGTGGTGAGGCACTGGAATGGGTTGCCCAGGGAGGTTGTGAATGCTCCATCCCTGTCATGGATGAGGCCTTCGGTGATATGATTTAGCTTAAGGTGTCCCTGCCCATGGTAGAGGGGATGGAACTAGATGATCTTAAGGTCCTTTCCAACCCTAATTATTCTATGATTCTATGACTTCTTCCCTCAGGTAGAAAATTTTCAATGAATTGCGTACATTTAACAACCAATGGTTGGAATAAAAAACGTGTTTGCAAAGAACATTCAGTTGGACTTTCAATATTTAATACTGAATCATAAAATCATACAATCATACACTGGTTTGGGTTGGAAGGAATCTTACAGACCATTCAGTTCCAACCTCCTGCCACCAGCAGGGACACAGGTTGCTCCAAGCCCCATCCAACCTGGCCTTGAACACTTCCAGCAATGGAGCAGCTACAGCTTCTCTGGGAAACGTGTGCCAGTGCCTCATCTTCCTCACAGGAACGATCTTCTTTATTAAATCTAACCTAAATCTACCCTCTTTCAGTGTTAAGCCATTCCCACCTTGTCCTCTCCTTACAGGGCCTTCTCAAAAGCCCCTCTCCAGCTTTCTTCTTCGGGGAGTGCCACCAGTTCTGGAAAAAAACAAAACAAAACCCAAAACAAAAATTTCTTGAGCTATTCACCTGAGAGCAACCTGAAAAAATTATTTTCAATGTCACACCCAACTTCTGCCTGTCAGCCCTTCAGACCACTTCTCACGATCTTTTTCTCCTCCACCTCCACAGCTCCTTCTTCTTTTCTCAGCTCCTTGCCTGCTTTATCCTTTGCCGTCCCACCGCCCACCCGCCTGACATGCTGAAAGGGTAACTTCCCTCTCATGTCAGCTCATCACTGATCTTTTTTTAGAAAGAGTAGAGCAACACCAATTAGTCCCACAGATTCTTGCAGGAGTATCATTTAGCATGGAAAGAAGCTTCTAATTAAACATTTGTATGTAATTTCCCTCCTATTGTAACACTTCATGTGAAAGTTTCCATCTTAAAATAAACTAACTGGTGACTAACAGTGAGAAGGAGAGATTCAGCTGAAATTTGTCTCTTTTGTTTCCAGGATTATCCATCTAGACAATATCACCACTTTCCTCCTCAGTTAGAAAAAATGGATGAACTTAGAGATACCTCACCCTACCTGATTTGCAGTAATTGAGGAGGGGGTAACTTCTACTGAACAACAGATTTCAAGTGGCTTGGATATGTATGGCTTCAAATACTTGAAAAGTCAGCATAAACAAATAAGGCTGTTAGCAATGGTCATTATACAGACAAGGACATGAAGCGCTCAGGAACAGAGAAAGAATTTGGTCAAAGAAGATAAATTGAGATTTTGAAGGACTTGTTTTGATCCCAGCTCAAGATTATTAACGCTCAGCAGTTAGTCTTGAGGAAGACCCACTAGAAACTTGGACCTGCTCAGCATGTTATATATTTTATAGAAAACAGACTAACTATATAGTGTCTTCTTTTTGTGGTCTCCTGTGTCTGAAACATGACTATTCAACAACTGTTCAAGACTGGAGAAATAAGGAAGCCAAGCCAATCATTTTAGTCCCTAATCTAAGGATATAAACCATCTGCATCCTGAATTCAATAGTGATAAAATGGAGTATAATCATTTATCTGGCCTGAGTCTGCATATTGCTTCTTGACATGTCAAATTAGAGAAGAGAAAACAAGAGAGTTGCATTTGAAAAGCAAGAGACATCTTTGCAATTGGTGTGTCCCTTTTTTAAATGAAGCTTCCAGATGTCATTTAGAGGAAGGAGCCTTTGCAAAGATGTGCTGGATGTAGATGCAACTGTGAATAAGCAATTAAGCAAATCACAGCTTCAGAGAATGATAAAATATGACATAAATCTTAAGTTATGCCTTAATTTTATGCAACATTTTGCAAATGTTTTCTTGTGGTCAAGAAAAAGTGCCCTTAAAAAACATTACATATTAGTAGTCCAGATAGTAGATGTTTTTAAAAAAACTACACTGATGAATTTTGACAATAAAGTCTTCTTATATCTCTGGTTCATTTTATAATGGTTTAAAGAACACACAGAAAAAACATGTTCTACAACATCTTCATCCTCATTAAAGTTCATCTTCATCCTCAATTGCTGAGGTGAGTGGCTCGAGAGAGGACGCCTTCAACACCGGAGCGGGGGGAGATCAGCGTCCAGGAGCCTCAGCTCAGAGCCGCGAGAGCCACCGAGGGAGCCTCAAGTCCTCGACAGGACCTGCCCAGAGCCGGCAGCTCAGCTGACGAGAGCGAGCAGCTGACTCACAGGGGGCGGAGCCAGGAGCAGCGGCACCAGCCCTGATTGGTTAAAAACCTGCCCCAGGGAGCGCGGCGAACAGGGCGGGTCGGGGCGGTTCTGGCGGGCGGGATGGTGAGCACTCGGCTCATGACCAGGGCCCGGCCCGGGAGCTCTGCTCTGGCTGCCCCGGCGGTGCCACCCAGACAGAGCCGGTGAGAGGGGAGGCTGCGGTGCAGAGCTCGGGGTGCAGAGAGGAGAGTGCCTGCACCGGTCTGGTGAGGGGAGGGTGCGCAACGGGCAGGGCTGCGCTCGGTGCTCCCTGGTGGAGGTCCTCCTGCAGCAGGGGCTGAGCTGCGGGATGCTGTTAATAGACTGCGAGATGTCAGGGAAGCTGAGAGGAAGCAGGAATGCTTGCTCCACGCCCAAACTGTGCAGGGGCCTCGAGCTTCACTTCTACCTCATGAAGGAAAGAAGGAGGCCGTTAACCTGGGAAGCTGAGAATTACTGACAAAAAAAAAAAAAAACAACAAAAAAAAAAGAAGGAAAAGGACAACCAAAAGCAAGGGGCTTCCCCCTAAATCCCCTGTCCCCACGCAGAACTGCTTTGCTGTCCTGCAGGGGGCTAATGAGGAAGCGCACTCGAGCCAGAAACAGCCGGCTGATGCCCTGGTAAAGATCTCTACTGGTGCCGCTAGGAAAAAGCAGTGGGTCGTAGTAATAGGGGACTCTATACTGAAAGGGACAGAAGCACTTGTCTGTCAGACTGACCCAGTCTCAAGGGAGGTGTGTTGCCTACTGGGGGCACAGATCAGGGATGTGGCAGAGAGGCTGCCTGCTCTAGTAAGTCCCATGGACTATTACCTGCTCCTGGTGATACATGCGGGTGCTAGGGATATAGATATTAGTAGCCTGGGGAACATAAAGAAGGACTACAGAGCCCTGGGGGAGGTGGTTAGGGGCTCTGGAGCTCAGGTTGTCTTTTCATCAATTCTCCAGGGTACAGAAGAGGATCTAAAAAAAGCTAGGAGGATTAGCCAGGTTAATAACTGGTTAAAAGGGTGGTGTCATAGTCAGGGGTTTGGGTGTCTTGAACACGGGACCCAAGTTTGTAGGCCAGGTCTAGTGGGGGCTGGTGGAGCTGGTCTAAGGGAAAAAGCAGTTTTGGTAGGAGACTTGCTTGGAGCAATGTAGAGATATCCAAGCCGCTCCAGCCAAAGGGCCGCCTTCATTTGGAGCTCGGCTCAGATGCCTCTATACAAATGCCCGTAGCATGGGGAACAAACAAGTGGAATTAGAGATGTGTGCACGTCTATGAGGGTATGATATAATAGGCATCACAGAAACATGGTGGGATGGCTCCTACGACTGGAGTGTTGGAATCGAAGGTTACAGGCTCTTTAGAAAAGACAGGCCTGGCAGGCGAGGAGGGGGAGTTGCCCTTTATGTTAGGGATAGGCTGGAGAGTGTGGAACTCTGTGTGGGGACAGGTGAGCAGTCCACAGAGAGTTTGTGGGTCAGGGTTAAAGGGAATGTACCTATGGGAGACATTACTGTGGGGATCTGTTACAGACCGCCTGATCAAGGAGAACCTGTGGATGAAGCACTCCATAGACAGATAGGAAAAGCCTCACGCTCACAGGCCCTTGTTCTCATGGGTGACTTCAACCACCCTGACATCTGTTGGAGGGACGGTACTGCCCAGCACAAGCAATCCAGGAGGTTCCTCGATTGTGTAGAAGACAACTTCCTTCTGCAAGTAATAGAGGACCTGACAAGGAGAGGTGCCATGCTTGACCTCGTGCTCACCAACAGGGAAGGGCTGGTTGGAAATGTGATGCTCCAGGGCAGCTTTGGATGCAGCGATCACAAGATGGTTGAATTTGAGATCCTCAGGACAGTGAGAAGAGCGTGCAACAAGCTCAATGCCCGGACTTCAAAAGACCAGACTTTGACCTCTTCAGGAACCTGCTTCAGAAGGATTCTACAGGTAAATAGCAAATAAAAAACAGACTAGGGAGAATGTAGGCCCCCTCAGGAAGCTCTCAGGAGAACTGGCTACACAGGTTTTGGAAAAGGCTGAGGTTCTCAATGACTTCTTTGCCTCGGTCTTCACTGGCAAAGGCTCTGACCAAACCACCCAAGTCTTGGAAGTCAGATGCAGGAACTGTGAGAATGAAGTCCTTGTGCCCACTGTAGGAGAGGATCTGGTTCGAGACCATCTTAAAAATCTGAATGTGCACAAGCCCATGGGACCTGATGAAATCCATCCGCGGGTCTGAAGGAGCTGGCAAATGAAGTTGTGAAGCCGCTGGCCATCATATTTGAGAAATCATTGCAGTCAGGTAAAGTTCCCGACAACTGGAAAAAGGGAAATATAACCCCCATTTTCAAGAAGGGGAAAAATGGATGACCCGGGGTATTACAGACCAGTCAGTCTCACCTCTGTGCCTGGCAAAATGTTGGAGCAGATTCCCCTGAATGGCATGCTAAGGCACATGAAAATCAACAAGGTGCTTGGTGACAGCCAGCATGGCTTCATTAAGGGGAAATCCTGCCTGACCAATTTGGTGGCCTTCTGTGATGGGGCTACAGAACTGATGGACAGGGGTAGAGCAGTTGATGTCATCTACCTGGACTTTTGTAAAGCGTTCGACACTGTCCCACATGACATCCTTGTTTCTAAATTGGAGAGACATCAATTTGATGAATGGACCACTCAGTGGATAAAGAACTGGCTGGATGGCAGCACACAAAGAGTTGTGGTCAATGGCTCAATGTCCAGCTGGAGACCAGCAACGAGTGTGTCCCTCAGGGATTGGTGTTGGGACTGGTCTTGTTTAACGTCTTCGTCGCTGACATGGACAGTGGGATTGAGTGCGCCCTCAGCAAGTTTGCCGATGACACCAAGCTGTGTGGTTTGGTTGATACTCTGGAGGGAAGGAATGCCATCCAGAGGGACCTCAACACACTTGTGAGGTGGGCTGATGCCAACCTCATGAAGTTTAACCATGCCAAGTGCAAGGTCCTACACCTTTGTCGGAGCAATCCCAGGCATAGCTACAGGTTGGGCAGAGAAGATATTCAGAGCAGCCCTGCAGAGAAAGACTTGGGGGTGTTGGTTGATGAGAAAAGGAACATGAGCAGGCTTCAGTGTGCGCTTGCAGCCCAGAAAGCCAACTGTATCCTGGGCTGCATCAAGATGAGCATGACCAGCAGGTCGAAGGAGGTGATCCTGCCCCTTTACTCTGCTCTTCTGAGACCTCACTTGGAGTATTGTGTGCAGTTCTGGTGTCCTCAACATAAAAAGGACATGGAACTGTTGGAACAAGTCCAGAGAAGGGCCACGAGGATGATGAGGGGACTGGAGCACCTCCCGTACGAAGACAGGCTGAGGAAGTTGGGGCTGTTCAGCCTGGAGAAAAGAAGGCTCCGTGGAGACCTCATAGCAGCCTTCCAGTATCTGAAGGGGGCCTATAGGGATGCTGCGGAGGGACTCTTCATTAGGGACTGTAGTGACAGGACAAGGGGTAACGGGTTAAAACTTCAACAGGGGAAGTTTAGATTGGGTATAAGGAGGAAATTCTTTCCTGTTAGTGTGGTGAGGCACTGGAATGGGTTGCCCAGGGAGATTGCGAATGCTCTATCCCTGGCAGTGTTCAAGACCAGGTTGGATGAGGCCTTGTGTGACATGGTTTAGTGTAAGGTGTCCCTGCCCACAGCAGGGGGGCTGGAACTAGATGACCTTAAGGTCCTTTCCAACCCTAACGATTCTATGATTCTGTGAAAGTTACATGTCAAGAGAAAATCCTTAAATTTCCTCATGCTTGATTTTGAAGCCTTTAATTCATTGTATTTTAAGGTCACTGAAGTCTTTTCAGGAAGATCAGGTCTTGTTTGAGGGATCAAGTATTTTAGGTAGCCTGCAGATGAGTATTGAAGAGTAGAAACCATTCCCCTGAAGTGGGCAAAAGCATTTTAAATAACTACTGTAAGTGGTAGATAGCTTTTTGTTTTACTTTTGTGAACATGTATACTTACCAAATTATATCTGAAAAAAAAAGGAATATTATATATTCCTTTCTTATGCCCAGTATCCAGTTAAAAAAAAAAAAAAGTAAATTGTGTAGTAATAATAAAATAAAGGGGGGGGGGGGGGGAAGAAAGAAAAGAAAAAAAAAACCACCAGGAAAAAATTGGGAAGTCTACTAATTTCTTTTCCTAATGTTCTGTTGAACATTCTGTTGAACATTATGGATTTATGATAACAAATTACTCAACTAAGATCAAATATTAGGCTCTTTTTGATTGGAAATACATACAGCAATATTATATTTGTGTTCAGTTCTTGGTTTTTAGGTAATGATAAGTGATAGCATACATCAATATGCCACAATTAGATAATTTCAAAAGATACTGCAGCTTCTTTTAGACAATCTTATCCTATAATGCATGTCTGTTACAGCCTAGAAGAATTACACAGACACATCTACTGACAAATCTAGATGATTTTTAATCCTGAAAGTATTTTGATCTTCTGAATATTCACAGAATCAATCATTTTAACAATTTGGATGAGACTTAGTAATAATTCTGAAAACTTGCTTCTGAATGAAAAAGCAAGTTCAGGTTTAAGTCTTCCATTGCTATTACTGGACGACTGACATATCCCAGTTGTGCTGGGGAGTTGCAATAACTGGGAATTCAAGACTTGGGCGACAAAAAAACTGAAACACCACTGCGCTGTGTGGTCTATAAGGGCTCTTATCCTCAAATACTTCCCAGTTGCTCACATCTTTCATGCTTCCTGTAGGACTAACCATGCAGAAGTAGGCAACTTTAAAAAAAAAAAAAGTAAAAGGTCAAAATTTTCACCTAATTTCCAATAGTACAAGACTTGCTGAAAGTCCTGAAGAGGGGTGACTAACATTTCTAGAAAAACCTTGCTTACCTTCTAAGTCTGGATATTTCTTCTAAAGAATTTATTTATATAGGAAATTCACTAAAATTGGATTTGGCTGTCCTTCCTCCATGTCTCACTTCTGTCTTTTCTGTGGGAGACCTTGTGCTTTCATGCAACTTTTTTACCATGAGACCAGTGCCTGAGCATGTGCTGTCAGCAGTGCTCAGCTCTTCCTGAGGCATCAGGACTCTGTGTAAGAAAAGCAAGGCTGATAAAGATCTGTCCTCACTGTGTGTGGTAGGAGGAGACTGTCTCTCCTAAAATACTTATCTACCTGATAGAGATGTTTTCGCGAAGTGACCTTGCAGTAGCTACTTTTTCCCATGAAAATAAGGCTTCCTCTCTGCAGCACTCTGTGTTCCCCTTCTGTACACTCCAGTACCTAAAAGCCTCATTCAAATCACCATTGTTATCACAAGTGAATGACAGAATACTTGGTCCATTGTAAAATATTTGCTTTATCAAGAAACTGCAACCCCTCTGACTGCAGGAGACCTAGAGCCAACCAAAGTCTGACACACAAGCCTGGTTCTGAATTTAACTCTGGCCACTTCCCTTGAAAACCTCCTCTGATTTGCACCTCTGCATAGGGCCAAGAGTGATTCTCAAGCCCTGAGACCACCAATATGATAGACTGTGCTGGTTGCTTACCCCTCTTTCTCCAAGACTAGACCCATGAAAGTGTAGATAAGTGGGTCAATGCCACCTGGAGCTGCATGATCTGCTTTACCTGGAGGTGGTGCTGGGTGGGATCTGAAGACCTCAAGTTTTTCTTTCTTCAGTAGCCTGGGGTGCAGCACAGCTACAATTTGAGGAAATAGAAGCCAACTGACTCTGAATTTATATTTATATTCTTCATCACCAAAAATTATGCACCTAAATCACTCTATATTCTACAACACAAAAGGAAAAGGGAACCTTAAAACTTTTGAAAACATTTGTTAAGTCTGTTTCCAACAAACTATAAAAAGAATACTGTGATTCATTTCCCTCCAAGCTTTAAAATAAAACAGTAAGGTATAATTCACATCTACAATCTTTATACATGGCCATGAAAACCAATTTATTTTCATCTCCAATTTAAAAATATGCTGTTGCACAATTCATTTCCTAGGTGCTTCTAGATGTGATGCTTTCAAAAATCTTTTAAAAACAATTTGTCCATAAAATAAACTGAAACAAAAATGGAAAGGAGAGGCCAATATTTCTATTTTCTTTGGCAGCAAAAGTGATAATAAATTGCAGAGTGCTCTACTTGAGCTCTCTTTCCCCCTGCTATTGTGAACCCTGGTCGCCGGTGCAATTTCTGAGCTGTGGACGTTCCAGATGCTACTGAGTTCTGAGTACCAGGTGCATTGCAAATTATCCATCTCTTTTCTCACCTGAATGTTATGCTTTACAGCGCCTTTGCCTTTGTCAAGCCTTAAGTCTAGTGTAAGTGAATGTTTCTTTGTGAAGAGCTATTCATTTTTTCCCAGAGACTGCCTTGACTGCTTGCCCCTCTTTTGTCTGTTTGCATTCGGTTCTTGACCAAACAAACACATTTACAGGCAAAGATGTCTTTTCTAACACTGAGATGTCTTTTCTAACAATATGAAATTAATATCGTTTCAGCTCCAGTAATCACCAGCATTGTCAGGGGAAACTACAGCCTTAGACTCATTCAGTCAGTGGATAAGAATAATATCATGCCACAGAAGGGCCCTGTGAAACACCTCATGTTCCAGAAGGCAAATATTGAATTCTGAGCGTTGTATTTGCAGTAAATGGTGTGTGAGCTGGAACATGTTTGATTTATACATTGAAGCTTTGCTCCATCCGTGCTTCAGAGTTTCTTTGCACTGCTTCAGCAAACACAGACATCTATCTCTCTCTCTCTTTTTTTTTTTTCTAAATAGACAGTGAGGCAAAGGTCATCTACAGCAGAAGAAACCCTGGTTCCTGCATTCCTTGGTAGAAGGCATTGTGGTGTCCCTTGACCTTCTCCCACTACCAGGAATGGCTGGGGAGCTTTCCGTTGTAGTAGAGGTGGCTGTTACCTGAGAAGCCGTAATGCCCCAGCTTCATCCCAGTAACTAGTAACCCACCCAGTAAGATGCCTGCAAGGAAGCAAGCAGACGTATCCCACCCAAACAGAATAACATGACTACATTTGGTGGAGCTGATTTCAAGTCAACACCCCACTCTACCAGCATTAACACAGTGGCTGAATGGGACCCAGCACAGGACGCTTGTCACAAATCACACTATCACAAAGTGTGCCAATCCACTTATTTTTACAGAACAATATGAATGTGTCCTTCACTTGGATGTCAGAAAATTTTATTTGGTTAACGGTATTTGTTCTGCTGAATGGCGTTCAGCAAAATCCTTCCTGGTCCCCTAGAGCACTTAGCACTTGTCCAAACTGCTTTCTTAGGAATGACCAGTGACATATGTATCTGCAGGAATAATTTCTTGGCAACCAGAAATGTGCTCAGGAACCAATTTTCTTGGCTATGGTTTATCTTTTTCATTAAGCAATATAGAACTGGTTTTTGGTAAAAGGTGACCCCTGATGTTTTGGTGGATTTTCTTGTTTGTTTTGATTTTCTTTGGAAAGCCTCCTAAAAATGTCTCAGCATACCCACATTGAAAATTTATGTTTATAAAGCTGCTAGAGTCTTCAGTGTTCATGAAGCCCAGGATCTACTGGTACAGAGAGATCCTTTGCCTGTGTAAGGGAACAGCCCAACATATGCTGTCCCTCAGATTCTTCAGTTTTTCCTAGACGCATTCTTGTCAACAGCTCCAAAAAGGTTGGAGACCACAGCTCCACAGTACTCCCAGACTGTAATGAGAGTATGTTTGTTGAGATATAGATATATATATATATATGTATAATTTGCCTTGGGAACAGAAAAAGCCGCAGGGCCCTCACAGGGGCACAGACATTAAATCTGGCTCCACCAGCACTGTCCCTCAGCCAGAAGCACCAACTTTGATAAAATAAAGTGTGCAAGAACTAACTCTGCTCAGGCAGGAGCTGTGTGCCCAGCAGTACATCCACAGAAGACCTTGCTCTAACAAAAGGCTATAAGCAATTGCGTGACAGAGTTAACAGATCAGTTCAGCTGCACATGACCTCCTTGGGTCTGAAAGCAGTCTACTTATCTTTGAATGGTGCTGCTAATAAGCTCAGCTTCCTGATCTGAGCTGTAGATTTACTAGTCATCTGACCAGTAAATCTAGTTTGCTTAGATTTAATCCTGGCTCAGCCTCAGGAAGACTTTGGATTATTAGATCCATATTCCATTGACCAGTGCTGTCATCTCCCATGGCCATGAAATGCTGATTTTTCCTTCATAACAACAAATAAGAAAATAAGTCACAGAAAATACATCCTTTACCTTATCGCTGATAAAGAAAAATCTGACTGAAAATGCTCAGTCTGCATGCTTATATGAAGCAGTATTTATCAACAGAAATACTATTGATCAGTTAGACTTCCTCACCATTTCTAAATGCAGCTGCTCTTAAATAAACAAGTCCTGACATTCATGTATGGCTATCGATTCTCCTTCTATTACACACTGCTTATGGCTCCTCCATCACTAATGTTAAAGCAAGACAAAGACATACCCGAAAACCAGAATTTCTAAATTTTAGGTGTATGCAGATGAGGTGCTTGGGAGCATAACTGATAAGCAACTGCTTTACTCACAGCTAGAAAGGTATCCATAGTCCTTTAAAGAAACAATGGAAATTGAAGGAGGCATCTGTGACATTGTGGGTTTTGACGTGCAAGCTACAAACACCCAAATTAGCTTTCAAATTTTATCGTTTCTAAAGATTGAATTATATATATTTAAAGGGAGCAGTGAATTAGTTATGCTCTTTGGATTCAAGCAGCACTGCTTGATCACAAGTACACAGTAACCTCTTGCTGCCTCTGCTGTTGTCTGCATAATGGAATTTGGATGATTAAGGTGTTGTAAATCAATCTTATTGTTAGAGGGAAGTAAGTAGGTCAGGATCTCTGGTTTATTGGCCAGGCTGTCTCTGGAGCTTTTGCTATTAGTACTGTCCAGTGGAGTACCAAAGAGTTCATCAGGATGAACAGAAACAACAATCAATGGGAAAACGAGATTTGGGAAGAAGAAATCAGCAGAGAGATTTCTATAAGGCAATAGAAACAAGAATCATTTCCCCATTCTCAGCTGGTTTGCATTCACTGGTGCTCCCTGGCAGGGTGCAGAGATGCAGGTAACCATGGTAATTAAGGTTAGCTGCAGTTTTGAGAAGAACAAGACAAATTTGGGTAGAAATGGTTTCTCTTCATAACCCATATGGAAAAGATAATTCATCCAGGAGAAGAAAAAGGATCCCAGGGCAAAAAATGACCTGACAGTAATGTGCAGGAAGAAATATCACCCCTTAAACCATGACAGCTTTAACCACTCCTCTGTATTCAAATCTCTGATTCTTGTAGGCACTCACAGCTGAGCCAAACAGCAAGAAGACTACAGCAGATTAAAGCTTGCTGGTTTTCCTGATCCGCCGTCAAGGAGTAGCTGATTAGAGCACATCAAGCTTTTGATGGAACAGTCAAGGAAAATTTTCCCAACTAGCTCATTAGTACAAATCCCATCAGTCTGCCAGTTTTGGCATCATAAACAGAGGCAAACACAAACTCTGCGATTCTGCTTGTTTGCTTGGAGTTGCATCTATTTTGTGTTTCCTGCATTTTTCACACATAACTAGTGGTATAAAAAGCCAAGAGACTGAAAAAGCATGGAGAAATGTGACTGCAGCATCCCTTTGCAGAGCAACCTGTGCAACAGTGCAGCCATTATGGTGTTTCCTCTTAAAACTGGGGGCTGCAACTCAGCAGGTTATCTGTTGACTAATGCCACATTTTCCTTTCAACTTAGAGTACCTGTTAGACTTGAGCAGCTCAAACTCTGTGGGTAGCCCAGTATCTTAGGGTAGAAATTCCGACAGCCTGCCTGCTTGGTGGGCTGAAACCTTTGGGCTACTTTGGTCCTTCAGAGAGTTGTGCCTCTGAATAGATCTGATTAAAATAATCCCTTCTGATGAAACTAGTCATAGAAAATTCCTTACTCATGATTGCATGAGTAAGGTTTCCTGGATTTTGCTGTTATGGGAGCTTTCTCTAGCTTTGTTTATTTCAAGGGGATTTACTGAGATCCATAACACTCCCCTTACATCTTCATTAGTATTATTACAGTACAGATTGCCAGGTCATTTGATGTGAAGAGATGCAGCAATTGTGTCATCCCATCTCATTTTCAGTATGCCTACACATGAATCTGAACCCTTTGCATTACACACTGTGGTGTTAGTGGACTAAGCAATTAAAAGCCAACCTGGTTTCTCTGTATTCATTATATATTGCCCTTCAGCAAAGAGAAGCTTGTTGCATTTCATGGACGTAGTCAGAAGCCGGTCTCCCACCATGCCCCTTTCTACGCTAGAGCAACCATCCTTATTCTCTGCACTTATGGTCTGATGTAATTGGCATTACAGAGTGTTAACGAATTGCCAAGGGGCATCCAAACACTCTCCATTAACCAGCATGAGGACTTGAGGATGGATGTACAAAACAGAATTAAAAGGATTTCAAATAAAATTGGTTCCTAGCATGGCAGCCTGATTAAGCAAACACTCATGTCAGAAGCCACTTTGCCTTGGGGGGAAAAGTCGATGCACTGTCCTGGAAATGTCAGAAGAATAGAGATGAGCTGCACCTTGTTGCAGACTCTGCATCAGCTGCAGCTGCTTCTACAGGAGATTGGCTTCCCCTGAGGCAGGACCAGCTCACTGCTCCCTGAAGTATTTTCATCAGATGAAAATCTGTCCAGAGGAATCCACATGGGAGCAGTTTCTCTTGTTCTTTGAACATGCACAGCCTAGGAAGGATATCTTCAATTTAAACAAACAAATCAAAGGTTGTCTGTTGAAGAAGTTAAAAGTAGAAGCAACATATTTGGCAGCCAAAAAATACCCTTTCTACAAAAGCAAGAAGACACCCAAGGTGCCCTCTCCATTTTTATTTCATACCAAGATGCTTTATTACCTTGCTTTTGCTAACTATTTTTTTCCTCTGCAATAATGTTTTCTAATTGCCATCTTTGCCATGTGTAACCCCACACAGGTCACTTTTATGCTGGCACCATTTTCGTTCTGGGAGGATAATATGGCATGATTTGGAGAGTCTGCAATGCGCAGACTCTGTGAGCTTCTGTGTGTGTGTGTGTGCAGTGTGTACATGTACACACTAAGTAGTGAAGCTCTTTGGTGGGGACTCTGGAGGTGTTGCAACAGTTGTATTGTAAATGATTTAGATTATCCTGCAGCTGCCATAGCATCACTGCATAGCTGTTGGTAAACTGTCATGCTTTTAAGACCTGCTACTGAGAACAGCCCTGAGCAAGGTGTAACTGCTATTGCATGCTAATGACAGCCAGGGCAGATGCGTTTACAGCATGAGACCTTTTTCTTTGTGATGTATATGCAGGCTAGCACAGTCCAAATGTCATCATAAAACATCAAAAGCAAGGAATTCTCTTAACAGCCTCTTGATGCCCCCAAGGAAATAAACGCAAGGCTCCTCCTGCACAACAAGCAGTGTGCACAGATTAGAACACTGTAAAAAAGCCATATTGAAAAATCCCTGGAGCGTATTAGCTATTTGCAAAACTCTTGTACAGTTACAGATGCCTCACTCGATATTACCACATACATGGCCCAGCTGCCATAAGCACTGAGCTCTTGGTGTGCACAGCTGTGCCTTCTTGGGCAGCCTCCAGAAGGTCCGCTGGGTGCTATGGCTCTGAACACATCAGATCCCTCTGAACTGGGCCTGACATCCTTTAATTAAATGCCTGACTTTGTTCCCTTGAGATGCTAACAAGGCTTCCAGGTTCTATGTTTGATTTGAAATCAGGAGCTGGGGTGTCTGTGAACAGAAGGTATATGTGCAGGGACAGCCATCTGTCAGACACACTACAGCCAGTTCCTGAATATCTTTTCCAGCAGAGATACATAGCATTGTCTAATATGTTTCCCAAACTGGCTGACCTTTGGCAACCTTTAAAAACTCTTCACTTAATTGTTCTCATGTGTTCCTATGCATTTATAGCACTTGACCTATTAAAGAGGAGCCTTATGACTACAAAGATGCAATAGGTTTTCTCTAGATCACAGTTCAGGCATTTGATCATTGGTTTCCTTTAATTTTTTAGCATGCTTTCATGGTACATTGTACATCCCAGAAAATGTTTAGACTGAGTTGGAATGCAGAAATTCTAGAAGCTGGAATTTGCATCAGGTAATTACTGGAGACACACATGAAGTTCAAAGATGAAATCTTTCAAGGTTTGAGATTGACGTGTATATATAGGAAAGGTCAATCTATTTGTGCCCATAACATAGAAAAATAAAAATGCTTAAAATCAGTTTTTTGAAGGTAATCGATAGCAAATCTTGATTTTGGGTAGGATCATAATAGTAGTGGCCAGCCACCAAAGTTTAAACCTGACCAAAATCTACATTGGGAACAGGACTCAACTCATCCAACTCGAGCTCTTTGGATCCTGGCATCTGATCTGGGCTGGCCCTCTGGCCATGGTGTCTCTGGAAAGTGACTCAACCACTTCAGATTTGAGTGCAGGATTTTTCATTTCTTGGAAGTGTCCATCTCTATTTCTGTGACTGTTGAGGGAGTTACAATATCTACTGTTGCAAGGCTAAGCTTCAAAGTTTAACTCACCTTTCAGTTGGCTACAGTTAGGTGGGATGAATACCATTTTTACAAATCCCTGATGAATTTTTACCTGTGTTCTAGGACAGATTAGAATCTAGAGAAGCTGTGGCTGCCCCATCCCTGGCAGTGTTCAAGGCCAGGTTAGACAGGCCATAGAGCAATCTGGTCTAGTGGAAGGTGTCCCTGCCTGTGGCAGCAGGTGAAACTATATAATTTTTAGGGTCCCTTCCAGCCAAAAACATTCTATGATCCTACAATTCTAGTGCAACCAGGCAAAAGAGTAATATTTTACCACTTACATGGTGTACAAATCATCTTACATTCTGATTAGAATTACTAGCGGTTTTCACTATAAAATTAGAAGAGAAATGCCATACTTGTGTCATTATCACAAGCAGTATCTTATATGCACATTTCATGTAGCCAATTCAGATATAAATTATTACAACATAAGCAGACCAGCCCTGCTATCTGATCTTTTCTTCATTCCTGAAAGTCAATACTAAATGATGGAGCATTTGAGAAAGCTGTGGTTTGTAAATGTCTGATTCTTCCTGACATTAGAAAGAGAGGAAAGAGACACAGTGATTTTACTATTTAATCTTTCCTTCATTCCATTTTTACTTGGGACATCCAACTATACTGGCAAACTGTCAGGAAGCATGTGCCAATTCACAAGGGCAAAAGCACATGTGCTTATGTATGAAAGCATTCCTAGTGACTTAGACAACATTATTGCATGCCTAGAGATGAGAAACACTCTGTTTCTTCCTGTATGGCTATGAACTCCTAGAGTTGAAGCACAATTAGCTGTGTTACCAAACAGATTACATTCTTTTTCCACTTTTTGTGTGACTTGAATATTGGCTCAGGTGAGCAAAGACTGATATATTTACTCTTAAAGATCTTTTTTCCTCAGTACTCTCAGGATTGTAAAAAATACTTCTCCATTTTGAGGACACGTTTTCATTTCTGACCTGAATGAAGGCTATTTGATATGCTACAGGGTACATCCTTCCATAGCAGTTGACTGCCTTGCCTCTGGCTACCAACTTTAAAATAATCTTGGAACTATTTTAATGCCAGTTAAATAGACTTTCCCATGGTGTAAAATGAGTTTTCTAACGCGGCCTTTCCCTGCCTGCTCTGTCCTGCACAGATGGGATTCTCTTTGTAACTCTCTCCTCCTAGTAGCTCTGAAAAGGAGGGCTGATAGTACAATCAATGCCTACGGGATCCCTCTGCAGCAAAATGTCTTCAGCAGAGCCTGGATGATGTCCCATTAAGGCAAAGAAGTCCTTGTTCCCACTAGGTTGACTGTAGACTGAAGGTGGGATAACACACCAGGCGGCATAACGAGTCAACACTACAGGTCAACACCTCTATCTTGTTCCCCTGATCACTCTCCTCCAAGAGAGGAGACCAGCTGAGGTAGACTCCCAAGCAAACCCAGCATAACCATCACTGTGATGGTAAGGGCAGCTTCCTTTGCTGTGGTAGGTTTGATGGTCACCAGCTCTGCAAATGTCTTTACCATAGCACTAATAACATGAGGCTGAGAAGCCATGGTTCAGGGGAGGATGGGAGCAGGAAGTCAAAAAGGATGCTTTTGAGCAGATGAGAAACCACTACATGCTCCACAAAATTTACATTAAATATAGACTGAGAGAAGCAGGAACTGGTTGTCTGATCTGCACCCAGAAACAAACACCTAATGATCTGAACTTCATCTTTGCCATAAGCACATTCACTTCCAACTGTGCCCCCTAAAACCACATGACCTTCTGCTTGCTGGCAATGTCACCGAAGGCCAGGACAAGGCAGGCTGTCTGCTTTCACCATTCAGACTAGTTTTTACAAATGTTTATTTGCTTTGATGCTCATAGTTGGTGATAAGTTTTTTAAATCTTATCTATAATTTCATACAACATCCTAATTGTTTGCTTTCTAAAAACATGGTTTCACTAACCTAATCTTGTGCTGCAGAAAATTTTGAGATCTTAAAGAAACTTCATACTGTGTATTAATTTTTTCCACATAATTGTATTTGTATTTCAACAAAGAGACTTGAAGTACATTATTATTCTAAAATGAGTGTTAATGGGTTTCAGCACTTTCATGCAGCTAATCATGAGTTTATTTCACAGCTTTGATGGCTCTCAAAGACTTCTATTTCTTCATTTACATGAAACGACTGTAAAGGATAAATTAAATAGAAGCTTATTTCATCTACAGATTTTTCCTGCAAACAGTCCACTGTTGGTGTGCAACAAATCATCCCTTTGAAAGATACAGACCTCTGCAGGAAGACAATGCCATAAATGAAAAACACAAATATTCATCCAATGCCAAACATGACAAAAAAATACCCCAACAAAATATTGTTTCTTTTTGCATCATGCCAGCACTAAAAATTAACATTTTGCATAGCAAGATAGACACCAATTTGCTGCAATTTGCTTTCATGCCAAGTCTCAAAGGAGACTCTGAAAAGCTGCAGTAACAGTACTAATGCCTGTGTTACACTGGAGAGCAAAGAAAGCTCCCAGCCCACAGTTTCCTTCATCCCACCCTCCTGCCTGCCCCCACAAAGGCCAAATTTGGGGTATTTCTACAGCTTTCTCAAGCCATAGAATCAACTAGCTTCCAGTAAAATGGTCAAGCCTTCAGCCTGATAGTATACTTGTATCCTGGATTGAGCTCTCCATTTCACAGACAGCTTTCTTCCAAGGAACTGAAATACTTCATATCAGATAATGATCTTTTTTTTCTTGAAGAAAAGTAAAGAGAATGAATTAATCCACAGCAGCATTGATGAGGGGAAGAAAAGTTAATTGAAAAATATAATGAAATCACTGAGCTCATTCCACCCTGTGTAGGCAATGGAAACACTGATATTGACAAAGAAAAATTAAAATTTGCTACAGAGTTCAAGCACAAGTTAATATATGTATGATGATAATGCACAGAATCCTTGGTAAGCAGCCTTAGGGCACACACTATGCTTATGCAAATTTTATAGAGAACTACAGTATTTAATACTACACATTCTACTTTATTCTTAAAAAAAAATAGTCTGGTAAACATTTCAGCTGTGTCATGGTTTAAACCCAGTCAGGTAATTCGTTCGCTCACTTCCCCCCCTTTTCTTGCCCTCCCCCTGCTCTCGGAGGGACGGAGAGGAGAATCGAAAAGAATGCAACTCCCACGGGTTGAGATAAGAACAGTTTAGTAACTAAGGTATAACACAAATCACTACTGCTACCACCAATAATAATGATAAAGGAAATAACAAGGGAAGAGAATACATCATCTCACCACCAGCCGACCGATAACTCGTCCCCCCGCAGCCTGACCAAGCTCTGACCGATACCTCCTCCAACCCTGCAGTCTCCCAGCCCTTCCGGCTAACTCCTAGTTGCATCCTGGGCATGACGTGCTGTGGTATGGAATACCTCTTTGGTCAGTTTGGGTCAGGTGTCCTGTCTCTGCTTCCTCCTGGCTTCCCCTCCTCCCTGGCAGAGCATGAGGCTCACAAAGTCCTTGGCCAAACCAAAACATCACTATCAGCTCTGTTCCCAAGCTGAAAGTCAAAACACAGCACTGCACCAGCTACCAAGAAGGGGAAAAATGACTGCTACTGCTGAACCAAGGACATTATCCACCCCTTATTCCATACCATTCACGTCATGCTCAGATCTCACATTTTCAATATACCATCACTCTTATCTCAGTGCAAACTTAGTGCATGGAAGTCCCTATAAAGCTGCTGCGTCCATCTGGTCCATGTCAGGCTCCATCTCTTGTAACAGTCTTCCAGAGCAGGAGAGACTGTGTGCAGTGTTCACACTCGTGAATAACCTGGGCAATAGTGTCCGTTGCTAAGTCCACCCCTCGATCATGAGTCCATCTCTGTGTTGCATCTCTGCTCTGATGGCCTGAAGTGCATTGGTCCCACCAGGCTTAAAATAATTCACTGTCCCCTTCAGCAGTTTCTGCAGCTTGTTGCTGGGGACTCCATACAGCTGCCTTCCATCTCCGATGCTTCCAAAGCACTGGAGGGGCCCAGTGGACTAGATACTTGCCCATACTGTCCCACACACCCTGCCACTCATCACTGTCCAGCCTCGGAGAAAACTTCTTGGTCACGCTATATTGTTGTCTAACCCCAGACAAGGCCCAAACCTGACTCTGCTTAACTTCTGAGATCAGACAAAATGGTTGTGGGTAGAACACAGTCTGTGTGTGTGCCAACATGCTGATCCCCATCACAATCAGCAGGCAGGTCCCAAGGATACCCAAAGGCCATTCAAAACCTTCAGAACTCTCAAACGATGCTGCCGTACTTGTCACTGGGGCTGGTGTAGCTGCTGTACTTGTCACTGGGGCTGGTGTAGCTGCTGTGCTTGCCGGCTCTCCCACCACCAGCCTCTCTTTTCCTGAGTCCAGCTCTTCCTCCTCTGCCTTGCTGGGAAATGCTGCGTGGTCTCCTGCATCCTCCTGGGGCTCGGCGGGCGGCTTCCGGTAAATGCTCTCGGCCGTCGCGGCGGGGCTCGGCTCCTCCGCGGGGCTCGGCTCCTCCGCGGGGCTCGGCTCCTCCGCGGGGCTCGGCTCTTCCGCGGGGCTCGGCTCCTCCGCCGCCTCCTCCCGCTGCTCGGCAGCCGCTTCCTTCCTCTCCTCGACCGCCCCGACCTCCTCCACCCGCAGCCGTCCCCTCGCGGCCTCCGGTCCCGCTCCCGCCGCCGCTTGGTCCCCGGGGCCGCTCTCCCGGGCCGGTTCGGCTGCCGCCGGCTCCCGGGGCCGCTCCCAAGGGCGAGGGCCAGGACGGTGAAGAGCTGATACAAGCCATTGCCATAAAGCACAGTGAGACAAGGCCAGCCCAGGCCCCAAAACAAGCTGTGAGATCTCTGAGAGCCAATAAATCAGCATTGTGATGAGTGAGTATTAATCCAGTCAAATCTGTCGTTATTCAACCCTTCGTGCCCCACGTTGGGCGCCAAAAGAACTGTCATGGTTTAAACCCAGTCAGGTAATTCGTTCGCTCACTTCCCCCCCTTTTCTTGCCCTCCCCCTGCTCTCGGAGGGACGGAGAGGAGAATCGAAAAGAATGCAACTCCCACGGGTTGAGATAAGAACAGTTTAGTAACTAAGGTATAACACAAATCACTACTGCTACCACCAATAATAATGATAAAGGAAATAACAAGGGAAGAGAATACATCATCTCACCACCAGCCGACCGATAACTCGCCCCCCCCCAGCCTGACCAAGCTCTGACCGATACCTCCTCCAACCCTGCAGTCTCCCAGCCCTTCCGGCTAACTCCTAGTTGCATCCTGGGCATGACGTGCTGTGGTATGGAATACCTCTTTGGTCAGTTTGGGTCAGGTGTCCTGTCTCTGCTTCCTCCTGGCTTCCCCTCCTCCCTGGCAGAGCATGAGGCTCACAAAGTCCTTGGCCAAACCAAAACATCACTATCAGCTCTGTTCCCAAGCTGAAAGTCAAAACACAGCACTGCACCAGCTACCAAGAAGGGGAAAAATGACTGCTACTGCTGAACCCAGGACAAGCTGTTTTCATGGTATCAGGAGAAATAAAAGGTGCTGAAAGTGGAAGCCTACTGGAAAGGAAGAGTTTTTTCTGGTAGAGAACATCTCTCCCACATCCCAGAAAATGCACCTTCCTCTGGCTAGTGGGGCTGTGCCAGGTGGTGCTTCTCTATTCACAGCATGATGAACGTGGACACTCAGGCCACTATTGCATAGCACAATTCAGCAGAGCCTTTGGACTGCCATAAAAGATTCAAGGAGAAGATGGAAAGGTGGTAAAGTAATTGTTCTTCCCTATCCAACTTCTAGGGCAGGATCCTGGCCAGGGCTAAGAAGAGTAAAGGACCAGAATTGAAAGAACACTGCCAAAACTGGATCCAGAAGCTCTCTAGGTTTGGTTTATGCAGCTATATGAGCACTGGTGTTTGTATCCGAGTGCTGGGATCCAAGTTCATGCAAGCTCATTATGGGCCTCACTGAGATGCTGAAGCAAGTGATTCATCTCTCTGGCTTCCTTCCCTGTCCTGGGAGAGGGGCAAGGAAGGTCAGAATGACTGTGGCTGAAGAGACTCGTGTCTTCTGTCCCTCCATTTGCTATAGCAGTGGCTGCAACTCAGGTGACTAAGAGGCTAACATAATGCTTGATGCTAGGTGGAATTAACTAGGATATAGAAACACCCCATCCTCCAGTTGGCATACTGGCAGTTTTGGTCCAAACATGCAGAGGTGGTGAATGAATCATCTCAGTATCAGGAGAAGTCAGAGGAATAAGTAAAGCTCCACTTCAGACCCAGTGTAAAATGCAGTGATGCTGCAGAGTCCTGGGACAAAACACCTGCTGTCCCCACAGAGAGCATTAAGATTACGTATGCACTTCATGCTCTGGGCTCTAACATGCAAAACCTCTGCTCAGCAAATGTCTGTCAGCAGCAAGTCCCTGAGGTTGTGCTGAAACAATAAATCCCATTTCCCACCAAGTTTAGTCCTGCAACAGTAGTTTTCTCTTTCTTATCCTAAATGGGCTTTGAAGCACTGCTTTAATTTTCGATGAAAAGCATCATCATCGCTGGCTGTGGCTATGACATACAGGGAGATAAAAACAATAAGCCTTTCTCTACACAACCTCTCTCATTGACTCCTGTAATGTCTGAGTTGGATATTTTGTAACCCTGCCCAATTAATTTTGTGCTCAGTGGCCTTTTCTGAACACAAAGTCTTAAAAAATATCTGCGAAGAAATTCATTAACTTTACAATGCAGTTGGACTTACTCCAGCCAAATTATTACAATTCTGTAGAGCTAAAAATAAAGAAAAGCACTGTATAATTGAAGCAACCCACACGTACAGCAAGATTTCTCTCTCAGAGCCTGTATGGAAACCAAATGCTGGTTAATCATACCATGCAATACAGAGTTTCACATGATTAATACGTAAAATGAAATGTTACATATTTTCAAATAGATTCTCTGCAGGAAATGAATTGCATGTCACAACTGCACATTTGACAGTTGACATTATAAGTTTAATCAGTAAATGCAAAATGATAATTTTTAAGCAGTAGCACAAGCACAGCATTTTGACAGTGGTTGGGCCAGGGACTTCTCTCCAATCTGTCTGTGCCTTTTTCCAATGAGCTACAGCATACCTAAGTGCGGACCCTCTATTTACTTCATTTCCATTTAATTTGTTATCTCTGCAAAATTTTTCCTCTCTCTTGAACGCTTTATTGTGTCAGATGGTATAAGTCTTTGTCATGGTTTAAACCCAGTCAGGTAACTCGTTCACTCACTCCCCCCCTTCTTTCCCTCCCCCTACTCCCAGAGGGACGGAGAGGAGAATCAAAAAGAATGCAACTCCCACAGGTTGAGATAAGAACAGTTTAGTAACTAAGGTATAACGCAAATCACTTCTGCTACCACCAATGATAATAATGATAAAGGAAATAACAAGGGAAGAGAACACATCACCTCACCACCAACCAACCGATAACTCGGCCCCCCCAGCCTGACCAAGCACCGACTGATACCTCCTCCAACGCTGCAGCCTCCCAGCCCTTCCGGCTAACTCCCAGTTACATCCTGGGCATGACGTGCTGTGGTATGGAATACCTCTTTGGTCAGTTTGGGTCAGGTGTCCTGTCTCTGCTTCCTCCCGGCTTCCCCTCCTCCCTGGCAGAGCATGAGGCTCACAAAGTCCTTGGCCAAACCAAAACATTGCTATCAGCTCTGTTCCCAGGCCGAAAGTCAAAACACTGCACTGCACCAGCTACCAAGAAGGAGAAAAATGACTGCTACTGCTGAACCCAGGACATTATCCACCCCTTATTCCATACCATTCACGTCATGCTCAGATCCCACATTTTCAATATATTCTTATCTAAGTGCATGGACCAGTCGCTACAAAGCTGCTGAGTCCATCTGGTCCATGATACCAGGCTCCATCTCTTGTAACAGTCTTTCAGAGCAGGAGAGACCGTGTGCAGTGTTCACACTCGTGAATAACCTGGGCAATAGTGTCCATTGCTAAGTCCACCCCTCGATCATGAGTCCATCTCTGTGTTGCATCTCTGCTCTGATGGCCTGAAGTGCATTGGTCCCACCAGGCTTAAAATAATTCACTGTCCCCTTCAGCAGTTTCTGCAGCTTGTTGCTGGGGACTCCATACAGCTGCCTTCCATCTCCGATGCTTCCAAAGCACTGGAGGGGCCCAGTGGACTAGATACTTGCCCATACTGTCCCACACACCCTGCCACTCATGACTGTCCAGCCTTGGGGAAAATCTCTTGGTCCCCCTGCATCGTCGTCTAACCCCAGACAAGACCCAAACCTGACTCTGCTTAACTTTTGAGATCAGACAAAATGGTGGTGGGTAGCACACAGTCTCTGTGTGTGCCAACATGCTGATCCCCATCACAATCAGCAGGCAGGTCCCAAGGATACCCAAAGGCCATTCAAAACCTTCAGAACTCTCAGTTGATGCTGCTGTACTTGTCACTGGGGCTGGTGTAGCTGCTGTGCTTGCCGGCTCTCCCACCGCCAGCTTCTCTTTTCCTGAGTCCAGCTCTTCCTCCTCTGCCTTGCTGGGAAATGCTGCGTGGTCTCCTGCATCCTCCTGGGGCTCGGCGGGCGGCTGCCGGGGAATGCTCTCGGCCGTCGCGGGGCTGGGCTCGGCCGTCGCGGGGCTCGGCTCGGCCGCGGGGCTCGGCTCCTCCGCGGGGCTCGGCTCCTCCGCCGCCTTCTCCCGCTGCTCGGCAGCCGCTTCCTTCTTCTCCTCGACCGCCCCGACCTCCTCCACCCGCAGCCGTCCCCTCGCGGCCCCTGGCCCCTCTCCCGCCGCTGCTTGGTCCCCGGGGCCGCTCTCCCGGGCAGGTTCAGCAGCCGCCGGCTCCCGGGGCCGCTCCCCCTCGGCTCCCTGCAGCCTCACGTAGACGGAGGCGAGGGCGAGGGCCAGGACGGTGAAGAGCAGCCGGACGGCCAGGTACAAGTCCACGGCCACGTCCGTCCCGCCCTGCTGCTGGAGCCCGCCCGTATTACAAGTCATTGCCATAAAGCACAGTGAGACAAGAACCTTAGCCCAAGCCCCACACTTGATAAACACACAGCAAATACCGGCTCTAAGTAAGTTACAACATTCTGAAGCTGTGAGATCAACAAGAACAACTCTGAGAGCCAATAAATCAGCATTGTGACAAGTGACTATTAATCCAGTCAGATCTGTTGTTATCTCAACCCTTCGTGCCCCACGTTGGGCACCAAAAAGAACTGTCGTGGTTTAAACCCAGTCAGGTAACTCGTTCACTCACTCCCCCCCTTCTTTCCCTCCCCCTACCTCCTCCAACCCTGCAGTCCCCCAGGCCTTCCGGCTAACTCCCAGTTACATCCTGGGCATGACGTGCTGTGGTATGGAATACCTCTTTGGTCAGTTTGGGTCAGGTGTCCTGTCTCTGCTTCCTCCCGGCTTCCCCTCCTCCCTGGCAGAGCATGAGGCTCACAAAGTCCTTGGCCAAACCAAAATATTGCTATCAGCTCTGTTCCCAGGCCGAAAGTCAAAACACTGCACTGCACCAGCTACCAAGAAGGAGAAACATGACTGCTACTGCTGAACCCAGGACAGTCATACTACAGTTATGCCCTTTGTGGTAACCTATCTCCCTCTAGGACCCTGCAAAGCCGGTACCTTATGTGTTGAGTTGTGCCACTGCAGCACAATCAGCACCTATTTCATCTATTCAGCTTAGTTAGTCAAACTGTCTTATAAAACTGTAGGACTTCTGGCTCCTATGGAGTTCAAGGGAGTTAGGGTCCCATATCACATTAAAAAGAAATGATGTATGAATGCCTGATACCACTAGCCTTTCCCTTCTTCAACTTCTCCCCCCCTACCCTTATTTTTTTCCTGAAACCACAGCTTTTATGGAAGTGTACCTCTTATACCCATTAGGTCATTCACTTTGCCACACACCGTCTCTGTTGCCATTTTGGTTGAACAGATAATTAGTGTAATGACAGATTGCGCTCTGTTAAAGGTTCTATTATAAAGAGATATAACATGAAAAAAAATATTTTCTCTAGGCTGAGCTTCTTTTTGCCAGGTAGGTGGATAAAAATTGATGAAATCATTCCAATGTATGGACAAAGTGTTCATTTTTTAAACCAGCCAGATACAATCCAATATAAAACAGTACTATCTGCTTTGCATTTCTGACATTCCTGCCTCATTACTTGTACCTTAACTAACAGTAAACCTGCAACAATAAGTATTTTTCTGATTCTAACTGTATTTTCAAAAGATTTCTTTTTACCAAATACTCCACATTACTGTGGAGTGACCATGACTGGTCTACAACTGTAAGAGTGGTGGTGTTACTGGATGCCCGACCCAGAAAGCCTTAACTCTTAATACTGGGAAATATAAAAATATAGAAATATAAAAACAGAAATATAAAAATATTTCTATATTTCTATAGCATATTCTATATGCTATAAAATCTCTTCCTTTCAATAGTCATGTGGCTCCTTGCTTAGCTACGGTATTTGCTGCCCACTTGCTAAAGGGTCATCATGGATTTCTAAAGCATTTGTGTAAGTATTTCCATCTTCCTGCTTCCTTTCTGTATTTAGTAAGCGTTGCAGGTCAGTGGGTTTGTCTGGGCAATTAAAAACAGTCCACTATGACTGGGGACAGGTGAGCAGTCAATAGAGAGTTTGTGGGTCAGGGTTAAAGGGAGAACAGCAATGGGAGTCATTACTGTGGGGATCTGTTACAGACCGCCTGATTAACAGGACACTACAGATAAAGCACTCTGGAGACATAGGAACAGCCTCACGCTCACAGTCCCTTGTTCACATGGGGGACTTCAACCACCCTGACATCTGTTGGAGGGACGGTACTGCCCGGCACAAGCAATCCGGGAGGTTCCTTGATTGTGTGGAAGGCAACTTCCTTCTGCAAGTAATAGAGGAGCCAACAAGGAGAGGTGCCATGCTTGACCTCGTGCTCACCAACAGGGAAGGGCTCGTTGGAAATGTGATGCTCCAGGGCAGCCTTGGATGCAGCGTTCATGAGATGGTTGAATTGGAGATCCTCAGCACAGGGAGAAGGGCGTGCAGCAAGCTCACTGCCCTGGACTTCAAAAGAACAGACTTTGGCCTCTTCAGGAACCTGCTTAGGAAGGTTCCATGGGATATAGCCCTAGAGGGCAGAGGGGCCCAAGACTGTTGGTTGATATCCAAGGATCACCTGCTACAAGCTCAGGAGTGTTGAATCCCAAACAGAAGGAAGTGCAGCAGGAGGGCCAGGAGACCTCCTTGGGTGGGTAAGGAGCTCCTGAGGAAACTTTGAGGGAAAAAAGAGGTGTATAAAATGTGGAAGCAAGGATAGGCAGCCAGGGAAGAATACAGGGATGTTGTCTGGGAAGCTAGGGACCAGGTTAGGAAAGCTAAGGCCCAGTTAGAATTAAACTTGGCTAGGGATGTTAAGGATAACAGGAAGGGATTCTGTAGGTACGTAGTGAATAAAAGACAGACTAGGGACAACGTAGGCCCCCTCCAGAAGGGGGGCAGAACTGGCTACCCTGTATTTGGAGAAGGCTGAGGTTCTGAATGACTTCTTTGCCTCGGACTTCACTGGCAAAGGCTATGACCGCACTACCTAAGTCTTGATAGGCAGACACAGGGACTGTGAGAATGAAAACCCTAGGCCCACTCTAGGAGAGGATCTGGTTTGAGACCATCTTTAAAATCTGAACATGCTCAAGTCCATGGGACCTGATGAAATCCATCCGCGGGTCCTGAAGGAGCTGGCAAATGAAGTTGCGAAGCCGCTGGCCATCATATTTGAGAAATCATGGCAGTCAGGTGATGTTCCCGATGACTGAAAAAAGGGAAATATAACCCCCATTTTCAAGGAGGGGAAAATGGATGACCCGGAGAATTAGAGACCAGTCAGTCTCACCTCTGTGTCCTGCAAAATCTTGGAGCAGGTTATCCTGGAAGGCATCCTAAGGCACGTGAAAAACAATAAGGTGCTTGGTGACAGCCAGCATGGCTTCAGTAAGGGGAAATCCTGCCTGACCAATTTGGTGGCCTTCTATGATGGGGCTACAGAACTGATGGACAGGGGTAGAGCAGTTGATGTCATCTACCTGGACTTGTGTAAAGCGTTCGACACTGTCCCACACGACATCCTTGTCTCTAAATTGCAGAGACATCAATTTGATGGATGGACCACTCGGTGGATAAAGAACTGCCTGGATGGCCTCACACAAAGAGCTGTGGTCAATGGCTCAGTGTCTGGCTGGAGACCAGTAACGAGTGGTGTCCCTCAGGGATCGGTGTTGGGACCAGTCTTGTTTAACATCTTCATTGCTGACAGGGACAGTGGGATTGAGTGTGCCCTCAGCAAGTTTGCCGATGACACCAAGCTGTGTGGTTCGGTTGATACGCTGGAGGGAAGGAATGCCATCCAGAGGAACCTCAACATGCTTGTGAGGTGGGCTGATGCCAGCCTCATGAAGTTTAACCATGCCAAGTGCAAGGTCCTACCCCTGAGTTGAAGCAATCCCAGGCACAGCTACAGGTTGGGCAGAGAAGAGATTCAGAGCAGCCTTGCAGAGAAGGACTTGGGGGTGTTGGTTGATGAGAAAAGGAACATGAGCCGGCTTCAGTGTGCACTCGCAGCCCAGAAAGCCAACCGTATCCTGGGCTTCATCAAGATGAGCGTGACTGGCAGGTTGAAGGAGGTGATCCTGCCCCTCTACTCTGCTCTTGTGAGACCTCACCTGGAGTATTGTGTGCAGTTCTGGTGTCCTCAACAGAAAAAGGACATGGACCTTTTAGAACAAGGGCAGAGGAGGTCCACGAGGTTGATCAGGGGACTGGAGCACCTCTCATATGAAGATAGACTGAGAAAGTTGGGGCTGTTTAGCTGGGATAAGGGAAGCCTGAATGGAGACCTCATAGCAGCCTTCCAGTATCTGAATGGGACTTATAGGGATGCTGGGGAGGGACTCTTCATTAGGGACTGTAGTGATAGAACAAGGGGTAACGAGTTAAATCTTAAACAGGGGAAGTTTAGATTGGATATAAGGAAGAAGTTCTTCACTGTTATGATGGTGAGGCACTGGAATAGGTTGCCCAGGGAAGTTGTGAATGCTCCATCCCTGGCAGTGTTCAAGACCAGGTTGGACAGAGCCTTCCGTGACATGGTTTAGTGTGTCCCCACCCATGGCAGTGTGGTTGGTACTAGATGAGTAAGGACTATGGAAAGGACTAAAGTCCTTTCCAGCCATAACTATCCTATGATTCTATGACTTCTTACTAAATGCCTTTCTTATGATCAAGATATTCCTTATTTTTCAGTGATGCCCATCTCTCCAGTAAGACACCATTTGTCCATTTGTTTCCAGCCCTCTGGGGAGCAGCCACTCCTTTTTTACAAGTTGTCCTCACAAAGACCCTGTTTCTGTAGCAGTTTTGGTTGCTTTTCTGAGCTCTTTTGTCTTCAGCTGAGCAACATCTTTCAGTTGCTTTTTCTTCTCTCTGCAGGACCTTTTGTCTAGTTAGTCCTTCATTATGCTGCTTTCAGCAATCTAACTCAGCACATAGCAGCAATTTGGATCATTCACCTTCTAGCTTATCCTTGGCATTCTGCTGATTCTGGTGGTCTGCATTTTGCTGTCCTTATTTCTCAAAGTCACTGGCCTTTAGTGCCTCCCCTGTGAGAGAAGGAGCTTTACTAAATGATCTGGGGATGTTCTGTGACATGTCACAAAGTGGTCTTCTGTTCCTCAAGACTGCAACTTAATCTCCAGCACAAGTTAGGTTCACAGGTAAATGTTTACTTGTATCTGCAGGCATAAATCAGAATGTTCTGTATCTGATATAAACCAAAACAGAGGATTTGCTTGCCATCAGCAATACCGAGAAAAAAAAAAAAACAAACCCAACATATGAAGTGAAGACTCCAGACTTCCTCTGTGAACATCTCTTATGCTAGTTATTTGCTGCTACTGTTCAAATGACCTCTGGTTGACTGGACTTAATACTGGCCTTTCCTTTCCCTTCGTTAACGGTTATCCAACAACCTCACAGCTCAAGCTCAAAAGCAGCAGCTCAGCCATACACCTGGGATGACAGATTCAAGAATCAGAGATGCTTTCCAAAAATCAATGATAAGAGACCCAGAGGAACCATTGGTTCAGTCACCTCAAAGGCAGTCTTCTCCCCAGAGCAAAACCTGGAAGTGGTCAATCACAATGGAGCTGCTGCCTGGCCTGAAGTCTGCTGTGCAGTACTCCCCTCCCAGACCTATCTCAGCATTGCTCCTAACTTACTTACCTTTTATGAAATATTTTTCATTAAGCCTTGTTAAGTTCCTGTTTGATTTGGGGGTTTGTTGCTGTGTTGAAAATAAGTAGCAGGACAAGGGCTGATTTATGTATACAGTAGACACCAAATGAAATATTTGCTCCAAGCTCAGTCAGAACAATAAACTTGTTAGAAGCAACCTATGAAGGGAAACCAAAACATTCATTGAGAAGCATTCATTGAGAAGTTGAATACTGTTGAAGAGGGAGATAACTGAGAATAATGAGCTAAAATCATGCTGAATTATATTCCTCTGGATATCAGAAGTGCCATCATCTGGCTGTATGTCAGCACAGGTCACAGGGCTCTTCCTGCTGTACAGCCCTGCCAAATCGCTAGGTAATGTAAGTCCTTAGTGCCTTATCACCAGTGCACAACTTGCAATACTTGTATATATATCGTCCAAGGAGACAAATTCTCACAGCAGCTCCTTATTTGGTGTCAGTCACTGCAAAAGAAAAGAAACTTGGTGTGATACTACTATATCTATTAATATCTGTAAATAAACTAAGAAAACAGTGTGAGAATTGAAAAGTGATCGTGCAACAAATATTTCAATACAAAGAACAACATCCAGATGGTCTGCAGTGAAACAAGTTCCCTCAGTTACTAGAGGAGGCTGAAATGGAAAAATAAAATTATGATGATGGAGAGTAGACAAATGCTGTAAAATGAAAAGAGATATGGGAAATTTTGAAGAAAATGAATCTGGGGATTCTGAAAACAGCTCAAGAGGGACAGCTTGCGCTGCAACCCAACAGCCTGGCAGCAACAGCCAGCCCATCTCTTTAAACACAAGGGAAATCAGAGTCTGCTGGGAGCTGGTTATTAAGCTTGCTGTTTCCAAATGACTCAGCTAAACAACACCTCAATCACTGATCTGCCTTCCATATGAAAAAATGGTTTTTAGCATAAATACTTCCAATTAGCTGCTTTCAATTCATTTGGCTATGTCAAGAATCTAAGGAATTTGAAACATTTGCAAAGGTGAATGATTCATACAATGAAAAACCTTTATATCATTAAAAAAACTTTCAAGAAGACAAGGAGATACTGAAGAATAGGGCCAAATGCCTTTATACAATCCTCTAAACCCAGGAAGCCCCTCCAGAAGAGGTCAGGCTCAGGTGGCTCCCGTCAGTTCTGGTTCTGCACAAAGCTAGTTTAACATTCAGAGCTGTGAATCACCAAAAACTAAACCCAAGTGCAATGTATGGGTGAAGTAGAAAGAAGTTCTACTGCTATTAAAATGCAGATGATGATCTAATCTACATAGCCAGTGGTAGCTTGACTGGTACTTGAACCAGTGTGACAATCCATGGTCACATGGACAGAAACAGGCAATAAATTTACATAAAATTGCAAATGCTCAAGTTTTCTCCTGTTAATGTAACCTCACCTTTCAGTGAAATAGGAGGAAGCTGAAATGCCAACCAATTCATAACAATTTCTTAAGACACTATTTGCAGAGAGGAAAGGTAACTCAGTTCTAACCAAAGTGAGTGCCATCGCAAGAAGATGTCATGAATGCATCTTCCTGAAACATTCTCTCCATCTATGGGAAATTCAGACCAGTAGGATGCAAAGTCTGATAAGCATAAGCATCCTGGTACCTTAAAAATGGCATGTTCAGACATCATACTGAGAGGGAGCATTGACTGCATGAGCAGATAGGTAATTGGCTCACTTTTCAAACTGAGAAAAGATGCAGTGCTTCCAAGGTGCTGCTTTTTCATTGCATGGTTTGTAAGCTTGGAGCTGCATGGTCCACAGCAGATGTAGTTAGAAAGGGCTTGTCAATAAACCCTCTACCTAACATGCACAATTCTGTGCAGACACTTATTCCCTCAAATAAGATAAAAACATCCCTCCTTTGTAAACATACATATAGAGATATGCAATAGCAAACAGGTATGATGAAGTGTTCAAATGCTTTCAAATATCTATATGGACTGTCCTGGGTTCAGCAGTAGAAGTCATTTTTCCCCTTCTTGGTAGCTGGTGTAGTGCAGTGTTTTGACTTTCAGCTTGGGAACAGAGCTGATAACAAGCGATGTTTTGGTTTGGCCAAGGACTTTGTGAGCCTCATGCTCTGCCAGGGAGGAGGGGAAGCCAGGAGGAAGCAGAGACAGGACACCTGACCCAAACTGACCAAAGAGGTATTCCATACCACAGCACGTCATGCCCAGGATGTAACTGGGAGTTAGCCGGAAGGGCTGGGGGACTGCAGGGTTGGAGGAGGTATCGGTCGGAGCTTGGTTGGGCCTGGGGGGCGAGTTATCGGTCGGCTGGTGGTGAGATGATGTATTCTCTTCCCTTGTTATTTCCTTTATCATTATTATCATTGGTGGTAGCAGTAGTGATTTGTGTTATACCTTAGTTACTAAACTGTTCTTATCTCAACCCGTGGGAGTTGCATTCTTTTCGATTCTCCTCTCCATCCCTCCGAGAGCAGGGGGAGGGCAAGAAAAGGGGGGGAAGTGAGCGAACGAATTACCTGACTGGGTTTATACCACGACATGGACAAAAGTGACAACATTTTTGCTCCCATGAGATAGGGTGTGAATACCCACTGCATGACACAGAAAAAAAACCTGGCTCAATGTTTCATTTTCCCAGAACTTCATTAGTAAAAAAAAGGAAAAAAAGAGATTACTCTACTTTTGTGTCCTGCTCCTACTCTTTGGTCTCCATTTGAGCCCTGCTTCTCAGTAAATCTTTCTTTTTAGACTGGCATACATCAGCCTTCATTAAGGAAATGTTAGGGGGAAAGAAAAGAAAGAAAAGTCTAAAAGACATCTTTAGAGCTTTCTCTCCCCTTCTCTGTTGCTTTCAGCATTTATGAGAGCAGAAGTTTGGTTTTTTTCATATTTGAAAAATGCATTCTCTACTGACCAAAGACAGAGCACACTGTGACATTAAAGCAAATCCTTTGTATAAGCAATCCATGAGGAGAGACCAACCACAGACCATTCCCTGAATAAAAATTCAAAACTCAGAACACACCAGTAAATCACTAATAGGCAAATAGTAAAAATTCAGCATTTTGGGTTGTTAGGGTGGTGGTTGGAGGGTTTTGAGTTTGTGTTTGGTTTTGTTTTTTGTTTGTTGTTTTTTTTTTTTTTTTGGGGGGGGGGGGGTTGGTTCTTTTCCTTGCAAATGGTTTGCCCAGCTCTATTTTAGAATCAGATCTGTCATCAGCTCCATATTTCTGTTTCTTTGGATTTGCGATTGGGACTATCAGTATGTGGAGAAAGCTTCAATATACTGATTATTATACACAACCCTGAAGTACAATGAGCAAGCAGTTCCTGCAGTGCTGGGCTGTTGTTCAGGCAAACTACCTATAAACTGGAAACAATTTGTTGGATTGACAAAAAACAAACATGTCAAGCTGATCAAAGCTCCTCCGTTAAGTTTATAAATACCCATTATTCTAAGCAATCAGAAAAATACTGGAAATGTAATATGGTAAACAAGACTCTTATAAGCCAGGCTGCCCCTAAACTGAAAAAAAAAAAAATCAAATCAGATTAACATACTTGTGAATGTTCCACTTCTTGCACAGAAATAACAGAACTAAGCAAAGGGAGACCACCAACTGCCAGTGCAATGAAGAATCACTTTATAGCAGTACACCAAACTATGTAGTCAGATAAATATGCTCAATTAGTTGTAACAGAGTCAGGGAGAAAATGATAGCCTTGTTGCTTACTTATTTTCTGAGAGGCTGTTATTGTGGCCACATTCAATTTTGTAGAAATTTTCTATTGTATGTGCCTTTTAGATCTGACTCTCAAAAGGCAGGAGGCAATGACTAACTACAGTGCAACTTAGGAGAATATCACCAACTAAGTGACTTCTAAGTACCTTGAAATACTTTAGGAAAAAAAAAAAATTATTTCTAAAGCAGTTTCTGCTTTTACTTATACAGACTTGAAGACAAGAAGATTTTGGAGATGTTTTTTTTTCGCATATAGCCATTTGCCTCAGGAGTCAGGCCAAACCAAGTTGTGATGTCCAGTATACCATTATCTTTCAGTTTATCTAAGTGTTCTGTGATCTGATGCCATTTCCTTACTACGGTTCAAAAAGGTCAATGATACAGTATGAGGGCATTGAATCAGACACACGAAAATCATCTATAAGTCTGTGAAATGGTTTCAAGACTTCAAAAAATTATCTCAAGAGGTGGAATGCAGAAAGAATCAAAGCACAGCTGTTGCTGTGCCACAGGTCAACACTGACCTTTGCAGAGATGCACGAAATTGAAGTAAGGCAATGCACACAGAGGCAAGATGGTAGGCTCCACACGGATAATAAAAAAAAGCAGCAAAGGTTTGACTGTGCGGTTTTCCTGTGCTATCCTAGGCTAAAGCTCTAATAAAAGCCAAGCATTTATGAAAAGTTGATTTTTAACCATCTTTTTCAAAGCATGTTATGAATAACCTTCTTCTATGAATAGGCCTTAAGCACTACCAGATTGGAAACAAAAAATAAAGATGGAAAGCAGAAAGCAGAAAATGGGGATCAGAAGACAAAATTAGTACCTACCATGAAATGTCTGCAGGACACACTTAAGACTCCTAAAGGGAAAGTGATGCAGTGGTTTGGCCATTTAGAGCTTGGGCAGATATATACCACCCTTGGGACACCTAGTTTAAAGCCACGTAGGTTTTTCAGTCCTGTGATTACAGCACAGCACCCTCTTCTTCCCCAGCTTTTTCCTCCCCTGGTTGTTAGTCTTCCTATTGTGTAATTAAAGCAGACTCATAATTATTGATGCCAAGTGAGGCATCTCATTAATCATCACCAGCAATATGACAGAAACAAGGAGAGAAAGTGCTCTAATCATATTGGGACAGCCTGATTTTTGTCTCTCCCTCCCACAGCACTGCCAGTTGCTCCAGTGAGCAATGAAAGCACAAACATAAGTAGGTTTAAGATGACTGACTCCACATAGGCTGAAATAAGAAGGAAGTTCCTGGCAAGTAGGGAAGAGATTGTCTGGAATAATTTCCTCTGTTAGTAGGAAGGAAAAGCAGACCTTATTGTCTTCACATCACACATGATACACTGGATGGACCACATTCATTAATCCAGTGTTTCCCTTTCAGTCTAGTGATCTTACTACTCAGATGAAGGTCAGGATCTAGTACCTTCTCCTGTACAGTCAGTGAGGTGAGCACTAACCTAGGATGGTACTATGTGCCCACCAAATAGCTCTTGACTAATCCTAAATCCCAGCCAAATTCAGGGGGGGTGGGAGCAGATCTGCACAGACCTTCTCTGTTGCCCAGAGATGATACAAAAGGAGAGGTGGCTTTTCCCCTTATTAAGAGGTTTCTTGTGTAGTGTTGCCAAGAATAATACAGAAAGAGATGGGACCTTGGCAATGCTATAGTCACTGCCACACAGCCAGCTGGCAAGTACTTCACTCCCATCACATCTAGGAGAGTCCCTCAGGGGTCTTGAGCTTCTTTTCTATCATCTTCTCTTGAACTCTAGTTGGTAAATGCTAGTTCAGGGTGCTCCTTACTGTATTTTTTGTACGTCAGTCTTAGAATAACACTGAATCAAGTTCCAGGTTGGCACTGGGCTCTCAACAAGCAAAATGACTTGAAGATCCATCAGGTATGAAGTTTTCTGAGGTTCATCCTCTGAAACAGGTGTGCCTGTTTGTCTTACTTTCCTTTAATCCACTAAGTGACTATACACATGCAGCAATTATATCCAGCAAGCAGGACACTCCAATTTGCTCTGAATTTAGCCTGGACAGGCAGGTATCCAGACTACATCAGTCAAACCAATGACAGAAAACAAGATTAAAAAAGAAAGTGTAAGGAGAAGGATGACACTACAGGAGATAATTGAGGAACTGTGAGAATGTTCATTGAGTTTGGCAATTTCAGGCTAAAAGGCTTCTGTCCTAACAGATATTTTATCTCCCAATTAACCTTTCACATTTCATCTCCCAGCCCAGCCCCATGTCAACCACTGGGAAGGTCCCAAAATGCACCACCAGAGCTCTCTATAACAAGCTATTGCCTACCCCTGTGAGTTGTTTCAGGTGAGCAGTTGCTGGTAACCCAAGCAGGCGAAATTCACCCTTCTCCAAACACCCAGTCAGTCACAAAGCAGCTAAGGTTATATTGACCCAGTCCCCAGACGCACTACTTCTAGGAGAATGGCCAGAGATGGACCAGCCAAGCACCATCAAATGAGTATAAAATCCCTAGTAAGCCTACTGTGGGCAGCTGTGTGGGGAGATACTTCTTATTTACTATGACGTCTTCTTGCTGTAGTGGCCTTAATTACCACTCTTTAATTGGAGGCCTTTCTCTGACAGAGGGGTCTCATATGATGTGATGACTCTTCATATGAAGAGTTAAGGGAAAAGGCAACATAAATTATTTGCTTATGATTACTATTAAGGATTATTATACTTGCTGCTGCCTTTCCTACTGCTCCTGCCCTGCTCTTGGCCCCTGAATAAATCATTTTTGTTGCTTTTTCTTTTTTGCTTATTTCTTTATTTCTTTCTCACCAGCTGATGATGCCCAATAACTATCTAAATCAAATTCATTCTAGCAATTCTTGGGGTATCCTTTTCTGTAGTTTTAGGGATTTTCTTTCCTTTTCCACACCTACGAAGCCTATCAGAGTTAGTTTCCACTGCCTTTTAAGCATAACCTACCTCTTCTATTTTACTTATGTATTGCTCTGTAGCTAGATGTCTCCAGGAGCAGAATATTTCAGATTTTGCTGATGAACTCTAAATACATCTGGGGTAGGATCTGATAAATATAATGATTAACAATTCTAATGTATTCTGGAACAGTCAGTTCAGCACACCCACCACACACAGCTATATCCAACATACACATTAACAAGTCAGCTAGAGGGCTGGCATTCACAGCAAATCACTTGGGTCTCTACCTTTTGATTTCTCTGCTGTTTTTTCAGTGCTGCAGAAGCAGAGGGATTTCAAGGTGTCAGGGAGTCTGGGTAATCTGAGCTATGCATCAACTTTAATAATTATGTAAACTGAAGAAATAATACAGAGAAATGTAAGTTGACTTTTATATTTATGAATGCAAAAGAGCCCTAATTAGGTGGGTTAAATCATGTTTCAGTCTGTGGACAAAAGGCGCATTCCTCTATTATTCTTGTACATGCATCCCGCGCCTTCATCCCAGCTCTTACTGGGTGTTCTTAGGTTGGATTACTTGTTTTGTGAAGTTTCAAGATTAGTCCCTCACCCAGATGTCGGATTTATACAGAGAAGTCCAGGGAGCTGCTGATTTGAGTGGAAGAAGTCATTTCTCCTGAAGAAATGTTGCAAATAAGGAAAATTAGTCAAATACAGGAACAGCATCCTCTACCACAAAAGGAATTCTCAACAATTTCTGTATGCTGATGATCCTTGATGGAAAATCTCAGCTCCTATATGAGCCTTAGAAATAAATCTGCACGCAGAAATTATTTCGGGCAGCACTGCCAGAATTCAGTGGAAAGCATTTTTCTTGTAAGCATGTTCTGCAAAGCAGGCACTCTGTGCTGGACTTTTAATCTGTGATATAGCTCAGTAACCTTATAATCTAGGAGACCATGATTTTAAAATTTGCAGTTATTTGATTACACAAGGGAGCCTTCTAGCCTTATGTTGTTACTATCCATTCCATCTGGGGCCAATGGACTTTCCAAGAAAGCTTCCCTGACCTAGGAGTGGTTCTGATTTGAGCCAGCTTCAACACATAATTGTTAAATTGAGCAGGCGGTTGACATACTGTATTCAAGAATGGCTTCCCTACATCACTTATTTTAAAGATCTATCTACAAATTCTGCTTCCATAGCTACCTCTTTAATATGATTCATCTGCAGAAAAAAATCCCAAACGTCAGCAAATGGAATCTGGCAAGAAATGAATCAAATAAGCTTAAAATAGTGCCATGGTGCCTATATTAAATTTCATGTGACTGAAGCTGTGCATCTGAGAACCCTACTGTTTGTAGCTAAAAGAGAAAAGAATTGATGACATCAGCAATTTACCTCATTATATCGCTATAGGATGATAAATCATATTTTCCCCAAGTCTTTCTGAGTTCATCTAAAGTGGTTTTAAAGAATGTATATGGTGTATTTGTAATTAATTTATTGTACTTTCAAAATATTGGGGAGCTGAGGCAGCAGGAGATAATTTGTAGGACAGCTTGAGACACTTCTATAACAGCTTTAATATTGCTGCAATTGTTTTCTTGTTTCCTACAAGGCACAAAACTAATGTTGCATTTAAAGCTCCCTTATTGAGCATGCTCCTCTTCCTCCTCCTTGAGTTGGATCATTTTTAGGAGGGAAAGCTTCCCCTGAAATCCGAGAGGTTTTTGTCACTGGTCTCAGTAAGAGCAGCACCAGGAGTATATTGTCTCGTTTTCCTTACCAGGCGTGTTTAGCTACTTCTCTTCTCGACCAAACCCACTTTACTTGTTTGCTTTAGCTTTGTTTGTACTCATCTAGGCAAGGGTTCGTGGACTTCTGCTGGTTTTCTTTTAAAGCTCCAGATCTGCCGACTTTTGCTGTGGGACTCATGGACTTATGCTCTACTCTGGCGGCTGAGTTACAGCTACTTCAGAGCAGATGAGAGACTGACTGCTACTCTAGCCTGGACCTTCTAGAGATTCATGGTGTCCTGGGTTCAGCAGTAGCAGTCCTTTTTCTCCTTCTTAGTAGCTGGTGCAATGCTGTGTTTTTGACTTTCAGCCTGGGAACAATGCTGATAACACCGATGTTTTTAGTTGTGGCTCAGTAATGCTTACTCTGACCAAGTTTGTGAGTCTGCCAGGGAGGAGGGGAAGCCAGGAGGAAGCAGAGACAGGACACCTAACCCAAACTAACCAAAGAAGATATTCCATACTACAGCACGTCATGCCCACTATATAAACTGGGGGCAGTTACCCAGAAGGGCTAGATCACTGCTTGGGTCAGGCTGGGTATTTGTTGGTGGGTAGTGAGCAGTTGTATTCTCTTCCCTTGTTATTTCCCTTATCATTATTATTATTGATGGTAGCAGTAGTGGTTTGTGTTATACTGTAGGTACTGGACTGTTCTTATCTCAGCCCATGGGAGTTGCAGTCTTTCAATTCTCCTCCCCATCCCTCCAGGAGCTGGGGGAGGAAGTGGGGTAGTGAGGGAGCGGCTGCATGGTTCTGAGTTACCGGCTGGGCTTAAACCATGACACATGGTAAGGATTATTCCTGTGGAATCAGAAAATAAAAAGTCTGAGGAAGAAATGGGGGTGGATAAAAGGGGGACCACGCTGAGGGCACTCCATCTCTTCACACACTGTTTCTGATACCCTCATCTAAATCATATCAAACCACAGCAGATTACATTGCAGCTAGAATGAAACACAGCTTTGATATCTAGCCTCAAAGTGAACCTTAAAACTTCAGACTTTTCAAAAAATTGCCTAGAAACTTCAATCGATCAGTAAATTCTTCCCAGTTAAATGTTACATGACCAATGCATGTAACTTTTCAAATATGTTCAACGAAATCATCATCTGAAATTATCAGGATTTTTCATTTAAATTACTAATTACAAATGCTCAGATTCTCTCCGTTTTTTGCCAAGTTACAACCTTCCCAAAGATGAAAGTCTTTGACTGGCTATGGAAATAGCACACTGAATGTAATACTAACACTGTTCCTTCTTTTTCCTCTTCCTTCCAAGTCTCTCAAACTTTACCCTGGGCTGGCAGGATGAGCTGGTCTGCAAAAAATCAACAAGTTTCAGAGAAAGATTAATATTTTGGAGGGATATGCTCTCCCTCCCTCCCTCCCTCTCCTCTCTCTCCCTGATGGCCCAATTCTGCTTGCCATAGCAGACACAAACAAACATTTCCTTGTTCTCTGTAGTCAAGGAGAAGACAACCCTTGGGTGTCACAGAGTTGAATATTTGGAGTAAGCAGCTTTCTGTGCAATTTGGCAAATGGTGGATAGTGTCTCAGATCAGAGGTGGTTCCCTCTGCATCTATTGAGATGATCCAGAGTAAAGTCCTTGTCCCTGACATCAGATCTTTCTTTATCTCCTTTCTCCCCACCATTAAGATAAGATTTCCTCTCATCTCCATCATGTATCTATTCTTATCTGACTTTCCTGTGCTCCAGCCTCCAAGGGTTGGAAAGTGACTTATTCTTCAAGGCAACATACAAGGAGAGCACAATCACAGCAGGAGTGTAGTCTTGCTCTAGAAACGATGCTAATTCCAGCAGTATACCCCATGCTTTGAAATGGAATAATTTCAGAATCAGCAGTTTTCTAAAAACAGAGGCTTGTTTTTTTTCAAACAGTTGCACTATTTTTTTACAGTCTGCAGATCACACTTTACTAAATTTGTAACAGTGGCCATTACTCCTTGTTTTCTGGGAATCAATTTCTAAAAACTCATCTAGCACTCTTCTTCGATATATCCCATTAGGTATCCTTTACCTGAATCACATCAGACTTTCCTTAGAGCAGAACGACAGAGGAAAGCACACCAGAGGCTGTAACAGTTTTACAAGATTACATACTAATATAACTATTTCAATCTTTAAATGTGTGTTTTTTTTCTTTAGTCTAAACAGCTTTGTATTTCTTGAAACATGAAACAGCCTGGATTTTTAACAATGTGCAGTACAAAGACCTTGATCATTTCAAGCAAAACTAAAGAGTGGAAGCAGCAGCTTTACATTGCTCAGACACTTTCATTTCTGTTCAAAGGAACAGGCAGTTTGTTTTCTTACCTAGCAGCAAGCCCTTTTTATTGAGCTTGCACACTAGCAGTGAAAGCCTGGGAGCAAAATCTCAATCCATTGATGAAAGTGGCTTTCAATTTTTGATGAAAATTCAAAGGGGAGCATCAAAACAGACAGTTATACTCTCTGGGAGTGAAAAGGGAAGCATTCTTATGAGAAAATTGTGAAAATTGGACATTTTCTGCCACAGAAATCTCTGATTACTAGTGAAAAGTGTGAAGCTAGAGAAGATTCACAGTCACTCAAAAAACTGTCAGTATTAATGTATTAAGTGAAAAATTACTAGTTTTCTCAGGAATCCCATCTATGTAATTTCATTTCCATCATTTAGGAGGCATAAATAAATATACATGCAACATTATGTATGTTCATAAATAAATATATGTATATAATTTATGTGGAGAAAATGAGTTTTGTGATTTTCCTATTAACTCAGAATATATTCACCTTCATTATTGTTCTATTACTGGTTTGCAAACTACACATTTTTCACTTCCATAATTTAACTTATTGTGAAGTTAAATTTCTTTAGACCACAATTCTTGTTGCAAGTCAGGCTATTTTTCAATAAAATGGAACTCTTTCATTAAGGGGAAAAAATACCTTTTTACCCATTGATCACTGGTTTAAGTCCTGATTGGAGCCAGTAAGGAAGGACCTCCCTAAAGTACACTTTTACTTGACAAGTATAGCCTCTTTTTTAATCCAGAGAAAATTAGTTTCATTAATTAATGCAGAAGCATGGAATATAAATCTGAATTAAAAAGTTTTCACAAAAAAATGACCAGCTTTAAACAAAATAAATGAATTTTCCAGAATGTTCTCTTTGGCTGTGATTCGAAGCCTGGGCCCCCTCAAGCAGAGGTTGGTGCAGGACTGCGGCTCTGCAAAAAGTCTTAGCTTTGTGATGGGGAAATGAAATGGATTGCTGGACTGAAATTTTCCTATCTGAGAGCTGAAAATATCTGAAGCAAGAAAATATCCGAAGCAAGAAAATATCCTAACAGGAATTTACTACCATCTTAGCAAAGATAGTCAGGGCCTTGTAAACCTCTGTCCGTGAATGTATCTTCAGTCCTCTGAAAGACTGAGATCAAGTGTATATTAGTTGTTCAGTCTCTGTTTACAATTAGTAGATGGACATGACATCTACCAACATTCAACTCTTCTTAATAAGAAAGGCACCCATCTTATTCCACTCATCTGGAAGGTCTCCTTAATGTTGGTTGTCTAACTTGCAAGATATATATGGTTAAAAAAGTGCAACTACCTAACTACTTAACTCTAAAATGAGAATATATGTCCTCCTAAATGGTCTTTCTAGCTTGGCTTTAATAAGTTGAAAGAGTCACTAGGAGAACTTGCCCAATTCATGCAAGGGGCCAAACAAGATTATGGTAATTGTTGTTTCATGTCTTAAAAAATAACTGAAACTGAGGTCCTACATTCAAATTCCTTAGACACAATCATTGGTAGTATCTGAATTTCTGTTGGTTTCAATAAGTGGCCAAGACTCTCACCAGGTCCTAAATGAGACTGAGGGTATCCAGACACAACCACAAGGTGTTCTCCCGTAGGTTTGAATTCATTGTGTGCCCCTGTGATTTCCTTGCTCCCTTGGAGGCAAGGCTCACAGGCACAGGGAAGTGAGCACTCCAGGACCTCTGCAGGACTAAGAACTGCTGACACCATCCTCAGGAGGAGCTGAGTCAACACTGAATTGAGTGACCAATGGCCAACAGATCTTAAAAGCATTGGACACATCCATGTCCTGTTCAATACGTATCAAGAGAAGTAATCATTTATAAGTTAGAATTATTCATCCCATTTGTAGACAAATTCATTCCAGATCTCATCAGAAGTGCCCTTGGCACTGAGAAATACCTCCATGTATAATTTTAAACTACAATGGTTTGATCCCTCAACAGCAAAATCTCTGTATCTCTGCTGTGGACTGTGTGGGTCACTAAGGCTTATTTTCCTCCTTTACACACACTGTGTATGATTTCACCTTTGAGCAATGATGGGTTAGAAATACCTGAAGACAGCCAGCATGCCAACCAGGAGTTATTATACAGTGAAGTGCAGCTAAGGAGAAAAAGCCATTGTGGTTACAGGACTTCAAACCTGCCATGAAAAGTAAGAGATGATGGAGAGATGGATGGGAGGGGAGGAAGGCTGAATTGTCTTGGGGGTTGTAGCTCCTTAGCTCATTGCCTTCCCCTGGCTGTGCCATTAATTAGCCACCTATGTGGTCTTCGACAGCCCACATGTGATACAAAATGTCATAATTTCCACCTTGAGGAAAGTGGTCTGTGTCCTACCTACTGTGCTGCTGAAGTAAGCAAAGACGTTGAGCATGATCAGCTACCACCGTTCAGCAAACCTCAGTGAACGATTGACAACCACACTGAGTTTGCAGTGTAATTATACAGCCTTCAGACTATCTGACTGAGTAGCACAAATTCTTGTGGCTGTTGTTTCCTCTTTTCTTTTCTTCTGGAGAAGCCATGCCTTTTTACGTTTACAAAGTGACCTGTAGGTAAAAATTCACCATACATCATCTGAGCTGTGATAATTTTCTACACACATCCCACTAGCCTGCAGCAAATGTAAGATAAATGGGGTAGTTTATCCCTCCTTCATGAGCTCACAGAACAGCAACTGTAGATGAGACTGTGCATAGTAGCTCCTGATGGGAAAATAAGGCAGCTCTGTGACAGTTTTCCTTAACCAAATCCCTTAGTGAAAACAGGCATCATATTTTGAGGATGGTTTGGTGTACTGTGCTATTCATGCCACTAAATCTAGGCATAGTTGCAGTTTCTGTATCTGAGACAGGTAAACATTCAATCACTAATAATTCAGAACTGTGGGTGTTTGACCACACTGGGAGAATAATGGCAGAGACATCAGCTTTGCAGCATTTTGAGCTCAGTAACTTTCAAGATCACAGAGGCGAAACCGTATTTTTCAGACTTCCCTTGACATTGTCAACAGCATTTGTATATGTATCCAATTTCAAAATCTGCAGCTGAGTCTTTATAGGAAGAATATCTTTTCACATTGCCAAGTCTTTCATGCACAAGCTGGTTTTGCATAATGTTTAGACTGACCTTCCAATCTAAAGCAGTCTTGCATTAACTTTCCAAAGGTCATATCTGCAGAATGCAGAGTCAGTGGATCTTGCAGAGTGTCAGTATATTTTTTTATTGAATTCTAGGCCCTGATTATACTTGGTTTGTTCTGCATGAGATCAACAAGGCAGCTGAAAAATCAACCTCACAGGACAGCTGACGATTCTCCACAAATACTATAAACAAGAATGACAGCTGCATATGGATTTTCACTAGCCAGTGAGGAGAGGCGTTGTGCAGTGTGGATCAGTATAGCTGACTTAGCTCTGTTAAACTAGATGCATCAACAGAGTTGCTGTCTAGCTTCTCAGTGGCCAGTGGGCAGAGAGGCACTTCCAGGACATTGAATGCACCTTAGGAGGACCAGATCTCACTCCACCTATTTTGAGAAGCCAGCTAACCTTTTTGAAGACTTGCCTTTGCACGCGCAGATTGAAAGTGGTATGATGTCCACCTTTAAGGCTTAAGGTTTTTTCAGTCCTGCATCTTTCTCTGCACAGCCTTTTGGGGCAACTCCAAATGTCTTTGGATTGATCTGGGAGTGGACAGAGTATCCAGAATGCTCGAGATAAAAGGAAGGGAACAAAACACCTTTCCTCCCTTTAATCCCCTGCTATAATGGAAAGGCAGTAGCAAAAGTCTTTTATATCTCAGTAGATTCCTTTCTAACTCTGAAACAGGATTCAGCATCTCTCATTTGTACCAACTGCCAAAACAGTTGTGGTGTGGATGTCAAAACAAATGCAGGTACATCTAGATGTTCTTCCTTCAGGAAGGAGTCTCCAATGTGGCAAAAGAAATACTTAAACTCAGTCTTGCATGTGCTGAAAATATCTCTAGTGAACTTTGGTCTTCATGGTGCCTGTCTCTTTCAGCTAGGACTCCCCATGTGACTGACTGTACTGTGTGGTACATCATTACATTTTATATCATCATATATACCACTCAGTGTGGCTAAACCACAATAGCTATATCATTTTGAATTAGTCTGTAAACCATACAAGTCATCAACAATTTCCCATGCCAGGTGGTTGTGGCATTCCTCACCCAGTGTGCAATAAAAGCTTGCTATTCCAGGCCAGCTATTCCATTCAGGGCTTTACTGGTATACAGCTGAAGTACTTCTACAAGAGACCACTCTATTCTTATGTATTACCATGTCCACCCTCTTACCAATGTCCGCCCATGTACAGATGGAAATGAGCATCTCATTTCCATCTATATCATTTCTAAGGCATGTAATGGAAACAAATTTTTTGGAATGATAAGACAGTTGCTCTGACTTCTTATGTGAATATAAAAAGAAATAAAGAATTAAGACATTCATCATTTGCATGCTAAAGATAAGATATGCTTTAGAGGGCTACACAAGTAAATCACCTTCACTCAGTCTGCATCATGTAGTTACATCAGTCCACAACATCTACAGGTGCATCCATATGCTCTTTAAAATACAGTAGTAGCTCAAGTTTTACACCAGCATAAATCAGGTGTGTATCCAGAGCAGACTTAAATTGTTGTAGTGAATAGATTGTCAGGTGTCCATCTTTCTTTTACTTCTGGTCTCACACCAGGATAAATCTTTGGTTTCAAAGTCTGGTCAACACTGATTAAGTTATCAAAGAAGAGGAAATAGACTATTTCTCAAAATGAAATTAAATCCAGCATCTGAAAAATAATGGATCTTGAGCCTTTTATTTTTTATGCTATACAAGGTATTTTACAACACTTTTCAGTATTACACATCGTTTTTTATAATCTTTGACATAGTGAGGCTCGGATACTGTTTCCTTAAACTGAGTACAGGAAAGCAGCATTAATCTTGTGTTCCTCTTCTTTTTAGAGAAAGTCTAAGGTCATTTTTGTCTCCACTATTCTGGCAGAGAAGAACTGCAAAGAGAATCCAATTCTAATAATGCTTTATAGCGGTAATAGAAGAGGAAGAAAATGGGAAGAAAATAAAGTAGAGAATAGCAAAGAAAATTATGTGTGTAGCCTTATCTGGTGAAAGGTAGCAATTGGGGGGATTTTCCACTCTCTTTTATTAAGCACTTTTTAATTAAAACAACTGCAAGAAACCCCATGCTGAACATCAATATGACACTGACTATTATATCATTGTGGCCCAAATTAAACACTAAAAGGTTATGTTCTGACTCTGATTTAGGATGGGGGGGGGGGGGAGCTGTGCCATATACTAAGACACATGATACCCATAAATCTACAGATTCTGGCCCTGCTGTATGAATTTCAGTCATTTAAATTGTTCTGTGTATTTGTTGACCTTATAAGAGGATTTTGATGCAAATTCTGACCTACTCTTTAGGATGTGAAGGAGTCCAGAGTTGGTCAAACGTAAAAGCAGCTAGGCTGTATCTAGGGTGATTTTATCTACATGGCCTGGCTACCAAATTAAATACTCCTTGGAAACGTGGTTTCTCATCTAAAACCCTTTAGCAATTTTTGAGTTGGTATTAGCAGGCCTTGGACTTGGTCCCTGTGGCCTCCAGCATTTCTGCAGTGCTGTAGGAAGAGAAATAGAAAATGCCAAGATTTGTTTTTACTAAGAAAGATGTTTAAAAAAAACAAATGGATTGTATAGGTGGAATAAAGGAGTGATGGTCTGGTAGAGGTGGAGTTGAGGATAATTACTGGTTCTCTAGGTTTATCAACTACACAGGCTCTTATCTTTGCCTGGTAGCAGAGGATGTAAGGCTTGGAAAAGCCTCTTTTGCTTTCTTGAAACCTTGTCCATACTTTAAGTAGAGGCAGCCCAGGGCATTAGTGGAGCAGAGTACGACCCCATCCAGCATCCTCACTCATCTCGTTGCTCCCCTTCTACTACTGCTCCTTAAGGAGCAAACTAAGAAAGCCATGAGCAAAAAGAGAAGTGCCACATAACCTCCCTGGACAGGTAGCAACCACAGTAGTCTCACTGTCCAGGACAGCTTACTGCATTGTGAGGGATTTGCTCATTTGTCTTGGGTGTGTTAGCAGCAAAGCTTACACAAATTTGCAGCCCATGCAGGAAAACACTTGGTCTCCAGCCCAGAGCACCTGCAACACTCTCATGGAGAAATAGGAGTGGGAACAGAGCTGAGGGAAGCAGAGACATGCTATTCTGGCTTCAGGACAATCTAAAAAACGGTAAAGTAACCCCAAATTCCCTTGAGTAATATACGCTAATTCATGCCTGCAATGTGTCATTTCCCCTGCCCCATCCATGGGAATGTATTTTGCTTTTTCTGGTGACTTTGTTCTTCCAAGCCAGAGGATCATGTTGAACTTTATTTCTGTCATCAGTTTCTATAATGAGCATGCTTTAAGCACACACACACGCAGAGAAAAGTGAAGCCTATGCTACTGTGTTTATATTTAGACATAGCAGAGGCACAAAACAGGTTTCTGATTTTCCATGAAAATTCTCTTTCCAGACAAATTTATCTACATCTGTTGCTCAGCAAATGATTAAAACCACTGTCCTGAAAGCTATCCCTGTCTATTTAGCAGGGCTTACACAATGCCACAGCTTGTAACAATGGTTGCAGGCCACTCCAGGGAAATAGCCATTATGCTATTTGCTTTCTCAATAAGGGAAAGTTTCAAGCAAAAGGAACGCAGGCAGTGTTCCCTGCAACTTCTTCATTTGTTATGAAATATGTGTCTTTAGCCAGCATGGGGAGAGTTGATCCTTGTGAAAAATCTGCCCAAGAGCATAAAAGCAAAGAGTTTCTAGGGCTGCTCTTTCAACATGAAAGCAAAAACTTTCATGAAGAGTTTCTTTAGTAAACTCTCCTTTTCAGAGCCTGAGAGTTGGTGGAGAGCTGATTATATCTCCCTGACTCTGCTTTCTTTAGGTTAAATTTGAGAGGTATCAGAAAAGTTGTTAACGCTTTTTTATTGTTTCTGCTTATGAGCACATGAGGGTTCAGTCATGTTCTAAATTTAAAAAGAAAAAAAAAATGCCACCCGCCCCCCCAAAAAAAACAAAAACAAAAACAAACAAAAAAAACACAACCAAACCAAACCAACAAATCAACAAGACACCTCTTATTCTTTCTTTTTAATAGGAATTTGGGTATCACAAGTAGGAACTGAAAATCCCATGGGCTAAAAGTGACAGAGAATTTGAATATCATTTCCCTTGTTCTATGAATTCAGATGCATTCAGATTCCCCTGCATAAATTAGATTACAGCCCTGGCCAAGTTTTTAAAGCAAGTTTAACAGCGTATGAGGACAAGTATGCTGTAGGCTGACAGGTGGCAGAGGGACAAACCCCATCAAATTATACACCAAGGAAAATCAAATAAATTTATAAGCATTTTTCTGAAAACAAGTACATAGATTTCCACCCATAAGACCATGTGGATTCAACTTGAAAGAGCTCACAATGTGATTTGTCTCGCCTAATTCTGCAGGCTCAAAGTTAGCACTTTCCCAAACATTCACCTTGCCTGTTCGCTTGCACCCTCTGTCAGTAGAGACGGATGGGATGAATGTCCTCTCAGAAGTTACTTTCTCTCGTTTTTGGCTATAGACACTGCTCTAGCTGGAAAACCCTTCATGAAACAATTTTACATGTGATGTGGGGCCACACAGCTTCAGTGAGCAGCCGTACAACTGGAATGAGAAATTAAGATATCACATGTGGGCAAGTATGGTGCAAGTGTCTTAACATTAAGTATTTGCAGGACAAATATCATCCTGGCAAGCTCACAATTTTTGCATCTATTACTACTAAGCAAAAGTACATGAAAAATAATTTCACCAGAAAATGATAAGTAATGCCGGGACAATTCTTAAATGAGATATTTTTCAGCAATACAAGCAGATAGCAATGTTAATTTGCCAATTTGTAACATTTTCTCAAATTTCTCATAATAAATGAAGTCTAAAAATTAGGTTTGTGCAGTAAAAGAGAGATTTTGCTTTGACAAACTAAATGAAATGTTTCAACTTTTCTGCTTTTCAAGTGTGTTTGTTTTGAAATTGTCTTTCTATTAGCGTGATAAAAAATAGTAAAATTTTATCTCAACTAGATGGAAGCTTTAGTCTGCATTTGGATAAACCAGATAATTAAATATATAATTTGGAATGATTTTAAAGAATCATTTTAAATCAGTAATTTTAAAAGTTTTCAATCATTCCAGAGCACTCAAACTACTGAACAGTGAAACAGTAAAAAAATAGGATATCTATTGTTTTCATAATTCCACCACTGAGTACCAGCACATCTTGCATTTTTAGTTAAATATTTTTTATGCACTATTTTGGTCTCATATTTTCAGATAAATATTTGTAGTGATGACTGCATACTGTACACTCAAATTGTAATTACTTCCAACAGCCATAGGTAGCTGATTATGATTCATGTGCCATATGTCTCAAGGAAACCTAAGGAGAAAAGTATTAAAACACATTTGCCCTTAATTATAGTTTCTAGCTGGGATGGTGACATAATTGTGATTTCTGGCAATACAGTGTGAAAAGAAAGTGGAGATGTAATTTACATGCATGTGAATCAGCATGTAAAAGGAGGACTTCATCCATATATACAACTGTAACTTCATCATTTTTTTCCTTCCTCATGGGATTCTATAGTTCCCAAATAGCATGTTAACATTCTTCTGGCCACAGCTGAGAAGCAGCAAAAGAACCATGATTTCAAATGTCTGATTTCTCTATTTGTTTCCCCAGTATCTGACAATTGAGAAGCACTGACAACTTACCTAAATCGTTCTTACGCACTTACTTGAAACCTCAGGTGACAGGGGCTTTTTCTTATCTCTAAATGGGTATTCACCTGAAATTCTGAACTAACCAAAATCACAGCCCTAAAAAGTTAATGTGTATAATTGTATGATTATTTAAATTCTTATTTTTCTTGCTTCCTGTATGTCTTGACAGAAGAATGATGATCTGATGCAAATGAAGATTACTACCTATTTCTACTTAGGTAAAAAACAGTATTCATTATTAAAGAAGAAAAAAAAATAAAAATCATTTAATCTAAAAAGAAATCTGATCTTTTTTTAACAAGGTGGCAAAGTCAGTATGAGAAAACAAGAAGTTTTCTTCTTGTGAGAAAGGTGCCAAAAGGGTATTCGACACCACAGCATGTCATGCCCAGTATATAAACTGCCCCCAGTTTTTAATCAGCATGACTGTCATCCCTGAACTCCACCACCACAGCATAAAGCAGTTTAGTTGATGATAAAGGAGCTCAAAGGAAGAGATGAATATTGCACAGTGATTGCACAGTTCTCCAAGGTAATTTTTTTTTTCTTCAATTAAAAAAGGGGGGGATTCCCTTTGCCTTTTTTGGTATTGCCATATAAAAACACTTTGTCCCTTAAAAGCTCACAGCTGTTTTCTGCTACTGCTGCTCATGCAATGCACCCTGGTGCATATCGCTTATGCCAAGGTCAGGAAATGCTCAAATGACACACAGGATAATCTAGCAGAAATCAGTTCCATGGTGTAGGAGTAATATATCATTGTATGTCATACATCAATTCATGTTGGTTATTGAATTGCAATGAAACTAATATGGACTTAAGCAAGACTGAACAAACAAGATCATTATGTAGTTAGAAAGATCATCAGAAACTCATTTTGCATTGTTAAAATTATTGAATTAGAATTATTAAAACTGCTGGCAAAATCCAATCCCTTTATCAGGGTAGATTGTCAGCAGACTTCCAGCAGTCATTCAGAAACTTGGAATCATGCAGCAGCTTTAAAAGTGAAACAGGTTTTATCTATTCCTTCACATCAAAACCTTGTGTATTTGCTAACTCAGTACTAATGAAGCACTGCAGCGAAAATCGTTGTGCTGTGCTACCTGGAAGTTTTTAATATCAAAGATGAATGAGATGCTTTCTGGAAATATTTTTTTGGTTTTGTTTTTGGTTTTGTTTCGGGTTTGGGGTTTTTGGTTTGTTGTTTTTCCTTAGCAAAACGAAATGAGATTTTCATTTTTTTTTATTTAATATTATAGTAGAGCAATAATCATCTAGCACACATACATTTTTATAATTGCTCTGCGTATCCAGAGCTTTGAAGTTAGTCCACATAAATATCTCTGAAATTTAACAAATACTGCTTTTGATTTTCACCCAGAGCAAAACAAACAACTTTATTCTCTAGCGTGAATTGATTCTGAGTTGTGTTTCATGCTAGAAAAATCTCAGAAACAAAAATTCATATCCAGCTGCTCTCTCTGTAGTGCAGAAATTCAAAAAAAGAAAATAGAAACAATCTGTAATTCAGAATTTATTGGCAATTTGATAGTGCACTTATCTGCAACAACACAACATAAACAATCAGAACACAGAGCTGTTCAGTCTGGAGCCTTAAGAAAAGGATGTTTGAGAATGTGTGAATATATTGAGGCTATAAAAAGAGCAGCAAAAGCATTAAACTAAGTAGGACTAGAGTGAAGTTACCTTGGCAAAGGGAGTGAAGTCAGACAACTCTTTTTGTGAGTAAAGCACCTGGTGCTGGAAGGATGAAGGGAAAAATTCTGAGCATAGCAGGAAAACAATGCAATTGTATCTTCTTTTTTAAATAAAGCTTCTGTTTTTAAACCAGAGTAAATACCTCATCTATAATTCTTCGAGAATTTCTTCTAAAGTAAAGCTGTGCTCTGAATTTCCCAGGAGATGGAGCCTAGCCACATTACCCTTTTTAAACAGATGTGCTTTGTAAATATACTTACTATGGCACTTTAACTACATCGTTGGGTGGCTGTGGAGATGAGGCCAGCTGTGTCTCCTCACTGGTTTAGTTCTCCAAACAGATGTCCCCCCTCATGACAAGGCAGAGTTTTGCAAATCACCACCTTTAAGAACTGCCACCATGGAAAAACATCAAGACATCCATCATCATAACATTTTCTTTTCCCACCTGAAAGTGAAATTGTACTAGGAACTAACAGTTACAGGAGGAATGCTCCTCACATCTACTCTAGGCTGAACTATGGAAAGCTTGACTTTAACCCACCTTGCAATCATGCAAAGCCAGGTTGGACAGGGCTTTGAGCAATCTGCTCTAGTGGAAAGTGACCCTGACCATGGCAGGGGGGTTGGAACTGGATAGTCTTTAAAGTTCCTTCCAACCCAAACCATTCTAAGATTATGTAAGTGTGGCATATTGTTATTCAAGGAAAACCCTAATGCTGGGGCTGCTTCTATTTGTTCAGCTGTAGAAGGACTGACATGCCAAGCTAGATTCAGGCCAACATAAGAGAAAAAGTGGGCTGCAATTTACTTAAAGGAACAGCAGCAGCACTGAGGAAATCCTAATGTCCTCCCCATTCCTCTGCTAAAAGCATAATCTAACCTAGAATCATCTCAGGTATGTAGCTACAGTTTTGGTGAGTTTTAAAGAGCAACAGGACTTTGAACTGGAGGATGTCTCACATCAGTCCAGGCTACAGCAGAAATGGAGCTCTTGAGAGATATTACACCAGCTTGCTTCTCCTGCCTGGGACTGGGGGAGAAAGATGGTGTGTTGCTATCTTGTTGCGGTTTAAACCCAGTCAGCCATAAATCAGCCACTCAGTCTCTCTCTCACTCCCCCCCTTTTCTTCGCCCAGCTCCTGGAGGGATGGGAAGGAGAATCGAAAGAATGTAATTCCCATGGGTTGAGATAAGAACAGTTCAGTAACTAAGGTATAACACAAATCACTACTGCTACCACCAATAATAATAATGATAAAGGAAATAACAAGGGAAGAGAATACAACACCTTACCACCTACCAACCGATAATACCCAGTCTGACCAAGCACCAACCGTTACCTAGTCCAACCCCACAGTGAACTAGCCCTTCCAGGTAACTCTCAGTTACATCCTGGGCACGATGTGCTGTGGTATGGAATTCTACTTTGGTCAGTTTGGGTCAGGTGTCCTGTCTCTGTTTCCTCCCGGCTTCCCCTCCTCCCTGGCAGAGCATGAGACTCAGAAAGTCCTTGGTCAGACTAAACATTTGAACAGTAACTAAATCATTGGTGTTATCAGCATTGTTCCCAGGCCGAAAGTCAAAAACACAGTGCTGCACCAGCTACTAAGAAGGAGAAAAAAATGACTGCTACTGCTGAACCCAGGACATATCTTCATACTGCACCTTTATTACAGCCTTATCCAACTTCCTCTAAATTACTCATGAGTTCCAGCTGGCCAAGATTTAAGGGCAGCCTAAAAAAAAAATTAAAAAAAAATAAAAGATATCTGCGTGGCAAGATGAGTGCCTCTTTGAGAAACTGCCCATGGGTTTTTCTTTGGTCTAATCCTTCTTGCTGTGTTTGGCACCATCCACTGCAGAAAAAAAACACTGATCCCAGATACATCTCTTTTCTCCCCTACCATCCCACAGGACCTCCAACAACAACCTGTGAAAGGTGCTGGCAGATAAAGAAATGCTCTATTTACTGACATAAGCCTTTAGAAAGGATCAAAGCCAGTAAACAATTAGCAAGCTATCATGTACCTACAAATGTACAAGAAAAGTGTCATCTGGCAAAACCAGGAATGCTAACACCTACTGCCACAAACACCCTGTCATGCTGACACATGGTTGAATTCACTAAATGAAACAGGTAATTATTATAAATGAGAAATGGCACTTGCCAGTGTCCTCATCCCGCTGAATAAATGAAATTTGTTTACTCTGGTTTCTTTTCAGATGTTTAACAAAGATGATACAGAGGTAAAAGAGTCCTTGTAATTTAGTAGATTCCTGGCACTAAGTCTCCTTTTACTGGATTTTCTTTAATTAACTCTAATTTTTCTTAGCAAATTTTAACTTCTTCACTTTAGAAACTCTTCCAAATTATTTAACATAAATTTTACTTCTTATTCTTGAATAATCAAACCCTCATGCTTCCTCCACAAGGGTTTACATGGAGATCAGCAGTGGTCTCTGTCCTCCAAATACTCTTCTTCATCCAGTGATAGAGAAAGGACACTTAATCATGCTGTTTTCTTAGCCTGAGAACTGTTACAGAGTCTTTCTTTTAAGAAAATCTTGTAAATAGTGCAGAATTATTACCTTCTTGGCTAGAATTTAAAAAAGTCGTCTACTCTGAAAAGGCTGAGCACAAAAATTATGCCAAAGGTACAAGAGATAATTTTTAACTATTCTGATTCCAGCTGCCTTTCCACTCTGAATTGTTCTTTGAACATGAGTCCATCCAAACTCCCTTTCACAACAGTTTCAGCCACTCTTTTATTTTTCTTGATTTCACTGTCAGCTTCATGCTGTGGTGCGTCTCAGCCCAAGCATGATGAACTCCACCAGTCTCCTCTCCCCTGGTCTGCAGTGTCGTTCCCAGCTGTACATAATTTCCTACGTCATCTCAGACTTTCTTACCATGTCAGCAAACAGATTTCATCTGGCCTAGTGCAGATTTTCCTGCTGGAACACAGAAGCAGGTTTCCAGTGCAAGGACCATCTGGCTCTGCTCTGGTACTGGCAGGTTTGACAATGACTAAGCTATAAATAACTACATTTTGGAAGAGTTTAAAAAAAAAAAAGAAAAAGAAAAAAGAGAAAACAGGCATTCTAGGCAATTCTAGGCATAGGGAACTTTACCCCATTAGGAAGTAGACTCAATTCAGTAGGCCAGGTCTACTGGGGGCTGGTGGAGCTGCTGTTCTGGTAGGAGGTTTGCCAGACTGGTGAAGGAGGCTTCATACTAGATGTGTTGGGGGAGGGGGGCATCATTCCATCCCAACACACCCAGTCAGTTGCCACTATCTATAATAAATGCTTGGAGCAACATAAAGATATCCCAGCCACTCCAGCCAATGAGCCGGATTCATTTGGAGCTGGGCTCAGATGCCTCTATACAAATGCCCGTAGCATGGGGAACAAACAAGAGGAATTAGAGATGTGTGCACATTTACGGCGGTATGATATAATAGGCATCACAGAAACATGGTGGGATGGCTCCTATGGCTGGAGTGTTGGAATGGAAGGTTACAGGCTCTTTAGAAAAGACAGACCCGGCAGGCGGGGAGGGGGAGTTGCCCTTTATGTTAGGGATAGGCTGGAGAGTATGGAACTCTGTCTGGGGACAGGTGAGCAGTCCACAGAGAGTTTGTGGGTCAGGGTTAAAGGGAATGTAGCTATGGGAGACATTACTGTGGGGATCTGTTACAGACCGCCTGATCAAGGAGAACCTGCGGATGAAGCGCTCTGGAGACAAATAGGAGCAGCCTCACATTCACAGGCCCTTGTTCACATGGGGGACTTCAACCACCCTGACATCTGTTGGAGGGACGGTACTGCCTGGCACAATCAATCCAGGAGGTTCCTTGATTGTGTAGAAGACAACTTCCTTCTGCAAGTAATAGAGGAGCTGACGAGGAGAGGTGCCATGCTTGACCTCGTGCTCACCAACAGGGAAGGGCTGGTTGGAAATGTGACTCTCCAGGGCAGCCTTGGATGCAGCGATCATGAGATGGTTGAATTGGAGATCCTCAGGACAGTGAGAAGAGTGTGCAGCAAGCTCACTGCCCTGGACTTCAAGGGAGCAGACTTTGACCTCTTCAAGAACCTGCTTAGTAAGGCACAGAGGTGAGACTGACTGGTCTGTAATTCCCTGGGTCATCCATTTTCCCCTTCTTGAAAATGGGGGTTATATTTCCCTTTTTCCAGTCACCTGAACGTGAGCAAGTCCATGGGTCCTGATGAAATCCATCTGCGGGTCCTGAACGAGCTGGCAAATGAAGTCGCTAAGCCCCTGGCCATCGTATTTGAAAAAACGTGGCAGTCAGGTGAAGTTCCCGACGACTGGAAAAGGGAAATATAACCCCCATTTTCAAGAAGGGGAAAATGGATGACCGGGGAATTACAGAGCAGTCAGTCTCACCCCTGAGCCTGGCAATATCTTGGAGCAGATTCTCCTGGAAGGCATGCTAAGGCACATGAAAATCAACAAGGTGCTTGGTGACAGCCAGCATGACTTCAGTAAGGGGAAATCCTGCCTGACCAATTTGGTGGCCTTCTATGATGGGGCTACAGAACTGATGGACAGGGGTAGAGCAGTTGATGTCATCTCCCTGAACTTGTGCAAAGCTTTGCATCAATTTGATGGATGGACCACTCGGTGGATAAAGAACTGGCTGGATGGCCGAACACAAAGAGTTGTGGTCAATGGCTCAATGTCCAGCTGGAGACCAGTAACGAGTGGTGTCCCTCAGGGATCGGTGTTGCGACCGGTCTTGTTCAACATCTTTGTTGGCGACATGGACAGTGGGATTGAGTGCACCCTCAGCAAGGTTCTTTTTTAACTGTTCAAACTTCATCATCATCTCAAAGGGCATAATTTCCTTTTGGTAGGAATATTTTGAATACAAGTAAAGGACATTTGAAGACAGGATGAGTGCTGGGGTTGTTCAGACTGGAGAAGAGAAGGCTCCAGGGTGACCTTAGAACAGCCTTCCAGTGCCTAAAAAGTCTGAGAAGAAAGCTGGAGAGGTATGTTCTACAAGGGCTTGTGGGGATAGGATAACGGGAAATGGCTTTAAGCTGAAAGAAGGCAGATTTAGATTAGACATTAGAAAGAAGTTCTTTCCTGTGAGGGTGGTGATGTGCTGGCACAGGTTGCCCAGAGAAGCTGTGGCTGCCCCATCCCTTGCAGTGTTCAAGGCTAGGCTGGACAAGGCTTGGAGCAACCTGGTCTAGTGAAAGGTGTCCCTGCTCATGGCAGGGGGTTGGAACTGGATGAGCTTTAAGGTCCCCTCCAACACAAACCGTTCTGTCGTTCTATGTGAACTGAAGAATAGGAAGGGGCATAGCTGATGACAAATTCTGAAAACTGAGCTCAGGGTGACATGGAATCCTCTGGTGCAGGAGCCTGGGCTCAGTGGCCATCTTGTTCTAGCAACCTTCTGGTGGCGTGGGAGTAGGTCCACAATTTATCTCTTTTAGGTTTTGCTATTGTAAAATTAAACATCTATTTTAAGCCATACACTCTTCCAGCAGTCAGTGGAGAGAGATGGGCATCTCCTAGAGGCAACTCAACATGTTTGGAGGTAAGTTTTTCTAAGATACAAGAGTGTCCTGGGTTCAGCAGTAGCAGTCATGTTTCTCCTTCGTGGTAGCTGGTGCAGTGCAGTGTTTTGACTTCCAGCCTGGGAACAGTGCTGGTGATATTGATGTTTTTGTTTGTTGCTAAGTGATGTTTACCCTGACCAAGGATTTTTTGAGGCTCATGCTCTGCCAGGGAGGAGGGGAAGCCGGGAGGAAGCAGACACGGGGTGCCTGACCCAGGCTAGCCAAAGAGGTATTCCATACCACAGCACGTCATGCCTGGGGTGGGGGGTAACTGGGAGTTACCTGGAAGGACACGGGCTTCTGGGTGGGACTCGTTTCTTGGCCGGTGGTATCGTATTCTCTTCCCCTGTTATTTTCCCTTATCATTGTTGTCGTTGGTAGTAGCGGTGGTGATTTGTATTGTACATTGGTTGCTGGACTGTTCTTGTCTCAACCCGTAGGAGTTGCACTCTTTTGATCCTCCTCCCTGTTCCTCCGGGAGCGGGGAAGGGGAGAGCCCCAGGGGGGGCCCTTGATTGCTGTCAGCCCGGCACCACTCACTGGGAGTGAGTGAACAAGTTGCCTGACTGGGTTTAAACCATGACAAAGAGATAAATAACCATGGAGGAAATTTGAGCTAGATACACTAAAAGAGGTGATTCCTTCTAGTCCAATGCAAACTTATTGGTGTGTCTGTTTTTTTGGATAGTCTTTTAGCACAGAAATGTCAGTGATTCTCTGTAATTTGAACCAGTTAATACATCCAAGTGATATAAAATCCTGCTTGCATCAATCTGCCACAGAATTGACATGGTATACCTCATCTTTACTTCTGCATTAATGACCCAAACGTTAAGAAAATATATCCGTATTCTGCATAATGAGAAACTAAAATGTTTTATAAACATATAGCAAGGTAAATACAGAGTCATTTTCGTAACTATAATATATAGCTTACAATCTTGTATTCAACTTACTCTTGACTTTGATGCCAGCAATACATGTGGTTGACAGGGAAAGCAGATCGTGAATGCTTGACTGACACATTAAATGTTATGGGTCTGTAATTGCAGGCAACATGACAACACAACCATCAGAAAAGGCCCTGGTATTTATTTGCCTCATATCCCTAGGTGCTTGGCTTTCAAGCATGCTTGGATCCAAGCAACAAGAATATTAACACCCCTAAAGCCAAAAATAGGTCCAACATCCCAGTTAAAATAAACTGCAGATAATCTCTTGTGTTTAAAATTATGGAGTGCAGCCTAGTGAAATCAAAGCAAACTGTGATGGGGACTCCTGTGCCTCTTGGATGTGGGCTTGATGTTTTTTCAGGTGCTGCTGCATTATCCTATTTCTTTAATTTGAATGTTGTCTCTTTGCAGGGATGTTACCTTGCACAAATCCTTTTGCAAGTCTTTTTTGGTGAAATAAATCTGTGTTTTTTTTCATGTTGGTCCATACATACATCGAACACTTTTTGTTCTGATCCCCCAGTCCATTCCTTTTCTCACAACGTTTCTTGTACAAGGTTTTGATAGCATTCCTAGCTCTGATCTTCTCTGAAATTCATGTGGTGGATTTCAGACCATGCAATAGACATTTGAGTGTCACAGGATTGTTAATCCTTTCAGGACTGTTGATCTCTTTGACTCCAAGAGCCCATGTTCTTTCTCCTTGATAAAGTCCCTCACTCAGCACATTCACAGTCTAAAAAGAGGGGGTTTTGTGTGCATGTCTCTGATTTACTTGGGGATGCACAGATTAATACCTAGAAATGAAACAATTAGAAATGAGTAAATTTATCTTAGTTGTTAGAAACATGAGCAACAACACACTTATGGGATGTCTTGGGTATTTGCAGCTGCTGCATGTGCCTAGTGAGGAAACAACCTGAATCCTCCTGTACCAGCTGCTTTGCCTCATGGGAGTTTGAACCTTACAGAGACACCCCACCTCAGTATCGTTAGCATTTTGTACCTTTGATAGGCTATTTCAATGTCCCTATTAGCCATTCTGTGTCTCACAACAATTGAGGGACCACAAGTGAATGTGCTAATAAGAAATAATACTAACAATACAGCTCCTTGGAAGAAGCTGTGAGCAGGAGTGTGGCTTCCTAGTTTCTTTTTCTTTAAGTCTGAACATATAAAAAGTATTTTCAAAGCTTTGTTACTTGATTGTTACAGTTTCTGCATTTATTCCTAACCATAACGTTTAGAATTTAGATTTCATAAAGAACAGAGACATCCATGATAATGTTTCCAGGAGATATATGTAAATCAAAAGATTTTGAAAAAAGATCAAAGAAATTAAATGAGAAACAACCAAGTGGAAGATTCATGGTAGGGTATTTTAGTGTTGTTCTCCCAGAGACTCCTGAGGCTCCTGAATAGGGAGCTTGGGTAGACATGTGTCCTGGGTTCAGCAGTAGCAGCCATTTTTTCTCCTTCTTAGTAGCTGGTGCAGTGCTGTGGTTTTGACTTTTGGCCTGGGAACAGAGCTGATAACACCGATGTTTTTAGTTACTGCTCAAATGTTTAGTCTGACCAAGGACTTTGTGAGCCTCATGCTCTGCCAGGGAGGAGGGGAAGCGTGGAGGAAGCAGAGACAGGACACCTGACCCAAACTAGCCAAAGAGGTATTCCATACCACAGCACGTCATGCCCAGGATATAAACTGGGAGTTACCTGGAAGGGCTAGTTCACTGCTCAGTCAGGCTGCATATCGACGGGTGGTATTGTATTCTCTTCCCTTGTTATTTCCCATGTCATTATTATTATTATTGGTGGTAGCAGTACTGATTTGTGTTATACCTTAGTTACTGGACTGGTCTTATCTCAACCCGTGGGAGTTACATTCTTTCAATTCTCTTTCCTGCCCCTCTTGGGGGGGGGGAGAGAGGAAGAAAAGGAGGGGAGTGAGCCAGACGGCTGCTGATTTACAGCTTGAAAATCTGGAAAGGGGTGCAACAAGAAAGCTCACTGTGTAGAAGGTGCGTGGGTCTTTCTCTGCTCTGTGCCTTATTTTTGTCCTCACTTGAGGAAACCTTAAACATAGTCCTGGTGACACAGAAAGAAACTGCAGCAACCGTGTCCTGCTCCTCCTATTCCTCATTGTGCCCAGGGAGACAGGAGCCAAGCAGTGAGCTGTGTTGATGGTTCTCTCCAGCAAGACAGGCACAGTGAAAGGAGTTTACAATTGAGTTTGCAGTTTGGAGAATTTATCCAAAGAAAGACAGACTGGAGAGAAGGAGCTGTGCTCGCTCATGCAGCTTGTTGCAGCAAACCAGCCTGTGCAAAGCCAAATCTGGCTGGATAACTGGACTTCCGCAGGCATGGGTTGAACTACAAGGAATTGTCATTGCAATCTGAAAAGACTTTTTCTCTCTGAAAAGTCATCAAGGTAATGGAAGGGTTTGGCCTTTAACAAAGATGCTAAAGTAATCACCTTGACAACTGAAACTGATAGTGTTGATATCATCAGCTAATTCAGCTTGAGGAAGTGATGTGCAAATTTCATGCCCTGCACCACAGATGTGACAAGTATGTGATGGGTTTGGCTGCAGGATGTCTGGAGCCTTAAGTTTCACCCAGCCAAAAGTTAGCAAGCCCTAAACTCATCTAGGCTGTGATTTTGGAAGAAGTGTGATAGAACTAGGTGCTCAAACATGTGAAACTTCAAGTGATATGGCTTCACAGGGTCTAATCAAGAGTGTCTTAAGGTATTTCTCCTTTGTATTGTAATGCAGTGCAGAGCCACCATTGACTCAGGGGAGTTTAATTTGTCTCTATTATATATGTATGTGTTTCACTCACAAATATCCTTTATGAAAAGAGCTGTAAATGACTTTTTATGAAAAACATGCACTCGCATATTATTTCTTTTTGTGTCTAAGAAAAATGAGCCTTTTCATTTAATTTGCTCCAATTTCTCCTTTCAGTCCTCCCGATTACAGACCTGTAGACTGCAATTACTGTATGTTTTATCTGCTCTCACAAAAGGGTAGAAGAAATCGGTAGCACAAGTGTCAGCAGTACTGGTGTGGGGTAATGCAAAGCTCTACCCTCAGCCATCAGAAGTATATTATTAGTTCAACCACTTCTAATTTTTTGGTGACTGCAAGAGGGGCATGTACCTGGACCAGTTTTGAATTAGTATCATTTTCAAAATACAAACACTCCTGCTATGATAGCCAACACACACATGATTTGGGTCTACTTTCTGGCTTTTCACATCCACCTGCTGACTGAACCATGCGTGATCATAGAATTATAGAATAGTTAGGGTTGGAAAGGACCTTAAGATCATCTAGTTCCAACCCCCCTGCCATGGGCACGGACACCTCACACTAAACCATGTCACCCAAGGATTTGTCCAACTGGTCTTGAACACTGCCGGGGATGGAGCATTCAAAACCTCCCTGGGCAACCCTTTCCAGTGCCTCACCACCCTAACAGGAAAGAATTTCCTCCTTATATCCAATCTAAACTTCCCCTGTTTAAGATTTAACCCGTTACCCCTTGTCCTGTCACTACATTCCCTAATGAAGAGTCCCTCCCCAGCATCCCTATAGGCCGCCTTCCAGTATCTGATGAGTAAAAGTAGTAATTCTCAATGTAACAATCCTCTTTGGCCCTGGTGTGCTTAGTTGGCTGGTTGCTTGGAAGTTTTTTCTGCCCCTTAGAACAGTCTGTCATCTGGCCCAGCTCACTCTTGCTCTATAGGGATTATTTGAGCATGGTGAGTTTCGTTCTGCTGAGACGACTCTTCTTAAAACCCCAGAAATGAGAGTGATTCAAGGCCATATAGCCAGTGTCCAGTAACCTACAGGACATCGCAGTATTTTTCTCATGTTACTTTCAGGTTCATGCACAGATGGTGGTGCTGTAACAGCCCTAATTTGTCTTTGAAACTTCTAGGGTAAACCCAGAAACTCAACCTTTTACGCCAAGTAAACTTGGAAAAGGATTATTGCACACTTAAATTTCAGCTATTGACCTAGGCTTGCCATGTCAATAGACCAGAGATATTACACAGCACTGGCAATAAAAGGAGAAAAAAAAAACAGTTGTTTAAACTTCATACCAGCTTTCTGTTGTGCTACCCAGGAAGACCTTGGCAGCTACCAAATTGTCAAATGTGGGGTGTTTTAGTGTCAAGATAGTAACTTACTAGGAAGAAACCAAATGAAACAAAGCCAAGAATGCTGTCTATGCTTAAAGACCTAAGGCGGTAAACAACATCCCAGCCATTTAATTGGAGCAGCTGAATGTCTCTGTACCAGCAGAGTCCTGCCCAAGCTCCTAGCAATCCTTTTAGACCAGGTAGGCACAGAAAGTGAGTGCACTGAAGGTCAAGGTTTTATGTGTGTCTCATAAACCCCTGACTAATAAAAAGTTGGGACTTTTGCAACTGGGACCATGAAAGCCTTTATGAAAAGCTGCATTGTTATTGACAAGATTTCAGAAGTCCTACCTTCAGTGCAATTTCCCACTTGAGCCATCTGGCCTTCACTGAAAGGTAGGAGAGGAAGGGATAGAGCAAATTGGGGGACAGTAGGCAGACAGTAGACTGGGAAGGAGAGAAAGCAAAAGAAAGGAATTACTGGTAAGGTTTTCAGGAATTCATGTGGTCCTGTCATGGTACTAATGCACAGGTTAGTGAAGAGAGGAGGCATGATGGGAAACTGGCTGAAAGCCTCTATTTCAGAAATAAAAAGAACGAGCAGTTCTAGAGGGGAAAGATGGCATGGTATAAAGAGTTCACAGGGAGGACCTCTGAAGTCCTCATTGTCAGGAGAAACCTTGCAAAGAAGCTTGACTGAAAAAGAGGGTTTGCTACATTAGCCATGCCCAAAGCAGAATGGCTTGGAAGAGAATCATCGTTTCATGGGAAATTGATAAAAAAATAAGGCTCATCAATTTTCCTCGGGGCTTTTTTTGTTTTGTTTTGTTGTGGTTTTGTTGGGTTTTTTTTGCTACCAGGAAACCTATAGACTAAATTAGGATTCTTTTTTCCATTTCCATTTTTCACCTCAAATTTTTCCCTTATTTCCTCTTCATTCTTATTTCATCTTGTTAAAGGGATACAATAGGAAATGAAAAACAGGGAATATAGAAGAAAGAAGAGGTTATATTTTTTTAATATGATTGCCTTCTGTCTTCATCATGTGAACTATATTTTCCATATACATTTCTTAAAGGTCTTTGGTGTAACAAATAAATAATAATGATCTGAAGCTTTGTGGCCTGTTCAATTCTTAACATAGGCCTTGGCTTTGCTAAGAGGGGTTTTTTTGCAGTAATATGTGCAGTATTCTAGATGAAGATGGTAGTGAAAGGAGCTCCCTCAGAATCCCTCAGTGTCAATGTGACCCATCTGTAAGACACACACAGGAAGAGAAACTTGGGTCCAGCTTTGTAAGAACTGGTTAAGAACCTCTCACTGGATAAAAGCAGAAAACCCTGCCACAATCACTCCTAGGAGGTAATTTAAGTTAACTAGGCAATTTTGGCCAGTATTCAAGCAGGAAGGGATGTGAGCCCTCTCAACCTTTCTTTGAAGTCACAGATATATATGGGCATACGGAGAACATCTTTGATAGGCTCCCAGCTTCTGAATATTGAAGTTTCTGTAATCACATTTTAAAACCTTTTTGATAATAATCATCCCATCAAAGTGTCTTTTTATGGCTTTTCATGTCAGGCTGGGTCAGCAGCATCATGCTGTGGTATGTAGCATGGCATTAAATCAGAGAGTGGTGTATCTTAACTGCAGAGATCAAATATTAAGCAGGGGAAAGAAAAATATGGTGCTGCACTGTACAGATCCTTTTACTTGTATGTATATATTTATTGCTCAAGCTGTCCAGCCTTCTCTCCTGATTCCTACCATGTTCTCCCCTGATGAGTGCTGTTGCAGACAAATGGCAAGGCCTTTAGAAAGCCAAAATTTTAACAATAAAAAAAATCAGGATAACTTGCAGAAAAAAACCCATATATGCTCCTGGCCACACAGCAGGAAGTGCTGCTAAGGGTTAGTGCTTCAATAAGCCTTTACTTTCTCCTCAAAGACAAGGAGTTAACACAGGCTTGTGGCCAGGAGGGACTGCAGGACAGACCCCCGTGGTCTGGGCTCTCATGGTTTTTGAGGAGATGGAACCATCTGGATATTCACTAAAGTGTCTTTTCACAGCTGATCAGTCAAAATTTCAATAGCTGTGCCTGTTTTACTTATCTCTGAAGAAATATAATGGTTTTCACCTCTCTGGGCTTTCATCATTGTTAGTGTCGCATTTTCTTTTATTTGCAAATTTAATGTTCTGAAACTGTTTCTAATTTTCTTTATTTCTTCTCCATCTGTCCCTGTCTTCATGGTATTGACTTTCTTCTCTCTCCTCTGTAACATGTCAACTTTTTTTCTTGTGTTTCTGTGCTCCTGATAAGAACAATTACCTCAGTGTGAATAAAGCAAATTTCAGCAAATAAATCCATGCTATATCAAGCATGCTGAACCCAAGGAACCAGCTGGGATAAAGCCAGGTGCAGTCTTAGCTTTATTGAACCCTTTCTGTGTTCTGCTCAGAGAGCTGTTTTCTCTGTTCACCTCCTAAAGCAAAACAAAAGGGCTTCTTTACCTTGTTTGCAACACTGGATGGGGAGCAATCCTGAGACTTTCAGATCTGGACCAGGCTGGTTTGCTCAACAGCAAACAGTGGAAACACAGAGCTAGGAAAACACGTTCCCAGTCCTTAAATAGTATCCCCACAGTGCTGGAATTGCAGGATTCACCTCTGTTCCATGGCTTGATCCTTCAGAGAAACAAGATTCCTTACACTTTCAATTTCTCATTTTCTCCCTCTTCATCCAAGCTGACACTAATGTACTAGTGCTCAGAGCAGGGGGAAGTTGTTGTTGCCTCTACAGACAGAGCCTGCAGCTTGGTCACAGCTGTGTGAAAGATGCATTACACTAATGGAATTTTCTTGTTTTTTATTTCAGATTGGGTAAATCCACAGTAGGGCTGCATGTGATTTCTAATCCATTAGTCACTTCTTGCCCCTGTTGGAAAATGACAAGTTATGTTCTCCATCTCCCATCTCCATTAACTCTCTCTTCCAGCTTAAGCTGGTTCCAACTTTGGGATTTTTTAGCTACAGCTGTAATTTTCATCTCTACTTGCCCTGATCCTGGTGCTTCTTGTGCCCGCTCCAGATGGAGCAACACTTGAGGGACAAATGCAAAAGGGCTTTGTGGTCAGGACTGTATGTCATGGCCATTGGAAAGAGCAGGAACTCACCTTGAGTATCCTTACTCCTAGTTTTACAAGTGCAGAAAGTATGGCAGCACACAAAATCCTCTAAGGGGTTGGTTGCAACCCAGTTGGTTCAGAACTGGTCCAGAATCTCCCACTGAAGGCTCGCTGCATCCCAGGCATTTGGCCTTTTGTGTCCAATCTCAGTATGAGAAATTTAAAATTGTTACATCTTCCATTTGCAAATACACCTAAATGTCAATGAAATGACAACTGGATAAATTTGCATTGCTTTACTCCAGCTTTACACTGCTATAGTCTTTGAAATCCAACAGAGTGGTTCAGAGATGAGTGTAATTTATATTACATAGGATTGCCTTTAGCAGTAAGGGTTAGAATTGTGATTGTTCTCAGTGTGCTTTTTGCTACCAAGTACTGCCAAGTGCTAATGTCATCACTGGAGAAGTCACCAAGAGTTCAGTGTTGCCAAGAATGTCATGCTTTGTTTTTTGGCACTAGCAGCACAACAACATCACTTAAATTTAATTCTCTTGAAAAGAAAAAGTCAACTATGCTTCTCAGTACAAGATTTCAGGCATGTTTGTTAGTCAATAATTACTCTTAAACCACCATGGCCCTTGCAAAATAGTCTTGTTCCTCACAGATAGCAATCTGTTACAGGAGTGATTACATTATGCTTTCAATAAGAGAGCTCACAAATTGATTTGTTTTCTATTAACCAGTCAAAAACTCAATGCATCTTAAAGCTTGGCTACATGAAGGATAAAAAAGTGCTGGGCAATTCCCTCTTCTAGCCTCTAAAAAATTAGCTGTTACAGTTTTAACAGCAAACTGTTACTCAGGTTCTCCCATACGTGGTTTTCCTATTTCACTGCTACCTACTTCATGTCTTTTGAGGTCATTTCATGCTTCACCATACCCTCTTTCCCATAGTCAATGACAAGACATGCCAAAACATGCATTTTCCCTTCACGTCAGTAAAAAAACCCCAACATCAAAGGAACACAGGCCCAGCAGGAAGTTAATAGATACACATAATTTAGTTGTGTAAGTATTTCCTCTGTCCACAGCACAAAAAAAAGTGAATGTATCAGATGGCTGCTAGAAGGAGGAGGCCCCTGCGACCAATGAAGATGCAACTCTGATCCATTTGTTCCCTGCTGGGAAGCACCAGCAGCTCTGGCTTTTCCTGCAGATGCAGCCTTTGGTCTGGTCCTGCTGTGGGGGAACACACACGTTTAACTTTCGGGCAGTATAAGAGCAAGTGAAGGAAGGTCTGTCTCCCAGTTCAGATGTGCAGGCTGTCGGGCAGAGCAAGATCCTGGTTTCCAGTCCCTTGTCTTAGAGCTGCTCCTGTGCTTTCTGCAAGGCTGTCTATCATCTGCAACAGCACTAAGAGCAGTTTTTGCAAGCTGTCTTCAACATATAGACTGGATGCTCTCTGCTTTTTCCAGCTCTGATTCCTAGGATATTGTGTTATGTTTTTCTTTCTATTGCCTCTGCTCCTTTCAAGCTTCAACTTATTCTCTCCACAGTGGCCCACAAACAGCATCAGTCTCAAGAGGGAGAGGTCCCTCCCATGGTCTGGGGAGGCTGGGTTGTATCCCCTCCAGCAGAGGTGGGGTTTGAACTTCTAATCCATAAATTAGATGCTAAGCTTCTATGTGAAATGAATGTTGGCGGTATGTTACCTCCTGTGATATATAAGGAAAACATGACTGCAGCTCCATTTTAGAACAAGCACAGAAATTAAGGCTTAGGAAGAAGTTATATGCATGAGCTGAGCAGCAACTGGATATGTGTATTTTCCCACAACCCTGTCAGGATAAACCTCAGCTTTCGCTGGCAGAGGACTTAGCCTACTGGATGCCCTGATAGCTGTCCAACAAAGGCACTTTGCACCCAACACATGCAATTTTCTCTCTTGCAGTCAACATGGACAGCAGCTCTGGGTCCGGATTCACTCTAGGTCATCCACCTTACCAGAGCCACTATATAAAGTCAGATTTTTGAGTAGGGAGGGCAGACAAAGATAAGTGGGCTGCTGAAGTAACAGGACACCCTATAAACAAGTCCCAAAAGAATAAATTATCACCTGCAGATAGAGTTAGGACATGATGTGAAGACAGTTGGGTTCAAGGATAGAAGGATTCATTTCCAAAGTGTTTGGTCAGTAGCACTCACATATCTGGAAGAGTTCTTTATAATTACAGAAAAGCCAGGCTTTTGAAAAGAGCATTTGCCTCTTGAAAACTAACATGGCTTTGTCTCCTGAAAACTGCCTAGATGTAATTATTCACACAAAAAGTTGTACTGACAAGACTCTAAACACTACTTTTCATTTATTCAGGGTATGAATCTGGTGGTTACCTGATCCTATATTTATGGCATTTGACATCAGTAGCCAAAGTAGCTAGAATATATAATTAAACGTTCAAACATGGTATTGTTTAACAGCAATGCAAAACTTGGATTTATGTGCTAAGATATGTAGTTAAGGTAGAAGACTAAGAGAAACTGATACAGGTACCAATGAGTGATTAATTCCAGTTTATTTATATGCAAGGATTTATAATAAGTTCTTAGAATTAGTTGAAGATATGGTGATGATGGAAAATGAGATCAAATTAAACAGAATTCTACAAGCATGCCAGGTTGGTCAGTGCTTTGAGCAACCTAGTCTAGTGAAAGGTGTCCCTGCCCATGGCAGGGGGTTGGAACTAGATGGTGCTTAAAGTCCCTTCCAACACAAACTATTCTAGGATTATATGATTGTGTGATCTAAATTGTAGTGTTCCCATTAAACCTGCTGGAGCATGGACAGCTGTGAGTAAAGCAGGAATATCAAGAGGAAGAACTGAATTACTTTAAGGCTTTTTTTTCTCTAGAAAAGTAAATCAACACAACCATTGTGTTGACATACAGTAATACATCTGAAGAGACAGCAGAACATTGTGAAAGCATAATGCTTAAGGAAGAATATTTGTCCCATCTGACCATCACCAGTTAGGAGGAATGAAAATGACATCTAGCTACCAACATGACAGGGCTGTAAGGAAACCAGATTCAGTCTTATGATATGCAGAGACAACTAATTCCAGTGAAGATCACCCTGATGCCAGTAGAACAGGCCCAGGTGAGAGTTCATCTCTGTGCAGTTCTGAACAGGCTTACTGAAGGAACCAAAAAAAAAAAATGGTACTAGAACAATTGCTAAGGAGGGCTATAAAGGGCAGCAGGCACTGGTGATGTCATAAAAGAAGGTGAAGGATTTTTGTGCTAGTTAGGTTTAATAAAGAAAGGCTAAGACAACATTTCACTGCTTTTTGTAGATGCCTGTAGAGGGACAGAAACACACCAAAAGTGAAGCAGACTAACTTCAAGTAAAGGATAATGCTGGCACAAGAATACGTAGGGGCAAACTGGAACTCATTTCAGCTGGATGTCTGAAGATCTGTAGCTATCACTACAGTGATGCTGAGGATTGAATCCTCATTAGGATTCTGAAAGTGAGCTAAATCATTCTGTGAAAGGAATAATATCACAGTGGGTATCAGACTAAAACAGGTTTTAGAGGTTCTCATGGTCCAGTTGTGGTGCAGAGAGCGCATTGTCATAGATGCAAAGTCAAGATTCCTTAGGAGTTATGGATTATAGCTTGACTCATTATTGCTTCACTGAACCTTTTGTTAACATCTCTGTTTGTTTAGTCCAAACAGACATATGGTAAATACCTTGATAACTAAATCAAGAATCAGTATTCAATAATTCACTGTATAAACACTGTATCCTTTCTACATTAACAAGACATACTATGACTATCTTGAGCTGCATCAACAAGGCTGTTAGGAAACAATGCAGGAAGGCACAATGATACAAATTTTTATAAATTATTAGGTGTTCTTCACTACCATCAGCTGTAAATCCACAGCAATGAGCATCACTCTTGCCTAAACATAGGTAATTCCCTAAGAAATCTTGCTGAATTAATTACTGATTTATTGCCTCTTCCATGAAAATCTGCAGTTAATACTACCACACCAAATACCAAATGGACAGCCTTCTCTTCTTTTTCCAAACAGAACTTTGTGTTATAGCCTGGGACATTTCCAAATCCAGCATTTAATCAGGATATTACCTCTGAAGTGTAAAGATTGCTTTTTAATCTCCAAATCCCAGGCAGCTGCTGTATTAAATACAAGGATATGTTATCCCTCTTTAGTACCTAGTCCTTAATCAGACACATTGAGATTATGCTGAAAACAGTCCCTCCTTACTTCCAACACCTGATTTGAAATTCCAGATTCTCCCCTTAGATGTTTTTACTGGAAAAGTTGAACACTCAAGGAGAAAAATATGACCAGGAATAAGTAGTCTCTAAACACAACAGCACAGCTTGCTTGCAGAGTATTTAGATTTTAGAATACTTTGTAGGGCAAAGATAAGTATGTAGAAGTGGAAAGTTGTTTACTTTTATTTAAAGTCTGGAAAACTTGCCAAACAGCAAGAAGCTTAATAAGGCAATCTTATTTGATTTAACCAAGAGAAGTGAAAGCAATTACTTGACCTGTTTTCTGAGTACCTACATTAAAGATTTCTTTCAGGTGGGATCTTCTCAGGCTACCAGACAAAGTTGTGAGAAGACCTATGTCTGAAATAGGAATCTGGGAGAAATCTGAGAAATCTGGCATGAAAAACACACTGCATTTTTTGAACAATAAAGCAATTAGCTTATGGTGTAATTTATCTGTGCAAGTAGTGAATTCTTTGACAAGGGAATTCATTAAAATAAAGCGCAGAGTTTACCTAAAGGAGATTTTTCAGCTCAGTCAGAATCACAGAATGGTATCACTCAGTTCCAACCCCATGCCATGGGCAGGGATGCCTCACACTAGACCATGTCACCCAAGGCTCTGTCCAACCTGACCTTGAACACTGCCAGGGATGGAGCATTTACCACTTCTCTGGGCAGCCTGTTCCACTGCCTCACCACCGTCACAGTGAAGAACTTCTTCCTTATACCTAACCTGAACTTCCCTTGTTTTAGTTTAAACCAACAAGGGGTTTTCTGGAGCACTCCTATGGGTGCTTGGCAGGAGGTCAAACAGAGCCCTAGGAGTTTCCTCTGGCTTTAAGATCAGTAATTCCAACAAAGACATAGCTCAGCAGTGTTTAAAATAGTGGTCAGGACACTGCAGGGTATTGTAGGAGAAGATTTGAGTCAGATGGAGAAATTTTGGGGGAAAAAAAAAAAAAAGATTTATTTGAGTCTTGCAATAATTTGCTGTGTTGCACTTGGCCAAACTTCTAGTTTCTATTTGATAAATTCCAAGGGGTCTGGTCTGCTGGGACTGATATTAAAGCATCTGTGAATAGTATCAGAGCACTCTGAAAAAAATATGGAGTTAGATAGGTACTTTAGTGACAAGATAACCCTCTCCCCTCTGTTAAAGTTTTTGTCTTGGGTCTTTGTCTCAGTTGTGGACATCTCAGATATTCCCTGTCTTAAGCCATCACTTCGCTACATCCAACCAATGTTCTACAGCTCAGCACACCTCTGGAAGCTCATTAAGCCATGACAAGCTCATTTGCTGCATTCACATTCCTAAGCTTTGAAGATACTGTTTCAAAGAAAAGAATTTTTTTTTTTTTCTGTCTTATTTTCTGAGTCCTAAATTGCTGCTGGACAGTTCTAACTGCTTTTAATAATGAATAATTTCTGTTCAAGAAAACTCAACATTTGACCATCAAATTTTGACAGTGTTCTTAAGCCACTACCTCAGCATTTTTGCAATTCAGAAATTATATTTTCAGGTTAAATTCCTGTTTGAAATGGAATCTAGTTTAAGCTCTCCTCCCAGTTAGCAAACCTCTCCCTCCATTCTGGTAGAGCTCAGTACGAAACAGGAACACTTGGCTACCAAGAGTAGACTCTTTGCAGGACTGACTCTTCTGTGCTGCCTATATGCAGTAAAAGTTGACAATTGACAGCCACATGGATACTGGCCAATGGCCTTATAGCAAGTGCTTTCCAAGGAAAATAAAGATCACAGCTCTTGGTCTATGGTGGATTTCTCAAATACTGTCTCTGATATTATGTTTGATAATGCTTAGGGGTAGAAAAAATATATAAATTAGGTCTCTTTCCTGGCAGAAACAGTACAGCAGCATCTGAGTTATAACACAACAGCACTATGCCACTTAAATCATGGTTTTAAGAGGTTGCTGATCAACCTCAGAAACTTATATTCCACCCTTCTTTTGCTCCTGAAACATCTGAGCTCCTCATAATCTTTGACAGATTAAAGATAATAGCATGGCTTTCTATAAATTCTCCCCATTTTACAGATTAAAATATGAGTGACAGTGAAACTAAGGGCCTAACTTTTCAGCCATGGCAGAGGACACCTAGTCCACCTCCTTGAACGGAGGCCGTTTCAGTTTTTGTCAAACTGTTACAGCTGCTCTTACACAGACCCATGCTCAGACAACCTCCCCCATGGATGGAAATACTCCCAGCTTCCCAGGTAGCCTATACCAGTCCTAACCCATTAGATTTTGGAGACTCATCCCTCTCTGCCTCACTACAATTCATACCCATAGCTTTTTGCATCGGATATGGAAAATTGATATTTCCTGTCTCCAGCAATATTTTAAACATTTAAGTTCTCATATATCTCATATATGCTCTCTAAACTAAACAACTCAGCTCTTTCAATCATCATATTTTCTAGTTTCTTAGGTTTTGGTTGTTTTTTACTATCATCTCCCATTATTTCATGTCCTCCTTGCTTTCTGGGATCCATATGTGAACAGCCAAGACCTTTTCATTATTACAGAGACAGAGGGGTTTATTATTCAGTAGTCCTGTACACATATCCCTGAATTTTATTTTTTTTTAATAGTAGTCTGAAATTTCCTCCTGTGATTCTTTGCAAACTCTTCATCCAGCTGTCCCCAGCTTGAATAGAAGTAATTGCTTGTTCCAAAATGTAAGAGATGATGTCTAATTTTTCCAGATTGTTTGTACTTACAATCAAAGTGTCTCTCAAACCAGTTTCCATTCTGACACAGCATCACTGAGGACTTCAGATTTGTTCCAGCTTCTCCAGCCTTCATGCTCATTCTAGCTTCTCCATTCTCATTTCAGTTTCTCCAGTAAATATCCAGAAATGCAAATTGTCTGACCCATCTTTTCACTTCTTTTTGCTGACTCTTTCTAAGTAGAGCAATGTTTTTTTGGTCTTTCAAAGCCTTCAGGCCTCTCTCCTATGCTCCACGCAAAGGGAAGGTGCTAACAGCTGAAAACTGATATTGTTCCTGCTGAATACATGAATATGCTCAAATAAATTTCAGCAGGACCTCTCAGTATTTAAAATGCTTAAGTGCTTCATGGCTCATATTCTATTTTTATAACTATCTACAGGATAATTTTAAGAGAATTTAATGCTAAAGTGACCATTTAGAGATATAAGATGGTTTTTAGAAACTACACATAATCAAGTATCTTTCTAGAATACCAAAAAGCCTTGAAAATTCCACGAGAACCCAAAAGGACCTTACAAACATAATTTAGGACTTAGAACCTGTGGGGTGGACAACAAAAAGAATTAAATGTCATATGCCCTGTCCCTATCCAGACCTAGCTGTAGGAATCTGCCTTTAGGTGCCAAAATTATGTTCACGGGCTGGCCTAGGCAGGACAGGCAGACCAGTGATGACCATGGAATAAATCACCATTCTCTCAAGTCCAATGCAACCTGGGAAGTTTTGTACTATTTTCTCCCAGAGGGTTGTGATTTCTATGAACCTTTTGAGCATAAACATTGCCTGAGTCAGGTAAAATGCAATTTTTTTCTTAGCTTACAGTAAATCTAACTAGATACAAGAGGACAGGAGTAGCATGGATACCTAACAGCTTGGTAAATTTGATTCTGTCCTAACCTGCCCTCACCATCAACCCTTGCCACAAAGGAGCATATGTCTTAAAGCTGGGAGAAAGGAAGAGTTATGATGTCATTTTTTCCAGCTAGAGATTCAAGGTAAAGAGCGATTAAGGTCCATTGACACATAATTTAATATGCTGCTTAATAAAAGTAGGTTTTTTTCCCAAAGCCATGATATAGCTATGTAGAAGAGCTGACTTTGAACAAATATCTCTGAAAAACAAGCAAGGGATGTCACTGCAATGTCACCAACCGTCTTTTTCTGCATGCAGCCTGATTTAAGTGATTGAAAACAGAGACTCAGTTTTGATGTGTTTGAGATGCAATGGAAGTGGAATTTCACTTCTCCGCCTTTTATTCATTATGGAGTTTACTGCAGGAAAAATGAAACATGTAATAAATATCAAATCACCTCAGCTGATTTATATATTTTTCACACATTCAGCAGAAACTGGCACTGTGCAAACACCCGCTTCCTGAGATGGCACAATTTTATTTCTGCATGAACAGAACTGTCATATACAAACATAGAATCATAGAACAGTTAGGGCTGGAAAGGACCTTCCAACCACCCTGACATGGTCAAGGACACCTCCCACTAAACAATGTCACCCAAGGCTCTGTCCAACCAAGCCTTCAACACCACCAGGGATGGAGCATTCACAGCTTCCTTGGGAAAAGCATTCCAGTGCCTCACCACCCTCACAGTAAAGAACTTCTTCCTTATATCCAACCTAAACTTCCCGTTTAAGTTTTAACCCGTTACCCCTTGTCCTGTCACTACAGTCCCTAATGAAGAGTCCCTCCCCAGCACCTGGGTCGGAGTCCAGGTAGATGACATCAACTGCTCTAGCCCTGTCCATCAGTTCTGTAGCCCCATCATAGAAGGCCACCAAATTGGTCAGGCAAGGTTTCCCCTTAGTGAAGCCATGCTGGCTGTCACCAAGCACCTTGTTGATTTTCATGTGCCTTAGCATGCCTTCCAGGAGAATCTGCTCCAAGATTTTGCCAGGCACAGAGGTGAGACTGAGTGGTCTGTAATTCCCTGGCTCATCCATTTTCCCCTTCTTGAAAATGGGGGTTATATTTCCCTTTTTCCAGTCATTGGGAACTTCACCTGACTGCCAGGATTTTTCAAATACGATGGACAGCGGCTTTGCAACTTCATTTGCCAGCTCCTTCAGGACCCACAGATGGATTTCATCAGGACCCATGGACTTGTTCACGTTCAGGTTCTTAAGATGGTCTTGAACCAGATCCTCTCCTACAGTGGGCCTAGAGTCTTCATTCTCACAGTTCCTGCGTCTGCCTTCCAAGACTTGGGTGGTGTGGTCATAGCCTTTGCCAATGAAAACTGAGGCAAAGAAGCTATTAAGAACCTCAGCCTTCTCCAAATCCAGGGAAGCTAGTTCTGATAGCTTCCTGAGGGAGCTTGCACTGTCCCTAGTCTGTCTTTTATTCTTAATGTACCTATAGGATCTTTTCCTGTTGTCTTTCACATCCCTAGGCAAGTTTAGTTCTAACTGGGCCTTAGCTTTCCTAACCTGGTCCCTAGCTTCCCGGACAACATCAATGTGTTCTTCCCAGAATATGTTAGATTATGTTTATTAGAATATGTTTCTTGTTTTATAAGAAGTATCTTCTTATTTATTTTCTTAAGTGAAATGAAATGTGACCCAATGAATCAAATGTCAGTTTATTTGTCAGTGTTTCAGGTGTACAGTCATAGCACTTCAACAGCTTAGAGCTCTTTTGCTCAGCTGTAGCTTATTGTCTCAACAGGATAGAGGCCTGGGAAACTCTAAAGATCTTCAGTATTTAATAATGACAAAAATGCAGCTGATCTGCATTTAGCTTCTTGCATACCTATGGCAAATATTACAATGAAAATAAAAAACTGGATGGTCAGATTAAAGTTTTTCCAGCTGATCCTCTGTATCTTTAGTAGCTGTCACTGTTAACATCAACTCAGTATCTGGTTTTGCTCCCTGTTTTAAAGGAGCGTTTAATATCTGGGAAATATTTGCAGGTCTTAATAGCCTACAACTCTCCGTGAGTGAACCATGCACTGCTTTTGTTAGTCCGATGGCAGATTTCACTAGCAGATTTAACAGGAGAACAAGGGGTAGGATGCAGGATATTGAGGTCCTACCCCATGTTCTGAACATTGTATGTCAAGGAAGGAAGATGAAAGAAAATTAAAAGAACTCATAGGAGAGAAATAGAAGTGTTTAGCCATCTAGCAAGCATGAACTACTCAGACAGGTAAAGGGATACAGATACAGGGAATGGATAGGGTGAAGATGACAACATAGGTAAAACTGGTTTAAATTTGAGAACAATCTATTTTTCTCCATCAGTTGAAGAAGAAATTAAATTGTTACCTCCAAGATTTCATTTATCTTTTAGAGAAACATCTTTAACTGTAAATCCAATGAAGGAGGGAGCTGAGGAGCTTTCTCTGGTGAACACTTGCAAGACATGAGATGAACAGTCTGCCCTGGCAACAGAGCACAAATAATATTTTCCCTCACTGCTGAGCTTTGATGTACCCAGTCATCTTAGCTTCCTTCTTACATTTCTGTGATTTACACTACTGAATGAATTTGTTGATCTCAGGCTATACAAAGGAGCCCTGGAGGCTCCAGCTGGAGGTTTTATTTATTACTAGCTACACAAATGCAAACCAGGAATCAATTCCTGCACAGAAAAGCTCTCTTTGCAAACCTGTGAATTGTTTTAAAAGAAGCTAAATAGTCATCTGAGTTTCCCTGCTCATTGTGTCTTCCCAAATCTCTTTTATTGTCCAGAGCGATCATTCGGGGGGGGGGGGGAAAGCTGAGAATAAAAGCAAACAAACTTTTTCTTTGTCAGGATTTGCAGTTATCCAACAGTCTTCTAGGGAGATTTTCATGCACAGAATTTCCCTCTGTGTGTGCTGTTAGACCAATCTCAGTATGCAAAGTAAGTCCATAGCCTCAGAAGTGCAATGTGCTTATTGCGTATCTGGGAGAAATCTGTGCATAGCATTCACAGCAGGTTGAACAGAAGAGGACATGTGAGAGCACCCATATAGATGTTATAAAGCTCACATAGTCTATCTGAGATGCAACAATTCAGTGCTTTCAACTTAATCCAATTGATTTCCACTATTGATATCAATATCAGAACTTGAAACGGAAATCAGGTCTCCTTGTGGCTAATATAATGTCTGAGCTGCAAGATTATCTGCCTTCTTCCAAGAGACTTAACTATGTTAAACTCACTGGGATTATATAAAATTAAAAAACAGGGTTGTGGTACAAGTCAGCCTGATGATAAATGCTGGTTCTTCCTTAATTCCTGTTGTAAATGTCATGACACTGCACTGGATAATGCAAAGCACCATGGGTCTCTCACTCTTGCCCTTAGAACAATGATGAATGTATTAGAAAGGTGTCCAAACTTTTGCTGAAAAGGGTTTATAAAATAAACTTTTATGTATTGGCTCAACAATTTTGAACATATTTCTCAGAAGTGACATTTGAACTCTCAAAAAACTCTCAAACTTGGTTACCTACAGCTATGATAGTTAGAGGAAGTCTCAAACACCTGTGACACTCATTTCCAAACAGTATTCCTGAGATAATCTGCAGAATAACTCATATCTGATTTCATAAACCACAAATCAAAAGTCATACACAATGTTCAATGAACGCACGTAGGACTGGCACAACTCTTGGATAAAATGTCTGCCACTATGTAATAAAGTGAAAATTACCCTTTTCAATCTCTCTCAAATGAGATGAAATAGGCTTCCCTATTGTCAAGCCAATAATAAATTTAGGGTTTGCATCTCAAAGTACAGAGAAATCTTTCGATTTCTACTTCAGAAGAAAAGGTGGCCTTTGATGAACCGTAAAAGCCACCATAATGTACCATTTACCCCATTCCTCAAGTAGGATTGGAAAAGGAACAGAATGTAACCACCCATTTGTGTTGCACTTGCACCCACATGAAATATATCTTTTAAATGAAGTAGCCAAAGAGCTGCTATTTTGATGCACGGAAATGTAGTGTCCGAAACAATTTCAGACAGGACATTTTAAGCATAGCTTGTGTCTAAAAAGCCACTCCAGCTGTACTGGAAATGGCCCTTGAAACATTTTGTTTGAGCAACAAGAACATAGTATGAATTTGACTCAGCGGAAAACCCTTAAAGTCAGGTTTTATTTTTTACAAAGTAGAAGAGACTGAGGACTTTCACTTCATTGACTAATGGAAAAAGCTCCAACTTTCCTCCAAAAATAATAAGTTCAGGGCAGAAACTGAGCAAATAAACACCGTGAGTAACTGAAGACAAAGAAATTCCGTTTAACACTCCAGTCTTCAATTGGATGTTAAATATGCAGGTCCATTGAAAGACAAATTTTTTTGGAAGTGTTACCATTTTCAGGCATTTGTTCAGGTTTTGGGGGCCTCTTTAGACTCTCTTCAACCACAGAAACCTAAGCAACTCAGAAGCTTCAGAGTTTCAGGACTTGAAATAACTTTTTGGGCAAAAGGAGTTTGTGAAAATGCTTACGCTCCAGTGAAATTTAGAAGGAATGTTGATAGAACCATAGAATCATAGACTGGTTAGGGTTGGAAAGGACCTTAAGATCATCTAGTTCCAACCCCCCTGCCATGGGCAGGGACAGCTCACACTAAACCATGTTACTCGAGGCTCTGTCCAGCCAGCCTTGAGCATTGCCAGGAATGGAGCATTCACAACTTCCTTGGGCAACTCATTCCAGGGTCTCACCAAACTAACAGGAAAGAATTTCTTCCTTTTATCCAATCTAAACTTCCCCTCTTTAAGTGTGAAACCATTACCCCTTGTCCTATTACTAATGAAGAGTCCCTAATGAAGAGTCCGTCCCCAGCATCCCTATAAGCCCTCTTCAGATACTTGAAGGCTACTATGAAGTCTCCATGCAGCCTTCTCCATGCTGAACAGCCCCAACTTTCTCAGCCTATCTTCATACGGGAGGTGCTCCAGTCCCCTGATCATCCTCGTGGCCCTCCTCTGCACTTGTTCCAACAGTTCCATGTCCTTTTTATGTTGAGGACACCAGAACTGTACACAATCTGAATCTCTGCCCAGCCTGTAGCTGTGCCTGGGATTGCTCCGACCCAGGTGTAGGACCTTGCATTTCTCATGGTTAAACTTCATAAGGTTGGCATCAGCCCACCTCACAAGCATGTCAAGGTCCCTCTGGATGGCATTCCTTCCCTCCAGTGTATCAACCAAACCACATAGCTTGGTGTCATCGGCAAACTTGCTGAGGGCGCACTCAATCCCACTGTCCATGTCAGCAACAAAGATGTTGAACAAGACCGGTCCCAACACCGATCCCTGAGGGACACCACTCGTTACTGGTCTCCAGCCGAACATTGAGCCATTGACCACAACTCTTTGTGTGCGGCCGTCCAGCCAGTTCTTTATCCACTGAGTGGTCCATCCATCAAATTGATGTCTCTCCAATTTAGAGGCAAGGATATCATGCGTTACAGTGTCGAATGCTTTACACAAGTCCAGGTAGATGACGTCAACCACTCTACCCCTGTCCATCAGTTCTGTGCCCCACCATAGAAGGCCACCAGATTGGTCAGGCAGGATTTCCCCTTAGTGAAGCCATGCTGGCTGTCACCAAGCACCTTGTTGATTTTCATGTGCCTTAGCATGCCTTCCAGGAGAATCTGCTCCAAGATTTTGCCAGGCACAGAGGTGAGACTGAGTGGTCTGTAATTCCCCGGGTCATCCATTTTCCTCTTCTTGAAAATGGGGGTTATATTTCCCTTTTTCCAGTCATCGGGAGCTTCACCTGACTGCCAGGATTTCTCAAATATGATGGCCAGTGTCTTCGCAACTTCATTTGCCAGCTCCTTCAGGACCTGCGGATGGATTTCATCAGGACCCATGGACTTGTGCACGTTCAGATTTTTAAGATGGTCTCGAACCAGATCCTCTCCTACAGCGGGCCCAAGGTCTTCATTCTCACAGTCCCTGTGTCTGCCTTCCAAGACTTGGGTGTTTTGGTCAGAGCTTTTGCCAGTGAAGACCGATATCTCAAAAGGTGTTGAAAAACACTTTAATCTCGTAGTTCCCTTTTCTCCAATGACCTGAGCACAGAAACTAGTGTTCCACTCACACAGAACAGGGAAATCTTCTTGCATTGGCATATGATTGAAACAGAATTAATTTACATGGGAAAGACAGACACAGGAGAAGAGCAAAACTGACCTACTAGTTAAAAATTTAATTGTACTCATTTCTCTTTTTCACAAGACTATGAGGTTTAAGATGCATATCCTTTCACACTAGGCTGTTCAAACCACTGAAGTGGTGCACACTTTCACAGGCATACATATTGATGTACTTTGGGTTTAAACATTTCCCATCTTAGGATACACGAATACTGTTCCTCAAAGTAAGTTAAAGCCCATGGTTTTAGAATGAAAAATTAGGGTTCAAAATGGGATTTGAACTAGTTTAATGGAATCATTTGAAATTTACACTTTTAATTAACCTCTGTCAATCTCCAGGACTAAAACGCCTTGTGTTTCAGTGATGGCTGAACAACTACTTGCTTATCTTACTCTGCTGGCTCCTCTTACCAAATGCACCCTGGATGAATGGTCCCTGGGTGTGAGGAGCCACTGTGAAGCACTCCATCCCGCTTCTGCCTTCCTGTGATGTATGGCCAGTAGACTTGGGACAGTACTTGAGAAAATCTCTGACTCTTTCATGAGGTTTATAAGCAAGACTAGCTCCAACTAGGCCAGAGCAGAGGGAACTGTAGCTGTTCTTGTATCTTTACATCCTAATCACCAGAGGCGCTCAGGAACTCATAGATTATTTAACCTGAATTTATCCTTATAGTCTGCAAACAAATGTGTGACATTAGTTTGAAGACCTTCCTAAAGTAATCAGCATATTGTTTTGAAAAATACCTCACTGGATTACACATTTCCAGCAATACGTGTATTTATATGTTCCCCAATACCCAGCCAGTGGTCCCATTGGTTAATTTACTCTCATCAGGCATGTATTTTATTTCTACTTTTAATTTGTCTAATTTCAGCTTCCAGCCACTAGACCATGTTACATATGGGTCTGAAAGACTCAAGGGCCCATTATCTTAATTTCTATTCCCGTGTCGGTACTTACTTGTTATGATCAAGTCATCTTTTAATCTCTTTCTAAATTACCCATATTGTGCTCCTGCCGTCTGTTGCTACCAGGGCATATCATCCCACATACTAAACATTTGTTTGGTTCCAGTATGAGCCTTATTTAACCTATTAACCTTCTCCTGGAGCTGTGAACAGAGAACATAATGCGATAATCTCATTACACTTGAAGCAGCACTAGGTACAAAGCAACAGAAACCCTTTGCTCTTCCTCAGTAGTTCTTTGCATTTGCATCCAAATATTTCATCTTCCATTTGGACTGGAACATTGCACAGAGAGGTCTTGTCCACCTGATTATCTGCCACCAACTTTTCAGATCACTGCTTCTGCAACAAAGTTCTCCAAGGATCTATCAGTTTTTGCAAAGCATTATGAAAGCAAAAGCTACTACTTTTTTTCCTCTCATTTAGCATCTAACATAAAATATGCTTTATTGTCGGATTGTCTTTTTTATTTTGTCAAACAGATTATCATTAATAGTGTGTAGTTGCAAGGTTTTCTGACATTTTCCAATGGAGACCCTGGACAGAGAGCCACTGCAGACGCTGGGCTAGAAAGAGTAAAACTAAGCCAACTTGCACTCAATGCTTATGAGCCATGTCCCCATTATTTTGTTTTCTGTTATTCTCATTTAGCTCCATAAATGGATTTAGCCTTAAATGATGAGTTCAAAGAGAAGAAAATAAATATATGTTGTTGGATTTTTTTTTAATGAGACATTCATTACTGTAGCTTGTGAGCTGCCAAAATCCAGGCACTAATACACTCTATCTACAAAACTGCTGGCTGAAAACAGCCTACAGAAGCACTGTTTGTAATCAGTGATTGTTAGTATATTTGCATGACTTTCTGCTTATAATGTGGTACTGCTGCTTACTGCAAAGCAAAAGAGAAATATTAATTCGGTGCTGAGAATAAAAATGAGCTTGGAGAAAAACAAGAAAAGCATGTTCCTGTCCAGAATCCGAATTTTTAAATGTCATCGCTGTGGCTGCCAACCTGCTTCTCCGCTTCCTGCCAACTGAAAGATTTTTCAAGGTTTTTCCACAAGAATGCATTGTTTCAGCCTCAGAGGCTCTCTGAAATGTCCCTTCTATAGAGGGAACAAAATTCTGTCTCCCTGTATTTTTCCCTGGACTTGGCTCTTCTTCCTCCTTACATCTGCCAAGAGGCTAGTCATCTTCTTAACATAAATTATATTCTCTGCTAAGAATCTTGGTAGCATGGAGACAGAAATTTAATGTGCTCCTGCAGGTAGAAATCTTTACAATCTCTTTTTGGACTTTATCACTGTAGAAGTACTTTGGGACTGGACAGAGAAGGGAAAGAAATGACTTATCACAGCTTCATAGAAGTATCAGTGTCAGCCAGGCTGAAGTAATTATCCAGCACGTGTACCCTTCTGCCACCACGATGTCTGGGCAGAGCTTGTTCAATGCAAACACCTGCCCGATCACTTGCTCGGCTGCAGAACCATGGTGTTTTGCAATTGTTTGTTCATAACCATTTTTGCTTTCTCTCCTGGGCATACAGTCAATGCATTCCTCCACTTTTCAGCTCTGGAATTTGCTGCCAAAACGCTCCCTCAGCAGTCCCACAGCATTTTGCTACAATGTTTTATTTCCGTAGAGTGCTTTAAGCCGTCATGGTTTTAGCAAGTATCTCAAAACAAAGAGGGCTTCTAACCCATTTGTGATTGTTGCTGCTCTTCAGAAACATTGTTTTTACCTCCCCACACTTGCTCTTTTTTTGACAGCTTTTAACTCTGCTTTTTCAGAGGACTAGTTAATTTACAAGTAGAGCTTTTTTTCCCCAAATCCCTGCTCTAGCTCAACTCGGTTATAGATGCAGTACAGGTTACAGGGTGAATATCTGTGACCCAGAGGGTGCCTGAGGTCAGGCTGGATATTCTTTAGGCCTGACCTTCATGACTCCACCAGTCAATTACAGTTAACGATGTCAATTTTTCTTCTGTGGCCAGTTCAAGCTCTCCAGACAACTTCTTTTACCTTCTGGATTTTGTATTTACCTTAAAGGTAAGTACAGTGTGTCTATAAGGACCACCATTTATAATATATTCCTGGATACTCTTAGACCTTCATCCTACGTATGTTCATAGGTAACAAAACAGGATCTAATAGGAAAAGCAGGTTGTTATTTGCTGCAGATCTCTATTCTCAGGCATATTTATACTGCTTGAAATGACATAATTATGGCATTTTCTTCATCACTCTCTGCAGTGGCAGACTGTGGCAAAGTTGTGTTTCCCCAGGCTGCATGAACAAGGCCCTGGAAGGAGAGCTCCGTGTTACTGCCTTCACTCCCGGGATACAACCTGGGACAGGAAACAGACCCTCCCTTGTGAAATGGTCAGGCTGCCTCTTCAAACTGTGTGGGTTTGTATACATATTTGGAATGCCGCTCTTTATTTTGTGCTCTGGCAGTGGAACTCTTAGTGGTAAGACCGAAATAGCCATGGCTAGTTTACCCAAATTTATTCTCATGAAAACTTTGTCTTTTACCTAAAGCAGCAGTTTAACCTTAATGGCTTCATGCCTCCATTCACCATATCCCTGAATGGATGATGTTGGTGGCACCTCTGAAAGATCATTCCATGCAACTGCCTTGCTCAGAGCAGCCAGCTACAGCAAGTTCCTTGGGGCTGCGTCCAGTCACATCCTGAGTATCTTCAAGAATGGAGGCTCCACAGCACCTCTGAGCAACCTGCTCTGGTGTTTGATCACCCTCACATTTAAAACCTTTCTGGTTTTTTTTTTCAATTTCAATCGAATTTATTGTGTTTCAGTCTTTGCCCACTGCCTCTCATCCTGTCAGTGGGTACCTGCACTATCTTTTTCACAACCTCCCATCAGGAAGTTATACACATGGATAGGATCCCCCTGCACTTTCTCTTCTCCAGGCTGAATAGTCCCAGTTCTATCAGCCTCTCCCTGAATGATGCCTCAGATGCTTCATCATCTTCTCATTCTCGTACTGGGAAGATGAAAACAGAAACAAGAAATCCATATGTATATCACCAGTGCTGTCTTTTGCATGTTTGCAAATGCACATAGATATGCATTTTTTATGTTGCTGTTTGTTTATCTCACCAACAAATTTTCAGACATTTTGAGCAGGATTAAGATCAGTTTGATTCCTTAATTTCTGCTTTTGAGAAGACTTCTAAACCTTAGAATTTGAGTGTGTTTCAACCTTGTATTACTATGTTTAGTTATTATCACTGACAGCTGTCATGGTTTAAGCCCAGCCAGTAACTCAGAACTGTGCAGGTTCTTGCTGGGCTTAAACCACAACAACAGCAGACACCTCTGTGCTACACTCATTGTGAACTCCCAGCAAAGGGACACATGCTTTGCTCCTGCTCACAGTACAGGCACAGGAGATCAGGTGACAGGTGACTACATGAGACATGAGAGACACAGAAAGCAGCAGTGAAATCATACTGATGAGCATTAGTGGTAGTGACAACAAACCAGCTGTCTCCCTGCTACACCACCTTAATTTGTACATCACAGGTGGGCTGGGTTGAGGTTCACAGTCTTGACAGCTGGAAGTACAGTCACTTGAGAAGATGTGGGAGTCCACGCAGCTTAATCAAGGAAACAGAGCAACTTCTGCAAGGGAAAATCAAATGGTCCATAGCAGATGAGTTTGGGGTGGACTTGGGGTCCTTTGGAGGAGAAAAATCGTTTGCAAAGATGGTTGTTGCTTCCTGATATGGGGCAGACCATTAAAATGTAGCTAATGTGACAAAACTAAATAAGGTGAGCAGTTAGAGGCAAAACAATCTGTTCACTAACAAGCTTGGCTGGATACTACACCACTGTGAAAAATAAGCAGTGATACAAAAGCACTGGTAAAGACCACACCAACCTGTTGGCCAAATATCCTGGGGGTCTTGTGAACATGGAGATGGTTTATCATGGTCCATGGAGATTCAGTGCTCAAACTGCAAAGTACTAGGAAACTCAGAGTGCCCCTTTGTGACAGATACTTGTATGTGTGTAAGCACTTAACGAAAGTTGCAACTCACCTATACTAACACACTGGGAAAATTTACTCACTGTTCAAAGAAAGTAGATTTTTCATTTGTTTAGTTTAAAGATTTGTTTCTTAAGAGATATAAGCTGTGAACAAAATCTTGTAAAAAAGAAAAAAGGGTTGTATTTTGCTTCATTTTTCGTCTATTTCACAGCAGTGAATGCACAAGAAAAATACAGTGCAAGATCTGCCCTTCTTCTCCTTCGAAAGACAACTCAGTTCTACAAGATAAGAATTCCCAAAAAACACATCAGTCAGTCTGTACTCTGTGAGTACAGAGCTGCTCATATAGTAAATATAGTGGACAGTAAGAGCTGTTCATTTTACCAATGACCAGATCAAAGTGCCACATCTAAAAATATAATGACTAAGGAAACAATAGAGAAAAGAAAAAAAAAAGATAGTCACATGTTCACTGAATTAATTAAAATGTTTGAACAGTGAAATACAGGATTGTCAGCGCTGGGGTGAAAGGTGCATTGGTTGGACAAAGACATCTGAAGAGGAAACTGCAGTTATCTCATTGTCTTCTCCAACTGGAAATGGAGCCCCCAAGATGATGAAAACCTGTAAGGGGGTACCCAGACAAAATCCAAAATAACAGATTTCATGTACGTCTGGCTTAACATATTTTATTCTTTGTTATTGAGAGGCTTCTTTATAGCTATTTCACTTGGCAGCTGCCATGTCCTGGAAGAAAATGAAATAAGACTGCTGGATGTAACTGCGTGGCAAAGAAGGCAGGTGAAATTTAGTCTGGGAATGGTAGGGTAGGGCGGTTTCACCTGACAGCACAGAAGGGAAAAACATATCTACAAAGCAATGCAGTCCTGAAGAACTAAACATGAGCTCAGCATGCCTCACCATATATCCATCACAGCCGTAAAGCATATTAAAGCTGTTACTACATTCAATCTTTGCAGCACATCCCCTTTTTTCCCCCTCTAATCTAAAGACATAAAAGCACATCCTACATCCTTGTTCCACTTTACTCTTTCATGCTACCCATCTAGACACGACTGTTCACTTCCTTCTCGCTTCTCTCCATGCACAGACAGAGTTCAGTACCTGAGAACCAATATGCTTTATGGGGAGAGATAAAAGATATATTTAATCACATCCTTTAACTTCTCTAGAAACACACACTGACATACTCTATTAACTGTTCCTCTTCAGACGTTTTTCACAGTGTCCAATTCCTGATTCTGCAGCATTTAATTACTCTCACTTTGTTATAAGATCCTACTAAATCTCTTGGTTTATGCAATACACCATAAATAAGACCTTTTTTCTACATTGCCTGGTTGCTTTATGATTACACAGACTTGTTGAAGACATTACATAAATTTTTATTGGACTTAATAGTCCACTACACATCTTTCTTTTGTGCTGTTTTCCCCATGAATCAGAACTGGCAATCACTGTGCAAAGTATAACACAATTCAATTACCCAGAGTATTAGTCTTCATGTGCATTACTCTTTCTTTTTTTTTTTTTTGCACTGTCCTAACATCATAAACATTCATACATGAGTTATTTGGATTATTTGCAAAATAGGATTAAAACATGAGACAAGATTTATTTGGAAAATTACTCCTCAGTTTACCAAGGAAGAAGGTCAGGAACTTCATTAAAATAGATTAATGTAGAGCAACTGTTATCTAGTAAGACTGGAAGTCTAGAAGACCTCCTTGTTCATTGCAGAAATACCCTGCTAAAATGCATTATTTGTGAGAGCAACAAAAGCTACTTTAGAAACACTGCAGTTTCAGTCCGGAACATGACAGGAGATATATTCTTTTTAGCTACTCTAGCCATTGATAAATTAGTTCTTGCCTGAAATTGGCATTCTGTCAGTAAGCTGAAGGGGACTGCAGCAAGTGCTACAATTAGTGCTCTCCATGGAGTGAAAGCAATGACAATGTGCCTGCCTGCAAAGCTGCTGAGAATTCCTGGGATGGTTTATTATGCAGCCTTTATGGCTTATCCTCTCCACTCTAGGCTCCAGGGAATGCCCTGGATAATAATTCTGTAACTTGAGTACTTAACCTCCTTGCTTAGTTTGCAAAGCCAAGTCTTCATAAAGGAATGACTCATGGGGAGTCCCACTTAGAGGCAGGCTGAGAAGCTTACGTTGAGCAGTATGAGCAGAATTAGTATTGCAGCAATTTAATTTCTCCTTTTCTGCCTTCCATTAACCATTTCGGATAGATAACTATCAACATCTGCCCTCTGTTCTCTGAAGCCAACTAATTTTAAACACATCAAAAGATATGAAGCATGAGAGACCTGACAAAAGATTTGCTTGTATGTGCACACGTGTTTTACCAGAGGTGGCCTCAGAAATAGAGGCATAAAGCTCATACATTTCTGTAGGTGTAACTGAAGTAGCTCAGCTACATTTATGTGGTGCTGCAGTCCAACAAGTGACAAATTCTAACAGGTGATAGCAGCTTCCAGAATAGTATCTGTCTTGCTACTTTGGCCTTGGCGAGCAATACAGACCACAGACTGATATTTGTTACACAGATTTATTACCGTAAGTCTTTCCTCCTTGAACTCTATACTACCAGTCTCACTTTTTCTAACCACTGAGTGTCATCTTCTTTTGAAGCACTAAATGTCATTAGGAAGAACGTAAAGGCAGGCAAAGAAAAGCCATAATCCACATAGAAGTGTAATTGTATTAGTTTTGGAAAAAAAAAAAAAACAACAAAAACCAAACACCAAACAAAAAAAACACAACAGAGATGAATGTACAATTCAGGCATGACCTACCTGAAGGGAGTAGAAATTTAGATCTTTACCCAAGCATTTGTGATGGCTGGGGAAAGATATAAGCTCACATTGTCCTACAGCATAGGAAGATTTATAAAAGGCCAAGAATCTTGGAAGATGTCTAAGTCATTGGGTGAATATGCTAAAATTTGAGAGATTACTCTGCCTGAAGTAGGAATAAGGCCTGAGGCGGTGAAATGTGTGGTGAAGGGATTAACAAGTTCTGGTGCAACACCCTGATGGAGATGCTGGACTGCTGATGGGGATGATTAGACTGTGTCAGGTGAAGGCCCAATGGCCTCTAGTGCTGCCTTGTTGGGATGGATGGAGGGAGTGAAAGGAATGTTTCACGGTTCTGTTCTATCCTTGAACAAGACTCACAGCCCTTGAGCAGCCTGACAGAAACTGTCGTTGTCCCTCATTTACGTGTAATAAATATAGCAAAGTGAAAAAGTGGCTGGACCTCCAGCCCCTCATCTACTGCGACATCAACAGGTAATTTTATTACAATCTCACCTCCACTTCTCTCAAAAGGATAAATTTGGCATTTGAACTCCTTCATTCTAGAGGATGAGAATATGACCCCACTTTGCAGACAAGTCGATGGGCTAATTCCTCTCCTCCCCAAAGCATGGACACTTCTTTGGTTAGATATACACAAGTCCAGGTAGATGACATCAACTGCTCTATCCCTGTCCATCAGTTCTGTAGCCCCATCATAGAAGGCCACCAAATTGGTCAGGCAGGATTTCCCCTTAGTGAAGCCATGCTGGCTGTCACCAAGCACCTTGTTGCTTTTCATGGGCCTTAGCATGCCTTCCAGGAGAATCTGCTCCAAGGTTTTTCCAGGCACAGAGGTGAGACTGACTGCTCTGTGATTCCCCGGCTCATCCATTTTCCCCTTCTTGAAAATGGGGGTTATATTTCCCTTTTCCAGTCATTGGAAACTTCCCCTGACTGCCACGATTTTTCAAATATGATGGCCAGCGGCTTAGCAACTTAATTCACCAGCTCCTTCAGGACCCACAGATGGATTTCATCAGGACCCATGGACTTGTGCACATTCAGATCTTCAAGATGGTCTTGAACGAGGTCCTCTCCTACAGTGGGCCCAAGGTCTTCATTCTCAACAGTCCCTGCATCTGCCTTCCAAGACTTGGGTGGTGTGGTCAGAGAATTTGCCAGTGAAGACCGAGGCAAAGAAGTCATTCAGAACCTCAGCCTTCTCCAAATCCTGTGTAGCCAGATCTCCTGAGAGCTTACTGAGAGGACCTATGTTTTCCTTAGTCTGTTTTTTATTTGCTATGTACCTGTAGAATTCTTTCCTGTTATCTTTAATACCTCTAGGTAAGTTTAATTCTAACTGGGCCTTAGCTTTCCTAACCTGGTTCCTAGCTTCCCGGACAACATCCCTGTACTCTTCCCTGGCTGCTTCTCCTTGCTTCCACGTATTATAAGCCTTTTTTTTTATTTGAATTTTCCTCAGGAGCTCCTTATCCATCCAAGGAGGTCTCCCGGCCCTTCTGCTGCACTTCCTTCTCGTTGGGATGCAACACTCCTGAGCTTGTAGCAGGTGATCCTTGAATATCAACCAACAGTCTTGGGCCTCTCTGCCCTCTAGGGCTGTATCCCATGGAACCTTCCTAAGTAGGTTCCTGAAGAGGTCAAAGTCTGCTCTCTTGAAGTCCAGGGCAGTGAGCTTGCTGCACACTCTTCTCACTGTCCTGAGGATCTCAGATTTGACCATCTCATGATCGCTGCATCCAAGGCTGCCCTGGAGCATCACATTTCCAACAAGCCCTTCCCTATTGGTGAGTACGAGGTCAAGCATGGCACCTTTCTCTTGCATACTAGCACTGTACTGAAATATTGCTTGGATTCCCATGTCTTAAAAATAGGCATTTTTATTTAATTTTGTTTTGAAGTCTTTATGTAAGTTCAAGCTCTCAGAAATAGAGGAACTAAGACACAAACACTATTAATGGCTAGGCTGAACATTCACATATTTGTTGCATTCCAAGGAAGCACAGAAGGAGCTGTAATTAAACTCCTCCACTCCTTCCACCCTTCCACTTTCCCAGTGTCATCCAAAGGTCATAATACATAAGTTTTTTTTGAAGAATTTTCATATGCTCTGAACACATGCAAAATGAGTGCTCTCTGAGGTGCTCTCAGGCCTCTCTCTGAAGCCCACAGGCTTTGTGAGTGCAGACCATATTTTAGGTTCAAACCCCTCATACCTATACATGCAACATTTATAGTCAGTTTTAAGGCAATTTTGTCACTTGGGAAAAACGCTGGTGCTGTCCTTTTCATATATAATAAGTTCCTTTCACAAAAGCTACCAAAACAGCCCATCTCAGAGAATGCAGATATCCAGAACACATCTATGAGGGACCACCTCCTAAAACCATCATGCCACTTAAATGTCATCTTGCTTCAGCATGGCTAATGCGCAGACCTATGCCTTGACTGTCCTTTCCACATGATGAGTGACAGCCCATAGAGTCATGGTGTAGAGGAGACAGAGCTTGACTGTTCTCACATGTGAGCAGCAGAAGGATAAGGGAAACAGCATAAATTGCAATCTGGGGAATTGCAGTCAGATATAAGTATTATTTCTTTTTCATTGCAAATGTAGTCAGAAACTGGAACAGGGATCTGAAGTGGATGAGAAGTATTCTGGAGATACTCAAAATTTGACTGGACAAGTCCCTGAACAGCTTGACCTTACCTACAGAAACGCAGAGATCCCTTCCAGCCCCAGTTTTTCTGTGATTCTATAAACACCTCACCCCCAGAAACATGAGTTAGGTACTTGTGAATGAGAATAAGCTGGTCTCCTCCCTCAGTGGGTATGGGTGCCTTGAGACTTCCAGAAAACACAGCCCATGAGTTTGCTGTGAGCATATTTAACAAATGAAACTGCATGGAAATGAGTACATAGTATCAACTTTATCTGTGTTTTGTGTGAAATCCTGGTGTACTTGCAAAGGAAGCAGGAAATCCTAATAGGAGTATTTATAATCTGAAAATGATCCCATTAGGATGAAGCTAACCAAGATAAAGTCTCACCCCTCTTCCTGCACCCTCATCTACCCCACTTGCTCAAATCATTTTATGAAATGGGCAAAGGTAAAACCTTGCCATATGCTCATCTACCACAGTACGGTGTTGTCCTGAAGGGAGGAAAAACTGAATATTCCTAACAGACTTATTTCTCCAGCCTATCAGATATTATTTTAATCACTGTGGTGAAAGTGGTTTCCCTAACAACAGTGCCTTTGTTTTACCTTTCCGTATGATGGTTACAGAGATCTGTCCATCTTGCTCTGACTAAAGATCCTGATTTTTTCAAGAGATATTTTGCTTTCTCCTCTTGACATTAATAGGATCCATTCTTTGAATGTACTGATTAATATGGTAGCACACAGAAACACAAAAATTCTGAGCAGGGCTGTGCATGCTGGGCAGTACAGAGAGATATACTGAGCAAAGATATTCCCAGCCACAAAGGAATTAAAATCTCAGCAGTAAGAGCATAATATGCAAATGAAGCATACAGAAAAAAAAAAAAAAAGAAAACATAATTTTGATTGCTGAGGTGAGTGGCTCGAGAGAGGACGCCTGCAACACCGGAGCGGGGGGAGATCAGCGTCCAGGAGCCTCAGCTCAGAGCCGCGAGAGCCACCGAGGGAGCCTCAAGTCCTCGACAGGACCTGCCCAGAGCCGGCAGCTCAGCTGACGAGAGCGAGCAGCTGACTCACAGGGGGCGGAGCCAGGAGCAGCGGCACCAGCCCTGATTGGTTAAAAACCTGCCCCAGGGAGCGCGGCGAACAGGGCGGGTCGGGGCGGTTCTGGCGGGCGGGATGGTGAGCACTCGGCGTGTGAGCAGGGCCCGGCCCGGGAGCTCTGCTCTGGCTGCCCCGGCGGTGCCAGCGGAGGCACCCAGACAGAGCCGGTGAGAGGGGAGGCTGCGGTGCAGAGCTCGGGGTGCAGAGAGGAGAGTGCCTGCACCGGTCTGGTGAGGGGAGGGTGCGCAACGGGCAGGGCTGCACTCGGTGCTCCCTGGTGGAGGTCCTCCTGCAGCAGGGGCTGAGCTGGGGGATGCTGTTAATAGACTGCGAGATGTCAGGGAAGCTGAGAGGAAGCAGGAATGCTTGCTCCCGGCCCAAACTGTGCAGGGGCCTTGAGCTTCACCTCTACCTCGCGAAGGAAAGAAGGAGAATTTTGGACAACCAAAAGCAAGGGGTTTCCCTCTAAATCCCCTGTCCCCACGCAGAACTGCTTTGCTGTCCTGCAGGGGGCTAATGAGGAAGCGCACTCGAGCCAGAAACAGCCGGCTGATGCCCTGGTAAAGATCTCTACTGGTGCCGCTAGGAAAAAGCGGCGGGTCGTAGTAGTAGGGGACTCTATGCTGAAAGGGACAGAAGCACTCGTCTGTCGGCCTGACCCAGTCTCAAGGGAGGTGTGTTGCCTACTGGGGGCATGGATCAGGGATGTGGCAGAGAGGCTGCCTGCTCTGGTAAGTCCCATGGACTATTACCCACTTTAGTGATACATGTGGGTGCTAGGGATGTAGATAGTAGTAGCCTGGGGAACATAAAGAAGGACTACAGAGCCCTGGGGGAGGTGGTTAGGGGCTTTGGAGCTCAGGTTGTCTTTTCATCAATTCTCCAGGGTACAGAGGAGGATCTAAATAAAGCTAGGAGGATTGGCCAGGTTAATAACTGGTTAAAAGGGTGGTGTCATAGTCAGGGGTTTGGGTGTCTTGAACACGGGACCCAAGTTCGTAGGCCAGGTCTAGTGGGGGCTGGTGGAGCTGGTCTGATAAAGAAGGGAAAGAGCAGTTTTGGTAGGAGGCTTGCCAGACTGGTCTAGGATGCTTTAAACTAGATGTGTTGGGGGAGGGGAGCATCATTCCATCCCAACACACCCAGTCAGTTGCCAGAACCTATAATAAATGCTTGGAGCGATGTAGAAATATCCAGCCACTCCAGCCAATGAGCCGGCTTCAGCTGGAGCTCGGCTCAGATGCCTCTGTACAAATGCCCGTAGCATGGGGAACAAACAAGAGGAATTAGAGATGTGTGCACGTCTACGGCGGTATGATATAACAGGCATCACAGAAACATGGTGGGATGGCTCCTATGACTGGAGTGTTGGAATGGAAGGTTACAGGCTCTTTAGAAAAGACAGGCCTGGCAGGCGGGGAGGGGGAGTTGCCCTTTATGTTAGGGATAGGCTGGAGAGTATGGAACTCTGTGTGGGGACAGGTGAGCAGTCCACAGAGAGTTTGTGGGTCAGGGTTAAAGGGAATGTAGCTATGGGAGACATTACTGTGGGGATCTGTTACAGACCGCCGGATCAAGGAGAACCTGTGGATGAAGCACTCCATAGACAGATAGGAAAGCCTCATGCTCGCAGGCCCTTGCTCTCATGGGTGACTTCAACCACCCTTCCTGTTGGAAGGATGGTATGGCCCAGCACAAGGAATCCAGGAGGTTCCTTGATTGTGTAGAAGACAACTTCCTTCTGCAAGTAATAGAGGAGCCGACAAGGAGAAGGTGCCATGCTTGACCTCGTGCTCACCAACAGGGAAGGGCTGGTTAGAAATGTGATGCTCCAGGGCAGCTTTGGATGCAGCGATCATTAGATGGTCAAATCTGAGATCCTCAGGACAGTGAGAAGAGTGTGCAGCAAGCTCACTGCCCTGGACTTCAAAAGAGCAGACTTTGGACTCTTCAGGAACCTACTTAGGAAGGTTCTATGGGATGCAGCCCTAGAGGGCAGAGAGGCCCAAGACTGTTGGTTGATATTCAAGGATCACCTGCTACAAGCTCAGGAGTGTTGCATCCCAACCAGAAGAAAGTGCAGCAGGAGGGCCAGGAGACCTCCTTGGGTGGATAAGGAGCTCCTGAGGAAAATTGCATTGAAAAAAGAGGCTTATAATAAGTGGAAGCAAGGACAGGTGGCCTGGGAAGACTACAGGGATGTTGTCCGGGAAGCTAGGAAGCAGGTTAGGAAAGCTAATGCCCAGTTAACATTAAACTTAGCTAGAGGTATTAAAGATAACAGGAAGGGATTCTACAGGTACATAGCAAATAAAAAACAGACTAGGGAGAAAGTAGGCCCCCTCAGGAAGCTCTCAGGAGAACTGGCTACACAGGTTTTGGAGAAGGCTGAGGTTCTGAATGACTTCTTTGCCTCAGTCTTCACTGGCAAATTCTCTGACCAAACCACCCAAGTCTTGGAAGGCAGATGCAGGAACTGTGAGAATGAAGACCTTGGGCCCACTGTAGGAGAGGAACTGGTTCGAGACCATCTTAAAAATCTGAATGTGCACAACTCCATGGGTCCTGATGAGATCCATCAGCACGTCCTGAAGGGGCTGGCAAATGAAGTTGCTAAGCCGCTGTCCATCATATTTGAGAAATCATGGCAATCAGGGGAAGTTCCCAATGACTGGAAAAAGGGAAATATAACCCCCATTTTCAAGAAGGGGAAAATGGATGACCCGGGGAATTACAGACCAGTCAGTCTCACCTCTGTGCCTGGCAAAATCTTGGAGCAGGTTATCCTGGAAGGCATGCTGAGGCACATGAAAAACAACAAGGTGCTTGGTGACAGCCAGCATGGCTTCACTAAGAGGAAATCCTGCCTGACCAATTTCGTAGCCTTCTATGATGGGGCTACAGAGCTGATGTACAGGGGTAGAGCAGTTGACATCATCTACCTGGACTTTTGTAAAGCATTTGACACTGTAACGCATGATATCCTTGCCTCTAAATTGGAGAGACATCAATTTGATGGATGGACCACTCAGTGGATAAAGAACTGGCTGGATGGCCGCACGCAAAGAGTTGTGGTCAGTGGCTCAGTGTCCGGCTGGAGACCAGTAATGAGTGGTGTCCCTCAGGGATCAGTGTTGGGACCGGTCTTGTTCAACATCTTCGTTGCTGACATGGACAGTGGGATTGAGCGCGCCCTCAGCAAGTTTGCTGATGACACCAAGCTGTGTGGTTCGGTTGATACTCTGGAGGGAAGGAATGCCATCCAGAGGGACCTTGACACGCTTGTGAGGTGGGCTGATGCCAACCTCATGAAGTTTAACCATGAGAAATGCAAGGTTCTACACCTGGGTTGGAGCAATCCCAGGCACAGCTACAGGTTGGGCAGAGAAGAGATTCAGAGCAGCCCTGCGGAGAAGGACTTGGGGGTGTTGGTCGATGAGAAAATGAACGTGAGCTGGCTTCAGTGTGTGCTTGCAGCCCAGAAAGCCAACCGTATCCTGGGCTGCATCAAAAGCAGCGTGACCAGCAGGTCGAAGGAGGTGATCCTGCCCCTCTACTCTGCTCTTGTGAGACCTCACCTGGAGTATTGTGTGCAGTTCTGGTGTCCTCAACCTAAAAAGGACATGGAACTGTTGGAACAAGTCCAGAGAAGGGCCACAAGGATGATCAGGGGACTGGAGCACCTCTTGTATGAAGGCAGGCTGAGAAAGTTTGGGCTGCTCAGCCTGGAGAAGAGAGGGCTGTGTGGAGACCTCATAGCAGCCTTCCAGTATCTGAAGGGGGCCTATAGGGATGCTGGGGTGGGACTCTTCATTAGAGACTGTAGTGAGAGGACAAGGGGTAACGGGTTAAAACTTAAACAGGGGAAATTTAGGTTGGCTATAAGAAGGAAATTCTTTCCTGTTAAGGCGGTGAGGCACTGGAATATGTTGCCCAGGGAGGTTGTGAATTTTCCATCCCTGACAGTGTTCAAGACCAGGTTGGACAAGGCCTTGGGTGACATGATTTAGTCATGCAGTTTTAAGGGTATTATGGCAAAGGCAAAGTCTGAGGAGGAGCATATGATCCTGTCCATACCCTGTTTCCACATACCAGGTTTCCCAGCTCTTCACATCATCCAGCTGAATCTATTCAGTGCCAATATCCAAAATACCCTTTCTTCTTCCTTCAAGCACTCTGCATTTAGTTCACAGCCCTAAACTCCACACCCAAAGCTTAGGCTTCTCTTTCTGCAAAACCCCATTCTGATGAAATGTGGGGGTTGTCTAGCTGATGTGACATGTAAGGTACTTCAGTAGATGCAGAGAGGACCCTGTAAGTTGCTGTGATAAAAATGGGGAACATTCAACATTACTGTTTACCTACTATCAAGAATGATAATTTTTTGTTATTGCAGAAGTGATCAAGCAAGTGAGAAGTCTGTTGGGTGTTAGGATGCTCAAGATACTTTCACTGTGTTAATTAGGCCAACATTCACAGCTGCTTAGATCAGAAATCATTCATGCTGTTAAACGAACTGGTTCTTACTCTGGTCATGCTGGGAGTCCAGGGTAAGTCTTCCAGGAAACAGGCTAGTCATTGAAAATCCATCTATCCTGAAGTCATTTGAGTGTTGGGTCTCACAAAATAAAAGGGAAATGCATTTCTTTTTTCTTAATAAATATATCCAGAAGGGAAAACAAAACAATACAGAAGGGAACTGAGTTATTTAAAGTAAAGAAAAATGTTGAGACAAGACCCAAAGTTGTTTCAACAGGTCAGAAGTATTTCTGGCCTAGAAATTAGCAAATGCTTTAGCTGACTTCCTGAGGGAAGTCAGTGTGCGTAGGAGGTTGAAGATGTAATTAGAAGATGAAATTTAATAAGTTTCCTGAATGAGATTATAAAACATTATTATCCCAAAATTAAGGATGTATTGGAGGGGTTGGTCTAGATTTCTATGCTATTTTAGGTCTGCTGTGTTCCATGTGTATCTTTTGGGTATGATGTGTCACTTAATTCATTATCCCCCTCTGTACAGAGTGCTTTCCTCTATGCCTGTGCAGCACACTTAAATTATAAACAACAGTAATAATTTCTGAGATTCCTATTTCATTTTGCAGTTATTTATTGGCTTTTCCCATAAAAGACTGGGCTGCTGGAGCTGGGTGATAAGCTTATTAGAAACCATAGCACAATACTCTTAACACATGATTTATGTGGTTTTGGGCCACTGCTGGGTAATCAGCTTATTCTGGATTCCATCCAGCCAACTTTGCTTGTACTTTAATCAGACCAGCTGTGATCCACCTGGACCATAGGTTTCTAAAAACTTGTCTCAGCACACTGGGCCAGATTCTCAGTGCTTTAAATTAACTTCCTACCACTGGCCACAATGGAGTATATAGATTTATATCAACAACCTGTCTGTAGTCCACAAGTACAGCAGATCTAGCACCATTAATAAAAAGTGAGCAGGTAATAATTCATTTTAATTAATGGTGTTGATGGATGGTGTAATTGTTTGAATTCATCAAAACCAATATTTAGAACTTCTGCAGAAATTAAGTATTGTTAATAAAATCAGCACAATTTAATTTAGCCCCTGAATCAGTGAAGCACTTAAACATGGACCTTCTGAAAATGCATATACATGCTCAAGTGCTTTGTTGAATCACAATTTTAAAATCATGCAGCCACAAAGAAGCTAGTTTCCTTAGACTTACGACCTAAGGATTTCTGCAAGGACGTCTGCTCATCCTCTTACTATCATTTCCAGTAACGAAAAGGAGAAGTAGAAAGCAGGTATCTATAGCCAGGGCACCTTAATTGTTTCATATTATTGCCACACTCCTTGCTCTCCACAGACAGCAACTAGATGTCTTCTCATGTGGTGGCCAACCACTAAGCCCAGCTCAGACTCTGTTGTAGGTGACAGAGTCTATGGTAGGGTGCCCTATTGCTGCTACGGGGACAACAGGGTCCCTTGAAGCTTACTGGTGCAAATTTTGATGTATGCTTGCATTTCTGGAGTGTCACAGCAAAGAATAGAGTCAAGCAGTACCTCTTAAATAGTTGCAGAGAGGGTAGTTGGGTTCAAAACCCTGAAATGGGAGATCACCTCCTGCAGCTCAAAGACAAGAGCAAAGGGCAGATGGTCCTCACTGAGATCAGCACAACACCAGAAATCTACCTTATGGGGAAACCTTTTGCTGAGAATCTGTCTTTTCTTCTGGAAATGGTGATTTGGGGTTTTGCCCTTATAAGTCAAAGTATTGCTCTGGGTGGGACCAATAATGAGAAGGCCTGAGAGCAGTGAGTTTCTGCAACAACATGCCTATAGAGCTAATTAGCAAAAAAGGGGTAATTACTCTCAAAAATGGAGTGCAACCACCATAATACAGTTTCTGAGCCAAAATGTCCTGAAATATCAAAGTATTGAGTCAGTGATCAGGATGAACCCTAGCACCTTATGTCCTGGCAAGCTTCAGGTGAACCAGTGTCTGCCCAGCCACTGCCATCACGGCAGTTCATTCATCTTTAGCAATACCCCACCTTCACAGAGCAGAGGCAGAGCTGCAGGGAGATGGCAGATGCAGGGCTGTGTAGCGTCATTTTCACTGGAAGCAGAGTCAAGCTGTTAAACACTGAGTGAGAGAAAGATCCCAATTTTGGAAAAAACATTATGAACAGTGGGGATTTTTCCAACCTTTCACACCTGCAAACCAAATTAGATTACATTTATGGAAGGTGTGATGAAAGATAGGGTATTGGAGTTCATTTATGCAAGAGAACTGAAATAAATCCCCAGTTCTCTTGCATTGTCTAAGCCTCTTGTGGCTGCACATATTTGAGTTCATAATATTTAAGTTCAGCGAAATGAATTTCATATTATTAATGCTCACATGTTTCACTAAAAGGGTTGCGGGTGATTAGCCAGTGGCAATCTCAAACCGTGGAAGTAGGTGAGATGCCACCTTTTCCCCTACTGTTTTTCAGTTTGAGAAGATCCAAGAAGTTGCCGCTTCTTCTGTGCAGCACTCTTCCTCTTTCTCCGTGGATAAAGATGAGTGCACTGACAGACTGTTAGCACCTACATCTATGACTGACAAAGGCACTCAGCTTAATCCAGCGTGTATTTGCCAAGATTTTCAGAGGAGAAGATAGCTGCACATCTGTGACCTTCCCCAGTGACTTTATCCAATGCCATGCCCAGGAGATTTCACCATCTGCAACAGGAGCTGTACTGAGACCACTGGTCCGATGTTAACCCAAATAAAAATGAGGTCAGTAAGCCCATTTCTTAGAAGGGTCACAACAGACTTTACAGCAATACCCTTAGGCAAGAGCGGGGTTGAGCCCAGCAGTTGCCTTTCAGCAAACTTTATTCTCCCTCCAACCATAGTTCAGGAGGATCAGGTCTGCTGCTCAGCACCCAAACATCTGGCCACAGGCTGCCCAGTCCTGATCAACTCATTATCTACAGTGTAGCTGGCCTTTTGGCTGGGCTCTGGTGTTTTGCCTTCTCCTTTTATCCATTCTATTCACAAAATTTGGTTGATCTGCTCTGATTTCAGAGTCTGGTTTCTTTGATGCCCCACAGGGTTTCTCATTGAGCTCATCTTTATTCAGCCTCCACAAGCTTCCTAAGACTGAGATGACCTGAAGATACGGACAAGGGATCAGGTTTTATGCAGATGACATGCAGATTTATGTGAAGCTTATTCTTAATTATTCTTTCTCCTGTTTTATCAGTTTGTCTTGAGGACATGGAGGCATACACGTAATTTTTTTTCCTGGTCTATATTTAATACTCCTAAAGCTCAAATCTTAATTACTGGTTTCCGGCATTGGCTTAAACATGCTGCTTCTTTCTCAAAATTCGATGAATGCAATAACAATTATCATGGCTGGCCAAGGCCATTCATCCCATTTCAGCACAGCACTTGTGGTAGTCACAAATCACATCAGTACTGATTCCATCATTGCAAATACACCAGTTGAAGAACTGAAAATTCAGGTTTAGCCTTTGCTTTATGTACTTTTCCTTTTTCAACAAAGAAATACCAAATTAGTAAGAACATGGAAGAGTATTTTTATGTTCCTTTTGAGAAAAATACAGATGTTGGCCAGTACTAGAATAGTTTTAGGAAACCTGTATTTACTGGAATTTCAGCACTTTCCAATAACAGCTTGATATCAGAACAAAACCTGACGACTACGATTTCTTCTATCAGCAGCAAATTCCAACAATGACATCCAGCTTTGATCTTGGTGCACAAATCACTGGTAAGTGTTATAAACCAATGCAACAAGTTAAATGACTCATTCAAAAAGAGTAGTGCGCTGTATCTCAAGGTTTCTGAGATATGTTACTCTGAAGTTGTTGGTTTTGTTGGGTTTATTTCCTCATAGCTCATGATGAAAAATTAATTTATGTTTCTTATCATGTCTAGCACCATGATGCAACACATTACAGGTAAAGAAATGACTTCACAATTCCAGATGCTGAAATAACCACTAGCCTGAAAATTTAGTGCTGCCCAGTCATGGTCACAACTCGATACAGAACAGTCCTCATATTTTATATTTTTTTTTATTAAATGGCATTCTATGGATGAGATGTCCAATAGCTCATTTTGGTACATCATTAACCAGTAATAGGCGAAATTTTTTTTAGTAAGTAAATATTTCTCAAAGTTGCTGCTCATTGGCCCTCCCCAGAATAGCAACATGTGGAACCTTTGAAAATATGCGCAGATTAACAAAATGCCATGAGTATTAAAATCAGTTCATGATCTAGTTTCCATAATATAACTCACTTTACCAGGGAACTCTATTGCTAAAGTGAGGGGGTTTTGCTTTAGAAAGAACAATATGAGAATTATATAGCAGTCATTCAAATGCTTTCTTTTCTTTTCTCTTCTGAAATCTGCGAGCCGTTTCATTTCACTGTCCAGTGACTGTAACACTTATAACCAAGAGGGGATAAATAATATGTTGTATGGAAGAAGGGCTTTGTTGCGAATATATAAAAAAGTATACATAAACTGAATGTCAGAGCAACTAGCCATTCTTCTGCCATATTCAAGGCCTGCATTTAATTTCTCCAAGAGAGCTTCTACAGTACTGCTGTATAACTGAATTACTTAACTAGCGAATGAATGGGAGAAATAATATCATTAAATAGTATTTCTTCCTCATGAATAGCATGTTATTATAAGCCAGAGAAGATTGAACAGACGGATGGAGATTCACAAACCCGCATTAGTCATTTGCCGTTTTCAATCTCTGTATATCCCCAGATCATTGAGAATAAATATTCAGGGAGAAAACCTCAGGTAGAGGTAAATCAGCGTCTTTCTCTGGGCTTAATTGAGCTCTGCTGATTTACTAGCACATGACATTCAGAGACATCATTTCCTGTTAAAAAAAAAAATATCTATAGAACAGCTGAGAAATCAAATGCCATCAGTGTGAAATGTAATTGAATTTGACAGCATTACTAGAAATAGAAATGGCACAAAGTGTATTCATACACACCTTGCTGGTTTTCATCCCATGTTCATACCTTGAGAAAAGTCTGAAAGCAACTTGAAAATGAATGATTAATGTTGTAGGATGGCTCAGACCTGCACCACCTTGTTCACATGAGAAAATATGAATTGTGATTTTTCCCATAGGGTCATTTATTCAGCTGGAGGTCAGCCAGGATTAGCTCTGAACAACTTACTCAATTGGAACAACACTAGGTGACATTTTGGTCCTTCTGCTCATCTTGAGAAGCAGTTTACTTATTCAAGAGTCTCATTAAAATCAGCATTTCTAAGCACAGGCTCAGATGCTTTTCAGCAGGATAATGGTAAGAATCTGAGTTACTGGCTTTTTAGTTAACCATGGAGAAAAAATGGGTGCAGAATTTTTCCAGCAGATAATATGGGTTTTCTTGAAATACATGTTTTATGGCAGCTAAGTTCAGTAATTGTCTCTGGGGAAAAGGATCAAAATGATTTAGAATAAAACATTTCCTTTGTACAGAATCCTTTTATCTTAAAGTTTTTGGTATATGTTAAGAGTTGCAGTTAATTTTGGCATATTGTATTTTGTATTCCTATTGCGCCTGATGTTATGTGCTGTGCTGGGGAGAGCAATCCAGAAGCTGCATAGTTTTCATTTAGTTCTTTCCCACGGAGACAGCCTGAGAGAGCTCGGGTTGTTCAACCTGGAGAAGGCTCAGGGGGGAGACATTAGAGCAGCCTCCCAGCACCTAAAGGGGCCGATAAGAAAGCTGAAGAGGGGCTTTTGACAAGGGTCTGTAAGGATAGGACAAGGGGGAATGGCTTTAAACTAACAGAGAGTAGATTTAGATTAGATATTAGGAGGAAATTCTTCATTGTGAAGGTGGTGAGGAACTGGCACAGGTTGCCCAGAGAAGCTGTGGCTGCCCCATCCCTGGCAGTGTTCAAGGCCAGGCTGGACAGGGCTTTGTGCAACATGGTCTAGTGGAAGGTGTCCCTCCCTGTGGTAGGGAGGGGGAATGAACCAGATGAACATTAAAGCCTCTTCAAACCCAAACCATTCTGTGATTCTGTGATTCACATTCTTAATGTTGAATATTACATAAATATTTTGTCCAACATTAATCACTTTGGAATTATTTGGTTTTTTGAACTAGATTCGGACACTTTATCTTTTCCTTCTGATTTTTGAAAGGCAATTTTTTTAAGCATTAATATTCTTTGGGACAGTTTTCTGATTGATGCTATTCCTAACACAAAAGGGTGAAAACCTTCGTGTAACATAAATTCTATTTTTGTTTGTTTATCCCATGAGCTCACTTTGAATAACTTACCCATCACCCAGCCAGCACTGACTCTATTTTAAATAGCTTTCCTGGAGACACTGAATTTGTAAAGCACATTCTGAATACATAAATATCAGTACCTCTGGAAACCCAACTTAAAAATTTACATTTATTCAAAGAACAGAATCTTATTGTGTGATCTTAAGTCTGAGTCCATCAACAGAACTTGCAGTTTGAATATCAAACCCCAGTGCCTGCGCATATCATGCTGACCAAGATCTAATTTACAGAATTTTTGTGCTTTGGGTGAATAGGGCAGGGTGCAACACAAATTATGTATTTTCTGGTTTTAAGGTGATTCCTATTGTTACTGTAGTGTTCTTATGCATTTGGTCCTTAAGTTCACATCTCCTGTTTCTCCACTGTTTCACTAATCTTCATCTAATCTCCTATTCACGAGTGGAAAATGATCATATGGCAGTATTATATCACCACCATCATAACTTCATTTTGTTAAAGTATTTCTGCAGGAAATTTATAATTTATTAAAAACCTTTATCTATTCTTGAATCATCTCTTCATTGTAATAGATCCTCTAGAGCTCACAGAAATTCTTCCAAGAGCCTGTTTGAATAAGATTGCTTCAGAACAATGAAAGGCATTAAAGAGCCTATTAAAATTCCCTTTGTCTTTTTTTCCATTATATAAAGCTTCCGGGTGGGTTTGTCCATTAGGAGAATGAGGTTGGGTTGTGCATCTTGAAGCAAGGAGCTGTGCAAGAGGCAACGTCTGGGGACATTGCTGTATCCCAGTCAGGAGTACCGTGGAGCAAGGCAAGCAGCACAGATAACACCTCCAACAAGCAAGGAAGCAAAAAGGCATTGCCAACCATATCTTGGGCTGCATCACAAGCAGAGCGAGCAATAGGTTGAGGGAGAGGATTCTCCCCCTCTACTCCACTCTCATGAGACCACACTTGTAGTACCACAGCCAGCTCTGGGACCTCCAACATAAGAAGGACATGGACCTGTTGGAGCAAGCCCAGAGGGGGACCAAAAGGATGCTCCAAGGGCTTGAGCACCTCTGCTATGGGGACAGGCTGAGAGAGTTGGACTTGTTCAGCCTAGAGAAGAGAAGACTCCTGGGAGACCTCAGAGCAGCTTCCAGTGCCTAAAGGGGACAACAAGAAAGCTGGAGAGGCGCTTTTGGCAAGAGCTTGTAGGGCTATAACAAGGGGGAATGGCTTTAAACGACAAAAGGGAAGTTTAGATTAGATATTAGGAAGAAGCTGCTCTCTGTGAGGGTGGTGAGGTCCTGGCACAGGTTACCCAGAGTAGCTGTGGCTGCCCCATGCCTGACAGTGCTCAAGGCCAGGTTGGAAGGGGCTTGGAGCAGCCTGGTCTAGTGGAAGGTGTCCCTGCCCATGGCAGGGGGTTTGGAACTGGATGATCTTTAGGTCCCTTCCAAACCAAATCATTTTATGATTCTATGAAAAGATGAGGTCTGAGAGCTCACACTGAGCAAGAATTGGGCCAGAAAGAGTTGTGGGATCTGCAAAGGCAAATGTGGTGATCTTCCCTATGAAATGTACCACTTGCTTGGGAATCCTGAACTAAAGTTCATGGGAACATGGGAGTAAATTGTGCATGGGATACTGTGATTTGCACCAAATGTAGCAGTTGTAAATGTCTACTCACTGTAGGATCAAAAAGCAAAATTGTGTTGGACATAGGATAAAACTCATTGAAAGGCTGTGATGAAGGCAGGCTTTGAGAGTGCTGAATCATTAGTTGTTGGTGCTCTTGAGATTCAAAGGTGGATTTCACTGAAAAGAAGTACCCAGACTTCAGATCATTATCTGGACCTTCTCAGATGACTTGAAAGGGAAAAGCCCAGCCAAATAGCTCAAGTAAATTACCTTCCTTGCAAGACTCTCGCTACTTCTAGCTCAGGAAATCTGTATGAAAAAAAAAAAAAAGGATCTATTTATCCTGCTGTTACCATTCTCAAAATTAGGTTTTCAAATATAAATACAAAACTTTGACAAATTATCACAAAGTTGATTTATCTTCAGGTTTGGGTTTGGTGTTTTTTGCACCCTGAAAAAACACACCACTAGCTTTTATTTGACTCTCAGTTCAGAAACTTAATTAATTTCTCATCTCAAAGCTTCTTCTCTGGAAAAGCTTTTCTTGAAAGTTGGGGGTTTTGTAAAATCAAAGCTGCTTTTCACTTATTGTCTCCTGGTTTAAGCAGTAACAACTTCCAAAGAAGCAGATTTCAAGAACAACCTAGAATATTTGAGTCAGATTTGGGAGCAATTTAATACCTTTCCTAACTCATGTGACAGTTCCTGAGTTTCTCTGTACTTTATACTTTTCTGTTCCTGTCTTAGAAGGAATCCGAAAATGCCTGGGAAAAAATGGAGATCTGCATTTAATTAGCTTTTACACTTATTTGAACAGGAAGAAAAGAAATCTCAGTGCAGATTCAGTTCTAATACAGTGCTACAGCAGACAGGGTGTTTTTCCAACTTTATTTAAATCCTCTCCTTCATCCTCATAGTGAATACATTAGTAGCACTGAAGTATAGTGAATTCTCTTGACCTGGAAAAAGTAAAACCCTGAGTAGGGATGAAAGAACACCTGCAATAGAAACCTCAATTTCTATTTAGAGAAGCTCTTCAGTGAGCAGACTTGGATGGAGAACAACAGTACTGTCTGACCCCTGGGCAAAACTCAGCCCCCCTGGCATAGATATTGAACAGTCAGGAGAAGCTGTCCCCATACAGAAATGGGCTCTGATGGCTTGTGTAACCAGTGTACAACCTGTGGCTGCTTATGTGACTTGTGGATTGTGCTTTGTCAGGATTTTTTTAAATAAGCCCCACTAAATAAACAGGAAATTGGACAAGGGGTGCAGCATGTAGATGCCTTAGATCTGGAAGGCTGAAATCTTCGGGGTTTTTTATATACCACAAATTTTCATATTTCTGAAGTTAGCCCTAATAGGAGGTGAAATGAGCTCCCATAATAAGATGATTGGAGTCATGACTAATTGGCAAGTATATGCAATGTGAAATAACAAGGGACCCTGTTTGCCACCAAAACCTTTGAAAATGCTGCTTCTATGTATAATTTATACAGGCCATCATGGCGTTTACCCAACCTGGAGGGATGAAGCTAGATGCTCAGACATATATGCAAACTAATTGCCAACAAACCAGGTGTTGTGCAAAGGTTAGATCTTAGCTACTGAAAGCTTCCAGACTGGCTTCCTCTTGCAACCATTGTACAAAACCATCTCAGCTTGGATCCAGCATGGCTCCAAAATAGCTTTTTTTCTCCCTAGTGGTGCTGGGAGAATGTTTCCTGGTACACAAGGTGTCTCATCGTGGGAAGCTTTTTCCTCTGGGTCCTGTGCCAAAGCTGCTCTGTTTGCCCTGGGAAATGCCACACGTCCAAGGCAGCCTCAGAAATAAAAGCGGGAAGGCTTTAGAAGAGCAGGATACAATCAACTCCCAAGTAGCTCCTAAAATGATTTTTCCAGTCACTCTCTGACTCATCAGGACTCACAAAGAAGCTTGGACTTCTTCAGTCTTCATTGAATTCCAGAGAAGGAGGTACATCCCCATCTAACTCCTCCTGGGAGGGGTCCTGCTCCTGACACCAACTCTCCATATAGGCACAGACGACACGGGAACACATCAGCCAGCAGCAGGCAGTGGAGCTTGAGAGCCATAACCTGCAAGTCTCAGAAAGGGAAAATGGCCTTTCCCAATCTTTTAGAGTTGCTGAGATGGTAAGTTGAAAGATGGAGCTTCAGCTGCTCTTCCTGAGCTGAAGGACCTGGAAGAATGGTATCATTATCACTCTTCTCACTTTTTCTCTGACATGAGAAACAAAGCCATATTGGGCCAGGTGAAGTGCACAAGTTTGGCATTGATGTTAATGTGTCAGGGAAGGATGATAGCTCTGGGCTGAAGCCAGGAAATAGATCTTATCTAATATGGTTCCAGTTTTAATGGCTAGTCCAAGACTGCATCACAGTGGTGTGGCAGCTCTCCTGCTCTGCAGCATGACCTGCCAGGGATCTGATAATGCTCTGCAGGACATCTGTGCCCAGGCAGGGTGCAACTCTGTGCTGCAGACCATGGGACTGATGCAAGGTACTGATGGAAAATGCAGGAGGTAAAAGCCAACCTCCCAGGAGCAAGTGAAGAGCAACCTTTTACCAAAGTCTCAAGAAATGCCAGACTGAAAATGTTCCCAATTTGGTGGCCCTGGACCAGCCTGAGGTTCTATAGGGTCAAGTTGCTCCCATCTTTCCAAAATGGAGACCTCCAGTAGCCTACAGATTGAGCTGCCAGCAAATCCCTGGCCATCAAAAAACAGTCAAAAATGTGTGCTAGCGCCAGCTTTGATGTGTTACAGCTGTAAACTCTCTGCTAGCTGATGCACTGCCGCTGGTTTTAAAAATATAAATCAGCTGCTCAATTTCTTATCAAATCCAAATTTTAGATCAAATGTCAGTTTGAGGACCTGGGAGAGCTGGCAGAAGGAGGGAGAGCTACATTACCTGGACACAGTAGGGTGTTAGTGAAAGAGCATTTCTGAAAAGCAAAGAATGTTAGGCTATATTTTTTGTCTTTGTACGAAAGCTTCTTATGACAGCTTTGATGCTAAAATGAGAGCGAAAACTATTGCCAGATTTGGTGTTATTTATTACAGGTATTACTAAGGTACTTTCATACTCACTGAACACCTTGAGCAGATTTCCTCTCTGAAGTCTGTTCACATTATTGTTACAATCTGGGTGTACTTCTGCAGTTGTCTTTTATTTACATAGATATATTGCCATAAATGAAGTCCTTGTGTGCTTTCACAACACACACAACATGACCTTTATGTTCAATTATCAGGCAGAAAGCAGGGCTCCAGCAGTCTTCTAGCTGTTTCAGCAACAGGCAGCTATGTCAAGAACATAGAAATATGGGACCAATTTATCTGTATTCAGAAGATGTGAGGCAGAAATATTTGCTTTCCAAAACCTGCTTCCTGCCCAGTGCTCACCTGTACCCAGCAGAACATATCACTTCGGGGCCTCAGTCCGCAGACCCAGAGCTCCGTGGAGGAGCTGATCCTGTAGGCAAATACAGAAATCAGGACTCTTAAGAGCTGCAAAGGTGAGTTGGGCTTCATGACTAAATGCACTCAAAGAGCATAAGGGCTTGCAATGGGCTTGTAGCCTTAGCTTCAACCAGATCTGCTTGATTTTTTCCTCCCTCTCCTATCTGACTTTGCATTCAGTGGCACTTACACATTTAAACATCTGGGAGGCACCTTGGAGGGCAAACCTTGGACACTTAAAATATCTTCCTCTACTGTGGTCTGTAAATTTTTTCTTGCAGAGTGTATGAAAGAACAGATACTTGTGCAGCAATTTTAATCAGGCAAAACTGAGGCAAAGGACTGATTACGAAGTTATTTAGATGACACACTTCTGACTGCAGCTTTGTAATCAAACGGCAGCTACCATTCAGCCATGTAATAACCAGGAGATTGTACATCTGCCTTGCTCTGCATATTTATAAAGAATGCATTGCTAACACTTATTTACCTTTATTAGATACATTCTCCATAATTAGCTGAGCTACCATGAGCAGTTTTCATTTCCTGGCCTAGCTGTAACTGTATTTACATTAAAGGTGTCTAATTTTTCAATGTTCTCTTGGAAGCAGATGAAGATTTGTCAAAGCAAAAAGTACATGTACCATAATCTCAGAATAAATTAAGAAGTTCACACATCAAGAAAGTTTACTTTCAACAGACACCAGTTTATTTGAGTCAAAAAAGTGTTTGCGGTGGGAAGTAAGGGGTTCAGTGTGCCGTGCTTGTATCTAAGAGTGTCACAGAAAAAGGCCAGATATTAAGAGTAGGCAAAGCAGCCAAAAAGTGGCAGCAGCCCGGAAATTAGTGTGCAGGGTCTAGGGGATTCATCATGTTACACAAATAGACTAGAAGGTTGAAGGATGAATGCTGATTTCATCAGAAGATCTAAGAAAATTTGTGGGGTTTTATTTTGGTCCTGTTGATAAACACACCATTTGGAAAAAAAAGTCTCCCTCCACTGACGCTGTTTTGATGACACGACGTTTGGGTTCTCTTAAACTGCTGATTAACAAATGTTAAACATTCACTAAAAAGAGATAGGTTATGAGATTTCTGTGGCACAGGACAGAACAAAACATTTTCACACCAGAAGCAATCTGTAGGTGACCAGACAAGAACGCCACAATAGAAAGGTGAGTCAGCAAGACTACCAACCCACCATACAAGCAGGACTGAGACCTATTGGTTCAGAATATCTCATAAGGATTGGCTCATCTGGGTATATACAGGCTGAAACTCTATAAAGACATATGTATTAAGCAGAGGCCATTTCCATGCCATCACTCAAGTCTTCCGTAAATTTGTATTCAGCAATAAAATTTCATCAAAGACAACAACATCTGTTCCTTTAGTTCACATCTTTATTGACATTCAAACATAAGGCACAACTTGTTTTTAAGTTATTTGGGTTGGAACACATGTGCTTCGCTGCTGTTGAAATCGACACAAATTAATAACCCAGCAGCCAGATTTTGAGATGTGTCAGCATGGGGTGAGGCTCATCTATCAACTCTTAATAGTTCTCTGCTCCATATGTAAGAGTTTCAGCTGTCACACTTGCCTGCATAAACAGCACTGGGGATGCAAACCGTCTGTGGGAGAGCTCGAGGGGATTGTACTGTGGGGAGGGTCATCTCATCAGAAGAGCTTGGGGAACATTTGCAGACCTGGTGTGCTACCAGGACACCCCAACCCTCCACAGCAGTGACAGCTACACCTGTCCTGTGTTTCAGTGTGTAGCCTGGGAAGTAGCTGCTGTTTCTGCAAGGCATTTACATCCCACCCCCATGACGCAGGGATGAAAAAATCTGCTGCCTCATCTTGCTCTCAAAATGATCACTGCCCTATTTTTCTTCTCTTTAAAAGCTGCACTGCATCATAACTTCCAGAAAGTCCAAAAAAAAGAACAGGATTCTCTGTTTTCTCATGTTCAAGCCAAGGAATCCCAAAGGGTTTCATTTTCACATCTGTCTTAGGGTTGTTTTATGTGGTTGGTGTCAATAGAAATCTGAGGTCACAATCCTGATGATAACATTATTTGCCCTCAGTGTGGATTTAATCTATGAAAATTATATGGGGAAGATTGTATTTCCATATGGAAGTTGTTTTAATTAATGCTCACTTTTTTAATGCCTCAGAGACTGATACCATATTAGGAAGAGAAATTGAAAAGATATTTTGAAACTCTTATTAACAATGTTGTATTGAGTTAAGGAGAGACTGTAGAAAAGAACCAGGTGTAGAGATAAGCAAACCCAGACCTTTCCCCAAGCTCAGGTACTTGCACTGATATGACATGACCTCAGAATGGAAGTGATTTCTGGCATCACTAAGCGTAGCATGTCTGTTTTTCTCTCTGTCTTTGTAGGAACCATAGGTGTATCTCAGATGCCTTGCTGGGTTGAGAAAAGGTCTGAGTCTCCAAATGTTTTAACCTCTCATCTTGCAGATCTGATTCTGGCTACAGTGAGGAGCACCTGCCTCTCCCCAGGGGACCAGCACCGTGGCTTGCCCACCCTGGCCAAAGCCAAGCAAGAATTTGTCTTTCCAATGTTTTTTTTTTCACAGTGCTTATTGGAAGCACTAGTTTGACCTGCCCTTATAGACGGATGTTGGTGCTAAAAGCATTAGTAGATTAAAGAGAAAAAACATGGTCCGTGTCATTAATGGCTGGATGGTTTGACTATTTCAATTATACCTCTCAGAGGTGGGAGCCTTAGCTACATTTATACAATCTGCTTTTTTGTAGAAGAGAACATCTTAGAGCAAAATTACACTTCCCCAAAAGGCTGGTCCTGGTTCTCCTGTTAATTGAAATCACACAGCAGATGATGTTCACTAGGCATTGACTCCAAGATCTTAAGAAATGCTATTGTCACTATAAAAGACTACATTTACTGTATGCTGATTTAGTGAGCATCTGTGGATATTATTTAAATAAAGTGATAATAACATCAACAATTAAAATACAGGAATTAAAAGATATAAAGCTGCATATGCAGATTCACCCTCCAAGTGGAGTTCTTCCTGACGCTATCATTAATTTCAGCATCATAGACCACTTTTAATCTCAGATACTCTGCCTCATTCCTTGCCCACAGAATAGAAGTCACTCCCTTAATAGGAGAAAATCAATATTTTGCTTTTTAGCATTGTTCAGTATGCCATCTAAGTCCTTCTATAATGTGTGCTCTTCAAACCCTGCTCCAAAATCAGATATACTACCTACTCATTTAATTTTCTAGGTGAAGGAGGAGTGGTTTTACAGACTGGGAGCAGATGCATAGAGCACTCAGGGCTGAAAGCCTCCAGTAATCGTGGACATTAGTTTTGAAACACCAATTACAGTACTTTTAGCTCATTTAGCATTACTAGCATGGTCTGGATCTGGGACTCCATACACAGCTGTGAATGCTTAGCGCTTCTGCAAGCCTACTACAAGGGTTTACTGGGCAAGCACTCAGAAATCAGGGAGCACAAAGCTAGGGGGGACTGCCCATGGAAAACCTGACTTATGAGCCAAATCCCACAAAGCACACAGACACATGCCTCATGCAGTGAAACACAAAATCTGTGATCTTCTGCTAGGAATGACAAAAAAGAATCACTAGTAAAAGGCAACCTCAAAATCTCTGCACATGAGGCAGAAAGCTGCCTAGAGCTAGTCTCAGGAAAAGACTGAACAGAGGGATACATGTGAACCTCTGCAACTTTTGTTATGCCCAAGAAAGAGTGCCTGAGAAAGTATCTCCATCCCCTCATAATCCTGAGCCAAGAACTGCAAATTCTATCCTAAGGATGTTCTTGAAGGACATGAACAGGTTTTCCCTTATGTTTCAGACAGAGAGGGAAAAGGAAGAGGACTTTTGTGTAAGAGCTGTGGATAACAACTTCCCCTCCTGGTAATGCCTCTTCCCCACCACTCACTCTCCGTTTAGTCCCACTTCCTTCCCTATATTCCTGCTAGGACAAAGTGTATGTGTACTGCTCCGTAGGTCCAGCTCAGGAGCATCCCAGCTATGTGTGCTGCTAAAGAACTGTGGGTCATAAAGGAGGAACTGGGGTGCAGCTATGGGAATGAAAGCTGTGTGGGATCTGCTCCACCTTCATTCCCACTGCCATCAACTGCAAGCTTCATAACAGAATAGCCAGATGTCATTACTGGCAGATGCCAACCAAAACTGCTAATTTTCATCCAGAAACACTCTGCGAAAGCTGGTAGCCAGAACACTTCCTACAGTCAAGACATGAAACATGTGCTTTTATGAAGCTCTTGTTTTAGTAATGACCTCAGTACAGAATTGCTGGTGAGTGCTCCATTCATTAAACTTGCCGGTTAGTACAAGCTGAGAATGCATCAATTTGCATGGGTTATGTCTTACTAACATGACTGGCAAAGAGTACCTTCCTTGCTTAAAAGAAAAATCGTTATCGTCTTCAGAAAAGGAAACAACCAACAAAAGAGGACCAAACCAAAGGATGACCATCATAACTCTGCACTGTTGGCTGCATCTGCCCCAGCAAATGAAACAGTCCCTAAGCACAAAGTCAAGCTGTGGACCATAATCATCTGTGATCCTTTGGTCTGCTTCAGACAGTGCTCTACCAAACAGGCTTCAACACAGCTTGGCCAACAGCACAGGGCAGGGACAGTGCCCAGTAGGCAAGATGAAGCAGGTCACCAGTTTTATTTACTAAGCTAGAGATAGCTGTCTTGATCCAGTCCACAGAAACATTTGTGTCAGTGCACAAACTGTATACTGATACAAGAGATTTGGAGGAATTTTTCATCAACCAAAGAGGTGTATAGTGACCAAAGCCTGTAGATCTGACATTCATAGTGAAAAACATAGCCTTTGTTATCATCCCTGTGAATGGCATCCTGAAAAGCCAGACCTTTCTTGCAGGTATCTAGTGCTGAAAAGTTTAGGTTTGGAACAGATAGGGAGAAAATGGTTCAATTTCACATTTCTGGAAGGTAATTATTTCTGTAGCTGCAGTACTTTGCCATTAATCTCCTTTATTCTTCCAGCCTTTCCTAGCTCAGGGACAAGGGCAAGTGTCTGTGTGACATGGGCTATTGTAAATCAGCCCTGCTATTCCATCCATCACTGTAGTGAATGACAGCCATGTATGTCCTGCCTCAGCACAGGCTGCTGTGGCGTGCAAAACTCCTTTCACCAAAACAAAACACAGACACTGAGCAAATTCTCTGAGTTTATTAGCACATCCTTACACTTTCATCCTTCTTGCATTAGGAGATGGATGTCAGTTCAAGTCACTTCCCTAGGGACTCTGGAGGTAGAATGTGTAAACCTTTGTCAAAGGTGATGTAGATTGAAGTCACCCTGTAACAAGAAGAACTCTCTTCTCAGGGGGAAATCCTTTTGGAAATTCTGCTTTTTGTGTATGAGAGCAAAAGTTGTTTGCAACAGTAGTTGCCATCAACAGAAGAAGTGATGAAGTGGCTTGAAAGCCTTTAATAATTGAAGGACTTTTTCAGTCATCATTATCTCCAGTAGACACTGCTTACACATCCCATGCTCCACACTTCATGCTCAGCATCCACAGCTGATCTGCCACTCGCTTCATAATTTATTCCCAAGAGCTTGACTTGAGGTTCAAGGAGTAGAATGGAAGGTGTATCATTGATTTTTTTATGGGTTTAATTCCAGACCTGTCTTATGATCATCACCTCATGGCAGAAATCTGAAAGTCTGAAGTGTATGAATTTCTCAGTCTGTAGAGGACTTATAGGTAATGCCTATACTGGACATTGTTAAGATTTGGCTGGACAGGGTGCAGGGACATCTAGTCTAGGGCATGCTTGGCCAAGAAAGGTTGTACCAGATGATCCTTGAGGTCCCTTCCAACCTGATATTCTGTGATTCTACGAATTTCTCCCATGGCTGTGGAATTTGGCACTACAGATGTTGGCAGCTTTTGAAGGTGGGGAAAAAAAAAAAAATCTCCTGTTAACAGTAGAAAAGTTTGGAATCCTGATTGTACCTTATCTATCCCTCATGCAATGGAATTAATCTTTTTTGGCTTTTAGTACCTAAAATTCAAGCTTCTAATCAAAACTGCATACCAACCCTCCTTCTGTGTAGTAGAGTGGCACAGTTTCAGTGGTTGACTCATAAAAGCTGCGATAAGAGGAATGAACCACTCTGGAGATGCTCCAGACAAAACTTTTTTCCTAAAGACTCCCCAGTGCATGTCACCGAACTCCTCAAGTCAGTGCTATTTTACATCAGTTGACTTCCACAGTCCAGCCCCATGAAACCTAGCCACTGCTGAAGTTGCTGCTTACAACCTGCAGATTGTTCACTGACTATTGAAGAAAAGCTCTTACGAAAAAATCCTATTTACAACAACAGAAGACCCTATTTTACACTTTTTTGACATTTCACTACATCAGACTCTCATAAATTTTCTCTCCAGTGCAGAAATATCATCTCATAAGCTCATGAAATGTGATCTGATGACCATAACAAGCCAACAGATCAAAGAGGAGCTGCCAACCTGAGCATGAGAAAGGCTGAGCATCTCTGCCAAAGTAAGTGGGTGCTGAGCACTGGGGAGAATCAGGCCACAGAGAATCCCAGACTTTTCATCCCAGGTTAATAAAAGTGACAGCATGGATTTCAGATGGCTGATGTATCTCAAGAGACTTACCTCCTACACGATACAGATTGCTCTTCTACATCATACATCTCAGTGTGTTATTAGCCTGCTTTGTTGTGAAAAACAGTTTACCATTACTTCCTGCATAGTGCCTTCTGAAGTTTCTTCAGGGAAATTAAAAAAGCATGCTAGGAAGCTATTTTCTGAGCTGATTGTGATGTGTTTCCCCATTATTCCCACCCAATCTCATAACATACAAGTATTAACAAAAGTTCAAATGACTTCTGGTTTTCTCTATATATTTGGAACAGCTAAATATGGGCCTTGTATCACTGTCACTGAAACAAAAATGTCTGGGTTGGTTTAGGTGTTACTTGAAAACTTCATAGCACTGCAAATTTTGCTGGTGTCAGCCAAATTAGTGTGCATTTAACATGGGCAAGACAAAAAGCTTTTGCAAGTGTCTAGCAAAACTTTAATGAGGAAATAGCAAAAACACTAACTGAAACATTAATTTGAACACACCGAATACTCTAGGGCTGAAGCAGGAATAAATGCCTGTCAATTTTATCCAGTGTAATGGCATCAGGGATGCTGGTACAAAAGACACTGATAATGAAGATATTCCTATTTGGATATACAGCAAAATATTAATTTGTTCCCCTAATTAAACTTTCATATAGCATTTTTGGTGTGGTTGTTTTTTAAGATTATGCTGTGTTGTGCATTCCTTCTGAATGAAATATTCATAGATACATGGACTGAACTCCCTAGATGCTCTGCTGCAGCCTGTATCTTTTACAGTAGTAACTGCTAACATTACAGTGTTGAATATCTTGTTCATCTGCATGGAGAAGCACAAGAGTGAGACAAGTCTGGGCTTGTTGCTGGCAGGTGATCAAAGTTGAGAAGAAGCAACAAAAGTGGGTTTTTTTCCTCTGACTAGAGTGTTAGCAAAACTATAGTTGATGTCCTGATTTAATAACCCTCTAGCCATGGCAACCTGCAGCTTATTTTCACCTTCAGAGATGCTTTTTGTTACAGAATGGATTGAAGGGAGGTTTTCACAGCAGCCCTGGTGCTGTCATTTTGCCATGCCCATTGCATGTCAGAAAGTCTTTTTAATCCCCCTCTTTGCTACTGGCAGACATTTCTCATTTTTACAGGGAAAGAAAGGAGATTCTACTCCCTGTATTACAGCCTATGTAACTCCCCCAGAAGAGGGAAAAATATCAACAGTTTGGGAAGTTTTGAGAGCATTACAGCCCACTGAATGCGCACAGCCCAACAGGGAATATGTTGTATGCTACACCAAAGCTATGATTATGATATTTTACTCACTGGCATGTCTTTTTATGTATAATAGTTACCCACAGTGCTGTTATATGGACCAACAGAAAGTGTAATTTTTCATTAAATGTGACCATAAGACTCATTAATAAACAGAATCACAAGGCCTTTGTGATGATTTCTAGTTGCTGGAGTTTTGCTCAGGCTAAATTAATGTCTCCAGCAATGACATGCATTCATCCTTTTCTCTTTGGAGGCCATTCTACACGTTAATGCACCTTAAAGCTCCTTGTGACTGCTCTGTCTCTATCTCTGCTCTTTATCCCACCAGATTTCTCTTCAGCATTACACTTTGCAGGACACAGGGTTTGTTTTGTTTTGTTTTTTTACCTTTTTTTAATATTCCTTTTATTTTGTGAAGAAATGACAGAGAAACACAAGGTTGCACAGCAATTATTCTGCTGCTAACTAGGGCCTTCTGAAACCTTCTGAGCCCCCCATTTGCATTAACACTAATGTCATCCATCTGCCTCAGAAAATTGTGCTGCCTGTCCCTGCTAAGCCAATGGACTCAGTAACCTTCCAGGAATCACTTCATCATGCCTCCTCTTTCTTGTTTACAGGTGCCTACCACTGGGGAGTGGGGAGTATTTACTACTCTGATAAAGCTGTATAAACAGGGAGTTTGGATTTCTGTAACTTTTTAAGCTGCTTTATCAGGGGAATTGTTTGTTTATTTTTATAGCTACTCAAACCCATGCGGCAAAGTAGCTGGGAGACAGCACTGCTCAAAAGACTAGTTCAGATTAACACAGCTCATAAGCAATTCTATCAGTACAGTTGTACTAACATTAAGCAGTTGACGTGTTCCAATACAAAATGTTCTTAAATGAACTGTTGATATAATTTCACAAAAATATGTATTAAAATCCCTGGTGCTGGGCAAATGCAGGCAAATGCATTTGAATATGATACACAGAAGCCTTGAGAATAAAAGCAAGATGATTCTAGAGAGCTACTCTTGTTAGGATTTATGGGGGACACAACACCATATATCAAGGAACTCCAAGGAGCCTCTTATGATTGTAAAATGGCCTTGAAGAGGGAAGTTGTTGCATGTAAAAGAGAAAAGTTATATGCCACTTATACGGGAAATAGTTCAGTGCTCAATATGAGTGGTGATAGAAACAGTGGAAAGGAAGGGAGACAGCTCAGGAAAGAGCCTGATCAGCAAATGAAAGCACAGAAAATATTGTAGGTACTTCACAAGATAAATCCTGACTGACAGCTTCAGTCTTTTTTTTCCATTTTTTCTTTCTCTCTTCTTGTGTTTTTTTTTATTTTGTTTGTCTGCTTCAACCAAAGCTCTTTCCTTACTAAAATCCTAGTGAGAACAACAAAATATCACTTGTGTCATATTGCTGATGAAACATACAAGCTGTCATCTTCCGTTGCTGGCATCTTTCCTTTTTATCTCATGAAGGCATCCCTGCCCTTTCTGCTGCTCACACTGCCTTTTGATCTTTCCACCTCGCTGTTTCCTCTGGTGATGACACTATTTGATATACTCCAACACTCCAAGAGAACAGTATCCACCTAGGAAAAAAATAAGACAATGCATCTTGTTTTGTATCACCAGGGTTCATCAAGATGAAAGAAAAAAATCCTTGTGCAAGCTCAGAAATGGTTAAAGAAAATAAAGTTAAAGAAACAAGGAAAAGGAAGTCAGTGGTGAATGAGAATAGGCCTCTGTCCCTGATTATAAATACAGTGTGAAGTGACACAGTACAGTCTACTATAAGTAGTAGTAATAGGCTGTAGAAGCAGACACATAGAATTACAGTGCTTGAGCTGAGAAGCTATCACCGAATCATTCTTCTGCTGTCCCATATAAGAGAAACCATTGAATTTCACCTCCTTTTAACCCTAATAATTTGTACTTAGGTCAAGTGTAACTTCATTCCAAAGATATCTATTCCCTGAGTAATCTTGAGACAATGTGAAATAGGTCACAATCAGCACACTAAGACATCCTTTGATCTCACTTTTCTTATCATATGGCAGTAGCAACAGCGCAGTGATGGGAGGGAAGCCTGTATCACCTCTTTTGCAGGTGCCTAGAGTGGCATGATGGCACCATAAAGCACACTGCAATTATGAAGAGGATTCTTCTTAATACATCACAGTCTTCTACCCTTTTCATGAAGTCAACAGGGGAATAAAGTTGCATATAAAGGTTCATAAAAATCCATTGCTTAAAACCTTCTTTTAACAGAAGTGTTACAGCCTAATGCTCTTCAAAGCACAATATATCAATCATTACAAGGATAAACACAAAATAAGCAGTCAAAACTCACATTAGCACTTTTTCTGCCTCTTATCTGTGGTGAGGTGCTGCTGCTTGTGAGATTACAGCATCTCCTTACATGGGGAAGGGGCAAACTCATCACAAAAAGGGTAAACCTGCTGGGTCACCAAGACAACTGTATTCAGGACTCTCGGACTTACATGATTTTATCGTGTAAGTACTTCCAAAACAAGCAATGGGATGTACCACCAATGTTCTCACCATGTTTTTTTTTACTGTCTTTGGCTACAAAGAATCAAGGAATCTGTGCCAAGCTCCCTGCCCTACTCCACACTGCGCCCTGGAAATAAAGCCAGGAGATAGCCTTGATGAGACTTTCCATGCTGTGAAAGGAGTCAATGCAACCTCTGAAGTAAGAGGGGAAAACTTAAATGATAGTTGTCCAGCAAGGGCAAATTAGGTCATTCCCCAGACCAGCTTCACTGAGCACCATGACTTGGAGAGCTGCCCAGCAGCACTGAGCTCCTCACTTTGCCCAATTTACCCTTCAGGATTTCAAAGACCATAATGCTGGAAGTGTCTCTCTTTTTTTTTTTTTTTTTTTTTGTTACATAAGAAATAAAAGACCTTTGGTATGAATCCATGTGCAGTATTTCATGTTCATGACTACATCTCATTTTCAGGGTCTTTTATCTATGTTTTCTTCAGTGGAAGAACCAAAAAAGATGTTTCATTTTGGTTTGCTTTAAAGAGGGGATAAGGGAACCTTAAAACAGGAAACCAAAATTATACAGTTTCGCAAATCCCCCAAGTCCAACATTAGAATCAGAATGAAGCATAATTTCATTTCCAAGTTATAATTGTAAGAGACATTTTAATGTTCAGTATTTCTTGTGATTACTTATGTCTTCCCATGGAAAATATTAACTGAGATGGAATTGAATTTTTCCCACGAAATTTTTAAAGTATAAAAAAATTAACATGGCTTGTCCTTGAACCAACTGCCACCTTGCTCTGATTTTCTGTTTTCTGAAGTTACTTTTATGATAAAGTCACTTCAATGATTTAAGTGATTTTTTTAAAAAATACAGGGACTTGGATTTTTGAAGCATTCTGAAGGTGAGGGAAGAATGGATGAGTGTACCCACTCTCAGCTAAATTGTCATTCGAGGAGGTATCCAGATGGGCCGGGTAGTGTAAGCCTTGCAGTGCGATCATGTTGGTATCCCATAGGGCACAGCAGAACGATCAAACCACAGACCTCAGGGAAAGCGAAGGTAAAAAGAGTAGAGACAAATCCTCTGCATATTTATCTCTGTGATCAGTGCTAAGACAGACCGGTTCTCCAAAGCTTGCATTGAAAAAAATATCTTCTGTTAAATTCTGTGAGCAAACCAGTCAGCGCAGAGGTTGGCTGGTGGAATTGCAGCTTGTTGAACTGTGCCTCTGCCAAAAAAAAATACATCTGCCTTTGAACAAAACCAGACTCCAAACTGTTCTGCAAAGACTCCGAAATGTATTGATCCACACCTCAAAGAGGAGACTGCTGTGGTCTTATCAAAAGCAAAATAAATCAAGTGAATGCACTACAAATACACAAAGGCTGCAGGTTTACAGCTGGTTTAGTTTATATTATTACTAATAAAAGAAGATGCCCAAGTAGCGCTCCAAAGGAGTAATCTGGTAAGGGCTCTGTCCTGAAGGATTTGCAGACCAAAAATAGCTGAACTCTAATATCCCAGCTGCAGAGCTAAGTCTGGGAAATGAGAAGTGCACCAGATACGAAAATAGTCTCACTGTGAACAGAGGTTCGCTTTTTTCTGACCATGTCTACATAGCCCAGTTATGTGCTAACACAGGAGACCGTTTGCAGGTGTACAGCCACAAAGTGCCTCCATCAAAGGCAATGGGATAATTTCTGCTTGGTGTGCTGGCTGGGATTCTGCTCTATCCTTTTAATCTATGCACAGTACCAAATGATTTCCAGGAACAGGAAAACAAGGGAAGGCATCTAGCATTCTATGAAATCATTAAGGAAATAGGAAATAGCAGGTGCCTTTCTAGTAACAAAGATAATTTAATTGATTTAAGTAGGATACAAAGCTGCTCTTTGGTGTATTCTCGCCTTTCCATTAACTGCATCAATTGAATTTGGGAAACATGCAGAGAGCAAATTGTTTGGCTTGATCCAGATTGTACCATGCATCTTACAGAACGGTTTAGGGGCCAGTTAACTGCATACGTCTATATAGAAAAATGGACAGAAATCCCAAATGTCACAATGACTTGGCATTGCCTGGGGAAGAAAGAAGCATCCTTTATTCTGGAAGCTGCTGAGAGAAGTGAATTCCCCTTTGCAGCCAAAGTTGCTGCTCTCTGACTTAACTCTCATCTTCCTCATCCTCACCTGAGCTCCCTTTTCTCCTGTTCTCCCTTACCCTCACAGCTCTATTACTATTGTTTTTTCCTATAGGTTTACCCTTCCCTGGACCTGTCTGCCCAAATCCCCTGATCTTCTGATCTTTCTTATCCCAGAGAATTTCCAAGCTATCCTCCTGTCTCTCTCTGACACTTCAGTGGCACGTATTAGCTACAAATAGGGTTATTAACATGTATTAGCAGGTAGGTGATAATACAAGGCAAGAGAAATCCATCTTGTCTTGTTCAGACCATGGGAATTTTATTGTTATGAATTTGTGCAGTGCCTGACACAATGGAACTGCAATCTCAGTCACGGCAAATGCAGAAGAAGAATGAGCACCGCAAAATCTATACAGTGGCTTCACGTTATTGCCTCTTGTCAAAAGTCAGAGAAGGCCCTTCATTAGTTTAATGAAGGATTAACAAAGGTTTCTGCAAGCTGACACACCACCAGTTAGCGATTGTGTGTCTTTCCCTTATAAACTCCTCTATAACTAAAGCCCACAAATCCAATAATTGTATTTTTCTAAAGTAACACTTGAGCATTAACACAGAAACCCAAAGGAATTCATAAACAAAGCTAAACTCAGCGAATTTCCAGTTCTTGATTAATGATGATATTTAGACACCTCATTGCAGCACATTGAATGCCAGATTCACCTTACCTTCTTCTGCACTTTGGACTTGTTGGCGGGTATATGGATTTTTTAAACATTATTTTTCAGGTTATTTTGTGTGCATTATTCCACACAACCATAGGGTAGCTGACTAAATTTATGCCAGTGCACTTACATGAAAACCAACTGTGTGCTTCTTGCTAACGGTTACATTCATCACAAATTACTATTAAACCAAATGCCATGGATTGGTGGTGGTTTGGTGCCTGCAAACTGCATGTGGGGGATTGGAGTGCCAGCAAATGAGCACCCAGAGTTCTGTTTTTTCCTAGCTCAAATATAGTAGGATTGCCTTTTTTAGTTATGCAACTAGAACAGTGAAGGGAAAGGCAATACATTAGCCAAAGGAGGCTTTCTACAAGGAAAGGATTCACAGCAACCTGATGTCAGGTACCTGCCACCCCTGCAAGGCTGCCAGGCTGAATTCCAACAGCCCCAGGCAATGTGCTCAGCCCTGCTGCTGGCAGCAGCCTACCTCCACAGCAAATTATCCTTGAATGTGCTCAACTAGATGGGATCTAACCCAGGATCCAGGTACCCCATGCATCAACCTTGCAAAACACTAGTAAAGTAGCTAACTTCTTACTTTGAGTATGTGCAGACTGGTTGCTGTTTCTTGAATGAGACACCAGCCTATCTTTTGGACTTTCTGTCCTCTGCATATTGTTCAACTCTGCTATTTCAGCTCTTGCATCTGTTGCCTTCTACAGTCCTTAGATTGTTCTGACTTTGCACTTTTCTCCTTTCTCTGTCACCAAGTCCATCCAACACCTAACCACTGGCACATTAGTGTCTTACATCAGACACACTGCAGAAATTCAGGATACATAAAGATATTTATCTGTGACCTCCCTGGTACTGAACTGCTCCCATAGTTTTGGCTGGAGAATACATCACATAGAGATCCTGAATGGATAGGGGACTCACTTAATTGCCTGAACCCTTTTTGAAGAAGTCTGTGTTATCTAGGTAAGGTTTTTCATTTACCATTACTAGAATGTGGCACATAGATATTATCAAGACATCCATGATTAATTCTCTGAACACCAGTCTTCCCAGTCCATCATAATAAATGAATAAATTGAATTGCCTGAAAAAGCTGGGGAGTCACCAGTGAGAGGGAAGGTTTCAGCCAGATCTGCTTTCTTCACTAACTCTTGCCCACAGTCGCATACGAGGGTCACTGGGGAGGTGTCTGGGTGCAGGGACTTGCTTTGGTGAGCAAGCTCTGTCTCTGCACCGCAGCTGCCCTGTCCCTTCCTCCACATCTCCCCAGTCTGCAGACTTGTACAGCTTTGTTGGTGGCTCCAAACCCCCTCCTGTCTGGTGATGCTGCCAGACACACATATGATATATACCCCAGCACTATGTAAATATGAGAGATTGGAAAGTATTTAATAGAAAGATTCATTAGTTTGACTTACTCACTTTCTCTGTGAGCAGTAGGTCATTGCACTGTTGTTATAGGGGCCAGGGTATATCCATTGCAAATAGATTCCCTTTAGAAACCACTTTCTTTGGTTATTTCATGAAAATCCCTGCAATTACTCTGTCACAAACAAAACCACTGTGCTGTGTGCTAACACCATCCTTAGGTTTCGCCTCTCTTTAAGTCTTCATTTGTAGCTTGGCATTTCAGGGCATAATTTGAATTTATAATACCACCATTCAAGACCTATTTTATGGATTGTAGTTTCATTTGGAGACTTTTCAGTCATACCAGAGTAAATACTGGATTACCTTTGCAAGAAACTTGCAAATTAATGTATCTGCCAAACTTTCTGACTGAACACAAATCAGTTGCTGTTACTAGGAATTGTGACAGCCTCTGTTCCAGATGCAAAGAAAAACAAAGAGGGAAAAAACTAAATGAATCAGAGTGTTCCTCTTTCTTTTTAGTATTAAATTTATTGAAAGCTGCTCAGGTCTGGTGAGGAAACAACCCTTTATCTTGTCACTTCTGTGCTGTCTCATTGGCTTTGCTCATCAGCAGCATTGGTTGATGCATGTCAGAGTTGGTTTGCCACCTCTCCTCCTTGTCAGAAAGGCTTCTCATGTTCTGTGCCCAATGAAAAGCATTTAGGGTAAGAACCCCAAATCCACAGGCTTCAGTTCCATTTAAACATCTGGTTTAGATGTAGCTGCTTTCATTTATGGTAGCTCAAAGTCTCTCACTTAAATCTCTATGGCATGGACATTTAGACTGCCACATGACAAGCATATTTACATGGCTTTCACTTGAGATTGTTTTAGTGCCCCTCTTGTACCAAAGCTGTTCCCTAATTTGATTAAGGGAATGCATCCCCAAACATCTTAATTTCCTTCATCAAAGCCCAGAGGACATCTGTCTTTAAATAAATGATTGATTTATCTTTCTGTTGCATCTCTGAATTTTTTAAGTCCATTGAGATTGATTTTTCTCCAATATCTAAGTTTATAAACTCCACATGCCCCCCCCCCCCCCCCATGGAACTTTTAATTGCATTTAATGTACTTTGTCCACCCAGCTACTAGCTTGACTGACACCTCTGTCCTGTATTTAATGCACAAGCTGTCAGCCCACCACATTGAACAGCACAAAACAACTCACCCTTGCAAGACGAGGTAACATTAGACAGTCTTTATCATTATATAAAAGCCTCCTTAAAAACTATATCAGGTTATTAAAAACAAAAAACAAAAAAACAAAAACAAAATGAAAAAAGACAAACAAAAAAATCTCCCCCCCGCCCCCTGCAAAGAAAAAAAAAACAATAAACCAGCCCAAACCAACCCAATCAGAACACCTGAAATTCTTATATACTGTGCTGATGCTGGAACCTGGGACTTGAAGAAAAATAGGCACAAATAATTACAAGGCTTGTGCAACCACATGAACTAAGCCCACAAGCTGCTGCACTGATTTTCTGAAGGATGTGTTTTCTCCTTCTCATTCTACACTTCTTTGCCAGGGCACCTCTTCTACTACAAGACTGTTTATTCTCATGCTGGCAGGTGAAATCCAGCATATGCTTTTGTCATGTCACCCCACCATTCACTTTCATTATATTAGCATTTTTGCAAACACCTGGTGAGTGTATTTTGATTATGCCAGAACAATTAGTTGAGCAAAGACTAAAAGTCAAACACTGACCTTTATACACCTTTGAAAATATGACCTGACCATGCAAAAGGAGGAGATAGCTTGGGAATGCCCCTAATTTGAAATGGGGAAGTGGGAGGACCAGAATTTCCAGTAATGGAACTGTCATGCTGCTCAAATACCAAATCTCAGACCAGCAGCAGGTGGGATTTATTACTTTTTCATTTGCTATGTAAATCAAGCTTTAAGAAGGAAGGACAAGAAGGCATCAGAAGGAACAAAGGGAGTGAAGGGAAATGTTGTTCAGAAGATGCCATGGACTAATCAAATGTAATCCTTTATTCAACACTTAGCTGAAAAACATTCTGTCATCGAAGTTTGAAGTACATGGAAGCACCACATAAGACAAGACAGTTCCCCTACAGTCTGTAAAAGCAGAGATAAATCTGTGTATTAGATATGTACAATTGCTAATCAAGCCCTAATATGAGAATGCTACAGGTGTGAGGCATTTTATTATGGGTATATTAACGGAATAATGGAAAAAAAAAGACTGGATTGGATGATTTGGGGAGGTTGTCTGCTCTACCTACATTTCCTAAGACTGGGTCAAACTTATATAAAATTATGGGACGAACAGCAAATTGAGAAACACATCTGCATTGCAGTCTGCCTTCTGACCTCATTGCATTTAATTGTAACTTCAATCTCAAGGCCAGCAGTAGCCTGCAACATTTCCTCTGAGCCTCATACAAAGCAGAACTGTTGGGCAGCAAAGAAGCAACAGCCTGTTGGGTTAGAGCTGGGTTACTGAGGCACAAACTTGCCAAAAGACCAAGTAACAGGGAGCTGAGAGTTGTCATCCATGCAGAAGTCCTTCACCCTGGGAGATGGCACTGAACCAATGACTAAAGGGAGGGGTGTGGTCCAGCACTGCAGGATCAGGTCTCCTTTATCTGGACTGCAGATCTTTGATGTAAAAGTCCACAAATCTGTGGGAATAAACTCCCTGGAAGCTGGAAGACTTTAGGGTTTTTGGGGGGCTAGAGGCATATATTCTGGGATTTAGAAAAGAAGAAGGAATAAAAGATTTAAGAGATGGCAGGAGAGTCATGCCTTGGGAGGGAAAGATCTTTAATGAGTATCTGTAAGGAAAGGCCAATATGGCAAACTCTGTAAATCTTCTTTTTCATGCACTTTAGTGTCCCAAAACACAGGTCAATAAATATTGCTTTCACTGGGGCATTTAATGTATAATAGAATTTCTCCTTTGCCACCTTATTTTATGGCAGTGACATGACAATGGAAAAGCCTGCCTGAAACTTCAGAGGCAACAGGCATTTCTCATAAAAAGTTTAAGCCTCTGCTGTTCCACATCAAGGTATTTTTCAACTTTTTCATGCATTATATGAGACGACCCTCAGCACCAGCAAGTGGGAGTAACACAAAAGCTGTGAATAGATTGCATGTATTAAGTACAATGCCACATAAGCTGCATAATAGCCTCTGGCAGCCTCTCTCAGGATCTTGTGCCATTGCAATATGACTTAGAAAACAGAAATAGCTCTGTGTTCTGCTGTGTGTTTTATCCTGACCTTGCTTCATGTTTTCTTAGTATGCACTCAGTTAAGGTCTCCCAGGAAAAACAGCAAGCTCTTCCATGTTTTTAGATACCTGTTTCAAGAGAGGGTTTGGGGAAGATGCCAAAGCTGTGACCAGAAACTTAAGTCCTTTATGCAGAGTTGCAAGAGAAACAGTTCCTTGTTTTTTGAGATGTTACCAGGATGGGGTAGGTCTTTCTTTTCTCTCTCACTCCTCTGCCTTTTTTTTCTTGGTGTGGTTCAATGACACCACCAAAGGGGAAAAAGGAAATCCTCACATGAGGACAGGAATGAAGATGATCTGCTAAAGCCATGTGAGTCCCCAGGTACCCCTCTAGTGGCAATAGTTATCCATTTAGAATCATAGAATAGTTATGGTTGGAAAGGACCTTAAGATCATCTAGTTCCACCCCCCCTGCCATGGGCAGGGACACCTCACACTAAACCACGTCACCAGTGTTTCTCCTGAATCGGGTTAGGTTTCAGCCCATACACATGTCACGCTGCGGAAAGATCTGAGACCTTCATCCACCTCATGTGCTTGTGCCTGTATACTGATCATTACATACTGGTTCTTATACTGGGTTGTGTTACTTCTGGAACAGTTCATAAACTGCTATGAAGAAAGTTCCCGCTATGCTGATGCCATGCCTTTATGTCACCAGCCAGTTAAAGGAGTGTGAGATGCTTCCAGGAGTGAATTTCCAAGAAGCTGTGGAGCATTTAATAGTGTGACTCCCTTTAGAGTTAATAGAACCATAAACCTCTACATTAACAGCAAAATGTGTCCTGTAGGCAGTGTGAGCTTGACATGAACATCCGTCGCAAGCCCTATACCCTCTTTTACTATTTGTTATGGGGATATTATTGCAACACACCACTCATCTCAATGGCTTTCATAGGAAATTAATTTGAAGTGAGGCACTTGAGACAAAAGGGAACTGCCTAACTGGGAGGGCAGTAATAGAGAAGGAAACCTCTCTATAGAAGGAAGGCTACTCTAGGAAGATAAAGAAATAAAAAGCCCAGGGACTGCATAATCCCAACATGCAATCAGAATGCATTAATGGAATAATAGAACTTGTATCTTCCAACTCATTTTAGAAGGCAGTTAACAACAGGAATCAGTAAAACACAGGAGAAAGATTGGAGCCTTACTACCAGAACTGCAAGCTGATAAATGGCTGAGCCTAGATGTGTCATACTCAAGGCAGAAACTCTTAAAAGTCAGTACCTAGTACCCCTCCATCCATTCTAGTGCTGATTGTCTTTCTTAATGATTTAATATGAGATTTTCCTGTAAAAAATGTTTTTTTAAATGCCCTCTCCTTTGAAAGCTGATCAATACTAGAAGTCAGTGTGGTGATATTTTATTAACCTATTACAAGGAAATGTCTAATTCAGCGGGCAGCCAGCACAAGTTGAAGAGCAGTCTTTGGCAGGACAATTTTCCAGTTTTGACTGTCAGGGCAATAGGGATGTAGGTTGCCGAGGCTGGAAGATATCAAGGTGCCTCCAATGTTGCTTCCTCATGTAGTGTTGGAGCCTGCTGCTTAATAGAAGCTTTTGGTTCCTGATGCCTTGGCACCTTTCCTGTCATTTCTATGGCCCCATGCCTTCTCCTCCTGGAACACACCTCCTGTTTTCACGGTTGGTTTGCCCTGCACAAGGCATGCTAGTTTTGACATTGCCACCACATGGTGCTTCTTGAGTTTTCAAAGTGAATTTGTAATAGTCACTGTGCTTGCTCTGAGTAGCAACTTTATCCTGAGAAGATCTGAATTTTTTTAAGGGAGAAGGAACATCTTTATTTCTTAGGTTGCCAAGAGTTACTGGAACCCTTCTACTCAGTTCTCATTACCTGTGTTTATGTATCCTGCTTGCTTTGCCCCTTAATTAGCAAAGTCCTTTATCCTGCAAAATACTCTGAGCAGGAGAGCAAATAAACGGGAAAAAAAGCTCTTCTTGCCATCTGCCAGCATCTGCCTCTTCCAACCTGGTTTCTCCAGATGGATTGCTAGAGAGCCAGGGGCACATCACATGGACTTTCCCCAGGTCAAACAAGGATTTGTGAGGTTGTCTCTGTAAGTCCAGTTTTGACAAGCTTTAGAGAAGAAGGGACCAAAAAATAAACCTTTTGCACACTTCTCTTAGATTGTTCATCTGTGCTCTCAGCTAGGAGTGACCACACAGCTCAGCTGGTCAAGAATCCTGGTATTAAAAAATCTGGCCCAAAACAAGTTTAAGAAATGCAAAAACCCCAATGTTCCTGCACCTGGCTGTAAATATAGGGATTGTTTCTACAGCTCCCTTCAGTGGACAGAAATAAAACACATTAACCCAAGCTCTGTTGAAGCTTGCCTGATCTGTCACTCTGAAGATCAGTCCCCAATATTTGCTGCTGTTTACCACACCACACCACACCAGCACCATGTTTTCTTTCACTGCAGACACTGTAAAATGTTTTAGCTGCCACTTCCATTCCCATTTTTCAGCACAGAAGTGGAATATCAGCCTTTCACAACATGCCAGGGAGATACAGGAAGTACAAGTAGTCTTTTCTTAAGCAGCCATGACATACCACACCATATTATGTCTGTTGAGGTTGTTGCTTCAAAATTAGGTTTATGATCAAAAATTGGCTTCCATTTTTGCATTTGTAGAATTGCACTAAGGGGTTAGCTCATAATCGAGGAATACTAGACAGATATTTGCAGACAGAGTTCTGAGAGATTTCTCAAAGTCACCTTTATTGTTTCTTAACTGGGAGCTGACGGTCAGATAGGACCTTAAAGCAGAGCTTCACAGTTTAGTCTTGTCCAGCTAGCCAACAAAATGAACAGATCTCCAAAGCTTTCTGTCCTGGAGCTTTGAAATCACTCTTTACATCAGAAAGCCAGATGCCAAGCCTCAGCTCAGCTTTATATGAGTTGAATATGAGACAGCAGTGTGCCCAGGTGGTCAAGGAGGACAAGCCTCCTGGCTTGTATCAGCAATAGTGTGGCCAGCAGGACAAGGACAGTGATCATCCCTCTGTACTTGGCACTGTGAGGCAGCACCTCAAATACTGTGTTCAGTTTTGGGCCCCTCAGGTGCTGGGGCATGTCCAGAGAAGAGCAATGAAGGAGATGAAGGGTCTGGAGCACAAGTCTTATGAGGAACGATTGAAGGAACTGATATTGCTTAACCTGGAGAAAAGGAGATTCGGGGAGACCTTATCACTCTCTACAATTACCTGAAAGGAGGTTGTAGTGAGGTGGCAGTTGGTCTCTTCTTCCAAGTAACATGAGAGGACATGGCCTCAAATTGTGCCAGTGGAAGTTTAGTTTGGATCTTAAGAAAAATTTCTTCAGGGTGGTGGAGTCACCATCCCTGGAGATATTTAAAAGACATGTAGACATGGCTCTTAGCGATATAGTTTAGTGGAAGACTGGTTGTGCTGCGTTAATGATTGGACTCAATGGTCTTAAAGGTCTTTTCCAACCTAAATGATTCTACGATCCATGCAGACCCCATTCAGCACTCTGACCCCACACCCACAACCCTGCTGCATGTCTATGCAGAATACTGCGCTCTCAGGAACAGCCAAGCTTTTTACTGCACAGTCCTGCCTTTTGCTTAGACACAGCTCTCATGATGCACCAGTGCTTGGGGTGGGGTATGGGAGATCCGACTTCCTGATCTAACACAGAGCTGTACCCCCAAAACAGAGACCCTCCAGATAAGTGAGTTATTAGTGCTTGAATCTGTTTATGCTCATGCCAAGGGTCTGAACAGGAGGGGGTGGGTATAACATTTAAAAACCATCTTACTCCCATCCACTTTCCTGCCTCCCTTAGGTTCCTATATATCTCTTGGCTCTATGTACAGGTTTAACAAGCTTATTTTTTTAATCAATGAAATCATCTACTTGTAATTAACCAGAAAACATCAGCCTTGTCAAATGACCTTTCTGTTTGATGGAACAAATATAATTACATTGTCACTTCAGTCTGGTTTAACAAACAACCAGAAAATGTTCTTTAATAAGCTGCCATACTGAGATGGCAGTTTATGATGGCTTAAAAGAATGTTTAATCTTAGTTAATTAATACTGTCTAATCTACCAGAACTAATGAACTTTCAACTACAATGGTAGGTCAATGCCTTTGTATGCAATGACACATAAACATTACAAGTTGCAAATTTATCAAAGCACAAATTCCAAAGATAAAAGTAAAATGTGACCTTTACTAAATTTATATCTATTTAAATGTTCCTGCTATAATTACATAGTAGGAATAAGAAAAGTAATGACCCACTTACACATGGCAGAAAGTTGTCAGTGTTGGAATGCTACAAAGCAGGAAGACAAAGCACTAAAATTAACAACTAATAATGTATTATTATCAATAATGACTATTTATTAAATCATCTGAGTAAGATTTCCCTGCACAGTCCCCCTTATTATGGACAGTACAAGTTTTAAAAATCAGCAGGGGAAAATCAGGCAAACCCAGACAAATTTCAGCCAAGAATCATAAAAAAAAAAAAAGTTACTTGAGAAAAATCTCTTCCTGATTCTATTAAGTCTTAATAAGTATGAGAAAACTTAAGAAGTTCCAGAAGATTGGAAAAGTATGAATGTGGTCTTAACATTCAAAAAAGCAGTTGTGATGAAACAAGTAATTTACAAGCTGATTAATCTATCCTCACTCCCAGGCAAAATAATGAGGAAGATGATATGGAAAGCAATAAGGATTAAAAGATAGGGATATAATTAATTCCAGTCAATAGCATTTCATGAAATATAAGTCAGACAAATCTGATTTTATTCTTTTATGAGCTTATGAAGTTGGTGAATAAAGGTATTTGCATGGAAGTAATATAGCTAGCTTTTTGTAACAGACATAAAAATCACAGTTACTTAAACATGGGTTGATATCCTGCTACACTACTTTCAGTGGACATCATGAAAGATGATAAGGAGATTATTTTTAAAATGTTATAAACAGCCTTGGTTACTTGTGCCTAGGGAAAATAAGAAAGGTTTGAAGACATGATTCCTGGGTAAAGAAGGCAGAGAAACCATCTCAGATAAAGAAAGACATAAGCAAAAGGCAACGTTGCGACAAGCGTGTATGATTGGATGACTATGATGATAGCCTGGGAATGGACCTTCTGAGACATCTATCTGCTCTTCCTATAACGTGAACTCCTTCCAACACCTGTAAAGTCTACATTGTGTGGACATACAACTGGCTACATTACAGACCATTACTCATTACAATCAGTAATATGAGGCTGAAATTTGACGATTATACCAAGATCAGCAGAATGGTAAATAATGCTGAGGACCAGGTACTTACAGAAAGCAATGGACTTGAGTAAGGTAGAATCACTTAAGCAGTGACGTTTAATGACAGTCTTACGCAGGGTGAGACATCTGGTCATACCTGTGAAATAGGAACCATGTATGGAAAGCAGTGACTGTACATAAGGCTCCTAGTGACATGATTTAATGGTGGACTTGACAGTCCTGGGGTAAAAGTTGGGCTTGATGATCTTAAAGGTCTTTTCCAACCTAGCTGATTCTATGATTCTGTGAAAATGTGGTGTGTTTATAGCAGAATATAACAATTCAGCACAATTCTTGTATATGGTACTGAGACCATTGAGTGTATAGGTAGGATTGCAGAAAGCAATAACAGGTAATTTTATATCTGCCTATAGCACTGGGGAGACTGCACAGTCATACTGAGTATGTTCTGGTGCTCATCTTTCTAAAACATAGTTGAAAAATATATAAAGGTGTGCAAAATGTGTAAAAATGATCTGAAAAAAAAAAAAAAACAACGAAAAACCAAGAAAACTTTCCATGAGCCAGAAATAAAATTCCTCGCAGCCAGGCTGAGAGACAAAGAAGCCCTGAATTTTCAAACATTCCTCTAACTCAGCTGAGGAAGGAGGAACTGGAATGAAAAACTGGAGACTGTAATGACACAGGGAGAAGTCATTTGAAGAACAAGGGTGATTAGCCGCAGGAGCAGGGAGGAGTGAAGGCATCTCCCTCCCTCTGTGCAGCTAGAAAATGAACAGCAGCATGCAAGAAGACATGAGCCTCACCAAGAGCAAAGAGAGTGAAATGCAATGGCCCATGGCAGCAAGGAACCACAGGCATCAAATCATCCCACCAGCCTTAATTCACATAAATCTGCCAATAATACAACTCAGGGTTTGCAGCATGATAACACATCATAGAATCATAGAACAGTTAGGGTTGGAAAGGACCTTAAGATCATCCAGTTCCAACCCCCCTGCCAAGGGCAGGAACATTTCACACAAAACCGTATCACCTAAGGCTCTGTCCAATCAAGCCTTCAACACCACCAGGGATGGAACATTCACAATTTCCTTGGGCAACGCATTCCAGTGCCTCCCCACCCTAACAGGAAAGAACTTCTTCCTTATATCCAATCTAAATTTCCCCTGTTTTAACCCGTTACCCCTTGTCCTATCACTACAGTCCCTAATGAAGAGTCCCTCTCCAGCATCCTTGTAGGCCCCCTTCAGATATTGGAAGGCTGCTATGAGGTCTCCACGCTGAACAGCCCCAACTTTCTCAGCCTGTCTTCATACGGGAGGTGCTCCAGTCCCCTGATCATCCTCATGGCCCTCCTCTGAACCTGTTCCAACAGTTCCATGTCCTTTTTATGTTGAGGACACCAGAACTGCACACAATACTCCAGGTGAGGTCTCACAAGAGCAGAGTAGAGGGGCAGAATCACCTCCTTCGACCTGCTGGTCATGCTCATCTTGATGCAGCCCAGGGTACAGTTGGCTCACGTTCATTTTCTCATTGACCAGCACTCCCAAGTCTTTCTCCACAGGGCTGCTCTGAATCTCTTCTCTGCCCAACCTGTAGCTGTGCCTGGGATTGCTCCAACCCAGGTGTAGGACCTTGTACTTGGCACGGTTAATCTTCATAAGGTTATCATCAGCCCACCTCACAAGTGTGTCAAGGTCCCTCTGGATGGCATTCCTTCCCTCCAGCGTATCAACCGAACCACACAGCTTGGTGTCATCGGCAAACTTGCTGAGGGCGCACTCAATCCCACTGTCCATGTCAGTGACGAAGATGTTGAACAACACTGGTCCCAATACCAACCCCTCAGGGACACCACTCGTTGCTGTTTTCCAGCTGTACATTGAGCTGTTGACCACATTTTTAAGACAGTTAAGATATAATGAATTCCACCAAGGATAATTAAGGATAAAAATGGAAGTAGGTCTCTAGGCTGAACTAAATGAATTTTTTTTTTATTGTTATTCTTTTTGCATTCTTAAAGCTCATCATTACATGAAGTTTGAAAGCTCACTGGCATGATGCGCTTTGATTATTTTCATTTAATTTTCTCACTATACTTTTTCCTGTCCACTTCTTATTCATTGTGCTATTACATTTTTAAAAGGTATTTTAAATTAATTTACTGCACTCTGTGAACACAAGTAAAACTATTAGCTTTCAAAGAGTCATGTCAATGAGGAAAGCATGTTCATTCTTCCTTGAAGAAAGTATATTATAAAAACTGTAACCCTTAAAAGAAAAGCTTACTGCTTTTAAATCTATCCCTGAGCTAATGCAAGTAAATTTAGCACTTAATTTGTAATAAATATGCATGGAAAAATCAGAATACCTCACCAAATAGGTGTATTTACAGTGTCAGCCAGGAGGAAGTTATTAGTATATCAAAGGAAACGGTCATGCTTGGCAGCAAATACAAAGTGTGCTGATGCAAATTTGTATGAAAACTGTTTGGTTTTTTTTTAATATATGACTATGGAAAGCCATGATGCTGCAGCTGACCATGCCACTACAGTTTTTATTTTGGCATGAATGTAGGAATTGACAGCTAAATTTCTTTAGTTCCCAGGATGCAAACACCTTTTTACCACACAATTGAAGACTCAGGGCTCTTTCTAAAGAACTGAGCTGGACAGAAAGACTTTTTTTAAAGGCAGAATCAAGACATTTTGCATGTGTTTGCTAAAAGGAGGAGGTCACTAATGAAACCAGAATCAAGAAATGCTGTGTTACTGGATTCTAGTTTTTTCTCATTTGTGTTCTCATTCTCTTTCTTACCTTTCCTCTCCTTTATTCCCACTCTTCCTTGGCTTGACCATAAAATGACCCTCTAATACTTTCCCTTAAAATGTCCCTGTGTCTCTGTCCTGGGTTCAGCAGTAGCAGTCATTTTTCCCCTTCTTGGTAGCTGGTGCAGTGCAGTGTTTTCATTTTCGGCCAGGGAACAGAGCTGATAGCGATGTTTTGGTTTGGCCAAGGACTTTGTGAGCCTCATGCTCTGCCAGGGAGGAGGGGAAGCCAGGAGGAAGCAGAGACAGGACACCTGACCCAAACTGACCAAAGAGGTATTCCATACCACAGCACGTCATGCCCAGGATGTAGCTGGGAGTTAGCCGGAAGGGCTGGGGGACTGCAGGGTTGGAGGAGGCTATCGGTCGGTGCTTGGTCGGGCGGAGGGGGGCAAGTTATCGGTCGGCTGGTGGTGAGGTGTTGTATTCTCTTCCCTTGTTATTTCCTTTATCATTATTATCATTGGTGGTAGCAGTAGTGATTTGTGTTATACCTTAGTTACTAAACTGTTCTTATCTCAACCCGTGGGAGTTGCATTCTTTTCGATTCTCCTCTCCATCCCTCCTGGAGTAGGGGGAGGGAAAGAAGAGGGGGAGTGAGTGAACGAGTTACCTGACTGGGTTTAAACCACGACAGTTCTTTTGGCGCCCAACGTGGGGCACAAAGGGTTGAGGTAACGACAGATCTGACCGGATTAATAGTCACTTGTCACAATGCTGATTTATTGGCTCTCAGAGTTGTTCTTGTTGATCTCACAGCTTCAGAATGTTGTAACTTACTTAGAGCCAGTATTTGCTGTGTGTTTATCAAGTGTGGGGCCTGGGCTAAGGTTCTTGTCTCACTGTGCTTTATGGCAATGACTTGTAATACGGGCGGGCTCCAGCAGCAGGGCGGGACGGACGTGGCCGTGGACTTGTACCTGGCCGTCCGGCTGCTCTTCACCGTCCTGGCCCTCGCCCTTGCCTCCATCTTCGTGAGGCTGTGGGGAGCCGAGGGGGAGAGGCCCCGGGAGCCGGCAGCTGCTGAAGCGGCCCGGGAGAGCGGCCCCGGGGACCAAGCGGCGGCGGGAGAGGGGCCGGAGGCCGCGAGGGGACGGCTGCCGGTGGAGGAGGTCGGGGCGGTCGAGGAGAGGAAGGAGGCGGCTGCCGAGCAGCGGGAGAAGGCGGCGGAGGAGCCGAGCCCCGCGGAGCCGAGCCCCGCGACGGCCGAGAGCATCCCCGGCAGCCGCCCGCCGAGCCCCAGGAGGATGCAGGAGACCACGCAGCATTTCCCAGCAAGGCAGAGGAGGAAGAGCTGGACTCAGGAAAAGAGAAGCTGGCGGTGGGAGAGCCGGCAAGCACAGCAGCTACACCAGCCCCAGTGACAAGTACAGCAGCATCGTTTGAGAGCTCTGAAGGTTTTGAATGGCCTTTGGGTATCCTTGGGACCTGCCTGCTGATCGTGATGGGGATCAGCATGTTGGCACACACACAGACTGTGTGCTACCCACAACCATTTTGTCTGATCTCAAAAGTTAAGCAGAGTCAGGTTTGGGTCTTGTCTGGGGTTAGACGAGGATATAGGGGGACCAAGAGGTTTTCTCCAAGGCTGGACAGTCATGAGTGGCAGGGTGTGGGGGACAGTATGGGCAAGTATCTAGTCCACTGGGCCCCTCCAGTGCTTTGGAAGCGTTGGAGATGGAAGGCAGCTGTATGGAGTCCCCAGCAACAAGCTGCAGAAACTGCTTAAGGGGACAGTGAATTATTTTGAGCCTGGTGGGCCCATGGCACTTCAGGCTGTCAGAGCAGAGATGCAACATAGAGATGGACTCATGATCGAGGGGTGGACTTAGCAATGGATGCTATTGCCCAGGTTATTCACAAGTGTGAACACTGCACACAGTCTCTCCTGCTCTGGAAGACTGTTACAAGAGATGGAGCCTGACATCATGGACCAGATGGACACAGCAGCTTTATAGCTACTGGTCCATGCACTAAGATAAGAGTGATGGTATATTGAAAATGTGGGATCTGAGCATGACGTGAATGGTATGGAATAAGGGGTGGATAATGTCATGGGTTCAGCAGTAGCAGTCATTTTTCCCCTTCTTGGTAGCTGGTGCAGTGCAGTGTTTTGACTTTCGGCCTGGGAACAGAGCTGATAACAATGATGTTTTGGTTTGGCCAAGGACTTTGTGAGCCTCATGCTCTGCCAGGGAGGAGGGGAAGCCAGGAGGAAGCAGAGACAGGACACCTGACCCAAACTGACCAAAGAGGTATTCCATACCACAGCACGTCATGCCCAGGAGGTAACTGGGAGTTAGCCGGAAGGGCTGGGAGACTGCAGGGTTGGAGGAGGTATCGGTCGGTGCTTGGTCGGGCGGAGGGGGGCAAGTTATCGGTCGGCTGGTGGTGAGGTGTTGTATTCTCTTCCCTTGTTATTTCCTTTATCATTATTGTCATTGGTGGTAGCAGCAGTGATTTGTGTTATACCTTAGTTACTAAACTGTTCTTATCTCAACCCGTGGGAGTTGCATTCTTTTCGATTCTCCTCTTCATCCCTCCTGGAGTAGGGGGAGGGAAAGAAGGGGGGGAGTGAGTGAACGAGTTACCTGACTGGGTTTAAACCACGACAGTCTCATAATCAGCTCTGGAAAATGGAAATTAAAGGGATGTACTAAAAGCTCAGAGGATAAAGTTCACTACTTCTCTGCCATTCACTTTGTTTTGAAATATTTTCAACATAAAAACAATTGCAAGACCTTCAGAAAAAAAAAGCTCTCAGAATAGCCAGGCACAGAGAGGTTAAAGAGAAGAGAGATACAGGTTCCCCAGAAATCCCCCTAGCAGGAAGAAATAGAGTAAGTGGAAAAAACAGAGGTATATAACTCTCCATGGGGAATTTTGTAGACATTTAGAACTGGAAAAAGCCCTGGTCCTCCTGGACTGTGGAGTTTTCACTTAAACCTGGTCGGGGGTTTCATCTCAGGGTATTTCATCTACTAGCACCAAAGTAGTACATGGATCAGAAGTACTTTCTATATCATTTTTCAGCAGTGTTGGGTTCGCAGCTTCCCACTACCATGTTGCACTTTCTAGCTTTTAAATCCTGACTGCTTGACCTTCACTCTGAAGTGACCAAGTAGTATTTTATACAGGTTGAAAAGAGCTTGTTTAAAGTGGAGAGAAGGCAAAAGTTACTTTCAGTATATCTGTAAACTAATGGATATTGTGACTGACTTGTGAAATTGCTTTCAGTAGGCTCTGCTCATACAGTATCTTAAAACCTATCAATACACTAAATTTAGCCTCAAATTCCTATTCATAGCCAGATAAAGCTGTCAGAATAAAATGTTTGCAAAAGACATTTCCATTGAAAGTTGTCTTCTGCCAGAGTCTTAAAGGTACAATTGTCTTATCCAAGTCCTTAGTAGCATAGGAAGCAAATGCAAATTGATTTGAGGGAAAAATATGCCAAGACTGTAATTCTCTTTCTTCAAGTAAATGGATTCCTTTTAATAGGTGGAGAATTCCAGCACTATTAATTAAGACACTGCAGACAGGAGAGGAGTTGATCTGAGAAGTTTTAGAGATCAGCTACAATGTATTAGGCTTGATAGCAGTGTAAATTATTTTAGCAAAAAGCTTTGAAACAGATCTTGATATTTCTTTATTCTTTGCTTCCTGGATTTTGAAAAAGAATAAACCTGTCCCAGGAAAGCGGCAACCTTTTGCTCTGCCTTTAAAGCCCTGCAGTATTTTATTTATTGTTAAAAAATGACAACTAAAAACCCAGACAGCCTAGAACCCAGAAAAAAAGAGCCTCTTTTTTAATGAACTTAGAAGGTGCTTTTTTTTGCAGAAGCTCTCTTCATAAGAATGCAGTTGGGTGACAGTCTGAAAAGCATTACACCTCCCCAGTAATTTCGACTGAAATGATCACTCTGAAAGTTCTAGCACAATGCCCACCAAGCTATACATAAGAATGTTTATTTTTACTACTCCTATTATTTTTATTATTCAATAAATCTATTGAGTAAGAAAAATCTTACTCTAAATATTCAATATTGTGTTTGCTGTGCTTAGACAAAGAGAGCATCAAGGAAAAAACATTGCACCACATGAGCACAGCTAAAATTATTCCATACACAAATTATATACTTCAGTCATTGTTATTAGTTCTCCCAGTTGCATCTTTAACACTGCAATAGATACACTGCTTTCTTGCAGATCTAAACCCCTAGAATTTAATTTCAATTTTGCTTTAAACATCAAAATTTACAGCTTTTATTTATGGAGCAAATTTAGAAAAAAAATAAAGAACCAGAACAGTGTTAAGAACTAACAAGTATTCTTTAAAAAACACCTCTCATGTTTCTTAGACTAAATTGATGAACCTGGTGGCTTTAATCAAAACTTTTAATTCCTACATTCAACAAATCTGTGGAAAAAACAACCTTCTTCTTTGGTGTCATCATAACTGCCATTCTTTTCTAATTTGGTACCAGGTATCATGGCTTTGCATTTGGCTGTGACATCTGAGATACACAGACCCATCCATCAGAGAAGCAGCATTGCGTGCTGAACTGTCAGAGCACTGAAACTGTGAACCACAAATACTGATGCTCAACACAACTTCCATTAATTAAGACTACCTTATTACTTGGGTTAGGGGCACAATTACTAATCTACCACAAGATGGGATAGGCTACCTGCAATTCATACACCCCAAGAACAACCTAGAAGAAGAAAAAATTTCCAGCATGCTTCTGGCACATGTGCTTGCTCCTCGTGCCTGCCTTTGCACAGGGCTCTGCCTCTCATCCAACAGCAGCTTTTTCAACATTTTGCCATTAAAATAAGTAATGCTAATGCCAGTTAGGAAAATTCATCTAGACATGAGTTAAGTGGCTGAAGCTTTACAGGTGGAATTCATGATGGGATGGGACTTCGAGCAAACCGGTCTAGAAGAAGCTGTCCAACCCAAACCATTCTACCATTCTAAGATTCTATGTTGCTATTGTGAAAAAATATTTTTTAAAATGCGGAGAAAATGCTTGGTTTCTCTTTATGCCCAAAGAGAGCATGTATTTGGAGGCTTTGCATAGAAGCAGACTTTTGCAGCAATCCTTCACGTTGAGCAACACCTGACCACGTAACACACTCATCAATCATCTGAAGGTATGGGATACTACCTATCATGAAGAGGGCATACCTAGTTAGCCTAAGGAAACCTATCACTGCATCACAAAGACAAATTTTTCCTTGGTGCATTCCAGTGCTGCACCAAAAGTGATCTTTCCCTGATTTCTCAAAGGCTGAATATTTATTAAAGACCACACACAAAGAATGACATCTGCAACTGCTGGAGGGATTCTGAAAACTTTGAGTGTTTCTGTGAGTCTCTCCAACAAGGATGTTTCAACTCAGCAACTCCCACCTCCCACTCTGTGCTTTCCCACAGCAGTATCTTAAAATCTGTTCAAGGGTAGCATCCATACCAGATATAACTGGCATTAAATTAGAGGGATGTCATCAAAGCTGCTGTCTTCCCACTGTAGGTCACTCTCTAATTCCCTTGACAGGATATTATCCAGGAAAATGAGTAAAAAAAACACTTACATAAAAAGGACATGGAAATGTTGGAGCAAGTCTAGAGGAGAGCCACGAGGATGATCAGGGGCTGGAGCACCTCCTGTACGAAGACAGGCTGAGAAAGTTGGGGCTGTTCAGCCTGGAGAAGAGAAGGCTGCTTGGAGACCTCATAGCAGCCTTCCAGTATCTGAAGGGGGCATACAAGGATGCCGGGGAGGGACTCTTCACCAGGGACTGTAGTAATGGAAAAAGGGTTAATGGGTTTAGACTTAAACAGGGGAAGTTCAGGTTAGATATAAGGAAGAAATTCTTTCCTGTGGGGGTGGTGAGGTACTGGAATGGGTTGCCCAAGGAAATTGTGAATGTTCCATCCCTGGTGGTGTTGAAGGCCAGGTTGGACAGAGCCTTGGGCAACATGGTCTAGTATGAGGTGTCCCTGCCCATGGCAGGGGGGTTGGAACTGAATGATCTTAAGGTCCTTTCCAACTCAAACCATTCTATGATTCTATATTCTTGAAAATGAATTATACCTGGTTTCAGAGACATGACAAACAGGCTTGTTATACACTGGGAAAGAAGATGAGGTGCCAATGGCTCTGGTTTTGCTATGCCCTTGCAAGTCTGCATGTCAAGGCTGGGTTTTAGAATCTTGCAGTAATATTAAATACAAAATGCCCTTGGGTGTAACCTTGAAACTAGGCACTTTCATTTCCAATGCACCACCATTCTACTCACTTTCTTTTAACTTTGTTTCTGAAAGACTATGTCAAACCAACTTGGAGCTGAATACATAAGAAAAAATGAGTTTTCTCCGTGCTGAAAAAGATTCAGGTGCTATCCAGGCTGCTGTTGACAGTGCAGCAGATGGTTTTCTTCTGGGTTGGTATTTCTCAGATGCAGTATAACGGTTATCCATTAATAATGCACCAAATTGAGGCAATGAGAAGAATTAGAAGGGCAGATTATAATTAGCCTTGTGCAGCAACCAGGTACCAGAAATGCAGGTCATTATTTCAGCTCATCCAAATGCTTCTCATTTTACTGGTAACATAACTAGCATATACTTTGCCTGGTCATGTGAAAAATCATTATTTTCCTGTACTAAGGGCAGCACCCTACTAAGATGCTACCATGTTGCTTCTTAGAAGCTGTAGTGGCTTTACTTGTGAGCGAAGCAAACTGTCTACATAGAGTAATTTTAAGTGAAAGGTACAGTAAGTCAGTCATTATCCTAGCTTAAGGGAATTGGAGTTTCAACCACCTTATTGCAGAATCTCATCTGTTTCTCTTCTCTAGCAATACATCTATCATTTCTCTGCGATTACCTTGTTTGCCTCATCTTAAAGGTTGTGCCTTGTTGAAATACTGATAATGAGAACATTAGAGAAAAAAAGTAAAAAAGTCTTGCTCTTACAAGCTCTCCTTATTCTGGTGCAATTATTCCTTGGTTTGCAATGCATGCCCAGGCATTCTCAGAAACACTACTAATGATAGTTCCCCCATCCCAGTACTTTAATATGAAAATGTAAGTGGAAGGAAATTGAGAGCAGAGCTGAGAATTGCACTGCTTTACTTAAATCTGCCACTGTTCTCGTTGCTCTTCAAAATTGTAGTGAAGCAAGAAAAGACTTTCATTGATCTTCACTGGAAAATGGATGGAATTCCCATGGAAAACAGATAGAAGGCAAGCTTCAACTTTTCCTCAAAGTTTTCTCTTTGGTCTCATTCCTTGCCAAGCTCCTGTGCTGTCTCTCTCTGTTTTGAAAGATATTCTGCTTCAAGTTACATTTGTTTGTTTGCTTGTTCATACATATGAGTATTTTCAAGGTTTCTAGCCAGATCAGCAAAAGTATTAGATTTAATTTGCATGCCCATACGTGAAGTTATTTCTTTTCAGACAAGTAATATTACCAGTTGACATCAAGAGAAGACATTACTAGCTCTAAAGCTGCTGAAATGTATGAAGTTAATACCTTTTTGACTCCACTATAGTTACAGAAGTTCTTTGACATATTTCTGGAGGAAATATCCAAAACAATTTCAATTTTTGCTTGTGTTTGAAGAGCAGTCTACCTACCAGAAATACAACCTTCTCCCCCAGTAAGGAAATCTCACACAAATTTTATGATTCATGGTTTTAAAGAGCTCGTCAAAAGGAAAAGGCAAGCATGTAGACACCTCCTCTATGCATCACTTACCAGAGGACTGAAACCTAAGGTTGTTGCTCTGCCTGTGGCTGTTTTCCAGCCAACTTGCATGCAAGTTCCCATGACAATTCTGCAAGAAAAGTCAAATCTGCAACCCCTGAACTCTCTTTCAGAGGGTTCTGCTGAATTGCTGAAAGGTTTTATTCAGGTCTCCTCCTCTGTTAAATCTAGAGGGTTTAAAGTATCCGGTCTCTCTACAAATCCACAAGTACTACCAAATACCCTGAATTTTTTATATTCAGTACATGACAGAGCCAGTTTGGATTCACATAATCACTTAGTCCGGTTTTGTTATAAGGCTCCTATAAAGAAGATGCGCCTTTCTCAGAAAGGACTCAAGCTATTGCAGCCACACAGCTTTAGTTCTCCACATACAGAATTTAGTTAAGTGAAACAATAGCTTTCAAAACTCCTTGGGAAATTGATTTGGAGATTAAATACTTAGCATGATCTGATTCAAAACATTAGAGAGGATGCAGTATGTCTGCATACACAGTGAGTAAGCCTGAGTTTCCAGAGACCATACTGCAGTGATCTGTGAGATGCAGAATAAATTGTAACTGGGGGAAACGTTCTTGAGAGCAGGAAAAAAAAAAAAAAAAGAAAAAAGGTACTAAAGATTACTCAAGAATTATCTTCTAATATAGTCAAAGATTAGCTAGAATGCTAGTAAATCTACTTACATGAAGTAAAGAGTGTCTGGCATGCTTTTATGAAGAAGGAAATTTGTATTACTCTTGGTAATACAAAGTCGAGTAAGATCAAGTTAGGAAAACTCTCTCATTTGCTGTGCCCTTGCTACTAAGCAGTAAATGTTTAAAGGTGGGATAGTTCAGTTTGGATAAGTGTCCAAATAGCAGAACTTCTTTGCGATGGCAATGGGAGAAAATAAATGCAAATTATAAATACAACAAAATGCACATTCCCCTTGGGGAAGCGAGAGGGTGCATCAAGCAAAAAAAGGCTCTGACTTCTTATGCAGGCTCGAGTGGCTTAAGAGAACAAACCCACTTTCACTGTTAAAGAAAGGAGTGACTTTGATGTAAAAGAAAGCAGTAAGCTGCACTCAGATAACATGAAAATATAAGCGCGTTTATGTTGTGGCTGGATCTAGAGGGACAGTGGAACAGACACACATGGAGGACCTACAAGAGCCATTGCCTTTGACACCATTTCACTTTGCAGAGGAAAACATGGTAATTGCGGTCACTAGCAGGCTACAGGTCATGAAAATTGATTTTTTAATATATATAAATCTACCTGAGATGCAACCACAAGTATAAATTCATACTTTCTGCATCTTTGTAGATGAGGAGGTTCAGAGCTTCCTCAAATATATTGTCTGCACAAAAGCCTTAATACCTAGAAGAACATTATAACCTTTCATATTTTGTTCTAAGTTCCAAATTGCTGCATTCCATTTCTTTTAAGTCAAATCTTTCTTTGGCAGATACTGTAATTACTTGCCTGACATTCATATTTTGATCTGGCTGAAAAACACTAGCAAGTGCACAAGACTAGAGCAATACAGCATTATTGATGCTATCCAAGGACTTTCTAATGACCACAGATGAAATCTTTTGGCCACTGCTCATGGAAGTTTTCTTTTCAGTAAGATTTGATGTCCTAGACCATGGATGGGGCTGGAGATATTTTTTTTAAGTAAACTATACAGCAATTACAATCCCATCAGGGAATATCAGGCACAATTCACACAATTAGAGTAGAAATCATATGTACTGTCAGGAATCATGCTAGTTTATGCCAAACAGATTTTATGCTCCTATAATAATGAATTAGGAATTAAACTCCTTCTTTTTGAGACTAGTGATGGACATTCATTAACATGACTAACAATAATAAGATAAAATGTACAGATACTATCTAAATAGCAAGGATTAGACAAATCATTAAAAAAAAAAAGAAAAAGGAGTAAATACAAATTTAAAGAAAAGACAAATGTGTTTATCATACAAGGTTCTTGCAGTAACTCCAGTTCATTTGGCCAAAATACTAGCTTTGTAGTGCCAAACAGGGTTGGTCAACTTACAGCTTATTGTGGAGTACATGGACAGATGATGAGGGAGTGATATTTCCTTCAAGAAAAGACAATTTAAATGTGTCTGTGGCTCTTCTTCCTTATTTTGCAGAGTCTGTGGGGCAGTAAAGTGGAAAAGGACTCAGAAAGTCACGTTCATTCCAAGGGCACTGGAAAGCATTTCGCAGCCTTTGGTGTTTGGCAGCTTTTTGGAAGGGATGCTTTGCGGATCCTTCTGGATGAGATACCCGTTACCAGCTGATTACCAGTGACCCTGAGTGTGCCCTTCAATTCCACACACCTACCACAGGTATAGTCCTATCAGTCTGCAAACCACCTCATTCCTGTCTTTGTCTTTTTAGCCACAAATTGAAAGGAAAAAAGATAAAAGCACCCTGTGGCTACACTTTATATGGGGCATATGAAACAAGCAATTTAGGATGCTTATCAACCCCATATATTTCCCAGACCCCATCTTTACCTACCATGAAATCACAGTTCAGAGGTAAACAGATTGGCCTGGGGAGGACCTGGAATAAGAGGCCAGTGTTGTCCTCTTTGTTGTCCCTCCTCCAGAGTTCCTCCTGCTTCACTCACTATCTAAGGCTACAAATGTGCTCCAGACAGCAAGAGATGACCTTGAAAGTATTCACCACTTCTTAACCTGCTTAAAACTGAGTTATTGTTGCATATTCCACTTTTTCATAATGACCATGCTTAACAGTATAATCCAATATTTCTGTGTTATATTTCATTCATTTTTACTGTAAGCCATTTGCAACAAGGGTCACCATGTACTGTGTGTTTGCTAAAAGCAAGGAAGCCTAGGAATTTAAAAAGAAAAGAAAGAGAAAGGTCATTCACATAGGGGAAGACATACATCTTGTAAATTAATTGCAGGTTTTTCATGCTGTGGCTCATTCAATCCAGTGATGTCTCATTCTCATCCTTTGTCACCCAAGTTTTTCTAAGAGAAAACTGGTTCTTTGGAAGCTGGGCATAAAGAGGTCTTACACCAGCTGCAAATCAGCTTTATTGATCCATATGTACTGAAAAACTTACAATAATTGAAAAAAAAACCTACAGTTAGAATGGAGGTAAATACCTTTCGGTTTCTCATGACCTATATTGAAAAATCTTCTGCTTAAATGTGAAGCTTCAGATTAAGCAATTTTCCAGGAAGCTTGCAAACTTTAACCACCTGTGTGACCCCAGTTAAGACCAAGTCCTGATCAGAGATAGAAGTGGTTGAACACCAGGATATAATAGAGTAACAACTGCATTTCTTATTTTTGTCCCTGTTGGTGCATTCGGGGATGCTGAGCATATCATACACCAAGCTCCTTCTTGACTACAAGTGAGAGCTGGGAAAATTCATTACATCTGTGATGCACCCCCCCCTTTAGCATGGAATTTAGGCAATGTCAACTGGATATGGGGCTACAGAAGTGATGGACAGGGGTAGAGCAGTTGATGTCATCTACCTGGACTTGTGTAAAGCGTTCGACACTGTCCCACATGACATCCTTGTCTCTAAATTGGAGCGACATCAATTTGATGGATGGACCACTCGGTGGATGAAGAACTGGCTGGATGGCCACACACAAAGAGTTGTGGTCAATGGCTCAATGTCCAGCTGGAGACCAGTAACGAGTGGTGTCCCTCAGGGATCGGTGTTGGGACCGGTCTTGTTCAACATCTTTGTCGCTGACATGGACAGTGGGATTGAGTGCGCCCTCAGCAAGTTTGCCGATGACACCAGGCTGTGTGGTTCGGTTGATACGCTGGAGGGAAGGAATGCCATCCAGAGGGACCTTGACACACTTGTGAGGTGGGCTGATGCCAACCTCATGAAGTTTAACCATGACAAGGGCAATTTCCTACACCTGGTCAGAGCAATCCCAGGCACAGCTACAGGTTGGGCAGAGAAGAGATTCAGAGCAGCCCTGCCGAGAAGGACGTGGGGGTGTTGGTTGCTGAGAAAATGAACATGAGCAGGCAGTGTGTGCTTGCAGACCAGAAAGCCAACTGTATCCTGGGCTGCATCAAAAGAAGCGTGACCAGCAGGTCGAAGGAGGTGATCCTGCCCCTCTACTCTGCTCTTGTGAGACCTCATCTGGAGTATTGTGTGCGGTTCTGGTGTCCTCAACATAAAAAGGGCATGGAAGTGTTGGAACAAGTCCAGAGGAGGGCCACAAGGATGATCAGGGGACTGGAGCACCTCCTGTATGAAGACAGGCTGAGAAAGTTGGGGCTGTTCAGCGTGGAGAAGAGAAGGCTGCATGGAGACCTCATAGCAGCCTGCCAGTATCTGAAGGGGGCCTATAGGGATGCTGGGGAGGGACTCTTCATTAGAGACTGTAGTGATAGGACAAGGGGTAACGGGTGAAAACTTAAACAGGGGCAGTTTAGATTGGATATAAGGAGGAAATTCCTTCCTGTGGGGGTGGTGAGGCACTGGAATGGGTTGCCCAGGGAGGTTGTGAATGTTCCATCCCTGACAGTGTTCAAGACCAGGTTGGACGAGGCCTTGGGTGATATGATTTAGCGTGAGGTGTCCCTGCCCATGGCAGGGGGTTTGGAACTAGATGATCTTAAGGTCCTTTCCAACCCTAACCATTCTATGATTCCATGATTCTATGATATGCAGCGGCATAACCCTTTGCACTTCTGAACCCTGCATGCAGTCATTATGCAGCAAAGCAATTTTAAAATCAATGTCACAGTGAAGAAGGAATGCAAAGCTTTGAATGAACACCATATGAGGAAGCAAAGATACTGGAGCTGAGTACTGATAAGAGCAATTCAGTCCCTGAATGATTTCTAAGGGCAATAATTCCAATCTTAGGGTTTTTTAATTTCTAAAATCCATTTCAAGAAAAGCTCTTGGGTAATCTAAGTAGTTTACTATAGGAGTAACGCAACTTGAGTTTCTGCAGCATCTTATAAATGACCATTTGAAAAAAACAACAATTTAAATACAAACTACTCTTTCTGTCATGGTGGTTATTGAGGTCAGATTCAGTTAGGATGGCAACATGTGAAGGGGTCCAGCAACAGAGCTGCCTTCCCAGCATGCACCACAGATCTGGCAATGCACTAGAACGTGGAAAGCAGGATATTTCAGTCATCTCTTCCAAAGAGAGCTGCCCAGTAGTACATACAGATGGAGTCCTATCTCAGTGACGCCATTATACGAAGCTCGCTCTTCTTTTTTTTCCATCCTAGACAAGAGAAACAAAAGATGGTGGCAGACTCCATTGGATGGAGTGAGAATCGAGGCACAGTGGCTACCTTAACTCTATCAAGAGTCCTGGGGCCATGATAGGAATGGATCTGTGTGGTGTAGCAGTTGGCTCTGAAATCTCAGCAACCTCACTGTGATTTATGTGTTTTTACTTTGGCTTGGCTCTGGTCTGGTTCTGCACACTGAAACCGGTGGGTGGTGAGCATGTGTTGGATGCACCTGGAAAAGGAAACTAATTTGCATATGCCAAAAGCACTCCACAGCACACAAGTGAAGTAAAGTGAGAATGATCAGAGATTTACTTTAAAAGTGCATTCCTGGTCCAAACTATAAGTCTAGCACAGAAGCGCGCAGAAGAAACATCTGACCTGCGTCTGAGCTCTGTGGAGGGCTGAACTGAACCACTGATTTTCAGCAGGACTGTTAACCCAGAGAGAATGATTTCCTTTGAATGAAAGTCTGTGTTCAAGGTATCCACTGTGGACATTTTAGAAAAATACAAAAGTCATGCATTTCATCAAAGTGAGCTAATAGAATCATAGAATAGTTAGGGCTGGAAAGGACCTTAAGATCATCTAGTACCAGCCTCTCCACCATAAGAATATACTCCACTTTTTCATATGCACTTTTGTAACACCGAATTTGTTTATCTATTTATCTTTGCACAATAATTGGTCTTCCGGTCTGGCTCATGCAAAGATATTTCAATATGTTATTTGTTAGCATCACAATATGATTAAGAGAAATGTCCCAAAAATAATCCTTGATATATAAAAAATCCTTCTGTTTTAAAAAGTGATTTCTGTTTATCAATAAATTCTCAGGGTTTTTTGATATCTCTAGCTGGGGGAAGAAGGAATAAAACTTACCAATGAACTACAGAGTCTAATAAAATTACTAAGCAAGTAAACATCAAGGTCCTGCACCTGAGCTGGGGCAATCCCAAGCACAAATACAGGCTGGGTGGGGACTGGATTGAGTTCAGTCTTCTCTGAGGAGAAGGACTTGGAGCATTGGTTGATGAGAAGCTCAACACCAGCTGGCGGAGTGTGCTTGCAGCCCAGAAAGTCAAATGTATCTCGGGCTGCATCGCCAGCAGCATCTCCAGCAAGTTGACGGAGGGGATTCTTCATCTCTACTCTGCTCTCATAAGACCCAACCTTCAGTATTGCATCCAGCTCTGGGGTCCCCCAGGACAAGAAGGCTGTGGACCTGTGCAAGTCCAGAGGAGGCCACACAGATGATCCAAGGGTTGGACCACCTCTCCTATGGAGACAGGCTGAAATAGTTGGGCTTGTTCAGCCTGGAGAACAGAAGGCTCTGGAGAGCCCTTAGAGCAGCCTCCCAGCACCTAAAGGGTCCAACAAGAAAGCTGGAGAGAGGCTTTTGGCTAGGGCATGTTGGGATAGGACAAGGGTGAATGCCTTTACATTGGAAGAAGATAGATTAGATACTAGGAAGAAGCTGCTTATTGTGAGGGTGGTGAGACAGTGACACAGGTTGTCCAGAGAAGCTGTGATTGCCCCATCCCTGGAAGTGTTCAAGGCCAGGTTGCACGGGGTTTGGAGCAACCTGGTCTAGCAGAAGGTGTCCCTGCCCATGGTAGGGGGTTAGAACTAGGTGATCATCAAGGTCTCTTCCAACATAAACCATTCTGTGATTCTATGATACTGTATGATTACATTGCCATGTATTTCCCTCCCTATTGCACCAACCAGATGAGTATCCTCTGTTCCTGAAGTTGGGCACAATCAATCAACGGAGTTAAAGTACAATTAAATTAACATTTTACAAATCCTCCTGCTAACCTGTTTAACTTAATAATCCTGTGAAACATCCAGAGAAACCGATACTAAATGTGCCTGTAGCATGCTCCACACCAGCACACACAAAGCCATAAATGCTGGATCTGCAGAAATCATGCAATAGCAATGCCAACAGACCAGGGATAACTTACATCCACCCAGGATCTGGTTCAATTATCCTGACCAAGAATATTTTGCAGTCAGGAGCACAGAAATTCCCAGACTGGAACAGATCCAAATTACAGACTTATAGCAGTTACTAGTTGGAGGAGACTTTTAAAGAGAGTTACATACTCTCACATGTCTATTAGAAACACAACTAATAGACAAATGGAATAATCTGCTACTGACAATAAGTTTCATGCAAATCCTTGAAGATGGAGATTGGTTTAAATTCCATGAAAGCATATTCCCCCTCACCCTTTAATTATAAGAACTCTAGCTATTTGAATGATCCAGTAAAGCATGCATTTGGTAACGTTGATTCTGGCTTTAGTCACATTATTTTGCAGTTCCACAGGCTTAATATAAACTACATAAAAGAGTACTTTTTTGCTCTCAGCATTTCTTGCCTTTCAGTTTCATTGAATATTCTCCCCTCCTGCGCTCAGATACCAAAGATGGATACTTGTGCTTTCAGACTGTGCCCCTTAGACTAGCCTTTAAAGACAAATTCACACCTTATGTCCTCTTCAAGAACAAAGTTTTTTTCAGATGCTCTTCAGACAAGAGGTTTGCTTACTTCAGCCTTTATCATTTGTCTTGCTCTTCTCAACCCTTTCTAGCTTAGCAATATTTTTTCAACAAATACCACATAGGACTCCCATCGAAGCTACATCATTGATTTCAAATGTTTTGTGAGATCGGCCTTTAAGGTCTCTCTCGCAGCCCTTTTTTACCCTGTTATCTTGCTTCTTTTTTGTAAGGTTTTGGTTTTTTTTTTAACCACACTGAGCAGAGTGTTTCATTGCAGCATTTATACTAACAACTTGATCCTGTTACTGAAACAGTAAAACCTTCAATTCCTACAGACTTCTAAAGTTTTGCTTCAGCTGACTCTTCCACCTCACATGCCACCAGATGTCCCAGAGAACTTACATCTCTTTGACGTCCCACAGTCTTTTGTCAGCGTGGCCAACCCAATACAGAAAAAAAACCCACCTTGCTCACCTGAATATTTTGCTAGCACAGAGCTTACCTTTCCATTATTATTATTTATTAATACTTTTCTTAGTATTTTTTGGGAGGATTACTAAGAAATGGATTAAAACACAAATCTCTTGGTATAGAACATTGTAGCTTCTCTGTAATCCTGCTGCCATGATGAGAAAAAGCTTGCTATTCTTATCCTTTTCCTTAGGCCTTTTCCCGTGATATTTCTCTCGGCAGAAGAGGGAATCAGACTTGTGTAGTTATGGGGCCAGTGTCCCATTTCCCCCTCCCTCTGTTTGTAACCCCTTTCTTCTGTGTAAACTCCCAATTACAGTTCACAGATCTCCTCTGTGTTTCCTGGCTTCTGCAGGTTGTATTTCCTTTATATCCACATCCATGAAAAAGGCAGCCCTCATCTCACTAGTGCAGTAGGAGCTACCAGAGGGTCACGGTTATTTCCATGAATTTTTCCATTCCTGTACTGAAAGAGAAAAATCACCTCTTAAAGTCATCTCGCATAAAGTTCACAAGGAGAGGTCCATCAAGAACCGCTGCATTTACAAAAGCCACATATGGCATAGAAAGTCTTGGAAATCAAAAGAGCTGGAGACAGGAAAAGCTTTGGTGTAAAAATATTAATTTCGATATTCAGACTCACTTTTTTTGTCCTCCCCTGGGCATTCATTCAAGTTTTGGTTTTGTGTCCTTATCTGGGCACTCAGACATGGTCAGTGTTGCAGGTGGGGATGCTGAGAAAGATTATTATAGAATCATAGAATCATAGAATAGTTAGGGTTGGAAAGGACCTTTAGATCATCCAGTTCCAACCTCCCTACCATGGGCAGGGACACCTCACACTAAACCATGTCACCCAAGGCCTCGTGCAACCTGGTCTTGAACACTGCCAGGGATGGAACATTCACAACCTCCCTGGGCAACCCATTCCAGTGCCTCACCACCCCCACAGGAAAGAATTTCTTCCTTATATCCAATCTAAACTTTCCCTATTTTAACCCGTTACCCCTTGTCCTATCACTACAGTCCCTAATGAAGAGTCCCTCCCCAGCATCCTCATAGGCCCCCTTCAGATACTGGAAGGCTGATATGAGGTCTCCACGCAGCCTTCTCTTCTCCAGGCTGAACAGCCCCAACTTCCGCAGCCTGTCTTCATACAGGAGGTGCTCCAGTCCCCTGATCATCCTTGTGGACCTTCTCTGGACTTGTTCCAACAGTTCCATGCCCTTTTTCTGTTGAGGACACCAGAACTGCACACAATACTCCAGGTGAGGTCTCACAAGAGCAGAGTAGAGGGGCAGGATCACCTCCTTCGACCTGCTGGTCATGCTCCTTTTGATGCAGCCCAGGATATGGTTGGCTTTCTGGGCTGTGAGCACACACTGAAGCCACCTCATGTTCATTTTCTCATTGACCAACACACCCAAGTCCTTCTCCACAGGGCTGCTCTGAATCTCTTCTCTGCCCAACCTGTAGCTGCGCCTGGGATTGCTCCAACCCAGGTGTAGGACCTTGCACTTGGCATGGTTAAACTTCATGAGGTTGGCATCAGCCCACCTCACAAGCGTGTCGAAGTCCCTCTGGATGGCATTCCTTCCCTCCAGCATATCAACCCAACCACACAGCTTGGTGTCATCAGCAAACTTGCTGAGGGCGCACTCAATCCCACTGTCCATGTCAGTGACGAAGATGTTGAACAAGACCGGTCCCAACACCGATCCCTGAGGGACACCACTCGTTACTGGTCTCCAGCTGGACATTGAGCCATTGACCACAACTCTTTGTGTGCGGCCATCTAGCGAGTTCTTTATCCACCGAGTGGTCCATCCATCAAATTGATGTCTCTCCAATTTAGAGACAAGGATGTCATGTGGGACAGTGTTGAAAGCTTTACACAAGTCCAGGTAGATGACATCAACTGCTTTGCCCCTGTCCATCAGTTCCGTAACCCCATCATAGAGGGTCATCACAAGTGAGGGTGCACAAGAGGGACTTGTGCACGTTCAGATTTTTAAGATGGTCTCAAACCAGATCCTCTCCTACAGTGGGCACAAGGACTTCATTCTCACAGTCCCTGCGTCTGCCTTTCAAGACTTGGGTGGTTTGGTCAGAGCCTTTGCCAGTGAAGACCGAGGCAAAGAAGTCATTCAGAACCTCAGCCTTCTCCAAATCCTGTGTAGCCAGTTCTCTCGATAGCTTCCAGAGGGGGCCTACGTTGTCCCTAGTCTGTCTTTTATTCGCTACGTACCTATAAAGTCCCTTCCTGTTATCCTTAACATCCCTAGCCAATTTTAATTTTAAATTCTTTTACTTGAGCCACTGGACACATTTTTTGTATTAGACTGTGTTCTACTGCCTTAAGTGATAAATTCTAAACAGATGTGGTCAGAATGTGTTTTCAACATTTCTTAGCAAGCCAATGTAACACTCAGAATTTTTGAAACACAACACTATGATTTCCTTTTCCCCACAATGTTTGAGACAAATTTTTTCTGCCTATTAGAATCAATAAATCTTTTTTGAATTATTATTAACAAAGAAACATACGTCAGATCAGCCAGTTCTGAAGGAAAACTCTTTTTTCTTTTTTTTTTTTTAATTAACCATATTCTGCTCAGTTAAAGCTATCTTTTTCTGATGCAGACTGTAAAATATTCATTTTTTAACAGTAGGTTCAGCTCTCTTCAAACCCAATATAGTGTTATGCAGATGAGTTCCCTTTTTCTGCAGACATCATGGAAAGGAATCCCAACACTATATGGTAAAAACTTCAGAATGTTTGAAATATGAGAATATGATAATTGTAGTTTAATATGCTAATGGAAACAGGGAGGAATTGAAGTAGTTTGCCAATATATTACTAACATCTCTGTGGCAGGGTAATATGGGAATTTGGACATCATTATTAATTGGAAGTATTGCATAGAATTTATTGGACATAACCATTAATTGGAAATATTGCTTAAGAATAATAAACTCACAAAACTGGGTTTATTTTCTCAAATTGTTTCTTAAAAAACATTTCAATCACAAAAAAAAATGCATCTGAAAATACCATTAATCACAACCACAGATTTTATATTATGTTTGAGTCTTTCAAAGTGAAAGAGATAGAAATTAGAAGCATAGAATCATAGAATAGTTAGGACCTTAAGGAAAGGACCTTAAGATATCCAGTTCCAAACCCCCTGCCTTGGGCAATGACACCTCACACTAAACCATGCTGGCTGTCACCAAGCACCTTGTTGATTTTCATGTGCCTTAGCATGCCTTCCAGGAGAATCTGCTCCAAGATTTTGCCAGGCACAGAGGTGAGACTGACTGCTCTGTAATTCCCTGGGTCATCCATTTTCCGCTTCTTGAAAATGGGGGGTATATTTCCCTTTTTCAGGTCGTCGGGAACTTCACCTGACTGCCAGGATTTCTCAAATATGATGGACAGCGGATTAGCAGCTTCATTTGCCAGCTCCTTTAGGACCCACAGATGGATTTCATCATGTCCCATGGACTTGTGCACGTTCAGATTTTTAAGATGGTCTCAAACCAGATCCTCTCCTACAGTGGGCACAAGGACTTCATTCTCACAGTTCCTGCATCTGCCTTCCAAGACTTGGGTGGTGTGGTCAGAGCCTTTGCCAGTGAAGACTGAGGAAAAGAAGTCATTGAGAACCTCAGCCTTCTCCAAATCCAGGGTAGCCAGTTCTCCCAATAGCTTCCAGAGGGGGCCTACGTTGTCCCTAGTCTGTCTTTTATTCCCTACGTACCTGTAGAATCCCTTCCTGTTATCCTTAACATCCCTAGCAAAGTTTAATTCTAACTGGGCCTTAGATTTCCTAACCTGGTCCCTAGCTTCCGGGACAAAATCCCTGTATTCTTCCCAGGCCACCTGTCCTTGCTTCCACCTTTTATAAGCCTCTTCTTTCCCCTCAAAATTTCCCCAGCAGCTCCTTATCCATCCAAGGAGGTCTCCTGGCCCTCCTGCTGCACTTCCTTCTAGCTGGGATGCAACACTCCTGAGCTTGTAGCAGGTGATCCTTGAATATCAACCAACAGTCTTGGGCTCCCCTGCCCTCTAGGGCTGTATCCCATGGAACCTTCCTAAGCAGGTTCCTGAAGAGGTCAAAGTCTGCTCTCTTGAAGTCCAGGGCAGTGAGCTTGCTGCACGCTCTTCTCACTGTCCTGAGGATCTCAAATTCGACCATCTCGTGATTGCTGCATCCAAGGCTGCCCTGAAGAGTCACATTTCCAACCAGCCCTTCCCTGTTGGTGAGCACAAGGTCAAGCATGGCACCTCTCCTTGTTGGCTCCTCTATTACTTGCAGAAGGAAGTTGTCTTCCACACAATTGAGGAACCTCCTGGATTTCTTGTGCTGGGCCATACCGTCCTTCCAACAGATGTCAGGGTGTTTGAAGTCCCCCATGAGGACAAGGGCCTGCAAGCATGAGGCTTTTCCTATCTGTCTATGGAGTGCTTCATCTGCAGGTTCTCCTTGATCAGGCGGTCTGTAACAGATCCCCACAGTAATGTCTCCCATTGCTGTTCTCCCTTTAATCCTGACTCACAAACTCTCTATTGACTGCTCACCTGTCCCCACACAGAGTTCCATACTCTCCAGCCTATGCCTAACATAAAGGGCAACTCCCCCTCCCCACCTGCAGGGTCTGTCTTTCCTAAAGAGCCTGTAACCTTCCATTCCAACACTCCAGTCATAGGAGCCATCCCACCATGTTTCTGTGATGCCTATTATATCATACCCCCGTAGACGTGCACACATCTCTAATTCCTCTTGTTTGTTCCCCATGCTACGGGCATTTGTATAGAGGCATCTGAGCTGGCTCATTGGCTGGAGCAGCTGGAATATCTCTACATTGCTCCAAGCATTTATTATAGGTGCTGGCAACTGACTGGATGTGTTGGGATGGAATGATGCTACCCTCCCCCAACACATCTAGTTTAAAACATCCTTGACCAGCCTGGCAAACCTGCTACCAAAACGGCGCTCACACCAGCTCCACCAGCCCCCACTAGACCTGGCCTACAAACTTGGGTCCCTTGTTCAAGACACCCAAACCCCTGACTATAACACTACCCTTCTAACCATTTATTAACCTGGCCAATCCTCCTAGCTTTTTCAAGGTCCTCCCCTGTATCCTGGAGAATTGACAAAAAGACCACCTGAGCTCCAGAGCCCCTAACCAGCATAAGGCTCTGTAGTCCTTATGTTCTCCAGGCTACTGCTATCTATATCCCTAGCACCCACATGGATCACTAGAAGTGGGTAATAGTCCGTGGGACTTACTAGAGCAGGCAGCCTCTACAACATTCCTGATCCGTGCCCCAGTAGGCAGCACACCTCCCTTGAGACTGGACTCAAAGCTTCACTAACAACTACCAAAATTCACTGTATTTACTCACACATTATTAGGTACACATTTATACAAGAGGAAGATGTCTTTCACAATTATTTAATCTATCCCTAACACATTCTGTCCAGGCTTCCACAACAAATCCATCACCATGAAACCAAGTGCTTACTCGCTCCACATCATAACATCCACAATTTCTCAATTTATTAAGTACTGGTGCTTTAGTTTAAGGGGTGTTTTTTAAACCAGTATTGCTAAACCAGTGGAAAACTCCATATGGATAATCTCATATTACCTTAACCTAAACATTTTATTTAGCTTCTGTTGATTGGGAAAAAGTTTAAGTAAAATGCAATTAACTGGTCTTAAAATAGAATAAATTTGCTTACAAAAAGGTAAGTGGTGATTTTGCTAAATTAATGTAATTTTCCCCATGCATAAGCAAATCTCAGTTTGTGAGCTACTCTTCTTAGCCCAGAGTTCTCCCTGGATATCCATTCACTTCTTCATTACATGCTGAGCATCAACAGTTTGGAGCCACAGGCAGCTTTCTCCCAGGCAATCCCCTCCAATCTTGCCCAACTCCAAATCCATTACCACTTGTGACAGACAGTTTTTCCAGATTGACCATTGCCCCCATACTCACAGAGTTCACACCCTGAAAGAGGCATGGATTACAGCTTTCTGCCCTCCTGCAGAACACCTTCATTTGTACCCTCCTATGCTGAGCCCAGCCATTTTGGCTCCAGCCTGTGCTCCATCCTGGATGGTCACTTAAGTGGATTTTGTTCTGCTCCTCTTGATACCTTCTGCTGAGCAGGCTGTGTCTTGTGTCATGTCCATCATGACAGAAGAACTTAGAGAGATAGCATCATTCTGCAAATACTTAGCTTAACTCTGCCTGTAGTTTCAGGTAATAATCCTAGGAAGCCATAGACAGGGAAAAAATTGTTTTCCCTTTCCTCCTCAATTACTTGGAGATCCACTGTTAAGTAAATCATTCTTGGCTCTAGATCAGAAGATGGGAAAGTAATTATTCTTAACACTGTATTATGTCTACACCACTATAGTACCAAGTAAATTCCTTGATATCATGAAAGAACTGAAATAAATGAACTGAAACAAATAGATCTGTAATACACATGCAAATATATAGTTGTCAGAATTTAATGAAAAGAAGTCCTTGGGATTTTGCCCTTTGAGTACTTCTAGGAAGCAATGGATAATACTAGCTACATGAATGCACCAACTCTGTTTGAAAAGTCTTCCTTGCCTAGCATTTTTTTTATTTTTCTGAGACATCATTGCCTGTCATCACTAGATGATGGCACATTGCATGGCTAAGAGCAGTATTGATCAAGTCACTGCTGGTACAGCAGAAACATCTAGGACAAAAGCACAAAACCTGGGCATGTGACTGGAGCCAGCAGGGTGGGCTCCTCACCATTGCAGAGGGGAAGGGGTAATGGGTACAAACTGGAACACAAGAGGTTCCACTTAAACTTGAGAAGAAACTTCTCAGTGAGGGTGACGGAACACTGGAACAGGCTGCCCAGGGAGGTTGTGGAGTCTCCTTCCCTGGAGACATTCAAAACCCGCCTGGACACATTCCTGTGTAACATTATCTAGGTGTTCCTGCTCCTGCAGGGGGATTGGACTAGATGGTCTTTTGAGGTCCCTTCCAATCTCTAGCATACTGTGATACTGTGAAGCCAGGGGAATGCAGATGAACTAGGTGCTGATCTTTCTTCCACAGCACAGGGACAGCAGCTGTACTTCACCCAGGATTCCTAAATTCCACACAGAGTTCTGCTTCTTCCAAGCACATCACTATTTAGAGCCTCTCTTACAGTTCTGCTCCTCATGGCATGAGAAGACAATTCAGCCTCCACCGTTTGGAACTTGACAGGTGGATCAATTTTCTTTTTTTTTTTTTTTTTTCCTACTCAAGAGGAAAAGACAGGGAAAACCAGGTATCCATGACCCTGAGCTGGTTCTAATATCAGAAAATATTTTGAACCCATATAAAAAAATGTAGAAATATTCCATTCTGGCTTTGGGGTTTTACCCCTCCCTGCGAAGTCAAAGAATTATGAAGATCAAAGATGTATGATTTTGTTTATTTATTTTAACCTTTAAAAATCTTTTTTTCTTTTTTGTATTTCCAATTCAATAGTATTTTTAGAGTTTGGCTTTCAATTCCTATTTAAAGTTGCTTTATTATTTCAGGATATTTTAGGGAATCTCAGCTCCTTCACGACTGAATAATATGTCTCTGCCAGTACTGGCTCCAGGGCCAGACCCAGGTATAATTTCACTAACTGTGACCATAAGAGAATCTTGCTGAAGATAAGAGGCCATGCATATGTGCACATGAAGCAAACAAGTATGCTCAGGGAGGAGCTAACTCTGCCACAATCTCAGCACACCTGAGATGGAGCTATCAGGTGATGGAGACCCACAACCACATTTATTTTCCATGGTGCATTTTGCAGCTTTTCAACACCTAGCTAGATGGTGAGTGGCAGCATTTAGGAGCAATTTTAGACTAAGGTCATCTTCCATCCTCTTATAACACCCCACATGTCTTTGATCTCCCTGGCTTCCTCTCTTCATCCTGGTACTGCACCTTATCAATAGGTTCAGATGATTCTGGTTATTCTGCATAGGCCCTCAGGTGATCAGAACAGTACCCCAGAAAGGTCATTAGCTCATATTTAAACCATACCCATAACAGTTCTAGACAACTTCTAACCATCAGCAAAGACATGCCCCCGAAGCAGATTTTCTTTGTAAAAATTATATGTTCTGTGACTCCAAAATAACAATTTTCCTTTCATCACAGGAGGGAAGAAAAACCAAGGTGATTAAGCCAATTCTTTTCAAAGATTTTTTTTCCTTTGTTTTTGTGGTGATACTACTGTGAAAATCTCTGAGTGCCACTCAACAAGACGCAACAAAAGCAACTGAATTTGCTTGTTTTCACACTTAGAGTAAGACTCTAGGGTGGAGTCAGCATGTTCCTGCAGCAAAGATTGCTTCACCTGAATGTTTTTAAAGACAGGTGCGAAAAAGAATATTTGAAATTTTCTAAATATATAGTGTCCTACATGGAAAGGAAGCCTTTCACATAAAATACTATTACACAAGAAAACAAAATTGCAAAAAAAGGGGAAAGTAACAAGAAATGGAAAATGGGTTTTAGCTGTTATGACCTAATAAGGCAGCAGGCTCACAGGGGCTCCCAGCTAACCAGCATCCCAGTGTGTCACTGCCATGGTCACACCACAAAAAAACACTGGAGACAATGGAGAGGGTTCTGATCATTCTTTCGTGGCCACTCTGCCCAGGCTGACAGGAGAGACTCCCTCAATCTGCAACCAGATGTTAAGAAATACAGTTTCTGCCGAGGGCAAAAGTTCACTCTATAACCACCAGCTGAGCTGTCTTGCTGCACCCTAAGCCAAATCCACCCTACAGTGAAAGCACACAGTGAAGCTGCTCATGTGTGCTGTCCAATAGAGGAATATCTGACATCTTCAGCAGTCCCCCTGTCCCGGATCTCATCAGAAAAAGTATTTTGTGTGTTGGCTATGCAATGTTTCATTTCAATGGCACATTTGTTTCAAAACCCCTGACTTTGACTACCTGTAAATTGTTCTGCTGACATTTCCCTCGTTCTGCTTCTAACAGTGTACATCTTTCAAATGGGGAATGGCCAAAATAGCGGGGGGTAAATATCAAAAAGCAAACCTTCAATCTTGTCTAAGCCACAAAACACAAGCTGCTGACAGAGGCAATTGTTCAAAGGGGATAGGGATTGAAACCCAAGCCTCCAGATAAACTACATATGCAAATACAAGGTGTAAAAAGCCCTGAGCAAATATGTAGCACTTCCACCAAGTCTGCAATTGCAGACATATGAATCACTTGTAGCTTGTCCTTTGTCTAAGCCTCCACTGACAGCGGGGAACTTCCACCTCCAACCCAGGTGTACACAGAGCTCTTTCCTTTGACATATCTGTGGGTATATTCAAAGTTTAAAGTCAAATTTCCCTGCTCCCAGCACCCTAAAGGTTAAACCTCAGGCCAAATGCGCTACCTTCTAAATACATTTCACTCAAGTTAGTAACCTTTCACAACAAATAAGGGAACAAAGGGTTCAACTGTCAGTCATGTCATGAGCTGTTAGAAAATGTGTCAATACAGCGGAATGAACCAGCAGGTGAGTCTGTTGTAATGCAGCACTGGAGATGGGAAATGTCCTAGAACTGAAAGGGCACATAGGAAATTATTAATGACCACAATATTCCAGCAAGGAAATATCTTGTTGCTAATTACAGCTTTCCAAATTACAAAATAAGGACACAGGTCAGCTGCACATGAACTTCCCTAATTTAGCTGACTACAATAAACCTCTGGGAGCTGAGGATGGAAGCTATTGACTGTCACTCAAGTGCACCTCATCTGCCATTGCAAGCACAGGCTGCAGATGCATTTATAGCTTCAGTACTCACTAGGTACTGGCTACTGAGGTCTTGGATACAGCCTGGCCTACGTTGTACTTAGCTGGACAACCAACCATTTCTTTTTTGAGGAAAAACACATTTTCAATTATTTTGATCAGAATCTCAGTTAACCATATCCAGAAAAAAAAACAAACAAACAAAAACAAAAAAATAAAAACAAACAAAAAAAAAAAACTAACCAAAAAAACCCAACAGTTAACTACCTGGTGGAGGAGAGCATGTCGTCCACTGTTAGGCATGACTTTAGGAAGCATTTCTTTACCAAGAGGGTGGTTAAACACTGGAACAGACTTCCTAGAAAGGTTGCCGATGCACCGAGCCCGTCAGTGTTGAAGAGACATGCAGACACCACCCTTAATAACATGTTTTAACTTTTGGTCAGACCTTATGTGGTCAAACAGTTGGACGAGGGACATTGCAGGTCCCTTTTGACTGAAATACTCTGTTTTATTCTATTCTATGTTTTCCATCTCCTCTATACTCCACTGGAAGAAAAAACCTCCACAAAGTAAACAGTAAGAGATACCAGTAACATTAAAGAACCACCAATAACAGAAACCCATAGAGTATCTCTGGATTACCTTTCCAATAGACAGGAAATATGTAGGAAAAGATGGCTTGGAAAACAACATGGGTTCACCTAAGAGACTAGTAGTATCTCGTGATATTTAAACAGAAGCATATTGCCTGCTCCACTTTTTTTTCACATTTCAGGAGTATCACCCATGCCACAAAGGACTGTGGATAAGTAATTACAGAATGCTTCCAGAATTGCACAGAATGCTAATGCTCAGGCCAGCGCCCTGTCTATCTATAGAAGAAACAAAAAGAGGCAAAGAGGATCACACAGCTGCCTGCAGATGCTTGTACAAACTCCAGCCTTTTTGCTAATGTAGTCCCATGAGAACGAGAAGCTAAAGAGGAAAAATTTTAAGCATAAAATCTGGCAAGGAAGGACAGAGAGAAATGTATTTTTTGGAGTATTAGCCTCTTATTTCACTGCACAAGACCACAAAATATATGTCTGTAAGATGCTAGGCAGAGTTGTGAAAGGATATTCAAACTATCTCTGTTAAATTAGCTTGGATATGGGAAGCAATGCTGCCAAGTTACCGTCACATTTGTCCAGAACTAATATTCACTATTTCTTAGGAACGCTACATAACACAAACCAAATGCCACCTCAATGCAATAGAAATTCCTGAAACACCTGTTAATTCAGAATGAGCTTATGTCCAGCTACTCAGTTCTGCATTGCACACTCTTCATGGGATGATTCTGAAGGGGCTCCAGCAGGTACCAACATTGTATCTGAGATCAACTCCAACCTTGGGTCTGCTCTGCAAACCTTCCCAGAAAGCTGCAGCAGGTTCACATCCTCAAATCCAAACACCCATTTCAAGGAATAACACAGGAAACAAATGGATCCTTCTAGTCATTTCTCTGGAGGTAACCCACACCCATCTCAAAGATTAGACTTCCAGAAAAGAGAAGAGGAATGGGAAATTTCTCTGCTCTTACTCTTTTGGGGTGTAGATAAACTCTTTGGGTTCATTCAGAAGAGAAACACCTTGAACATGCACATTATAGACCTTACCCATGTGGCCATGACCTCAGTTCTACTCCAGCTACTCCACATCACTCCACATTGTGTTTAAATACTCTTTGAGGATTTCCTCTTTGCATGGATTTGGAAGTGAAGGTAGACTGTGGAGTTTCCAGGATGAGTTTTATCACTTACCAGTCAGGAAGACAGCTGGGACCTCCCAAATGGGCATTTTTGCATCCCTGCTCATTGGACACTGTCAAAGAAACAGCTTTCCTCTCCCTCTAGTAGCCATTTTGCTTGTGGGTTTAGTAAGGTATAGCAGTATTTCTCCACCCATTAATCACCTGTTACTCTGTCATTTGGCCTTGTATGGGCTTTTATGATTTAGTCAACCTGTTTGTATACCTGCAATGAAACTTGGTTGTCATGAACTCCCTACACGTCCACCCTTACTTTTATTAATGTACTGTATTCCTGTAGTACAAAAGGAGGGCAATACTTCTTTGGGTTTGCTTTTCAAAAGAATAGTCATGAAAGATTATCAGCTGAGGCTATAGATGGTGGCAAGCAACCAAGGCAAGGCAATGCAAGCTTTCTGTGTCTGAATAGCTTGTGAGTGATCATTACGGAGATCACCTTGTAGCAGAGATGCTCATGTGAAAGTAGGCTTTGAAGACACACCAGGGATGAACAGATGCTATAAACAAGTAAGCCTGCTCTGAATGTAACAGAACCACCATAAAAAGGACATGGGGGGTGGTCTCTCAGAAATGGGACCTAAAACCTCCCAAGGCAATACTCAAGGATATAGTGTAATGTGTCACTCTCTCCCTGAAACAGGCACCTACAAAAGCCAAGGCCTGACAGCAGGATGGGACTGGCTACAATTCTGCAACACATTGTGCAAGGCAAGGCAACGCAACCTGCGGGATAGTCAGGGTATATTACCTGAAAGAAGAATTTTGCCTTTTTTATTTGCCCTTGCCCTATAATCTTGGGATAGACAAAGAAGATGCTCTCAGGAGCAAAACATTTCAGAAACATTAGAAGTAGCTATGGTTTAGGTAGAAGAAAGGACATATTTCTGTTTCTTAAAGACAGCAAATACTTGACTATGAGTTACAAAGCTGAACCATAAAAAGTGTTACGTCAAAAAACAAGAGAGTTGCACTACCCGTGGCAGCTTAGGTTATAGCCCTGAGAAAAATAAGACTTACACTTTCATATCTGTGTGAAAGTCTCAGCACTAGCAAAGATTCAAGAAGCGAACTGCAGACACCAAAGGGAAGGAACTACAGTTGGTAACTTACAACTTAGTATGAGTTAAGCCACCAGGATTCAGCAAGTATGTAAGGGGTCTAAGGTCAGCAGTACATTTGGCCACAAGCACAAGGCAGATCACACAAAACCACAGACAAGATGAAAGCACGAGTATGAAAAGTGTTTTTATCCTTCTTACACAGTGGCAGTATCCAGCAGATGTCTGCAGAAGTACAGGAGCAGCAAACATTACCTGTGCCAGAAAAACAGCAGTCAGAATCAACACTGACACCTTCTGACACAGGCAGTATCCTAGGCAGCAGAGAGCTGATGTGCAAGAACAGCACCAAGTGCTGGCACAGCACTGAGACAATTTCAGGTAGGCACAGCATGCAGAGGTCAGCCAATTCAGTGGGAAAGATGCTTTCCAACAGGTTGTATGTAAGCAACCTCTGACCCGAGCAGATGGAGATTAATCACTACATTGCTGGCATTTCTGTAACAACCTACTCATGCCTCAGGCTTGAAGATGAGGGTATATTTGTTTGAGGGCTTTGTTATGAGATTGGAGTGTGGTGTCTCAATTATCATCCATCAGCCTCACAGCTGGAGATGTCCAGGTATATGAGCTCAGTCCACAGCTATGCAAACTAAAGTCACTGAATTCTTTTCTTTGTATTGCAGACCAGAGAAAGATGAATTCCTAGTGATTACCACAGTCTGGGGACACAGATGGGAGCTATATGTGTAATAGTTTGTTAAATTGAAAACTTAACCCTGTTTCAGACCAGTTAGTGAAAAGGGCTATATGGTACGTAACAGTACTCTTTGCTGAAAATAAGCAGCTGGGATGATACCCACCTGAAGTCTTTGCAGACCAAATCTCTGCAGAGGAAGAGAAAATTCATGTAAATTGCCCGTCTTCTTCCAGGGCTCCAAAATGGTAGAGCACTGACTTAATGAACACTGTGGGCTTGGCAAATCAGGAGTGATCAGGAATTTCTAGGCCCACGGAGTCAGCTAAAGAGCAACATACAAATGCAGAATTATTTTGCCTAGTTCTGAGCATCATTTGTACTGTTTGTGGGTTCAACAAATATCTGTAAAAACTGAGCAAGACACACTTTAGTTATTGTATTCCCCTAACCATGAAAGCAGCTTTGGGGTAGATAGGCTTAAAGTCACTGCACCGTGTTGTACAAGGTCTTTCACTGGTCCTAGGGGTCTGAGCAGCTGAGTCAGGATATCTTCATTCTTAGTTGAGGATAAAGAGTATTAACTTAAAAGGTCCACAAAAAAAGCCACCAAAAAAGCTGTGAGCCTATTCCAATCGCAGTATGATTACAAACTAGGAATCTACAAGTAGTTTCTTTTGCCAGGTCCTTATTAAGGTTTGAGTTGTATGCATGTGTTTACACACTGGTTCCAGTCTCCCCCCAAACTGAATTCCTCCGACGAGCTATACTGATCAAGAACTATTGTTAGTACCCAACAGCCTCTGCAAACAGCATCCTGGATGCCCAGGCATACCACCATAGCATGCATAGTAAAGTTCTTCAAAAGTCAACCCAATTGCATCACTCTGCCCATGAATTAGAGAACACCAAAGAATTCACAAGCTTGGTATGTAGATGTCCTTTTGCAAAAATACGTTAGCTGTTCAGTAGTGACTTTAGCAACTTAACTTACTGTCAAGACTTATCCTGAGTTTTTAACCAAATTCTGTTGCCAGGATCATTCAGGTTGTAATACAGAAACAAAACAAAAACAAAACAAGAAAGCCAGTAGACCTGTGTCTGTCTTTCCCCTTGGTTTGCAGATGAAAAGAAACAACCCAGCCTTTGAAAACTGAGCACAGATTTGGCCTTTTGAAGTCGATTCCCTTGGCAACCCGAGTCACAGCCAGCAGACAGCTGTAATGGCCAAATTCCTGTACCTTTGAATCTGTGCAAGACTTCTCCCCCACCCTGTGTCAAAGGTAAGAATGATGGGCAGCTCCTGAAAAGGGCACACTTCTGCCTTAGGACACACTCACATGCAGAGCCATACAGAAACACACACACACACACACACACACCCATAGGCTTCCCACTCCCAGGAGCCTAATTCAGTGAGTAGGATTTAGGGACTGTAGTGACAGCACAATGGGTAACGGGTTAAAACTTAAACAGGGGAAGTTTAGATTGGATATAAGGAGGAAATTCTTTCCTGTTAGGGTGGTGAGGCACTGGAATGGGTTGCCCAGGGAGGTTGTGAATGCTCCATCCCTGGCAGTGTTCAAGGCCAGGTTGGACGAGGCCTTGGGTGATATGGTTTAGTGTGAGGTGTCCCTGCCCATGGCAGGCGCTTTTGACTCACAGCTCCTTTTGCAGAGCTTGTGTGGGAGATGCAGCTGCATGAATTTCCAGGACAATGGTGGTGTTTTCCAGCTTCTCAGAGCACAGGAAGGAAATTCTGCATCTCTTTGTCCTTCAGACAATCTCTAAAGCAAAAAGTCTGTCTGCTCATGAGCTGGAAATGCACCCCCAAAACCTCTGGTATGATAGAAAAGAATAAAGCCTAAAACAGGAGAAACAACCACAACATGGAAAACTGTGATGTATGTGCTCCCTTTTAATGCAACAGATTTTACTGAGGATTTTTCACAGCTGAGAATGATCTAGATAACACAGGTGTGATTATTAATTACTGTGTCTTCTTTCTGTGTTGAGGGTAATGAGTTTCCCATTTCATCAAAAGTTACCGATTTTCCTCCAGTTATAAGTTTCTTTAAAACAATCAGGGCAATTAGCAACACCTTGATTTGTTTTTGGGCAAGGATTTGCTCTGTCACCTAGGTGATTTAATTTTTAAATTTTATGGTCCTTTAAAGTCTTATAAACTAGCAAAGTGTCTTCAATCTAGAAGCTGTGCTTTCTATGAAAATAATCAGCATTACAAAGAAATGCATGTGAACAGACACAACCTAAAACAAGCAAAAATCCCGGAAATAGACATTGACTGATATCACTCATATTGATTAAAGTCACTCTCTGTTGATGCTTCCAGTTTATCAACGAAATGTAATGGTCACATTGCCACTTAGTCTGCTGCTTCTTCTCTGCAAAGTGTCACCAAGGCCCCATACACCAAGATACCACCTCCAGAACCACATAAGTCAGTGTTGGCTGCCAGCATACAACTACACATGGCATCAAGGGCCCCTGTCCTCCCTTCTGTCCTTTATCAATAATTGTCCAGGCCAGCAGCTGCTAAAGTTTATAGACAGGCTAAACTGTTTGTGCACCAGATAAAGCCACCACCAGCATCCTACTGTGCTCAAGGAAATGAGAAGTCTGAGAACTGATTGAAGGTGGAGAAAGCAGGAAAGGTGATTTTTCCACACACCTGGTGGGCATATTTGGAAGGAGTAGTATGCTGTATCTGCTAGGTCATACCAAAGTTTGCTTTCTGAGCAAGTGAGAGAAAACATCAAATTCTCTGATTACAACATCAAAACTACAGACAGACATGCTGCACAGCTAGTTGTCATATCCATGTATGTGAAACATAATTCATAGTTTGAATAACAAGGACTCTCCTGTCCTCAGCATTGCACAGAAAACCCAGCTCACCACAGCCAGTGCAGCTCAGTTTGTATCACCTCAATCTAAAGCTGCAAACACTAACATCAGGTGGAGATGCAAGAAAACAGAGATACTTATGATAAGACAGGCATAGGTTCAAGCTGTTAGCAGCAAGGGAGGTCTTTTTGCAGGCAGCACAGCAAAGGCAACTTGCGCACATTCACAAACAGCAACAGGAAGGAGAAAGGATGATGGTGTGTGTGCTAGAACACATTAGTTTGTGAGTGAAAGATAGGATTGTTTCACAGAGCTTGGCCCTGAGAATGTTATATAAAACAAGGTTCCTTTCACTACTCAAAAGAGATGTTTTAGTTGTCAATCAGCCGCTCAGAACCCCTCAGTGGTACAAAGGAGTGAGCAAAACAGTGCTTGACTCTGTAGCTAGCATGCAGGGGGTTCCCCTTTGCCTTGAAGCACAGTTCAGCCTGACCAGTGCTCATGTCTGATCCTAGGACATCACCTGGGAGCCACAAATCTCAGCCCTGGAGCCTTTAAGGTGAATGGGTTGAAAAGCAGTAGCATTTCTTGAAGGGCAACATAGCCAAGCCCAGAGAGAAATTATCTGGATATTGGATGGTCAATACTAGCCCCCTATTCAAGCTACCACAGGGCTGTGTCCAGAGTGTTGCCCAGCGGAACTACCTGCATCTCCACAGAGTTTCTGAGCGCTCATAGTACTATTTCACAGGCCACTTTTTACATATAATACAACAGTCAATAACCTTCTAATGAGACAGCGAACAGTTCCTGAGGAAAGTTCCCTGAACCAGAGATGAAATATAATTTTTAACAGATCATTGTCACTTGGTTCTATAACCAGCAATCCCAGCAAACTCCTTTTTAAAAGTCAGCTGAATGTTCATGAATAATATTTCTAATTGTTCATTACCCTCCTTTTTGAGCACTTTTCTGCCAGAAGTCAAAGCATCTCCGATTTTTAATGATGCTTGTTTCAAATCACTGTTGATACTCATTTTAATTTAATTAAGTTTGGGGAGTTTTCCTGGGGGGGTTTGTAACAAATGCAATCCCTCATCCCAAAAGGGCAGTGTTCTGTGCTAACACTTGGAGGTAATCTGAACTGAACTTTAGCTGTGTTCTGCTCATTTCAAGCCTTTCAAAGATCAAAGTGCTAGTTTTAACCACGAGCTTTGTCATTATGAAAATGGCATTAATGGCTAAAGTTGGCTGTTTCCAAATGGTTGGGTTTATATCATGGCTCTATAGTAACCTCATTGGAGCCAGTGGATGAGTCATGAGTCTCTGAGAGAAAGTTGGTAGAGCATAAAATCTGTCTATCTAGATGGGACAGGACAAACTTATCTACCACTGAAGTAGGTGCCAAACCCTATGAATAGGCATTGGCTGTTCAGCCTGGAGAAGAGGAGGCTCCAGGGAGACGGCAGAGCAGCTTCCAGTGCCTAAAGGGGACAACAAGAAAGCTGGAGAGGGGCTTTTGACAAGGGCATGTAGGGGTAGGACAAGGGTGAATGCCTTTCAACTGAAAGAAGGCAGATTTAGATTAGATATTAGGAAGAAGCTGATTACTGTGAGGGTGATAAGGTGTTGGCACAGGCTGCCCAGAGAAGCTGTGGCTGAGCCACCCCTGACAGCATTCAAGGCCAGGTTGGACAGGGCTTGGAGCAACCTGGTCTATTGAAGGTGTCCCTACCTGTGGCTGGAACTAGATGATCATCAAGGTCTCTTCCAACACAGACCAGTCTGTGATTCTATGATTGCTGTACCAAAACTTGCAATGAGAAGCTACAGAGTACAACAGCACTCCCTATATAAACTCTCATCTCAAGTTTTTCTGCTATCTAATCAGCCAGCCACCTTATGGTAATAAACCCTAGTCTATTTGCAAAGGAATGGACTCGAAAAAATTAACAAGATGGAGCAGCATCTGTAGTCACAGCTTTGCTCATCTAGCGCCACCCCTCAGTGAAGATTTGAATTGTCACAAGTTTTTCTCCTGAAATAACATCATGTCCTCCCCTCATATACAAAACCTATTTTCCAGTGTAGCTGTGTCCACACCCAGGCTTCTTCTGCAGCAGCTACATCATCTATTCACATCACATACTGATGCTCATCATGCAGAAATGTATGATATTGAGCTAGTCCTCCTTGAGTACCTTCATCATTGTATGCTTTGCATGATGCTTTAGAGTACGTGAGTTGGGAGCCAAGTTTTCAGCTGGTAGAAACCAGTGTCTTTGATGAGCAAGGGTTCTGACCTCATCTCTCCCCAGATTCCCATGTGCCCAGAAGTCATCACTCAGCACAGCAAGAACAGAAAAGGGTGTTGGATTTGAGCAATCAGGCGTCTGTATTTCTCATCATTCCTTTTTCAAGCATCCTTTTAATCTGCAGATTACATCTCCCTAAATTTGAGATTTTTCACCCTGGGATAGATTCTCTTCTTTCTCACAGATGCAGAAGAAACTCAGAAACTAAGGATTCTTTTACTTTTTAGCCACTTTATATTTTTTTCAAAGAGCAGTGGAAACTACCTTTCATCTTTTGGCTGAGTGTTACAAACTGGATAACAGCAGTAAGAAGACCTGTTTAATCAATACCAGGAAACCTTTAAAGTCTGTGCCCCAGTAGGCCCTAATATTCTATTTCTGTAGTATAGCTGTGTTTTACCCCCTGTGACACACTTCATCTTCGCCTTTGGTCTGTGCTACATACTTGTTTATCATTCAGTCACATATTTATTTCCCACTGAACATTGTCAAGGAACTAGGGTGGAGTTCTGATAGGGAATTTGTGAATCACTACCTGAAGATATTGGTCTGGTATTTAAATTCAGGTTCAGTCATCCTACTACTTCTTTCAACAAAGCTACCCTAGAAATCAGAAATATCTTGGATTATTCTTTTTTTTTTATTATTTTCTTTCCTCTAGTCAAAAGCTGAAGCTCTACAGAAAACATTTTGCTTCTCTTTTAACTCAATATTTATAAAATCTTATATCAGCTCATTTCAAAAATCATAGGCTGAGATAAGAGGAAATAACAGCATCGCTTTTCCAGTTCTTGTTCATGGTGCTGTGGACTACATATATCCTGCAAGATGAAGAAGAAAATAAACAGGTATCAGCTGCCTGCAAGCTGAATATCAACCACGTAAAAGAAAAATGAAATCTTCTTCTCCTCTTTGGGATATACTCACAGATCTCAGAAAAATAAGTATGTAAGTGGTTATGTTAATCCCTGTTGATTCTGTGTGATTATGTGAAGGATACAAAACTCCCCTATACAAGCAACATAGCCGTGCTTTTATTAAACTTGATGCTCCATTAAGAATTACATGTCATCCATTCAAGAAGGCAAAAGTAACATCCTCTTATCTTGTCCCATGGCAAAAGAAGCAGTCAGGGAGTACAAAGTTATCCTTAGTTTACAAGATGCAAGGCATCAGCCAATGAAGACAAAGCAAGATGGCTAGCTGATTCATACATATTGGCCAGTGCAATTCCCTCCTGGAAAGTGCCTGGGAACTCAAGTAATCCATCCTGCCTGAGGCATTGCGCCAAAACGATGAAATAGCTTGTGAAGCATCATGAGGAATTCTTATTAAATTGTCAGGGATCTTTGTGCTGGAGTCAGATTTCCGATATTTTATGGCTGGCATTGCCTTTTTTACATGCAGCAGATGGGGACCGCACTGTAAACCAAGGCAATCAACAAGATAGGACAGATCTCTGCTGCTACACCTATTAGTCTTCCCAAGAAGAGCTGCTGGCTCCCCCTCCATCTTCCTTGATCCTTCATAGCTGAAGATGTAGACAATGATAAGTAACTGAATGAAATGGGCTGACCTCCCATATAGCATGGACTAACTTTTCCTACATCATCTAGGAGGAAAGGAGAAGCAGCGACAAGTTCTGGGGGGAGAGGAAGACCATTCAGCTCAGCTTCTTACGCTGTCTGAATATTCCGCACCTGAAGCAGACCTGTCACCTGAACTATGTCTGCAGTCAGGGGAGTAAAGGGAGGACCTCCAGTGGGCCATGCTTTACTCAGCCTATATGTGATACCTACCTAATAAGCCTTTAGAAAGGGCTGTTCCCTTCTATTGACTAGAGGGGTTTAGACAGGCAGCTTAGACTAGATTCTAAATGTCTGCATGTAAATGTAAACTCAGTTTACAGCCTAATTTAAACTCAGATTAACACCTCCCTCTGTGCCCGTTCCTGGGAACAGCATAAAAAAACAGGGTATTTCAGCAAAAGTTCCTTCTCTCTCTCACTGCCAGTCATCTTCAGTCTCATCTTGCTCTCCTTCAGTCATCTATATCTCATGCTGTAGATATCTATCAGGCAAAGCAGTAATTTGTCTCCTGGCCAGGAAATTCTGAACTGCAAAATCACAGAATAGCTGAAGTAGAGAGAGATGCTCATGCTTTTGATGTTAGAGTATCTAACCACTAAAACAGCTTATGAAGGAGAGTACTAAACTCTCCAGCTCTCACAGTCTTGGTGATAGACTGCTTTTCAAAAATAGCAGCTCTATTTTAATCAAAAGTTATTGGGCTCCATGCAGGAAGCATTGCTAACAGTAGATGACCAGTGAATAGAGGATGTCAGATGTCACATGAAGAAACAGTATCCTATTTCCTATTCCAGCCTGGGAGTATTTTTATTGTTTAAGATGCATCTTTAGGATATTGACAATCAAAACCCTTATTTTTGCCTTTTTAAGATTTATACCTTAGCACTTTAAGAAACAAATGTTGCCCATGGAAGTAGATTTAGTTTCAATAAGAGAGTGGATCACGGTCTTAAAAATTTATGGAAAATTTAATCAGATTAATAGTGTGTTGTTTAGAATGCATATGCACTGACTTGATTATGGCCTCTAAGCGCCTCAAATTAATAAACAAGCAACAAAAATATAATAGGAAAATCATTAGTCTTGCTTTAAAAAACCTCCTGAAATCTAGCAATGGGTGTCTTCAGAGCAAGTAAAATCAAATTACAAGATATGTACTTTCAGCAGTAAGGTTAATAAAACACAAAGATCAGATTTTATCTCGACTGACCACTTTTCTTAGAGATCTGCTCTGGCATATCTCTAAATGTTGAAATCCCCACCTGACATCCAAGGCCCATGGATGCCAGCCTGGCCAACAGCCCCTGCTGTGGGTTACCTGGAAATTGCTGTTCTCAAAGACAATGGTCACAGGCTAAGCTGCACTGTAGTAATAATAGGAAAGGCCCTTTCCTCATATTTTCTGGTAAGGGCAACAGATTTTATAAATACTGAACTGATAAGCCACTCACAGGCAAAAAAGAAATGTTGCTGTGTGTAGGACAAGGGGTCTCAAAATTGCTTTCAAGCCAACTAATGCACTTAAAAATAAGACTTAAGAAATATCTAGGTTAACAAATTGCTTTGGGGGGAAGAAACCAACACTTTCCTAATTTTCCAAGGAAGCTCACTCTGTTTGGTAACGTCTTCCTTGTAAGCATTACAAAAAACAGGGTGTTTTCTAAGCCCATGTTTTGCTGTAATTCACCAAACACAGGTGTAAACTAATGATGATCTAATAAACTAGACAAGGGAGAGATGCACTATTAGTGAATCACCCACTAACACCCTGTGCAGCTATGGAAGAAAGCTTGTTTGTTTATGTGCCTCACATTTCCTTGCACACAGTGTGATATAATTTAAGAGATTTTATTTCAATTTTTTGCTTATCTCTAATTACCATATTGTGTGTTATTTCACCTGGTTAATTACCTAACCAGGAGCCATTTTGTCAACAAGTCATGTTACAGGAGCTCTGCATGCGCTCCTGTAATCACAAAGCAGCATGTTAGAGGTTTTTAAGAGAAAAAGCCTTCTCCACATACACAGCCAGGTGATAACACCTCTTGCTTTCCTCATTGTAGGGTTTCCAGGTTTAAGGCAACAGACAGAGTAAGCATGAAAAAGAGGGTGAACTCAAGCAAGGCGGGTTCCTTGAACACAAAATCTGGGGAAAAAGAAAACTGGACAGAGGTACCCAGTGGCAAAGAAAGTGCCTCCTCTGCAAACTGCCCAGCAGCCTCACAGGGCTGTACATGCCACCCCACAGGTCCTCAGCATGCAGCCTCTCCGGCAGTGAGACAGCTCAGATTCCCCACTGTGAGATGAGGGGAAGCAATCCTCACAGGGGAAAATTAGTTTCTGAATCCTGTTGGCTGTGTCAAGCTGGCTTCCCTTTCTCTGACCCTCCGAGTAACTTCATCTTCAGAGCTCTGCCCTGATTATTTTTTTTTCCAACAGGTTCAATGGTCTAGCACTCTTCTCATTGTATCCTCTGCCTGCTGAGCTCCCTCTGGTACCTCTGGGGTCCCCCTTACTGCCCATCCTCCACGCCTCACCATTTAAGCTATTTATATTCCCTTACAGTTTTACTGCACACTTTAGTTTTCAAACACAATTTATGGTGGGGTGCATTCAGCTGAGCTCTGAGCACACAGATGCTATTGCTGTTACATTCCAAGAGCAGAAAAATGCACATTTGCCAGGGAGCACTGATGGTAAAGAGGAGGGAGCACTGGTGTCTGGACCCCCTGTCCTGCACTTAGAAAACTGTGTCTCTGCTGCCTTAATTCTTCCCCATGTTGTAGTAGCTGGGTCTTTTTTCTGCTGTAGATTTTAAAATTAGAGATAAATAGGAATCATTGCCCCATTAGAAAACTAGACAAGAGCTGCAGGCAGACATTGATCAGAGAAGAAAAGGTTATTTGTTGCTGACCATAAAGCTGCTAAATCACCTAAGGTGAGCGTCTTTTACCTAAGCAAGTTATTGTGCTTGTCAAATTAAGCCAGGATTGTCCCCACGAAATTAATTATTAAAGAAAAAAAAAGAGAAAAAAAAAAACACAGTCGGAAAAAGGAACCATGACAGAGGCATAGTCCAAAGGGTAATTATGTTTTATAAGCATGACTAATTATCACAGAAAACATGTTCAAGGCGACCAAGGGCTGTCACCAAGAGTGTCTTCTGGCAAAGTAACTGGAGTAATGGATGTTGCATGGTCACCCAATAGCCAGAATAGAGCTGGTCCAACTTCTAATGTTAGGACCAACTACCCTAAGTGGTAAGTGGATATTGCCCATTGCCTGCCTTGTGCTGCTTACTCAAAACTCCTACAGCCATATTACACCAATGGTGGCTCTTCCCTGCCTGCCACCTTTCCCCACAAGTGCCACAGGGTACAGTGGAATGAGTCCAGACCCTAGAACTACAGCCAGCATCTCTGCTTGTCCACAGGACTGCTAAACTGTGTTCAGCACTGTGCCTGCACAGCTCTCATCCCTGGTTTGCTCTGCAGCCACTGCAAAGAGACCCCTTGGCACAGCCTGCCCAAACCAGTAATACTGGTACACCCAAACCAGGCAGACAGCTGAGCAATGAGGGACTAAAACCCTGTTCCCTTTCATTAATGTTAACAACCAGGCCTACCACTAGCACCAACACAGAAAACCAAGTTTGTTAGCCACAGAAGCTTCAGCCAGAAGCAAAGAGTATGGCTTGGAAGGAAACTTCATTGAAAGTCATGGAACAGACAATCTCTATCTGTCCTCCAACACAACCCCTGATGCTTAGTCACTGGAATGACACCACTCATACTCATCACATTTTATGACAGCTCACAGAATCATAGCCAGTCCCATCAAGCATAAATTAACATAGAAATAGGAGAAGATTTGATTATTCCTGTGGCAAATGCAAGAATCACGACTGGGTTTATTATAGACTATCCAGACTAGCAGTAATGTCTTTTCACTTACTCATTGGATACTGAATCCTTTCTCACACCAGCAGGTACCTAGAAGCTGCTGGACAATGGTGGCTCCAGTCTCCCACTGGCCTCACCACATCTGGCTGTTCATTGCTCTGATCTTGCCTCCTGTGAAAGGCATTTGCTTTACAATACTAAAACATAATAAAACATAGTTCTTTTCACCCAAGGTGTTCATGCAATTTAATTATAATGCATTTTAATTGGGAGAAGGAGAGGAGGGAGTAAGGAAGAGATTAAAATAACAGCTACCAGAAACAAGGCGGGGAAAAGTCCACCAGTAACTCATCTAATTTTCTTTCTGTAATTGTTTTAGCAGCTTAAGTTGTTGTCAAGCATGAAGCCACAAGGAGAAACCAAACTCCTTTCTATGACCCCACTTCATTTTAGTTAACTGCATGCTTAACTGTGCAAAAATTAGTGCGTGTTAGTCCTTTGATCCAGTGCAGCTAATTCTGCTGGCTCCTTCTGTCAGCCAACAGGCAGGAATTTAGAAATGTGTAGCTATTTCCTACAGCAGCCTTCCTCTCAGTCAGGAGCTGAACAGCAGCACTTCACTTAAGTCTCCACTCGCACAGCTGGAGTTAAATCAAAGCACTGCTCCACTTGCTTTAAAAGTGCTGCCATTTCATACCATAGTAGGGCCAAATGCATACATGAAAGCAGGTTCTGTTATAAGCAAACAGTGCACAACATTAAAAACAGGCATGCATGTGGGAGTTAAGAAATCTTCCAACACCCAACCATGACAACAGATCTTCTTCTCAGCTCCCATTTCTTCACTTTTATTCTATCTACCACCATAGCAAGAAACACAACTGGATGCGCTGTGAACAGCAGATAATCAAATTGAAGTTCCTTATTTATAAATGGCTGCTTGTGTTCAGAGGAATTAGGAACTGAACATGGGGGCTTGTAAATGAAAAAGTCCTCAGGGGCTAAGGCTATTTCCAGTTTGTTTTTTTTAATTAATGAGTCTTTGGACTTCAACACAGCGGTTTCTCGAATGATTCAGCTTTTCACTTCCAGGGAGGTGGTAGACATCAGCCTGTTAGCAAAGTACAGTGCTTCTGAAAATTTTCACATTTTAAGCAATGAATAAAAGATTTCTCCCTTATAAAGCAAATCCATGTGGAATGAGCATCAAGTTCAGCCAGGTTTTGAGCCATGTAGGGGAGCCACCTGTTTGAAGCTCTTAATCACTTATTACAAATCACACTCCAACTACATCTAAGCTGGAGCTTGGAAACCTACAGGAGTGCTTAGGCTAGTGTTAGGTGCCTATATGTAAATGCAATCTAGAAATCATTCACTCAGTGAGAAAATAACCTGGAGTCATCCAGGCTCAGTAGCTCCCTACCTGCTTGTATTCAGTGCCCCCTCTGCCTATGCAGGACTGTTTCTTGCCACTTCCAGAGTGGAAATAGGATTTGTGACTGACGTTTGTGCCTTCTGAGCTATTTTTGTATCTTCTTTTAGCTTTATACTTGGACTTCCCTGCCCCCTTGCTCCTAAAAGTGCAGAGGTTAATCTGTTTAGTTACCATGCTGTTGAAGTTCAAGACATAACTACGCATGAGATGACTCATAAATTTGTTCTGGGAGCTGCAGTCTCCTTATCTTGCATGCTTAGAAATCAAGTGAGTTTTTGTCTTCAGGATGTCTGATGCCTGACATGTCTGACCAAGCATTGTAAACCACAGTGCCCTTATGGTGAACAGCAGAGTTACCTGTTGCTATTGTGAGAGAAAAGCAACAGGTATTGGTCATGGAAGCATGGCAGTGGAGCAGTTCAGACCCCCACAGGTATTTGGGAAGCTTCTAACAAGGAATTCTCCATTGCTAAACCACGATCCTTTAAAAATATGCCCGTTATTTCCTAACAAGTCCTGTGGTTTCCAATGTTCGTTTGCTCCTTTTCAAGCTTTTCCCCAAAAAATAGGCAAAATCTACCATCAAAAGAGCTTGAGTTTTCTGGTTTGTAATCAATAACCCAGTTCTATTCAGCTGATGAAGAACTAAGAAGAAACCCCAGTAGAATTATTTGCAAATAATTGCTGGGATTATTTTTAAGTATAGTCAGTTTTACTTAAGTCCTATGCCACAGATTGTGTCACGTTACATATGCTAGGCTTCACTTGGTCAAAAAAAGAGGGATGCCAGGAATTTGACAGATCAATTTGAATGAGAGTGTTACAAACAGGTCCTCCCCAGGTGCATCAGCTCTCCTCTGTCTGCTACGAGTTCAGCTTGCTCCCCAGAGACATAGAATGAAGCCTGAGGTGTTTGCCAAACAGTTTGGACAAAAGACTTCCAGCCTACATTATGTTTCTAGACAACTTCTTTCACTGTTCCTGAAACACAGCCAGCTGTCAAAGTACATGAAATTAGACCAGCTCCTTAGCTGCATCACTTCAAACATTTATAATCTGGGAAAAAAAAAAAAAAAAAAAGACTCTCCAAAACCAGGTAAATATGTGTTTCCACTCTGCAAAATAAAGTTTCACCATGCAGGTCATGCAGAGCTCAAAAGCACCACCAAAAATACCCAGTGGCTTTGGAAGTACGCACAAATGAGAGAAGGGACAAACAGCAGAACTTAATGTTCTGCTTTTATTCTTGTAAACATTTCTGAATCTGTATTTTCATTATTCATGCAGCATGAGGTGACCAATTTCTAAAGCTGCATTAAATAGGACGCCGAGTAGGAATGTGTGCCTGCACTTACTTAAATAGCTTAAATATTTCAGGAACATGATGCTTTCATGAAGAATCAAACTGAGACAGGTTATGCTGGGTTTTCCAAGGGTGTCTATGGATTCTGAGCATCCTTAAAGCCATCCTTGGGAAAAAGACAGCTTGCCTTGCACCCTGTAGAATCAATCCTGGTGATGAATGTGTCAACATTAAATCATCTTATTCATCTAGCTACACAGGATTTGGAGAAGGCTGAGGTTCTGAATGACTTCTTTGCCTCGGTCTTCACTGGCAAAGGCTCTGACCAAACCACCCAAGTCTTGGAAGGCAGATGAAGGGACTGTGAGAATGAAGACCTTGCGCCCACTGTAGGAGAGGAACTGGTTTGAGACCATCTTAAAAATCTGAATGTGCACAAGTCCATGGGTCCTGATGAAATCCATCCACGGGTCCTGAAGGAGCTGGCAAATGAAGTTGTGAAGCCGCTGTCCATCATATTTGAGAAATCCTGGCAGTCAGGTGATGTTCCCGACTACTGGAGAAAGGGAAATATAACCCCCATTTTCAAGAAGGGGAAAATGGATGACCCGGGGAATTACAGAGCAGTCAGTCTCACCTCTGTGCCTGGCAAAATCTTGGAGCAGATTCTCCTGGAAGGCATGCTAAGGCACATGAAAATCAACAAGGTGCTTGGTGACAGCCAGCACGGCTTAACTAAGGGGAAATCCTGCCTGACCAATTTGGTAGCCTTCTATGATGGGGCTACAGAACTGATGGACAGGGGTAGAGCAGCTGATGTCATCTACCTGGACTTGTGTAAAGCGTTCGACACTGTCCCACATGACATCCTTGTCTCTAAATTGGAGAGACATCAATTTGATGGATGGACCACTCAGTGGATAAAGAACCGGCTGGATGGCTGCACAGAGTTGTGGTCAATGGCTCAATGTCCAGCTGGAGACCAGTAACGAGTGGTGTCCTTCAGGGATCGGTGTTGGGACTGGTCTTGTTCAACATCTTCGTTGCTGACATGGACAGTGGGATTGAGTGCGCCCTCAGCAAGCTTGCCGATGACACCAAGCTGCATGGTTCGGCTGATACGCTGGAGGGAAGGAATGCCATCCAGAGGGACCTTGACACGCTTGTGAGGTGGGCTGATGCCAACCTCATGAAGTTTAACCATGCCAAGTGCAAGGTCCTACACCTGGGTTGGAGCAATCCCAGGCGCAGCTACATATTGGGCAGAGAACAGATTCAAAGCAGCCCTGTGGAGAAGGACTTGGGGGTGTTGGTTGATGAGAAAATGAACATGGGCCGGGTTCAGTGTGCACTCGCAGCCCAGAAAGCCAACTGTATCCTGGGCTGCATCAAAAGGAGCATGACCAGCAGGTCGAAGAAGGTGATTCTGCCCCACTACTCCACTCTCATGAGACCTCACCTGGAGTATTGTGTGCAGTTCTGGTGTCCTCAACATAAAAAGGGCATGGAAGTGTTTGAACAAGTCCAGAGGAGGGCCACAAGGATGATCAGGGGACTGGAGCACCTCCCGTATGAAGACAGGCTGAGAAAGTTTGGGCTGTTCAGCGTGGAGAAGAGAAGGCTGCGTGGAGACCTCATAGCAGCCTTCCAGTATCTGAAGGGGGCCTATAGAGATGCTGGAGAGGGACTCTTCTTTAGAGACTGTAGTGATAGGACAAGGGGTAACGGGTGAAAACTTAAACAGGGGAAGTTTAGATTGGATATAAGGAAGAAATTCTTTCCTGTGAGGGTGGTGAGGCACTGGAATGGGTTGCCCAGGGAGGCTGTAAATGCTCCGTCCCTGGCGGTGCTCAAGACCAGGTTGGACGAGGACTTGGGTGATATGGTTTAGTGTGAGGTGTCCCTGCCCATGGTATGGGGGTTGGAACTAGATGATCTTAAGGTCCTTTCCAACACTAATTATTCTATGATTCTATGATCTATTAACCTTGATGAAAAATTATTTTAATAGCCCTCATCCTATTCCTTTATAATCCATGTGTGATCACAAGTGAATAGCTGCTAAGCTTACAAAAATAGCTCTCTGTATTTTTATTGTGCATGAATGGATGCAATTGTCTCAGTAGCTCATCTCACTCAGACACTCCTCCCTTTTCTTGGCCTTCAGAAGAAAAGGAGGCTTTCACAAACCTCAGAGGAGCATCCACCTTTCTCTTTCTACCCCTCATAAGATGGGACTGGGCTCAGCTGCTGGAGCTGCCACACTGTGGGGGTCCTCTGGAGCATACCTCCCTCTCCTTCCCACCATCATTCTTAAGCAAGGCACTGTATGAATGCAATTACTTTTTTCTTGGTCCCCAGGGGTGTGATAGGGAGGCACACAGAGATGCACTTGTTTCCAAAGTTGGGAGCTGAAGACGTGTTCATCCCTGTACCCCTGTGTGAGCTGGAGAACAGGACCAGATTAGATGACCCTCACTCAAGCTTATTCCTACTTCTCTTTATTTATGCCTTGACTAATGCTATTGCTGAAGGACAATGCTGGGTTTATGCTGGGTATTTCTGACTTGTAACAAAAAAATGGAGGGCTGGAGTTGCTTCCAAGTGATCGCACCCAAAACTGCTTCATGTTCACAGTAGGATTAACAGGGCACTCGGCTTCTGTGAAATGAAAACTCAGCTGCAGTGTTTCTTTTGGACATCTTACTGGAAACCATGTATATTTTGAACGGTCATGCATACCTTGGCCTATCCATTCCCACAGGACTTCCTAAAATGGGAAGGAATCAAGCATTTCTACATTGTGCAAATTCCTTTTTAGAAAAAATGAGTCGATGCAGGAAAATACTACTTTTTCTCCTTCCTCAAATTTACCTTCCTTTCAATAGAATATGCCTTTTAGGCAAGAAAACAGAAAGATCTGCTCTGAAGCCATCATACTAGTAGTGTATTAAACTAGAACATATTTTCCCTAACTAGTTATTATGTTTACAATTTCGTCTGGAAACACTTGATGTGCAAGTAACCCATACCCCATTCAAGCTTTTTAAGCAGGGCTACACGGACTCAGTGACCCAGGACCTAGCTGATCTGCTGATGTACATAGGTGGAAGAGCCCATATAGGTCAAGAGGAGACCCTATGGGTCAGTGGGGTGCCATCTAGGGAGACAGACAGTCACACATGAGCTGACTCCATCACACTGCAGGCTCCTGGCAAAACACCATTACTGGCATCAGTTACTGGAACACTATAGAGAGGCAGGGGATTTAAGGAAGTAGGGTTTTGCCATCCAGCTGTATTTTCAATTAAAATGTGGCTTTTGAAATAAAGAAAAACATTTTGTGAAAGATTCTGCATTATACAGGATCCTTGTTTCCTGTACTGGAAAGCTGCCAAAATTTCTGCTTCCAGCTCCACCACAGGTAGAAGCGAAACTTTTCAGATTTGAATCTGCTTTTCTTTTAAATTTTATTTTCAAAGCCAGAAGCAAACTAGGTTTCAGTTTCTCTATCAGTAAAAACTTCCCATTTTAGCTAAAAGGAAATAATAATAATCTGGCTTTCATCTCCTACAGTGATGCACTCAGGATGCAGCCCTGCAGAGAACACAACAGAAAAGCTGAAGGGTCTTGTTTTGTTTAAACCCAGGCAGGCAGTGAACAGTGACATTTTTACTGTATTCTTTTATTTGAGTTTCTTGTCACAAAACCTTACCCTACTCATGGGAAAATTTACAAGAAAACAAAAGCTGTCAACGTTTTCTGTGGAAGAACAGAACTGAAGCAACTAAATGGCATTTTCTAGGCAATCCTAATCGCAGGTTATTACCCTTGCTTCTGTAACACAGAAGGAAATTTGTTGAGGAATCATTTACATAGCAAGCTGCCACTGAATTCAGCCCTCAATAAAACGGTAGATGTGCTCAGAATCACTTTTTCACAAGAGCAAACAGCAAAGTAAACCATCTGAGGTCTTCAAGCCCCATTATAACATAAATAACTAAGCCTTCCTATTAACACAGAAGTGCATTTGAGTTATCTGTAGGATCACAAATGAAAGCTCAGTATGGTTTAGTTTACTACTGGACCTAACATTTATTACAAAGACAATTCTCTGTTCCCTAATGGGTGATAAGTGTTGATTGGACTTCTGACTCTGACAGATGCTTTCCATTTTACCAGTAATCTAGAGACTGCTCAACTTCAGTTGATGAGAGAGCATATGGAGAGACAAAAAAAAGAGAACTCTAAAATTAGAAATTCCACAGAATATAGGGGGAAAATGTTTCCATGATCCCATTTTAATTTTATGCTGACACTGTTGGTGTGAGCTATGTAAGAAAGTGAAAAAACAAGTAGGGTCAAGTCTCTAGTAGTAACACAGACAGATCCTTGTGATGTGAATAATACTATGTTCACTGACCCAAAATGAGCTTCACCCAAATATAACCTAATGTAAGGTTTTAATCTAAAAGATGCCAATCTGATGCTTTCCTTTGATACGGAATTCATTGTTAAAAACTTAAGGAATGCATTTGTCTCTTCATAGTTTAATCTTTCAGGAGGCATAAAGCTGTCGTAAAAGCTGTGTGGGTTTTAAATGACACCTTAATGACGATAGCAGAAGATAAGAATCAGTCCATTTCAGAAGACTTCCATCATTAGAAGAAAGATGGAACTGAATTACTCAGTCTGCCTGCAGTGTTATTGGATAACTGATTGCAGGCTATTGAGTTTTTAAAAAAATACAGGTATTGCAATAATTCATGTGTTAGAATGAAACAGATGTAGAATTACGCTTCCATTTTAAACAATAAAATATGAATCAGACTATCTTTCCATAAAGTCTGACTTCTAAGGATTGATGAAGAGCTTATAGTCAAACATTCGGGTTTCCCACATGTTTATATCTAGAAGGATACTAGGTAATATTCCACTGGTGGTTTAAATTGTGTCAATCCTACCAGTTGCAAATAAGCCATCAGTCTGCTGGTTCTTGTGATCCTACTACAGCCCTTAACAGCAAGGTAAAATAGGCATAAGAGGTGTTTTCTCAAGTCTGCTGAATTTCAGTCCATCAGTCATCACCGCAAACAAGAGCAGACAGAAGTTGTTTAAAAATTAAAATAAAGGGCTTGATTCTTGACTTGCTAATGTTTGCAGATGAAAGCCCCAACCAAGAAGCTCACTGGCACCCCCCAGAAGAATAAGCACAGGGCACACACCCATGCAAGCACACATCTTCTAGAAGTGGTTGTTGGAGAACTGTTCTCCTCCAAATGGCACTATTGATCTGGAGGACCTGGAACTGAGAACACCTCTCAACTGCCCTAGGACCAAATGGTGCTTTGGGCTTCTAGTGCTGCAAACCACATCTTCCCATGGGATGGGCAAATCTGGCACAGGCAAGCCTGCCAAACACTCTGCCACATGTCTCCATAAGCCTGCACCACTAAGCATTTCTATAGTGAGTGCTCTCCCCTCCCTCCACATCAGCCAAGCCTTGCAGACATTTTCCCCTTCTCTGTTTTGGGTAGTCCCTATTTTTTTGCACTATCACTATGAGAACATCCTCCGTGCATCTTCATCCTCTCTTCCAGGTTGGGGAACACATGTGACACCACATTATCTGAATTTCCTGCTCTGCACTCCAAGCCTGTTTTTTTTTCCTGCAGAAACCAAAATCCCTGGAAAAGGGAAATGCCAGGCCTCCATAGGGTACAATTAAAGCCTTATTCTACTGGAGACAAAACACATTCTGTATAATTCGTTTTGAAAGAGGACAGATGACATCACTTTCTATCTCACTCCAGATATTTTGTTCTTAGCAATGAAAGATGAGAGCTGAATTTACACAGATTTTTGATGACTCCTGTTTGGATTAGATCTCAGCAAAATAGTAATTAAATACAGACTATTTATTTCACAGACTATTTATTTCACACATTTGATTCCAGTCTCATTAAAAAGAGGGAGAGAGAGAGAGGGAATACCATGCTCCTCTTTCATACACTGTTCCTCATTACTGAGATAGAGGCTGGAAAGACCCTTCTCTGGTTAATATCTCCTGCTTGTCTCCATCAAGCTGACCCAGGAGTACAGCAGCATGACTCCACACTTGGCAAGGGGACAATGCCAGGCACTGCAGGTTAAGACTTGTACTACCCTATTATTTCTTACCTAAATAAATTTGCCTCCCTCTCCAGATCAGCACCTTCCAATCTCATTTATTCTGCACTGCAAGGCTGACAAAATTGGGCATCATTGATGGCTGCAGAGAAACACAACCACAGGTCAGCAAGGCTGTTGATGGAGCTGCTGTAATGATGACAGGCTGCATACTGCCTTTCAGAGCATGCCAATTATAGTCAGCTGTTTCACTAATAAATTATCCTATAAACTGGCCAAACCCTGGTGATGGCAGCAGGCAGTTTAACTCAGGAGCTGGGAACAGGAGGAAATGCCACTTTGCCATTTCTGTTCAGCATTTGGCCCAATTAACTGTGGAACATTGTTCTGCAGCAATTGAGGTAATGCTGACACTGGTACACTCTCCCTCCTGTAGGTGCTTAGGAAGGTGAATCTCTGCCCATCACAAGCTCCTTTAGACTGAATTCAACTCAGTATTTATTAGTTTATCCTTGGCTGAGGATACCTTCAGCACTCAGAAAGTTACCTAAATTAGCCCAAAACTTCAGCCACACCTCTTGGGTGATGCAATGTCATCTATTCAGCAACCTGCTTGCAGCAGACAAGCGCTCACTGTTTTTGCAAGGACTACCTGAGGACCTGAACTGCATTAAATGCAGATTTTGGTGATACTGCAACACCTGTAGAGATTTTGAAGAGTCACCAAGAAAGGCTGCAAAGATGACTACTCAATCTACTTGATTTCTCAGTAAGAACAGACACAACATGTAATCTAATGAATCTAGAAAATAACTTGAGGTGTGATTTTTGCCAACTGGTCACTTTTTCTTGGCTAGAAACACACAAAAAAAGTAGCCATAACCACCATGACTTTCAGATTAAATTAATCTCATAAATCCAAGTTGTTAGTTCCTTACACTGGCAGGATTGCATGGGCTTGATTCCACCTTATCTTACAAGAAGTTAGAAACTGGAAGAAAATAGCAAATATAATACAGAAAATAGAAAAAGATGCCACCTCATGCTGCCCCAACAGGTATAAACTGTATATCATGAAATGCATTTCATTCTCCTCATTCAGTCTCTCATTCAGAGAGTGAGAGATCCATCCAACAGGTTTCCTATTCCTGATACCCAGCTAAGCATCTTAAAAACACACAGAAATTTAAGAAGTTGGCTCACCATGGGCCAAGCCTACAAATATCTTTCATTTTTCCATATGAAAGGTAACAGCATACAAAAAGGTGTGCACTAGGTCTGTGGAGAAAAGAGAGCTTAAAAGGAAGAAAAGTGGATGGATACATTATCACATTTTATTTTCGTCACAATAGAGCACAAATTTGCCTGCATTTTAGAGAATTTTAAAAGATGATGACAACTACTTTATTGAAGAGGATAACATATGCATGTGATTTGAGTGGGGAGACCTTTCCCTTCCTTTACAATATTTTATTAGATTTATCTTTTTAATAAAAACTCACGGGACTTTCCCTCTGTTACGATACAACAAGTCTCAAGCATCCAAAAAGATGATGTTGCTTCCCATAAAAATCTAAATGTGTTTAATACAGCTTCTGAAACATGGCTTTTATAGCTTTTGAGTTTGCTTCAATTTTCTTTATTATTCCTTTTATGATATGAATGTTTAAAAGTGTGCACTGATTTGCTAAATAAGTACTTTTCTATATCATATTTCATCAAAAATCTCTCGTGCCAAATGGTAAAAGCACTAACAATAGAAAACTAAGACAATTTGTTTAACAGTCATTCCATAAGGTGAGCATCATCCTCATAACAAAATATCTTTTATAAGACAGCTGTTTAAACTGAGCATGATCTTTAACAAAGCTAAAAAATGAAAAAAAAAAAAAAAAGTAAATAAATCACCCCACATACAAAACATAAGAAAACTCCAACCAAAGAAACCACTTTGTCAGAATTTTGAAAGCCTGTGGAAGCACAAACAGAAGGAAGAGTGAGAAAAGCTGTCCATCCCTCTCCGAATGCACAACTTAAAACTAACCCAAGGAGTTAAGCCAACCAACCAAACAACCCCACAGACTTCAGGATTGTTGACATCTGTGAAATTGCAATTTCTAAAATTTGCAATTTTAGAAATACCGAAGGTTGGGAAGTGCCCCACAAAGAAGGCTCCCTCTGGTCCTTGTTGTCCTGTAGTAGTACAAATCTGAACATCTGATGACAAGTCACAGAAGACAGAGCTGTGACTTACATAGTGACCGCCTGATATTCCCTCATCTGTATAGAAAAGATGGTTTTGTATAATACAGCAAGGTCATTTGATGCCAGTACTTACTGTTAATGTGAGAAATCATTTAAGTTATTTAAGTAGAAATATTAACATTAAACTGGGAAATCAGTTATCTGGCAAAGCTGTAGCTGCTTACTTACCAGCCACAGACAGACAAGAGATACTTCTCCAAGAGTAATTAAAAAGAAAGGACAGTGACTTCTTTATTAGCTCTTAAGTTATGAACTCTTTAAAAATTAGTTAAACTTGAAGAGGACGTTGTAAGACATAAAAGTAGTAGGGTCATTTGGATTTATTTAAAACAAGATTTTGGCTCCTGAGAAATTCTAGTGAAATTGACTCTGCAGAAAGTGAAATAAATAGCTCAAATGCTAATTTTAAGGATGTTCCAAGAATCCTCTGCCGAAAAAAAAAAAAAAAAAATAAAAAAAAAGTGATTAGAAATGTGCTGCATATCTAGTAAACAGACTTCCTGTTTCAGGAAGCAGAGAGGCTGGTGAGATAAATTCAAAGAGAGGTTGAACAGGAGAAAAGGATGACAGCAAGCTAATTTAAAACCTATCCAAGCATGGTAGCCTTGTGGGTTTCATCCTTTCAGGGTGTTATGGAGACAACAGACAATATAATGCACCTGATCTGAGTAAACACACTTCCCCCTTTGTTCTCAAATTTTAGTCTTTATCACAGCTCACCCGTACCACTTACACAAGCAAGCAGCAGTTAGGCCAGCAGAAAGCAAAGGAAAAAACAATACAGCCTGAAGGGGATTAAACCTTTCCAGTTCCTCTGTCTTACATCTGCAGCAAGATGAAGTTGTTAAGCCTCTCCCAGATAGCACACATATACATGTCTCCAGGATCGTTTTAATGGGATACTGAAATCCAGACAGGTAATGCTTTCTGCCTGCCAAGTATTTCACAAACTGCCCTGCAGACCCCAGGGAATCAAAGAATTCAAAAGAAGCTCAAAGTCTGCAATGCATCAGAAATTTCTGTACTTGCTGGCCACAGCTCAGCTCTATGTGGCAGAGGATACATGGCAACCCAAGGACAGCTAATAACCCCCAAGCCCTTTGTGCCCTCCAAATCTCCCAGCCCACAATGCGCACAGTGCGTGGAACTTCCAGTGGCAGAGAAAGTCCTACCAGGAGGAGAGGAGCCACCTTTGGTAAATGGAGAGGAGTGGTGGGATTTCCTTCAGCCTTAGGACTCTGGATAGCTATTGATCTGTCTCCTTCAAGACAACTCCTTGTGTGGCTTCTTGTAAGTAAGTGGCTTAAACAATCCTACTGGATTCAGAAAGCTTTAGCAAAGATTACTTACCACCAAACAGGATTCATCAGCTCTTAAATGGAAAACTTTGCTCCTCTGTGAAGTATTTTATCTTTAGTAATGCTTTGCTAAGACAGGATTGACCAAGAACTTGGGGGAAAAGGTGTCCCAAAGATAGACCTCCACTTAGAAACATAATCTCTCTTAAAGCTCTTTAAAGGGACGTTTAGAAAAAAACCTGCAAACTAAAGCAACCATTGCTTACTTCCTGCATGTTACTACTAACACCCTTTTTTCTCTTTATCGAGGAAACAGAATTCAGCAACCTTTGACCGAGATTTCATCAGTGCATCCGCCAGCACCTTGTGCAAGCATTGACAGCAGGTCACAGCCCTGAACCTCCTTCAGATTATTGCCGTTTGTGACTGGGACACTTGCTGGCTTTTGATTCCTCATATTGTAAGATTTTGGTAGTTGGAAATCAGCTAACTTGTCCCTCCACAACCAAAAACATACCTTTCACTCTCATCATGTTTTCTGCAAATTAACGATACAAAGTTACTGTGAGAAAAAGAGCATAAGAACACACTATGTATTTGCCCACAGGTAACCACTAACACTAGTCAAGAGTGTCACTTCAAATAAACCACAAGAATATTTTTTTCCCTAGACATTTCTAACTGGACTAACAGTGAAAAATCAACACCTGCTCCCTTTCACCTGTTCAGATTTTTTTTATCCTTTCTTTGGTAGTCCCTCTGCAATCAGAGGTCTCCAACCAAAATCTCAAATTAAGGGAAGGGTTCTCTTATAAATAAATACTGCAAGTTTTCTTCATCTTTAGCTGTCTCAAGAAATTAGCTCTATTCTTCTGATGTTTGAAATGTTTATTTGTTCCTGCCTTTTTCACTTGCTGGGAGAATAATGTGGTTCTGCCTGATGGTTTGGAAATTTAGGAGCACTGAGGCAGGAAAACTGCCAGGGGATTTGCTCTTCTTCTGCATCATAGGGAAGGAATAATAATTCCATCGAAGAGTGACAGACTTGGCAGCCCTGAGGTGGCTGCTTTTGACTGATCACACCTGGATACAAGGTGAAAGTGGGTGCTGCTGCAGGCATGAATGATCCTGACACCCTTATGGGACCTAAGAGAGGAAGTCATTAATTATCCTTGGAGAATTTCTCTGGAATCTCGTTGCCCTGTGAAACAGTAAGTGATTCAGTTTGCTGAGCATTTGGGCAGACATTTCCTGGTGAAGGAAACTTAAAGTATCTAGTAATCCAGCTTTCAGTGCAATTCCCCTGGAGTCTGAAGGTAAATTCCCTTCCTCTTTGAAGTGTGTCCTATTTTTTTATTGGCATGCATAACGCCTGCTTTCACAGTTTTCACTCATCTGAATGAGTTTAACAGCTTGCCTTAGCACAAGATAAAAGGTTTGGAAATTCAGAAAGCTTTTTACAAAATGTTTTCTTTTATTATGCAGTAAATTTAGGGAATGGGAAGCTTTTGAGCGAGGCAAGGTACTAAAGGAAGCACAGACAGATGAGAAGAAAACTGAGACAGTATTGCAGAGGTGTTTCCAGCACAAGAACAGAATTTTAGCACTCTTCTCTGAGGTGTCTCCGGTAGAGCCCAGGTCTATCCAGTAGACTCAAGCAAAACTTTCTATGCCTTTCCCCATAACCACAATCAGAGCCTTTGGATTTTACAGCACAAGATTAAATAGTTGAGCCTTAATGAACCCAGTCAGTATAATTCACTTCTTCTACCCATAGGCTAAGGGATTAGTCTGGAAAGCTGGAACAAACCTTAAGAGATCACTTCCCAGGCATGCAAACCACTTCACTCCACAGAAAAGGCCATTTCAGCAGCTGGCAGGGCAGAGCCAAGTAGGAAACTCAAGGGAGGGTTTTAGCCTCTGCTTAAAATGCTTGAGGGACATGGTGCCTGTTCTCCACCAGCAGAAGTTTTGTGGTGGGGATGATGGACATGCTGTTGACAAGTCTGAGTTGAGTGAAGGATGCAGGGAGGGAAGCAGAGGAGGACCAGGCACAGGGGAGCAGTAAGCGCAGGTCAAAAAGCAAAACACAGCCATATCTCCAAAGACTACCTGCCAGAGCATATCTGCCTTAATGCTCCTGAATGAAGCAGAATTGCGCCATTTCACTTACAACTAGTTAACCAACAGAGCAATGCTGTCTTCTGTGTATAAATATGGCTGTAAAGCAGATTAACGCAAAGCCAACTGGCAAGATCCAATTTTACCTAAAAAAAAATACAGTATGTGTTCTTTAAACAAGGAAAACTTCACTCTATCACCACTATTCTTTTTTAATCTCACCCGGTCATATTTTTCAGGACTTTGGTTAGGTAAACCACAGCTTGACACTTCCAGGGACTTCAGATTCTCCTTAGTCAGCTGCCTAATGCAGTGACCCCACACATCTATAAGCACATCTGCTTACAGTACTATTTGTTTCTTGTTACCAGATTTTCCAACGTAGCTTATAATGAACTTTATTTTTCCTTATCCTCACATCACTATCTTTTCCAAAATAACCCCCAAAAAAACACTCCACAAATATCCCAGATATCTTGTATGGGGTAAATACCCCAACTATGTCAAACAGTGCATAAAATCCGTTATCTGCAAAACTTCTTGGAGTTAAAAAAAGCTTTTCTGCTTTTCTTTGGAGAAAATTAAAGCTATTCAATATCTGTGCTGTTCAAGTAACTCTGTGGACTCAGCTTTCTTCACAAAGATACTTCCACAGGTTTTTCTTGATATTTTTTCCTTAAGCTTCAATCACTGAAAGCAGATGTATTTTGTAGGGATGTGAACCACTCTTGCAAGCAGATGTCCAAGTGGTTACATTGCAGCTACAGTAATAAATACGCAGAGCAGCTTCGTGTATTGATTTCAGACCATGGGAGAAGAGTGCATCAGCATAGCTTGCAGATATTAAAACCACATTTGTTGTCAAATTCAAAGCCCCAGCAGATAGTGTCCTGTATTAGAGGGCTTTTGGTCTGCACAGCTATACTCACAGCTTGCTGTTAGTCTGGGATCCCATGTAGGACTGGGTATTTGAGCCTTTCCTCAAAGTCTCAGCCTTGGGGCAAAGTTCTCCTAACTTCAGGGAGCAGAGCTCTTGGAGAGACTCATGGGTACAGCCCTGGGGAGAAGATAAAAGTTTACCTATATGGGCCAGCCAAGTGCTGCCAACACAGGGGCAGGTCTCTCTGGAAGCCATCAGCTTTCCCTCAATCTCCAGAGCACTTCCCACAAGGATATGCCACCTCCTTGCCAACGCCACTTCACTCTCCTTACACACAGGCACCCAAGACGTTACATCAACAACGTGCTTTACAATCTTTGGGGTGAAAAAATAAAAATAAAAAATATAGAAACCTCTTACAAGCTCACTGCTGAAACAGTGTTAGGTTCTTTGCTAGACTCAGGGTGTTTAACTTTTGCACAACAGTGCTGTAGGCTTCACGGATAACAAAAAGTATAAGATACTGACTACCTGGAAAAAGAATGTCAGTATCATTTACAGTTAAACTGTATTTTTTTTAGCATTCTCTAAATGTATTTTATATTTTTAAAATGAGGCACCTCAAGATTGCACAAAGGGTGGGAGAAATTAAGTTAAAGTGGTGTTCCATAGAGACAGTTGGTGATCCCACCAGGCTGCACTAAGACCTGAAAAGTTCTGTCATTTGTGTGTAGCACCTCTGCTGTCATGCTCGTGCTCCTTAGTGCAAAGGGATGCTGCAAGATTTGGCACCCAGGGACACTCAGTAGTGCCCATCTCAGCTATACTGCATAGCAAAATGCATGCTCTAGAAGCAGTTGTGAAGTCTGATCGTTTTACTTAAATGAGGACAGTTTGTTTGATGTGGACAATTCTCCAGAGCTGATGGTGAAAAAAAAAAAAAAAAAAAAAAAAGATGAGGAAGTAAAGAGGTAAATAATTTAGAAGATAAAGTTAAAAAATCACAGCCCTAGACTTTGAGTAGCAATTTATAGATGTTCATCTTAATAAACATTTTTAGAGAATAAGAAAGGATCTATGAATCAAGAGACTTAAATTTTCTTCTTGGTTTTGGCATGCACTTTTTTAAGGAAATGCGTCTTGAGGAAGCAGCTTCTCTAACTGCATTAACTTTCACCTGTACATGAGATGCTACAGAAGACAAACTCACACAAATGCTGGTAACAAATTCATTCATGTCTGTGTCCTAAAGATCCAAAGCTAGAAGGCTCAGGGAGAAGTATGATGTGGAATTAGTATTTGCCAAAAGGAGAAAACTGATTCTACATAGAGTTTAGTAGAAAGCTGAGTTCCCCACAAAAATCTTCAAAGCTGAAATCCCCAAAAATCACGCATGGGTAAGAAAGAGAAGTTAAAAAAAAAAAACAGTGATCCAGCTTTATGACACCAACAAGTGTAATCCACTTGAGTAACACCTGGTTGAGTACTGTGGTATACTGATGTTATTTCACAGTCACAACCAAGTTGTTCCGCTCCCATCTCAAGTAATAATCCAGCCAAAAAGTTTGAGACATGAGGTAATATACTTCCCAATGTCAAAAGGCAAAGAATTCAGATCCTGTGCCAAAAGAAGAAGTGGTGTATGTAGAAGGGTCAGGAGAGCACTCGAAAGCTCTTTCCAGGAGCACAGTCCCTTGCAACAGGAACAGGAACAACACCATGCAATTACCCAGCTAACATGACTTGCATGGTTTTGCCCAGACCATTTAGCAGTCTTTCAAACAATTTCCAGATGTGGTTCCCAAGACCACTTTTAAAGGTCTGCAAGGGTGCACCATATTATGCTGGATAAAAATTAACTTCAGTGCCAAAGAACTGTCACAAGCGTATTTTACTACTAGTAAAATGATAACCTTAGGTTCCTTGGATAACAGGTTGAAAGTTTTAGCCAGCCCCTTCAGCACCCAACTTCTGCCAACAAAGTATTCTTACAGGCTGAAAATTGTTCATGGAAAACATGTAAAATGGGACCTTTAAGGGGTTTTTTTTCCCCCATTTTACCACAATCTGTAGTGTACCTAGGGAAGAAAAAGTATAAATGTTGCTAGAGCGATAAGTGACACCATTGTGACTTGAAAAGTCTTTTTACAGAGTAATTCATATCTTAGCAGAGGATTGGGTCACAATGAACACCAAGATAACTGTTACCACCTTATTTAATGTGTATTCATGCAGCCATATGTGGACGCTTCCTCTCCACCCCCAAGACTGTCAGCAGATGCACTTGTTTAGCAGAAATGCAACAGCATTTCCACAGGTGCTGTACAATGAAAGCTTTTGTGTTCTTTGAGTGCTGGCAAAAGACTGAAAGACATTTTGAAAAAAAGAAAAGCAGCAATAAATTTTTCATAGAAAAATTCATAATGAGTTCTGCTTGGTAGCTGTTAACATGGGCAATATGGATCTCGCTTTATTCAGCAGCTCACTTCTAAGCTGTAAAACACCATGTGTGATAGCAAATGCCTGAATACAGAAAGGACAGCAAAACCCATTCGCATTCTGACTGCTCACAAGAAAAGCTGTGGTCCTGTCAATGCAGAGGCTCCCAGCTACTGGCCCTCCACTGGGTCAGTACCTTACTGCTTTGTTGTGCTGGAGAAGATATATTCAACATTGTTTAATGCAAGATTGTCAAGACGAAGAAGTTTAAACAGTCTCTATTCTGAAATTCCCTTCCCTCATGCTGCACATACATCATGCCATGATTTCATTTCACAGGCTTTGAGAACCAGGGAGGTTCAACTTTCACCTGAAATGAGCAACAAGAGGGAGTTATTTTATCGTTATTTTTCCACCTTGATGAATTAAATCCCCCTGTGGAAAATTACAAAGGAAGATACACCCATAGATTTTTCTTCATCTGCCTCAAGCATTTACACTGTGATTCTCCTAAAAGAGCTTAATAAAGACATACAACCAGATACTGATACAGAAAAGCAAAAGACTAACAAGACCAGATGGCTTTTCATAGCTTTTACAGATGAGTCAGGGTGCATTTCATATAATGACAAATGGACAGAGCAGCCAAGTAATGACTTCTTTGTGCCCAGAATTCAAATGCTGGTCCTTTGAGGCTGTTTGCTCAAACACTCACATATGGGCTGCTCTTTCTGTCAGACGATTCCTTCAATAATACAGAGTGAAGAAGAAAAAGGAAACGCAGAGCTATGCAAAAATACAGCAGCGAAGGGCAGAGGCAGACAGGTAGACAGAAGAAAAATACAGTACTGTACAAAAGAACATTTTTCTTAGCAACACTGACCACCATCCTTGTTTCTTGCCGATGTCTACCAATTGTTTTGGCTTTGCCATGGCTTCATGCATTCCCTGCCTGCTGCAGGTAGCAGTTCTGTTTCTCTGTTCTTGCATGGCCCCTTTGGGCTGAAACTTCTTTGTCCAGCCTTAACATACATCTCAGATGCAAACACAGGTTTCTTGGGTCTTTGCCAAAAGCCCTGTCTTTTACTTATAAATCAATTTAATGGTGGTTTAATTTTTCTTAGGGGGGGTTAAGGAAACATTTGTATCCTATGAAAAGCACTGTGAGTCTGGGAAGAGACAAAACAGAAAGCTGAATCCTGGTCTATCTGAAGAAAATAACAGTAAATGGAAGCAACAACTGAAAGCAGCTGACAGGACTCTGATTTTATTTATCCCTGAAAATTCAGAGAATAACTGCTTTCAGCACAGCTACTGCCTTGAATGCATGCTGCCAGCTGGCAAGCTGAGTGGGCAATTCATTACATGAAGTTCTGGATTTCTTCTACAGCTTGACAAATGGAGCATGCATCGCACACCAGTGCCAGCAAACATAATTCCTTTTAAAATTCCTCTTTCCAGGGGAAAGTACCTGTAACCTTATGGAAAGCATAGGATTTGTGATTGAATTGGACTTTGCTTTGTACCCTCTCATTGCCTGCTCACAACACAGGGCTCTAGGACTTGGTTTGCATACAAGCTGTAAGAGGGAGAAAAAAAATATAATTATCTTTACATCCACATTTCCTGCTAATTTAAATATGTCCTGGCAAAGGCACTGGTACAATGATCAGGCAATTCAGATATTTTGTTATCCAGTTTGGGCATAAAATTGCTATTTTTCCATATAGGGCTGTTGGCATGCAAATCTGTGCTCTTTAGGGAAACATGGAAGTAGAAATCTTATTTAAAACAGTTGCATTTTTGAGCAAAGGGGTCTTCAGCTTCTCACAAGCCTTGCAAATGCTTCTGTAGACAAAGGTGTTTCCTGAACCATGCTAAAATGTTAGGTTTGTGCTAAAATCAAAATCAGTGGGAATTAATCCCTAGGTTTACATCCCATTATGACTCCAGGCCAAGTTCAGCTGAAGTCCCAAGCCCAAGACCTATCCAAACTAAGTAAAAAACTGCACTTGCAGATTTCTGATGGTGTTTCCACAGAAGAAACTGCAGCAGCAGTCAAACTTGCAGGCCAACCACAGTAAGACAGCCTGAGAAAGATAAAGCTACGTTCTCTGGATTCTTAGGTAGCAGGGAGCACAGAACATTTTCTACCTTTAAGAGAGCCCCCCTTCCCCACCCCCCCCCCCAAAAAAAAAAAAACAAACAAACAACGCAACCACACCCCAAATTCCTTTGCATTAAATTCAATTAATTTGCTTTTTTCTTAAAGATTGATTTTCTTAAAACCATGGCAATGGTGATTAGAGCTAAAATTTTGCCTTTTCCTTTACTACCAGTCTGACTTGGGTCTGAGGAACAGCATCCAGGATCTCCTGAACTACATAGCCTCTTATTATCAAATTATTCAACACTGTACTATCAACTGAGGAGCTGAGCCAGTCCTAACAAGGTCAAATCCACTTGGGACAGGGCAGAAGTGTGTAGGGACACCAGAGGAGGGAAAAAACAAGACGGTGCAATCTTCCTTTTCATATGAGCATAACATATGGTTCAGATGCCCCCTTTGAGCAGCTCAGAGCTGACACATTAGGCTCTGCCCCCTGCCCTGGAGACCTAGCATTCTGTTCCCAAAAACATGGGGAAAATCTGGCTGTAGGCTATAAAGCTGTAACCTTCACTAATATACAACTAGCACCTGTCGGTTCCGTGGCATTACAAAGAGCAAAACCCACCTTGTTCTCCCCTTCTTGCCATAGGGAATTTTAGTGCCTAGTTTGGTCCAGTCACACTGGCTCTCAATAGGCAATGATGATGGAGACATGAAATGAGTCGCTCCCTGCAGGCACCTTACAAGGACATATATATATATGCATATGTGAGGGCATGGATGAGTCATTCCCTGACTGTGTTCCCACTGAGATCCTGAGTATCCATCTTTCATTGCTGATGTCAGCTGGGAAGAATGTCAGCAGAACCAGGATCAGCCCAGCAGCAGTAACACAAACACAATGACTGGAGGACAGCACTGGTCAACAACCCCTGTACTCACTTTTGGGGAGTGTTGTTAGGGTAGCAAGCATGAATGCAAGTTGTAATTGCACAGGTACAGAGGGAAAAGAGTTGTGTGTGATGAGATGGGAGCAGCTGAGCTTGGCACAACCATCTATGCAGTATATCTCAGAAGCAGAAGCAGCAATGGAGTGGCATCTCAGAGCAGGGTCAGCTGCTGTCATGAAAGCAGGCAGCACAAAGACAAGGGAGATTGACAAGGAGAGGTGTTTCCACAGGCCATTTTTTATCATCTCCATCCCAGCCACAGCCAAGGAGCTTCATGCACTGGATTGACTGAGGGCTGGCTTAAGCTGAATAATCATAATAGGAGCAAGGAATTGCCCATACCTCATTATCTGCCCCTGCTGCAGCCACAACACACCTCCAGCTCATCAAGACAAATGAGATGCACCCTTCTTTCCAACTGAAAGGAGGTTTCTTCAGTGATAAAGTTTAACTGGTGCATGCATTTTGGAATAGTAGAAACAAACCATGCAGGAAAGAAAAGAAAGAAAATAAAAAGGTCTCTAATGAACAGTTTGTATTCCTGAGTGTGAAGGAGAATCACCAGCCCATGCCCAAGTAAGTGAAGGCCAGAGGCAGTAGCATATTCTTAGTATCAAGTAACTCACATTGAAACTGAACTCACAGTTACAGAGTTCACAAGATGGTCTCTGCTGATTCTAAACCTACCTTCAGCATAATAGACTGAAGCCTGTATACCACAAGCTACATATCATTCATGCTCTGTTTAGACTCACACTTTTCTACATCTTTACAAATGATGGATGCCAAACATCCCAGATAGCTGGATATACAAAATTACCCCAAACTGAGCATTTTCACAGCTTAAAGTCAGCAGTGCCAGCCTGGCTGCAAGGCGTATGCTAAACACAACTCACAGAGTTACCAACTCTTTGGAGGTTGCACTGCAGCCCCACCAACCAGGGCTTGGGGAAGAAACTGGAGCACTCACCCAGGCTGGCAGGTGTGAGCAGGGAACAGACAAAGCATGTGCTACGTGCCCTAGCAAACCGTGAAGTCTTCTGGCAAGACAAATGGAAATGCAATACCATTCCCTTCACACAAGGAATATATTTTCCTTCATGTCCACACAGAGAAATGTATTTTCCCTCATGTCCAGGGTGGCAACACCATTGCAATCCTGTCCATTACAATACTGTCTCTGCCTCAAACTCCATCTCAGTGTTACTACATTTCATGGCTGCTGCTGCCTTCTTGCGCCAAATGTTTTAGCAGTCATTTTGTAAGCTTTTTCATTAAGTACTTCTGTTGATATTGTAAGAAATAATCACACACTATTACCAGCCCTAGTCACAACATGCAGCCACACACTCCTTTTTCCATCAACAAACTGATTTCATAGCAACAACAACATCTGCGCTTCAGCCTTTCAAACACAGGGACAATTACCATATTATTTCACCACTTGTAAGGGAGAAGGCAAAGAGGGGCCAGCTAGGCTGAGGATGCCAGACATGAACAAGGTGAGGGGCCATCTCCTTCTACAGAAGGATGGAGAGTCACTCCCACCTTGCTCCCAAACAATCAGCTGCATGTCAGTGCAAGCAGCAGCACCTAAAGCAGGGGGATTTGGATTTGCCCCAACCATTCAAGACCCCAAATCCCATCAACAGCAAACTTAAATACGTTGCTTTGCTTCAGAGCCCTGTAAGCACAAACTGTGCTTCATGCACTCTCATATATGGTGACATGCACATGCATTGGAAAAAAAACCTGACCCCAAAGCTCCTCTTCTTTCAGGGGGATGAAGCACTGTCAAATTACCACAGTTCAGTGAGCTGCCACCCACCACCTTATCTGTTAAAGACATCTGCGTGCATCACCTCTGATCAAAAGAAAGCTGGGTAATTTCACATACTGCAATTCTTGCTCATTGCAGCTTACGCCACGGGAAATTGCCTCTCTCCGCTGCGAGCTCAGCATTCACACACAGGCAGCAACTGAGGCTCTGCTGACACATGATGACTTGTTAAACTCTAATTTAATTGCACATCTGCCTACTCTTAGAGCTACAATAGCTATGTGCTCTCTGTTTTACACATTTGTGTTTGTACATGCTTGTTAGTGCAGTGGGAAAGACAAGCTAGGACATTTGCTTTCTTTTTCCCCTCCCTAATACAGTGAGAGTTTCTGAAATCTTAGAAAAGCCTTGCAAAGCCCCAGTTAATGATTTTCACTTTAATCACAAAGGTTCAGCAGAAAGGTACTCAAGCATAACATCTTAATCATCACATCTAATCTAATAAAAATGACGACCCCAGCTTTGCTTGAAAGGCACCACCCCATTAGGCAGTCCCAAAAAAACATATATCTTCATGTAACATAAAATATCAGTGTTCCCTCCATCCCTCTAAATAAAAGAGGGGGACAGACCTAGAAAGAAGGAAAAGCACCTTTTTGAGTCAGATGATTGATCATGAGCTATAGCTACAGAAAAACAAGTCATGCAGATTTTACAGAGCAGAAGAAACCACTGACACCCCAACCTGTCTATCTGTCATGGGCTGGACATGTTTGAGCTGACCCACAGCTGGAGTCAGAAATCTGCTTAGGCCCCCACCACCTCCCTGCCAGGTAATGTCCCCCCATCACTCCATGGCTGTTCCAGCACACCCAGACACCAGCTTTGTCTCAAGTCCACCAAACCCTTCTCAAATTAACAGGTAGGACTTACCCACAAAACTCTCCAGAGCCACCTACCCTTCCCAGGTCTGATAATTCTCACTCACCACTCAAAATATCCGCAAGCCCTACCTACACCAAAGAAATATGACTGCACAGATATTCCCCTTTCCTCCAAGGAGGAAAGCTTCCCTTTTATTTCCCTCCACCAAGACAGCTGCAGGCCTGCAGAGACCCTCCCATCTCATTCATTATCTGAAATAATTATGTCCCTATAGTTTCCTCCTGCATAATCTACTCCCAATAGTATCTGAATTTTCCTGACATTCTCTTGCCTATACTCTAATTTTATTACCCCTCATCTCCCAGTGAAAAAGAGTTAAATTCCTTCCCAGACTCAGCTCCATTTCTGACCCTCTCCCATCCTTTTTAAATGCACCCCCAGGAGATGGCAGGCCTCAAGTCTTTACCCCTCCTGAGCTGAAATTTCTCATAAAGTCTTTCAGGCATCCAGATTTTCCTAAATTCCACCAGTTTTTCAAATCTGGCCATCCCAGAAGAGTGGCCCGAGACAGTTTCCTGAGGAAACCTCAGCCAAACCTCCATCAGATCTTTTTACATCAGATGAAGGCAAAAAGACTCCTGCAGACACACTGCAAGGTCCCAGCCTGTGAGTCCCTCCTTGCACAGGGTGCTGTGCATGCCAGTGGCTTCATCAGGAGGTTCCACAGTGGAAAAAGGGATAACAGTTTGCTGATCTTACTCTTACACAATATCTTCTCTTTTCAAATTAACTGCTCCTGCAAACTTTCTTGTCCTGACATTGTCTCTTAACAAGCTTCAAGTTTTAATGAAGACAGGAATTTTCTCAGTCATTATTTTCCTTTCCTGATTGTTCAGGTTTTTCACCCTACAGCTCCCTGTTAAGCTAAATCCATGCATTCATGCAGTAAACAACCCTCTAACCAGGTCAATGCACATTATTCATTAATTATTCCAGAGCTCTGATGCAGTCACATTGATTCACTTTTCCTCCCATTTTCTGTCTCCCTGCTCCCTTTTTCAAGCAAGGAAAGAATAGCTCCCATGCTGCCGGTTGCCCATTAGTGACTCCTTGGGTCCCCATTGCAAGACCTATGTAGCTTTGCCTTGCAACAGCAGCAAAGGCAGTTTCTGTTCCTGGCCTCCTTCCAGTGAACCTTAGCAATCCCACTTGGGAAGCCAAGCTCTTCATCCTCAGTGGACCCATCAGGACTGGACCACCAACTAATCATTGCCTACCACCACGGTTGCTGGTACTTAAAAATACATCCTTCTGCCATTGTACTTTGCACATGAAATCACTTTCTGATTTCTTGTTAATCATTTATCATCGATATTGTGATTTCTTAGGTCACTGACAACACAAGGAAACCCAACATCCAACACAGGCAGTGAAAACAAAGTACTAATTTGAAAACAGCAGTTCCAGGGAGGGAAAGGATGGAGGAGAAAAAGGGTGAAGAACACAGCCAGATCCTTGAGGAAAAAATAGGACAAAATGTTTCTATGCCAATGCAGTGTTTTCCTGTTAAATAAAAACTCCAGCTGTGAATTTAGTTGTCTGACACATCCAAACTAAGCCTTCAGAGAGCTTAGCTAGATCTGTCCCATGCTGTGTGCTTCCACACAAACACATCATAAAAGAACAAGTGACCAAAGCCATTTCTAAGAATGCAGTGGCCTTTTGAGTACAGAAATGACCTGAAACGTGCAAAAAAAAGATGGTCACCACCAGTTTTAAGTTTTCTTCACAACCCTTCATCTTGTAGTTTAGGCATCAATCATCTTGAAAGTCACAAAAATGGGCCAGTCACTGAATCCTGATTATAAGCTTAAACAACTTTTTTTACTTCAAAAATAGCGTTCCTTGACTTTGTCCTCAGTTTCAGTTTGCCAAAGGAGGGTCTAAATTTGCACATTAAATTTTGAATTCAGAGTGGAGCAACTAATAATACTTGGACATATTCATGGTCTCATTCACTTACCACCTTTTTCTGCCCATCAGCATGAAAGATGAGAGAAAGCAAAATATTGCTGGTGTAGAAAAAAAAAAATTAGAATTTTAAAATAATAAGAAAATATTGCAAGCCATCAAATCCCTTATCATTCAGGTTCACATCTTCCAGTTCATGAAGATTTATAGTGAAAAGGATAAGTGTTCCTTAAAGGGTTTGTGTTTAGTATTATATTGTTGGGGGTATGAAGGTGAGGCTAAATGAAAGAAGAGGTGTAGGATGGAGAGATATAGAAGACTAAAAGATGAGTCTAGGGGCAATTCTGAAACATACGTTACTGGAATGAGGCCAGAGGATGAGAGCTGGAGCTGACAAACCGCTGCTTAGGAACACCTGAGAATGCCAAATTTAGACATATACCTCACTGGAACCTGAGATATCCCCACTCTCAAAACAGCCTCCTGATGGTCCTCTTAAATCACATTGCTAGGGTAGCTCAGATGAATAGCAGCTGCTATTATTGCTGGGTATAAAACAAACAAAAAACCCAAACATTTTCAAAGCCTTGAGGGGAAGGGAGAAAAAAAGGTGCCCTAACTCTTGATGTGATGAAGCTGCCACCCCACCATTACCTTCCAGGAGAGAAATGAGCCAGATACTTTGCTGCTTTGGTTTCAGCTGGTTTTCACTCCTCAAAGCAAGAGTACCCCAGGGCTCCCAGGGTTGTCATCTCATCAGTTACCACTCTGCACTCCCTCCTAAAATGACTCTAAGCCAGCAACTATGATCCATTGCTGAAAGAGCAGCTTACTGCCATTTGCCACTGGTGCTTACCCTTAATATGTAGCTGATAAAATGTTTAGGGGTAGCCAACTCCTTGAAAATGCTTCGTCTCCTTATACATCCTCTTCTTTAACTGTACTACTTATAAGTTTTCATCTTCTCCTTAGACCATAACAGCATAGCAACCAGATGAGACTCTGGATATCATGCATCCTTCTCTGCCATCTGCAAGACGTAATTTCACCTTGCATTTCACTTGAAGCTTCTTTTACAAGTTGGCATTTTGGCAGCTTCAGAAAATTATGTGCTCTTGCTGGCCCTGCAGCCTGTTGGCCCCATTCCTCTCTCTTTGCCACACACTCCATTCCAGACTGTTGCTGCTGAGGAGCTCATCTTAAAGGAGCTCACCCTGATTTAAAAATATCACACAAGCTTCATTTTCTGCCAGTTACAATAATCTGTCAGCCCATATTCTTCTTTTGTACAGATTTTTTTTGCGTTCATGCACAACAGTGGGCTTTGAGCTCCAGAGCAGTGCTAAACATACCTCTCCTCCTGTAATTTCTTAGCCTCTCCATGCTAAAAAAGAAGGTGCTGATCATATATTTTGCTTTCACCCCCAAGGCATAAGCACAGATTCTGTTGATGGAAGCGCTGCCCTCCTGTCCAGTGCACGTAACAGGATTCAGTCACTTCTGAAATCCTTCTTCCTAACTTGCTGCAAGAAAGGTTGATTAAAAATCAAATGAAGATCCTCTGTAGGGTTAAACTCTGGCATGTTGTCTAAATTCAGTAATGATCTCTTTCCTGCAGGCTTTCCTTCTTTCCTGACACTTGATATCAGTAGCAGAGACTTCTGGCTTGTTATTTCAGATGGGCTGGGACTGGAACATCTATCCTGCCTGGCACCCTTGAGTACTCAATAAATTAAATAGCAGATATACCTTCATGTAGTCTGTACATGAGGGAACCACACTCATTTTATATTTTTTTCTTTAAGTATTGCCTTCCTGCACTTGTAGAAATGATACTGCAGCATCAAATGACTATATTAGAAGTGCTGTGATTACTTCATTGAGAGACACTGCAAAGCCAGCCTCAAATAAAGATGTGTCATTTTGTCATGCTTAGATTGATAATACACCACATGTTAACGTGAGCACTGCTTCCATATAGCAGTGCATTTTAGCAGCATCACTAAATGCCAGGGGACAAGGGCTGAGCAAATAAAGAGCTCAGACTGCTTTAGAGAATTTGTAATTATATTTATGTATAACTTGAAATTCAAACCCTTCTGCAGACCCTACTCTGGTTCCCACCAATTGTTAGCTCTTCCTTCATGGTAAGATGACTGACTTAAACAAACATCATAGCCATGGCAGAAGAGCACACATGCAAATGCTGCCCATCTGCATTACATTGGTAAGCAAGGAGGATTTTTAAGCCATCCTGCCTTCTTTAAGACTTTCTGACAACACTGACCAAGCAACGTTGACACAGCACCAAACTACCCTAGGGCACAGTTCTTTGTCTTCTCTAATTCTCAGCTACTATCAGCACTCACTCCTCAAAAACCTTTCACTCCTGGAGTCTCAGAAAGACTTTCCCTGCCTCTTTTGAAGACTGCTTTGGGGATCTGCAAGGTCTAGTGCTACAAAATCATCTGAACTAACCCACAAATAGTGTCAGCAGAAGTTGGCTGCCTACCTGCATGGATGCGGCAACAATATTTTTAATGCTATCAGTGCAGGAATGCAGACTGACTCAGGGAAACGCCCACTTAAGTGTATGACAGCAAACCATGGGACAGAGTCAGTGTTTTTACCTCAGAGCTTCTGTGACATGAAGCATGAAAGGGATTGTCTTTTACTCCCAAAGACTCACTGAACTTAAACCAAAAACCCCATAGCAACTAGATATCTATAGAACCACTAAAGAAGCCATAAATGTCTCCACAAACAGAAGACCAAAAAAAGTACCAAGTAAATTAATGGTTGTCCTGGGTTCAGCAGTAGCAGTCATTTTTCCCCTTCTTGGCAGCTGGTGCAGTGCTGTGTTTTGACTTTTGGCCTGGGAACAGAGCTGACAACAATGATGTTTTGGTCTGGCCAAGGACTTTCTGAGCCTCATGCTCTGCAAGAGAGGAGGGAAAGCCGGGAGTAAGCAGAGACAGGACACCTGACCCAAACTGACCAAACAGGTATTCCATACCACAGCACATCATGCCTAGTATGTAACTGGGAGTTACCCAGAAGGGCTGGGACTGCAGGGTTAGAGGAGGTATCGGTCGGTGCTTGGTTGGGCTAGGGGGGCGAGTTATCGGTCGGCTGGTGGTGAGGTGTTGTATTCTCTTCACAGTATCACAGTATGCTAGAGATTGGAAGGGACCTCAAAAGATCATCTAGTCCAATCCCCCTGCCAGAGCAGGAACACCTAGATAAGGTTACACAGGAATGTGTCCAGGCGGGTTTTGAATGTCTCCAGGGAAGGAGACTCCACAACCTCCCTGGGCAGCCTGTTCCAGTGTTCTGTCACCCTCACTGAGAAGAGGTTCCTTCTCAAGTTTAAGTGGAACCTCCTGTGTTCCAGTTTGTACCCATTACCCCTTGTCCTATCATTGTTTGCCACTGAGTAGAGCCTGGATCCATCCTCGTGACACTCCCCCTTTATATATTTATATACACTAATAAGGTCACCCTCAGTCTCCTCTTCTCCAAACTATAGAGACCCAGCTCCCTCAGTCTTTCCTCATAAGGGAGATGCTCCACTCCCTTAATCATCTTGGTTGCCCTGCGCTGGACTCTCTCCACCAGCTCCCTGTCCTTCTTGAACTGAGGGGCCCAGAACTGGACACAATATTCCAGATGCGGTCTCACCAGGGCAGAGTAGAGGGGAAGGAGGACCTCTCTCGACCTACTAACCACTCCCCTTCTAATACACCCCAGGATGACATTGGCCTTCTTGGCCACAAGGGCACAGTGTTGGCTCATGGTCATCCTGTCGTCCACTAGGACCCCCAGGTCCCTCTCCCCTACACTGCTCTCTAACAGGTCGTTCCCCAACCTATACTGGAACCTGGGGTTGTTCCTGCCCAGATGCAGGACTCTACACTTTCCCTTGTTATATTTCATCAAGTTATTCCCTGCCCAACTCTCCAGCCTGTCCAGGTCTCGCTGGATGGCAGCACAGCCTTCTGGCGTGTCAGCCACTCCTCCCAGCTTAGTGTCATCAGCAAACTTGCTGATTGTACACTCAATCCCCTCATCTAAATCGTTGATGAATATATTAAATAATACTGGTCCCAATACTGACCCTTGAGGCACTCCACTAGTTACAGGCCTCCAACTAGACTCCGCCCCATAGACTACAACTCTCTGGCTTCTCTCCTTCAGCCAGTTCACAGTCCACCTCACTACCTGATCATCCAGTCCACACTTCCTCAATTTAGCTGTGAGGATGCTGTGGGAGACTGTGTCAAATGCTTTGCTGAAGTCAAGGTAGACCACGTCCACCGCTCTGCCATCATCCATCCACCGTGTTATTTCCTCATAAAAGGCTAAGAGATTGGTCAAACATGATTTCCCCTTGGTGAAGCCATGTTGACTGCCCCTCATAACCCTCTTATCCTTGATATGCCTTAAGATGGCACCAAGGATAAGGTGTTCCATCACTTTTCCAGGGATGGAGGTGAGGCTGACCGGTCTATAGTTACCCAGGTCCTCCTTCTTGTCCTTTTTGAAGACCGGAGTAACACTGGCTTTCCTCCAGTCCTCAGGCACCTCTCCCGTTTCCCAAGACTTGGTAAAGATGATGGAGAGTGGTCTAGCAATGACTTCCGCCAGTTCCCTCAGCACCCGCGGGTGCATTCCATCTGGACCCATGGATTTATGGATGTCCAGATTGCTCAACTGGTCTCTAACCTATTCCTCATCGACTAAGGCAAACCGCTCCATCGACCTGACTTCATCTAACGTCTCAGGGGTACAGGGCTCTTCAGGACTGCCTGCAGCAGAGTAGACAGAGACGAAGAAGGCATTCAGTAACTCTGCCATCTCTGTATCTTCTGTCACCAGGGCACCCATCCTGTTCATCAGTGGGCCTACATTGCCTCTGGTGTTAGTTTTACCTGCCATGTATTTGAAAAAGCTCTTTTTGCTGTCCTTGACCCTTCTCGCCAGGTTTAATTCTAAGGAGGCCTTAGTCATCCTAGCTGCCTTCCTACATCCTCTAGCAGCAGCCTTATATTCCTCCCAAGTGGCCAGCCCCTCCTTCCATGACCTGTAAACTCTCCTCTTCCACTTGAGCATACTCAGCAATTCCCTACTTAGCCATGCAGGTCTCCTGGCCCTCTTCCTTGACTTCCTACATGTCGGGATGCTCTGATCTTGAGCTTGGAAAAAGGAATCCTTGAATGCCAACCAACTATCTTGGGCCCCTTTACCTTCAAACAGCCTTGCCCATGGGATTTCCCCTACCAATTGCTTGAAAAGGCCAAAGTTTGCCCTGCTAAAGTCCAGGGTTGCAATTCTACTTGCTATTCTACTGGTCCTACCACACAAGATCCTGAATTCCACCATCTCGTGGTCTCTGCAACCAAGGCAGCCCTCAACCCTTACTGCTTCGACCAGACCCTCCTTGTTAGTGAGGATGAGATCCAGCAGCGCTCCTCTCCTGGTCGGCTCATCCACCATTTGCAGGAGGAAGTTATCATCCATACACTGGAGGAACCTCCTGGACTGTGGCTGGGTTGCTGAGTGGTCCTTCCAGCAAACATCAGGGAAGTTAAAATCCCCCACGACGACCACGGCCTGTGACTGTGAGGCCGCTCTCAGCTGCCTGTAGAAGGCCTCGTCAACTTCCTCACCCTGATCTGGTGGTCTGTAACAGACACCTACAACAGTATCGACCCTGCCAGCCTGCCCCTTAATTCTCACCCACAGACTCTCAACTCGCTCATCATCTGTCCCTGGACAGAACTCGGTGCATTGTAGTTGCTCTCGCACATAAAGAGCAACCCCACCACCCTTCCTGGCTGGCCTGTCTTTCCTGAAAAGGACATAGCCCTCCATGACTATATTCCAGTCATGTGAGCTGTCCCACCACATCTCTGTAATTGCCACCAGATCATAGTCTCCTGACTTAACACAGGTTTCTAACTCCTCCTGCTTATTTCCCATGCTGCGCGCATTGGTGTACAGACATTCCAGGGAGCGAGCTGAGCACACCGATTTCACCCTAGGATTATAGGGGGCCTCCCAGTCATCATCAATTCTGGAGTGCTGCCCCACTGGGGCAAGCCCAGCTACAACCCCATCCCCCTTCGCATCTAGTTTAAAGCTCTCCAAATGAGATCCCTTGTTATTTCCTTTATCATTATCACTGGTGGTAGCAGTAGTGATCTGTGTTATACCTTAGTTACTAAACTGTTCTTATCTCAACCCGTGGGAGTTGCATTCTTTTCGATTCTCCTCTCCGTCCCTCCAGGAGTAGGGGGAGGGCAAGAAGGGGGGGAAGTGAGTGAACGAGTTGTCTGACTGGGTTTAAACCACGACAGTTCTTTTGGCACCCAGCGTGGGGCACGAAGGGTTGAAATAACGGCAGATCTGACCGGATTAATAGTAGCTCGTCACAATGCTGATTTATTGGCTCTCAGAGTTGTTCTTGTTGATCTCACAGCTTCAGAATGTTGTAACTTACTTAGAGCCGGTATTTGCTGTGTGTTTTATCAAGTGTGGGGCCTGGGCTAAGGTTCTTGTCTCACTGTGCTTTATGGCAATGGCTTGTAATACGGGCGGGCTCCAGCAGCAGGGCGGGACGGACGTGGCCGTGGACTTGTACCTGGCCGTCCGGCTGCTCTTCACCGTCCTGGCCCTCACCCTACTCTCCATCTTCGTGAGGCTGCGGGGAGCCGAGGGGGAGCGGCCCCGGGAGCCGGCGGCTGCTGAAGCGGCCCGGGAGAGCGGCCCCGGGGACCAAGCGGCGGCGGGAGAGGGGTCGGGGGCCGCGAGGGGACGGCTGCCGGTGGAGGAGGTCGGGGCGGTCGAGGAGAGGAAGGAGGCGGCTGCAGAGCAGCGGGAGAAGGCGGCGGAGGAGCCGAGCCCCGCGGAGGAGCCGAGCCCAGCCCCGCGATGGCCGAGAGCATTCCCCGGCAGCCGCCCGCCGAGCCCCAGGAGGATGCAGGAGACCACGCAGCATTTCCCAGCAAGGCAGAGGAGGAAGAGCTGGACTCAGGAAAAGAGAAGCTGGCGGTGGGAGAGCCGGCAAGCACAGCAGCTGCACCAGCCCCAGTGACAAGTACAGCAGCATCAACTGAGAGTTCTGAAGGTTTTGAATGGCCTTTGGGTATCCTTGGGACCTGCCTGCTGATTGTGATGGGGATCAGCATGTTGGCACACACACAGACTGTGTGCTACCCACAACCATTTTGTCTGATCTCAAAAGTTAAGCAGAGTCAGGTTTGGGTCTTGTCTGGGGTTGGACGAGGATATAGGAGGACCAGGAGATTTTCCCCAAGGCTGGACAGTCATGAGTGGCAGGGTGTGTGGGACAGTATGGGCAAGTATCTAGTCCACTGGGCGCCTCCAATGCCTTGGAAGCATCGGAGATGGAAGACAGCTGTATGGAGTCCCCAGCGACAAGTTGCAGTAACTGCTGAAGGGGATGGTGAATTAATTTGAGCCTCATGGGCCCATGGCACTTCAGGCCATCAGAGCAGAGATGCAAGATAGAGATGGACTCATGATCGAGGGGTGGATTTAGCAATGGACGCTATTGCCCAGATTATTCACGAGTGTGAACACTGCACACAGTCTCTCCTGCTGATTACACTGATGTTTTGGTCTGGCCAAGGGCTTTCTGAGCCTCATGCTCTGCCAGAGAGGAGGGGAAGCCAGGAGGAAGCAGAGACAGGACACCTGACCCAAACTGACCAAACAGGTATTCCATACCACAGCATGTCATGCCCAGCATGTAACTGGGAGTTACCCAGAAGGGCTGGGACTGCAGGGTTGGAAGAGGTATCGGTCGGTGCTTGGTTGGGCCAGGGGGGCGAGTTATCGGTTGGCTAGTGGTGAGGTGTTGTATACTCTTCCCTTCTTACTTCCTTTATCACTATCATTACTGGTGGTAGCAGCAGTGATTAGTGTTATACCTTAGTTACTAAACTGCTCTTATCTCAACCCGGGGGAGTTGCATTCTTTTCGATTCTCCTCTCCGTCCCCCCGGGAGTAGGGGGAGGGCAAGAATTATAGAATCATAGAATCATGGAATAGTTAGGGTTGGAAAGGACCTTAAGATCATCTAGTTCCAACCCCCCTGCCTTGGGCAAGGACACCTTATGCTTAATCATATCACCCAAGGCCTCGTCCAACCTGGTCTTGAACACTGCCAGGGATGGAACATTCACAACATCCCTGGGCAACCCATTCCAGTGCCTCACCACCCTAACAGGAAAGAATTTCCTCCTTATATCCAATCAAAACTTCCCCTGTTTAAGTTCTGACCCGTTACCCCTTGTCCTATCACTACAGTCCCTAATGAAGAGTCCCTCTCCAGCATCCTTATAGGCCCCCTTCAGATACTGGAAGGCTGCTATGAGGTCTCCATTCAGCCTTCTCTTCTCCACGCTGAACACCCCCAACTTTCTCAGCCTGTCTTCATACAGGAGGTGCTCCAGTCCCCTGATCATCCTTGTGGCCCTTCTCTGCACTTGTTCCAACAGTTCCATGTCCTTTTTATGCTGAGGACACCAGAACTGCACACAATACTCCAGGTGAGGTCTCACGAGAGCAGAGTAGAGGGGCAGGATCACCTCCTTCGACCTGCTGGTCATGCTCCTTTTGATGCAGCCCAGGAAACGGTTGGCTTTCTGGGTTGCAAGCGCACACTGCCTGCTCATGTTCATTTTCTCATTGACCAACACACCCAAGTCCTTCTCCGCAGGGCTGCTCTTAATCTCTTCTCTGCCCAACCTGTAGCTGTGCCTGGGATTGCTCCAACCCAGGTGGAGGACCTTGCACTTGGCATGGTTAAACTTCATGAGGTTGGCATCAGCCCACCTCACAAGTGTGTCAAGGTCCCTCTGGATGGCATTCCTTCCCTCCAGCGTATCAACCAAACCACACAGCTTGGTGTCATCAGCAAACTTGCTGAGGGCGCACTCAATCCCACTGTCCATGTCAGTGACAAAGATATTAAACAAGACCGGTCCCAACACCGATCCCTGAGGGATACCACTCGTTACTGGTCTCCAGCCGGACATTGAGCCATTGACCACAACTCTTTGTGTGTGGCCATCCAGCCGGTTCTTTATCCACCAAGTGGTCCATCCATCAAATTGATGTCTCTCCAGTTTAGAGACAAGGATGTTGTGTGGGACAGTGTCGAACGCTTTACACAAGTCCAGGTAGATGACATCAACTGCTCTAACCCTGTCCATCAGTTCTGTAGCCCCATCATAGAAGGCCACCAAATTGGTCAGGCAGGATTTCCCCTCAGTGAAGCCATGCTGGCTGTCACCAAGCACTTTGTTGTTTTTCATGTGCCTTAGCATGCCTTCCAGGAGAATATGCTCCAAGATTTTGCCAGGCACAGAGGTGAGACTGACTGGTCTATAATTCCCTGGCTCATCCATTTTCCCCTTCTTGAAAATGGGTGTTATATTTCCCTTTTTTTCAGTCGTCGGGAACTTCACCTGACTGCCAGGACTTTTCAAATATGATGGCCAGCGGCTTTGCAACTTCATTTGCCAGCTCCTTCAGGACCTGCAGATGGATTTCATCAGGTCCCACGGACTTGTGCACATTCAGATTTTTAACATGGCCTCGAACCAGTTCCTCTCCTACAGTGGGTGCAAGGTCTTCATTCTCACAGTCCCTGCATCTGCCTTCCAAGACTTGGGTGGTTTGGTCAGAGCCTTTGCCAGTGAAGACCGAGGCAAGGAAGTCATTCAGAACCTCAGCCTTCTCCAAAACCTGTGTAGCCAGTTCTCCTGAGAGCTTCCTGAGGGGGCCTACGTTCTCCCTAGTCCGTTTTTTATTTGCTGTGTACCTGTAGAATCCCTTCCTGTTATCTTTAATACCTCTAGCTACGTTTAATTCTAACTGGGCCTTAGCTTTCCTAACCTGGTCACTAGCTTCCCGGACAACAACCCTGCACTCTTCCCATGCCGCCTGTCCTTGCTTCCACTTATTATAAGCCTCTTTTTTCATTCGAATTTTCCTCAGGAGCTCCTTATCCACCCAAGGTTTCCTGGCCCTCCTGCTGCACTTCCTTCTGGTTGGGATGCAACACTCCTGAGCTTGCAGCAGGTGATCCTTGAATATCAACCAACAGTCTTGGGCCCCTCTGCCCTCTAGGGCTGTATCCTATGGAACCTTCCGAAGCAGGTTCCTGAAGAGGCCAAACTCTGCTCTTTTGAAGTCCAGGGCAGTGAGCTTGCTGCACGCTCTTCTCACTGTCCTGAGGATCTCAAATTCAACCATCTAATGATCGCTGCATCCAAGGCTGCCCTGGAGCATCACATTTCCAACCAGCCCTTCCCTGTTGGTGAGCACGAGGTCAAGCATGGCACCTCTCTTTGTCGGCTCCTCTATTACTTGCAGAAGGAAGTTGTCTTCTACACAATCGAGGAACCTCCTGGATTGATTGTGCCAGGCCGTACCGTCCTTCCAACAGATGTCAGAGTGGTTGAAGTCACCCATGAGAACAAGGGCCTGTGAGCATGAGGCTTTTCCTATCTGTCTATGGAGTGCTTCATCTGCAGGTTCTCCTTGATCAGGCGGTCTGTAACAGATCCCCACAGTAATGTCTCCCATAGCTACATTCCCTTTAACCCTGACCCAGAAACTCTCTGTTTACTGCTCACCTGTCCCCACACAGAGTTCCATACTCTCCAGCCTATCCCTAACATAAAGGGCAACTCCCCCTCCTCGCCTGCCAGGCCTGTCTTTTCTAAAGAGCCTGTAACCTTCCATTCCAACACTTCAGTCATAGGAGCCATCCCACCATGTTTCTGTGATGCCTATTATATCATACCCCCGTAGATGCGCACGCATCTCTAATTCCTCTTGCTTGTTCCCCAAGAAAGGGGGCAAGTGAGTGAACGAGCTGTCTGGCTGGGTTTAAACCATGACAATAGTGAGGGAGGGATTTTAATCAGGCACTGTGAAAGCTGAAGTCCCTTCCCACTTCACTCGTCAATCTCCTTCAGCTCTTGTCTTTGTTGCCCGGTCAAGGCTTGTTCATCTCCACTGCACTGGATCAGGCTGCTCCTACAAATCCCACAGGCAAAGGGGTGGGGGTATATGGGGGGGGTGCATGTGTAAAAATGTGCTTGAAAGCCGTCAAAATAGTTCCAGGAAAGACAGCGTTGTGCAGCACACCATGTTTAGGATAGGAATTATTTTTGATGCACCCAGCCCAGGGCAGAATACAGACCTGTTACAGGCTCAAGGCACGGCCAACATACAAATCCATAGTCAAGTACAACAAGTGAAAGGCATATTTAATTAGCCCCCAAACCCACCACTCTTTTGATTTATTTCCCGTGTAATGTAACACACGTTGATACACTGGTAAATTGGAAGTATTAACCCTGGGTCAAATACCCCTCAGGTTTTGTGAAAATAATAAATAAACAAATATGTGAACTGAATAAACAGCTACCTTCAGGTAAGTATGCACTGCATGTTCATGGGTGGCTGGAAATACTTGCTTGGGAAAAGACAGTTCACATTTTCTTGCTGAAACCCTCAGTAACATCACAACAATCAGATCTTAAGAAAATATAAATAAATAAATAAATGAGAAGAAAAAGAGGCAGTAAATCTCTCACATGTGTCTTAGTTATAGCAGGGAACCTGAACAACCAGTAGCAGCCTTGCAAAAATTGGCATTTCCATTCAGGATCATCAGCCACCATCACAACCTGTAATCAGAAGAGATTTGGAAGAGATTTCCTGGACCAGATATTCTATATAAAAGCAGGTTCATGCCCTATGGATTCATGATTGCAGAGAACAAGTGAATCAGTAATTGCTGTCCACTTGTTTTAATGTCTTTCGTATCATATTTCTTTCTTTCTTTTTTTCCCCTCCTCTGGAAAACTGCTTACACATTCATTTTTTAATGATTTAGCAAGACTTCTTTTGTTGTGCCATCCATCACAGATGGTTATCAAAAGGAATTGGAAATCTCAGAGGCATAAGATCAAAGCAAAGGAGCTTGCCCCAAGAAGCACCACATGAAAATCCTGCTTGAAGCGGCACACCCCAACCAAACTATGAGGGCTTGGGGCAAGCTGAAATCCACAGGTAGCAAACCAAGCTGCCAACATCATTTTTACTTAATGCCGAGCAGCATAAACAACCCATATTTTTCCCCTTCCTGATGCGTCAGTCACTTGGCAGAATTACAAGCCATTAACAAGACATTATTGCATATTTTTAACACATCTCATTACATCAGTGTGTTTCAAGGGACGAGGGGGTGCTCACATGCTAACACATGGCAATGGCAAAGAGGGCAATAGGAGACTGCAGGCTAAGACATGTGCTGCCAACCCTAAGGAAAATAGCAGAAGAGCTGCCATGAGAGCCAAAAAAGCCAACTGGAAAGTTATTTCCATTAATACATCAAAATCTGATAAAGTGTGCACTGAGAGAGCATAACAGGATTTGCATAACAGTGCAACAGTTCTGGCTATGGGAACCAGCAATACCAAGTTTGAGCTGCCTCATTAGAACTACTAGTTTGCTCAAAAAAACACACCGCTGAACAGGAAGATTTTTCCCACTAACTTTTCCCCTCTCACTCTCTCCCTCCCCCCAAAGGTATCTCTCCATGAAGTTTCGCTTTCACACAAATCAGGTTTTTCTGACAGTTTGACACAGCTGAAATGGTGAATGGTTTGTTATCTGCTAAATCCCTGTGGAAAGCTTTAGGCTAAGTATGTTACCACAGCTCAGAGCACATGCACAGTGCATATTTCTTGAGACATTTTCCACTAAAAAGGCTGTTCCTTTCATTTGCCCAGAACTATTAGAAACCCTAGCTTATCCAGCTGCAAAGACAAGATGCTGTATCCGTAATTGCTTTCTGCAGCACAGAAAATGGTATAACCTAACATGACGCATCACATACTTTCCAGTTGCAATAGCAAAAATAAAGTTTATCACCCAAGGTAGACTAACAATGGCTGAGTCTACATTGCTAAAGGCATTTGCCCTTGGAAGCAATCTCTGGGACACATTAAATGTAGTGATTTACATCAGCACAGCTCAGAGCTGGTTCTTCCTGAAACAATGCACAGCTCTTACCTGGACCCCATGTAGCACCCCCATGGTGCATGTAATTATGGTATTTTTGTAATTATTTCATTGTAATGCCTACTGTTAAAGCAAGGTCTGTATTTCAGGCCATCATGATGGGGTTTTGAAAGCACAAGACAAGATTGAATGATGTAGACATTGTAGGAGGCCCTACCCTGCTGGGGCAGTGTCAGAAGATTGGGGTGACAAGGTGAAGCTTGGTGCTCATGCTGCCGTGGCGTTCCTAGTGCCCAGGATAACAGCTGATTTGAATCACGCCTCAAGAAGCAGTGTACATACCCACAGTATGATTAAAGTATAGCTGTTCCAAGAGCAAATTAGGGAGATAAAGTGTATGCAGCATTGTTACCTGAGAGTAGGGCTACAAGCTTCTTAATGGATGAAATCAACACAACCAAACCTGGTCTCCAACCCCACCTTTACACATATGCAGAGACACAGACTCCAGCAGCAGTCCCACAAGCTACCACCATTGTATTCAACAACACATTGTAAGTGTTCTCATGATTCCTTGGTGGGGTACTAACAGTGAAACAGAAGGGTTTGCTACCCGTGTTAGTAAACTCCTCTATTTAGAACCTCTACAATTTTCACATTCTTAAATAGTGAATTTGGAGGTCTCATTGCAGAGATCATGGGGTCTTTTACCAGCAAGAAGATTTATAGAAAAGTAAACTGAGGGCATGCAAATTGAGGTATCGATGTTGTAGTACATTAGGATATAGTATATAGGCTCAAATTCTATTTTAATGACTTAAAATATATCATTACTGAAGTCAAAGGACTCACATGGAGAACTGGTACAAGGGAGAAGACTTCAACACTGATGGCAACAGAGCAACAGCAATAACATAGCACTTTTGTCAGTAAGGCATGTTTAGCTAAAGTATGAAGCATTTAATAATTAAAATATTTTTGCTTACCATATCAAGAGAAGATCTTTATTTTCAGTGAGCAGCTGCTGCTTTTTCATAAAGTAACTCTCTGACAGAAATAATACAGCAGACTGGTATTGCCAGCAACAGCCTAATGTCTGTGAAGTTTGTGGACTGGCAAACACAGCCTTATTCTGCTAGTATTTGAATCACCAATAAACCAAATTACCCATTTCCAGTTTTATGAGAACTGCAAGCTAAGCCAGGCTCAAAAAAGATATAAGAAAAAACAAAAACGGGTTGCACAGATTGTTTCATTTTAATGAAAGGTTCACCTGCAGATGTCATTTTTTCCCCATCAAGAGATTTTCTTCCCCCATATCTTCTCATGCTCTGCATTAATACCTTTGACTTCATGCTCTCACTCCCCAAAAGTGAAGTATACAGCCCACTCAGAAATAAATGCAATGACCACATAATGATACCTGCAGTAAGGAGAGGCAGAAATCATAGCTAACAGCACATATCTTCATCTGGTATAACCTAGCATTTTAATGCCTTCTGCTATGCTGTACCAAACCAGTCTCTGTGGAGCTACCCTGCCAAACATACTTGAATTTCTGCTATTATTTTACACCTGACCAGCTCCATGACACTGAGATTTTTATTGTTGGTCAGCAGGTTAGTGAAGAAGCTCAAGGGACACACGGTCCAGATCTTTTAGAAAAACTGTTTGATTGCACCTGATAAACACAGACAGATCTGCCCTGTGTTTTCCATGAATGCAAGGTAGCTTGATACAGGCAAATAAAATTGTTGGTGCCCGAATTTTAGTAACCAAAAAGCAAGCAACACTGAAACACAGCACACACAGAATTCAAGAAAAAAAAAAATAGCAGAAATAGCTGGACTAGAAAAGGTGCCTGGGAATAACATTCTTCACTGCATCAAAAATTCAAGATTTCATTCCTAAAGAGGCAGGGTAATGAGCCTTCAAATATTACCTATTCCCCAGCAGCACAGGCTCTAACCTCTAATCCTACAATCACGTTATTCCTCAAGTCATGTTGATTCACATTTTTTCATGCAGCTTTTATTACAGGTTTCTTTGCTGCAGGAGGTGGAGAACAGGCTCAGAGCACCAAGCAAGCCTTTGTGAAGTCTTTAGCAACAGAGGTGGGGTGCAGGAGTAACCTCAAGCTGTTGATGCCACTCCTGAAGCATCCTAAACACAGAAAATAGTAAGACAACTGACGTGCCCTACCAAGTGCCCCAGCAGGTCTTTTGTTGGGCTAACACAGCAGTTCACTTGGACCTGTGTTGGTTCTTGGCAGGACCTGGAGCAATGAGGAGTGAAATGGCCTGAGAGAAGTTCAGGTTGATGCTCAGAAGTAGTAGCAGGACTTCCATGGGGAGCTTCAGCAGTTTCCCGTACCCTTGCCTCCCTGGGCAGGTGTACAACTTCATGTAATCCTGGTAATAATGGGTGGAAGCAGCATAATGGCTCTTTAGCACAGTCATGCAAATATTAACAAAGAACACAGCTCCTACTTCCAGGAGCTGGGATGGCATTGCAAAAAAACTACTAATACACACATAGAGACCCTTCTCAGCCCACTAGTCATGACCTCTCAGGAAGACACTCAGTTTAGGAGGAGAATGCTGGTGAAAGACACAGAGGGCAGGAACATAGACCAACTACCCCCTGCAGCAGGCACAGCTGGAACTCTTACAGCTGGAACACCAAGATACTGAAAAAGAGGGGTTAGAGGGGAGTCACAAGGATGACTAGAAAATTATGAAAATTATAAAAATTTCTTTTAGAGAGAGGAGCCAAAGGTGTATTAACTAAGAAAAGATTGAGGTCATAAGATGTGATGAAGATAGTGTTGATTTTGTTGCAGTTCATACAGAGAGGGGTCGTTAAGCTTGTCATCTACAGAGTTCAGATTAGATGATATCTAGGTCTATATTCTGTGAATCTAAAAAGTGACACTACTGTCAGAATTACAGGAAATTAATTACTATCTCCAAACTCCTTACCACCTGTGAAATACTTTATTGGCAATTGGCTTAACCTGTAATTAAAAAAAAAAAATCTCCCAAACTCCACCATAGACCTGTGGTTTCTGATAATCATTGTCTGCTTCATGATCACCATCACAGGCAAAAAGCATCCATCATGCTGAACCTTCCTACAAAATAAAGTTTATTGAACAATGTGGGGTAATGTGACATAAAATAGAAAATTTCAGCTTTTTCTTCTTTTCATTCAAATTTTTCTTAGGTGTTTTATAGAACTTGATATCAACTATAAGAAAGCAAAAAGTCTTTATTTCATTTCAATTTTACTAAGATTTCGTTGGAGTTGGAAGGTTTCTATAAAAGCTTTGAATCTGGGGAAACAATGTTTTCCAGGGAAACGGTTGTAACAAAGAGCGCATCAAATTCTTAATAACATCTTGTCATGGTTTTTGCTGTGTGCTAAGGGAACATTCAATGAAATACACAAGTGTAGAGGCAAAGAGTCAACTTCTAGGACTTGGAAGCTATGGCAGACTCCAAAAGCTGTAACATGCTGGTAAAAGCAGATGTTAACTTGCATTATGCCTCTGTCTCCTTGAAAGCAGTTCAGCAGAAGTTAAAGCCCCGTTAGAAAGTGGGTCGATTTCCTAAGGCCAGAGCATAGAGAGGAAGCAACTTGTCAGCTTTTGTATTTCAACATTTTATGGGTCAAACCTGCTTCCAGTGTCCCTCTCATCTAGAAATTAACATCACAGCTAAACTTTACACTTTTGCTACCCAGCACTGGTTCAACAGGTCAGTTCAAAGTTACCTCCCCACTAATGAAGTTAGTATATTTCCCCACTTCTCATGGATTTTGTGTCCCTCAGCCTGCCTGGGGAAGGGAGATTTAGATCTCAGGTCTGACCCAGCATAATTCCTTTAATTCCATACTTTTACTGGCAAAAGTTACCACCAAGTCCTCTAACAAAGTCCTGTATATTATACTTTATCCAGCTGCTGTTACATACAGCCTAACAGATTACACATGATTGAAGAATAATTATGTCTTGGATAAAGTATACTTTAAAAACAGATTTTTCACTAGCTCTAGGAAGACATCAATAGAAGGCGACACTTACTACACTTACTCTAGCAGTTAAAAGTATTCTTCTATTAAAAAATTGGGCCTAATTCGTGTTTGAATTTTTATTGCTGCAGCTCCCCACTACTGATACTTTTTCCATTGTTTTTACTTCATTAAGACAACTTTAGAAGCCAATATATCTTCACCAGGAATTAACTTAAACAGATCAGATTACAGTAATCTCCTTTTCTGATGGACTGCACAGATCACATTTCTGAGGTCTCTTACTGTAATGCATTCTCCACAGTCCCAAGGCTATTTTGTGGATCTTTTTTTGCCTTTTCTGCCAATTTTTCAATTCACTTAAAAAACTGAGTCATTATAATTAAGCACTGTGTCATAACATTGGCCCAACCAATGCCTTTTTGGAGGATGATTTTCAATATTGAGAGGACTGTTCAGGCAGGAGGACAAGTTTGACTCTACAGAATAGTGCTTTTGTGAGCTTTAATTCCTGCAGAATCACCCAAAATTGGGCCAAAGGGTAAAAAAAGTCCAGTCTGACCTTCCCAATGAGGAACTACTCAATACACAACTCTGATTTCCAAAACCTACAAAAATGCCAGAGCGGCAAGTGTTTTTCCAGCAATGGCTCAATGTCCAAGTGGAGATCAATGACAAGTTGTGTTCTTCAGCAGTCAGTATTGGGACTGGTATTGGTGGTGACATGAACAGTGGAATCTAGCATGCCCTCAGCAAGTCTGCAGATGACACTAAGCTGTGCGGTGTTGTCAACATGCTGGAGGGAAGAGACACAGAGGAACCTGGGTGGTGGGACAGTGCCAACCTCATGAAATTCAGCAAAACCAAGTGCAAGGTCTTGCACCTGGGTCAGGGCAACCCCAAGCACAAGTACAGGCTGGGTGGAGAGCAGATTCAGAGCAAGCCTGAGGAGAAAGACTCAGGGTGTGGCTGACAAAAAGCACAACATGAGCCAGCAGTATGTGCTTACAGCCCATGTCCTGGCCTGCATCCCCAGCAGCATGGCTAGCAGGCCAAGGGAGGTAATTCTTCCCCTCTACTCTGGTCTTGTGAGACCTCATCTGCAGTACTGCATTCATCTCTGGGGTCCCTCAACACAAGAAGGATGTGCACCTGTTGGAGCAAGTTCAGAGGAGCCCATGGAGATGCTCAGAGGGCTGGAGCACCTCTGCTCTGGAAACAGGCTGAGAGAGATGGGGTTGTTCAGCTTGGAGAATAGAAGGCTGCGGGGAGACCTTAGTGCAACTTCCAGTGCCTACAGGGGATGACAAGAAATCTGAAGAGCTTTTTACAAGGGCATGTAGTGACAATACAAAGGGAAATGGCTTTAAACAGAAATGCCTATATGCCAGATGCATAGCTCTAAAACCAAGAGTGGATTTTCAGTAAGGAGAGGCTTATGTCAACTAAGAAAGAAAAAACATAGAAGAAAATGTCTATCACTCAGACTTTAGACTGCTAATACTGGACTACATGTAGACAGCTTTTCCAATTAAAGATTGAGCACAAAAATCTGTTTCGCTTACGCATCTAAATAATCACATTTAAGTGAAAAAAAATGTCTCAGTGTCGTGGTTTAAGCCCAGATGGTAACTCAGAACCACACAACAGCTAGCTGACTCCCCCCACCACCACCACCCCGGAGGGGATGGGGAGGAGAATCAAAAGAATGCGACTCCCATGGGCTGAGATAAGAACAGTCCAGTAACTAAGGTATAACACAAATCACTACTGCTACCACCAATAATAATAACGATAAGGGAAATAACAAGGGAAGAGAATACAACCGCTGACTGATACCCAGCCCGCCCAAGCAGTGATCTCACCCTTCTGGGTAACTGCCCCCAGTTTATATACTGGGCATGACATGCTGTGGTATGGAATACCTCTTTGGCTAGTTTGGGTCAGGTGTCCTGTCTCTGCTTCCTGCTGGCCTCCCCTCCTCCCTGGCAGAGCATGAGACTCACAAAGTCCTTGGTCAGAGTAAACATTACTTAGCAACAACTAAAAACGTCGGTGTTACCGACATTGTTCCCAGGCTGAAAGTCAAAAACACAGCACTGCACCAGCTACTAAGAAGGAGAAAAATGACTGCTACTGCTGAACCCAGGACACTGAGTTTTCAGCTCAGTTGCTGGAAACAGCAAATTGCCGTGAAAGCAGATTAGAGAAGGGGAAGAAAAAAAAAAAAAAAAAAAAAAAAGAAAAAAAAGGAGCTTTCTGCATTCACTATATAAGCATCAAATTGCACCTGTCAAAAGCTTCAGAAATTCCATGTTTCTTCACCTGGATTCACTGGACTTTGATTTTTACCTACTAAGTAGTTTGCATTTGCAAATTGTCCTTAACTAGCAAAGCATCACAATCTTGGAGGACCAGATGAAGATCAACAAAGGCAGCTGGACAACTGGCAATTCATATTTTGTAATGAAAGTTTGAGGATACACAAGAAGCACCTGAAGTCCTCTGAAAATCCAAGTGTTTTAGTGTAGTGAACAAATCTTGATGCTGGCAGAGTGAGACATCATATTTGTTCCCCAAAATGTCAAACTGTATTCTAAGCACATATTCCTGCACTGAAACAAATGTACATATATCCACACATGCCAGATTGCAGCATGCAAGTTAAGATCATAAAGCTACTAGCAACCAAAAAATGTCTATTTGAAATGGAAATATCTTTAAGTGTCTGCTCAATACTGGCTCAAATGTAGTAACAGTTTTCCAAAGTAAGGCTTGATTACTTCTGTAAAAAGAAAATACACAGCAGATTTGTTTACAGTACTTGAGATAGACCATTTCTTTTTTAGAAATGGGAACTAATGCATCTGTTGAATGCAGATACAAAAACATTTGCAGTATCTCTAAGCTCTAACTCCTCTATTTAGCTATGCAAATAGGCATTTGAGCATGCGTGTCTTGCACACACAAAGGTATTTACATATATACTTTCTGCTTAAGTAAACTCAGTGCTCAAATTAATATATATTCTCAGTGTGCATGGAAGCATTCATTTTAAAGATCAAACTTACATGGGTCAAGAATACCAACACATCTTTTAAAAGATAGTTATTTGTAAACGTGGGGAAATAATGCATAGTTGATTTTTTAAAAAACATCTAGACTAGCTATGCCTAAATCCACCTCTGAACAAGTTCTGAGCACCCCAGCACTTCTGTCGCAACTCCTACTGATACTAATCTGCTAGGGATTGCTGCTAAATTAATAAAATACAAGATTTCTACAAAACGTCCAGTATTAATTGAAGCACTCAGTCTCTCATTAATTCTTAGAGTTAATGGCAGTTTGATTAAACAGTTTATTAAGCATCTATTCCCAGGTGTTCTCACATGATTGCGGTTAGCACCTCATCAGGTGTTGCAGTCATACCTGCAGAGTATGAATTTTTGGTGCACCCTCATTCCAGGAAAAAAAAGTTAAAATAATCCTGGAGAGCTATGCTGTTGATTGGGGAACAATCAGTTCCTACAACAAAATTAAATTATAAAATGACTGATTGATTAAAATTGAAGACCAAGAATATATTCTACTTAAATCCAGATCTCCTTATTGTTTTCTAATTCACTACCTAATGGTTTTCTAAGATGAATGCTTCTAGCAGAACAGTTTCAAAGAAGATACCAGGTCTGCCCTGAAATTCAACCAGTGCAGATACAATTGAATGGGTGACTGATAGCAACAACCCCATTCCTCTCTGTGGATACCAAAGACACAAAGGGAGGAAAACAAATAGCAGACACACAGGGTTCAGTAACTTAAAGATCCCTGTAGTTATCGTGATAAGGAAAAACAACATCTGCGTTTAGTCTCTCCACTTCTGGTAGGGAGTACTTGGGTAGCTTCCGCTCAATATTATTTTTTTATTTATTAATTCTCTAAGAAGGTATTACTTTTTTCTTTGTCATATATATTTATCAATCAATACTGTCCTACTTCCAACTGGTTTACAAGTCTTGGAAGTAAGGCTTAGTGGTCTGCAGTGTCTTAAGTCCCCTGAACACTCTCTCCTCCAATACTAATATAAATGAAGAATTAGCTACTACTTTAATGACTGGGTCATTAATATTTCAGCTTTTGTGGTGCTTGAGTAGGTGGTGGGTACCTGGGTCTAACAATTAATTTTGTCATTTCCCTCTGAACTTTTCTATTGACACTAAATTTTAATACTATTTTCCCTTCATAGAGAAAGGCACCAATACAATAAATTGTCAAAACACCATCATGTGAAAATGATACAGAAAATTGTGCCAGATTTTCCGTTACAGTGTTATCTCTTCCCCTCTCATCACCACAATCTCTCAAGTTCATTTTGCATTATAAGCACTGGCTAAATTTTAAGCAGGTTTACCAGTTTTTGCAAATGCTTTATTGTTTCTGCAAAGTTTTGATATTTGTGTTTCCTGAAGACAGTAATTTCTTCCTCTATGAAGTTGGACAAGTTTTCTCATTTATGTGTCTCCTTCTACTCACTATAAAGGAAGCCTAGAAAGTGAACTTTCAGACTCCTAAAGCCCTTTTCAGTACATGGTATATATTTGCTATATATCTCCAACATGACATTTTTAAGAAAACATCCATTCCACCCACAAGTGTTTTATCCTTTTAGCTGCTTCTCTTTTTGAAAAAGTGTTTTTTTCTGTACATGAAGTAACTACAAGGTACTGAATTTGAGAACATGCTGGTGCTTATGACAAAGGGTTTTTTTTTTTTGATGTGTCTTGAACAAGGTCTAATGCACAACCCTGGATACAATGGGAACACTTCTGAAGATGGTAACACTGCAATTCAGATCTCTACAGTCCAGCTTAATAGTTTATACTTTGCCTCCAAGGCTAGTTTCCAATCCCCCTCACATTTGATGTACATTTGAGCTACAAGCATTACAGTTTTCATCACTGTGAACAAGAGCTACCACCCCATCCCAAAGGTCTTCTGCACCAAACTGAAAAGCCACTGGTTTTATAAATCCATATATCCAATGCTTGATAACAAGGTCTCCTAGCATTGCATTCCTGCCTGTCATTGATTTGGGATCCCCAAACCAGGGACCTATATGTCAAGGATTGCATGGTCATTTATTTCCTGTGCCAAGAAGTTTCTCCTCTTCAGCAAGGTGTAGCTTACCTGGAGATGGATCTTGACTATAGCATTTTCCACCACAGCTTAACATACTTGAGCTCCTGCAACTTAGAGAATGTGTGTCTAAGAGGCAGGATTGTCTCTGAAAACCATCCTCTCCCTGCATACATGCAAACAAATACCAGTTGCTCTACACTGTAGAGACGACTCTACAGTGATTGACACAGATAGCTCCAAGGCTGCTAATATTGCATAGAACTTTAAACATCATGGTCCTGGGCTGTCGGGGAGAGCCATTTGCATCGGGGATCTCTGCCATGAGAAGTTTTTGAATCCCTTAGGAAGTAACCAACCATATAATGACAATACAATTTTCCAGCTGTTAGACATGAGCAATAATACCTTTTCCCAATATTCATCCGACTTGTATACCATATGTTACATTTTGGTGCAAACCTCATGCTATTTTCCCAAGCTTAAACACTTATAAGTGATTTTGGTAGGAGAGTGAAGCCTGTTGTACACACAGCTGTGAGAATAATTGATTTCTTTGGTTTGTTAGTCAAATCAGTGACACTCACTGAGGGCCAGAGAGAAACTTACTCCAGGTCAAATAAAACATTTTGTTTTGACAGTCAAGAAAGGCAGAAGAAATTCAGCAGAGGAATTGCCTGCACTAACTGTGCCACTCCAGTTCAAAACCTTTTTCTGCTTGATCAGAAGACATTCAAACCAAACTTTCTTTCTATTTTCCTCCAGAATTGTCCTCGAAAGGCAACCCTGAAAACATCCTCTACTATTTCTTGATCTCTGTCCTAATGATTTCTGTTTAACACAGGAGCCATGACATGCATTACCCTGTCCCAGGTGATTGCCTTTACCCAGTCTAGAAACTACTCATCCTCTTTACTGCCTCAGTAAATAGTTGTTCTGCTTCACATAACTACAGAAAACAGACCATCTTTCAACAGCTAAAATGTAAGGTTTACTCCTATAGAAAAGGATAGATTGTGGTTCAAAACCTGCCTCAAATACAGATCTGAAACCGCACCTTGTGCCTCCTGGATGAATACCCAAAGCACTAGAAGATAGCAGGAAAACAAGCCATACTCGTTTGAGACTCATAACTACAATTCACAGAGTCCACATTTCATGCAAGTCTCCATATGTACAACTCAACATACTGTCTGTAGCTAGCCTAGATGGAAAACACTGACAGAAAGACTTACTTATGACAGAGCAGCTGAGCATGAATAAAATCTGCCCATGAATCTTGTCTAGCATTTGTGGAAGGATTTTCCAGCTGAAGCTTCAAGTTATGTCTGCAATAGTAAATAAAAGTGGCTAAGTGCTGCTCCCTGGCCTGCAGCTACATGGGAAAGTACAACTCATGACTGAGAATTTCTCAATTAAAAAAAAAAAAAAAACCCACAAACAAAAAAACAACAAAACAAACCCACACAGCAAAATTCAGAGCAACCAACTCCAAGAACCAGTCTTTTGCACACTCCGCTCAGAGCAACCAACTCCAAGAACCAGTCTTTTGCACACTCCGCCCTGAGCCACCTAGCCCTCCCTGCCTGACACAAAGCTGTGCAAGGAACATAGAGTACCTACTCAATACACAGCTGCAGAGAAGGGCCTGCAATGACCCAAGGGTTATCCAGTCTCTAGGTTTATGGTCATGGGGTTCATAGGATTCCTTAATACATAAGTTCTATCCTCTACATTTCCCTACTTTATTCCAGATTACCACAAATACCACAAAATAGTACCACTAGCAAATATACCTGTGATTAAGAAAGCAGATACATAGATCAAGCTATTACAAATTACTATCAGCAATCAATTATATAGTATCAATCAATAGTATGGCAGCAGCTAATATTTGTAGCAACTAATCACATAACAACCAGTAATAGCAATAAGAAAGTAGGAATATGTTACTACAGATTAAACTTCTTAGATAAGCAAATTATCAACAGTATAACAGCAGATATGATAGATTACTTACATGGATACATAATACCAGCATCAAGTCCATCATATTTCAGAATGGGCCAAACCATTTTAAAGGGGAGGATCCTGTGTGCAGATCATTCACACAGCCATGGTGACTACCCAACTCTCTCAGCATTTCCTTATAGGAGAAGTGTTCCATCAAAATAATAGAAATAACCTCATGATGCAAGGAAAAAAATACATGTTATAATTCTTCAGGCTCACGTGAGATTAAGTCTGGGTCTGAACAATCGCACTGAGATTGAACAAAAGCAAGTCTCCGCACACCTCCATTTAATAGCATCTAAGTCCTCCATGTGCTAGCCTTACAAGTCCTGTGTTTAAGTTCATGCTAGCATCAATCAATCTCCCGTTCCCACAAGCTAGAGGTAGCTTTGTGAGCAGCAGAATTTCCCATTTCCCAAAGTTTAAATGAAATGAGCCCATGTATTACATACTGCTTTGGATGCAGGGGAGGGAGAAGAGATACCAAATTTCCTGAGCTTTGTTTCCTTATGAAAAGGGGAAAAAAACATGTGCAAAACTCATATGCAAGATTTCATACAGTTTCCCAAACATATAATCAGATTCATATTTTTATGAAGAAACCTCAGTCTCATACATGAATTAAGATAATTGTTAAACCCAAATAGGGAATTTAGATAGGCTTCAAATGGGAGTAATATCTGTGTAGTCTTGGGAAAATGCTCATTTCATAAAGATTTTCAAATCTCTTTGCAATTATTGAAAGAATTAAGAGGGACAGGCTGGATTTATTTATTACAGAAGATCCAAAGCTGTTTAATACCTTCCCAGAAGCCAAGTGTCAAAGTCCCCCCCCTTTTTTTTTTAATCAACTGAAACGAGACAGTAGGATCATTCCATACTCTCAAACAAGTCAGCCATGAATATCTGCTGAGTGTAGTTTACTTATACGCAATTTAAATTGAGATATTAGTACTTCAAAATGAAGCATAAGAGGCTTCCAGATCTAGTGATGTGTTTGGTTTATGAGTTTGGGCCCTAGTCCATAAGATAAAAAGACAGAATCTCACAACTGGGTATGTTTTACCAGCAGCAGCATCCCTCCTTGACCTGAAGGCATGAAAAATAATTATTTTCTCTCCCCCCCAGCACACCTAAAGCAGCACACAAAGGTGACATATTCCATATCCATGCCCTAAATGAGCATTGACAGCAACATATTTTAAGCTTTTATTTAAAAACACTAACAGTGTTTTGTTCGTAATCTAACTCACAAAAGCAGCCTCCAGTGCTGCTGACCACACACACACTTTGCACTCCTCCACAATGCATGCATTTTAGCCATAGAACTCCCCAGGTCTTAAGCATACTAGTAAGGGTACAGTTTATTTTTTCATATTGGGATATTATTGTCCTTCTGTGCCATATAATCTCAGAATGACTTTTATAAGTAGGATTAAGTATAGGATTTAGGAGTTTCCAGATGGATATCTTCAATTTCCTTTCCCACAGGCACAGCAGTCATTACAAGAGGCCTGACAGGATGTAGATACTAGCAATTACCACTATAGACCTCTGTAACAGGCAGTACAAATTCTCTTAATCTTCATTGCAACCAACACAAAACCAGCCAATACCAAGCCATGCACATTTCTAGACACTCCTAGGGAGTTTGAGAGAAAAGTTCAAATGTGGGAAAGGAATCCAGCCAGCAGGACAGAAGCTGCAGAGGAACAGTCTTTTCTTGTAAGGTTTCCCACACGCTTAGAGGTGTTAGAGCTATTAATAAAGAGCTGAAACTTTGTAGGTGTTCAAGCTTCTGGCTACTGGAAAGCACCAACAAGCAATACAAGCACAACCATGAACATAAAAGCTTGTTATTCAATCTTTTATCAGTGTGAAGACACAGCACAATGGATTAGTCATTAAGAAAGATTGAACTTGGATGATTTTTAATTATGGGTGAGGGTTGGAAATTAGTCTTATCTTACCTAGGTTGCCAAAGAGACGAACGCATAGTACCAGATCTGCCAGAAAAAAACGTGGAAGTTTTTATACAAACCATGATTTCGCACGAAAAGCAGCTAAGTGACTGTAGAAAATGCCAGGCCATGTCACATCATTATCAGAGTTACATGAGAGTGTTAAAAGAGCAGGTGTGAGAATCAGTATCATGAAATTGTAACAGATTTGCAAATCCAGCTTGCAAATTTCTTTTGCTCAGTGTAACACAGGAGCATTCAAACTACAGGGAACTTTGCATCATGATCAGTACCTGTGAGCAGCACAAAAACACCTGTTCAGCATACAAGACCTTTTGCTTCTTAAATGGAAACAACAATTTTCCTGAAAAAAATTCCAGGTTCCTGAAACGTGGCACACTTGCACATGCTGGAAGATGACGCACTTTCACTGCATCTGCCTTCAGCACTGCAGCATGAGCTGCAGTCCCTCACCACACCAAAGCAGAGAGCAGCTCCTCTGAAAAATTCAGTTATTCAACTCCTATATTAAGAACAACTCATAGATCTGATCAACCATAGCTAGATCCCTGAAAGTTTAACACCAATCCAGCAGTCACTCTGGTTACAGCCCTTCCTGAAGACAGCATGCAGCACCCCAAGATTTCTCAGGTCTCTGAACAATGGTTGGAGTATTTGCCACCAGGTGCTTTGCATATGGCACAAGGCAATTACTTGGCATTCTTCACTTTAGAAAAAAAGTCTTCTGGAGATAGTTTAGCTTTGCAAAAAGCCCTTCGATATCTCCCTTAGGAGCAGCGGATTAACCATCTTTGTATTCAGCAGCTTACATCTTTTCTCTCCTGCTAACAGTTTCCCTGGACAAGACTGCCAGCAAAATTATGCAAGAGGCTATCATTCAACAGCAGAGACCTCTCTAATGGCAAAGGCCCTGGCACTTAATCACACACAAGTCCCAAATACATACAATAATCAACAGGCTTTAATTGCCCACAGATATTTGAAGATCTGGATTCAGAGAGTTGCATGAGGCACCAAGCCCCAGCAACTTCTGTGCAGTCAGGCACTGCCACTACCTATTGTGCTACAAATGTTCTTTCCTTTAACTGCCCCAAACACAACACAGGTCTACAGTAAGCTCTACAGTAAGAAATAACAAGCTCTTGTCATGCCTATCAAAAAGCCAAGTGATGTTATTAAACATGAGAACTGGAGTTCATTCAGATTGGTCTTTGCTCCTGTTATCTGCCAGTAATAACTTGTTTTTCTATTAGCAATTTCATTCAGTTACATAATAAACTAAACTAGAAACCTGCTACTTTGTCTAGTCTTGCTCATTCCTTCATAACTTCAGGATCATACTAGGGAGAGAAGAAGGAGGGGTACACCACAAAAACCAGAGGGAAGCTGTGTTCATTCACACTGCTAAAACCAAGAGCAAGCTATCAAAAAGAAACTTGGCATAAACTTTTGCATTGGATTAATGTCTAAAAATCTGTACAAAAATAAGCTATCAGTCAGGTTTGTCTAAATCTTTGCCATCAACTGACTTTCTCATTTGCCTTCTCTTCTGTATATATTTTTAGGCTTTTATTGTTAGGTGATTTCCAGATTGAATTCAAAGATCTCATGGAACATCATATTAGCATATCTTGAATATAGATGCAGACTCTGTTATGGGATTCAATTTCTCCCTGAATTTTAATTCCAAAGCTGTTCTTTTCCACATTGTTCATGTGAGTAATCAGAATTTTAATCATTTTTATGCACCTCTGAGTGTGCTGTGAGATAGGATAGCAGAAAATACAGCCAAAGGCAATGACAAGTTTTTCAGTTTCAAGCTTCTCTCCAAGACTACTTAGCAGCACAGGCAGCATTTCCATACAGCTTCCTGATGCAAATTAAGTTTAAATGACCACAAACCCAGCTATTACATGGGTGACACCCAGAAACCTGTGTTGTCAATTCATCCTGGCTACACACACAGCATGCAGTGCAAATAGAGAAACCCCAAACTTGCATTCTTTTCCATGTGAGTGACCCATGCCATCATGAAGCAACTGGTCACAGCAGGGATCAATAACAGCTTTAGCTAAACACAAGCAACACCATAATGAGACCTACACCATCACTGTGTCCCCCAGCTGCAGAAAGTGTCTGGGAAAAGATGGCAAAGGATATGACTAGGAAATAGTTATTCGTGAGATGTATGATACAGTGAGCAGTCAAGGAAAGGAAAGGTCCAAGAAGCAGGGAGAAGAAAGGAGCAGAGACCAGGGCTTGGGCAAAATCCTGGGGATGAGAAATCAGGTATAAGCAAGGAGAGAGGCTCAAAGAGCACAGTAAAACGTGAACAGCAGAAGGTAGGAGAGCATCAAAGTTAGGAAAACATTAAGATGGAAAACAAAGGAGCACTGAAGGCAAATGGCTGCTAAAGGGACAGGCACCATCTTCACATGGACTTCAGTGGGTTCCTCAGCAAGGACTCAGCACAGAGCCTGTGACAATCATCCTTTTTCCATGAACTCCAGAGTTACATGTGCAAACAAGGACTTTTCTAAGGAATTAGGCATCCAATTCCTGTCACACCTCCAGTTGAAACAGCTCCCTTGAGCACTGTAGTCTCCAGCCCTCAGGGGAAAAACATTGCTAGTTATGAATTTCCTTAGTGCGGTGCCGGTCATTTAACACTTTAAGAAAAAAAAAAAGTTATGAAAAAAATAAGAAGCAGAAATTCTGATTGTATTTTCCTTTTGCTTTCCTTTGAATAAGAAAGTACAGCATTAAATGTTTTCATTATTTTTTCATCCATTCTGTATCTAATGTATAGATTTCATTGGGAAAGCATTTCTAGGAAAGAAAAGAAAATATGAGAAGAGCTTTTGTTTCTAGAGCCAGCTAGATTTATTTGAAGCTCTAATACTAAGAAAAAGTTGGCCTCCTGAGCATTACCACACCCACTGCACCATTAATTAGGCAGCACTGCACTTCATCCCAAAGTTCCCCATCTTAGCCAAAATATTAACTTTTTTCATGACACACAGAATTCAAAATTTGTTAGGGCTTTGGTTCTCCATACTTATTGCCCAGGTTTCCAAGATGAGTCACTGCCTTAACCAAAAAAAAAAACCCAAAACAAACAAACAAAGCAAAAAACAGGTAAATTGTATAAGCTATTATATATTGCTATACACATGCTTAAAGGGAAAACCCAAGTATGTTGTGTATCTATCATTTCAGCAAGCCTTCATGCTACAGCAGTGCAAGGAGAGGATATGCAGATATCATCTCCTTTAGGAAACTCCTCAGACATCATCCCCAGCCTCAAGCAACCTGCTGCACAATTAAGCCTTTAAGGAGAGCAGGTAAACCAGGCTACTGTCCAATCACTGTTGGCATTGGCAGGCCTAAAATCCTTCAGCCTGAGAAATCCAGAAGCTGGAATCAACAACTGAGTGGAGTTTGAAGCACGGCACACTCAGTGTTGGCTGCACATCAGCAGCTGTTTGCAACACTTGGCAGATTAGGGTGGGCTTCGAGAAAGCAACAGCTGAATAATATAAACTGCCAAATTTAGAAAAACAGCTGCCCCAGAACCCAGTGAATCCTGTCCCACAGCAGTAGAAATTAGAATTTTAAGGGAAAATAAGGTCTGTTTAGGGATCTTTTAACTGAGATATCCAAGAGCTAGTGATTTTATGCATTGAGTAAAAAACCAAAAACAGTTCCTTTGGTTGGTTTTCTACTTGCTACTAGTAAATTACACTCCAATCCTGCTGGGTCTCGTATTCATCCTGGTGATGCTAAATTTCTCTCTGACACCTATGGCCTGAAACTATATGCCTATATATATTTCCAGGGTAAAAGAATAATCAGGTAGCCAAGTCATTTCTAAGAGCTGTAACACAGCAGGCCTGAAAGCAAAGATAATTTGACAAAATACCACTGCAAATTTTTAACTGAGGTCACATCTTGGGACTCCAGTGATGGATTACAGCACTGTTAGAGCAACTGGTGAGCAAATGAAATGCACCAAGATTATCTCCATTCTGAAGATAATCTATGATTTAAATGAGTAAGTGGTCATGTGGCTGGTAAAATTAGGAGCTTGTACTGTAATAGGGACGACATTCATATCTGTAAAGACTACCAAGGCCAAAACCAGCAAGCAGCTCAGTCAGAGACATGACAACATAAATAGATTGGTCTGTTCATCCGTTGTGATTACAGCACAAAAACTATGTCAATAAGATGCCAATTGCCTCTTTTGCAATGCTGTCTGTACCTTGTCTGTTCTTCTGCCTCAAAATGTATTTGTGCAATTCACCTACAGAGAATCAATTAATCACTGCTCTGCAGTTTCCCACTGGACTCCTCAACACAGCAGAAAACATCCAGCAAGCAAGATATAGAGGGGCTTGGTGTATAGAAAGCTTACATTCCTCCAGACCCTGTGCCTTCCTCTGCTAGCTTCCAGCCCAGGAGTTACTTACCTGAGCCACCCACCAAGCCCACCTCATCCAAATTAAGCTGGGCTAGCAGCCAACCTTTAAGAGGAAGGTCTTTGTTAAGCAGTTAAGGAGAGGTGACCCAAGTTATTTCTAAGGGAGGGGCAGCAAGCCCAGAGGCTCCCCCAGAGAGCACTTCTGGAAGGGCATATCCACTCATCCAAGGCGCTGGATAATGCACAAACACAAGCCCCTCCTGAACTCCTGTGAACCCTGAGTATGACTTTGTTCTCCACCTCCTGTGCCAACACCACCACTTCCCAAATGAGACTACTGGAAGATGAAAATTACAATGTGGCAAGTGTTAGTAATAATCTGATGACTTTTTCAATAGCACCAAGTCTTGCTGTAAACATTCACTATTGCAGTATACATGGGCCAGTATGTTTCTTTTCTCTCATTACAACTTGCTGGGAACTGCAAATTGTTTTTCCTGGGATCAAGCAAATCCTGGGATAGCAGTAACTGCAAAATCTGGTACAAGTAATTTGGATTTGTTAGGTTTAAAATAACTCCTAATCCCCCAGTTGCAGGGAGTGTAGGGGATGAATAAGGAATTGGGCTCCCATGGGGATCAGCCATACTATTTTGAAGAGTCTGCAGCAGCAACAGCCGCAGCACTGACAGGTCAACCCAGGGATGCCAGCAGTGGTACACCCCGCCAGCATTTAGCAAGATGTTGGCCGATGCTATAGAATATAGTTATATTACTATAATTTACTACCTCATTAGCTCTAAAAGAGGTTAGTCTAAAACATAACTAGCAGGGAAGCTGTGTTAAAAGGATGCCAGGAGTGTATTTTGTTTCCAGTTCCCAAAAGGGAGGAATGCTGCCTAGGAATGGTTTGAATGATAAAATTCAGTTGTTTTCTGACCTGAGGTTTGATTACCACTCTGTGTGCCAAAAGGTAATTCTGCCTAGCATAGAGGAACTGGCTAAGTTTCATTCGTGATTAGGATAGGTTTCCCTTTGGAAATTTTCTCTCAAAATGAAGCACAGCAAACTGGAGGGATCAAACTTCAGCATCATATCAAGGAGATGAGACTGTTGGGATGCACAGCAGTGCTGGCAACATTTACTGGCCATGTTGCCAGGTTCATTAGGGAAAAATAGGAGGAATTACCATTTAGACAAAACCAATTGTGTCTCCAATGTTTTTAAATATGTTGAGAACAAATGGTTGTTGGGGACAGGGCATGAGGAGAGGGCTACTCTACATGTAGAAAACACATCAGTCCGGAGTCACCTCAGTTTCACCAGGGTAACACTAATGGGCCTTGTTTCACATCTCTTCCAGGCTGAAGACCTGGTTTCTGACTTTAAACTCAGTAACCTTATTGTCCTTCTTCTTACTACTAATAATAATATTTACAGCAGCAATCCAGCAGGAGTAGGCACATAAGCCTCTAAATAAAGATCTTGCTGATACATGGCAAGAAAGAAGAACTGGTGGACAGTATTACTAAGACCACAGCAGCAGAGGGAAAGCAGGGCAAGTCCAAATAAAGCTCTTCAAAGTTCTCCAATGGCCAAAAGTCCCAGTTTTGTCAATTCATGAATGCTTTGCTGTGGGAATCCTTGCCCAGCTCCTTGCTGCAGTTCCCTATCCTGCTCACAACCCAAGGCAAAAAGACAGGTGTCGTGATTTAAACCCAGCCAGACAGCTCGTTCACTCACTTTCCCCCCTTTCTTGCCCTCCCCCTACTCCCGGAGGGACAGAGAGGAGAATCAAAAAGAATGCGACTCCCCCGGGTTAAGAACAGTTTAGTAACTAAGGTATAACACAAATCACTACTGGTACCACCAATAATAATAGCGATAAAGGAAATAACAAGGGAAGAGAATACAACACCTCACCACCAGCTGACCGATAACTCGCCCCAGCCCGACTAAGCACCAACTGATACCTCCTCCAGCCCTGCAGTCCCAGCCCTTCTGGGTAACTCCCAGTTACATCCTGGGCATGACGTGCTGTGGTATGGAATACCTCTTTGGTCAGTTTGGGTCAGGTGTCCTGTCTCTGCTTCCTCCTGGCTTTCCCTCCTCCCTGGCAGAGCATGAGGCTCACAAAGTCCTTGGCCAAACCAAAACATCATTGTTATCAGCTCTGTTCCCAGGCCGAAAGTCAAAACACAGCACTGCACCAGCTACCAGGTAGGAGAAAAATGACTGCTACTGCTGAACCCAGGACAGCAGGGAAACCTGGGGTCCTGCCGATGCCCTCTTCTGTGGGTCCAGACAGTCTCCTTGACTTTCCAGTCCTCTGCTTTGTGCTCTCTTGTGCTTTCCTACAAGCTAGCCTGTGTGTTCCTAATGCCACCTCTACCTTTCTGTTCCAAACAAGTTCTGTCCTTGCCAGCAGACCATGCTCTGCTCATGACCCATGGCAGCAGTGCTCCCAGTGCTGGTCTCTGCTCCCAGCCACAGGCTTCTGAGTAGCACAAGTGTCTGATGGAAGGATTAGAAAGGAGTTCTCTTTGGGGAAAATGTGAGGCTATGCAAAACAAAGCTTAACTTCTCCCCTCCCCTCTTTTGTTATCCTGCCTAAAGTAGGATTGAATACAATCAAGAATGTTCATTGTTTCAGTCCTTTGCTTTTGATTCACAGTGACTTGACATCACCAGCCACTATAGTGGCTCTTCTAAGAATATCTTTTCCTCTCTAATGTCATCTCTCCCACATTTCCCATCAAGTGAGATATCACTTCAGTTATCTTACTACAGGAAGATAATGGGTTAGTCTAACACAATCTACCTTTTGCCATCCATCACAGTGAGGTTTACCCTGTTTTTTATTTCCCTTGATGTCACTATCTTGTAGAATACCAAGGTCAGACCAAGTCGGCTACAACCACTCACATCACTTTTTCTGTTTCTTAAATAAAAGGACTCAAGTACTGTGTTGGCTATTGTTCGTTTATACCGTACCATCTCTGAATTGAGAAAATTCATAAAAGTCCTTGGTATGAGACTTATAATTGGTGATTCACTTGGTTACCCAGTCTCTCTCAAGTCTAATTGAGTCTGAGCTGAGGAAGGTCTCCTTTCAAGTTATGATCTCTTTCTGACCCTCAATATCTGTTTTTTTTATTGCTGCTCAGTCCCCTTTGCTGCCCACGTACCTCTTTACTTGCTCCTAATAGTCTTTCCAAGATGGCTAGTCACAGTCACTGCAAAAAACCCTGCACACTACCAGCTTACATTTGAGGCAGAAGGCAATGCATTTGGCACCTCTGAAAATGTAATCTTGCAAAAAAAAATGTTTCTGGTTATTCCCAGAAATAAGGGACTGAGGGAATGGTTATCAGAAGAGCAAACTTGTTTAGTAGAGGCATGGTGGGCTGCTTAACCTCATAACCAAAATGAAGCATAATTGGTGGAAAAACTGCAGTTTCATAAGAAACTTTAGGGCTACTTTCATCACAACTTGCTGGGAATCACATGTGTAATTTCCTGCCTATTGAGTTAAAAGATGACTCCTGATTTTATGTGATGATATCTAGAAGACATTATTTTATTTGAGTGCATCCTCTTTCATCCACACGCATTTTTACTACAGTCACTATTTATTTTCTCTTAACTCATCTTCTGCATTAGCATCATCTTTGCCAGGTTGAATTGAAGCAGTAATTCAATCTGAGTTAGGTTCCAGGAAGGACCCGTGGCCTGGGTGTCCACTGAGGCCTGGAAAATAGATTTCTTGGCTTGCAACAGGCACTAAATTCTCCTTATGAGCCACTGAGAATCTTCTTAAAAGATTTGAATGGCTCGTGTTAGAGCAGGTGCAGTTTGCCTGATAAACATAATCACTCTCCAAACTGGATGGCATGGGCATTTTGGATGGGAATCAACAAGTCAGGTTATTTGTTGGTTTTCTGAGCTCAGTCTGTGCGCTTCAGAGGGAAAGTGTGAACAGGCAGAACAGGAATAGCTTTTTCTTATGACCAAGGGATGGAAGAAGGAAGAGGGGGAAATAAATGAAAAAGAAATCATCAACTCTTTTCACATAATATTTATGAAAACTCTTTCTTAGGAGGTAAGACCCTGATATGTAGGTTGCCTTACCTGGAGGCTTGCAAGATCCCCAACACTTTACAGGTTCTTTTTGAAACTCAGTTGAAGTCATCTTTATTCATGATGAGGCTCATCAAAGGGAAGTGTGGGCAACCTGTCAGATAAACTGGAGTTTCCCTTTGAATATTTTGAATGTAAATATATAAAGCCAATTAAGTTTCATGGATTAATTTCCCAAACTGCTGGAAAAACTGGCAGATACTGTTAGCCAACTGAGCTTGAATGATGTGGTTCCCATTATCCAGATATTTTAAAAAGGCTTTTATTGTAGGAAAGACAGCTTTTGTCACCTGAGCTGAATTTTTTTTAGTGTTTAGAGTAAAATCTTATCTTTTAATAGCTTGTACTTCTGCTGTAAAATATATCTGGAACAACTACAGAGTGACAGTCTCATCTCCAAAGGGATGACTAAAGGTTAGTTGCTTAAAACTGAGAAGGATGAGTTCACTTCTGTTAATTTGAGCAACAACAGAGTAAATCAAATAAAATTCCCTAATGAACAGCTCAGAAAATGCTATCTGGTTTCCAAACTTGAAATATGGTAAATATTCCTCCTTTAATGAGATAGAACTATTTTAAGGTTAGTACCTCCATAAAAAGACAGAAAACAATCAAAGTAAAAAATAGCTTCAGAATATGTCTGCACTTGACAGCTTTGGGGGTAACTTGTATAGTTCCCTTTGCTTAAACATTTACCAGATATGTACATTTCAAGAACTGATCAATTTCCTTCTGCAATATTAATTTATGTTTTCATTTCATCTTGAATCAAGAGTATCTTTCCCATTTTGAAATCATACTTTATTTTGATTTATCTGCTCATAACTGAGCTCTACTGTTCTGCAGAGAAAGAGTTCCTCTTCCAATGCTACTGGTGCCAATTTAGCTGGAAATCCTGCATCACAAGGACACATTTGTCTTACTGGCTTCAGCTTAGAAGTATCAGAAGAAAATGGTTATCTCTGAACTGGAAAGAACTAGAAACAGAGAGAAAGTGAATGCTCAAAGAGAAATGCCGGGGACACCTTCTCTGGAGGAGACAAGCTGAACTTCGCAGTGCAGTGAGGAAACTAAGGCAACTGGCTTTTAACTCTGCTTTATTGCGCCTTGTCCACAAGGAGGACAAAACTCATGTCTATTTCACAAATATATTTAAATTTGTTGCAGCAGCTTTTCAACAGGGAACTCAGACTCTTCTGGTCTGGAAGGGCACATGTTCTCTTCAGCTGCTGAAAAGCCAAGCTCATGGTCCAGCTTTCACCTCCCTTCTAAAGCAGCTGGGAGGTTTCCCCTCTCCGTTGGCCCTCATCTCTTTCCACTGCTAAAAAAAGAGGCGTAGACAACCAGCTAATGGGCAAAGCTGGAAAAGACGGTTCCAAGTACTAAAAATGGTACATGGTGCCCCCATGAGGCAGAAAAATGGTTTCTGGGGGAACCTTCGTTGCAGATTTCCTTAGCTTGATAAATTAGTATTAGTTTTTATGTCCATCCCAACTCTAAACAAACACTAGTACCCTGAGTAACTCATACCGTGCGTTGCTTGTTTTGAAAGATATTGCAGTCTTATTGCTGAGAAGAATTTTAATCTTAAATAATGAATACACCTCTTCAGCCACAAGTGCAGATTGACGTGGACTTTTGCCTGAAAATTTCCTTGTACCAGAAAACAATCAATATTCTTATTCATTAACAAGTAATCCATAAAAAATCCTTTTATGTGATATTTCTAGTCACTGGAAAGCATGCACTGCAAGCTTTTAAAATATCTGTCTAGAGCTCTTTGTCTCCACATATATATATACATTTATATATTGTCATTAATGTTTAGGGGAAGATTCACTGACATCTCCTGGCTGCAATGGAACTTTCTCATCACTTTATGTTGCTGCAGGAATTTAAGTCAATTGAAAGCCTTTGCACAAATTAGCATTATCTTCAGCACCTAATATAGTGCTTACTCCTGCCAGTTATTAAGTGATGCTATGACAGTATGCAACAGCCGCACAGTTAAAAGTATTTCAGTGTCTATACCTCTAAATGTTATTTGAAAGGCACTTCAGATTCCTGAGCTATGTGTTTCTTACTATTTCACAGACTTCTCTTAAATATAAATGCCAGCTGAAACTTTTCTGAATTTATAATTCTTGGTTATAAAGTACCTACTGAACTCCACAATTTAATCTCTTTTTTCTGTATTTCTTGCTGGGTTTTCTTACACAGGAAAGGCCATCCAGGAAACTTCAGGCTTTACCCAAGAAAGCCTGAATGCATATTGTTACCAGAATAAATTCACCAAAAAGCCCAAACAAACATCTTTACCAAAGGAGAGGGAAAAGAATGGGAACTATAAGACCGAGTTCTGAGAGTAAAAATTTCCAGACCCCTCTTTTTCATTGTTAATGATTTGCAAGCGATTAAAAACTAGCATCAGTGGGCTCTTGAGAGAGGATAGAATGAGGGAAGGAAGTCCGGACAAAACACACAAGCAGAGAGATCTCTGCCATCCCGCCAAATCACAGTTAGCAGATGAAGCAGCACATGACGCACAGAAGGGAGGACAGTCACATCTCATGTTCTGCCTTCTCCAGCACTTTCAGAGTTCATAATGGGCTGACTGAGGGACAGGGACTGATGTCTTCTGCATGCCGGATAACACTAAATAAGCCCATTGTTACATGTGTGGTGATTTTCAACAATCAGGCAGTACCCCAAGAAGTTTCCAGTGTGCCTGCCCAGACATTCGCCTTTTTGTTGATTAGACACCTGCTGCAAAATGAAAGATTTCTGAGCACCATGCACACTTCTCCTCAAATGTCAGGTTCGGGAAGCAAGAATAAAGCATAATTCTTATGTTGCAAGGCACTGAAGATGAAATAGGGTCACCAGTCAAGAGTCACCTCAAAAGCAGGCATTGCCTGTAAATTGTCCTCATTGAACAGCAGTAGCTGTCAGCTCTCCTAAGGCAGTTTGGTGGGGAACTCTGAAAATGTATTGTGATGAGTATGCTGAGTACGTGGCAGTTCAAATATAACACTGCAGACCAGGACACCACAACAGTGAGCAATGACTGGGGCGGTGGCTAATGCAGCGCTGGACTTTTCTGTGCCCATAACAGCATGCCCAGTAGCAAGAATTTATGCTTGGGGTTAATAGGCCCTGCTAACAAAATGCCTTATTTCAGAATCCCTACTGCAGAGCAAATGCAATGCAGGGATTGCTTTTAATAAAAAATAAAAAAAAAAAAACATAAAAAGGACAGTTTTCAGAGTCTCCCAGGAAGCATCGGAGCTTTTTCAAAAGAGGATTTCTGATTCGTCTGCCTGACACACACGGAGCACATCTGCAATTCTCAAGCCACTGCATTTAATATTAAAATGTCATTTCATTTATTCTTTCTCTGTGATTATCAAAAATGGTAACTAGGCAACATCTCAACTACTGAATGGACTCTAAATCTCAAAGCACTTAAATATGAGATCAAAGTGAAATATTGCAAACAGAAATTTATAACCTGCTTTTTGTTTAGACCTAGCAGAGCCTAACATCCTGCCTTTACAGCCCCTATGCTAAATGCTTCACATGCACAAGGCCCCTCAAACATACAAATACTGTAGAAAAGAGAAAAGAAGAGAACTTACAGGGTAGTTCACAGACAAGATGCTAATGACTCATCCATGGGACGAACACCTGGACTCAAGGACAACCCAGTGATTCTGGTGCCAAAATAACCGCCTGTCGCTGTTTTGAATCTCAGTAGCTTAACTGGGATTTTCAATATGAGAGAGAGCAGAAAAGTGGCAATAAGATATTAGTTTACCTCCATGTATGAGGACTTTTCCAAACCCAGTGTCTTGGTCATTGCCCTTGTTTCAGCTGGGATAATTCTCTTCCAAGTATCTGGTACAGTGATGCAGTTTGGATTTAAGTTTGAGAATAATGCTGATAACACACCAATATTTTAGTTGTTGTTCAGCAGCATTTGCCCTTATCAAGGACTTTTCAGTGTCCCATACTCTGCCAGTGAGGAGAGGCATGAGAAGATGGGAGGGAGCAGGGACAGGACACCTGACCCAAATTAGCCAAAGGGATATTTCATATCATACCATGCCTTTGCATGCCATAGAATGTCATGTTCAGTATATAAATTGGAGGGAGTTGGCCAAGAGGGGCTGACCACTGCTCAGGTCGGTCTGGGTGTCAGTCAGCAGGTGGTGTATTGTGCATCACTTGTTTACTGGGCTTTTTTTTGTATGTTTGAGACTTTTTTTTTTGGGGGGGTGGGAGGGATGGTGTTATTACTTCCTCTATTTGTTGTTGTTGTTGTTACTATATTTTACTTTTATTTCAGTTACTAAACTGGTTTTATCCCAACCCACAGGTTTTAGTTTTTTTTCCAGTTCTCCTCCCCATTTTACTGGATTGGGGGTTGAAGTGAGTGAATGCCTGCATGACACTTAGGTGCTGGCTGAGGTTAAGCCATAGCAATCATGTAAAGAGCTGCCCCTCTGCAGGGAAGGGACTGAGGCACAAGGATATTTAGACATCTATTGGGCACTAGTGTCCTGTGGGTGATGCCACTATGTCTCCACCATGAAGAGAAGAACCATCTCCAAATCCTCTTCCAAGAGTGCACATGGACATGAACATTCAAACCACCACTTGTTACCTGCATTAAGCAGGACAGTTGCAAGGTCCCATGAGGCTAGGTGAACAGGAGAAGGAGCAGAAGTTTACTCCCATGCCTCAGCTCCTCCTGAAGTCTTGCCTACAGATTTTCCTATATTTCCCTTCTGCTCTAAAATTAACTTTAATTCATTTTGCTCTGTGCAACTGCTTTTTGATTTCTCCAGGTATATTCTGTTTCATAACAGCTTGAATAATTAACACAGAAATGAAGAAAAGAGGAAAAACTTGGAGGTTCAAAATACATGCTCCTCCTTCTCTACAGTAAAACCATTTAGCATGCAGTATATAGTATATAGTATATAGCACTACTTTAAGAAATTTAATAAATCAGCTTCTTCCCACAAGTAGATGAGGGGGCTGAAGAAGATTCTTTTTATTTTCTTTGCTTGCAGAGACATTGGAGACAACTGCTGCTACTAGATTTTATTAGTAAAACGAAAAGCATCCATGTGTATTTTCTGACAGCCCCAGAGATGTCTGGTTTAACTTATAAATTAGATACTGTGAGAGCTATTTGGGCTCATGGAACAAAATGCTGTGAATTGAAGAGTGCTTTGTGTGAACTAGGACAGAAAGGCAATCGTGTGAAAGATTCAAATAGCCTCCCTTAATTTCAGCAGCCTTCATGAGTAACACAATCACCCATGGAAAACAGTTTAGTGAGAGCTTTTGCCCTCTTGAAACACAGCTGACACATGGGAATGATTTAACTTGCTAATGAAATTACTCCTGTGAGTTGATATTTTCCCCTCTTGTGTAGATATTGGTTGCACTATTGACAACTAATGTAGACATGAACAGAAAGATCTTTGCCGGCATTCCAGCCTGGTCCCTTGAACAGCAAATACCTGATCTGCAATCAGGCAAGACATATAAAGGATAAGGGGTGGACTGCTGTGCAGAAGAAATAAATCTCTTAACCATAAGGAGGTCAGCAGGAACAAAGATCCAAAAAAAGTTTTTGACAAATTAAGCCTATTTCTTCTCTTTCTCCAAACACAGTAATACGCACATTAAAGCACTTACTATCATTCTTGCAATATTATGAATAAACAATTTGTGCAAAGCATTCGACACTGTCCCACACGACATCCTTGTCTCTAAATTGGAAATACATCAATTTGATGGATGGACCACTCGGTGGATAGAGAACTGGCTGGATGGCCACACACAAAGAGTTGTGGTCAATGTCTCAATGTCCAGCTGGAGACCAGTAACGAGTGGTGTCCCTCAGGGATCGGTGTTGGGACCGGTCTTGTTCAACATCTTCGTCGCTGACATGGACAGTGGGATTGAGTGCGCCCTCAGCAAGTTTGCCAATGACACCAAGCTGTGTGGTTCGGTTGATATGCTGGAGGGAAGGAATGCCATCCAGAGGGACCTTGACACGCTTGTGAGGTGGGCTGATGCCAACCTTATGAAGTTTAAGCATGCCAAGTGCAAGATCCGGGAGCAATCCCAGGCACAGCTACAGGTTGGGCAAAGAAGAGATTCAGAGCAGCCCTGCAGAGAAGGATTTGGGGGTGTTGGTTGATGAGAAAATGAACATGAGCCGGCTTCAATGTGCACTCACAGCCCAGAAAGCCAACCGTATCCTGGGCTGCATCAAAAGGAACGTGACCAGCAGGTCAAAGGAGGTGATTCTGCCCCTCTGCTCTGCTCTTGTGAGACCTCACTTGGAGTATTGTGTGCAGTTCTGGTGTCCTCAACATAAAAAGGACATGGAACTGTTGGAACAAGTCCAGAGAACGGCCACGAGGATGATCAGGGGACTGGAGCACCTCCTGTATGAAGGCAGGCTGAGAAATTTGGGGCTGTTCAGGGTGGAGAAGAGAAGGCTGCATGGAGACCTCATAGCAGCCTGCCAGTATCTGAAGGGGGCCTATAGGGATGCTGGGGAGGGACTCATCTTTAGGGACTGTAGTGATAGGACAAGGGATAATGGGTTCAGACTTAAACAGGGGAAGTTTAGATTGGATAAAAGGAAGAAATTCTTACTGTGAGGGTGGTGAGGCACTGGAATGGGTTGCCCAGGGAAATTGTGAATGCTCCATCCCTGGTGGTGTTCAAGGCCAGGTTGGACAGAGCCTTGGGTGATATGGTTTAGTGTGAGGTGTCCCTGCCCATGGCAGGGGGGTTGGAACTAGATGATCCTTTCCAACTCTAACTATTCTATGATTCTATAATTTAGATTCTATGAGGGTCATTGGCTGAATTCACCATTTACACAATGACTCTACCCTGTGCTTATAAATGCCCATAGATAATTCACAAGTGAAAGGTTTTCTTTTCCCATCTATAGAGTTCAGTTTATGTGAAAAACTTTTAAAACAATGCTTTACCAGTTAGTAGAGTCTTCACTTGATTAACAGTAAATACATGTAATAGCCCTCTTGCAAAACAGCTATTCATTCAATACAGGCACAGAACTGCTCCTTGCAGGTATTTGTGAAGGTATAAAATAGCAGTTGCTCTTGGGTAATGCACAAACACAAGGAAGGAATTAAGCTCACTGAATGGCTCACAAACCTTCGTTCAACAGCACGAAAGTCAATTTGATAATAAAAAGCTACAGTGCTGCCCATGCATTCAGGACTCTGAAAACTCTGAAGATATTCCTCCCAGGTCCAGAGGGATAGCACAGAGAGACTGGGTAAAAGGCAAGGTCAAACAGCAAATGTCCCTGCAATCAAACTGATTCATTTTGATAGCTTGATATGAGTAGATCATGAAGAATTTAATTTATTTTTATTTATTTATAAGCTGCTAAAAATGCAGTCATCATATTATCTCTGGTTACGTGAGCATGGCACCACAAAAAAAACTTGCTGCCAAATTCAATCTCCAATGAATAGCTCAAATATTAATGTAAGTCCATAACGCATGCACATATCATTTTAAACATAGGGAAAGAAGCATGTGTAATAAAAAATCTTCAGTAATTTTCAAAAAAATTCAATATCAGTTCAGCAGATTCATTTGTTAGGCAAGCTGTCTTGGGGAGGTACAGCTAATACAATGAGTAATTGTTAAGAGCTATAACAGCTAAGGGATCTTTTCTTTACCCTTTAAATTACTTGAGAGTGCAAAAATTGCAGAGAAGAAGCGAGGTCAGCTCTTTGATCCTGCTCCAACTCCCAAGCAGTGATCAGCAGTACAGACAGTATGACAGACCACAGAGTTTTGTGGCTGATGGAGACATTTCTGCACATTCCACCTGCTTTGGTGCTTAGAAGAGTAAGAATTGCCCCTTAGAAGGAGGTGATTTTTGCCCTCTGGACCCAGTTACCCTTCTTGGCTCAACCTCAGAGAGGTGAAAAACTGTGTAGATCAAGTGACATGGAAGTCAGGGGGTGAACATTTTTCCCCCAAGAGATGGGGAAGCCAAGACTGTGCAGACTCAGCCCCAGCCCCTGGGGTCCCTCTCACATTCCCTCTCCCAAACTACAGACAGCAAGCAATACCTGAACAGGGCACAGCTGAAATCCTACCAGTATCAGCACATCCTTACGGGAAAATGTCAGGCTGCCCATGCAACCCAACAGCATCACATCTTTAATCAGGAAGGGAAAAACCCTGACCTTTATAAGCTAGCAGTGATCCCACAGACGAGACAGCTGGGCAGGGGCGGGAGCAGCCCCAGCTCTACCATACTGAACCAACCTTGTTTTTGCAGGAATAGCACAAATTCACTCCTTCCTTTTCCAGCGCTGCTCCCTCTGAAGCAACCTTGCTGACTCAAGGCAGGTACAGGAGGACATCACCCTCCAAAAGAAGCCATTCTATCCTTTACATTAAAACTGCAACTTTTAATGCCTTAATCCACCTAAATGCAATTTAAACCACTATCACTCAGAGCTCAGGAGACAAATTACTTCTTTGCCATTGGTTAATGTAATGGAGTCTGAACATGGCATTAAATTCAGCAAATAAAGCCACAGCGTGTCTCCAGCAGCAGTGCTCAGAGCAGACTATGACCATGGCAGAGAGGCATATTCTGGTATAAACTGCACAGGAAATCATCACAGAAAGGCAAAACAGGGGCAATACGTAAACGGGAAGACTAGAGACCAGGGATTTTTTTCAATCTGCCAACCAAGGTGGCACATATCCTACAAAGAACATGTAACCATTTCAGATGACAAATATTTATTTGATAACATCTCATTTATCTATTGTACTATAGGCCAATTAAAAAAAACATTCAGAGACATTAACTCTTTTTTAATATGGCTTCATTTTCTTAATACAAACAGGCACCACAAACAAATGACTTTAACACCTCCTCCCATTGATTAAAAAATGATTTATATTGAATTACACCTTCAGGGTTGATTGGTTGATGTGTTTAATCCCACTCCCTGCTCTCCTCCAGCATAATAATATACAGTATCAACTCTGCGATAATGCAATTATATTAATGGATCCAGTGTTACCTTCCTGTTTGAGAGCAATCATTCTTAGAGGGCTTGTGCTTCCTAAGGAGATCAGTATTTTTAATTCTAGTAAATGAAGAGCAACATAAAGTTGTGTCTTGGAAACAATATGGCACTTCCTACGGGAAACAGTGTCCTGCAAACTATTTTCCATACATACCTTAAAATTCTAGTGTAGTGGCAAATAATCCATTATACTGTGTTCCTGTCCATCACCAAGAGAAATATGTGAGAAGTCACTGGTTCATTCAAATGTGCTACAGCTATAATTATTCACTGCTGTAATTATTTGTTCCTAGTTTTCTTATGCCAGAGAGACAGGTCCATCAAGAAGATGTTGAGCCAAAACATGAGCACACTGACTTTGCCCCACAGCCTCCAAGGGATGTGGCCAGGATGCAAGGAAGTGGTCACACACACTCCAGACTTCGGATTTTGGAAATTACCTTAGAAAAACACACTGATTTTGCTGCTGTGACTTTTGGCACCTCTATTCAGAACAGCTTAAACCCTTTTGGATAACTTTGCTGTCACACCAGAAAAATAACATAATAAACTTTCTTTTCCAGACCTCCTACCTTTTGAATAGTCTGTGGCAGTTCCAGGTAGGTGCAAAATTGTCCTGTCCATAACTTCTGAAGCAGGGGAAAGGGAGGAAAGGCTGATGGTTACATTGGTATCAGACATTATAATTTTGGTGTTCAGTAATGATGGAGTCCTACACTGGTAATCATAGAATAGTCAGGATTAGAAAGGACCTTAAGATCATCCAGTCCCAACCTCCCTGCTATGGGTAGGAGCAGCTCGCACTAAACCGTGTCACCTGAGACTCCATCCAACCTGGCTTTGAATGCTGCCAGGAATGGGGAATTCACAATTATAATAACATAATAATTATAATGTTTATTAAAACTCATGGGAAAATGCACCTCAGGTACAAACTGCCTATCAGTATGTTTGTTTGATAGATCCCATTTTTATTTCTAGTTAATTTTCTTGCAGTAACCTCATTAACTTGTTTATAAACCATTTTCTGTGCTTGTTTCCTATCAGCATATACTTAAATGTCAGGCCTTCCGTTAAAATGTATTGAGTTATAGATAAACACAACTCTACGTTATGAGATTAGAGAAATAATGAAAAATTGAGTGGTTTATGTTTTGGAAATCATGTAAACATCGTTGTGGTTTTATTGCTAGAATGCAATATGGGGGAAGGGTAAAACACTAAAGTCAATGCAATCTTTAATTTAAGGGGTATTTTTATGATGCTCTCTGTTAAACTTCTAAAGCTGTTTGCAGACTATAAAAATATGTTTGCTATAGAGAAATCATAGAATGGTCTTTACAGTATCAGTGATAAATACTCTTATGTGGCTTTTGCATCCACCACGCCATTTGAATTTAACAAACCTGAGTCTTTATGAGAAGAGCAATTATGACAATTATGATATTAAAATGGGAAAATATTCTGTTTAATGAACAGCAAAGAAATACAATGCATCACTGCCCTTGGGAAAAGCAATGTGTTCAGCTCACAAATAGCACTAACAGCCTCATTGACGCCAGATGTCCAATTTTGAAAAGTAGCTTCCTAAACTCTAAGTGCAGCACTGGGGTTTCCACTCCAAAGCTGCTCCTTCTGTGAACAGAAATGGGGTCTTCACCCATCAGAGAGCCTGAAAAATCAATCGTATGGTTGTACTGCAGCCTCTTTCTGTCTAAAAATGCTGCGCTGTGGATAATTCTGCTTTGCTTCCTGGAATAAAAGATGCCAAGATTTGTGTGGTCCCAGGCTGGTTCCTGCCCTATGTTTGCAGAAAGCATTTACTTCCATCTCCTACCAGTCTGGCATGGCCATCCTGGCACCCATTCCAAACCTCCAGAGTTCCCAGGTATCAAACAGCAAACTAAAGTACTTTGGAACCACCTTGCAAAAGTCTCCTTATATCTTGGCATGTTAGAAGGAAGGGCTTAAGAAAAATACACTCCTCATCTCCTTCTCTCTACCTGCAGTATAAAGTAGAAATGGAAATTCAGGCTAGCCGACTGCACTCCCCTCTCTGGGAGGGAGAAGAATTTGGCGTTGCGTTTTCTAGGCAAGGGAAATAATAAACCCTGGAAGGGATAATCCAAGCCTCATGGGAAAGCTGTTCTAAAAGCAGAAGAAAAATGTTTTTAAAATGTATCTTTTAATTCTAAAGCAAAGCAGGAACACACCATTTCCTTTAATGTTAAGTGTATTGAACAAATATAAAGAAATTCTTCCTCAGGATTTACTGACTTTTTAAGTGTCTTCAGTGTTTAAAGGACATTATCACAAGACTCTGAAAGAGTCTGCTCATCGGTACTATTAAATCCTATTCTCTTTTTTTTTTTTTTCAGTATCCTATGGTAGCCTTAGGAGTGAAGCCATTGCAGAGGTTAAGAAGAGAGTCTTGAAAGGAGATTTCTTCAATATGTAATTTTTGGACAATGTTGCATCCGTAACTTGCTGCTTTTCTTATCCATAGCTTTATTAACTCAGGATTGTCACTTACAACTAATCCTCAGGTGCAGGTAGAGGCAAACCCACTACACATTTGTCTTTCTGCAACGTGTGTATAACCTGTTTCTGGGATGTTTGCACATTAGTCTCAAGGAAATCAAAGAAAATGGATATGAAGTCTCTATTGCAGTCAATGCAACAAGCCAACAAGAAAACTGCCTAGCTGGCCACCTTGCCTTCGTGCTTGTGAGTCAATAAAATAAGCACCAAAGAATGTATCCTGGCAAAAACCACTGTCCCTTAAATATGGTGGTTTTCCTTCCCCCCACCCCTCCAGTTCATCTATTTCAAACATATTTTTCCTCAAGCATATGCACTCATGTTGCCCCTTTGGATAAGCACATCAGCAGCCAGTTTGCAGCATCGCTACACTGCATTAACAGCAGTCATCCTATGGCATTGTAGTCCTGTAATAGCATATTACCATTGAGAGTTACAAGCCATAAGCCTTGCTCTAAGTTTTCATGGCTTCAGCTCTGCTCTGCCTGAACTTTTTTCTGACCTGTATGCATCTTTTTCTTACTTGTTTTAGCAGTAACAGCAGTTTTTCTAATGACCAGCTGTCTGTGGCTAATTTGTTTTACTTTTGTTAATCTTCATAGGGTACAAACAGTTTTATACAGACAGCAGTAACAAGCAGTTATTCTAGGTAGAACAAGGTATTATCACTAACACATTGATGAGTACAGAAATCCAGATCTGCTACAATAGCAGAGGCTCTGGGAAGTGGGGACCTAGGGTGAAGTTTGGAGAGCGTGCAGACACCAGATGGTAAAAGATGGGAACAGGCTGGCATGGGAAACCTCATATTTGCACACAGCTCACCCACAGTCAGTTAAAAAAATGCAGATCTAGAGCTGGACAAAACTGATTTCTGGGGTAACCAAGAAAACAGCGCCTCAGTTTTCAGCATTTCAGATACTCTGAAATAGTACCTAAGACATGTAAAAACCACCACATATAGTAAATTGGGATGTGACTTGGAGCTGAGGAACAATGAAAAAGGAACATGGACAAAAGCATCTAAGCAAACATATAAAATTCACTCCCAAGTGGTGAGGAAGAAGAAACCATCAGCATGACATCCTATCCCAGCAAAGGACCACTGATGCTGAGACTTACCATGAAGCCAGCCCCAGGATGAAACCTTCACCTACAGCGTCCAAAGGAGAAGGGCGAACATAATGCCAGGAAAAGGGGTAGAAACCACAGAGTATAGGAGTAACAGTTTTAACTGTATTATTATTACTATTAACAGGTTTTCTGCATAGATATTGTTTCTCTTTCTGTATTAAGTACATCTGGGCTAATAAGGATGATTTTTGGATTAGACTTTGAAGATTTCAGTAAACCTTAAAAATAAATTCTGGTCTTTATGTGTAATATGTGCTTCCTTTTTGCCCATAAATGAGGTTTTGGGAGTAGAAATACTGCACACAATAGCCTAACCTCCTCTTCACCTAACTTTCACATCCTCTTACGTAGCACTCACTGATCTGCACCCAGCAGGAATTGCCCTGCCCAGGAATGCTTTGGGGGTTCATCCCACAGGTGATTCTGCTCATGCCCCCACCTTCCCCAGACTTTGCCAGATCACTGGTATTCACACCAAAGTCCACACCACTGCAAGGACTAGCAATGCAAGCAGCACTTTGTAGGTCAGGAAGGAGTTAAAGGATGTGTTGGAGTTGGGTGTGGTTTCATTAAGCTCTTCCTCATCACAATGCCATGTCTTAGAGAGAAGAGAGAGTTAATCCAATTCATAAATCATAATTTCATAAATTCATAGGTCAGGACCTATTGAATAGAAAGTCTATGGAATTACAACATTTACTTTCCCAAACAGTTCCACTGAAATAAAATGCAACAGCAGAAAGGATTTTCAGAGGGAAAGTTTCATACTGCACTGAATCATGTCCCTTCCAAATCAAACACTTCATTTCAGCTAACTTTCAAATAAAGAACTCTTGGCAAACAGCCAAGAAATAATGTGCTTAAACATACAGCACATGCCATGATTGTTCTCAAATAAAGGGAGATGCTTTATCTGTAAAACTATTCCAGACACAAGTGCATAATCAAACATTTCCCTTTCAGTGTTAAGTAGCAGAACAAGAACACTAATGAACACCCTTCATCCTGCACCTCACTGTTATTTCTGAGGGTGTTCTGCACTTAAAGGGACTGTAGATGCTTCTTGCTAGAGAGGGTGCGAATGGGAGAAATGCCACATTACACCATCTGAGCAAAAATTTTCTTGGGAATGAACTTATAAATATTTCTGCTCCAGCAAGCAAAATGTTTTGCTAATCAAGAAACATTCCCCTGAGAGGAAGAATTACCTGTTTCTAAACCTAGGAAAGCCATTGATCCTTTATCTTTCTTCAAAGAGTCAAGAGTTCATAAATGCACCAGACATAAGCATACCACTATGTGTTTCAAAAGCATTACCCAAAACATAGAAACAGAGAAGTTCCTCTATTATAACACATGCACTGTTCGCACAGAACCACCTCCTGCTCTGGTAACTAATCCTTGTAAAATCATTGCCACAAGAGGTACAGTTGCTTCAGCCACCAAATAGATTAAACCAAGAGTGTGTCTGTGTGTGCATATACATTTATGAACAAACTTCTGTTAGTCCCCAAAAATTTATAAATATCTCATTTGCATTGCAGTTGTGTGTGGGTTCTGGATCCTTTTTTCATGGTGCTGTGCAACCAGATGAGCCCTAATCAGTCTGGGTTTTTATTATCCAGGTATAACAACGTAAATACAGCAAGTACTACATTCCAAGCAACAGCAGATGAATATGAGGTGAAGAAATGCAAGAAAATGATGATACAGCATCAGTCAGGATGGGTGGTGGTGCTCTGGGCACACAGGCTCTGTGCTGCTGCCAAGAATTCATAAACAACACATGTAGGAGGACCTTGAGAGAAGGGCAGATATACCTAAAAAAGCATAAGTTGGATGGTGCTTTGCATTGCATTCTGGCTAGCAATTGCTGAACTGTCAAACGGCATCTTAAGAGAGCAACATTTTTTTTCTTTTACCAGTGTAGTTCAGTTAAACTATTATAAAGCCCTGCAGGTTGCCTCTGATGCTGCTCCATCTCTATTTCAGGCCCCTGGTCCTTGTGGCCTTGTGGACAGATCTGGCCTGAGCCACAATGCTCCTCACCCAGAGCCTTGCTGTGTTCAGCTGCAACAAGCTTCTGGCCAAAATCTCCTCTCAAAAAGGGAAGAACCATACAAGAATTTGAAGAGATCACCCTCAAAATTTTGGCTATGGAAAATGCTAACTGCAGAAGAAAGGGCATCACTGGTAGAAGGGATGATGAAAAAATGAAGTGCCAGTTTAGCTTCCAGGAAGGCATTAATGATGCATGAAGTATCCCTGTCTGTGAATTCAAGCAGAGCATTCTGCATTTGTCTGCCCCCTCAATCCCTTGATTTTGATCCTGTCCCAGACCTGAACACAGCCTCACCCATGGAGCGTGACTCAAGCCATAGCGGTATGCTTTCTGGAATATTAGTTGCAAGCAGGGAACAAGGATCAGATGTATTTTAAAGCTATTCAAGTTCATATTCTTCAAGTATCAGGCTTTTTTTAAATTCATTTATTCCTTAGTTTGTTTTGTTGGCTTTTTTTTTTTTTGGCTTTAATAAGCATAACTAGGCTTCTACCCCCCCTTAATCTCATTTCTAAAAGACTGGCTATCTCTAAAAGACGCCATTGGCTATGGGATTCACCCAAATCCCCAATTATATTACTCTACGCCTAGGTAAATTCGAACTTGATTATACTATATAAAAGCAGCATAATCCTTATTTTCTTTCTTTGCTTATTTTGAGCTCCACAGTACAGTATTTTTTCCTCCTGAATTTATTCAGAATTTAAACCAGCATATTCCTGTGACTGAAGTGAGTCAATGAATTTAAAGCCAGGGTTTCTCTTTTTTGAATGATAAATTTACCAAGGAGTTGAGTTTTGGTGAAACTGAAGCTATTTTCAACTCAAGTCAAATACATCAGAGAGTTTAAACTGCAAATTAAGTCAAGGAAACATTCTTCACATCACAATAATTTATTTACTTTTTTTTTTGGTGAAATCTATTTCAGCGGAGATTTTTTAAGTGCATGGGCTTTAAGGAAATTATGAGAAGGGTAATTAAGACTGTCATTAGGAAAAATATTTTTAAACTGTAATCTTAACAAAGGACTAAAATAGTTTGACAAGAGAAGCTATGGAGTAGTCATAACTGGAGGCATGTTAGATATATGGGACCAGACTAGACATCCTACAATCTCTTCCATCCTCTCTGCATTGCCATGATCATAACAAACATCCCACATTCCAGTGTAAAATTCTCAGGTTCCACAGTGAAGTGAAGAATCTGGTATCCATAGGAATTTGTATGTAAATAAAACCAATTGTCACCAGTTTAATGAAGGCAATGGTATGGAAAATTGTGGGTTACAAATAGACCTAGGACCTTTTTGTCTCTATCAACAGAAGCACAGCACCAGACCCTAAAAGCAACCTACACTGTCATTCTGTATTTTTTTTAAGGAAAAAAAAGGTCAAGAGAGACATCCCACCCTGTGATGGGTGGTGGGTGTCTAAGAGAGGATCTGTTGGCCCCTGGCGTGCCAATGTTCTCCATCACTACGGTTAGTTCTAGTTAGCTGGTAGCCAGTGCATGGCCATGCAGCATGAGTTTGGTGACAGCTGTGGGGAATTTAACCAGAGATTTCTGTACCATTTCCTGCAAATAGACCTGAAATAGCGTATAACTGTCCCAGCCGGGTGCCGGGAGGAGGCAGGAGCGATGTCCTTCCTCCCAGGTTCTCTCCAAGGAGAAGTCTTGAGGACATACCACTTTAAGGAGCAAGGATAAGGAGCCACATAAAGCACACGAATGAAGATGTCTCCTAGGTTGGGGTGTATCACAGATGTTGTTAATTATTAAGAAAGGCAACATAGGAAGGTCACAGCACAGCAAGGTGCAGGCAGTTCCCTTGAATGTAGCTATATAGCTGGTGAAAGGATAGCTTTGGCTTTTAACCATAGGAAATCCAAATAATCATTTGGTCACCACAGTTTTCCCACTAAAAACTGCACATTCAGGTACACCAAAATGTTTTGCAGATGCATATTGATATCTCTGAAACTTCTGCTTGGGAAGAAAAGGCAGGCGACAAGTGTGCGTGGAAATAGCAGCAATCTTGGAAAGTGAAAATGTTTCATTTTCCCATTTTTTGAATGAAAGTTTTTTCTTTTTTTTTTTGAAAGAAGTTTGGAGCTTTGTTTTGTTTGGGGTGGGATTTTTTTGTTTGTCGGGGGTTTTCGTTTATTTGTTTGGAGAGTTTAGTTTTATTTATTTATTTAAATCAAGTTGCAGTAACTGTTTATTGGTTTAGGTCTTTAGGAAAACAATAGAAATAAGGAGGAAACTGCTTGGTCTTTGCTAGATCAACTGTTCTATTTAAGCCAGTTTTCTCTGGAATCACAAAAAAAACAGCAAAATTAGTTATTTCCACAGCTGAAGACATAGAATCACCCAAACCACTTAAAAATCAATGAAAAGACACTGCTGACACCAGCCACAGAACAACTGTGTGCACAAATCCAGCAGCCCACTGCTGTTGGAGCCCGAATACCTTTTAAAAGAAATTTTTGTTGTTATTGTCATAGAGTCTACATAGCTCTGGGGAAATCCAATCCAAGTGTGCAGGGGATGTGTAAAACACGTGTTATCCTTCCATTAATAACACTTGTTCAAATCCCCATTAAAGTTAACTTTTGCCTCGATGACAAACCAAGGCTTCAAAGTAGCTTGCTGTTGGTAAACAGAAATCTCTTAACGTGGCCTTTGCCATAAATTGCCATTTTTCCATTTCTATGTGATAATAATTTTTTTTTAAATTCTTTTTATTTTAAGTACTATTTTTTCATTCTGGTCAAAGACTTCCAGGTTTTCAGTGAAACTAAGAAAAAATAGGATTCTGCATTTTGACAAAAAGAAAGAAACTTAAAGAGAAAATAATTTCTCTAAGCTTTCCATAATGAGTAAGTTTTAATACACAGCATTTACACGACAGCAGTGCAGCTGTAACTGGAAGGCAGAGGTGGAAGCAGCATGAGCATCCTTTACAGCTAGCAAGTCACAACTGGGATCAGCCCCACCTTTAAAAAGAATGGCTATTCAGTAGAATAACCTCATAAAAGTTTGCTATGCACACATGTATAAATACATCTGTATGGTTTAATCCTTATCCCATCTGCTCTGCAAAAGGCATTGCTCTACAAATAGCTTACAACACTTCAAAGCCTAGCACCTCTGAAGCATTAGAAGAATAGAAACTTGGCAGAATATAAAAGCCCTTGTGTTTCCAGCCAGTCCTCAGAGATCAGAAGGGCTGGGTGCAGTTGGGCTTCATTTCTGATTATAACCAATTTGACACTGTACATCTGGTCACATTCAATCAGAACTTTCATGATTATGGATTCACAAATAGTGCAGTTTATTGAATGCAACAGGAATACCGGTTTGAAATTGCTGTTGATAAATTAACTTACTGCATTAGCGCTAAAATCCAAAGCTAGCCAACAATTAGTTGAGCTCATAATTGGTAATTCATCAAGCTTAGTTCGACCCAAGTATGATCTGACACAATAGGAGGGGCAAATCTTACCAAAGATGTGTCCCTTGTTTGGGGAGGAGAGAGGAGAAAGGAGAGAACCCATTAACTTGTCTGTAAAGTGGGATCGTACACTCATCCTCTGCCATGAAGAAGTTCAAATGCCAAATTTATACTTTTGAGAGAAGTGGAGGTGAGGCTGTAATCAAATTACCTGTTGCTGCCCCAATAGAGAGGGGCAAGGGCAGCCACTTTCTTACTTTGGTGTATTTATGATATGTAAATGAGGGATAAGGAGAGTGTGCATCAGGCTGTCCAAGGGCTGTGGGTTTTATGCAAGGGCAGGGCAGAATAGAACCGTGAAACATTCCCATCACTCCCTCTGACAGCCTAATCACCCCTATCAGCAGCCCATCACCCCTATTAGCAGCCGATCACACCTGTCAGTGTTTTGCAGCTACTGCACCTTGTAAATCCATTCACTGCATATCTCACAACCTCAGGCCTCATCCCTACAACCTCATCCCTTGGTGTTTGCTTCTTTATCAATAAATGTTTAATAACTTTGGACTGAAGCAACAAGATCCGATCTCATCAGCTGTTAATTCAGTTTTGAAGTGTGTGCTCATTAAAGCAGAGGTTGGAAGGACTCAATAGCATCTGCTCCCACGCTGAGCTGAGCGTGGCACAACACACCACGTGCAGAAGAGGGCAAAGGAAGGTATTTGTGGGTTTTTTTTTCTGCCTTTATGCCCATCAAACAGCTATGGAATCTGGTTTTGGTACTTTTCCTACAGGGGTGTGAAATAACGAAAAGAGGTTGTGGGGAAGGAAGGTAGCTTTGTGGCAGTGACGTGGCTACAGCACTATAGGACCTTGAAGTTTCACACATCACTGCTCCCATTTTTGGAATACAACGGATAAGAATTTCCCATTATAGAGCCCTGGGCTTTCAGCCTGGGGGTGACTTCAGACACATACCATTGCGAAATGGACACCTTCTTCCCTTTCCTACCCTGTCAGTCTTTACCACAGAACTGCTTCAGTAAAAACTGATAATTTGAAGTCAGTGCAAGGATATGTTGAAGGAGAGTGGCTGGCTCACAGCCTCCTGCCTAACACAGTGCTACTTTGAGAAGGGATGCTTGGTGTACCAACAGCCTCAGGAGGGCAGCTCTGACGATAGCGGTGCCACCAAGCTGCTGCAGTATTCTCTAGCCATCCTTTACATCCATCCCCAGCAGCTTGCACAGGTATCATGGCTCACGACGCATCTGACTCCATGGTTCTGGGGTGCTCCCAGAACCCTTCATCACCCTCCTGAACACTGCTGAAGCCACTGCTTCAGTGGCTGCAGCGCACCCAGAAGCCTGCAGAGCACCCCAAAACAACCAAAAGAAAACATTGCTCCATCTTCCCAGACACGCTGGCTTCTTCATTCCACAGAAACACATTATCACTGTCAAACTGTGGGGTTTTTTTGGTTGGTTGGGTTTTTGTTTGCTGGTTGGTTGGTTTGTTTGGGTTTGGCTTGTTTTGGGTTTGGGTTTGGGTTTTGGTTTTTTTTTCAAGTTAAGTTTTCCATGAAATGGAATGACATTATTTCCAGCAAAGTCTATCAGCAACAGAATCACAGAATCAGCTAGGGTGGGAAAAACCTATAAGATCATCAAGTCCAACCAAAAGAAAAGGAGTAAAGCAGGAATCTGCTCTCCTTATTTCTTCTTTTAATCATTTCAGTGGGGAAAGAGCATGGGAAAAGCATAAAATGTGATGGAAAGGAGGAAGTATTGCTTTTACCATTTCCCCACTCTCTCCCTGTCTGGGGTAAGGGAATGTTTTACTAACCTCCTTTTGTTCTAATGCCAAAAACCAGCACAGAATAAGCAAGAAAAAAAATAACTGTCTTAAAAGAAAAATAGAAACACCATCATTCTCAAAAGAAAAACAATGATGGGCACACAAATGCAACATGAGACCTTTCATATTTTATCTTCAATGTTTCTGTTCCAAACTTTACAACTGAGATCAAAAATCCTGACAACGAATGTTTTACTCACCATATTCTGAAGAGAGGAAATTTTGCAGAACTTTGAAGGATTTGGGTATTTAAGATACACTGTCATGAAAATTCATCTCTAAATGTCAATTTTATTCCCTATAAAATATACTTTGGTACCTGGGAAAGCCAGCTAAGCACAAGCCCAGCTGTTTTCACCCTGGAAATCTGATCAAGGCATCAAAGCAGAGAAAATGAAGACTCTTGCAGCCATGCTGGGAAGAACAAGGTATTTGCAGAAACATATTCCCATTATCAGCCAAACAGGCAGAACTCAAGGAATATTTTTTCCCATTTTTTAAATGCAAAGTGGGGGCCAGGGACTGGTGGCTGATTTCAGTACATGGAGGCATTAGACATGCACCAAAGACCACAGGGTCCTTACAGGCACCTTCCCAACACTAAAAAAAAACAGGAACTTTCTCCAAAAGCTTTTCTATCCCCTGCTAATGGCTTTCTATCCCCATACGTTGCATAGCTGCCCTCACCAAAAAAATGCAGAGTGCAGTGAGAACATACAATGCCTAGATATATAATCTATTTACAGAGAGGAGCTCTTTTAATTAAAAATTACTACTTGCTTTAAACATGTTATTTTAATAAATTTACTCAAGGTGTGGGATGCTGCCTTTCAAACTGCTGAGATGTACTGCATGGTCTCTTTTCACTGTCAGAAAATAAATTGATTTTATTTGTTCTTCTCTTACATGAAACATAATTAAAGAATGGGAATGTTCCCAGTCAAGGGAAAAAAAAAAACAACAAACCCAAAACAACAACCAACAAAACCAACAAACCAATGTTCAATTAAAAACCAATTTATTTTATTAAGTTAAAATTCAATTTCAGGTTTTTCATTACATGCAGCTGCATTGAAGTACAATGCTGACAGTTTACACCTGCTCTGAGGTATTTGGATGCTACTTTGTTGTTGGAGATGTAAATTTCTTAGTCCTCAGAGGAAAAAGGGCAAACTTTTAAATGTAATTTTATCACCTAATCCATTCTGTGTTGTAACCTCTATCAGCAATTAATGACCTGAAACATAAAAGCAAAGTGATGAGCCTATAATGAATCATACCTTATGATGACACTTTCATTATGGAGAACCCTACATGTATTTACTGCAGACCTTTTACATTTGTTGGTATTTCGTTAAATTAAATTTAAATGGTACATGGGGCTGTATGGTACATTAACTCTTTTTGTCTTAAAGCACATTAATCCTTTGCGTGTGCATCTATCAAGCATCTGTGAGAAGTACTGCAGTCTTTTTACCATGGTGAGGGAGAGGGAATGTACTCACAGGATGAGAGCTTCCAGTGATGATAGGACTGCTCTACACACCCAGATCAAACAACAATAAAGGTGACATTAATTTAATTCATTTAACACCTTCTGAGTTCCTGAGTCCAAAGAACATTTACATCTCAATTCCACTCCATCATAGAATCACAGAATGATTAGAGTTGGAAGGGACTTCAAAGATCATCTAGTTCCAACCTCTCTGTCATGGACAGGAACACCTTCCACTAGATTAGGCTGCTCCAAGCCCCATCCAACCTGGCTTTGAACACTGCCAGGGATGGTGCAGCCACAGCTTCTCTGGACAGCCTGTGTCAGGGCCTCACCACCCTCACAGGGAAGAACTTCTTTATAGTATCTCATCCAGATCTCCCCTTTGCCTGTTTAAAGCCATTCCTATCCTTACAGAAGTCCCTCTCCAGCTTTCCTGTTTTCCCTTTTAGGTACTAGAAGGCTACTCTAGGGTCTCCCCAGAGCCTTTTCTTCTCCAGGGTGTTCCAGACCAGCTCTCTCAGAATGTCTCCATAGCAGAGGTACTCCAGCCCTCTTAACATCTTCATGGCCTCTTCTGGACTTGCTCCAACAGATCCACATCCTTCTTATGTTGGGGGTCTCAGGGGTGGACACAGTACTATAGGTGCCGATAGCCTGGATAGGCCTCAAGAAACCAAAATCTGTTACTTCAGACTCTTAACACAGTTACATTAACTGTTATTTTGTTGAAAATAATGTAGTTTTGCATGCACATCTATATAAAATGCAAGGTGGGATTTGTCTGTGGTCAGAGCCACCTTCAAAGAACCAAGGTTTGACCACAAACATGGTAACCACAAAGGGGTATTATTGCTTATTTCTATACCATGTAAACTGATTGAAGTATCTTAACAGAACAGAAAGAAATAACTCAGAGACGTAGCAGTATAAAACAGCTGGAAGAGTAGACACTAATGACAGACAGACTAGAAATACTACTTCAGACATTTTTTTCAAGTACATTAGCAAAACACTGGGTAAGTGGATGCAAGCTCCTGACACTTAAAGTCTAAACCATTATGTACTTGCTAGGCTTGACACAAAAAGTTCCTCATGGGAATACCTTCCCACACCTCTCTTTTAACCATTTCCAAGGCAGCATGCAGGTTGCCAGCAGTCCCTAAGAGGACACAAGCAGGATGGTCCCCGCAGCTGTCGCAGCTGTGGTTCCTAGATCGGCAAGATTCTCCTCCAGTGGCAAAAAACCCAGTGCAAAACCCCGTCTTCATCTGCCCCAAAACACCAAACACCAAAACCAGAAATCTCTTGCAACAGCTTCCTACGAAGTGCTACCAATAGGAGACGTTAAAATTGGGTATTCCTTTCTCCAAAACTCTCAAAAGCTTGCTGTATCACTGGACTCCTGAAAACCACCAGACATTAAGACAGTATTGACTACATGCCATAGGGAAGCCACCAAAAAGACATGATATAAGAGTGTGCACAGAGAATGGCATCAAATGCGGCTTTCAGTTGAATAAATAATTCAACCAAGAAAAACATGCACAGTTCATCCAATGGGAGAGAGATGTGAGTCACACTGGGATGAGATATCACACGATAACTCTCTGGACTGTCCTGGGGTAGAATTTATTGTGAACATTGCTAAGGAGCAAAACTAAATGAAACAACATGAAATAAAGCCATGAAAAAATTAGGCTTATATGAGGAAAAACCCTCTTCCTGACAGATTTATTAGATTAAGGAACAGGCTCCTAAGAGAAGTAATAGCAACACCCACCACTGATCGGGATATTTAAAACTCCGCTGCAGGGAAAAAAAAAAAAAAATTTAAAAAGTATCACTGGGAAGTGCAGAGCTGAAAAGTGCAAAACTAAGAAAAAACAATAGGCAGGGAACAGCCTATTTTATTAATTCTGCCTCTCTCGACAATGGAAAGCCCACAAGCAGCCTGCAGTTTCCTCGCATGGATTCATTATTCAAATGCATTTGGTGAAGAGTCCTTCAAGCCCACTGCCTCGTGGGTCAGTCGTGAATATCTTGAGCAGAAGCTGTGTCTGCCCACGTTTCTGGGGCTGTCCCTGGGAAGCAGTGAGGTTGCAAGGCTGTCTTCTCTGGAGCTGATGGCTAATGGCCTTGAAAGGCCATCAAGCAGCAGCATCTTCCTAATTTTGCAAGGTCTCCCACAAGGCACGTCCAAACTCTCACACTGCACCACCAAGTGGGAGGCAACTGCTGGGTTTGCTCCCAGACTTACTGCATGGGCTAAACCCAAAAGGCATGCACTAGGTTTGCTGGTTGCTGACAGCAATGTCTTTTTGAGGAGAGCCACTCACATGAAAGATTTAGCCAGCTTTGCTAAATGTGCTGCGTTCTTGACATCAGTGACATTAGCAATTCATTGCATTTCATTTTATCCTCTGCAGGGTGAAAGAATACTGTTGTAAATTGAATTAATGCTTGGTTTTCCTTTGAAATAGTAATACCAAATAAATAATTTAGCTCATGCACAGAGAAAGAAAAAAAAAGATAATAGAAAGAAATTGAAGTCAAATCTAATATGCATTACAAAAAGGGGTGTTCACTGCAGCATTCTTAACTGTGAAAATGCTTGGTGGACTTAATTCCAAAGAAATTAAAACTTTTGTCCACAGCAAAAATGTTGTGTTAAAGATATAAAAAGTTTATGCTGTTAAAGCAATGTACCATTTAGCCTTCAGTAACAGCATTGGGAAGACAGGAATATTGCTGTGCAGTGGACTGGAGAGAACTTGAATTAGTTCAGTCAATTAAGTCATGATTAATTTATGTTAGATCTTGTTCTCTTGAGTCTATAAAAACAAAGGCTTTAGTTAACTGGCAGTATTTGGTTTAATAAAAGTAAAGTCTTTAAAGATGACTTCAGGGGGGGAGAAAAACATTGCTGACAAAATCAATAGACAGCAAGATTCCAGTTTAATTTGTGTCAATGCAAGTTAAAATAACTTCAGAGACTAATACAAAAGGGATAATCCCATCAAATGGAGAACCACATCCTCCAGATCTTGATTAGTACTACTAATTGAGTACTGCAGCTCCACTGGTATGTGTGACAAATCACAAATACAGAAAGCTCCCACACATCCTTTTTTTCCACCATTTCTCAGACTTTCTTGTTGGGTTGTCTGTGTCCTAATTTGGGCAGAGAAAGATGAGTTTTGGTACTAAAATCACACTAATGCAACCCTACACCTGTACCAAGTCTGTAATTATCCTAATGATCCCTCTCTAATGCACGTAAGTGCATTCTGCACATTTGATTATCCTAAAGCACAGAGAAGTTTTTGGGAGCTAGCTGCTGTCTTGGTGATTGCTAGACCCGTACAGATGAAAATTTGATTTGGTTCTCTATAAGCATGGAAAAGACATATGTGTGTGTTTATGCATATATATGTATATTTATATTGATGAGAGTATTAATACAGATGTCAGGATATCAGGTAAGGACATGGAGATTATGCTGGAAGGGGATATCAAATCAGATGCCAAGTCCATTCTCCACACTTAACCACCTCAGAGCTGGGCATGATGTGTACTCCAGTTCTCCCCACTGTGCACAGGTTAACAACCTTCAGTAAAATCCTTTGTCATGAAATGTTCCATCATTGAGATGTGAATCATTAAATATCTTTGTATTTAATTGCTACCATTTGGGATCCCCCTTCAAATCAGCCAGCCAGCAGCAGCACAGGATTAGATAAACTGAGCAGTCTTAAATTTACACCTGTGCTCCAACAAATGAGGATTCATGGCATGACTCAGGATTTTGACTCAGGATGCTGGCTACTGTTACGCTCTTGATTAGGGTCCTTCCCTCCAGAGACTAGATGAAGTATCTGCCCCCAAGAAACAGGAAGGGGAAAGAAACAGCCTCCATGATATTTACTCCACAAGTGCTTGTGCTATTCCTTGTGAATTCCACACTTGTAGCAGGAACTGAGCCCCATCACCCTGTATACACCAGGCATGAAGGAAGCCACACTTCACATCTCTTCTTTCAGCTGCTGGCACAGAAGATTTCCTCTCTGAAAGTCAGTGAGCAGAAAATGATGCAGTAGCTCAAACTGTTAGTTTTTCAGCAGCAACTAACACAATTTCCAGTGGTTCAGAAACTCAGCAACCTTTTTTTGCACAGTACAGTCAAGCATGAGGCAAAGTGCTCCATAGCACCGAACAGGTGCCTAAAACAGCATGAGGGCTGAAGACATGAAACAACTAGAAGCTGTAAATTCTCAGGCTGAAAGACTCCAGTGTCAGAACAGCACTATGAGCTTTGGCTGGTTCACAAAGACTTGAAAGAAAACATAAGCAGGAACTAAAACACCAGCTGCTGGAGAGAGGGAAATCAGGTTGTCATCAGTAGAGAGATGGTGACAGAGTCAACAAGTTTGCAAGGCCACGTGTGCCAAGACAAGCAGGAGGCTGGAGGATAATCTAGGTGATCAGTCTCCTGTTGTGATCTTGGGTTTTGGCTTTGGTGAGAAAAGCCCACATCCTGATGAAAAGTGGAAATTTCTTGCTTTGTTCCACATCTGTGTTTACCCACCCTACCTTGGGAAATCTTCTCCCTTTTTGTGATATCAATGAAGGTTTGGGAAATATGCAATAGCACAGCCAGTTCTGCAGTCTCAGAAAGGATATCTGCTCCTCTAACTCAGATTAGCTTCATTACCTTTACCCTGAGGGCACCAACAGGGCTTAGTGGCCCTGACCAGACTCACTGGGACCCCCACACAAGCACTCTCTGCTTGGGCACTCAGACCTTGCTGGAGCTGCTCCATAGGTGTGTCCATACCCAGCCCATTCTCCTAGTTTATGAACTGGACTTCCCCAGAGGTTGTTGTAGCTTTTCTGCAGCCTCATCTCCCCTCTCAGCATCACATCTCATCTGTGATTTGTGCAATGTCACACCTTCAGCTGATTCTTCCCCAGTTTTTTTCCTTATCATGGGGAAAGCAACAGCCCTGATAAGGTGCACCTCTGCTACCTGCCTCATGTCTCTGCTGAGACAGGTTGGATTCCTCACATAAAGATCCAAAATATCCTCCAGCTTCCTCTCCTCGTATCAGCTCAGGCAGTGTTTGGCTATCAGAATTATAGAAGACTGAAAATGGTGTTTTTCCCGTGCAGTATCTCCAATAAAATGTTAGCTAGCAGGAGGTTAATGGCAGGTCACTGCTATTCCAGGTGAGTGAGGATGAAGTGAACACTTTCCCTGGGTTTGGGGAAGAACGAGGAGCTTGGGCCATTCCTGCACAGCAACTGCAGAGCCCTATGCACCACCACCTGCCGATGACTTCTTCTGGCCCCACAAATGCAAAAGATTTTCCCTCCAGAAGCCACAGGTACACCTTCCCTGCACAGCTGGACCTTCAGCAGAGATGCTCAAGACAGCAGAGAATATGAGAGAGGTGAAAAAAGACATGGTGTGGTGTCAAGGCAGCTGGGCTGACCTCTTGCCATGTCTGCACAGCCCTACAGAAATACCCAGATTACCTCTTCTGCAGGAGAGAAGCTTCTGCTTGAAGGTGGTTGACCACAGAGCAATAAAGAATAATTCAAACAGTTGAAATAAAGGCACCATATGTCCCGTTACTGTGTGCCAGGCTTTAAAAACCTGAATGTTTAACTCAGTTATTCTCAAAGCATTTCATTTTTCAGAACCAGTGGCTGGAGGACGGCTATCTATTTCAAGTTATCTGGCCATGCAGGGCATTTAGTTCTGTATTATATTAGAGATACAGTATGAGATATCAATTGTGCACCCAGAGGGAGAGGAAGCAAATCAAAGAAGCTGAGTAATTTGAAATGTAATGCCAGAGAAGTAAGGGGTTTTGGGAAAAAGCTGTGTGTCAACTTGCATGGCCTCTTTGTGAGATTTCAGGCTACATGTCCAAGGCTGGAGTATCCAGGTTCAAACTGCAGATGCTGAGAAACCTGCAGTATCCCCAGCCAGCAGCAGGATTTCTTTATAAGTGATTTTGGACATTCTTTTTTTCCTCTATACGCATTTGTGCATTTATGTTTTCCAGCTTAGAGGACCCCAGAAATGGGCAGCAAACCTGCACTGAACATGTGCTGCCATGGTGGGTCCCCATCCCATGTCTGTCCCACTGCTTCTTGAGCCTGCCTCTGACTGCACTGCTTAGTCATCAGGGTAAACACAACCAGGTTCCCTCCTGTTCACCCACATTAACAGTTTATTTCTTACCAAACATGTTTACACTCCCTGAACTAAAATCAATACTTCCCACTTGTGTCTACACAACAGTCTGGTTTTGTGAATAACTGTAAAGAAATTCGGTCTAAACAAATTAAAATATTAAATAGTGTATTCTTCCCAGGTATAGCATAAATCATCTTCATCTGTTTATACACTAGGCCTTACATAAGGACTTACAAACCAATACCAACAGTTAGCAACTACTTTCTCCTGCTGAGTCTCCCACCTCACTTATTCCTCATTACAAAACTCCTTTCCAAAGAGAAGTGTCTGAATCACTGTACTAAGCTTTTTTCTGGCATATTTGAGCTCCCCTGCACTACCCTGTATTTGAGTGCTTCTTGAAGCTCCAGGGAGTCTGAACCAAGGGTGCTTTCATGGCTGTGAAATTTAGATCTGTGCTTTCAGAACTGGTTAAAAATATTCCTTTATCTTCTTAGGGCACCGCTGCTCTTCATGCTTATGGTAGAAATACTTTGCAGCCCTAAAGAACTGGGCTAGGAAGAGAATAAGCCAGGTGCTCTACAAAACACACAAAAAAAAAGCTTGTTTTTTCTCCAAACACCAGGAAAAAGCAAGGTGGACACATGCAAAGGTTTTCACCCTCTTGTTACAGGGCTTCTCCTTTTTCATGGCGGTGTCTCCTCTCTACCCAAAACACACAAAGCCTGAACAGCACTACCAGAAACCAATGAGATTTGAAAGTCAGCACCTGGAGAAAGGAGTTGTTATTTAGCAGTAATGAACGCAATTAAACCCAAAACATAACAGTAGCCTTTAGGGCTTGCAGAGACACTGGTTCTTCCATAATAAAAAAAAAAAATCACAAAGCACACCATGCCCCACTGTGTGGTAGCAGAGATGGGGGGAACAGGCTGGGTGTAAAAGTGGCTTGCTCTTCCACAACAACAAAGCATCGTTCATCTCCACTGCACAAGGACTGCTGGTGGCAGCTCATGTACAAAACACAGTGTGGAAGCAATAAACAAAAGTCTGATACCTTCAACGTGAAACCAAATCCTCAGGGACATCCTGACTTACTGATTTAACCAACTTCTCAGGCTTGTTACAACAAAGCTGTATTCATGGGAGAGGGGTACACTTGCATGCAGGTGATAAATCACAGCTCTGCCAAACTTCCCAGGTCTTAAAGAGCAATGCAGGAACACCAGCAGCAGAAACCTTGCTGCTGCTCAGCCAGGAGCTTGAGCAACAAGGCACTGGGGAAGTTTATTGCAATGACTTTGATGTTCATAAGATTTTTTCATAGCAAGACTGTTAGACACTAGCACCAAAGTCTGAAGCAGGTTTTTCCCCTCTCTTACCTCTAGTCTTTGCCTCTCAGTCAAAACTTTGACATAGAATGAAAAAATCTAGTGGTTTTGAAACAAAATGGCTTGCAGATACACAAGGCCCAGTGTCACCAGTGCAGCAATTAAGTATTTAAAATAGTTCACTGTCCCTTTGCTCACCTAGTCCCATCCTCTGTCAGCAGTGCTGACATCACAGGAGCAGCCATTTTGGATCAGACCCAAGACTGGAGACATCTAATGCAAGTTACTGTCCCTGAAAACGTGGTTAGGTAATGACTGGATGAAGTAGAGCATGTGGAAAGTGTCCCTACTTCTGGCCACCTCCTCCCATAATATTTAACCAATATACTTAAGAAAACACCTTTGAGGTCCACAATAGTTCCTCTCTACATGTGTGTTTTGACTTCATCTATCTAAAAAGAAACCTACAGAGGAATCCGCTTATCCCCCAACATCATCCTTCATTCAAGTTGTTTCACACCAGCCTCCTCTCCTGACCATTTGTCTTTCTGCTTGGTTCAGTCCCACCAGCCCATTCTTCTCACAAGGGAGGTCCCCTTACTTCTTACACCATCTCTTTCCTTCAAATGAAGTTGTGATGTCTGCTTGTGAGAAGTGACGATACATGTGAAATACCCAGAAAAAAAAGCAGAGAGAGAGCATGAGGCCAAATTAGTACCTTTATTAACCTGCATTTGCCCCAAGCTCCAGGAGCTACAGCTGGAGGTCCCACCAAGGATTCATCTCCACCTGAGGTACCCTCTAGATTCACCTTCCATTAGCAGGGTGAAATGGGCATCTGTGGGATGTGCTTAATCATAGCTTCGCATACAACTGCAAGAGATTGCTGCTCTGAGACCTACTTAAGGTAGCCAAGTTGAACTTTGCTCAAACTTAAAGAGGGGAAGTTTAGATTGCATATAAGGAGGAAGTCCTTTACTGTGAGGGTGGTGAGGCACTGGAACAGGTTTCCCAGAGAAGTGGTAAATGCTCTATCCGTGGCGGTGTTCAAGGCCAGGTTAGACAGAATCTTAGGTGACATGGTCTATTGTGTGGTGTCCCAGCCTATGGCATAGGGTTTGGAACTAGGTGATCTTAAGGTCTTTTCTAACCCTAACTATTCTATGATTCTCAGTCAGACCCTAACAGGTGAAGCACATAGGGGAGATCCTGCACATTCAAACCAGCTTTAGCATTCCCTTGTCCTACTACTTCTTTTTTTTTTTCCCCCCATACAGAAGGGTAAGAGTGATTACTAAGACACAAGACCTGCCACTCGATGTCAGCTTATGACAACCTTCAGGTCTCCAGCAAGACATCTAGATGGTTACCGGCCCCCATACTTGGAAGAGGTTTGCTGCTTCACAAGAAGATTGATATGACTCAAGATGTCCAGGGTAAAATGCAACTGTGTTTGTCTCTTTGCAGTAATACCAATGCAAAGCATTTATGCTTTGCTGTCTACTTTGCTGCAATTGAGTTCCAGAAGCCACACAGGATAATCTCGTTGACAGCAGAATCTGAGTGATGGAATTATGTTTAATGAAAGTATATGGGCTATTAAACAAAAGGATTCTTCCGAAATAGGATTATTTCACTTCAAAAGTGCTTTATTTTCTCCTTCTGTGATACTAAGTATCAGGGTCTTTATGAAGCAAAGAGCTGTGCAATACCTGGCTACAGATATCATTTATAGCAGATTGGTGGGGTTTTTTTTTTGTTAAGGTAACAGAATTGGAAAGGGGACTTATTTATTTATTTATTATATGTTGTCTGGGAGAATACGAGAAAATACGCTACCGAGTATTACTCTACACTTGATTTACAGACTTAGTTTCTAAGACAAGGGATATTACTTTTTTTTCTTTAAGAAAGAAAAATTAAAGGGAAAGTGTGGGATAAAACAACATCTCCAGTCCTGCTCTGAGGTTTACTAACTCCACAGGAAAAATTTGATACACAACAATGAATTAAAACCTTCATGCCCAAGTTCTTGTTGCAGCTATGTCAAAAGCTGGATGTTTGGAAAAAATTTATAAATATTCTGCATTTGGCAAATGAGGAATAATCACTTCCCATGTACATCCTTGTCCAATATCCTAAAAGCAGAAAAACAGCCTGTACAAGCTATGCTAAATAGAATATAGTGTATGCCAAATATGCAAAGTAAATTGTACTCAGGACTGCAATTTAAATTTTAATAAAGGATTTTTTTGAAAAATACATATTGCAAAGTTAAAACATGAAATATTTACACAAAAGATTCAAACCTGAAACAGCAGGAACTAATAGTCAAAAGGTGCTTTGGATTTTACATCTTTTCAGGAAGAAAGGAAAGAAGGAAGTGTAGGAAAAGTACAGATCAATTCAATTATTCTTAATTTTATATATTTTGTAAATATTCAGATACTTTTTATAGGTATGAAACAAATCTGGGTATTTATAGAAAATATATTTCACGTACTTTACAAAATAGAAGTTGCCAGTGTGACTTTTGCACAGGTTGAATATGTCAGACTTACTACCTACCACACTGCAAACATGCTCCATAATGACAAAGGTATTGCAATGCAAGAAATATCACTTCTTATATTGATATAATCTTTCAAAAGTCATTACAGTAAGCTATGCTCCAAACAAGGCATGCAATTTATAAAGCCATAACAGATGCTCAACCACAATAGAACTATTTTCCTTGAAGGATGACAGATAAGCATTTCCAGATGCTGCCCTGCAGGGAATGAAAAAGTAAAATAGGGGATGAATTAATGAGTCTATGTTACCCTAGTTTTTAACACCAGAAAGTGCCAAGGAATTCAGGAGGCAGATGGCAGTGCCAAGGTGTGCAGGCTGATAGTGCCCAATTTGGTTCACCTAAGACCAGGTGTCTGTGAAAGGCATGTAGTCTTTGGGAGAAAGGAGTACCCACCCCCATAATTTGGGATCTACACTGCTGTACTCATCTCGTCTTTGTGAGCCATTTATGAAGCTGAAGTACCTAGGGTCAGGTATAGCATCACTGGCATTTTATTTAAGTAACAAGAAGCCCATAACTGCCCAGGTGGGGCAACACTCAGCAATTTCAGTAACTGCATGAGCTTAATTTTTTTTGTACATGATGCACTGGGGAGTATGAGGCTGCCCTTCGTATACAGGGCATGGTCACCAAGCAGTCATATTTCCTAACCAACTTTACTGGCAGGTCCTTGCCAGACTCTAGAGCCACCCAGAGAGCAGCTCATACCTCCCCATCTGTCAAGGTTTTATCTTGTTCAAAACCAAAATTCATTTTTGAGAAATGGAGCAGGGACAAGCCTTCAGTTTCTCACTCCTCTTCCTAAATCAGAATCACCACTGCCAAACTGCTAATGCTCCAACTCTGCATCAGCCATGCCAGCATATCATTCTCCAAACTGTGCCTGGGATCATCTTCTGACTCTATGGCATTATAGGCACTGCTAGGAAAAAAAAGAGAGTTCAAGGATATTTCACCTCTCCTTAACTGAAAGTGCATTGGCATTGGCTCCTCATGTCTCCAAAAGACTTCATTTTTGTGCAGATCATAAAGTGAGTTTCCTACTCCATAAAAAAAAAGATCTCTTTGCTCAGGCACAAATTAATGAAAATTAGGCTCACTGCTGTACATTAAAGTCTCCCTTTTGAACAGAAAGAATTGTTTAAAGGTTTCCATTAGAAATGATTGGTTTCTCTGTGTGGTGAACCTAACATTTTTTGTGAAGCTAATAAATCAACACAATGATAATTTGACAGATTCAAGATATCTGTAAGACTTCCTAGAAATTATAAGCTATTCAATTGGAAAAGAAGAGTATTTTAGACATTTGTTCTTCAGTTTTCTTTTCTTGTTATTCATTATTTTCTTTCATTTGCTCTTAACCCCCTTAGTTACAAAGCAAAGCAAGAGGCACATCGGCACGCCTTCTTATGTATATATTGACATGCATTTGTATGTTCGAGTATATGAATATGATCAATCATAACTAATTAAATGAATTACCGCTCATTTAAGAAATGAAAACAAAATGCAAGACAGATAAAAATCTAACTTGTAATCATTTCTTTCTCAGCAAATAAATCCCTCTGCATGAATATGTCCATGTGAAACCCATGCACAAAAGAGGGCATTTTTAGAATTTTTTTGGCACACTAATATTTGGGCTAGTGGAGTTTGCTTTCTCTAAGACCAAACACAAGATTAACTACAACACCTATGCAATTCAGGTAAACCTCATTTTCCAAATGCCAGAAAAAAATCAGAGCTTCTTTCCTCCTTGTATTAGAACAGGCAGAACATAATTTTCTCTCCACTTGGGCACCTATCAAGGTGATTTTGTTTTTCAGTTTAGTTGTTTGGACATGATGTTGAAGAGTGTCTGGATAGAAAAAGCAGAATACTAATTCCATAGAAAAGAGTCCAGGCTTAGAATAAATGAATGACAACACTGGAAGAAATCTTATCCATGGGAAGGATGGCTTCATGCTGTCCTGGGTTCAGCAGTAGCAGTCATTTTTCTCCTTCTTGGTAGCTGGTGCAGTGCAGTGTTTTGACTTTCGGCTCGGGAACAGAGCTGATAACAAGGATGTTTTGGTTTGGCCAAGGACTTTGTGAGCCTCATGCTCTGCCAGGGAGGAGGGGAAGCAGGGAGGAAGCAGAGACAGGACACCTGACCCGAACTGACCAAAGAGGTATTCCATACCACAGCACATCATGCCCAGGATGTAACTGAGTTACCCAGAAGGGCTGGGAGACTGCAGGGTTGGAGAAGGTATCGGTCAGAGCTTGGTCGGGGTGGGGGGGGGGCGAGTTATCAGTTGGCTGGTGGTGAGGTGTTGTATTCTCTTCCCTTGTTATTTCCTTTATCATTATTATCATTGGTGGTAGCAGCAGTGATTTGTGTTATACCTTAGTTACTAAACTGTTCTTATCTCAACCCGTGGGAGTTGAATTCTTTTCAACTCTTCTCTCCGTCCTTCCGGGAGTAGGGGGAGGGCAAGAAGGGGGGGGAAGTGAGCGAACAAGCTGTCTGACTGGGTTTAAACCACAACACATGCAAAGGCTAGAGCAAAGGTAGTGGAAAGGAAGGGTGATGGGATTCTCTGGGAAATGAAAGCCAAGCCAGGCTTTTGCCCCTCTTAACCCAAAATTACTTCTCCAGCAGCTGCAGCTAAAAGAATCATAACATGACAGCATCCACCATTGTTCCATGCAAGCCTTAAGTGTGGCTCTGCACTGCAAACCTTCCCACATGCCGCTGATACCAGGGTCTTTGCAAGCCCACAGCACACAGTGAATCTGCTCAGGGCATCAGGTGCTCTCTGATAAGTCTTAGCAAAGTCAAGAGTCCTCCAGCATGGGTGATTTAGCTGCAGACCTTCACATTAGACCTTGTTAACTGAAATGGCTTGTCACAGAGGTCATCTTCCCTACGTGCCATATGGAAAAGGAAACTGTTCTTCACAATTATGTTGTCCTTCAGGATGGGCAAGAGGAATATTTCACCCCAATAAACCTCTGCTTCACACCTGGTTTTGCTGATAATTTTTTTAGACAGCTTCTGACCAAAAGTGGCTGTCTACACAAACACCATGCAGGAAATAAAAACAGCTATACAGAAAGTAGGATTTAATTCAGTGTTTTACAGAGAAGCAAAATGTTATCTCAGACCTCATCAAACACAGTCCATAAATAATATCACTCTTCTTACTAGCACTCCTCTGTGTGACATGCATCTGTGTGTTTGCAAGTCAGATACCGATAGCAAGAAATCCTCCCAACTGTCAATGATTTTTTTCCAAGTATAATTAACCTCACTGCCTTTTCATTTACAACAACACTGTAGTCAGAGATGGGCTGCTGGAGCTCAGCAGCAAAAGTCTATGTTTATCTGTGATCAAGGCACCCAGGATATTATTTCTGTGATTATTCTAAATCTCTATCTGCACTCTTAGAAGTGATTTGAAGAGATGGGGTGAGCACCAATATGAAGATTGCTAAAAATTGGGCTATAACTCCAGTTTACAAAGAGATGCAAAGCTACAGCTGATATGTCTCCTGCTATGAGAAAGTCAAGTAATTTAGCATTAAGTTTCCACTGAAATTGGAATAATAAGTCAGAATCTTAACTTTGCAATGAAATGAAATACTCTGAAATAGCTCAGTGTTGTCCTTATGCCTCTGCTTTGATGAGGTCAGAATATTTCTTGTAGGTCAAAATTTTTAAAGTTTCATTTCATTCCTCTTTTTGCCCTGGCTTTATCATTTTGACTTTTACATAACACACAGAATCCCTGAAGACTTAAAATAACAGAGTTGAAGTAAACCATCCTGATGATGCCCTTAGGCATCCTCACAGAATAAGAATTTAAAAACACAGCATCAGAAAATCCTCCATCAGAAAACTGCCAGCTCGGCCCCACTCACCAGCGGCAACTCTCGGTATTATTCCCTCAGCATCACTCATCTACTACTGTGGGCCTGGTGTTCTCTTGAAAAATTACTCCCACTAAAGAAAGAGTTTCCAGAAATCCAGCTTTTTAATGCACAGCACGGAAACACAGTCTGACAAAGAAAAATCATCTTTGTGAAGAGGAGATCTAAATAAAAGCAATCAATTACTTCCCTTGTACTTAACAGCATAGATGTCAAAGCAGTCCTAACAAGCTCTTAGCATGGTACAAAAAAATAAAAAACACCATATACTAAGAAAATTAGAGCAGCAATGAAAACTTGGATGCAAATCAATTTATTTAAAGTTAGAAATCCTTGCCTCATGTATTCCACACATCATGGTTTAACCCCAGCCTGCGACCAAAACCTACCCAGCCACTCGCTCACTCCCCACCAGTGAAATGGAGGGGAGCATTGAAAGGGTAAAAGTGAGAAAACTTGAGTTCCTCAACTTTGGGTTGAGATAAAGACAGTTCAATAGGTAAAGCAAAAGCCACGCACACAAGCAAAACAGAAGAAATTAATTCACCACTTCCCATCAGCAGGCAGGTGTTCAGCCATCTCCAGGACAGTGGAGTATTCAAAAGGAGAATAAAAGTTAAAAATATTCACACTTTTTCAAGACTGTTCATTACAGTCACATCACAAGACCGTTCTTAATTTTTAAGAGAGAAATGCTGAAGAAGCAAGTGCCAGAGGTAAAGAGAAAAAACAGGGAGTTAATCTATATTATATGCTGCCATATTTTATGCCTTAGTACTCCACTATACAGCCAAATTCTGTTTCCATGTTCCCAGACGTTCACTCAGGTGACAAAAGTACATGAAGGCTAATTCTCCTGCCTCTGTTTTATCCTGCTGGACCACCTCACCTCTACCAATATGGACCAGTTAAGATCAACCAATTTTCTGGTGCTGTCTAAAGACAAACCTGAGTGTGGTGGCGCCAGAGATGGTATAAAGCAGTCCAAAAGCCCCTCCAACAGAACAGGATCTTCTTTCTTTAGCTGAAAATAGGGATAAAGACTAGAAGAGACAATCAGGATCACTGAATTTTCCTGCCATCCAAGCTACATATTTAGTGCAGAAAGAAAATCAGTATCCAGCAGTGAGGTTGTTCTTGCTCTCCATGTAGCAGTGCTTAGTGTAAAACCAAGCTGCTATCACACAACCAAGTGGAGCAAAACAAAGATCTGGAAACAAGAAGGACCAGTGATGACAGCTTGTTTAGGAGCCTTGTTAAAGCTCAGGGTGTTGGGACAGCTGGGGTTTGGTGAAGCTCCTGCAGCCCAAGGGCTGGGAATGGGTCATCACATCCCCCTTCCAGCCTTCCACAGGCCCTGCAGCTCTGAAGATGACACAATGACCAGGACCACAGGCAGTGCTGATGGGAAAGAGATGCATAAGAGCAAAGCTATTTTTTGCAACAGCCAGCCTAGGGCTGAGTGGAGTTTGCAGATAAAGAAAGGCTTCATGTTAAAACAAGATTGTTGTTGATTATCTCTGATCAAAAACAATTTAAGGGAGACTTACAACATGCCAAGAAATGGAGGCTTGTTGCAGAGCTGCATCTCTAGAGGGGAGAGGGCTCATCCCACCTGCAGGTCCTGAACCCTTTATTCAGAAAGGCACTTCAGCCCTGTTCAGCCTTCTCTTTGCTGGTATGGAAAACACTGCAAATGTGTGAAAACACCAGCCACAGATATTATATCTAAAACCAACATAATTGTGAGCCTCAGCTATGTCAGCTGCTGCTCCTGGTTTGCCTTCCCAACCATTACTCTCCATTAATCCTGCTGTCCTGTTCATCAGGCTGAGAACTCCTCCAGAGGCTTTGAATTAAGTAGGTGGTCTCCTTTGAGGACGAAGCTGAAAAACTGAATAAGCTGGGAGAGTGCGTTATGAGAGCAGGACCAATACACAGCCCAGCATCCCCATTTATCTGATTCAAAGTTTATTTAGTGAGGGGGTTTTTAGTGGAGACTCAGCTGTTTAATTCTTTCCCATGGGCAAACTCCAGAGGTAATGGACAAAATGTCAGGGTAAACACAGAAAAATTATTACATCCCCCCAACAGAATAAATACTTCTTGTTTTTTCTCTCTTTTTTTTTTTTTTACAAAAATAAATCAATAGAATTCAGAATGGCTCTGAAGGCTGCAGACTGCCTCAGCCACCCAAGTGGAAACAAGTTGGGAATGCTGCACAAAACCTCTCTGGGAGCCAAAAAGCAAGAGGAGCAAATGGATCTGCAGTACGAAAATCTTTCTGATGCAGCACAATTTTACGGGCACTGACTGTCCATGAGGGAAGGTATAGGATAGATAAACCTTCCTATGGTCCTCCAATGCAGATCAAAGCACTGGAGAAATGCAGAGGATGCTCTGCCTGTGCTCACACCATACACAGAGCATCAGTGTGGGCAATGAGGGAGGGAAAATGATGAGGTTATTGCCACAAGGACTTGTGCTGCCCCAGGGCACAGATTGGGTGGTCGCCTCATGTAGAGATAGGTGAGAAGAGTGAAGGGATCAGTGTCCAAGAGACACCAGTGCCCATGGCCCTGCCTTGATGTCACCTGGGGGGTTGAGGCAGCACCATGTTCCAGGCTCTCCATGCAGTAGGAGTAAGACTACTCCACAACCTACCATGCTCCTTCTCAGCATGCAGGATGGACCATACCAAGCTTGGCTCAGTCTCACACACCTTCCCTAGGTTATGCATGGGATGTACAGAAGGTAGTCCCATCCAGAGGGCACCTGGAGATCACTAAATGTTTTTGTGTAAAGGGAGGCTAATAGCCAAACCCTTCCTGATCCACTCATACCAATCAGGGGAGACAACTTGTGCCACTGGGTCCTTGACTAAACCACAATACCCAGAGATGGACATTAAAGCTGCAAATTGAGGGGAAATCAGTAGAAATTAATATCTGGGGCTGTGAACAACTCACAAGGGGCAGTAACTCCTCAAGCATGGAAACTTGGAACTCAGAAATGCCAATATTTCTAAAAACCATGCAGTAGCTTTGCGGGAAAATATGGTCTCAATGCAAAACTTGTGAGTGCAAGTTCACAGACTCCTTCTTATCAAAAAATGGTTTGGGTTGGAAGGGATTTTAAAGATCATCCAGTTCCAACCTCCCTGCCATGGGCAGGGACACCTTCCACTAGATCAGGCTGTTCCAAGCCCCATCCAACCTGGCCTTGAACACTGCCAGGGATGGGGCAGCCACAGCTTCTCTGGCCAACCTGTGCCAGTGCCTCACCACAGCAAAAATTAACTGATCAAAAGGCTTTTTTTTTTATTGAACATGGTGGAAATGGCCACAGAGCAGGTCCAAATTTGCAGCCAGCTTTCATCACAGGGAAGGGCTGTAGTCTTGTTATCACACTACCCCTGAGCTCTTGCTATGTGTTTCCCATCAGGATTAGGATGCTTATGATTAAGAGCTCTTGACCCACCAACTCTCTTGACTCCTGGTTCTTGTCCTAGAGCTCAAAAAAACAAGAAGAAAGAACCCCTGAGCCTCAGCCGAAAAGAACTCTAATAACTAAGTGCTGAGGATGGGAGGAAAGGGAGGGGAAGGGGCTTCTTTCCTCTCTGTATAGGCAAACATATGGGACCAATGACAATGACCCCCTCCTACATTGCTTGGCCTCTCTTACACATTGACTCTTGCCTTGTTTCTTGCCACGGAACCCCTTTTATAGGTCCTGCCCTTGTAAACTCTTCTGAACCACCTGGCTCCCACTTTCACACCATGTTGGTGTGGGGGGAGCCCAGACACTTGCATGGACAGTGGCAAATCACCCAAGCAGTTCTGGAGCCGAAGCCCCAGTGCTTGTGGCACAGAGGAGCAGGTTTCACTGGGAAAATACTTTTACATTGTGGTAGCTGTGAATTGCTGGTGAAACTTCAGCTTGGTAGGCTATTGCCTGTAAAGCAGTGATTATACTCTTCACAATACTGGGGACCAGGCCACAGTTGCCTGGTGATTAGAAGTAATTTGCAACCAAAACTGAACACTGCTCCAAATAAATTGGGTAGGTGGCTACAGAGGCAAAGTTCTTTGGGTAATCTTAATGAGAATGCAGTTAGAGCAGGTGAGAGGAGGAATTTCATTCTCCAAAAGCATTTCATTTTCCAAGGATAGCAGACCACAGAGCTGCCTTCTAGATAAGGAAGCTGATGCAATTGTCCAGGGACAGATTTCTGAGTGATCAGGGATCTGACTAAGAGGAAGCATGAGGCAAAAAGTAAAAGAAACCCTGAGCCACAAGGCCAGATGATGAATCATTCAAAATCTACCTGTTGAAAGCCCAGAAGATTTGTTTATTTGCTGTTACTGAGAGTATTACAGTGAAGTCACTTTAACTCGGGAAAAAAAAGTTACATTTGCATCAGCAAAAAAAAAACAAAAAAAAAAAAAAAAAAAAAAAACAAATCCTTGTTATTTGTCACTGTTAAACACATCCAGCCTCATTGCTCTGTTCATAGCTTCACTTTTACTTTGTAAGATCTAACACTGCAAACTGCTGTACAAGGTTTTCATTCCCTTCAAATTCAGTCTGTGGTGCACAAAAGTCAGAGCAAGGTCTCATGTCCCTTGCAGTTATGCACCAGTACACCTTGGCCATGCTCTGGGTTTGCAGCCACACATGCTCGCCCAGTAGTCTGGCAGCAGACAGGAGTTATTGCTGACCATTAAGTACCTGCAATTTAAAAATTACAAACTGAGGAGTAAGTACTATGCTGTTGGAAGAGAGTAATTTAAAATACATAGCTAAGCATCTGTGTTGTACTGTCTTGTCACTCTGCTCATTGGAACTAAATAGCTATTTTTATTCCTGTCGTGGTTTAAGCCCAGCCATAAATAAGAACCATGCACTCTCACTGTCCCCCCCCCCCCCGCTCCTGGAGGGATGGGGAGGAGAATCAAAAGAATGTAACTCCTACGGGTTGAGATAAGAACAGTTTAGTAACTAAGGTATAACACAAACCACTACTGCTACCACCAATAATAATAATAATGATAAGGGAAATAACAAGGGAAGAGAATACAACCGCTCACCACCCGCCGACCGAGGGAGCTGGGTCTCTATAGTTTAGAGAAGAGGAGACTGAGGAGTGACCTTATTAGTGTATATAAATATATAAAGGGAGAGTGTCACGAGGATGGAGCCAGGCTCTACTCAGTGGCAAACAATGATAGGACAAGGGGTAATGGGTACAAACTGGAACACAAGATGTTCCACTTAAACTTGAGAAGAAACTTCTCAGTGAGGGTGACGGAACACTGGAACAGGCTGCCCAGGGAGGTTGTGGAGTCTCCTTCCCTGGAGACATTCAAAGCCCGCCTGGACACATTCCTGTGTAACATTATCTAGGTGTTCCTGCTCCGGCAGGGGGATTGGACTAGATGACCTTTTGAGGTCCCTTCCAATCTCTAGCATACTGTGATACTGTGATACTGTGTGACCAATACCCAGCCCGCCCAAGCAGTGATCTTGCCCTTCCAGGTAATTGCTCCCGTTTTATATACTGGGCATGACGTGCTGTGGTATGGAATACCTCTTCGGCTAGTTTGGGTCAGGTGTCCTGTCTCTGCTTCCTGCTGGCCTCCCCTCCTCCCTGGTAGAGCATGAGACTCACAAAGTCCTTGGTCAGACTAAACATCACTGAGCAACAACTGAAAACATTGGTGTTACCAGCGTTGTTCCCCAGCTGAAAGTCAAAAACACAGCACTGCACCAGCTACTAAGAAGGAGAAAAATGACTGCTACTGCTGAACCCAGGACAATTCCATAGATCATGCATTATTTTACTAAAACTTTCTGTAAATTAGACTTTACAAATTCACACACAGAGGTCTTATCTTCATTCATTTAATTAAAAAGAAACAATTTAATGTTATGGCAAACAATGGACAGCTAGCAAAGGAGTTCACTTGTATGGAGACAGAGACTAATTGGAAACCTCTCCTTCCAGCCATGCTTTGAGCTGCTAATCAGGATCATAACTCTATATAAGTACAGCTACAGATGAAGAGTGGATGTTGGATCAGGACACAAAAGGTTAATTAAAACACTCAGACAAGAATGAGGGAGATGACTGTAAAGTAACCCCAAGCTGCAGAACTACCTTTAGCTATACAGGATATTCTACAGCTGGTCTTCGCTAAACAAAGCACTATTTTTTACATTACCATAAATGACATTTGTTTTGTTCGCCGCAGGATTTGCTGCATTACTACCTTCTTTCCATTCCAAATTTCTCTGGACTTTCTCTGGATTCTTTGCAATGCCTTTTCTGCTTTTCCCTTTTTTGGCTGAGTTTTGCTGAGCTGAATCACTGCAGGGAGTATGCCAGCCGCTCACTTTGTGTTTATGGCTACGTGCCTCCTGCTAAGGGCACTGAGCATATTTTAAGATCCTCTTCCTAAAGCCCTAACCAGCTGTCATCTCTGCTTTTCTCTTCTGCAACCAATCTCCATCTCTACCTCCAGACACACAAACTCTCAGATGATCTGTTATAAAACTGTCTCATGCTCCTCTGCTGCACAGCCCCCACCTCAGAAAGATGCCACAGAGCTGAAAGAACTTTTGTTTCTTTTTTTCTTTTTCAAATTTTTCTTTTTTTTTTATTTGTCTTCCCTTTTATTTTTAATTCTCCCTTCCCTCCCCTCACCCCACCCCCACACCCCCCAACAAAGGGTCCATCATGCTCTCGCCATGCCTTACCAGTGCAGGGCACCAGAGAAAGACTGCACTGTCCCTGTATGGCTGTGTAGGAATCAGTTTCAGATGTTTCTCTTTGGGGGTTTCCTTTTTTTGACCATCCTGAGCATTAATTTTGGTAACACAAAGCACATGCCTTGTCCTAACTGAGCATCTCCAAAAGGCAAACCTAAAGTGTTTCAAGCATTCAAAACTCAGGTGTTCCATAAGCCACCACTTAATATTGAGTTTTAATCACTCCCAGGGTGCTGACACCCTACCTCAATCCTATAGGAATGAGACTTTCCTACATTTATGTTTAATTATGACATCACTTTTATTGTATCAAGTGAAGTCTCCTTTGCATTGATACAAACTCAATCCAACAACCAGAATTTTTTTGCCTTACTTTAAGCTATAAACTGACCTTTTTTTATTAAAACCAAATGTTGCAATCTGTTGTTAAGCAGGACCTCCCCACTAGACCACATGCAAACAATGCTAAAAAAAAAAAACAATATATCTAAAAATCTCAGTGTAGTTTTCAGAAGGAGTGAGAGTCTCTGTGGGATCCCTTCAGCCAGATGGAGATGGCTACCCTGTGGGCTGAGTCAGGAAGCAACACTCCAGCAGTGAGGGAGGAACAAGCCCCTTTCAGCTCCACCTGGAGCAGGCATCCGAAGCAGATCAGGTGAATCATAACCGAAAAACACCTGTTTTCTGCCACTGGCACAGAAGGAGCTGGGACCGCCTCGGTGTGGGGAGGAATTCTGCAGCTCACTGCTCAGCCAGACACATCTATGCTCTGGGACATATTCCTGCGGCTGAGTGAAAGCACTAAAGTAAACTGGCCCCCAGGTCCACGTGAAGCAGTAGGGTTGCACTGAACCTGCCTACTACAGGATGCTCACACAATGCCACTGCACCAGTTCCAAGGATTTTTCCTTTTCCTATGCCACCATGTTAGCCAGGAAACAGTAACAAAACCAGAAAAACATCCAAATACCATGTAAATGGTTCACTCAGCTCCTGCTTTCCAGTAACAACTAACTGGGTACACTGAAATAATTATACACTTTACTGAATCATCCAAGGGATGTGTGAGAGGGCCAGAGGCAGAGCACGGGGTGACACGGAACAGACTCCAAGAGCAGAAGGAAAGCCCATGAAAAGCAAAAACACCTAGATCCTAAAGCTCAGAGGGGGTTCAAGCCACCAGGGACCCCCACAGGCCAGGCTGAGAAGCAGCAGTTTGGCTTTCGCTCCCCTGCGGCAGCAGTAACCTTCCCTTCTGGAGTTTGGTTCCCCTAAAACACTGAGCAATAGACAGAAAAAACATTTTGCCTTTCTTGGCTTGTTAGTGCTGTGAGCGCTTCTCCATTTGTCAGGATTCAAAGTTAATCAAAAGATTTTACTCTCTTTTATTTCTTTAAATCACAGAACCTTTTTACAGCTGGCTGCTTCTTTTTGGATAAAAAAAAAAAAATGAACCTTCCAACACATCCTTTTCATTCTGATCTTTCCTGATTGATATAAATCCCTTCAATCCTTACACCTCTCTGTTTTGAACAATTCATCGCATTCATCATTATGACTATATCTTATGGCATCAACCTAGTTAGCCCAGCTGACTTCGTCAACATTATCAAAACCAAACAAACCTGTCAAATATATGACAGGCATGGTCCTATGCCAGGGCAAGTCTGAAAAATTAGCTGGTCGAGGTGTTCAGGAGATAAATAGATACATTATTTTTTGGTGAACATTTGAATCTCCCTTTTGTTGTCAGAAATCCAAAGCCTTTTCCAGTAGGTATACTGGTTTATCTCCACTCTGATGGTTAGGAGGACAATGATGCCCCCAGCAACTTCTGTACCATTTAAGTAGCAATTATAGGTTATAAAAGGCAATCTCTGAATAAATTAGGGGGGCGTGGTGATGCAGAGGCTACAGATCAGCTTCTAAACAATTTCAAACAGTGACTTTGGCACTTATGGGGGGTGTGGTTGAACAGGTGTCTCTAAACACATCCATCCTCACCTCCCACAGTAGTTAAATACTGCTAGTATTTGGCAGTAGAAGGAAAGGGCTCTGAAATATCCTGCTACAATGGTCTAATAATGACTTCTGTAGAGACCTGCAACTATTTCTGTCTTGTTTGCCAGTTGTCCCTTTAGCGAAACCTAATCTAGAGATGAGGTAAATCAATCCAGATAGATCACAACCCACATGAGATCATGCTGCAAATGGATACAAGAACTAGGATTAGGGCTTTTGCTCTCCCACTCCCATATCTAAGAGCACATGAACGTAGAGGGTCTAGATCAAGCACACTTTTTGGGAAGAGCAGGATCATGATGGTCACATTAATTCTTCATCTTTCATTTGGATTTCATGTGTGCTTTCCTCTCATTAAAAATGGCTCTGGCATTTCCTTAAACTAACTGAAGCTGTCTTCATTGATAACATAGTCACATTCACAAAGTATTAAAAAATGCTGCTTGATCCATTATTGCCAGTATTGTTTTTTTTTGTATGAAAATGTTCCTAATTGGCAATATTTCCATAAATTATTTTATATCATACTAACAAAATGTTATAACTTAGCACAAATGAAAATATTTATGACAACAAAGTCCCAATTCATCTTGAAGTTTAATTATAAAATTTCACTGTTAACTTTCTGGGCTTTTTCCTTTTAAATGCCCAAAGAAATAATTACCATAAAATGCAAACATGGCTCCCGGAGGTAACCAGCACAAGGGTTGGTTATTAGCTAATAGAGTATCTTAGTGTTTGATATCATGCGAATCCCTCATCATTATGGAGATTAAATTTACACCTTTTATTTCTTTTTCTTTTGGTAATGCTTTACTAAATCCATTTCAGATGCTAAATATTATCTGCTATTATAGTAATTGTGCCCGTTATTTATTCCTTTCTGGATGTGTGACATTGCCAAGGAAATAGCTTATCACTTAATTAGGTGCAGGGGTTTGCAATGCTTTCCTGAAATTCAAAAGCCATATTAAATAACAGTTTCTACAAGTGATAACCATTCTTGGGCATTTTGATCATGGGGCAAGGGTCTCTGCAGCTCACAAGTTCTCAACCCACCTTCCAGCAATCCAAACATCACAGGCTGTCAGTTCTCCTTCCCTTGGAGAAGATGCAAAATCTATGTTCTCCCCTTGCTGACAACATTAACCCCTCCAAGCTGCACATTCATGATCCCCTTGATATCCGCTGTGGTACTCCCAAAACTGCAAGCAAACTCCTGCAGTTGGATAGTTCAGATTCATTTACACTGAAGGGTTGAAATGAGAGAACAGGCATGAAAGCAATCATCTCAGCATGGGCTGCCAAAACCAATCAAAAGATTATCAGGGTCTTGCACTGGCTGACAGAATGGACATTTCTTTCTTCCCTATTTCTTCACAGGGAGCATTTGGAAAACAGAAAACAGGACAATTGATTTAAACAAAAAATTCAGCTTTCTCTTACAGCATGTGGAAAGCCTTGCAAAACCCTCTCTGATTTGCTCTGAAACAGCAATCACATATGAGCAAATGTTGCACAGTGTCAACACTGTTATATCCCAACCACTACCAATATGTCACATATGAAGATCTGACCTAACTTCCACTCTGCCCAAAATCCCTAGGAGAAAACAAGTTCCATGCTCACTACTCCTGGGATCTGCCCAAGTCAAGCAGAGCTAACTCAAACATCTGCAGGAGCTTCTGGTCCAGGTTTGCTGCAGGCGTAGGCAGCACATGACTTTATGGACCATGGGAGGTAGTCTTTTCAGAGTCCAATATGCAACCCAGCTTACAGTTCACAAGCAATACAAGGAAGTTCAGGCTGCAGATGAAACTGTCCTCAGCGTAGCTTCTCCCCAACTTCTTCCCAATCATATGTAGCCAACATTTCCTGCTGCCACTTGGAACCTCCACACAGAATCTGCTGATAGAGAAATCAAATGTCCATGGGTAATACACACCACAGCTGTGGATTACGGTTATGCCTTTCCCAATACAAAGCTAGTTCAGATTACATAATTATTTCCAGTCCTTGACCAGAATTAGCTGCAGACATAGGCAGTACATGCTCACCATCAGCCATTTTCTAGCTGTGGTGCAGATGCTTGGACCATATTGTTGTCAGTACAGTTCTCCAACCTGATATTGTATCCCAATGAAGCATATAATGCATCAATTTACAGTGTGGATGGGCTGACATCTTCATGAGGAGCAGCACTGAACACCACGGTGTCTGAAACACCAGCCTGTGTGCTGACTTGCTACTCAAAGAGGGGTTTCTTTTCTGTTTTCTCAACAAAAGAGATGGAGCACCTCCCAGGAAGCTCTTGGAACTACTTTTGCCACATCCCCAGGCTGTTTGCCACATGCCTTCATGTCCACACCAGCAGCATGTGGCAGATCAAGGCTGACACATCTGCCCTTGAAAATTCTCTTTTAATGGCCATCTTCAGCAAACTACCCCACGTATGAACAGGCTTTGCTGATGCTTCAGTTTTCTTCAGCTGAAAGTCATTTCACTACTTGTATTGAGAAGAAATGTGGCTATGGGCTTAACATCAAGAATAGAGGTCACAACTCCTGGATTTCCACTTCCAGCTCTTAGAGAAATTCAGGGCATGCCTTAAACAAGTCATTTGGACCTGATTGTCTGAGAGCCTGCACAGGGTCCAAGAGACTTGTGGAGGCTCAGCACTTCTGAAAATCATAACCTTGTTTTGTGCCTCAGTTAATCCAGCTGAACAAAGGCATTCCACTGCCTCAGCAGGAGCACAGAGAGCCTTTTCAAGGCTTATAAAGCTACAAGATCATCTTTAAAAAAGAGGTGGGCTGGAAGTGCAAAGCAGTGCTAGGAGCAGTCACACTTGCACACTGTACTTGGCATCTTTTTCACATGCTTTCACCCTCAGCTTTGCTCTCCAGCACCAACCACAAAGCCGTAACATGGTAGCTGCAATCACAAAACACTAATGGTAACTCTATGTTTTTTCTGCTTACAAAACCAGACAAGTGCTTTTTAATCCTGAATGGATATTCCTGTCAAATACGGAAGAGTGCCTAGAATCTGTGGATATAATTTTTACAGGATGACAAAGAAAACCCTGTGACAGTGATTCATTTTGACACAACTATAAGTAAGTGAACTGCCAGTAGCACCCAAGTTTGGCTTTTGCTAATGCAGAAATGATTCATATTTTTGACATTGCTATTGGATAGAGGGATATAAACTTATGCTGTAGGAGAATAAATAGCATGAGTCGTCCTTTTTTCTCTTAGAGACATTTGTTCAGTGCTCTTAACCTAATTGTGCCTGTATTTCTAAGAGTAATAGTCAGAAAGGCAGACAGAAGAATTATGTTTTCTGAAGACTTATGCATTGCTTGTAACTCTTTCCCTGGTGAAGTGGAAATGACACAAGCATGAAACCTACAGGCAAGACAGCAACTTCTCCTTAAATTTTCCACTTTCATTAGTTCACTGTACTTCTAATGACCTTCTATTGTTTAATACTCAAAATCAAAATATACTTCAAATACTCAACATCTGTGACATTTATTCTAGACACCATCACAAACCAAAAACTCACTATACAGGAATCTCCAAAAATCTCTTTTGGGGCTGCTGTAAAGACTCCTCCAAACTGAGAATTTTCCATAGTGGGGAGTTTTCAAGTAATGACGTGATTAGGAGATTGAGGATGGGGAGGTGTAGGCTACAGCAGACACAAAGACCTGCCCTATTCCACTTTATAGCAGTGTAATTATGGTGCCCACTTCAGAATAAAGGCTCAGCTCGATGACCGTTAAAACAGACATCCTCAAAAACCCCTTCTCTGTGTATCCTGATGTTCAGGTGCCTCTCCTTCCCCAGAAATGCTTAAACTGCAAGAACCAGTCCCTTGCAAAGATATACATAGGAGCTGGAAGCATAAAACACAGGGAGTAAATCAAAGCAAATGCAAACTAACTAAATGACTCCTTTAGAAACTTTTTCTCCAGTCCTGAGTTTCCATAACCCAGTGCACCGGAACTCATGCCAGCACTTCCATTAAAAGAGATATCATAAACAGATTTTTGATTGAGGAAGGTTTTCTTACTTTTTTCTCTTCTATTTCACTATGATCACTATTCATAAGCCACTTCTAACCTCCAGAGCACATTAATTCTCTGACTATTCTTGTGATGTAAGTGTTATTAGTCTCATTTTATGGATCAGGAAAATGAGGCAGATAGATAGGTTAACTGACTGCCCATAGGCCCAGTTCTACAGATACATAAAGAAAGACATAGAGAGATGTTTTACATTTATTAGTTTTAATATTCTCTCAATCGTGCAGAGTTGGACTTCTGGTAATTAAGGTAACTGCTTTTAACAGGCAGCTATGCGCAAGTCAAGGAACCAAAGCAGTTGTTTAAAGCCACTATAAAACACTTGTAAAATAACCTTCTTGCACCGTACAGGCATGTGCAGGGTGGGAAGTTTTTATCCCTGCTCATTTTGGATTGTGGATACAACCTGCCTGGTGCTTGGGTGCTCAGGATCACCTACGAACAACTTTTATGCAGAGGATGTGGGACAGCACTGCAAAACAAAACACTAGCATTTCTATCTAGGTAGCCAATCCATTTGCTACCCATACTGTATAGTCCAAGAAAGCTATCAATCACTAGCAAAACCCTTGCTTAGAAAGGAAGAGTGAGAAGTGGTATTCAGACAGAGAAAAAAAAACAAACACCAACAAACAGCAACAACAAAACAAAAACCATAAAGAAAAAAAAACTTTCTGAGCAAAGCAACTAAAAACCCTAGGAATGACTGTTCTGGAAAAGCACATAACGCATTTCACCTCCTCCTTTGAACTTCTTGCATGAATAACACAACACACCTGGAGAAACTCGTAGCCTGCCTCCTACCTTTATATTCAGACACAGAAGCAAAGTGTGTGGTGCTTTGCCTCTTTGTAAGCGTAGAAATTAAATACAGCCCTCACGTACAGATAATAAGAAGTTACTTGAATTCAGCAACAGCCTCCTGCTGCTCTCCAGACCTCTAAAAGGATTCACATAACAAAAGACTGACTTTCCACTGGTGCTAAACAAGTATTTCTGTTAAATATCACTATTGAAGCCCATGAAAGAAAAGTGCCACTAATTGGACTGCATGATGGTGTTTTAAACATACAATCCCAGTAAGATCTGAAGATGCCGAGGTATCAGGAGAACATTTACCTCAGGGAGGTCATGTAGGGAAGCCTTTTGAACCAGACTGGGCGGCTCAACATGCCCAGAGACAAGGTATCACATGAAAGTAGCAGTTTCCTGCAAACAGTCTTGAGAGCCATACTTTTATAGTTACAGTTTCTGATATACTGCCATCTGGTTTCTCAGCGCAAGTTCTGGCATAAATTAATTACACAGTGCTCGTAGCCTCTGGTCTAATCACCGCAATGGCAGCAGGCACTTTTATTTTGAAGATGTAGTTGCCATTTGATAAGGACCCTGCTCCCCACTAATTGTCCCTTATAGTGAGCTTTCAGGAAATTTGATTTCTTAGTGCATTTCTCTGATCTTGCTGATTTGGACAGTCCAACACTTGGCTTTGTGATAGCCTTTATTACAAAGCCTTTTCTGCTTGGCTGTTTCGCTTTTAAAAATGCTGGTAGTAATGTTTGAATGTGTATACAACATTGATGGAAATGATTTGGAGCAAGTCTCTAAGACAATGACAAACAGGAGTGGGCCCAGTTTGGAGCAAAAGAGCAAAGCCCTTTTCCACCACAACAGAAGCACCTTCCCTCATGCATTCCCACATCTTGCCCCATGAAACCCAACAAATTTAATTTGCACTAGTCACAATGATGATATTGATTAGAGCATAGTGTATTAAGCAGGTTTTTCCATCTGCCTGACCATGCTGAGCATCTTGACTGCATCACCTGTGGTGCCTTGACTACTCAACAGACCTCTCCATCAGCCTAACCCCTGCACACTCCTCATCCTATCAGTACCCACATTTAATTCACTAGACACATCAATGCAGTGCATGCAGAGACCGAGTACTAGACTTGGTTATATGCTTTAACTGGAATGCAAGGCATGGGGCCAGTCAAGTCTGACAGGTTTCTTCTGGACCACAAGGGCAGCATGACTGATAAGTGGGAGTGATAGCCCACCTGCCAGAATACATGACTTCTAAAGACTATATTTGCTTGAGTCTTAAATTATTAATCCATTCTCTTCAGGTTTGCTATCAAATAATCTCAATTGTTTTGCAGTTTATTTAAAATGTCCTGCACATCTGGTCTAATCAGCCACAGGAGAATCACACAATTTGCTTGTCAATATCAATCCCAGAATATCAGCTTGGTAATCACAGCATTTTTCACCTCACCAGCTCCTGGGAAGGGTGGTTTAATCACCACAAATGTAGAAAGGACTCTCAAGTGCTATAGGTACAGTATAAGCAATTGTACTACTCTCCATAACACCAAAGCCAGCCTTTTGGGGTGGAAAATATGGCACAGCAGCCATCACAGTCATCAGCAGTGCCCATCTAAAAGTCCACCCACATCTGCCATCACAGACTGTCCCCAGCTCCTCGTCTCACCATGAGGTATTGGACAAGACAGCCTGTAGCAATACCTTTCCTATGCACCACAAAATACCACCAGGTCTGGTGTTTCATGTGCTTATATTTAAAGTCAGACAAGCCCTACAAAGACAGCAACCTGAGACAGCACATGCCAAGGAAAAACCACCCAAAGGAGGCTTCTCACCCTTTTCACACCTTAAACATACATTAGCACAAAGAAAATATGAAAAGGTTATAGCAATACTGGAAAGGTTTGAAACTCTGTTCCCTCATTTTCCAGCCTGAGCTGGAAGGAGTGATTTGATGTGGAATGAAAAGTCTGTTCTTCACACACTATATTTCTATATAAGTTTGCATACACACATTATCCTCGAACTCAGGAGTTTGTAAGTAGTTTGAGAATAATGACTCACACAACATGCAGCTATTCACAGGGAAAAGGAAAGTATAACAGGTTAAAGATATCAGCAGGAAGGTTTAATTGTTGCCATTAGAAATGCCTCTACCTCTCCAGAAAAATGTCTGGGAAAAGCCAGAGCCTCACCAATGACAGCAGAATATTTCGCAGTGCATTCTTGAACCTGCCACTGCCAGAAGTGCAAGTCATTCAGACAGTGGAAACACTCTGACAATAAACATCCCTAAATGGGTCATAACCTATATGTACCTTTTTCTCTTATGTGGAGCAACCATCACCTTTTGTTATGTCTTCTCAACTGGTTTCCATGCTGTCCTGGGTTCAGCAGTAGCAGTCATTTTTTTCTCCTTCTTAGTAGCTGGTGCAGCACTGTGGTTTTGACTTTCAGCCTGGGAACAGCGCTGATAACACTGATGAAGGATGTTGTGAGTCTCATGCTCTGCCAGGGAGGAGGGGAAGACAGGAGGAAGCAGAGACAGGAGACCTGACCCAAACTGACCAAAGAGGTATTCCATACCACAGCACATCACACCCAGGATGTAACTGAGAGTTACCCAGAAGGGCCAGTTCACTGCTGGGTTGGAGGAGGTATCGGTTGGTACTCGGTCGGGCTGGGTGTTAGTGGTCAGCGGGTAGTATTGTATTCTCTTCCCTTGTTATTTCCTTTATCATTATTATTATTGGTAGTAGCAGTAGTGATTTGTGTTATACCTTAGTTACTAAACTGTTCTTATCTCAGCCCGCGGGAGTTGCATTCTTTTGATTCTCCTCCCCATCCCTCTGGGAGTAGGGGAAGGGAAAGAAGGGGGGTGGTGAGAGAGAGACTGCATGGCTGACTGTTTAAACCACGACACATGCTTAAGAAAAGTTTCCTTGATACATTGAAGAATTCATTTGTGTTAAATGCAGGTATAAGGAGTTTGTCCTAGTGAAATATTCACTAGGACAGGAGGTAGTCCTGCTTGATGCATTGGTGTAGAAACCAGAACACATCACAGTACACAGCCATTCCCCTGTGGACCTGCAAGTGCATTGCTTCTGCCATGTAGCATAGAAAGACCTTGTTCATGTTTTTGAGAGGCAATGAATTGTCTGAGGGAATTGAAACCTTAATGCAGAAATATTGAAAGACATTTGCTTTCTAGTTCAACTAGAAGTGCAAAGTCATGTACCTGGGGAAGAAGAGCTCCATGTACCAATAAATGCCAGAGGCCACAAAAACAGCTTGGCAGAAAAGGACTTGGGGGTGCTGGTGGACACATGAACACGCATGGTTGAACACAAGCCAGCAACATGCCCTTGCTGCAAAAGGGCATGATATCCTCAGCTGCAGTAGACAAAGTATTGCCAGCAGGTTAAGGAAGATGATCTTTCCCCTTTATTCAGTACTGGTGAGGCCACATCTGCAGTGCTGTGTCCAGTTCTCAGTTTCTCACTGCAAAAGAGACATGGACATACTTGAGAGAGTCCAGTGAAGGGCCACAAGGATGATTAAGAGTCTGGAACATCTTTACTATGAGGAAAGGCTGAGAGAGCTAGGACTGTTTAGCCCAGCGTGGAGATGGCTCAGGGGTGTCTTATCTGTGTGTATGAATACCTGAAGGGAGGGTGGAGAGAGGCTAGAGCCAGACTCGTTTCATCAGACTGGAAGCAATGAGCACAAATTGAAACACAGGAGATTCCCTCTGAACATCAGGAAACACTTTGATGCTGTGACGGTGGCTGACCAATGGAACAGGTTACCCAGGGAGGTTGTGAAGTTTCCATCCTCACAGATACTAAAAAAAATCTAGACACAGTCCTGAGCAACTGTCTGCAGGGCACCTTACTTGGGCAGGAAAGTTGGACCAGACAACCTCCAGAGGTCCCTCCTAACCTCATCCAGCCAGCAATTCCGTGATTCCACATGTTTTTGTTGTTAACATACACACAGCAGTTATTCAGCAATAGAGTTAGGGTCCAGATAGCTGTACAGGACAGACAAATCAAGCATAGCTGGCACAAAGAAAAAGCAGTGAGGCTTAGAAAAAGCACACACAGGAGTTGCTCATGTCCTATGTTGATGAAGGGCTACCAGCATCAAACACAGCAATTAAGTACCTACAAGTCAGAAATGGGTCATTATTTTCAATGAACAATTTAATTCATTAAACATTATCCCTTTCTGTTGCTGAATGCTCTGAGATCAGATGGTGATGCTTTTAAACATGATTGCTGTTTACAATTGTACAGAAAGCCAGTTACTCCTGCACTCCACATTTCTCATTATTTTTCCCATGTGAGAATCACTTACCGGGCAGGGTTATTTTTTCCCAGCTGCATATTTTGAGGAAGAGGATTTGTACAGTGCCAAAGGCCAGCAACTGTGAGCTAAGGATCTGTTCTAGATCTAAGGCACAATAAGAGCTGCAAAAACAGTTATAAAAACATACTCAAAGTAACAACTCCTGTGCTTTTAAAAGGGCTTTTCTGCAACAGGAAAACCTCCCCCACCTGAGATGTACTTTCTGGGGTTGTGTTCACAGCAGAAGGTGAGGCAACCCAGGAGCTAGGGAGGGAGTTAACAGAGATGGCTTAGAGATTTGGATGAAGAGCTGGTGTCATGCTTGGTGACCTTGAGCTGAAGGATAGATTTCATGAGAAGAACCGAAGAGAGGGCCAAGGACTTGATGGGAACACAGAGGCAAGCATGGACTACAGAGATAGGTAAGTAAAACATTTGTATTAAGAGATCTAATGCGTACTGGAGAATCATAATTCATGAACTCATGAGTGGAGATCAGCAACAGAACTCTCAAGACAAAGAAGGAGAAAGATGTGATCTTGCTGACTTCCAGAGGCACTTGAGAGGCAGAAAGGAAACTGGGCTAGGGAAGTGTCCTGAAAGCAAGAAAAACATTTCAAGAATGACAAGGGCCATGGTTTGCGGTTGATCAGGATCTCTCAGTGCTAGGTATGACAAGGGTTGTCAGAGCTGAGGCAATTCTTGTGCTTTTAAGGTTTTCTTCGGAGTCCCAGACCAACCTCCCAATCCTATTCCTATCACCTAATGCATAGAGAAGCCCTGTAAAAGCAGCCCAAGTGCACTCTAAACAAAATAGGAAGGCTTTGACATTCATTTTATGGTTTTTAGTTTTATTTTTTTACCCCCTTGTTTTCAAAGCAAAGTAGAGACTCAGACTGAGTAGCTCACAAATGAAAACTTGACCAGGAACTGAATTCAAAAATCTTATTAATCAATGGGGATCGTGTGGATTTCTTCAGCTTCTTTGACTTAGGTCTTCAGAGATCACATACTTGTACTTATAAATCAGAGTGAAGGTTTCAAGTACAAAATGCCTCTGCCCTCAGCATGTCACCTGTGTCAGGGACAACCAGGCTGGTGACAGAGGTCAGACCTTATAAACTCCAGTCCTTTTAAGGCATTATATTTTGCAAATTATATCAGATATCCTAGAAGACTGTATGCAGGACTTTGACTCAGGAGGTCGTTTTCATGAATTTATCTTTTACATTAAGTCGATTAACCATCCATTAAGAACTGCAGTTACATGCAAGTTGAAAGCACATAGGAAATGCTCTGGCTAAAACAGCCTTCGAAAGAGCACAGGGAGAGCTGAGCTTTTCAGTGATGCATGCAGGCACTGAAGAGTGTTATCATTTTTTTATGAGTAGTATTAAACATTGCATTTCTAATTTGGGAGACAAACAGGACAGGATAATCCTGTCTGTGTCCTTGGCGTGGTAGAAGCTAGTTCAACCCTCCATATCAAGAGAAGCAAACAAGCTCAACCACAACAAGACAATTGTCAGTTTAGAGGTTTTACAAGGTCTAGTCCATAAACAAGACCAAAAGGACAAAAAGAGTGAGAAGTTGCACACTGGGGACATCAAGGACTACACTAGATAAAATGATTTTTAATTATAATTTTGTAATATCCACTTTACAAAACAGATTCATCCAAGCACATTAATGTTCCAGTAATGAAGACAAAGCAAAGGCACTTGATCTGTTTCCACCTCTTCTCAGCTGCCCGTCCCATCCCTACCAGGGATGGAAGTCTGCAGGAGCAGAGGCAGCCATCGGTTTCGTGGCAGTCTGTCACTTTCTGCTAATCTTGCAAGGCTGAAAATAATTTTAAATCCATTCCTGTCTTTTTCCATTTGCATAACTGTCTAGAAAAAAAAACTCTAAAAAGGCAGAGCCTGATTTAGTGTGAATGAACATGTCATAAAACATTTCAAACCCCGCAGCACTTGTGTAAATCTTCCATCCATGATTTAAAAGTTGCCAAGTTACCACTATCATGAGTACTTTGATGTACGGGGCTTCATTCTCAGCATACACACAAAATACAATTTCAAGTTAGGCTTCCCTTCTCAGGAGCTAAGTTTCCTTCTGAAAGCAAAGATGTTATACACTGAAATGATTTATCTTTTGTGCCAAATAGATTTTAGGAAGTCTAAACATCTGCTGGTAGTCTTGGTGAAGAATAAGGATGTTCAAAACATTTTCCTGTTTGGAGGGGAATTAAGGTTAAAAAAAAAAATCTTTTGGTGTATTTATATCATCTTAAAAATGTGTCTACACTTCCTTCTCCCAAGAACCCACATGGGACCCTGGGCTGCTCTAAGCCATGTGGGCTGCCTTCCCAAAGAATGTGGCTCTGCTGGCCATCAGGAGAAGGACCCAAATCTCTCCTCAAAAACAGGTGTCAAAAAAAATAAAATAAAATAACATCCAACAACAAACTAGCATGCAACATCTGCAAATCCCACCTTGGCTTCCCCAAGGTCAAGACCCTGACAGTGTGCTGCACAGCACACGGGTGAGCCATTCTGCAAGCAAACCTGGAAGTATCTATATCATCTGAAGATGCCCCTGCATGAACCTATGGATCCTAACACTGAGCTACACACCCTCTGAAGCAAACCGCACTGACATCTATTACATGCTTGAGTACTGGCACAGAGTGCTATGAATAGGGCAAAACTCATCTTTTTGCCTCTAACAGAGGTACCACCCATGCTGAACATCACCCACAAGATCCCCAGTGAACAAGGGGATCTGCCTTGCACAACCCCTAAAAACAAACCCATCTCTGCCCTTGAAAGCTTCTAAATCCATGTTAACAGAGGTTCACCCTGCAGATATGGAAGCTAGGAGCAGCCTATTGGTTGAAACAAGAGCCTAAATCTTCTTCCCCATAAATACAATCACTCGGTATACTTTATTTTCTTTTGTTTTCTGCTCTGTAGAACACTTTTTTTCATTTTTTCAAAGTATGAGTCATTTTCTCCAAAGTTCCTTACATTCAGATACATGCAGAATTTATTTATCAGAACTATTCTTTTCCCTCAAACTGGCAGAACACCTCTGGCAGAAAAGCTGAGCGATCTCAGAATCTGATGTTCTAGTGAGATTTTCCATAGCAAGAAATACTCTGCTCCTGAACAAAAGATGTTCACAGTTTCCTAAGTTTCTCTAAGCACTTGCAGCATGAGTGGTAATAAACATTCTTGCTTTGTATGCCAGCACAGTAATATCAGGAAAGTTGCTATAGTCCCCTCTAAGAGAAAAACATAAACTGCCAGCACAGTTTGTCTCCACTAGCTTCTGAACATTGTCACCACAGGTCCACCAAACCCCATGAGCAGTTTCTAACCTAAGCAGTATTACAGCTTCCAAATGCTCACTTCTTGCCCAACACACATCAAGAGATGCAGAATATCTGCTTTGTACCCCTAAAGATTCATTGGACTAATGAATTTTTCAGAAAGAAGCAGTATCTTGGATTTAATCAACTGGATACAGCTGAAAATACAATGAGCACACTGAAGGCACAAGGGCTTCTTTTCAAATGTGACATACAAGCTTAAAATTAAAACCTCAAGCTAAGCACAAATGAGGAACAGTTGCTCCAGGTTTAAGTTAATTATATTAACCAATTAGGCAATGTGAGAGGAAAACGTACCTGTAGAGCACAGAAATGGTGATTAGCCTTTTTGTGATACAGAAAGGCAAGAAATTAGCATAGGTGACGGAAACACACAGTGTGGGAAACACACAGTGGGGAAAAATGAAGTACGTCTTGAAGCCAATATCTTGCTTGGATTTAGGGCTCTTTATATTCAGAAACATAATTTTTTTCCTCTCTACCTGCTGTTAGAAGGTTTTATAGGTCTCCTTTGAAGAACGAGTTGCAGCTCCTAGTGTCTTTCTCTTGTAGGTAGTCAGACTGGATTGGGGTCATCAGGAGGTTTAGTTCAAGTTTTATCGTAATGCATTTCAGTACTGTACCGAAGGGAGGCTCTAAATGCTGACTTTCTAAACCTGCTCTTAGACAAGCACATCATGGGAGTAATAAGAACCCAGCTGACCATACCATGGCATAGAAAGATGGACCAGAGGACTCCATACCCCTTCAAGCACTTCCCATTTGCAGTTTTAAGTACTCATCTGAGAATAGCCATGAGTTTGTTTACTACTTGAATGTATGCTTCAAATCAGTGCGGTTTAAATATAAACTATAATGCATTTGTTCCACCAGTCGCCATCCTAACAAAGTTCTGCAAAATTCTCCAGATATTTCTCTTATAATAAGTTTATTGACTTTATGCCAGAAGTGACAGTGAAAACAGAGAGCAGGGTCTGTTTAAGTGAGAGATTTCACACCAGAGATGCTAAAAATAAAACCCAGAATATGAAACTGAAATGTTTTTATCAAAAGAGTACGCTTGTTATAAGTATTTTTGAAAGAGGATCTTCTTCACAGCCTTCATCACTTCTACTTCCCAGGAGAGCAATTGCAGCATGGACTGGGCTGTTGTTCAGCCCTACAAGGAGCCATTCCTCAAAGCAGAGTACTCCATGAAATGTGGTTAGCAGGAACGGCTGCTGCATTTATTCTCATAGTACCCCTTCTCTAAATAGGCTATTTAACCCCAGAAAGCAGGCTTCTAATCCCAGGCTCCTTAACCCCAGAAAGCAGGACACCTTTATAACCAAGTCATCTTTTGGTTTTGGACAGTATTTCATTATTCCCTTTTAAAATTCAAGGACTGTAATGCAGCAATACAGGCAACTATTTCAGCACATATAGTCAGGACTTGATTTCCCCCAGTATCCCCCATCAAGAGCTACCTTAAAGACATGCTTTCCAAGAGCATCACAGGAAGCAAAGTGTGTGTTCACTCTCATTTGCATTTCCTGCTGTCCCATACAATTGGAGTTTAACAAACTGGGGATCTGCTAGGCTCTTACAAAGCCAGCCCCAGGCATGTGCCACCTTTGTCCTCAATATATGTGTATTTTTATGCGCACAAATAGTCCTGTTTGTTAGTGCTCTCTGTATGCTCACCTGATCCCACCACACAAATATGATCCAGGCTAAACCCAACCTGTCTGCAGGTAAGTGCTATGCTACAGACCATGCTTCTGCCTCCTCTGTGGCCAGCTTCTTGCGATGAGTTGGAAAACATTGGGGTTTCAACACTGGGATCAACAGCACAAGCTCAATATTTCCTCCTCTTTTCCAAACTTGGTCACCACCTGTCCTGGGTTCAGCAGTAGCAGTCATTTTTCTCCTTCTTGGTAGCTGGTGCAGTGCAGTGTTTTGACTTTCAGCTCGGGAACAGAGCTGATAACAAGGATGTTTTGGTTTGGCCAAGGACTTTGTGAGCCTCATGCTCTGCCAGGGAGGAGGGGAAGCCAGGAGGAAGCAGAGACAGGACACCTGACCCAAACTGACCAAAGAGGTATTCCATACCACAGCACGTCATGCCCAGGGTGCAACGGGGAGTGAGCCGGAAGGGCTGGGAGACTGAGGGGTTGGAGGAGGTATCGGTCGGAGCTTGGTCGGGCTGGGGGGGCGAGTTATTGGTCGGCTGGTGGTGAGATGATGTATTCCCTTCCCTTGTTATTTCCTTTATCATTATTACCATTGGTGGTAGCAGTAGTGATTTGTGTTATACCTTAGTTACTAAACTGTTCTTATCTCAACCTGTGGGAGTTGCATTCTTTTCGATTCTCCTCTCCGTCCCTCTGAGAGCAGGGGGAGGGCAAGAAAGGGGGGGAAGTGAGAGAACGAGTTACCTGACTGGGTTTAAACCACGACACCACCTTTAATGCAATGCCCAAAAATTCTTAAGTGGACAAAACGGAATTTCTTGATGCTGAGAGGAAACCGTGATGTGACCCTGAATGCACTACCCAGTACTATCAGATTCCCAAGACAAGAACAACCTGGGTTCTAGGTAAGCCCACACAAGTCAATATGATGCTATTACATGCCTCATTAATAATGATGTAGTTATAAACAGAATTTGACAAAGGTTTGAATTATCTTCCGTGATTAGGAACTGCAAAGAAAAAAAGAAAAAAAAAAAAAACAACCGTTTTTCCAGCCAAAGGGCAATAACCAACTCCTGTACTTTCAGAATAGGCCTTTTTTCTTGTTATATTACATTACTATGCCTACATGCTGAGACATGTCACATTATATTAAGAACAACAAATCCAGCAATCTGTTTCCAGATCAGACATCAATAAAAACAACCATAACAATCAGCACTCTGGGTACCTGTGAGAAAATTGATAATTTAATACCTCCAAAAGCTCTTTCCATTACACAGACACTGGTAAAAGCAAAAACAAACCATATCTCCAAATGTACACACTTCTGAAAGCCTTTCACAATACATGGGACAAGAAAGATGGGTGCCAGCAACTGTCCCTGCAAAAGGCATGACAATCTGTAAAAAAGCTGGAAGGGTGCTGTTGCATCCTTCCAAGTCCTTTCTGAGGGTGGCAGCAGGGAGTTTTTCATTTAACTACCTTACAAACCTGGGCGCAGCTTCCACCCCCACCACTGTCTGGACCCTGATGGCCTCAGAAGCACAAAATGGGCTCATGGAAGATGTGCCCCATCGTGCCCTGTAAGGGGAACTAGAACAGGCCAGTTGAATCAGGTCTACAGTGATAAAGGCAACTAGATAACTAGCCCAGATTCCTAAATTATATTGCCCATGTCCAAATTCAAGTGAGGATGACCTCTGTTTATCTTCTCAGTCTATCTCCTAACTCAGAAGTATTTTCTCACTGCCTTTTGGCCCTTCTGCTGCTCACCTGGAGATGTCTGTGATGGAGCTACCTGAATGACAGTTCTCCTCAAAAAAATAGCTAGAGAATCTAGCCAGAATCTCAGAGAAGAGATTCAGAGCAGCCCTCCAGAGAAGCACTTGGGGGTGTTGGTCGATGAGAAAATGAACGTGAGCTGGCTTCAGTGTGCACTTGCAGCCCAGAAAGCCAACCGTATCCTGGGCTGCATCAAAAGGAGCGTGACCAGCAGGTCGAAGGAGGTGATCCTGCCCCTCTACTCTGCTCTCGTGAGACCTCACCTGGAGTATTGTGTGCAGTTCTGGTGTCCTCAACATAAAAAGGACATGGAACTGTTGGAACAAGTCCAGAGGAGGCCACGAGGATGATCAGGGGACTGGAGCTCCTCCTGTATGAAGACAGGCTGAGGAAGTTGGGGCTGTTCAGCGTGGAGAAGAGAAGGCTGCATGGAGACCTCATAGCAGCCTGCCAGTGTCTGAAGGGGGCTTATAGGGATGCTGGGGATGGACTCTTCATTAGGGACTGTAGTGATAGGACAAGGGGTAATGGGTTAAAACTTAAACAGGGGAAGTTTAGATTGGATATAAGGAAGAAGTTCTTTACTGTTAGGGTGGGGAGGCACTGGAATGGGCTGCAAAGGGACGTTGTGAATGCTCCATCCCTGGCAGTGTTCAAGACCAGGTTGGATGAAGCCTTGGGTAGCATAGTTTAGTGTGAGGTGTCCCTGCCCATGGCAGGGGGGTTGGAACTAGATGATCTAAAGGTGCTTTCCAACCCTAACTATTCTATGATTCTATGGTAGTGTTACAGACCAACACTGGCGTAATGCAATATAGGATTAGTGCCCTGAAGAAGAAAAAAAAAAAGAAGAAAAAAAATCCCCCCAAAATCCCTTCCACCTTTCAGACTCAGAGCCATGCTGGAGAACGATGCTGAGGGAAATCTCCCATTCATTGCCACCTACCTGAAAGGGACATGATTACAGAGACAGAGGATGTCCATTTGATTTGCTATAGTGTGAGGTATGATCTACAACCTGCCTCAAATAGGTTCAGCTCTTCAGAAAGCAGATGAATGTGGAGCAAGGATGCTGCTGGTAGTTGAGCTCTATTCCCAGCTGCCCTTCCCATCCTAAAATTTAACCTTTCTTCTTTCAGTGCCACATGACTCAAAACACTGGGCTTTTCCACACTGTCAGCATGCTCCAGGAGGTTCCTTCACAAGTCTCTGATATGTGGCAGCAATAAAGTTCAATATCTAACCGTAAAAGTGTTTCAGCAAAGCAGGACTAACCATACCCCTATCCTCTTATTCTCTTTTCATTACATCTTGATAGGAGAGCTGAAGCCTGGACCATGGATAAGAAGTTAACCCTAATAAGATGTGGGCTGATTTACCTCCAGAAACCTCAGTTCCAATACCTCTAGAAAAACAACATTTCTCCTCCAGACTTTCAGGCTGGATGCTAACAAACTCAGCCTTTTCAATGAGCTGCCCAGAGAAAATACCAGTGAAGACACATAAGCAACACAGAGTACACACCAAGGTAAGCAAAAGCCAACTTGCTTCAACTTGGACCAGGTAGCTGTAGTCAGGAAGGGCTGCTTTACCACCACTCCACTGGCTAATGGCTCACCAAGTCCTGTTTTAGCAAGTAATTCAAGGCCACATTTGTGCTACTAGCCCTAACTTCAGACACAGTTTTAATTTGTTTAACATTAAGTTTCGGGCTTCAGAGACCTCTATGATGAATTTCATTAAACAGAAAAATTCTATAATGTAGTATTTATAATTAACTGTGCATAAAAATGGTAATTATCATTATGCTCATAATTCCACTTTATGTCATTATCATAATAATTGATCAAAATCTTTTACCCCACAAGCATTTTAAAAGGTGCATTGTAAGAGAGAAACCCTTTTAAGATTGCACCAAACCCAGCTTTTGCAAGCAATCCCCAGCAGAAGTCTTTTGAACAGCCATTGCAACTTTCACAGAATGGCTTGGGTTGGAATGAACTTTAAAGATCATACAGTTCCATCCCCTCTGCCAAGGGCAGGGACACCTTCTACTGGACCAGGTTGCTCAAAGACCCATTCAACCTGGCCTTGAACACTGCCAGGGATGGGGCAGCCACAGCTTCTCTGGGCAACCTGTGCCAGTGCCTCACCACCCTCCCCTCCCCTCTGTTAGTTTAAAGCCATTCCACCTTTGTAATAACTCTCCATGCCCTGTCAAAATCCCTCTCCAGCTTTCCTGTCAGCCCCTGTTGGTACTGGAAGCTGCTCTAAGGTCTCCCCATAGCCTTCTTTTCTCCAGGCTGAACAAGCCCAGCTCTCTCTGCCTGTCTTTACTGAAAAAGGAAGGGGTGGGGGGAAAGCAAAAAGATGAAAGTCCATTTGTAGATTGAAAAGTGCAGTCAAGGAATAAACTCTAGCTTCATTTCTGAAATGGCCAGCTGCCCTACTTTTCTGCTTTCTGTACATGGCTTCTGAGCACAGACTGTATCAAAAGAACCCATTGCCTGTGTTTGAAGATAATGGACATTAGACTGGGAAGATAAAACAGATTACATAGGCAGCTGAATAATTATCTCCCAACCTTTATGTCTGCTTCACATCACAGCCAGGGATTGGAATGTGCTTTGAAAAGGCGTCAAAGTATTTCTGACCCAAACTGCCAGCAGCTCTAGCTCTGGAATAGAGGGATTAGATGACTGTCTGTTGCAGACAAAACCTAAATCTCCTAATTTCAGCTCTCTTCTCCAAGCCACATGAAGGGTAATAAACTGCTCTGCTGCCTGTGTTTTGGTCCTGGCTCTCCTCAGCAATATTCCTTGACAAGTTTTGATTACACCACGTATTTTTTGTGTCCTTCCTTATATCTGCTGGCATCTTTGCTGTTGCTCTCTATGCTTTTACTTGGAAATACATACTGTTCCCCAGCATCCTTCCCATGGCTGCTGTGGCATGGGTTAATTGTTCCCTGATTTCCACCAGAGCTCTGGTCATAGAGATCAGGACAGCATACTCACCGGTTTAAGTAATCCACAACAAACAAAATCCAAAAGAAGGGAATTCATTTTGGATGACCAGAAATATGAAATAAGCCATTTTCGAGCCCTAACAGCCACAGCTTTTTAGGAGCACATAGCATTTTAATTTTGTATTTTCCAGCCAATGTGATTGTCAGTTCAGTAAATCCCTTGTTACAGATATAGCAAAACACGTTTTACAAAGTGCATGATTACCAGCAAAAGCTAAAAATCCTCCCCAAAAGACATTAGTGACATCTTAAAACAAGCTTGGCCGAACATGCCAGGAAGGTGTTACTCTCATGAGCCATGGAAACTGGGGAAAAAAAAAAAAACAGAAAGTGTCACACAGCAGGACTTCTTTTATCTCACCACGTCTTCCTTACTTTGCTTTGCTTTTCTTCCCCCTTCAGGTGTCACTTTTTCCTCTGATGAGGGTTTTGTATCTCCATCCATCCCAACAGCCAGCTGTGTCAGCCTTGCACTTTCTTCCCCATCTCCCTGGATCTTTCCACCCTTACCCTTCTCTAAGAACTCTTTTAGGATCACCCTAATGCATCTTCAGAGGACAACGTGAAAGGGCTACTCTCCATCGCTCCTGTCACACTTCCAGCCCCGCTGCAAACCGTGTTCACAGCTCCCTCTTCTGCTGGCTTCTGGCAAGCTCTCGGATCACTGTGCAATGCTGTTGCTCTTCCCAAAGTACTGCTGCCGCACCAAAGAGCAATAAAATCTGGGGGATGAACTTCCTTGCTGTCTCTAACACAGGACAGAGACGTGGCATGGCTTCAGCTGCCAGAATCCTTGTGCAGAACTCATTGGTAAAACCAACCAAAAAGGCATAGCTCAGAAAAGGCTTCTTCATCTCCACCATTAGTCATGCTTGTCAACCTCCCTCATCGTCAACTAATGCCAAGACACAGGGTGCATTTATAACGCTTCTTGGCACTGAGCATGGCTGCCTTCTTGGGAAGGGAACAAGTCTGCTTTCCAGCCCTAATGTGATCGATGAAGCCTCTCTACAGGCTCCAGCTATGCATGAATAGTACCAATTTATATTTTACCTTTGGTTCAGCTTGGACAGGGAAATATTAACTGCATCGACAGGACAGGGGGACTCAGACACACACCACTGCCCATGCTCAGCGCGACAAGGTACAACCAGTGCTTTTGTGATGTGCTGTTCAGGAGTGAGTGGGTTCAGTCCTGGGTATTAAATCAAAAGAGGAGACTGAATTTCAGCAAAGGTACAGAATATCACAAGCCCTCACCAAGTACAGATGTAACAGTTTTTATATCAACCTTCTCCTATACTTCTCAATGTTTCTCTCATCTAATCTGGCTTAACTGCCACCCACCACCACCACCACTGCCCTGTGTGCCTCTCAAGGCACTGCAAGAGGCAGTGGATTAGCCAGCAGAACTTGCAACCTCCAGCACACTCTGATATTTCCCATAATTAAAGTATCTTCAAATGCATGGGTACTGCAGCTGAAAGCCAATGCATGTATCTGTCCTCAGATGTTACCCCTACAAAGCAGTAACCTGACTTGTATGGCAGTTTTCTCAGCAAAGAACTAAGTGGGCAACTGGCTGTAAAGCAACAGATATCTGCTCACTCTTTAGATTCAGCCGCCATTCTGACATGTAAGTTGTCAAAGTCCAAGATCCATGCTTTGGTTTTCTCAGGCTTGCCTTCAAGACATGTTGTTCCCCTATCTTCTCCAGTAGTTAAACTGCACCTCGGTGTGAAGGGGGATCTTCAATGGGTTGGGACTGGCTGCTCATGGGACCAGGCTGGGAGTTTCTCACACATCCCTGGGTTCGTTTCCATCAGGATAGTACCTAACCCTTGGCATCACAGATCAAAAATGATCAGATCAATTTTAAAAGTGTCTCTATAGAGTTTTACTGTCAGCACATAGCTGGAAATTATCAGCAAGGGTCCCTCCTAAGGCTATTCCTGGAACAGCACCACTAGGTTGCTCATCCTTGCTCCCGCAGCTCAGGAACAGCTTCAGACAGAGGTAGCTCTGCATTCAGGCTTTGGCTGAGGCTTCCAATTATTCTCAGTTAAAAGTTGGGTGATGCAGGTGCACAAGAGATCACAGGAATACCTGACTGCTGACAGCCGTCCACTGGTCCAACACATTTGGCAGCTGTGCTCATACAGCCTTCAAATGTTTGGATGAATAAGGAACCAAGTGGACAGCCAGAGCTTCCCCCTGAATCATCAGGGCAGTAACACCTTTTCTTCCATGCAGGGCAGACCCAAACACTTATGCACAGAGTTCTATTACTATGTCCAGCTCCCAGAACAGTTCTTTTAAAATATCCAAGACCTTGTTATCCCTATGAAACTGCCTGAAACAAACATCTGTGGTGGGTTGCATGAAACAAGGTATTAATCACTCACCAGGAATAACCAGAATATCTGTCAAGTGGTTTGCAAAGGAGTATGGCTTGCCAGGATGACCACTTGGTACCGGTAGCATATGTTGTAGCCGTGCTCTGCAAGTGCATCTGGCTATTGCAATCCTCCAGGAGCTTTCAGGTTTCAAGAACTACACTGCAAATTGATCCCAGCCACCATTCAGGAGTATTCAGCAATTTGTTAATATTTGATGTGTCAAAACTCCCTGTTCTGCATGTTCACTGCAAGTTCTGGTGTGACATAGTTAAAAAATTACTGAAAGCAGCGCTGAGGAGAAAGACTTGGGGGTGATAGCTGATGAGAAGCTCAACATGACCCAGCAGTGTGCTCTTGCAGCCCAGAAAGCCAGCCATCTCCTGGGCTTCAGCAGCAGCAGCCTGATCAGCAGGTCAAGGGAGATGATTCTCCCCCTCTACTTTGCTTTTGTGAGACCTCACTTGCAGTACTGCATCCAGCTCTAGGACCCCCAACATAAGAATGATGTAGACCTGTGTGAGGAAGTCCAGAGCAGATGCTCAGAGGGCTGGAGCACCTCTCTTATGGAGGCAGACTGAGAGAGCTGGGGTTGTTCAGCCTGAAGAAGACTATAGAGAGACCTTAGGACAGCTTCCAGTACCTAAAGGGACCAACAAGCAAGCCAGAGAGGGGGCTTTTGATAAGGGCATGGAGGAATATTACAAAGGTGGAATGGCTTTAAACTAACAGAGGGGAGATTTAGATCAGATATTAGGCAGAAGTTCTTCCCTGTGAGAGTGGTGAGGCACTGGCACAGGTTGCCCAGAGAAGCTGCGGCTGCCCCATCCCTGGCAGTGTTCAAAGCCAAGTTGGATGGGGCTTGAAGCAACCTGGTCTACTGGAAGTTGTCCCTGCCCATGGCAGGGGGTTGGAACTGGATGATCTTTAAAGTTCCTTCCAACTCAACTATTTTATGATTTTATGAAAGATAGTTAATATATAAATATAGAAAGCCAGAGCAGTTTAATAGGACTGAAGAACATATGTAACATAACTGTAAAGAAGTCCAAAATGCAGATCTTTGTAATCCTTGTATAGCCACTACAGAACCAAAAAGGAGCAAAGACTTTCTATTGATATGAATTTTCACCCATAAGAATTTGCTGTGGGCATGTCCAGGACTACCATGACTTTGGCAGAACTGAGAAGTTCAGCACATTCCTGAGCAGCTCACAAATGGAGAGGAAGCTCTTCTCTCTCTCTTTCTTGAGCTAATTACTGCTGTTTTGTAGCCCAGAGCTCAGAATTGGATCTTTCACAGGGATTTCATCAAAATGGCATAATTTTCCGAGAAAACTGGAATTTGGTTCTTCCTCATCTCTCCTTAAGCACTATGCACAGGGTATTTCAGGGTCTGGACTTTTGGAGCTGCTGAACCCTTTTGCTTTGCTTAACTAACATGGAAACCTTACACTGAGGGTCTAGCCTAGTTATTTGGGCAGGGGGAGACCCTCTCTGTAGCTTGTATACCAGTAAATGTCAAAAGAATTAACACTGGGTAAGGCTAAACAGCTGCTTTCAGTCGGTAGATCAATGCCTCATTCAAGGCATTGAAATCCTTGGGATGATGACGGTGATAAAGAGGTGCATCTTCAGCACCTCAGGTCCCTGCCCACAGAGGACATACCTGTCCTCTATCTATGCAGGGTGCACAGATTTTCATTGGGGATGAAAAGGCACTCAGATGACCCAGAGCGTCTCTGCTAGATAAATGCTAACCCAAGTCAGACTCCTGACAGGGCTCAGGCTGCCTCACTTGACAGGTCTAATTTCTGTTAAAGTCTCACAACTATAGTTCTAATGGGTATGTAAAGATCCAGAGCCTTAAACTCCTCCACCAAGGCAAAGCTAATTTCAGAAGTGAAAAAACAGAGCAAGATGCTTAACACAGATGGAAGATGCCCCAAAAGCTCAGTGGGGTACCAGATGGGTGGGAGGGGACGGATGCTGAATGCAGAGACTAATGCAAATAGTGTCTTCAGTGGGCTTTGATCAGGTGTTTGTAGGAGACACATGCTACTATTCTGTGTAGCATATATTCTCAACATCATCATCATGGGTACATCGAATCCCTCTGACAGTAATCCAACATGACAACTGTGCCAAAGCCAGCAATTCCTCATGCCTGCGTGGTCCCCAGAAGAGCCACTGCCAGCATGAATGGGAAATTAGCAGTCAGGTGACTGCCACAACTGTGTTTGGAACATTACGAGTTGCAACCTTTAAGTCTTGAAAAAAAGTTTGTCCTTCAAAATCAGAAAGCTGCTCATTTTCAGCAGTCTGCTCCCAAGAAGCAGCAACATGCTCACATGCTGCAGAAGAAAGTGTGATGAAAGCCAAAGCACAACGCTTCCCTGCCTGGGAAGCCTCATGTCCAGCAAAGAACTTGTAGCCCTGACTGCACAGAGCCTGAAGGAGACTGGAAAGCTGGAGTTTGCATTGTTAGATATCCTCTAGGCCTCCTTATTCTAAAAAAAAAGAAATGTCTTCTACCTTTTCTTTGTAAAGCTACCCTCAAAGTGTGAATTGAAATACAACAATTTACAGAACAAAACAGAGAGGAGGGCAGCTTCCGAAATAACTCCTCTGCCCTCCTTACCCTTGCAGGCACAAGACAAGTGGAAGAAAACATGCATGTAGGATTTTTTTTTCACTTTGCTAACTCAACCCAAGTATAGCGGAGGGGCCACAATGGAGCTGTAAAGCTGATTGTACAGTTTGACTCCAGGATGTAGACACCCTACTCCATAGGAAAGTACAACCATTTCCTATCAAGAGACCCCTTGTACGCAACTTACACCAGACTCACTCCATCCATCTTTAACTTTGTACCAGGGCTTTTTAGACATTTGGGATACAGTTATACAATCTGGGGAAAACCTCCTTGTTCCCCAAAAGGGTACGAATACTTATTATAACCTCCCTGAAACAAGCATCACCAGCTCCCCACTTGGCCAGTGTGGAGACTGATATGCCTTATTGCTGAAGCTGTTGGTGATAAATGAGGCCCAGCTTCAGACTCAGCAGGTAGTAGGCATCCTTGGAAAAGGCGAAGGTCTGTCCTACTCTCTGCCCTGATGCAGCAGAATAAAGGATAATGTCTGAAATAGGCCAGCATGCTCTGTAGTCTGCCCATGGAGATGTGAAACAAGTCCTGCAGCTGAAGATACCATAAAAATCTCTTCTAAGTGACTGCAGATAAATTACAGTTCTGAAACCATAAACTTTAGTACATGTGAGTAAATACGCTACTTGACTCATTCCACAGGCTACTTTCATGAGTAAAGTCAAGTCCAAAATTGAATTCTTGAAAGACTAAAGATTTATGTACTCTTTTTTTTCCCCTCTCTTAGTCTTACCGACTGTAAAAGCAAGTGACAATTTTAGTGTAGTGCAGTATTTGAAACCTGGATGAGCAATAAAAGCCACCAAAGCACCAATACAGACATTTCAGTCTGAAAGCCATACTGGACTACAGCTACAGATTCTCTGAGAGTCTGTATTTCCTGACAAGCTCAAAAGAATCCTCATAAACCTGTCTCTTTGGGATGCTGTAACAGCATCCAGGCATGAATGCCTTGCTTTATATCAAGTGCCATCTAACATGTCTACACTCATCACTGCTGCTGCAGATCAGCACTCAGCTTTTCAAGCCATAGAGAAGCTGGCAAAACTCACAGTCAAATCTTGATCCCATTAGAGGTTGATTGGTTCCTTTGGTTTTGCTTTTGGTTTGTAGGCTGCAAGAAATTCCCTACTTGTGGCAGGTACTGATGCCAGATGCTGCTACTCCCATGGAATATGTGGGAGCAGATGCCTGCAATTTGGTAATCGCTTTGAGTCTGATTGTTTGAAAGGAATTTATTTATATCCCATAGTCAATGTATTTCCTGAAGTGAGCAGAGTCTTGATAGTTGGATAACAGCATTGTCTCTGCTGGGAACTCAGATCAAACACAGACACTTTGAGAAGGGCTTGAACTTTAAGAAACCTCTGAATGATATTTTAGCAGTATCATTAACCAACAGTACACTGCCTTCTGCTTTGTGTGCAGGAGAGAGCTGGCCACTAGAGACAATTAGAAGACCTCAGCAACTTGAGTGTATGCGTCTCAGATCAAAAGAGAGATACTGAGATGCCACAAAGGCTCACCTCTGTCTCATTTTAACTATAAACCACCACAGATGTGTCTGTTGCTTTTCATTATAAAACAGACAGTCTCAACAACCTCAAAACACCATTAAAATGAAAAAAAATATAGATATATTTAAAGGATAGAGTGATTCTGGCATAAAAACGAATGGGACAAGATTGACTGTGAATATAGCTAGGCTGGAAATCAAAAGCAAGTTTCTAACCATTAAAGCAATGAACAGCCTTTCCGTGAAGAGGAGTAGAGTTTTAATTTACAGAACTATATATTTTCCTGAAAACAATTATGTGACACAGTCTTCTTGGCAGAGATACTGTAGTCAGCGACCCAGAGGAGAAGGATATTCCCATGCCTTCTGAATCCCTCCATGGGCGAACACCAGGTTCACAATAACCTTAGGACAGACAATTGTGCTAAGGCTGCCATCAGCTCTACACACAGCATATAAGCAGATACACAGTGTAAATATAGTATACTGTGTATATCTAACCAGAAACAGCATCTGATTTTCCTCTTCACATTTCCACTGCCTGAAAGAGGTTTCATGTCAGGGACACCTATTTTTTCCCTTCTACATACCCATGGGAGCCCTGGCTGCCTAGCCTACATGTGCTTTTATAAACTATAATCCTCTACAGGCAAGGGAGTCATCAACTAATATCCAAAGGCTCCAGGAGCATCTCTGCTTCCTGAGGGTTTTGAGAGGCAAAGGCCTGCAAGTGCTGAATTTAATTAGTGGGAAGTGCAGAAATCCTAGGGCAGGTATTGTTAACTTCGGATGCACAAGTAGTCTAAGTTAATAAGGTTGTGTAGTATGTAAGTAGCCTATGAAAGGGAATCCTCATTTCAGAATTTACTGATGTGGTATCATTGGTTCTTCTCTTCCAAAAGTATTTAAAATGAGCTAAAAAAGTTACTTAACACTTTCTAAAATCACAAAGACTGTGCAGAAGGGCCCAGCAGGCATCTACTTGAAATTAATTACACTTCTACAGTATTCTGAGCTCTCACCAAAGGGAGCAAAAGCACAGACTGCAAAACTCAAAATCACAGGAAAACATCACCCACAACTTAATTCACAGTAGTATTTGGTCAGGCCACATTCCACACATGGCAAATCACTCCATGCTTCCTGAGTGTCCTTGAAGGAAGGGCTACATAAAACAAGATCAAGCTAGTCAGGATCTTCCATATAACCTGGAACCACACAAAGTGGTGGGAAAAGGCTATTTCATTTCCCTGTGGACTACGATTATCACGGTATTTATATAGCATGATCACCAGCTATTTCTCCAAAAATGAAATGTATTTTAAAGAATGTATTACTTGAAGTATGCAACTAAAAGCTTCCTGGCTCTTTTGCTTTCTACAAATGCTCCAGATATTCTTGCAGATTAGGGTAAAGGAAGTGCTAATGAAGTGACAGATCTGAGAGCCCAAGACCCCTAGGTCATGGGCTCATACCCACAATATGCAGGCTGGAGGAGCAGCAGACCATGCAGGCTGGAGGAGCAGTAAGCTATGGGCCTTTTCCTCCTGAACAGCAGTAACAAAACTAGACTTTCTTCACTTTCCCTCCCAAGAAAAGAGACACCAGAGTCACTTCTCTCTGCAGAGATTGCCTTAGCTGGCAATATTATGGCTTTTACATATTATTATCCACTGTAGAGGCACAGCGCAGTGAATATGCCTGAAAACTGACTTGTCTAGACAGTCTGGTCTGAGCGACAACGATTCCAAAGGGAAAGGACATAAACACTCTCATCCTAGAAGAAACCATTACTGCAGAAATAAACCCATTCCATATAAATTGGTTCCAATTCTAAACCAGCTTGTGCTCCAAACTGTAAAGCTCTTCTGGCTGAGTAATATCCCTATTCAGAAAACACTGAAACAAAGCACGTTGAACAAAACACTTTGGCAGCTCTGCTGCAGAAAAGCTGTTCTTCCCTGTTCCCTGGTTGGACCCCCCCTCTCTGTGGAGAGGTTTTGTGCATTAACCTGGGCTGCAGAAAGTGTTCTCAGCACACAAACTCACAATCACAATGCTGCAAGTAGCATATTCCAGCTGCTAAGAGCAAGTCCACTGTGCAAGATGATGCATTAAATACAAGGGTTTCAGATCAGTGCTGTGCAGATCAGTGCTATGCATCCAATGACATCCAAGGGTATCCTCAGCATTAGCAAGTCCTGTCCCCATGTGTCCCCAAACTTTTCCTCCAGAATCTGCAGTCAAAAAGTCAAAAGTATTCTGAACTACTGAATATTTATTGCTCATAAATGATTGGAAAAATCTGACTGCATTCTACTTTTCAGTGTGCAAATCTGGTACATTGGTAGACTCCATTTTACTAGTGTGCTGTTTGTATTTTAATGAACCAAATCTCAGGCATCAGCTTCTAGGAATGCATATGAAGCCATTTTGTATCTGGATTTTATATGGAGACATTGAAGCCGGCCAGCCACAGTAAAGCAAATTGCTGTTCACACTGTTTGACCTCTAGCAGAGGTAAGATGGACATGTGACACCATTGGGAAGAGTGTCCTGTCCTTGGCCACTTGTTGCTTCATAGGACTGAGGCCACACAGTTTCAGGACACCACCTCACACCCTTCAGGTGCTGGTTAATGATCATGTCAGAGAAGCCTTTCCCTATATACCAGAACTGCCCTATGATCTCCCACCTAATAGCACCAGATTCAGTTTTCTCTGCCAGTATTTCCTATCTCTAGCTCTTACCTACTGCTCAGTGAAAACCCATGCTGGCTCCTTTTCCTTCTCTTACAATTATTTATTTTTTTTTTCTAAGGATAATAGTCTCTACTGGATAGAAAGCTGAACTGCAAGTCACGTCTTGGATTTCTCTCCGGATTAAACTACTCACCTTGGGAAAGTCTGACTCTCCCACCATTTTGTCTGTGTGGACTGTCTATTACCATACAAAAATTTGGGTACTCATCCTAAGCAACACTCCAGAGCTCCTTTATTAATGGGGAGAGGAAAGGAATTCCGTAAGATAACTCACCTTCTGCTAAGAGTTACTCTCCATATTTTTTTTTTTTTTTGGAACCCACTGGTTATAAAAGGAAGTTAATGGTTGATTTGCACTAAAACCTAATCTAAAGGTGGGTGACGTGAGTAACATCCACATTTTTGTGTTACCTATCCTAATAGGATTGCCTATTTCAGTTGAAATCTCTGGCTGCTACAGGAGCACAATAACAAATGTAAAGTTCTGGGTACTTAGCTTCACCTTTCTGCAACCTGTGGAAGCTGCTCTTACACAGCAAAGTCTGCTCCCTGCCTCCACATCACTTATTCAGCAATTTCACTAAATATACTGCTCAGTATATGTACTACTGAGGTGCACATGTGGTAGGGCTCTTTAGTATTGAAACTATTTTAATACACATATTTCTGTTTCCTCTCTCCCACACCATGGAAAATCCTCACCATTAAATGTTCTGAGCCCTTTTCAATACAAAATCTCAACTTTTAAATATGATGCTTGGGTACCTAATTCCTCAGGCAGCACAGAGCCTTTGATACAGAATCTAACTTGCACTAAAGACAGAAAAGGGAGAGGGAAGGAAAGCTTTGAAATTACTTTAAAGACATTGATGTTTAGAAGTGCGATGGAAGGGGGCAGCAGCAGCAGCACACGTTAATATTGGCACTAGGAAGCAGTAAAGGCATCACAAGAAGGGGGCCAGGTAGGAGAGGAGAACATCAGAGCAGCCACGATATAGCAGTATAGGGGGAATGCAGTCAAAAAGAGAGAAGGTACTGTGGTAGATATGACAGGAGGAGACTAGATCTGGATCATCCAGCAGGTAACATGGGAAAGCAAGAAAGAACATTTGAGGTAAAACATCTGATCAAATAAGGAAGGCAAGGAGTGATTAAGAGGCAATGTTGGGGCAAGCTCAATACACCCTTTTGTCGCATTTCCAGGCAAGTCTTGAGATGTGCTATAGGAGGAGACAGTTCACTAAAGCAAGAAAACAAGTGTTTGGCACAAGAACTTAGTGACATGAAGTGGTAAGATGTTCCTCCCAGCACAGGATTAGAAAGAAAACAGTGGTCAAAGGGCATTTTGTGGATGTGTATATACATATATGCAGACATATATGTGTCTGAGAAAATTTAAATATGGGTGACATGGTTTGGTGGGAGGTGTCTCTGCCCATGGCAGGGGGATTGGAACTAGATGATCTTAAGGTCCTTTCCAACTCTAATTATTCTATGATTCTATAAACAATATATAGCATAACAATTTTTAATATAATATTTAATATTTAAACTCCTGAAGCCAGCAGATCCGGGGAAATTTTGCAGTCAAGTCAGCAAGGTCAGGATTTTTTTCACCTGGATAATACACTAGATTTTTGGAGATGCCCTGGAGAAGGGAACAGAGAGCTAACCTACCTCAGAATGGCTACCAACATTTAAGGGATGAAAATAAAACCAAACCAAAAACCAAACCAAAAAAATCCTTCTCAGATTAAGATTTCATCCTTCACCACTTGTCTGGTGTTAGCGTGAAAAGTTTCTGCTTTTTTTCTGTGCAGGGACAGGGCCCAGGTGGGCACTGCTCTAAGGCTTCCAGAGTAACACAGAAATACCATGCAGGCCTATTTAGTGAACTGATACACTTAAAGAGAACTTCATTTGTCATCATTGACTAAAAATGAAATCTTCAGAAGCCACAGAACCTAATAGGCAATATTTAGAAACTGAGGCTGAAAATTAAGGTTGCCTTGTAGAAGTTATTTCTGCATAGCCCTATCATATTTCTTCATGAAATTTAATGTCACCTATAAGGGCATTCAGTGACTAGATTTTGTTATTGTGTACAGCCCATTATCTAAAGTACAACACACATAATAGCTCCATACAGAATATGAGTATTTAACAGTAGTCAATGAATAAAACTGTCAGCTCACTGTACCTTACCAACACAGGTGTCTTTGCAGAATAATGGGACATCACAAGGTACAAAAACATTGAGCTTCATTACCTGAAAGGAGAACACTTTGAATTTGGCAAGCAATAAGCAAGAAGTATGATGGTATAAATAATCCTGCTTAATAGTACCATCACAAAACACATCACACTAATGAGCACCACTGTCATTCCTGCCTGAGCAATGCTGTGCACTGGGGGTGAGCTCCCAGGTTCGAGCAAGGGCAGTGGTGGGGGAGATGTGCTTTGTGTACAGGGCATCTGCCCTTGGTATCATCATGCTTTTAGCCATCATGCTCTTTTGAACATTTATTACTTGCCCTTGGTCAATACCACATAGCTTCTCTGTTCTTTCCCCTGTTATGTCATGCAACCTGGTCCTTTTCTGACTCATTATTGCTGGTGGAGAGTCTCTACATCTCCCATTTCACATATAGATGCATATATACACATAAACTCCACCTAGCCCCTTTCACACCTTGGATTATGTGCAGTTATGTCTTCACCAGCCTTCCCTGTAAAGATGTGGTGTTTAAAAATCCCAAGCAATACAAAGCACAGAATAGGGAGGATAACCCATCACAAACCTGAGGCAGAGCCTCAGAGAAAAACTTTCCAGCAGTAGCACAAAGTATGTCTTTCTCCTTTCTCAGATGTTATGACTGTTTGTCCTGTCCTGCTCGGCAGGTGTGGGGGAAGGTGATCTTTTACAATACTCTGTGGTTCACTGGAGAAACCACATGCTCCCCAGAGGTTGAAATGAAACAACAATTAGTTTTATTGTAAACTTGCCTAAACTGTGTCAGGAGGAACAAAATTCTTGGCAAGTTCTTATTCTTATAAAAGATACAAAAAGATCCAAAGTAGAGGGAGAAAAGGGGAAAGGAAAGAAAGGAGAGAAAACAGATAAATAGGATCAGCACCCCATGGATCCAGCAACTTCTTGGTCCATGAGTTGAAATCCATTTAGTCAGTGAGCCCGCTGAGGTCCTGGGTGAAGGAGCGCCAACCACACGGCTGGAGAGCAGTTGCCTCTTTATAGAGTCAGGTTCTCTTGGAATCTTCCCACAGGTGGAGACTCATTTGCGTGCTAGCATATGCATGGTGAGCTAATCTAGAGTGTTCCAGATGGTAGCAGGGGTATCTCGTAAGCCCCCAGACCCAGTTGACTTTGTGCCTTGGCACAGACACAATGTCTGTATCGCTGTCTCTGGCCACTTCATTGCCTGGGCAGTTGATCTCTGCAGCCTCAGGGCAGGCAACACAGGACAACCATCCTCCAAATCTGTGGAGAATGATCTTCTTCTCTGCCCCCCAATGTGTGCTCAAGTGACAACGTTGCTCACAGCAAACAGCCTCCCTCAGTTCCTCCTATCTTTTGAGTTGGTTTGAGGCAAAAAGGTCTCTTGACCACCAGACTGTTCAATACACAAACTCCTAGGATTGCCCTCTGCTTACAAAACTAGGAGAATCTTTCATGAGAAGGAAAGCATTACAGTCCCATATCTCCACGTGGTTGAAGTTGTGCGGGATGCGCAGCCCTGTCTACAAGAGGGAACTCTCACTCCCTCAACGTTTTTCTCAAACGCACTAGAGCTCCTATCTATAGGTAAGACATCTTGACAGAATAAAAGTGGTGACAAAGAAATTCACAGCACTAGTTCTACAGATAAATTTGGATGTTTCATGAATAAGAAAAAAAAAAGTTCAAAAGACACATTCATAGCAAGATATAAACATTTATTTCCTTCCATGTTTCCAGCAAATAAAATGAATATTTAAGTTCAGGTGGAAGCCAGCGTTTTTCCTCCAAGCTGAGGAGCAACTTCCTTTCACTATCTAACTGTGCTTACCATCGTGATTGGTTTGTTTTATCCCCACCTCCTGACATTTGCCAAGGGTTCCCTTCAACAATTCATGTAGGCTGCTGTTTGTAGTGCTTCCTTTTAACAAAGAATGGAAGAAGCCTCTTAAACATCATTTTCATTCTTCTGCAGTGGCAGATATATTCAAATTGGCTACTGCATTAATCTACAGTCTGAAATAAGAGGTCAAGTACATTTTCCCTCTCCTGTGCCACCTATGAAACAAACAGCAAGTTGCTCATGTATCTAGCAATTTCCTTCAAAATTACATCTCCCTCCATTTCAATGAACAATCAAAAATTTCTCAGTAGGTCCGTGCTACCAACCATTTTTCTATCAGATCACACTCATCCTGGCAAACAAAGAAACTGAATGATCATTTTTTGCTATTGTATTCTAATATATAAATAAGTCTGCCTAAGAATATATAAATTTAAAGCATACTTTAAAAAATATGAATTGGTACCTTCTTTTTGAGCACCTGATGTTTCAGCCCACATACCCACAAACAAGACTCAAATGTGAATCTGTTGTGCTTCCAAAAGGAAGATGGAGACAAACTGAGGTATTTATGGAAAGCTTATGAAAATTTCACACAGGTTCCCTTTTTCCCCCATCTTCTCAGATGGCATAGATCGACATCTTTCTTGAGAGAAAAAACCTAGCTGAAAAGCTAAACTGGGAGTGCCTTCCCTCTTTTGTTTTAAGTCATGTGGTTTATTCATGAGGGAGGGAAGGAATTGTAATTCATGAGGGAGGGAAGGCATGTAATTGTTTTGCTTGCACATACTCTTATTTTGCAATTTCTAGATCTTTCAACCATTCTTACTCTGTTTTACCAGGGATTTGCATTCAACGTGGGAAAAAAAGTTCTCACAGCACTGAATAATTTAATTTAATCAGATCATGATTTCTCTATGCTCATTGATTCTTCGAAATTAAATTATTTACTCACTTTCTAACTAAAAGTAGGAAAATTGTTTCTGGAGAACAGAAGATCTGACAAAGGATACAGTTGGAAACTGTTTAAGAATTGAACTTGAATTTACTAAAACACATCGGTGAGTTTACTAAACACTATCTGATGAAAAAGAGTAATAGAAAAAGGGGAAGGATTCAAAGGCTGAATGGTTTTTGCTGCCAAAACACTGCAGGTAAGGATTTGTCCTGTGTTCACTTGCTAACTTTCGTATTCTTGATCTTTCCACAATATTCTTTAATCTGCCCAAAACAAAGCACTTTTTAATCTGCTATATGGAATGATTATGTGAAATCAGTGCTTTCCCCCCACACCCACCCAAGTAGTTTAAAGGAAAAAAAAAAAAAAAAAGATCATCTAAATTATCTTGGTCCTAAAACTGATCTTAACGTATTCCATTTTTTTGATATTATAAACTATACATGAGCAGCAAGCTTTGATCCCTGTGCTCACAAGCATGTATTACAGTCAGCTGCGCTGCATACGTACACAAGACATTGCTTGTAATCACATACCTTATTTCAAGCCAGCTCTATTCAGAAAGTTAACAAGTGCTTAAGGTTGTGAAATACTAACTCACTCCTCTAAACAAGATAACGAGGTTTCATTGAGGGACAAAGTCAATAAAGCCAAAGCAACAGCTCTGGGCGCATGACTGCAGCCAGAGGCGCGAGTGATTAGCATTTGTTACAGGTTTATATATTTTCACTATTACATTAGTTACGTGCCTATTCGTAATTCCCGCATATAGGCAGGGAATATTATAACTAACTCCCGGAACTTATTATCATAAGTCCCCTCCTCTTGGCGTCTGCGCACTGCTCTCCGGTGATTGTGGGCAGGGGTCTTGAGGATGAAGTAAGCAGTCTTCCTCTTGTGAGTAGGGGTCTTCAAGATGAAGTAAGCAGTGTTCCTCACAGTGTACTTTTCACCTTTGGCACAGTTGGATGCCCCAGCAACCACACAACTAGCTGAAACCAGCTATATCTGTAATTCTTCTGATAACTAGCAAAGATTTAAAACAGTGTGACCTTCCTACAAAAATTATTGCAGGATAGGCAGACAAGGAGTATCTCAAGCTAGCAGATGTTTGGGAAGCTCTGTCTCTAAACTAACTGATAAGTAGAAGGATGGTGTGAAATAACTCATTCATGTTTAGTGGGGCCCCTAAATCCTGTTATCTCACCAGACTTACAACACAAACATTGCTCTTTAAAACAAAAGATACTTTAGAAGACTAGTGTGAAACAATTAACTCATGTTTAGTGCAGCCATTACATTCCACAGACTTACAACATAAGTATTGTTCTCTTTCTACAACCTAAGTTAAGCTAAAAAGTACTTTATGTTTTTCAGGCACTAGCTTTTCTTATATCAAGCCCCCCCTCCCTCTTTTACCTTTACAAATTCTTTTGCTATGTGACTCTGTTTTACTCAAAAGTTCTGGCCCCTTTTAACTTGTTCTCTAATCTTGTGTCTTTAGCGAGCTTTGTTTCTGTTATTGTAAACTGGTACAGTTATATCCACATAACTACACCTATGATTTGCGAAAGCCAATACATTTATGTGTTTATCACAAGATCATGATCTTGGAGGAAAAAACAAAAACAAAAAACAAACAAAAAAAAAAGAAAAAACCACCAAAAAAAAACCACAACCTCATAAGCAAACACACCCTACATTATTTCTAAAGCAGATACTAGATACAAGTATCTTCATTAGGCAGTCCTAGATCCAAATCCTAAGCACAGGAAGCAAAAAGAGCAAACCCAAGGGAAGCAAAATGAGCACAGAAGGTGTAAAATAAAAATGTGAGTACCTCATCCATGAAAATGCCCACTGAAGTGAAGAAGATGCTACAGAGAAAAAGCAGAAGTCTTAGGCAACTCTTAACACAAGGCCAGATATTTCTGTCCCGCTAATTTGACAGACTCTGAGCCCCTGGGAAACTTCAGGCTGAGCTCTCTATTAGCATTTTCTTGTTCTAACTTGTTTATAACCAAAAGCAATGCATGATTGGTGTGTGTAATTAGGCACGGTCACAGCAAGATAGTCCCATAGATACATCAATATTGAGGACATGTATATGAAGTGATTAAAAACAGCCACTGTAATACCTCCACCTTAGGCTGCATGTAACCAATTACGGTTTTTTGTAAATATCACTCTCAAGGTGATTTTTTCCCCTTTTTTTGTTTTTTCATTTTGCTTTGCATTTGCCAAGCTGTGAGTGATAAAAATGTAATGGTAGCTGCTCATTAATCCTAAAGAATGGGACAGACATCATAGAGTCTGGCATCACTTAAAGCACTAATTAAGGGAATACACCATGTGCTTTTCTCTCTGGCACCTTCCTGAATAATTTCAGCTATATTCTCCTAACCCACCCAGTGCTGATGTTGAACTTTTCACAGCCACTGGGCCAGACACTCTGTCAGTGCAAGTTGATGCAGCAGCCATGAAGCTCTGCCAGCGTGCACCAGCAGGGGATGTGGCCTTTTTCTTTTCTTCTAACTGTTATCAAAAAGTTGTCACTCATTCACTGAGGCAGAGGTTATTTTTTTATAACTCCAGAGAAAGGAAATTTAATGATTCACCACAATAACCATTCCAGCTGGTAAAAGTTCACATTGCATATTTATGCCTAGAAGGGTGACAGCAAAGAAACCTTAATGTGTGCTTTTCTTATCCTCATTACACCAGACACAGTCATAAGTAAACAGTGGCATTTAAAATTTAAGAGTTTTACAAGAAATTATGGTGTCCATTAATGAGGTTAACTTCTATATCACTACATCATTACATCCCAGTTTTATCTATATACATGGAAAGAACATTAAGTGCTATCAGTCAAGTATGTAGACTTAAACGTCTTCAAAGCTATGGTAAAGCTGGTTTTTTCCACTAGTATTTCTATTAATTTCTCAATTGCAGCCAGTCTATACTGCCTGACCTGTATGTGTCCCAGTAAAACTGCCACATGAATTCCAGGATTTAAAAGCTCTTCCATTTTGACTGTGGCATTTGATATACAATTGTTCTTTATCATTTATAGCAAACCTTCTCCAGGGAGAGACAAAACAATGCCCTTTTAGATACAGCCGTTTTCATGCCACCTCTACTCATTTGAAAGCTTTGATGCCATTACCGTGAGCGCAGCTCCTCTCAATATTAGACCCCATAAATATTTTGTAGCTGAAATCTGAATGCAGCAAATGTTCCTTATAGCAGAGAATGCCTGATAAACAGCCCATGCTCAGACTGGTTTTAAATGATTGCCATATAGAGATACTTAGGCTGTCTCATTAGCCATTCACATGCTATTATATTCCCAAATTATGGTGGCATCAAGTTTGCGGCAAAAGCTGAATCTCACAAAGATGATGATTGTGTCATAAAAGTGATCAATGAAAATTAGTATTAGACCATGAGAACTGCATCTCACAATGGCTCAAGTGTTTTAAATTTGGTTTGGTTAACAGGCTATAAATACATAATAAAAGTGCATTTCCAATTGGACCCTTATCACTGAGACTTTAAATCTTTGTGACTTTTATTTGACATTGTGCCTGATAAGAAGTAGGATAATCACCAAAGTGGATTTGGTACTTTCCTGCACTTTATTTGAAGTCACTACCAATGACACAAGGAAAACTAGACTCACACAGTTTGCTGTTGCTGCCTTCTTGCACATCTGTGTTGATCTGTTTAATCCCAATTCACAGCTCAGACACAATTTTCTTATCCATCAAGTTCATAATGATTATGGCATACAATATGACAACCATTATTTTAATCTATGCTTCAAGAATTTCACAAGTAAGCACATGCTTGGGAAAAAAAATTGCAAGATTTGTCTCCATTAATGCATACATTTTGTGAATTGCCTCTCAAATAAAATCTTAAGAATTTTTTCTTGTCAGAAAGCTGCTTGCCACTACTTGAAGCATGATGCTTTAGAAGCTGTAAAATAACATACACTCCTACAAGGAACATTTACATTTTCATGTTGTCTTTACCAGGAAATCTTGGATTTAACAATTGAAGGTCAGAAATATTGTTATGTGAATATCTAGCGTAAAGTTAATAAACACAATAATTTCCCAAGTCATGTTCGGGGGACTTTGATTCACGTATCATATAAGTTTTACCATGCAGCAAAGGCCTCTAAGCATAAAAGCAAAATTGTTCCTGAGCCCTATATTCAACTCACAATATCTGTTTCTCCTACCCCCTACCTTTCATCATGTTTGTGTTTCCTAATGAGCTTGTTAAAATAGCAGTATCTAGTGCATGTATCATTCCCAACATAATGGATTCCTATTTTGACAGGACTCATGCAATCTAGGTAATGGATGCATTTCATAATCATCCTCGTCACAATTAGGTAAAACTGTATTCCAGGAGGCTTTCACTTAGCAGGTGCAGTACACTCTGGGAAAGCATTTCAGAAGCAATCACAACAGCTCTTGCAGTACATATCCATTTGTCAACTTGAATTCTTGAAATTAAAAGACATCATTTTCAGGACAAGATGCTGAATCTGAACTCCTGTGTTATTCTTTTCTGTCAATAGGATTCCTGTCATCAAAGCATTCAAGCAAATCAACACAACAATTAATTTCAGTGACATAGGTCACAGACTTGGGGTTATGCATGCTCCCGGGACACTTCATGGCACAAATAGCCTAGAAATATATAACTAAAAAACTGAACCATATGCTGAGCACCAGTTTTTCCATGGATACTAAATTATTACTAGGTATATCAAAAAAAAAAAAAAAAAGAAAAAGAAAAGAAAGAAAAATATGTAAAATTATTTTGATCCCCTTGATATTTCCTTGTCAAAAATCCACTTTTCAGGACTGTGTCCCTATCAAAAAGAGAACACTTTTTTTCCATACATGTTAAACATTGCTATTACATCCATAAAGTGCCTACTAACAATAAACTGCAAGATAATGCACCTGGAGTAGTAATAGTGACTGTAGCCTCCAGATGTCCAGAAAGGACACTGGGTAGTTTGATGATATGAGAATATCTTGATTGATCCACTGCATTTTCCAACATCAAATAATATTGACATTTCTTGTGTCATAAGACCGCCGGTGCAGTTCTTTGCTCTTCTGATTTGTTATGATGGGATCATTCTTCTGAACTGTAGGCTACTGACACATTGCATTGACTACTGAAATTCCCTACAGACAGCCCAAAAAAGTCTTCTTTGAGAAAGAGAGCCAAGTTCTGCCTTAATTTACAACAGCACCATCATCGTACTGAGGTACCAAAAGGAGTGCAGGGAAAAGCACAATTGAGCCCTTGAGTAATGTTACCTTCAATTGCTCCAAGGTCATTGGCTCCACCCCTTTTCTCTGCCCCATCCATCACTGCTAGTTTATAATGATTATCTGCAATTATGTCTTTCATGACATTACATTGTAATATATGATACCACATGCTGAAAATTTTGAGCACTAAGCCTAAATTTTCTACTTAAATCTTGCAAATCTACCTGGAAAAAAAAAAAAAAAAATTGAAACAAAACTCAAACCCAGAATTACAGGGACTTAACTAGTCTTTTTTTTTTATTTCCTTGCTCTTCACAAAGAAGCATGTCCCAAGAACTTTCATTTAACTTTGGATCTTATCTGGTTTGCATTCAACAATGTGTGTGGGTTTTGGAGAATTCAGTTCACAAAGAAAACGCTTCAGAGTCCGTTAATTGGAAATAACAAGAAACAGAGTCTGCAATAACTGTCTTTGACAGAAGCCTTGACCATGCACATCCTTTCTAAATCATATGTGACCTATGAGCCTCAGCCATTCTCCTTTCAAGACAACAACATAAATCTATTGCCTTAAATATTTTTGATATCATGCATTAGCTGAACTTATTTCACTGGATGTTACTGATCTCCTCTGGCATCTTTTTGGGGTGCAGGTTCATGACAGAGGTGGCCTTCTGACTACATCTAGATGGGATTGCCCCAGTGATCCTCAGCTTTTTGGCTGGGACTATTTGTGGCAGCTGTCACTGCAGAAATTGACCCAGTTCTAGAGGCTACAATGCAGAGGCAGAGGCTTAGATGCTCTATGACCCTTCCCACTGTGTTCAGAAAGAAAAAGGCAATTTTGTTGTCCTCAGGTTTATTGCCAGCACTTAGCAGTGAGGTGCAAACTACACATCACGTGTACCTTGTGCTTCATGGGTCAAGCAAGGTCCTTCTTTCAAATCTGTGTAGGAACTGACTTCATCTCCCATGAATAAGTTTCTTGGCTACCTACCAGAACAAGAAATTGTTTTATAATATCAGCCTTTGCATTTAAACAAGTTTAAACAGCTGAGGTGATGCTAGTCTTTGTCTTTCTCCCACTTAGATTTGCAACAGGAGTATATACAAGTATATACAAGAAAGCATTAGTGAAGAAAACAGCATAGAAACATTAGTGTCTGTAGTAAGTGGATGATTTAAAGACATGCTGAGCAGTGACCTTCAAAGTACATCTCAAGATAAGGTGCAGTTTTCTTTCAAATCTACCACACAGGGCTGAGTCAGCGTCAGGCAACCACCATCAGCCAGCAAGGATCTGGCTATCCTTTAAGAGAAACTTTCAGGGATACACAGAGACCTGTATGGCAGTAAGTAGGGACACGCAGTCCCTGGCAGCATGAACTTGGCAACCCGATGTTTTGGGAACCTGAGAATGCTCCACTGAAGGGGTATATTTGGTTTTTGGTTGCTCTAACTAAAAGATCCACTACAATAATCTTTCTATGGTTTTTTTGTCTGGGGCTGATAGAGCCTCAACTCTTTATCTGCTATCTTGCTTAGGAATTTGAATTACTCAGTGGCAGCTAACCTGCTCATTCCTTGTTTTGCTTTGGGCTCAATCACAGGTTATTCATATTAACTATTGATTTTCTCAGTTCTGTATCTTCAGATCTTTACCAGCCCAGATCTACTAGAAGAAAGAAGAGCTTGTACCAAAAGAGTTAAAAAAAATAAATAAATAAAAAACAACACACCCAAAACAAAAATGTTTTGCTGATGAAGTCTATGGAGAACACATTAGAAGAAGATTAGAAGACAAACAGTAAAAAGGGGGTTTGTAGAAAAAAGTTTTGATGTGTTTTCACTTTTTTTGTCTGATAAACTTTGGTACAAAATACTATGACATCTGTGATATTTATGGAATTTACACAATGTACAAGATACATCTCAATTTCATATGATTGATTGTTCTACATCTAACTTGGCTGCTCTTCCTCACTTTTGGAGTTCAGAGATAGACATATGCAAAGGGTGAGTCTTAACTTAGTCATCTGCCAGAAGACAAGATGAATCGCTCTTTGAAGGCAGATGCTTCACTCCATTGACTATATACAGGCCCAAAGTGAGTAGCCTATGCAGAGGTTTAAAAACCTACCTAAACCAGGGCTGGTGAATCCCACTGCATCACAGGATTTAGTCCTAGTCAGAGAAGTTGAATCAGAAGGTTCAGGGCTGAGGTAAGCATTCCCTTGTCAACATTCAGTGTAAACCTAATTAGGAGCATCTAAAATTAATCTATCTCGCTAAGGTACCAAGATATTCACAGCAAACATGCACATCCGCATAACTGCATTTCACATGGTCTCCTTCCCTTACCACCAAAAACACACAAGGGACAAAAATTGCCATGCCTGTTATCCAGGACAGGCCTTGAGAGACCTGATTTTATCATTTCAAGCTACTTCTAGCAAGAAAAAGACCTGAAGTAATTATCCAATTTTAGGCAGTCTTATACAGAAATGTCAGTTTTGACTTACTCACAAAATACCAAGTTTTCCTCCCACCCCTCAGAAATGCTTTTAAGGAAACATGAAGGCATTTCTTCCCATATGTATATGATCCTGCAGGACTTTATGATTTACTCAGGTCCAGACTGAAGATGCCACTTGGATGTCTATGGTTGTATGGTTTAGAATTACCATCCTTATATTGCTAATTATATGTGTTTCATGATGTTCACATGGGATCACTGAGGTTAGGAGGGACATCATGGGATCACTGAGGTTAGGAGGCACATCTTGGGATCACCAAGGTTGGAAGGGACATCTTGGGATCTCCTTGCCCTGCTGAACCAGGAGCAGGTAAAGCAGATTCCTAGAAGTCTGCATGCACTCTTTTTGGGGGGTCTGTACATGTCAGGTGCCCCTTCCCAACACTCCAAGTTGTTCCGGGGCCTGCCCAGAATAGAGCAGAGAGCTCAGTGTGAAGTCATACATAGATTCCCCCCCAGGGAGATGCAAAGGATGAGAAATGAGAAGAACCACGACTCTCAAACAAGGTTATTTACAACACGCAACACAAGGCAAGGGCATGAACTCTCCAGAAATGTTGAAATATAGATCTGACTCAGGGCATTGTAGTGTCTCACTAACAGCACGCTCAATCAAAATCAAATAAGAAGGATTTCACACTGCTGCTGCTGCTGTTGCTTCTATTTTACGGTGGCATTACTACCTGGCCTGGAGCCTACAAGGGAAAAAAAAAGAAAAATCCCTGCAGCAAGCTCTCAGGTAGCAAAGAGTTAAGAAGATAATCTCCAAAAACTAAAAAACTTTTCTGAAACAGAAAACCAGTGGAGCTTGCAAGGCCTGTAGCCAGACTCTTAAAGTGGAAAGTCAGATAGCAAAATAACCCAATGCAGGGCAAACACTCCCCTATTTCCAAAGGGCACCCCCATCACTTGGCTGGCTGCACTGATGCAGGATGGCCCCTGAAACCCCTCACTGTCCAGATGTGACACACTTTATTCATCAAATACTAAGGGATGTCTTTGCCAGCTCTAGGGCAGCAGCTGGCAATGAATGTTGGATCCTGTGTGGTCCCAAGGAGTAACCCAAGGAAGAGATAAGAAACAGAGCTGAAACCAGAGGAAGATGAAAGCTTTGGTTGGGTAGCAGAAGCATCTTCCAAACCCAGACCTGCTGGCACACTGGCATTTTGGATTTTGTCAAAGTCACCTCTTCACACATACCCATGGATCCCCAGTAGTAATTTGTGTGCCAGGTGACACTTACAATTGCTCTTGGGATTAATGTTAGTCTTTCTAGTACATGAAGCATGAAAACAAAAAACCTTCATCTCCAGCCCTCTGCATCAGAGAAGAATTATATGAGAAAAGAAAGTTAGTCCTTATCTTCTGGGACTGCTGTATTACCAACAGGAATTTGTCTTTCAGGAAACTGCACTTTTAATCCAAGATATTCTAAAAGGGTACAACAGCATTAGGATGAAGGTGCTGAGATGGTATGTGATGGTTAGCATGTCCTGTAAAATGCAGAGTAAGGAACTGAACTTTCCTAAAAGCTTTTCCAGCTGAAAGAAGAATTAGTCAAGGCACCCAGGAGCTCCTGGCTGGCTTTGAACGTGTTGTGCGGAGAGAGAACAGAGAAATGTCGAGCACAATGTCCCACTGCTGGGCAACACACACATCACCTTTCTGAGTCAGGGAAGGGCAGCAAGAAGTTTCTTTGACTTCATGGAGCTGTGCTGGACAGGGAAACCAGGCACACATGCACAGGTGTGTGGCTGGCAGGCAGGAGCTTGCTTGTGCACAGCCAGCTCAGAGCCAAGACCAAGGGGTTCAGGTCCCTCTGCCCCACACATGTTGTCACATGCCTCTTGCCCAGCCTGCCACAGTCTGTGACAAGTGAGAGATAATGCAAGCTATACACTTTGGAAGTATAGTCACTCCCTATTACACCAGGATTCAGTCAAAAATCAGGGAAAAAAAATAATACAGCAATACAATACTTGTTTCAAAAACTGATCCTCTACTGATCTCTTTTCTTGTCAACCACAGACTTTCCCATTCAGGAACAAAAACCTGATAAATCCAAAGCATCATTCTGCAGTGGTAACAAAAACAAAACTGTCTCATAAACAAGATTTGTCATGGAGGACCTTTGTGAGCCTTCTCCAAGCAAAATGAGTACCTGGTCATGGTCTGATCTTCTGGACACTCAGAGTTAAAGATCATGAGGCATATTCCCTGCCCTCCCTTCCCACCAGAACACCACAGAGAAACCCATTTTAACATATTGAATTTAATACTTTACAGTACTGAAAACTTTCTACACCATCTGGCTGAAGGACTACTGAGAACATAAACACAAGATTAACAGGGTTTTCTTTGTTGTTTTCCAGGCCACAGGAGAAACAGCCTTTAAGCTAGTTATTATCCCACCTCATACACCCAGCTCAAGCAAACACAAGCAACATTTAAGGCCATGTTCAGCCAGTACAAGTCCCTAAATCGGCTTGCTAACAAGCAGACTTCAGAGCAGCTTTACTCTCACATTTGTCCTCACTTCACCACTATGTACACAGGAACCAACGATGCATCTGCCGCCTTCAGCTCACTGTAGGTAATCCGGGTTCTTTGCTTCATACAACATGCTTTTGCCAAACAGGGTTGGTTAGACTGTTAAGTAATATATTAACATAAGGGTGGCCTTTTGATCAGAGTTCACACAAATACATCATTAAAGCTCTAGTGATCAGCAGGCTACGTTTATGATGATGTATTAATGTAATACATCATCACAATGTAATGTATTAATGTAATACATCATCAGGATGGAATTGGAAATGATGAATTAGTGGGATATGCCATCAAAGCTTCGTTGTCATAGGAGCCCATTAGTCTCCCGCAGGTCCTGGCAAGTCCAAAAGAATGACAAATAATGTTTTAAAATATTTTCTTAAAAAACATATAAATGAGATGTGCGCCAGTAAGAGCAAATTGCACTTAGAGTCAATAATATGCCTGAGGATCCCACATGCCTTTTGCTCCCTATTAAGCACCAGTATCTCTCAGCTCTATTCTAATATGAGGCTGATGAGAGACTGCAAAAATTTGGTCTGCTTCTGTTAATACCTAACCTGGCCTTGCTGTTGGATCTGCTGAGCATGGACTTGATTGCAAACCTCAAAAGGCATTTTTGCTTTTCAACCACCACCTCTTCATAGAGCTCAGCTAATAATGAATCTTAGGGCTGGTTTAGCATATTTGCATATTTACTCATTTTTATTTCACTGATGAAGCCCTGTCTTCAAGTGCTGTGTAGCAGCAGTGTTGGACTGTTATCCTTTCATGCATCTACTGTGTTAAAGGGAAGGAAAGCAGAACCAGGAAGGAGAGCAGCACCATCCTGCAAGCTTCTTACAACTGCAGTGCCAGATGCTGACTGAGTCCAAAATTGGAAGTATGGAACAAAAGGTGGATGCCTGATGTTGTAACATATTTTTGGCCCAGATCTAAGTAGCAGGTATCAGAAAAATCTGTCTCTGCTAGGATGATGCACAAATCCTCCAGACTCCTGGGTTCCCCATAATTACCCAAGCTGTGGAAAGTTATCTGATGGGACCCAGCTCTCAATCAGGCTGTCCAGAGCCCCTCTGGAACAGCAAGAAGAGTCAAGCAGAGGAGACGTTAGCATCAGAACAGATTTTTAGTATCATAGTCATTATTCAAGTCACGGTTCCACCAACCACGCTTTTGTAGCCAACTTGGAAATCTCCTGTCAGATCAGTCACACGATCAGGCAAACAGAAGCAATCACTCTCCAAGAGCCAGACTCATCTCCATGGGGCTGACATAGACCACCAAGAGACCAGGGAAGACCCCATAATCCACAGACTCCCACAGGATAAGGGGGAGAAAGGTGAAGGGGGGGGAAGAAGTGAAGTTGGAAATCAAGCAACCTGCCCATTCCTGGGATGTTTTCACATGACCAGGAGCCATTGGAGTCCAAATACAGCTGATGGGCACAACCGCCCATGGCCATATAATGTCAGTACCCCAAATGCTACCAAGATTTATATAAAAAGTCAGGGAAAATGTGAAAATGTAGGAAGTGCTCTGATAAAGGTATTTATGGAAAAAAAAGATTTAAAAGGACAGGTACCAAAACTTCATGATAAGGCTGAGCATCCTCCCACCCACCCCCAAATCTTGTTCCAGATCACCCAGCACTGAATGTGTCACAATCTGCACCACTGAGAGGTATCATAAAAAGAAAATAAATCCCTGCCCAAACCCTTACCAATTCTCTATTCGATGCTGCCCACCAGAAGTCAAGCAAGCTACAGAGATTTTCTTCACCCTTCATTTCAGTCTGATGCCAGTGTCCCATCATGCTTATGGGCGTAACATGAGCTATGGAGGCACTCAGTGTTCCAACTTAACCTACCAGCTCTCAAGCACTTCATTTAGCTATTACTGAAGAGAAATTAGAGTGAAACCATTTTAATTTTAAAGACTCAGTTTACTCACATAACATTTCTGTCTTAAGCCCATACCAAGCTCAGCCTCATTAATTGTATATTTGGTCATTATTATTAGGGCTGAAAATCATGATCACACATTAAACGAGTTGACAAAGAGTGTGTATCATATTATAAGCCTGCCAAGACTGAGCTTGTTTGCTAAATTTTAAGCCACCCTTGCATGTGAAACCGAAGTCATTTTCTAAGTTTTGATTTTCATAATAGGTTAACATTTAGGTTGATCAATGACTTAATACACAGGCAGAGGAGAGGGAACATTGCCTGTGCCACCAAGCAGCTTTCCTAATGAATCTCTTATTGTCATGTAGAAAGTGCTGGCACTTGTGAGCACAACATTCATGGCTGTGTAATTAAGTTCCTTCTCCAATGGAACAAAGCAAAACACCCATTTTTACAGCTGAGTATGGCAATAATTAGTGATCATCACTGCAAGACTGCAGGCAAAATACTGTCTGATGCTCTAGCTGTATCTATGAAAAGAGGAGACTTTCCACTGTACATTGCAATTAGGGTGCTGTGCATTCTTTAGGAATTAGGAAATCCTAAGGAACCACATAGAGACAATAATCCCCCCCCAGCAGAGCAACTCACCAGAGGGTGAGCATAAGGAGCCAATTAAATAGGCAGGGGACATTTGTTCTTCTAGTTCAAGTCAATAATTCCTCATCTTTGTTAATGGAAAGTACTTCAGTTTGAGATCCAGGAACGCAGCAGTCAGCACCACTGTCCTCTTACCAAGTCAGACTGAAATTAGATGCTTAATAGTGCACAGCCACAAGTGGAAGCAGACTACTATAATTTATTGCCTACTCTTCCTTCTCAGTATGCTTCTCCAATGGCAGCAGTGCAGCTCAGTCCTCCTCTTTCTAGCCATTACCAGTTCATTTCAGTATTGAAAGAACTGAAATTGTTGATGGCATCATGTACTCAATGCCATCAACAGGGTACCGATGTACTCAGAGAAAGCTATGCCTAATTAACCTACCAACACATGATCTACTTTTTGTTTCTCTTCAGAGCTTGAAACCTAGACTTTGCTTCTTATAAAGCTATGCTACCTCCAGCTCTGCTGGGGTTTTACCACATACTTTCCAGGCAAACTTCTTTGCAAAATAGAAGTTACAAACCAGGGATATGCAAAAAAAACCTTTTCCACAAATGTTTTTCAGGGATGAATTGATCCAAGAAGCAGGAAGTCCTGAAGCAGCTCTGGGAACAGCATGCTCAGCCAGAGCAGAGCAAGAGCCACTGTCACGTACCCAGGTGCTCAGCTCAGTCTGGCTGCACTGTTAGGTGGAAATACGTCTGGGTACAATGACATGCCCAGCTGTTGTTCAGCCAGTCCTGCCAGCCTCCATCTTCAGGGAGCGATCTGACCCTCCAATGCACTGCTGAGCAGAAAAAATTCTGCTGAAGCCTTCTAGCAGAAATGCTTTTTCTACAAAAACAGAATCAGACCAAAATTAATTGCACTTTGATTTACAAAAAAAAAAAAAGCAATGTAAAGCTATTACTTTCAAAAGAATCAGTGTCCCATGCTCCAATTTCTCATTTAAGTGGCAGATATAAAATAAACATTTAATAAATAAATTTATTACATTTATTTAAATAATAGTTATAAAATTATTTAATAAATAAATATATTAAAATAAGACATTTGAAAAATTAATCAGTGACAAAAGACACACTGTAAACCAAGCGTTTTTCACTGACATATTGTTGCTTTTCTGTTTCTGTAAAGTCTTTTTAGTTTTTAATTTTAATTTCTATTGACAAAGCAGCCCAATTTCAAAATTCCCTCTCTCCTCCCAAAAACCTTTCATAAAGCTGCTCTCTGCACAGCTTCAGTCTGGGACTAATAATCAAAAATTAACCCTCATGAATCAGCCATGTAAACCAGCTGTTCACTGGTGGAAACTCTTACAGCCACTGCTATGTCTTGGATTTGGCATGAAACACCCACACCCTAGCTACCTCAAGTACAAATCCAGATATTTGTTTAGTGATGATCCTTGCAGGTAAAATCAGAATATGAAAAGGTGAAGGAAGACAGCAGAATTATTTACAAACCCCAAAATAGTCACAAATCACCTAATTATCCCATCTTTCCTCCAAAATGTATTCAGAGCAATCGTGTTGAGGTGCAAGGAAGCTGAAGCCATTTGCTGAGCCTGAGAGCTAGCTACTCAGCTATTAAATATGCAACCTACAATAAAGAAATATAGTCAGCATACATCAAATCATAGCCAGGTAAGGCATGCAACTGTTACAAACAAGTGTCTGATACAAGAAGTAGGGTCTACTTGAGAAAGTGGTGAGTGCCTTTATTTCACAGGGTTGAACAGCATTGGTGAAGAGACCATGCTGTGAGCATAGGAGGATGTCAGGTATAGCAGAGCAGCCTTCTGCTGATGGTGATCTGCTGAATTACCAGACCTTTGATGTGGAAAAAAACCATAATATCTCCCATGAAATAATGATGCCTTTGTAAAGAAAGCATTCATTTGAGAAGCACAGCTGATAAAACACTAGAGGTTTGTGCAGCAAGGTTGTTACCATGCATGAAATAAAGACTTACACAAATACCCATCATGGAGCGAGTGGAGTGGAAGGAGACCAGTTACAGCTGATCTTGAAAGAGGATTTGAGTAAGCTGCTGACTGACTAGGAAATATCTCCACGGCCAAGCAATTTTATAATCTCATACCTGTAGCCTCAGATCTTATCCAGCCAAACAAGAAGCTAACCTCAAGTACAGTGAAAGCCACGTGATAAGGGTATTTCTGGAGCCATACCTGTCAGAGACAGGAATCAGTACAAGAGATGTCTGCTTCAAATATTAAACCAAGAAAAGCTATTTTCCCCCACCCCTTTCCCAGGTGCAATGACCCAGACTTGTATCTGCAACCAAGTTGTGCAGGAAACACCTCAAAAATGGGTTGAAATTAGGTGAAATCCTGCAGGTAGCTTTCAGCCCATCACCTGCACTGTTTTAGGGCAGTGGTGAGCAAGCTGTACTCTGCTCTTTGCTTCCTGATTTGCAAAGAAACGTTTTCCCTACAGACCTAACTGCAGAAAAACTCAGTTTGTGTAGGTTCCTATAACCTTCCCTCCAGCCTTTGCTACTACAATCTCTAATGCACATTACCCTCATTAACTAGTAACGTACCCAGTGTTATCCCAGCAGAACAATCCAGATCTATGAATCATCAATTCATCTCCACAATTCAGCATCACCCAGGACTAGCCACCATCCTCCCTGGATGGCCCAGAGAGTCTTACTAGAGGGGGACCTACTCTTTACTTGCTCCTTATTTAATAAGCAGTGTTATTAATGGCTGTCTTTCTTTCTTGCTGTTCTATGTAATGCATTTTCCACTGAAACCGAGGACCTGAATTTCAGAATATTTTACAAGGATTTACCTTAGATCAGAGAACAAACCCTGGTATATTTATTCTGGTAACAAAGAAATTTTGGGGGCTACTAATGATATTCAAACACTCTACCTAGGTCTTCCTAACTGTGAATAGGAATAGAAAACCTGATCACAGAATCAGCCCAGGATATGATTGACTTTCTGGCTTGAAAGCACACATTTCCAGTTCATTCTGATTTTTCATCCATTGGTACAAATGGTACTGTGCCAAAGTCCTTCTCCACCAGTTCAGGTGGGTCCATTTCTCAAGCCTGCCAAGGTCCCTCTGAATGGCATCCCTTCCCATATTGACTGACTAATTTCTCCCCTCCTAACAATAAGGGACAGATCATCCACCCTAGTGAGGAAGCACACCCACCAGCTAGCAACACTTAGGCAAAGCAGCCTGGCTAGGGAAATTTATACTGCAACTCAGGCAGAGCATACCACAACCACAACAGACTTCTACCATATAGGAAAGCCCTGACACCAATTTATACTTTCCCAATGGGCTGATTCAGAGCCATTATGCACCTGTGATTTAGGCACAAAAGACCTTTAGGATGTTTTCCCTAGTAGCACCAAGTACATGTCTATATGGGCATATTAATATGGGTGCTATTGTATCCCCCTTTCTCATGATCATCTACAGATATCAAGAAACTGGAGTAATATCACTTCTGGGTTCTTTTTTTTTGATCTTTGATCACAAGAATTTATTTATCTCCCCACTGTGTCCTTTGCTCTGTGTGGTGCACTAGGTAAAAGAATATGAATCAATAATCCAAAAAAGCATACCAGCTTCTAAAGCTAGCAGCCCACGCTTTTAGTATGCCCAGGATATGGCACTTAACCGGTTTATTCCACAAGGTTCTTCACTATCATTTTCTCTCCTTACAGGCTGCTCTTTTCTTACTGAAGTGCTAAACATGATTTTTGCACTCTGATGATGCACTTTTCCCTGCTTTCACATGCTTAATTCACTATTTTACCCAAAGAGAATATCAGAGGAGAGAAATAGTGAAGAACTATAAGCAGTCCAACCCAAAAAAAAAGCATTACTGCTGGATTTATTGCTTCTCAAGCGAGAAAGCTGGTAACGATACTGAAAGCTCTCTGCACCTTATAGCCCCTTCACTCTTACAAGCCATGTCCTCATATATTATTTTGCTGGATTTATACTACACATTTCAGCATCCAAGCAACTCTGTTGTTTAAATGCATCAGACATCAAAATACAGAAGTCATCATCAGTGGCAACTTGTATCACTCCGTCCCTATTCTTGACTTTCTTCTCTAACATCTAAAATCAGAGAATCATAGAACAGTTAGGGTTGGAAAGGACCTTAAGACCATGCAGTTCCGACCCCCCTGCCATGGGCAGGGACACCTCACAAGAAACTGCGTCACCCAAGGCTTTGTCCAGCTTGGCCTTGAACACCACCAGGGATGAAGCATTCACAGCTTCCCTTTGCAGCTCATTCCAGTGCCTCACCACCCTAACAGGAAAGAATTTCTTCCTTATATCCAATTTAAACTTCCCCTGTTTAAGTTTTAACCCGTTACCCCTTGTCCTGTCACTACAGTCCCTAATGAAGAGTCCCTCCCCAGCATCCCTATAGGCCCCCTTCAGATACTGGAAGGCTGCTATGAGGTCTCCATGCAGCCTTCTCTTCTCCACGCTGAACAGCCCCAACTTCCTCAGCCTGTCTTCATACAGGAGGTGCTCCAGTCCCCTGATCATCCTCATGGCCCTCTTCTGGACTTGTTCCAACAGTTCCATGACCCTTTTATGTTGAGGACACCAGACCTGCACACAATACTCCAGGTGAGGTCTCACGAGAGCAGAGTAGAGGGGCAGGATCACCTCCTTTGACCTGCTGGTCATGCTCCTTTTGATGCAGCCCAGGATACGGGTGGCTTTCTGGGCTGTGAGCACACACTGAAGCCAGCTCATGTTCATTTTCTCATCAACCAACACCCCCAAGTCCTTCTCCACAGGGCTGCTCTGAATCTCTTCTCTGCCCAACCTGTAGCTGTGCCTGGGATTGCTCCGACCCAGGTGTAGGACCTTGCACTCGGCATGGTTAAACTTCATGATTGGCATCAGCCCACCTCACAAGCGTGTCAAGGTCCCTCTGGATGGCATTCCTTCCCTCCAGCGTATCAACTGAACCACACAGCTTGTTGTCATTGGCAAACTTGCTGAGGGTGCACTCAATCCCACTGTCCATGTCAGCGATAAAGATGTTGAACAAGACCGGTCCCAACACTGATCCCTGAGGGACACCACTCATTACTGGTCTCCAGCCAGACATTGAGCCATTGACCCCAACTCTTGGTGTGTGGCCATCCAGCCAGTTCTTTATCCACTGAGTAGTCCATCCATCAAATTGATGTCTCTCCAATTTAGAGACAAGGATGTCTTGCAGGACAGTGTCGAAAGCTTTGCACAAGTCCAGGTAGATGACATCAACTTCTTTACCCCTCTCCATCAGTTCTGTAGCCCCATCATAGAAGGCCACCAAATTTAATAACAAATAATGAAATATAGATATTGGTTCGATAGCAACTTCAATATCTCACAAGTTGCTTTCTTTAAATTTGTTAAACTACAAATCTTTCGCAGATTACTGTTCTGTTTCTACTATTTTGTCATGTATAATGTGGTTTTCCTGCCCTTTCAGTGGTGTGCTTAAGAATAATCTTTGATATTTTAGAAAAAATATAGACAGTGTCATAGAATCATAGAATTATAGAATAGTTTGGGTGAAAGGGACCTTTAAAGACCACCTAGTCCAACCCCGCTGCAATAAGCAGGGACATCCTCAACTAGATCAGGTTGCTCAGAACGCCATCCAACCTGACCTTGAATGTTTCCTGGGATAGGGCATCTACACATCTCTAGATGACCTGTGTTAGCGTGTCACAACCCTCATCATAAAAAAATTTCTTCCTTTTATCTAGTCTAAATCTACCCTCTATTAGTTTAAAACCATTACGCTTTGTCCTGTCACTGTAGGCACTACTAAGAAGTCCTTTCTGATGATTCTTATAAGCCCCCCTGAAGTACTGAAAGGCCGCAATAAGGTCTCCCCAAAGCCTTCTCTTCTTCAGGCTGAACAACGCCAGCTCTTTCAGCCTGTCTCCATAGGAGATGTGCTCCAGCCCTCTGAGCATCTTTGTGGGCTCCGCTAGACCGACACAAAACAGTTCCACATCCTTCTTATGTTGAGGGCCCCAGAGCTGGATGCAGTGCTTCAGGTGGGGTCTCACAAGAGCAGAGTAAAAGGGGAGAATCCCATTCTGGGCTGTGAGCACACACTGCTGGATTATGTCCATCTTTTCACCCATCGGTACTCAGGACAACACCCAAGTCCTCCTCAGGGCTGCTCTCGATCTCTTTATCTCCAGATTGTATTGATACTTAACAACTGCAGGAAGATGTGCAATTAACCTCAGTATAGAAAGCTAGAGCTGGGTCTAATTAAAACAGAAAAGAAATTGCATTTTTTTATTATAATCTAGCTTTTGCTTTTTTGTTCCTTAGACTTGAGAAGAATACCAACTGCAACAATCCAGAATATTTCTCCTTCAAACTAGACTGATGCTCAAGCAGTGTTTAAAAAATGGGTTCAATTATCTAGGAAGATTGGATTAAGAAGAAATTCAAGTAGGCTAAATACAATTTAAAGTAATTCTCTGTGTTTTGAATGTTTTAGAGAGCTCAGAAGCCAACATTGTGCTCAGCAATATCCATTTCAGCCCTTGGAGAGTGAATTCACCATGTGATGAAAGAATCACTGGAACTCCTATTTTCTCCATCATTACATGGTCATTATTGTAGCAGGAAAGAGTCAAAAATTCTAAAATTCCTTACATTTCACAAACTTTGCAAACAGACTGATTTATCTGGGGAAAAGAAATAACTTTTTTTAAAGGAGGAAAGCACACAAACAACAACTCTATTGGAGAAATACCAAAAGAGCCATTTCTGATAGACGTTTCAATAAAATCTTGTGAGCAATTCACAAAAGAAAATATTCCTTAACTAGCAGCTTGATTGTAATTAGAAAAGTCTGACACATTTCCAGTTTCATCCTCAAGACACTGAGATTAAAATATTCTGATTGTTAGATTGGGGAATATGCAGTCTTAGACAGGAGCTTTGATTGTTGACATTATATCCATTCTCCCATGTTGCTGCTTCAACAATAAAGTCTGGTGAAGGTTGAAGTAAGAAGAAAAGGTGGTGTGGGAGCATGTGATCATTGTCGCACCATGCCATGGCCTTTCCTGGGGTTCTCCCTAATGGCTTCAGAGGTGACTGTGACACTGGGTGCACAAACCAGGGAAAATCTCAGAAAATCTCCATCCAGATGGGTCTCACAAAGAGCAAAAGAGCTGCAGGTAAAGGAAGATGAGCTCCTTGGGGGCCCACAGGCAAAGCTGCCAGACTGGGACAGCAAATCAGACTTCACCTTGCTCTCCAGTTTGTACTTACTCCTAGAAAGCAGGACTGGATTCACAGGGACAGACCAGTGTTCTACCCTAGAGTCCTCCGGCGGGTTATTCGTGCTCAGGACCCTTTAAGTCACTTTAGACCTGCTTCCTCTGCACAAGGAAAGGGTTTAGTCTTACCTCTGCTCAGCCCCTACCTCTTCACCTCCTTTCTTAGCACCCCTCTGGTGTGCAGCATGACACCCTCACCCTAGAGCAGCCCTCCAAACATGCTAGGGATACAGTCTGTTATCACTGAAGGTAATGAGATTTCTTCCTGGAAGAAGACTTGTCAGCTCAGACCTGACAATATCTGTTTAGCTCCAGAGTGAATATAAGTTACTTCAGTGATATCAGCAAGAATGTCATTTTCTGACAATGCACACTATAAGCAATCATTTCAATTACTGCAAGAAAGGCTGCTGCCACCTAAAACCAGATGTCAATCTGCCCAAGTACAAATTGGCTTTCTTTGACACAATAGATATAACTGGCTCAGTAATGCATCCACACAGGCTAGCAAACGGCATGTTGAGCACAGGTCAGCACTGCCTTGCTCAAGAACATCTGGCTTAGAAAACCTTGAGTGATTCATGTTGCCATCACATACAGTGCTTCGGTAAGGGTAGATTTACATAGCAGCTTCAAAAGCTTGAACTACCTGTGATGGCAGAGCAGGCACTATAGAAGGATGGTTTGGGTTGCATTCACTCTGGGACGGGCCCCTGGATCTGGAACTGCTTTGAACAGGGAACTACCAGATGATGCTGGGATGGCTACCCATTGTTGAAGCGGTTACAGTTTAAGGATAGGATTGATCTTACGGTATCTTAAACATACGAAGGTATATTTTTAAACTAAACCAGTTATCTCAGCTTCCTGAGACAGGACCTCAAAAGAGGTACCTCAAAAGACAACTACATCTATCTATCTGAGATGCCTAAGATGGACAAGAAAATATCCATGTAGTTGTGCTTGAATATAGATGAATTAACACAATTTTGTGCTACAGACTCCATTTTCATAAATGAGGAGTGCTCATTTCACGCGTTGCAGTTTCTCTCTCTTATGCTCCCTTTAAATCAGCAACACAAAGAAAGGTAGAATTAATTAGACCTTTGATTACTGTGGATGGGGTACCGTAAACAAATAGGCAAAAAACAATGACAAATTCTGCTGTGATAGGTATGCTGCCGAACAAAAGGCAGGGTGCTCAGGATGCAGAATTTCATCAGAAGATAAGTAAAACAGAAAAGCAAATATAAACCAGCTTTACTTAGATCCCTAGACAAGACAGACATTTAAATGTGGTCAGCTAGATGTTAATGACATTGCCATTTGGAAGCAAAACCTCAATACGATGCAATATGGAGAAAAAACATCCTGTACATTGCAGGAATGACCCTTGTCTTCAAACTGGAAGCCTGGCAGGAGGTCAGGAACAAAGAGCTTACACACTATGTGAATTTGATTTAATCCACCTGTAAACCAGTATACCTCATATAACCAACATGATCAGGGGTCTGTCTTCTGTATATGTATCTAATAAGCTGGAAGGAACCACCTTTGCATGTCTTTTCACCATCTCTTGTTGGAGATCCCAGGTAAGCAACACAGGCAAGACATCAAAGTATCCTCCATCTAGTCGATGCGATAAAAGCCATTCTTATGTCAATTTTTTGTTTGACATCAACTGCATCATCACTGTGTCCTTACCAGATAGGTATTTTTTTAAGAATCTCAGTGGCCTCATCTATCTTTGCCTTAACTTCCAACAGAGCTATAAATAGCATCTTGCAAAATTAGTCGAGAAAAATTTCTTCTCCCACACTTTCTGAGCCCAGACATTATGTACTCATGAAGGACTGACTCTTGTGTGCAAACTAAGTTGTTTGTACACATCTTTGTTTCAGACTTGAATACTTAGTCCCAAAAAAATGACCCACAAACATGATGAACAAACTGTGAAGTATCTCACGCTAAGTGTAAGAGATGCTTTTACTTCTGATAAATCTATCTGAACACTCAGCACACTAGGAAAACTCTCTACCATCATGGATACAGTATTTGTAGAAACTATAGATCTACATAAAGTTAGATATATGAATTAAAAAATTCCCTGAGAGCCACTTCTTTTCCAGACACAGGCTGATGCAGAAAACACCTGTGAGCTACCCCAGGGCTAACCCTCAGAAACCGGCATTCCAGCTGTATCCACACATGGCTCATCCCACACATGACTTCTCCCTGCTTTCTCTTGGGATATAGTAAATTACTATTGATTGCAGCAGCACCAAACCACCCCTTCTCACGCTGGTCACTGCTGCCAGCTAATGGTCTACAAAATTGCACTCAGCTGCCCAGGGACACCCAGGCACCTTCTCTTGGAGCCCAGGGCAGCCACATCTTGAAGAGGTGGACATGTTTTATTTGTCTGCACAGGATGCATCATTCAAATCACAATCCACCCCAAGACAAGTTTTGTATTCAAAGATTTTCTCGCAACTGGATTTTTTTAAGAGCTATTATTTAGATCAAGCTAGTCTGCAGGTTTTTAATGTTCCTCTATCATGGTCTGCTGCTGTATCCGTTAGTTACATCAAGATGAAAATGTAAGTGAATGTGGTAGCAGAAATTTTATACAGTCAAATCTTTTTACATAAAGATGCTCACCACACACAGGTGAGTTTGATCTGAAGATATTAGCCAACTCTTTTTGTGGATGTTTCTGGAAGCCAGGAATTGCTGGTTCCTTTGAGGAACAGGTTCTTTTTCTTTTCTTTTTTTTTCTTGAGAAAAAAAAAAAAGAAAAAAGAAAAACCACCAAAAAACACAAACAACCTACGTATGTGTTTATATGTGTGTGTCTGTGTGAAGGAACAATTTATCTGGATGACTAAAATTCCAATATGAGTTGACAAAGCATTGACTGCTTGTGTATTTAAAACCATGACAACCCTGACATTTTATAAGTTTTTTGCTCCCGGCATAAGATAATTTACATTACAATTTTAATATTTTGAGAAAAGAAGGCCTGGGAGGTTTTCCTGCTCAATTATTTTGTTCAAAGTATCTCAGAAAATCTTGATAGGCTGTGATCATATTTCTTCATGGGCTAAAACCCGACTAGAACTCAATCTGGCTACTGTCATAAAAGACAATAGAAAAATGTTTCTGTAAATACATTAGCAACAAAAGGAGTGCTAAAGAGAATCTCCATTGTTTATTGTATGTGGGACAAACAGTGACAAAGGGTGAGGAAAAGGCTGGGGTACTTAATGGCTTCTTTGCTTTAATAGTTAGACCAGCTGTTTTCAGGGTACCCCACATCCTGAGCTGGAAGACAGGCATGAGGAGCAGAATGAAGCCCCCATAATCCATGGGGAAATAGTCAGCAACCTGCTACACCATTAGACATACACAAGTCTATGGGGCTGGATGGAATCCATGCAATGGTGCTGAGGGAGCTAGTTGAAGTGTTCACTGAGCTACTCTCCATCATTTATCAGCAGTCCTGGCTCACCAGGAAGGTCAAAGTTGACTGAAGGTTAGCAAATGTGATGCCCATCTACAAGAAGGGATTGAAGAAGGATCCAGGAAACTATAGGCCGGTCCACCTGATCTCCGTGCTGGGGAATTTTATGGAGCAGATAATCTTGAGTGCTGTCACACAGCATGCACAGGACAACCAGGTGAAAGGCAGGTCCTGTTTAGTCAAACCTGATCTCCTTCTGTCACAAGGTGACCTGCTTAATGGATGGGGAAAAGGCTGTGGATGTTGTCTACCCAGACTTTAGTAAAGCCTTTAACAACATTTCCTACAGCATTCTCCAGAAGAAGCTGGCTGCTCATGGATTGGAGGAGTGTACAGTTTGCTGGGTAAAACAACTTCTTTGGTTGTTTAATTTCATCATTCAGTTCATTTTCAGTAATAAACAGCTTTTAGAAGGATGCATCTACAAGTTTGCTCCATCTGTTAGAAAACCTGCCATTGGCTGCTGTCGCTCTGGGTTTGTGTCGTACACTCGTGCTGATAAGGGAAGGCGTGAAGACAATGAAAAATGCAGCACCAGGATTAAACAGATATTTAGAAAATAACACTGGCTTTGTGAAAGGATACAGGAAAAACAGACCCAAACTAACCTTTTGGAACACATTAGTTTTATCTGCTGTGATTCTGGACACAGAAATCTGCTGCGTGTGTAGGTTTCTGGTTACTTATTATACTATGAGAGGTCTGAATATGGCATTGAACCAAACATCAGAAAAAAAGCACTGAAATAATGGATCAAGGACTTGCTGTGCAGTTTCATTTATAATGAAAGTCAAACAAGCAGTAAGCTGTTTTGTGACATGCATAGATCTCAAGAATACCCAAAAAAAAGGGGGGTAATTTTTCACCTGGCATTGATGGAAAGCAATGAGAGCAAAGACTGGAACAAAGCAATTCTCTAAGTCGAAGGCTCCTGGTGGATCCTGGTTAATAGAATGAGAGACTTCATCTTCTACATGGTAAATACAACAGATTTGGATATTCCCACCCTTGGCACCCTTCTGTCCAGTTCTCCTCTCCTACGTCATCTCCAACGGCTGTTGCTGCCCTCTGCACCAGTATCATTGGGACTTTCTGGGCATGAATCAGGCTGGAGGATGCATATGGTACCATCCAACTGGACCAACTAAAACAAGCATCACTGAAATGAGCTAACATCTTAAAAAGTAATTTGAAATCCCCAGTAACATCTGCTTCAAGCAACTAAAAGCAGATAGAAGAAAATTAAGTATTTCAAAAACACTATGACTGTACAACCTAGTCAATCCACTCCTAGGACTCAGTGAGAAAATTCATCACCATCACTTGGCTTTCTGCTGGAGTGACAGCCGAAGAGCAAGTTCAACAGCAGAAGAGTGAAATCGCCCACTGTGAGCTACACACCCTCTTTCCACAGCATCCTGGTCCCAAAACCACACTGCTGCCCCAGAGCATCAGGGCAACCCAACATTAGTTACTGAGATAGGACCATGGGTCCTCCAAACCCTGGGCACAGTCTCGTTGCGGATACTGTGATTCTTAAGGTGCTTCCAGAAATATGATCCAAAACTGGAACACAGCCCAGAGAATTACTGTGGCAGACACCTTGGCATGGTGACTCCTGCCTGACTAAGCCCAGGCACAAACAAGCAGGAACAAAAAGCGTACATGTGTGTGTATGCGCTAAACAGTTACAACTGGAGAGAAAAGCATAGGATGAATATTAGCATAATTGAATATTAGTAGAAATTACACCAAAGAAGGGTAAGAAAGGGGAAGTAAATCGGAAGCAACAACAGGAAGGCTGGGCCTATCCACAATGTGTATAAATCCTGGGAGTGGCATCTGTAGTCTTGTGGTTTCCAAACCTGCCTGAGTATCTCACCCTGGTAATTCATTTTTTCCAGCCCTGGAAGGGAAAGTTTACACAGAGTACTGCAATAGCTGATTTACTGCTGTCATGGAACCAATAAAATGAAGCTAAACAAAATTTATTGTTCAAACTCAGTTAAAGCTCCACCAACATCAGCTACAGATTTGGGATGTCACATGGATTTGTCACTACACTGCTGATTCATAAACTTTACAGCCAATGATCCAAGATGCACAATCACTCACCTAATGAAGGGAGGGCTCTCAACCTTGAGTTGTTCCCCTGGACCGCGTCCTGACCAAAGAGGAGGGTCCCCAACTGCAGCCCACTGCTCCAAGGGGGACCAGCTCCAAATGGCTGCCCAAGAGGCTCCATTTCTGCCCTGGTCAAATCTGAGCTGTGGTCAGACATGGTCATGTAGCCCTCCCTTGGCTCAGGACTCAAATTCCTCATCTTTGTACCCACTGACCACCACCATGCAGGTGGGACAAGAGCAGTGTACATGGGAGCTCCCCTGGACTCTTGTCTGTGGGAGGAAGCTTTCACAGGCTTTTATTAGAGCTCTCTCTGAGCTTTGTCAGGGCTTTGTCAGGGGTGGTGTACCTGTCACAACTGCCAATGACCTGAAGAGATGATTCAAAGATTTTGCCAACAGAGTGACTTTCCGCATCAGTTGCAGACACAGTTTCTGGTATCAAATCTGTTGTGAATGTCACCTGGGCTGAATGTGACCAAGCTTCTGTGCTTGGGATCCTTTGGTGTCCTATGCAAATGCATACCAGTCTCAGCAAGGCAGTATATACCACCGATACAACAAAATATTTTCATTTATTGTCTTTCTCACGCTTCTTGATACAGTGTTGGAAACACCCTGCTGTTGATAGGGAGCAGAAGCAGAGCTTAATAGTGCCTCTATTTCAGTGAGACAAAGTATGCAAATGGAAATATGCATATTCAACAAATGAACCAATTAAGGCAATGGCTTCTCTGCAGGAAAGCTTCCATGTTTGTTGTTCCCTGGGAATGTTACTTCAGAGATGACAGGGATAGTGGCACAGGAGGGACCTGTAGAAAACGGCCGGTCTTGACCATGCACTATGAATAAGAAGTAAAAACCCACTGAAAAAAATAAAGGATGCAAAATAGCAGGAATAAATAAAATTAATTAAACTGTAGCTCTGTGCTTTTTCATACAGTTATTATTTCTGTAGTATGATGCATTTGATCAAGTACCATATTTCACATGTACGAGGCACCTCAGCAGGACCAAAGTACCCCAGGATTCTAGCACAGTCCCCAAAGCAGCCATATCCCACAGCAGGAAAACTCTGAAGCATTGCAAGGTTTTTAAATTTACCTCAACTCCTCCTCCATGGGAAACCCAGGTTTCTGCAGGGAAGAATGTTTGGCATGAGCAATTCACACCAAACAAATGGAAAAGTCTCATTTTGGGAGAAATCAGAAAAACTCTGTCTCACTGCAGTTTTCTATGTTGCCAGCTCTGCTTCTAAAGAAAGCACTGCAGTGCTGTGCAAAATATGCAAACTGGGTCTTTTGATTTTGGCTGTTCAGAGCTGTTAGTTTCCCAAGCAAGATCCTTGTGTGACAGTCAGGTTCTTGAAACATGCTTTGATTTTTTTCCCACCTACATGTAGCAATGGATACACGCTTTCCAGAAATGATAAGCACATTCAGGAACAAATAACCACTGTGCCAGCCAGTATAGCTACTTTTGGCTGAAAAAAGACAGCATAAAACCCTTTATTTTTCACAGCATTGCATCAATTATGAGAAAAGCAGAGAGCTGTCAGGAGACCGGGATCTCCCCACATGGATTCTGGTGGAAATTCAGGGTTAAAAATAATAATGAAAGTTTGTTAGAGCTGAGAAATAATCTTTGCAGTAATGTATCAGGCTGCTGATGTCACTGAAGATCTTGTTAGCAGAGTTCCTCTGGGTTCTGCTCAAAGTCCTTTTTTATTTCCTATACAAATGAGCTAGACCTACACTTCCGGAGAGTTAATTTGCATTTTTATGGGGATGAAACCATTTGTATGCCAGGGGGCCTTCTCCAAATAGCACTCTGGTTACTTTTTAAAAGTATTTAACATAATGAAGGGTAGATTGCTGAATATTAAGCCACTGAGTTTAGTGAAGAAAATGTCAGAGAATGCATTTCATCTAGATGCATTAAAAACAGTGAATAGTGTACCATGCAGTTCCTTATCAAACAAGATTCATGCAGTTTTCCTTTCAAATACACAGAATACACAGCCAAGTTTCCAATTTTCAGCCTTTGCAGTGCCAGGGAGTATCAGCATCCTCACTGAGTGGGAGCTCACTGGCTCCAGGCACCCTTTCTATGAATAAAAGGCAGTGGTATTTAGAGAGGGTCAAGAAGAAAGGAGCAGAAGAGTGGGGACAGGGAAATCCATGGGTCTGGACGCACAGAGTAACCCTCAGCAGTTTTGCAGCTGACTCTCCCACAGCCCCTGTGTCTTCAGGGAAAGTTGCCTGGACATCTTCAGTGTTGTTCCAGACCACAGGAGAAAGCAATTCCACGTCCTCCAAGGATGTGTCTTTCAAGCACCTCTAGTGATTAACCTTGGTTTTAATATATATATGTATATGTATTGCACACAACAACGTGATGTACTATTTCAGTAAGCTAATTGACTATAAAACCGAGACCAGTTCATAGTTTTTACATGTAAATTGCTAATGCTCTTCAAAATTTTCAATTTTTAAAATAAAAAGTAGTTACTAAAGCCTTTGATAAAAAATAAATAGCACCCATAAAATTCCCTCAAATTTCTATAATGTGGGGGGAAAAATTAAGGACTAATAATCAGTATTCTGGACAAAATGGGACACTGACTAAGTGGGCTGACATGTAACAACAGTTTCCCAGTATTCAAATCCAAATGAGCTGATACCCAGAAAGAAGAAGGGGAAAAAAAGACTCTATTCTTAAGCAGAAATATTTTTTAAAGTGTCAAGGAAGCATCCAGAATGCAAATATAGTCGACTCCCATGATCTTGCGTGGCACCACTAACAGGCTGCTGGTCGGTAGGAAAGAGCCAGCTACTTCCTCACCCTCCTTAGAAAGCTTGCAGAAAAGAGCCTGGTCACAAACTTCTGTAGCACAGAGACACTGGAAGCAGAGCCAGTTCCTGCTTGGGTCCTTGGTCTGCTGCACATCCAGTTACAGCAAAGTCCTGGGGTCCCAGGTCATCACCTCTTTGGTTTTTACCTTTCTATGTGGGAAGACACAGGAATGCATTTTCTGCATCCATCAGCTCCTGTTTCAAGTAGATGGTACAAATCAGATGAGCACATCTTCCTCAGTGCTCTCAAATCTCGTATTTCCATCAACCTCAGCAGAACCAGCTCAGATTTACACTAGGGCAGAGGAGACAAAGACAGGTTTGCATTTCTGTCATGTAGCTCATTAGGATTTTAATCCTGGTGAGCAAAAGTGGAGACATTTTCCTCCTGTTCATTGTATCTTACTCCAATGCTGTCACCTAAGACACATAGTGCATCAGCTCTGCGATCAGCTCTGAGCAGGTGTGCGTGGGTCCCAACATGGACCCCAAGGCAAAACATCATTGTGCATATGCCAAGTCATACCAGCTTCTTTAGTTCCCAGGTTCAACAGCACAAATGAGAGCACTGCACTTCACACCTAGAAACAGTAACTCAGACAAAGAGATTGTCAGATTGCAAGTTCCCCGCAGATGACAGGATTGGGGAAGAATTGAGGTAGAATGGCAAAGAGCAGAGATCAGCATGAGCCAGAGCTCGGTGGTATTTGCAGCTTTCTCCGTGCACATAGCACAGTGGAGTGGCACAACCCACTGGCAGAAGCAGGTAACAGGTACATGGCTTTCTCATCTATCGGATTGCTATGGCATGGTGCAAACAGGGGAGGCTGAGGGGAGCCCCCAGGAGTGTATCACCCCCCAGAGCAGGGTGCTGCCTGCCGGAGATGCCGTTGGACAGCAGGGACTGAGTGTTTGGTAGTTAAATAAAGGCTGGAGAAGCACCTTCTTATGGTGCAGATCAGACTGATAGAGTCAATGGGGATTTAACAACTGCATCGATCAGTTCAGTCATGCCTGAGCATGCCAAAATGCCCTCAGGAAACAGACTGTGATAACTAAATAACTTTTCATTCTCTCAAATTAGCACTGCAGATTGTTCTATTTAGGGTTAAGCTGGCGTCACTTGTTGCAAGTAAGTGTTAGGGAAGCACTAGTGCCTCACTGGAGAAGCTCATCCCTTGCAGTGGGATGGGGAGAAGGCTGCATAACCTGGGGGGTTATCAGGTTCCAAATGTCTTCTGCTGTGTATAGGGATTGACATCCTCCACTCGGAATAGAATGAAAACCAAATTTAGAGTTCTTACAAAACTGCCAGAAAGTATTTGCAGAGGTTTTCTTGCTGTTCTGTTTTGGTGTTTGGTTTTTTTTTAATTGAAGAATTTAAGCTGTTGCACAAAGCAAGGTGGGATGAGACCAGAAGGACCAGCAGCTCTGTTCCTGCATGGTTTCTGCATCAGCAGCAAATGCCAGGCAGCCTTAAAGCTGACTCAGCCCCTCTTAAAATACATGAAGAGATCTCCAAGCAGGAAGGCAGCACACACCAAAGCTCATTAAAGAAAAGCCTAATTGGCATCATCAGCTTTGCAGTAGGCTTTGATGTATTGCAGGGTCTCAGGAAGGCTGAAGGGTGGCATTCCATGGATAGGAGATGGATGCTCCCCAGTGAAGGGTGTCTTCTCAACACTGATCCTCTCCCTGCCTTTGGCAGCAGCTTATGGGTGTAATAGCTGTGGTCCTATCCTCAGGGAGCACTTGGAATGCAGAAAGAGGATTGATGCCCAGTGTTAATATTATACACCACCAAGCAGCGGGCAGGGGCTAGGGAATGAGCAAAGGAGACCAAGCAGAAACAGGAAGCATGGAAAAGGGGCTGAGTGCTGCCTTTCACAGTAACACCTAGCAGGATCCCATTCCCAGGGCTTTCCTTCACATGGACATCTAAGGTAAGCAAGATGGATAAAAAATATCTTTCTCTTTTCAGACAGAATTTAATCAAGCATTTAGCTTGCCTCAAAGGATGGCCTTCGCCATACCCCAAAAAGCACGTTACATACCACGAAAGTATAAGTTCCATTAAATCTGAGCAGGTTTGGGGAGACAGGAGGCAGATGCAACCCCGTCTGTGCCCAGAAATGGGGAAACCCATCTGGGACTCGGTATTTCTTTGATATACTTTTGGTATCAGTAGAAGCAGAAACCCAGAGGCAGAGGAAACCGTTCATTGCAGGGTTTTGGTGAGGCAGCTCTCACAGTACTCCCTGAACCACCAGAATGAGGGACTCCAAGAACTAGGACCATCCCAGAGAGAGAGATGCAGGGCCAGCCCAGGGCTGCAGCCTGCCAAGAAGATGCCACCACTGACAAGCTGCAGCTTTGCAAAAGTATTACAGAGCATTGCCTTTCCATGCATTTCGGCACACCGCACGTTAATTCTCCTTTCTAATGTAGATCAATGAGCACTCTTTCTTCTGCTCTGAAGTGTTAATTTCCAGAAAATAGACAAAAGTCTATTTAATTTAAGCTCCAGACTTGGTGGGTAACTTCTCTGCAAGAACAGAGGAAGGAACAAGGACACAACAGGAAGCTTCTGGGGATCCGAAGGTTGTTTGTTTATCTTTGAACCTTGTGCCAAAACAATAAAACACAATTATCCTAATTTTTGCATGCAATTTCCAGCATTGTAAATCCTTTATGTAAGAATACATCAAAACCCTTCTGCCTGCCAATCCCCTGTGTTGCTAAGGAACAAGCAGGCAGAAACCCTGATCTGGGAGACTTGAAAGGCCTCATTAAAAGGCTTTGCACATCACTATCAGTGAAATACTAATTCAGTAAGGCTGATTGATACCCCTGTGTTATCAAGTTCCAGCGATGGGGAAGCTGCTCTAGCTTACCTTCAGTCACTGTTGTTAACAGCAAAAAAAGAAAAAAGGTTTCTCACTTAAGCAACTGGAAACATTTTAATCCTAAAAAGCCAGCAAAGTTTTCATGCTCTGCATACCTCATTTCTGCCCAGTGTGCACAAAGCTTGGGAAATTATTTACATACATTTTAAATTCACTTAGCAACCCAGGCTGCACCACTTAATTTAAATGTTTCCAGATGGATAATCATAGGACATCCTTTTGAGCATCCTACTACACTGATCAGCACTGACTTGGAAGGAAAGCTACTGATCCAGACAGAAACTTTCTGCCAAGCCCATGTCTCTTCTTCCAGAGCTCCCAGTCTCAACTTCAGTGTAAAATGAATGTTGTTCAGCCACTATTAATTTTCATTTCAATCTCACAGATCTCATAGCTCTCCTGGAACACACTCTGTATGCACAGGCATTATTGCCGCATTCCAAGAAACAGTATTCTAGCCTCTTTGTTAAACCTCCTCCTCTGTTTTAAACCTGTACCACAGAGTTGAACTGATACACTTTTAAAGGAAATATATGTATGTATCAAGCAAACGCTATTTAAAATCTATCATTTTGAAGCACAGACAAGAGGTGCAGGGTCATGCTTTCCATGCACACCTAAGGAAAAGACAATTTACCCCAAGTGCTCATATGAGAGACTCTTTCCACCACTATAAAAGTGAAGGAGCTGCAACAAGTGGTTTCCAAGCCCAAATGCTCCAATAAGTCAGATTTTATCACATTCCACCTCCTTTTGAAACAGGGAATGACTGTCACCCTACCTCTCACCAAGAGTGACAGCACCAAATCATCACCAGACTGCGCAGTTGGTCATCCCCTCATTAACTTGTAAAGCTAAATTAGGAAGAAAATACTTTGCAGTTTAATCAAAGTTACGACACCATGATTAATACGCTGAAAGGTTGGAAAGGATTGACCCAGAAATGAATTCCCAACAGAGCAGGCATGCTTTGCACCAAAATTAAATGGAGGTATGTGTCCAGGGGAGGAAACAATCACATTCAAAAGAGCTCAAGAACACATTTGCACTGATGAGCTGAAGAATATCACAGCAATGTAATCACCATATTTCACTACCATGCCGTGTGCAAAAGAAGCCATTTTTTGATCTAGGTTGTAAATGAAGACAATATTTGACCCAACTGTAAGTGAAAGTGGAGCATTATAGAGCCATTTATCCAGGATTTTCTCAGGCAGTTCAGTTCAGCCAGCCAGCCTCATAAGCTATCCCTGCATCCCCTCTTCGGGCAGCAAAAGCCCTGCCATGTCATGCAGAAATATGTATCAGATGCACCAGCTTTGTCAGGGAAATATCCCTTATTTAAGGAACAGCAAAGCCATGAGCAAGGCACTTTTCTTCCCTGCCAAGCTGTACAAGTTTTCACTCTAGTTTCCATCACGGCAGTACTGTCCAAGTTCTCACCAAACCTGTCACAAGAGCTCATTACTAAACACAGCATGTGCACACACCACATGAGGTTGAGTAGGGTTTCAGTTTCTAATGAGGCTTCTACTTGAGGTTTTGGTGATAGAGAATTGAACTGTGAGTTAGGCAGGTTGGACGTGATCCTTAGATCAGCCCAGGTCACCTTATCTCTTCCTCTTCTAGGGGTCATTTCATGTGGAATTGAGTTGGGAAGGGGAATTGTCTACTGCAAACATCAGTCAGAGAGCTGAGGTAGTGCCACCATACCCTAGTGGATGCTAAGGACCCACTTGACAAGGAAGAGGAGAAGTGCCCCTGTGGCGAAGCTGCTAGGAAACACTTCTCCTGGCTCTCAGCATCACCCAGGGAGTCTTCTCTGATCCACTGTGATTGTTTTCCACTGTTTTGCGTTCATCTATTATAGAAACTTTACAGTTCCAACTAGAGTCTGGGTATTCGGATGTGTCAGGCTGGGGGGATGTCCGGATGATGCCCAGGCCTGCTGCCCACACACAGCTGCCTCCCGTCAAAAATCCCGTGGCAGCACCCAGGAGAGCTGTGTCACCCCCAGCATAAAGAGGAGAAGTAGTCCTGGCACTGTGCTGCCGGCAGCCACGCTGCCTCAAACTGTTAAGGTTTATTAATATTGCTATTTACCCTGGGTTTTTCAATCATCAGTTCATGCAAAAAGATTAATATTTACCTTGGTGTAAAAACCCAGAAAGCTGTTTACACAGCTCTTAATGCACAGCAATAGTTCAGCTGGGAACTCTGATTTTGGGCACTGTGCATATATATCCGGGCTGTTCTCCATACACCCGGTGATAGCAGTTTGAGAGGAACAATAAAAAAAAAGAAATCAGAGGCAAATATTACCAGCCAACAGCTCACTGGAGTTGTCTGCTTGGAGCTGCAGGTGCCGCAGAGCAAATCACTCATTAGCAACATGCACAAAAGGAGGGTTTATTTGAGGCAATTAAATAACAACAACAGTTGTGCAGCTCAGGGCCTTGAAATAGATTTAATTAAACGGTTTTATGTATAAGGAAAATCAGGTCAAGCAAATGCAGGCATAATTCAGAACTGTTACCAGATTTTTGAAGTTTCTCAATGACCCAATTCTTTGCAGCTCAGACTTGTTGAACACTTCTTGTAGTGTTTGGCTGGGAGAAAGAAGGAGAGAACTGGGAGCTCCATTCATATTTTTTTCCCCCTTAAACTAATATGTAATTTTGAAACCACTCTGTTTGCAAAAGTGCTGCAAAACAGCAGGAACTTGTCAGCTTTGTGATTTTTTTGTGGACTTCCAGTACACAGACACAGCAAGAGATCCATCCAGAGACTCTGCAGAGGGCAGATGCCTCACAGACATCACCCCGTATCATCAAGATGTGGAAATTTCTTCCCTGAGGACACAAATACCACCAAATCCCTCAACCTGCAGTTAGACCAAACTGCATCATTCGGAGAGCCAACATACATCCTGTTTTGATTTTAAGGTTCCAGGTAATGGTGCAGTTACCACTTCCCTTATAAAGTGATCCATATGATTAATTAATCCCACTTTTTAACCACTGCTTCCTAACACCAGGTTCAATTTGTATGACTTCAGCTTCCACCTACTGGAATGTGCCACGTCCCTCCTGCTTAAATGAAGGAGTAACACCATTAGTCATGAAATTACATTAAAATGTTATCAAGTGAATAACATCATTGATTGGCACAGCTACAGGTTGGGCGATGAAGTAATTCAGAGCAGCCCTGCAGAGAAGGACTTGGGGGTGTTGGTTGATGAGAAAATGAACACGAGTAGGCTTCAGTGTGCACTCGCAGCCCAGAAAGCCAACCGTATCCTGGGCTGCATCAAAAGGAGCGTGACCAGCAGGTCGAAGGAGGTGATCCTGCCCCTCTACTCTCCTCTTGTGAGACCTCACCTGGAGTATTGTGTGCAGTTCTGGTGTCCTCAACATAAAAAGGACATGGAACTGTTGGAACAAGTGCAGAGAAGGGCCATGAGGATGATGAGGGGACCGGAGAACCTCTCATATGAAGACAGAATGAAAAAGTTGGGGCTGTTGAGCCTGGAGAAGAGAAGGCTGCTGGAGACCTCATAGCAGCCTTCCAGTACCTGAAGGGGGCCTACAAGGATGCTGAGAAAGGATGATTCATCAAGGACTGCAGTGAGAGAACAAGGTGTAATGGGTTCAAACTTAAACAGGGGGAGTTCAGGTTAGATATAAGGGAGAAGTTTTTTGCTGTGAGGGTAGTGAGACACTGGAATGGGTTGCCCACAGAAGTGGTAAATGCTCCATCCCTGGCAATGCTCATGGCCAGGTTGGACAGAGCCTTGGGTGGCATGGTTTAGTGTGAGGTGTCCCTGCCCATGTTAGGGGGGTTGGAACTAGATGATTTTAGGATCCTTTCCAACCTTAACCATTCTATGATTCTATGAAGCCAGTCCGAGTACTGAGGACTTGCTCAGGCACACAGAAGTACATATGTATATATATATATGTGCATATATATGAGAAAAATAATGTACTTCTTTTCCAAACCAGGACAATTCAGTCTAACAAAAACATAGTGATTTGTCCTTAGCATCCACAATAAAAGAAAAAATCAAGTTTGCTAACCTATGACCGTCAAGGGAGTGCCTTGTAACTGCTATAGCCCAGTTAGCTGCAAGTCCCTGGAACAGCCTACCCTTAATGCCTCAGCTGAAAATAATCATATAACAAACTATAAAATTTTAATATATTGAAAGAGATTAACTTATCTAGCAACCACTTCAAAATCCCAGGAATTAAATGTCTGCCTATCCCCTAATTGCCAGTAAAACTGGCTCATACACAGGGTCCCAAAGGGACCATACCCTCTCCCATACCCCAAACTGATCAAGTTTAGCTCTCATCATTATCAGACACGTCTTCTTCTGGAATGTCTTAGGGGAAAAAAAAAAAAAAAAGAGCCCCTCAATCATAGCCAGAATCAAGCATCAGATTTGCATTCCCTTTGCATTTTCAGATCTCTATTTCCCTCCCTATGTCAGCTCACCCTGAACCCAAGAATTAAGAAACCCCACTTCGGAAAGAACTACAACAATACTGAAAAAGCTGAATAGTTTCACCAAAGTGGAATGGGCAGGGATTAAATATTCTGACTCTCATCTTTGCCTTACACCTCTTTTCTTCAGGAGCAGGGTTATGGGACTGATCCTAGTTTGCACCAACAAGCTGGTTCTCTCACAGCAACCCTTAAGGTCCTATTTCCTGGTGTTTTCAGAGCAGCCAGAGAAGCTTGCACAGATTAATGTCACAGAAGGATAATTCTTCACCTCGTGTATATCTTGCTACAAAACCAAATTATATATACCTTAGTCCCTGAATATGGAATTAGTGATTTTAAATCCAGGTACTGTAAAACTATGAGATGCATGGGGATGAAGTTATTTTACAGCACTGGCTGAATAAAAGTTTGAGAAAGAGCTCAGCTATTTCTCAAGCCTGCCTAACACTCTTTCTGGAGGAGAAATTATGGCAGTGACCACCAGAAGTTGTTCATTATGCATTTGATATTGAGTTAAATAGCAAAATAATATTATTGTCCCTTTTAAAAAAATTAACCTGCCAAAATCAATCTTGCTGCAACTATAAAGAAGGCTTAAGCATTCATTTTCTTTCAATAAAATATATATTTCAGTTTTCCTACTTGAACAGTTAAGTATCTGAATAATAAAACTCAAGGAATTTATGGTTTATTTTAAAAGCCCATGTAGAATAAGGCAAGAGTCCAGAGCCACAAAGCTTTATTTAGCTAGCTACAGCTTTATTTCCTAGCTATTAAAAAGTCATTCATCACACCCAGTATTATTCTAACATACAGATTTTTCACTAATCTACTTGCAAATTCACTCTGGCACCCAAATTTAAAGAAAAATTCAAGCAATGAGAAAAAGGCGCTCCTGCAGCAGTGAAGTGATGTACCTGAGAATGGTCTTGGGATCATATCCCATTTCTCAAGAAACCTGTTTTTTTTCACCCAGCTGTGATTAGTCACGATTTAGCAAGCTGTTCAGCAAATTCTCCATGCCAGTGAATTCACCTAAAACCCCATCTCCCAGCAGGGGGATGCTGCATTTGTGGGACAGCTTGCCAGGAGCACTGTCCAGGTATACTGGGGGTCATCGCTGCCTGCAGCAAGACCTGTTTGCTCATTGGGTTGGTTTTATTCTTAGGAAAACAACACAAAATGAAGTTTAACCAGAACTAGATGGTCTTCAAAGACACATTAGCAGCTTTCTGAAGTTTACAACTCTACCTGCAGCAGGTTCTGCAGAGGTAACAGCTAACGTGCAGAAAAAGGCAGATACTTCACACTTGCAAATATTTCATCTTCAGCGCTATTTATTATAGATTTAAGAAGTGTCAGCTTCTTAATCCTCATGGCATAAATGTTCCCAGTTCATTAATGGGAAGCCGACACAATGCAGTTCTGAATATGCTCTGCTTGAAGCAGATGATATGTAATATATAATAATACATCTGTAATACATAATCATAAAAAACAGTGGCACCAACCTCCAGCTGCATCGGCTCCTGGGGGGACCTACATTTCCTTTGCTCATAAATTAGAAAGACATCAGAGAATGCAGAAATGGAACAAACTGGAGAGGGTGTGTCAGCCTTGTGTCTCAGGTTTTCATTGTCAGCATGAATATTTTTCTCAGCTTTTTTTGGTTAATTTAAATTTTCATCCACTTTTCATCCTAAATTCTCTTACGTACATTTTCAAACTGGTGTGTCAGAAATCTCACCAGCTGTCACTGAAAAAGCTTTTCTCCAACTTTAACAGTGCCAAAAGCCAACATCTATCAGCAGTTGAGCCACATTCACTGCTATTAGAGTGGCTCCTATGAAAAAGAAAACAATATTTATTAATTTACAAGCACTCCTAATCTTTTCTAAGCCCTCCCTCAGGTACACAGGTAAGACCACGAGACAAAAGAAACATCATCCCAGAGAGACCAGAGTCTCCCCCTTACAGGACACACTGAACTAACAATAATAAAAACACATTCGAATATAGCTAGAATTGTATTTACAGAGCTATAAAAGGACACTGTATGGAGCCTTAATTATAGCACCATGAGGCAGATCACTGCCGTTAATATGAGTTTAATGAACATGTCAAATGAGTGACCACCCAAATGCAACCCTGAGCTTAAGATTGTCTTATGGTTGGGTTCAGCAGAAGCAGAGAAGAAAAGTAAATCATATTATGCAAGGTGAGTATTCATCACATTAAATTTAGTAATAAAGAAAGAACTCAATAGCATTCTCACAGGCTGACTTCCAATTTGACTAGCTAATGGCTTATTAGATATTTTTTACAGACAGTGGAAGATCTCCAAAAGCATGTGGATTGATAGAGCCATACAAGATAAACAGTTAGTGTCAGTTAAACCTTCAAATAAATTATGTGAGCTTTTGGGTAACATGCAGATAGACATATTAGCATAAAAAAACATTGCTTCATCTGACAATAGCCATAAATTCCCAACATTTAAAAACACCTATCACATGTTGGGCAATGACTTTCCCCTCAGCAGATTCCCAACTACACATTTCCACCTTAAAGCTCTTGCGGCGAGCCCCAAAGGCTGCAGATGCATACCAAAAGCAAAGCACTACCAGCCCAGATGAACTAATGCATTTGTCTCCTGAAATTTGGCATGAAAATGGACCATCGAAGTAAGAGGGAGAGACAGGAAAATTACAGGTTTTCAATGACACTTTTCACAATGGCTTTCTAATCCACCATGCAGTCTTTTCAGCCTGAACGCCATAAAGTCCATTTAGCTGAAATAGGAGCATTAAATCCCTAATTTTACAGGGAAGCTGTGATCGGATCAAAATATCATGTTTGAACAGAACTTTTAAATTATGTGCTTGAACTGGTTGATTTGTTTAATAAAGGTCGCTCAGCACCAAGAACACAAGTCTGGAGATTTGACGAAGGTGAATTAGTGTCAGTGGTGCAGAGTGGGCTGCTGCCATGCATCCCACAAGCCACCGGCTGCAGGAAACTCTCTCTTATTAAAATGGCTGAAGTGACACATTAATTACCTGTGCAAATTTGAACTGCAAGCGAGCATGCTGAGGCTAGCACTGGTCCCCATGCCTTGCCTGCACAGTCAAGCAGCGCTCAGCCCTAGCAGCAGGATGTACCCAGCAGCCACAGACCCCATAGCTACACATCATGCAAGACCACCATCCACAGCTCCAGCAGGCTCCAAAGAAAAGATGCAACAATTATTACCCCATTTCAACCTCAGTTTATCCAATATTTGTGCACCCCAGTGTCAACATGTTCAGACTTACACAGGTCATGGGTGATGCACCCACAGTTTTCATGTGTCCAAAAAGGAAGTGAACTGTATAGTCTCAACAGTGCAGAATTAAAGGGGGAATGTGGTTTTTCTTTTGTTTCATTGCTCTTATCTCTAATATACTTTGTATCATAATATACAGTTCATAACAGTACCATGTGTCTGATGCATTCAGTCCTGTAGCTGAAAGAATAAATTACCAGCTATGCAAAAAGAGCAGCAGGCTACCAACCAGTAGGCGGAAAATTATTCATCAAAAGTAGCTGGCAGTTACTTTCAAATAACAAATGAGCACACAAAAAATATCAAATCTAGGAGGCAGATATTTCCAAATAACAGAAGAGCTTGCAGAAGTCTGCTAATCAGAGAGGACCCTGGAAAATTATTGCAATAAGTTATTCAAAAACATACAAATACATAAAAATACTGCTCACTATGTTATCAGATGTGTATATTACGGTAGCATACACAGAGGTGGAATCTATATGTATTGCAGTGTTCCAACATCATCACCATACTACAGGTACTTTTAATACTTTGCACAATTTCAAGTTTATTGCAAGGATTCAGAGCCACTGCTTTTGACCACTCATTCAGTGCTGTGTTATTTACTCAGCTTAGGCACTGACACATAAATTCAAGACCTCAGCCCTCAGAGGCAACACCTTGTGTTTTGTGCAGGAATATAGGAATGCAGCAAAGGGAGGTTGCAAAGGTCAGATGTCTGCATCTGGTTTTGTATAGGATTCGCATTCAGCCATCTCAGTCCAAATTACTAGGTCCTCAGGTGCAAAACTATTGCTTGAAAGTTGCTTAGCACAAACACTGCAAGGCAGAAAGTAAGAAAACCCTTTGGGAGGCTTTTTTACAGAATATGCTCGAGATTAATCAAACCTTTTTTAAGGGAGAAAGAAAATGGATTCCCTGGATCTGAAGATTCAGCTTGGCTCCCAGGGTGTTCCCTGGGAAGCCCAGCCCAGAACTTTCTCCAGAAAGCAGCACTGGGTGAGCTACGTCCCCCCTTAGTAGGTTTCATTTCCAGGCAGTAAGAATGCATCAGCCACTGAGAGTTACTGAGAGTTAGTGAAGAAAGTATCTAGAAATTACAGATTACTAATGTGCCAAAAAATGGTCTTTCTACAGCACGTCTCTTTTGCTCTGATGTAAAACCCGAGCTGACCTTCCTGCTGCAGTCACAGTCATGCGATGTGAGGCGCAGGACATGCCAGCAAGGCCAGGAAACGGCAACACAGTGACTACAAGCCACAGGTCCACAGCAATTCACTTTGTGCTCCTACCCTGCTCCTGGGAAGTCCTAACTAAAGCTTTGACTCAAAGGCAACCCTCAAGCCCAGAAACCGGCTGGGACTATTAAAATACAAAAACACCAGGGATAACAAAGTTAAAAAAAAAAAAAAAAGAAAAAGAAAAGGAAAAGGAAAATTACTCTGGCATGTCTGGACTTGAGTAGAGCTGTTGTCACTGTGTTTATTTGTTCTCATGTTTTTAGGGGAGAACAAGGTAGACTAGAGACATAAAGAGGGGCTGACTGGAGAGACTGAACAGGAGGAAAATGTTTCCCTATCCACCCAAGCCATCCAAAACACAGACCTTGAGATCTCCCTTCAGCTGACATTCAGATGAATCTGATGGATGTGAAGGTTCAAGGAATAGGATCCACTGTGCACACGAGTGTCTAGTGCCATTGCAGAGAACACCTCTTCCTGATCAATAGCATTTGAGCAAGTGCACTTCAAGGGTAGAAAGTTGTGAGAAAAAAAAAAAGCAAACAGGTGGACTTAATAGAGGCCAGTATGAATGCCATATGTACAGAAACGTTACATTGCCACTGTGTTATGCCAATGGAATTAATATATGCACTCCTGGAAGCTGTCACCTCTGGGAGCAGCACCAAGGTGTCTGGCCTCAAATGGAAATGTTGAGCTAGGGACCAGCAGCTGTTCCGTGTCAGTGGTTCCTCTTCTACAGGCACAGCTCCCTTTGGGGCAACCTGGCCATGGCAGATGGTTGCACACCTTTCCAGTTCACTTCTCTTGTACATAGCTGGAGCTGCTGTAGGAGAGCACAGTAGTTGCCCTAGAGCTGGAGTTTAAACAGGGGAACAAGGAACCCCCAATCCTTGGTGAGGGCTGATGTTCAGGATTGTGAATCATGGGGCTCGGGATACTGGAGCCCTTCTAATCAAAGGCAGTGACAGAGTACCAAATCTCCTCCCTTACTGTCTGACCTTCCCACATTCAGGGCAAGAAATACTAACATGAAGCTTTTCAGTGTTTCCCCTCTGTGCCCAAAGCAATATATGTCCAGCAACAGGGAAAAGGCAGCGGCCCTCCTTTCTAACACATGTAGAAAAAATACCTGATTTCTGCTACATTAGAGACCAGGAACCCTGGATTATCCTATAGCAGAAGAACAATTAGTTAAACCAACATGGGCAGTGGAAGGCTTGTCACATCCCAAACATGACTCCAAAAGCTAAGGAAATTATTGCATAGGCAAAACTATCCCATTATTTCAAAACTCCAGCTGCATGACCCTATATATAAAAAACCTATATATAAAGAGCCTGAGGCAAATCAATAATGCAAGAATTTGCCTACTAAAAGAGCAGAGAAAAAAATAATATAAAAACATTGGAGCATACTCCCTGGGACCACTCTCAGGGGACTGATAAGTGGCCAAGACCTCCTCTAGTCCTGTTTCTGATCTTCCTTCCCTGGCCATTAGCCAGAGAAAAGGGTGCAGCCATCCAGGAAAAAAAGATGTATCTGTGTTAAAAACAAAGGTTTTTCTATACAAAGAAATCATCCCAAAACAGCAAGGATGTGAATCTAAAGCACACGATTATTGCAGCTGATTTTGCCAAGCAACAGGCTAATGTCTCACTGCCAGCCCGTTTGGCCAGCTCGGCACGCAGATGTGTTATGCGTTACCTGGGATTAGTCATTGCAAGCAGTGTATGAGCTCTTAGTCTTAGAAGTGTGCTTAGATATAGTACATTACCCAAGACTGATTGAAGACAATTCCCAATCCTGAATGTGTTGATGGCCTAATATGTCACACAATCTCTCCTTTCGAGAGGCCTTATGGACTTTCCCTTATCCAAGCTGACACATCCATAATGGCACTGTTCTGTTAGAAAAGTCATCTGAGGAAGGAGATTTAGACTGGGATGTTTTACAGCCAGCAGAATGTGAAACTATTGCTCAGTTATGCCAGGCATGTTGAGCTACTGCTTCTCCATGCCTCTGCTCATGCTAGCAAGAGCCACAAAACTGAAGGGGATAAACACAAAACAGCAAATGTTGTGAAATCCATTTGCAACCAGAAGCACAGGAGGGAAATGATAGTTTAGCCATGTTTATATGCTACCTCCTGCAGTTTAGTTAAGATTTATGCATCATTAATGACTTCCTGTAATCATGACATGTGGAATTAGATACATATTTAATTTACTAAATATTGTAGACCTTGTACTGTCCCACTGTAGTGGCTCATCTACTGGCCCAGTAACCTGCTATTGCCAGTGATTACTGGAGTGCCTTTAGACAGAGCAAAAAAGTCTATTTTGCTGATTGATAACCAAGAAACCTCAAAAAAGGTAGTCACATGAGTGGTTTCCTACTTAGGAAAGTAAGATCTCCATCACTGAAAGTTTTCCTGAACCAGTCATACATCAGTCAGAATGAATCCACAGTCTTTTCTGGGATAAGGTCATTGCTCAGAGACTTCTTTCTGCCAGGAGTACGATGAATTTTACTGTACCATATACTGTGTTTTAGGTACTTCTTCAGCACTATCTCATCAATTCAGCTCAGGAGGTTCCTTCCTCTACAATGTGGCAATTCAGCTATTACGGCTGAGTTTTCACTCCAAATCCTTAAACTGGGCAGATTAAAAGGAGTACATTTTAAAGGTCTATTATTATTATTGAATAACTACAGAGCTCTGGTTAGTACAATGTTGAGTAGTCCCAGGGGAGGTAGGAAGCTCCAGCTGCATGCACTCACTGATAATACATACCAATAGACAGACTCATTTCCAGTAAGTATCCCAGCAAAAATTCAAGGAGAAAACTAAGGGGGAAGCTGAGACTAAGGGCAAACAGCAAGCTCAAATATATAAGGAGATTATTTGATTCATCTATAAATCCACACCCATCTCCAGAGAGAAAACTTATTCGGCTCCATTGCTGAATAATACCAGCTCCTTTGTTCAGAGACTTCTATTTCACTGTTTTGGGATATACTTGTTAAGCTGACAAAAATATCTCTTTAAATATGACTTTGGGATACATTTCCAGAAATACTCCTTAGCAAAGAGAGCAGCAGCAGGGGAGAGCAGGATGTACAGGCAGCCACCACTGATACCCAGCCCTTCTTTTTCCCCTTTTCCATTCCTGCACCCTCAAGTTTGGACAGTGGAGAGAGGAATGAGGATCAGTAATTTTCTTCTTGATGCTATTTTCCTCAGTCACAAGATGTCTGTCTAACCTTTCCTTACAGAACTCCCATGTAGAGGTTCTTGTCCTGGGCAGTCTGCCCTCATGTTGAACCTCACTAAAGTAAACCCAAGTAATTCTAGAATCACTCAAAAAACAGTACCCCTGTTTACTTATACTACATCTTGCCCATGTACAGTGGATGTGGAGAATGGACCATTCCCTACCCCTCTGCAGCTGCCTCACCTCTTGGGTATATTGATGTCCCTTTAGTTTCTGCTTCTTCAGGTTAAACCATCCCAGGTCTTTCAGGACCTCTCTTTTCTACACATTGATCATATCAATCATCCCCTTCTGCACAGCATCCCTGTGGCCCATGACTCTTCTACAATGCCCAAAACTTGAATAAGAGATTTCAGTCAAAGTCCCAGAGCTGAGCAGCATGGGAGGACTTAACTGCATACCTTGCAGGGAAGACAACTTGTTGCATATCCCAGGACATGGCTTGCCTTTTTCATAGCACTGTGGTACTACTAACCTGTGTGACCCCTTCACATCTAGAGCCTCTTCTCCCAAACTGAAACCCTGCTGGCTGATCCAACCCTAGTGCAGCATCCAGCATTTCTCCTTATGGAATAGCCCTTTTTTCAAACCATTTATTTGGTTTGTCCTATCTGTACAGTCTATCTCTATTCTGCCTCTGGCAGCATAGTCACAACTCCAAATATTACAATCCTTTCTACTCCACCATCCAGCTCATTCTTCAGAATGTCTGAATGCTAATAGAGCCAGGAGAGACTTCTTTGGACTTCCAGTTCACCCTATTTAACGGTGAAATCTCACTAATGAATCCAAGGACATACTTTGAGCCAATCTCCACCCACCTCATAATTAGTTTCAGCTTGTTGTCTACTCTGATTTTGAATAAAAATATCAATCAAGATGGAAAGTCCATCTATGATAAGTGTCCTCATCCATGTAACATCTCAGTGCTTAAAGGACAAGTTTAGAATCATAGAATCAGAGAATAGTTAGGGTTGGAAAGGACCTTAAGATCATCTAGTTCCAACCCCTTGCCATGGGCAGGGACACCTCACGCTAAATCATATCACCCAAGGCTCTGTCCACCATGGCCTTGAACACCACAGGGATGAAGCATTCACAACTTCCCTGGGCAACCCATTCCAGTGCCCCACCACCCTAACAGGAAAGAATTTCCTCCTTATATCCAATCTAAACTGCCCCTGTTTAAGTTTTAACCCGTTACCCCTTGTCCTGTCACTACAGTCCCTAATGAAGAGTCCCTCCCCAGCATTCCTATAGGCCCCCTTCAGATACTGGAAGGCTGCTATGAGGTCTCCACGCAGCCTTCTCTTCTCCAGGCTGAACAGCCCCAACTTTCTCAGCCTGTCTTCATACAGGAGGTGCTCCAGTCCCCTGATCATCCTCGTGGCCCTCTTCTGGACTTGTTCCAACAGTTCCATGTCCTTTTTATGTTGAGGACACCAGAACTGCACACAATACTCCAGGTGAGGTCTCACGAGAGCAGAGTAGAGGGGCAGGATCACCTCCTTCGACCTGCTGGTCACACTCCTTTTGATGCAGCCCAGGACATGGTTGGCTTTCTGGGCTGTGAGCACACACTGAAGCCAGCTCATGTTCATTTTCTCATCAACCAACACCCCCAAGTTCTTCTCCACAGGGCTGCTTTGAATCTCTTCTCTGCCAACCTGTAGCTGTGCCTGGGATTGCTCCCACCCAGGTGTAGGACCTTGCACTTGGCATGGTTAAACTTCATGAGGTTGGCATCAGCCCACCTCACAAGTGTGTCGAGGTCCCTCTGAATGGCATTCCTTCTCTCCAGCGTATCAACCAAACCACACAGCTTGGTGTCATCAGCAAACTTGCTGAGGGTGCACTCAATCCCACTGTCCATGTAGCTGACGAAGATGTTAAACAAGACCGGTCCCAACACCGATCCCTGAGGGACACCACTCGTTACTGATCTCCAGCCGGACATTGAGCCATTGACCCCAACTCTTGGTGTGTGGCCATCCAGCCAGTTCTTTATCCACCAAGTGGTCCATCCATCAAATTGATGTTGCTCCAATTTAGAGACAAGGATGTCGTGTGGGACAGTGTCGAACACTTTACACAAGTCCAGGTAGATGACATCAACTGCTCTACCCCTGTCCATCAGTTCTTTAGCCCCATCATAGAAGGCCACCCTTTTAAGATGTTGCTGGGCTTCTCAAATGACTGCTGGGAAATAAAGAGAGATTCAGCTCATCTTTAATGACTGCCAAGAAGCACTAACACAGCAGCAGCAGAAAGTTGGGTGAGGGTCAATTCATGCCACAGAAGTGATACTGAGCAGCAGAGGCTGTGGGGACCACATTACTCCCAGGGCTGAGCACTACTCCTACTCACCCCCGAGCTGTTCAGTGTTTTACGTCTCCTCTACAAGCAACTGTTGACCCAGGGTTGCAGAGGTTGCTTCAGCCTTTCTGAATATCACAACACCTTTGTCTGATATCTCCACAAGAAGATATAGAAGGAAAAAGCTGCCCTGCTGCCTTTGTCAATCTACTTTTCTTTCAGCATAAATATGATCTATTCTTGTTTAAAATTACTTTGACCTAAAATGTTTATTTTCTCTCAATGTGTTGCAGCCAAGAGCCTTAAAAACACAATGCCCACTTTTATTATATTTTCTCCATTCATGATTCATACAGAGATGGAAAATACCTTGGACTAGCACTTTTCCAAATGTTTGTATGTCTCTAGAAGGAGAAGGCTTATGTGAATGCATGAAACTTCCTTAGCAGCAGGATGGGGAAGTCACACAGGAGTGCACTTGAACCTGAAACCACTAAAGGATGAAAATTGCAGAACTAAAGTATTGTTCCTGGGAGTTTCCTCCATCCACCCCTTAGGTACTCCAGTCCTGTGTGGGTGTCCTGGATGATCCCAGTTGCAGAGATGAGAAATCAAGGAAAAGGATGCTTAGATGCTTCTGAAGCTGAAGTAACTAGCTCTAAATTTCCCTGGGATTCAAGCTAAACCACCATGTCCTGCTGAGAACAGGGGCCACTTGTCTCCTGGACGGGCTAAGAGTGTTCACTGTGCTCCCCTAACCCAAACAGTCCTGACCACAGCCTGAGCCACACAAGCTGCAGGGACAGTACAAACTTCAGATGAAGGGGCAATGCAAGCGCCGAGCCTAGGCGACAATTTGTCCTTGCCTCACTTTCTCCTCCGCTCTTCTCCACATTGTTTTTACCTATCTGCTCTCCTTTGCCTATGACATGGTCTCACAGCACAGAGAACAAATATAGTGCCACAACAAAAAATGTGATTTATTAATTCCCGACAGGCGTTACATCTGTGCTTCTTGTCAAGTTACTTAGTTTTAGTACACTTCTGTTTCTCTTACAGGGCAGGTATATAATTGTTATCTCTCTATAATTGCAGAAAATGTTCATAAATCAATACAACACTGGGCAGAAATTTCCTGATGAAATCCTCTTTTGGTTGGGTTTCTGAATGACTGTGACAAACCTAATTACTTCCTTGGCTAACAGAAACCACACACTTTGAAAATTAAAATTTTAGATGAGTCCATTTTAATGATGAAACCTGGCATAATGAAAGAACCAGAACAATACTTTAGACCACATCTTGTTGCCTTTATAGGAAGCAAAGCATGGCTTAAGAACTTAACATTTTTAAGCCAAAGAATAGGCCTAGAAAACATAAGTTGGTGAAGGTTTGTATTTTAGAACTATTTGATAACAACACAGGAGTCTTATATTACTTTTATAAGCATGGGATGCCTGGAAGAATTGCGTGCTGGTGTCCTACATTAAGCTGGAGATTTTGAGACAACTGCAATAAAAGGGCAGAGAAACTGAAGCCCCTGCAGCAGTCAGAAGTTTGCTTTTTCTGCTTTTCCCTCTTCGATTCCACTGCTGCTGGCTCCTGCTGTTTGTCCTCCCAGCACACAGGCTCACATCCAGGACATTGACCAGTGCTCCCACCCAGGGCTCAGTCTGTTGCATGTATCTGCCAGGCTCCTACTTCCAAAATACCTCTGAAATATCCCAGGACCACTATAGCTCCAAAGTACCCATCCAGTTGAGTTCATGGCCAGAAAATCATAGCCAAATTCATCGATGCATCTCACCGCAGTCCATATTGCACAAAGAGACCAGAGAGCAAGAAAGCTTTTCTGCACCCATTTTGCAGACTAAAGGCAGATACCTCTGCCCACCTGTGCAAGCTCACACAAATCACCTGTGGCAACCAGGAACTGTACTTTGTTCTAACAGCTGGCTCCTGCTTTTTACCACAAGATAGTCCACCCTCTCCAGGGGAAACTTTCCAATAAACACAGGTTTCTTTCAGAACTGAAGACCTTTTGCCTCAGTCATTTAACAAACTGGCAGCTAAATGTAGTCACGCATACTGGAGTCTAAGTGGTTTGCTGTTGTTCCAGATTATTTTCAGCAAACAAATAAAGTGCATTTCATTATAGCTGAAAATTAAAATGAAGCTGGGATAGAAATGCAACCAAATGTTCCCTTGATTTTCTTTAAAGAACAGTCACCATGGCCAAGCAATAATTTCTTAGCAGCTAATGATTCCTAATTTTGGCTGCAAGTTTGCCTGTCTCCTTTCTGATAGAGACTAGATTTAACTCACAGCAGAATAAAGTTCAATTGCCACTTTTAAAATTGCTATTAATAAGCGCCCTGTTTAACACTATTCAGTACCTTCAAGGGGAAGAGAAGGTCTCTGGATCTGATGACAAAATGACACACACTGCAGCAAACCCCAGTAACAGGCACCAAAGCTGGATCAAAGAATCAACCCATGCCAGCAACAGTCACCCTTATACACAAGAAGAAACACTGGAAGTAGAAGTCAACTCATGACGGAGTGGACCATATATACTTCTACAAAGCAGAGCCATCGCATAAATAGGAGGGGGGAGATACACAGCTACTGCTTGTGAAAAAGGAAGAGGAATAACTCATAAAAGAGGCAGTAACTACCCAGTCCCTATCCCTGAGTGAGCTGCAAAATGGCAGAAATATTTCAGCTATTGTCCATGCAAGCACATTGTCACTTACCTGCTCCAGTGTTGGGATAACAAGGTCAGTAGCCTAGAATTAGAGAGTGAGGAAACCAAGCAGCTTCCCCTTTCTAGGGAAGGAGGCACTGACAAAGTGATTGGAAAAGGGGCACAAGTCCTCAGCCTCTGGAGGCAACTCCCGTCAAGTGTGAAGAAAAGGTATCTCCTCAAGGAATATGTTATATGTCACCCTGGCAAGTGGACTACCATGAAGAAAGATATCAAATACCTGAGAGAATTAGCAGTGCTGGAAGTGATTTATGATGACCTGGACAAAAAGCAGTTATCCAAAGATCCAGATGAAATCGGGTGCACAGGACTCATGTGGCAGAAGTTTTTACATAGTGTCCCATTATCACAAGCCAATTCATTAGCAGTAATGACCTGGAAAGACAGAGAAGGACAAATGGTGGATGAATTGGCTGGCCAACCCTGGCAATATGAAGAAAGTCTCTCTTCCTCCCTTGTCTCAGCTGTGGAGAAACTGGTTCAGCAATGCAGAGTATAGATCCTACTTCCCACCTGTATGGATCAGTATCTCAGTTATTAAATGTTCTTCTGCTCAAGAGAGAGGATATAATGGGTACACACCATGGGCTACCTTGTGGTTTTACCCACGTGACCATGGAGAACACATGAGGAAGTGAAATGAAAAATCTACCTTGACAATAGGAGCACAAGTACACAACTTCTAAGGAAAAACAATTAAAAGGCGAGGTCTTCCAGGAAGATTGCTGCTCCAGTCTCCAGTGGGCAGTTGCCCAGATAGAGTGGAAGGGCTAATCTGACTCCTGATCTCTTTGAAGGGACTTCCAATTTATGTTTACAAGAAGTGAGTGACAAACACCATTACCAGCACTAGAGGGACTCTACCTCCAGGCAGCTGTACGAAAGGGATAACCAGTTACTGGCCTGTGTGGATCAGATGACCTGGCACACCAGACCCACTAGGAGTATAAGGCTTTAGTAGACAACAATGCACAGTGTACCCTAATGCCATAAAAGGGTGGAACCCATTTTTATTTTTGGAGTGACAGGGGGATCCCAACAGCTGACTGTACTGGAGGCTAAAATCAGCCTGACTGAGATGGAGTGGGAAAAGCACCCCCCTGTGACTGGCATCCTTGGTACAGACTATATTGGGAGGGGGTACTTCAAAGACCCGAAAGGGTACCGATGGGCTTTTGGTGTTGCTGCCTTGGAGATGGAGGAAATTAAGCAGCTGTCCACCTTGCCTGGTCTCTCAGAGGACCCTTCTGTTGTGGGGGTGCTGAAGGTCGAAGAATATCATGTGCCAATCATGACCACAACAGTGCATCAGCAGCAATATCGCACCAATCAAGACTCCCTGATTCCCACCCGTGAGCTGATCCATCAACTGGAAAACCAAGGAGTGATCAGCAGGACCTGCTCACCCTTTAATAACTTCATATCAGCAGTGCAAAAGTCTAATGGAGAGTAAAGACTAACAGTAGACTATCAAGGCCTGAATGAAGTCACACCACCACTGAGTGCTGCCAGACATGCTGGAACTTTGATATGAACTGCAGTCAAAGGCAGCCAAGTGGTATGACACAACTGATATTGCCAGTGAGTTTTTCTCAATTCCTTTGGCAGCAGCTCACAGGCCACAGCTCACTTTTACTTGGAGGGGTCTCCAGTACACATGGAATCAGCCACCCCAGGGGTGGAAATACAGCCCTACCATCTGCCATGGACTGATCCAGACTGCACTGAACAGGGGCAAGCTCCAGCACACCTGCAGTACATTGATGACATTATCTTGTGGAGCTCTGCAGTGGAAGAAGTCTTTGAGAAAGGGAAGCAAATAATCCAAATCGTGCAGTTTTGCCATTAAGAAGAAAAAAAAAAAAAAAGAAGTCAACCTGTACAGGAGATCCAGTTTTCAGGAGTAAAATGGCAAGATGGACATCATCGGATCCCAGTGGATGCTATAAACAAAATAACAGCTGTCTCTACCAACTAGCAAAAAAGAAACACAAGCTTTCTTAGGCTTTGTGGGGTATTGGAGAATGCACATACCAAATTACAGTCTGATTGTAAGCCTATTGAATAAGCTGGAGGAAGAACAATTTTAAATAGGGCCCCAAACAATTATTAATCTTTGTGCAAATTAAATAGGACATAGTTCACACAGTAGCCCTTGGGCCAGTCTGGGCAGGGTAAGATGTTAAAAATGATAGTAGGGGGAGGATGGGATGCAGGGAGGGAAAGGGAGAGTCAGGGGGGAGAAACCGTGTCTGTGGAGAGCAGCAAGTGTCAGTACAGGACCCCGACACATCTCCCCTGAGGCACAGATGAAACTCTCAGACACCTTGTTCCCAGCTAGACACCTACAGAGCTGTTGGTCTGTGATAGTGAAGGCATGAGCACAGATCTGGAGGACAGAGAGCAGCACAGCTGCAAAACAGAAATGAGCCAGTGAATTCACCCATGTAACATAAACAAGTCTGAGTTCAAGGCAGCTGCATCAGTTCCCATCAAAAGCAGTAGGAACTTGAGTTTTATGCAGTTTGCTCTTTTGACACAATCATACGATGATTCATATAGTGTGCATTACCTAATACAGATTACTGCAAAGCCTTGATTCATTGATCTAGACAAAGAAATGAAAGACCTGAGCCATGGGAAGAGATGCACAGTTATTCATCCTCTGCAGAGCAATGACATGTGAGGACCCATTAGATATGGATGTAGAAAACAGAAGTGATGGAAAGAAGAGGGTGAAGAGAGAACTCCAGGAATCACATTAATTGAAAGCCCTAGCAAAATACAGGTTATTGTTAGTGCACATAAACTATCAGTCTGGAGAGGTAGGTATAAAGCATTATTGTGCTATTAATTTCAGCGGTGATGTAGCAGCTCTGGACAGTTTATAGCTGACTGAGAGGAGTACAGAAAGCCTGCACCTTCTAGAGGTCTTCTTCAGTTGACAAAACAGGAAAAGAGAAGAATCTAAAGTGCTTTGCCTACTTCCCAAATTCATCTCTGACCTTGCATTCCAGGAGCAGCAGATCTCCACTGGGGTAAGTCTTCAAGACTGGAGCAAGAGAAGACGGTGATCCAGATTAGCAGAGGTGCCTAGGGCTGGGCCTCTGAAATGCCACCATCCAGACGTCATGAAAGAAAAGCAGTGGAGATATGAAAGACACCAGAAAGTGTGTGATATTCCTTATTCTGCAGGGTAGGGACTCTCTCTACTTCAGCTCTGCAGAAGGTGTTCTTTGAAGGTGGTATATGGACTCCACCTTTGTGCCCTCTTCTATTTCCAAAAAGTATTCTGATGCAACCTTTACAAATATAGACACAGTGGAAATTTCACATTGACCATTCCAAGGGCTGCATAAACCTTAAAACTTTAACAAAGGTAGGAAAGAAATTCAACAAGGGCAAGTGTAGAGTCTTGCATCTGGGGAAGAACAAGCCCATGTACCAGTACAGGCTGGGGGCTGACCTGCTGGGCGGTAGTGAAGGGGAAAGGGACCTGGGGGTCCTGGTGGATAGGAGGATGACCATGAGCCAGCAATGTGCCCGTGTGGCCAAGAAGGCCAATGGCATCCTAGGGTGCATTAGAAAGGGTGTGGTTAGGAGGTCAAGAGAGGTTCTCCTCCCCCTCTACTCTGCCTTGGTGAGGCCACATCTGGATTATTCTGTCCAGCTCTGGGCCCCTCAGTTCAAGAAGGACAGGGAATTGCTTGAAAGAGTCCAGCGCAGAGCCACAAAGATGATTAAGGGAATGGAACATTTCCCTTATGAGGAGAGGCTGAGGGAGCTGGGACTCTTTAGCTTGGAGGAGACTGAGGGGTGACCTCATCAATGTTTACAAATATGTAAAGGGAGAGTGTCAGGATGATGGAGCTAGGTTTTTTTCAGTGATGTCCAGTGATAGGACAAGGGGCAATGGGTGTAAACTGGAGCATAGGAGGTTCCATGTGAACATCAGGAAAAATTTCTTTACTGTGAGAGTGACAGATCACTGGAACAGGTTGCCCAGGGGGGTTGTGGAGTCTCCTACGTTGGAGATATTCAAGGCCCGCCTGGATAAGTTCCTGTGTGATGTAATCTAGGTTACCCTGCTCTTGCAGGGGGGTTGGACGAGATGATCTTTTGAGGTCCCTTCCAACCCTTGGGATTCTGTGATTCTGTGATATCTGGTGCTGAGACAGCCTAGACTACCCTGTGAAAGGGCCAGGCAGTTTTCTCATGTTTTCTCTCAGACACATAGCTCTCAGGACCGTGACCTTCTCAACAGACCACAGATTCCCATGTCCACAGTGCAAGTGGCAAAGCTGAGGGTGTGATGGATAAGTCATGTCACAGGTTTTAAAGTTTCCTTCATTTTACCGGAGGACAGGTGTCAGATTGTTATACCTCTGTAGTATGCTCTGATTTCAAAAGATTTCAAATGAAGCTCACAACAAACTGTAAAAGAACAAACTAAATGAACTTGGAGTACCAGGTTACCCATGCACCCATGGAAAAAAGGACCAAAATAAGCTGTTACAGTGACAGAATGTATGCAGAACTGTTTCCATTTGCCACAAAGAAAGTTCTTCCGAAAAATCACTGAATACTCGTATGATCACTGATGTTAAGCACTTCTGATCATCTCGGCTTTCTTTCTGTGATAGAAAATAACTATGAAGAACTACCTGAGCAAGAAGGCTAATAATTATACCATCATAGTATATTGATTCTTTGCATCCATAGGAAAAATCTCAGTAGGCTGCAGTAGCTCTCTGAATGAGGTACTCCTTAGGACAGGAGCTGGGGTTCCTACACCCTTCTCCATTATCTCAGAAAAAGATGAAGCAAAAGCCAGTAAAACACTGTTGTAAGGTAATAAAATGGTCTTCTTCCCACCCCAGAACTGTCTTGTTCCACTCAGTAAAGAGAAAAGCACAAGAAAGATAAGGACAAAACAGCAGCTGTCAGGTGTTCCTGAGGCACTGTAATTATGAAAATATTATTTCTTGTTTTGCAATAGTGTTTGCCACAAGTGAGACTCTTGCTCAGAGCTTTAAAATCTCATCATATTACAAGATTTGTGATCATGATGCACTCCAGGAGATAGATGAATAAATAAGGCTCTCAATAACTTTACATCTTAAATATCTTTCTCACTCCTCTCTTATACAGCTATGCAACATTAGAAGGGGAGCATCATTATGCGCAGAAAAGCATCTACACAATGTAGCCATTCGTGCTCTGCCTCTTCCTTAGCATTTCTCTTTTGTGACATCTAGAGCTATCTATTAGACACAGAAAACAGTATTCTCCATTACCCAACAAATGAAAATACCCATGACTTTTAAATTACAACCAGATCACAATGAAGAGTCAGAAATACCTTATTTAGGCTAGCTGACAACCCATTTGTCCTTTTCCAAGCCTGCCACCTTGCTGCAAAGAGCGCAAGAAAGCTGATAGTAGACTAATGACACAACATGCATGTTTTAACTGTTGCATGCAATGGACTTGATGTTCCAAGGAAGAGACCTAAAATACTGTGTGCACCAGCATCCTCAGACTCTACCTTATCCAATGGCCAGGCAACACAGTCTGCACACCAATACCAAGCCACAGCATACAAGAACCATGGGTATGCAACAGGGAAGCCTCCTCCATGCGGGGCCTGAATAAACAAACCTTTGTCCAGCCAGAGCAAGAAAGAGATTTCCAGGCTTTGGTGCTCTGCAGGAAAAACACCCTCAGCAGAGAATTGCCACACACAAAGTAGCACTACAGCTGCTTCCCAGCCCAATGAGTACTCCTCCAACAGCAGATACAAAACCCGTATTCCACAAGAAACTCTCCAGCAATGGTTTAGTATATACATCACATCACAGACTTTGTCTTCTGCTGTGAGAGGCTCCTTTAATTACTATATTGCAAATCAAGCATAGATGGAGGAGATGAAACAGGTGCAAGCAAGAAGGGCAACTGTAGTCTGCAAATACCTCCCAGAAAGAAATATCCTGATTATTACATCCCTACCTGTTTTTTTTGGCAGGGTAACCACAGGGACAGACTAGGTAGCCAAGAACACAAGCAAGGAGCCTAGATGGGTCCCCTCCATATGGTCATGGGGACCAAAGATGGACCCTGGGGCTAGCTACCTGTCTTGATTGCAGCTGCAACCACGGATGGAGCCCAGGTGGAGCCTCTTCTCATCAGCTGTATCACGCTTATTTGTGGCAAGAGGCAAAATGGCAAGATAATGAGTGACACAATTAGAAATAATTAGCTGAGTGGGAAATTCATTCCCAGCCAATTAATTGTAAGAGGCAAGTACTGCACAACAAGTTGAGACCATATTTAACTGTTCTCAGCTCATCCTGCTTCCAGTAACAAGAAGGCAAAGGAACAAATTGTTTTTTCATTAAAAATAATGGGATAACAAGTACCATACCAGCCATGGGAACCTAAAAGGGGAATTGGTCTTACATTCCTCTGTTCAACACCAAAAAATGCCCTGAAGTGGCTTTTCCACAGTACACAGAAAAGGTGTTTGGAGCAGCTGCCTGCAATTACCCATGCCTACAGCTTCCTGCGGAGAAAGCACACAGATCCCACTGCAGCCCGAGTCAGGAATAGGATTCCAACCCTACTGACTTGTATTATAAAGCTATAAAAGGATGGCCAGCCTGTTGGAAAAATACATCTGTCACTTCCCTAGCAACTGTGCAAGACTCCTGAAACACAGACATTTCTTCAGGAGTTAATGTCCAACTCTTCAGAACTTAGCACAGCCTCAGTCTTCAGGTATCTGATCACCATGAACAGACCTCTGGGTCATCAGCTAAAACCAGAAGTGCTGCCTCAGAATTGCTTGATATTTGTGTCTTCATGGCATTCATCAGCACAACTGAAAAAGTAAACATCTGTGTCAAAATATCCAAGTATCTCACTGGATAATTCATGCATGGAAAGAGAGACTAAATTCATCAAATAAATTGTCTACAGGGACAGTTATCCCCAAGCACAGGTAGAAAAAGCTGCTGGAAACAGAACAGTGTCAGCATCTCGCTTTGAGATGTGAAACCAGAGTGGGCAATGCTGTGATTTATGGAGAGCCAAGGTCTATTTGGGGATAGAGCAGTTTACAGCAGCTCTGCCAGAGGGGAAAACACAGGACTTAGCTCTGCGCATCAACCAATTGCAAGGGCTAATATTTTGTAAGTGTAAGAGATAGGCAATGACCTTTCCCTTCAGAGTCTAAAATTGTTTCTGGGCTGAGCCTTTTAAAAACAAAAAAGTATATATTTGTCTTAGTGCAATATGTCTAAGCTCTTATCTGCAACCTAGTAATTCACTGGAGAAGACTTGGTTGAAAAGATTTAAAAGCTTTGCTCTATGAGCCTGCACTTACAAATACTCATTTAGGAGCTAAAGGTTCACCTTGACCTAGAATATACAACCATGATAACAAAAGATTAAATACAAGGCTGCTCCAGCGCACTATACCACATACTTTCCCCTTGGATGAGTGTGTTGAATAATGATATGTCAAATTATCCAACTTGCATGACATATTCTTAAAAATTATAGCTGGTTCCCAAATTCACTAACATCTCCTCCAAGCTACAGCTGTGCCATCAGCATTTCTCTGGTGAGATCCAGCTAGAGGGATCAGACTTTTCTGGTGCAGTCCTGGGGACAAGATCCCCATGAAGATGTTAGCATTGAATTGCCTCAACTTTTTTGTGTTAACCTGTTTTATTAAGCAGCTGTTGCTTCTGCCTGCATGGTTTATTCCCAGCTGGGGACACAGTGCCTTGACATCACTGAGGCAAAGCAAACCACATTAAGCTGTGATTTTATTCTGTCAGCGCCAGGAGAAGACCTCAGGATGAGGAAGTCACAAATCCCACCTGAGGCTTCGTCTGGCTTTGGGGGTCCTGAGTTTCATCTTGCCTGAGGTTGCTGGGACATGAAGAATATTTAGATGTCATGGACTTCACCTGAGGAAACTTGCAATCCTGAGACTCTACGTGGTTGGACTTCATATGCACAGGACCGTAACACAAAAATGCTGTCCTGCCTGGCTAAAGCACACTACTGCAAAATATATATGTGTCTTCAGGCCAGCTGATGTCCTTGTAGGAAGGAAGTAAAGGGGTATTTAAACAGCCTCTTCAGGAGTGGGAGTCAAAAATCCTGTTGCTGGCTCTATGTTTAGCTGCTGTTGGAGAGCTCACAGAATGATTTTAAAACCTCAGGTTATCCTCACTGTCTTCTTACTGCAGTGGTAGCTTCAATCCAGCCTCCTGCCTGTCCTGTTGTCTGTGGCTTAAGTTCTTGGGCAAAGAAAGCTGCCTACAAAACATCAGGGTAGAAATGGTGCAAATCTTATTCTGCCTCTGCAGAGGCAATTTCAGTTTGACTGGGCCAGGATGTATCATTTTGCCAGTGTGGATGGCAAAATACCAACACCAGTGGACTTTTTGGTGGAAAAGAGACAGAGGAATTCACATGCCATCACACACCATGTTGAATAAGACCAGAGTGGTTCAAAATAAGCAGGGATGGAAACTCGTAAGTCCTGGTTTCAGCAGTAGCAGTCATTTTTCTCCTTAATAGCTGGTGCAGGGCCGTGTTTTTGGCTTTCAGCCTGGGAACAGCGCCCACAACACTGGTGGTTTTAGTTGATGCTCAGTAATGTTTACTCTGACCAAGGACTTTCTGAGTCTCATGCTCTGCCAGGGAGGAGGGGAAGCTTGGAGGAAGCAGAGACAGGACACCTGACCCAAACTAGCCAAAGAGGTATTCCATACCACAGCACGTCATGCCCAGTATATAAAACGGGAGAAGTTACCCAGAAGGGCGAAATCACTGCTCAGGTCAGGCTGGTGGGGTGAGTTACTGGTCAGTGGGTGGTGAGCAGTTGTATTCTCTTCCCTTGTTATTTTCCTTATCATTTTTATTATTGGTGGTAGCAGCAGTGATTTGTGTTATACCTTAGTTACTGAACTGTTCTTATCTCAACCTGTGGGAGTTACAGTCTTTCGATTCTTCTCCCCATTCCTCCAGGAGCAGGGGGAGGAAATGGGGGGAGTGAGCCAGCGGCTGCATGGTTCTGGGTTGCCGGCTGGGCTTAAACCACAACACCATATATTCACAAACCATGGAAAGTATATGAAAACCAAGGGATATAATGGTGCTCCTGTAAGATGTTGAGGATGGGTATCACCTCAAAATGTGGAGGACAGAAAATGGATCTGGCCACAGCACGTTGTGCCACCACAAAGGTAGGGTGCTGCGTGGTCCTGATGCCTGGTGACAGGCTCCCATGGTGGCCTGTCCATTGGGCATTTATGGGACATGCTCCATCAAGGTGGCAGAGGGTTATTTTTATCCTGCCCAGACTGCAACACTCCTTCTTTAAACTCACTCTGAGAGGAGAATGGAAGATCTGGCACTTAGATATTTACAAACCTGCTAGGAAACAGTATCACTGTTTCTGGTTCCTTAATCGCTTAAGTGGTGACAAGAGTTAATGGTCCCTGAAGCTTTCCTAGCAAATGTTCCTTGACATGTCATTTTCTGCACATCTCAGTGATAGATAGGGAGTGAGAAGTCACTTTCTGACAAGCCTTCTCAATTATTTAATAAGGCAGATTCTAATCACTTGGGGAAGTCCCCTGGAGAAATGAAATAATAAATACAGTTTCCCTTTTATTCTGGGAATATCTGGAGAGTAAAATGTATTGTCCCCTCTCCTGTTTGCTGTCAGCTTTGTTTCTGGGATGGTGATTTTCTCTATCTCTGTCTCCATATTTCTGGCTTTTTGAACTGCAAGTGAAAACAGTAAATGAATACAAGGGTTTAATTTTTTCAATAAATATTATCAAGAAATGTTGCTGTTGTATCAAAAGCAGAAAGAGGATTTTGAATAAGGCAAAATGCTGGACTCTGGGGAAGGTGGGCTTACCAAGTCTGATGGAATGTTCTTTTCTTTCCATGCCTCTGTCTTCATATTATAACTTACTTTTGTATGAAGGTCACTGCTGAGGGCCTGTAAGGCTCTGAACACAAGAGGACTTGCCAGGTGGAAGGTCTTCTGTCTATTGAATTATAAAGAACTATAGAACTGGATTAGCATTATAACATTCGATAGGCTTCTCATGTAAAACCATAGAGTCAAAGGGTTATAAAAGGGACCTAGGGTTTTGACTTCATGCCACAGACTTGCACCAGCAGTACAGTATGTTTTATCTCACCCACCATCCTGCACCAAAAAATTACACTGGATATGGTACAAGTACTCAGGCAACTGTAAGTCCTGCAGGCGTTTATGCAGCTACATAACAAGAAATATGCTCATTTGTGATGGGAGTGGGGGTCAAATTTGGGCCAGGGCAATTACACTTGGAGTGGAATCCAATTTAAACCAGCAGCACATGTACAGCAGAGTCACCACTTTTTGCACTGCAAACATACATGCATATGAACAGCAGAGAAAGTAAACTGTGATACTCAGTCCAACATACCTGTAACATCCCTCTATGTCTCTTGATAGGTTGTTTCATCAAGCTGGGCATGCCAAAAGCAGAGAACATAAATCCAAGTGTAACAGAAAGTCACTTGTATTAAGCGAAGGACACCTTCAGCCTGTTCCTGATGCTAGTCCAAAAGCCAGTTGCTGCCCAGCCTTTCCTACCTATTTAGAAAACGGGAACAGGAGCTGGGAGTGTTAAATGGATAATCCAGACTGTCTGTTGAAGATATGTCTCCACAAATGTTGTACCATCTGCTGCTCTGTGAAAGCTGGAGGAGTGGGTGCTGTATTTTCATAACAATACGCCCTTCTACTCTCATTGATTCATAACATGAAACTATTTTGTCTTTGTTCTTTTGTATTTTAAAATATTTGTATGAAGACTTTTCAATGTGCAATCCAGCAATTGTCTTAAGAGCTGAATCAATAGGTTCTTCAGGCTAAAAAATTGTACATTATACTGAACACTAAAATGCTCAATGAAAAGCATCTCTACCAGGCCCAAGATCATAGAATGAGCTGAAAAGAAAGATCTTGAAGATCATCAAGTCCAACAATTCCCCCAGGACTGCCAAGTCACAATTAAACCATGGCACTACAGCCTCATCTACAGTTTTTGAACACTTCCAGAGATAGTGATTCCACCACTTCCCTGGGCAGCCTGTTCCAGTGCCTGACTACCCTATCAGTGAAGAAATTGTTCCTAATACCCAGTTTAAGCCTCCCACCAAAATCATTTCCTCCACCCCTCTTCCCCCACCAGTACAATTTTCCCATAAGCCTATTACCAGATGCAGTTTGGAACCAAGGTGTCTGAATTCCATCACTCAGGAGCTGCTACAGAAAACTGGGTGCATAGTCAGCTCACATTCACCTGAAATCATGGCTTACACCATGCCAACACCAATGCTGAGGCCAGGGCCACATTAAGCCAAGGTGAGCACATTGCGGCCAACCAATACCTTGAACCTGCTCCAGGCATACTCCTCCACCTCCTGCCAAAACACCCTCTTTCCCACAGCAACTAGGGGAGCTGCTGCAAAGACTGGGGCCATGGGGTATGAAGGGAACTGAAAACACCTACCTCCAAGACTCCTCCTTTACCTGGAGGCTGCAGAGTTGACTCCAGTGAAAGTGATGCTCTGGAAATCCCAAGGAAAGAAAAGCTGCGGAAGGAAGAAGGCACACATCCCCAAACCAGATGTTGATGCTCCAGCTACTGCCAGTGGTCCCCAGTTAACAAGGGAATGAAAACTCCTGAATTCAGTTATGATGAAAAAAAAAAGAAAAAAAAAGCAGAAAAGCAGAGGACAGGAATGATCATTCATGATATTAACAGAACTATGAGAAGAACTGATAGTCAGCCTATGCAATGCCATGTGCTTGCAAGTGTGTTAAATCCCCAACCCCCACCTTTAGCTATCGATAAATGTAATGAGAGAGAGAGACACCAACTTAAACCTAACCACAGACACTTTGGTGTCAGACTCCCTCTTGAATTTAACATCTCATAGACCCAGCTCATCAAGGAAGAGCCTTTTTAGTTCCAGCAGATGAACAGCTCATGAACAGGGAGCACAGCTAAAAATCTGCAACTGGAATATGATTTAAATAGTGCAGTTTATAGTGGATACAATTAATGGACAATTTCTCATAAAGTTCTCTAGAAAACGTAATTTTTTTTTCCTGTAGTCAGCTTTATTTCACCAAGTGGTTCCAGTTTTATGCTGCAAAACCAAATGAAATGCTTTCACCCTTCCATTTTTTTTCAGCAGTGCTAAAAGGTAGGCAGTTGATTTCAATGAAAGCGGAGTTTCCTGCACAATTGCCCCATGCACCAGCAGAGCCTGGGAGAATTAAAATCAACTACTGGAAAATCTGTGACAAAATTAAGAGCCACCTCTATCAGCATAACTCAAAATATATTTTCACCCCCTTCACAAACAGCATCCATTGGATTTAAAGAAGAGGGAGAAATCTGCGACAGAGAAGCACATCCACCATCAAATTTGATTAATCCTTTGGTTTCCCATAACATATACATCCACATGCCCCTTCAGCAGCTGCCCACCATTCCCAGCCTCAGCAGAATTTCCTCTTTTCTCCATAGTTTCATCTCCTTCTACCTGTTGTGTCATGACAAAGTTTCCAAGTACAAATGAAGTGACCCTTATCAAGAAATAAAGAAACAAATCCTCCAACAGCTATTTCCTATCTGACAGTTGGTATGCGAATGCTTCACTGGCTTTACTGTTTAGCCATGAAACCTTCATCATAAGTGTCATTTGGCTTTAACTTTGCAATAAGGTAATTATAGCACCATGCTTATTAAAAACAGACTCCATCACAGCTGACGTTGACTGATGTTGGTTATAGCTGGAACTTGACAGCCAAGGAAGATGAGCAAGTGCATCAGGGTGCTAACGACATTATATTGCAAATGCTGTTCATTTTCTGTCAGCTCTAAACTATGCAGTAAATAACACATTATATAAAATAAAAAAAAAAAGAGAGAGATATCCAGAAATAACAAAATAACGTTAGATTAAAATGGAGCCATCAATTATTCCCCTTTCTTCAGCTTTTGGGAGATTTCTCCTTCTTTTTTTTTTTTCTTCTTCTTTTTTTTAAATCTTGAAGCATTTGAGCAGGGTTTTTTTTCTTTATTCATTAATTGCTTTCTTCTGACTCCTCTGTTATGCTTCAGTGCTCATAAATCAGTGTAAAAAAGATAAAATGCTACTATTATGAGATGAGTGTAAAACCGTATTTAAATGTATTTCCTTTTACACACGCTTCCTCGCATCTCTGCTGCAAAAGTGTCTGCTCCCACCAAGATTGAGATCAGTTTTCCTACTCCAAAGTGGACCTGGCCAGTCCTCCATTACAAAACCCTCCCAGAGGAGTGTGCTAGAGGGCAAGCCCACAGCCCTATAAATCATTTCCTGCTAGCAGCTGCAAAGGAGGCTCCAGCACTAACTTTATCCAACATTGAATATTTGTTGTATGGTGATGTTCACAGCATGATCACTTGCACCTGCAGCCAGAGACAGACCTAAATATTCCCTACCAAAAAAAAAAGTGGTTATTTCCAATCAGTTCTTTCCTAGAAGGATGTTTGTTGTTGAAAACTTTAACATGATTTTGAATATCTGTGCTTTCTGGAAGAAGAAAAAGGGAATTTTTACAGGATTGTGGCTCTCCAGAGCAGAAGCCATCAGCTACACAGTACCTGGTGGTACAGACACAGGCTCCTGCTGATCATACTGACACACAAAACTTGCTTTTGTTTAGGAAAAGCTCCACCTTACAGCTTGCAACCCCAATATCACACCTGGGAAAAAGAGATCTGTGGATGTCAGGACATCAGGGTATAAACTGAATAATATGTGAAAGGCAGGAAGGATAGAAGTTGCTTTATTCATGGAGACCTGCAGTTTGGAAAGGCGTTTGAAGATCAACATCCACATCACAGATGGACAAGTAAAATTCTGTGGACTATTTTAATGCAAACTGGAGCACTTTATACACTCCCTCGATGGCAATTAAAGGTATGAGACACAAAAATAAATCAGGAAAAGCGCACTTATCACTTGAATTAGCTTTGCCTGGAAATTTTTCAAAGAGCTGTTGTCGAACAGTGAGAACTTCCATCCAAGTCTGAAAGTTTTCAAAACCTCAGTAATGTAACTTTTTATTTAAGAAAAAGCACTTTAATAATATTGATTTCCAAAATTATTTTATTTCTCCTACAAACTTTATCTTTTTTTTTTTTCTTAGGAAATGCATTTAATTAAAAAAAAAAAAATGGAATAAAGCTGTTCAGTCCTTCTAAAGCAAATGGGTTCCTTCAGACCGGAATAAAATTACAGCTTTGGTGACTGAGAGGTGAACACGTTCTTCCCCTACTATGTGACCTCCATGAAATGTACCATTTTGGTAACAAGGTCCCTTAAGGAGGTTTGCAGAGACTTTGGGGAGTGGGGATAGAGGAGGGGTGGCCCAGCCCTAGCAGCTTCTCCATCCTGCTGGAAGTACCTGTTCAGGGCAAGTCTGTCCTTGTGAGGGGAGCAAAAAAAATGTACCTCACTTCCTGCATAAGTGCCAGGAAGCATCATCCTCTGAGCATCCTTTCATGGTGAGAAGATAAGGCTGTCCCCGAGGCACTCGTCTTTGCAGAAGGCACAGCTCCCCACTGATCACTTCTCTCCTCTAATTATCAAGATCAAAAAGTCAAGGATGTTAATTATTCATCACAAATCTGGCTTGTTTGCAGAAAGAGTATAGTCCAATGTGTCTTCAACAGCTTTCTTCAGAATAAAATGATCAGGGAGGGGGGAGGGGGTGGGGGAGGCAGACCTCTTTCCTGTTAACAATATGGGGCAGAAAGGTCAAAAAGAAATCCAGCTGCAAATTACCCAAGTGACCACAATCCAGGCTTTCTTTGGGTCTCCATTCTTACAAATGGCTCATCACCTCCCTCTCCCACTCTGTTATTCAAGATGAATCCAGGAGGAGTTAAGGTCAAGCTCTCTGACCTTGTGGGGCAGAAGATGGGGAATAGTTAGGCTGGTGTTTGACAAGCAGTCACTGCTAATCAGAATAAATTACTTCATCTCATCTGAAACATCTTTTCCCCAGCTTTCAAGGGTCAGACACTATTTTAATTTGGTTTAATCTGCCATGAACAGAATCTAGGATGAGATACGTGCCAGTCCATCTCAAAACTCGGGTTTCATGGGTCCAGCAGCACTGCAACAGGCACAAGGCTTGATCCCAAGAAGTACAAAACAGTTTTTCTTTAAAACCCCTTTTAGGAAAACTGTTGTTTTTTCTTGCAAAATGTTTGACTTTCAAGAATGTTTGTTATGAAAGAGCTTTTGAAGCTACATTTCTCTTCATTTTAAAAACATTTCCAAGTGTTAACTGATGGAGGAAATGACTTTAAAATTCATTTTATCTCATAAAAGTAGAGAAGACAGCAACCAAACACAGCTGCTCCTCAACTGTCTCTGTATGGATTCCAAAATATGGAAGATATTCTACAAGATATATTGTTTCAATTCATATCAGATAGTAGCCAGGATGCCTGAGTTGACTTTACTTCATTCTTGATTACCCCCCCTTTCCCCCCCCCACCTTAACTCCCCACTCCCCCCACACCCACCCCATCTCTCCCTACTTTTTTTTTAATCTCCTATAGCCACACCTTGGAAATCAGTGGCCCAGCACCCAGAGATGCAGTCCATCACATCATCTCTTCATCCTCTTTATGCAAAGTTGCTTAGACATTTTTCTCATTTTTTCCACATAGAGAAATGATGAAATACCAAGCAATGAAAGCAGCGTGTGTGATTGTGCAATCTATTTTTCATCTTCAGGGACATTTAACTTCTCTGAATTCTTAACCAAGAGCTAACTCTTCATTCATCAAATTCAGCAACCATTTCAGTGCAAAATATGTTACACAAGTATATTTCCTTATTTTCTGAGGTTGAATTATTAAAAAAATTTCTTTGAGGTGTCTGATGACTTTGTTGTAAGAAAATCCAAACACCTGTAAAAAGAACAAATCTCTTCCATGAGCTGCAGGACATTGCGGACTATTTCTGTAGTTGCTTTGATAGAGGGGACACACTTTCCAGTCAGGAGTCAGATTCATACGGATGAGAACAGAGGCATACTCAAAGGCACACGTGTCTACATCCTACCCGTTTGGATTTCACCTCTTAAGAGTCTCCAACCACCTGGGACACTCCCTTATACCACCCTGTTACACTCCCTTTCAAAGCTGTTCAGATAATTTGAGATCGTAGAACCATAGAATATCCCAGCTTGGGATAAAAATCTGTGTGAGTTCTTATGCAAACAGTTTGTATCTCCTACAAATCATTAGTTTCTGTATATTTATCTTGAAAAGCATCCCTGTCATTTGGATCTCATTCAGTTCATTAAAATCTCATTTCACCTTCAAAACTGCCAAAACTTCATGCAGGGAAGACCTGGGAGTCTTTTCCTGCATCTTGCCTATCATTGATCAGAACTGCAGAAGAACTGCAAAGCTTTTTTCTATTAGAGCTGCAAAGCAGTAATTCAGTATTTTTGCCCGACTTGCATTTACAAATATGGAGGCAATTGAAAATACTGTCAAATATTTAAAGCAGAAGTTTGAAAACAATATTCATAGATCATCACTCTGTTCTGCCATGCAACTACGTTAGCACTGGCTGGGGAATATTCTTGGTTTATCATACTTTTGATCATGAGCTTTTCTATATAACTGTGGCTGTTTGCATTTATTCATCAAAAGAATAGATGAAGTGTATAGATAAAATATTTGTATTTTCTCCTTGTTCATTCTGGCCTTAAAAATGCATCTGAAATCCTTTTTTCTGCAAGCAATAATATCACATATCTTCCACTGTCCCTATCACCTGTATGCTCTGTAAGGTGGTTAACTTGATGATCACTATAAAAATGTTTTATTTAGTGGATAATTGTAAGTACTGATATCTACTGTTTCCAAATCTCTTGTTTTATTATCCTTGTTCAAGAAAGTCTTAAAATTTAAGTGATTTACTGATCACTTAAAATGCCAGCATAGCTATTAGGAGGTACATTTCATTATGCATTGCCTAATTTTATAGTACATTATTTCTTTATAAACAGACACGTTACTCTGAAGCATTAATTAAACCTCTTTGCCCATTATGAACTCCATTTGGAAGACAACATAACCAACTGTTTGCCCTGATAGATGGATCTGCAACTCTACTTTTGGCTCACACCAAAGAGCTTCTCAAAGAGCAGTGCTACCGGGAGCGGGGAACATTATGCCATGGAGAGCAGTGATTTGTGGAAAGAAAGCATCTAATGAATAATACAGGGCATTTGCACTTCAGCAACCCAGTTTGCTAAACCATTTTGCATCAATAACCTGGTACTAAAAAGCCTTGTTTATTATTGCAAGCCTCTAGGCTTTTTGAAATAGAATTACATCACCCATATTTGTAATACTTAATGTTTGGAGCGAACTGTAGCTTGTTACATGACTGGACAGAATCATGTCCCAGAAATTTCTCGAATACATGCCTGAAGTGACTTTAAGGCACATATTTCCACCACCCCCTTACTTTTTACCAGCGCTCCTGGACTGGAATCCTTCAGGGTACAACCACTCAAGATCCAGGCAGACTACCACAAAAGCCCTCTGTAAGCAGAGGTTGTCCTCTTAGCAGGCTTCCTACACAAGGTAGATTAATTTAGTCTTCCCATCCTCTCCTATCACTATCACCCCCATCATTACTAATAATTGATTCGGAGAAAACTCCAGGAACAAACTTGCCAACAAAGTTTTCAAGCTGACAAGCAGGTATTCTTTATTGTGGCACCAGGAGATACAGGGGATAGCTCCTCCTAACGTGTGTCCCCGTATTGCTACACAAGCCATCCTTATATAGCCACTGGGCATACATACATATTCATGAGGCTACGTATGGATTCCATTATTTTCCAGAAAGTTCCCCGCATGCGTACAGAATTGTGGTGTTGGTCTCTGAGGGTCTTTTACTTCTTCCAACAATCTTCATCACTTCTGGCAGCCTCTGAAGCACACACAGTAGATGCTCATACCAGCTTAATTGGTTCGTTAGCACCAGAGACATAATAATCCTCCTGTCCTCCTGCTTATCAGTTGGTTTAACTGCAGCCCATCCTGGACACCTGCCATTCCCAGATACTCCTTATCCCTGTGTCCTGTTCTTCTAGGCTGTTTTTCTTAAAACTATGTCAACTATAATGATTTATCTCGTACAAGAATTCTCAGTATGTTCTCTAGCTGTACTCCACTTTTTTTTTTCTGTGTATCATGCACCTCAATAATTTTCCATTGCTACTGTTACAAAGCCATCAAACTTAACACTACTAAAACTGATTCTAAAGGTTTATATATTCCATTTTGTAATTTTGTGCTCCCCCTTGTCTCATACTTCTGAAGGCTGCTTGTTTCTTGCAGCATGGAATACCCATGTTGCAAGAGTGCAGAAGAACACAGTCTCTGCACCAGGGTAACCTATCAGTTTCCAACAGTGTCCTGGGTTCAGCAGTAGCAGTCATGGTTTGTTTTTTTTCCTTTGTGGTAGCTGGTACAGTGCTGTGTTTTGACTTCCAGCCTGAGAACATTGTTGGTGAAGCCGATGTTTTCAGTTGTTGCTAAGTGATGTTTACCCTGACCAAGGACTCTGTGAGGCTCATGCTCTGCCAGGGAGGAGGGGAAGCTGGGAGGAAGCAGAGACGGAGCGCCTGACCCGGGCTAGCCAGGGAGGTATTCCATACCACAGCACATCATGCCCGGGGTGGGGGGTGACTGGGAGTTACCCGGAAGGACACGGGCTTCCGGGTGGAACTCGTTCTCTTGGCCGGTGGTATCGTATTCTCTTCCCTTGTTATTTTCCGTTATCATTGTGGTAGTTGGTAGTAGCGGTGGTGATTTGTGTTGTACATTGGTTGCTGGACTGTTCTTGTCTCAACCCGTGGGAGTTGCACTTTTTCGATCCTCCTCCCCGTTCCTCCGGGAGCGGGGAGAACCCCGGTGGGGGGGGGACACGGACCTCGATTGTTGTCAGCTCGGCACCATTCACTGGGAGTGAGTGAACAAGTTACCTGACTGGGTTTAAACCACGACAAACAATTATAGACTCCAAGGGTGGAGGACGCCCCAGCCTCTGTGCCTGACCAAATGGTACAATGCAATGCTGTTCTGGAGCATATATCCTTTCTAGTTTTCACTCCAAGACAGTCAGATTTACAAGATGGTCTGAAAAGAAATAGAACTCCAGTTCTCATTACTTACTCTACTAAGTATTTTGGTCCTAGCTATTTTGTTCCCAGGTGTGCAGAGCCTGAGTTACTGTCTCAGCTAGCTCCCTCCTGTAGTGCTTCAGAGGCCATGACAGCCACTCCACAATTCAAGCTTTCAAAACAGCATGGTGCCCTACTGTGTCTTTAACATCCCCATTAAGAAGTCAACATTTACCAACAGTAACACCGCAGACATATGCACAGATGTTCCCTATATTTAAGATAGGAAATAACTGTAGTTTCTCAGGTACTACTGTGTAGAGCTGACCAGGAAATGATTTAATGCTGCCCATTATAACAGAAAAAGCCAAAAAGCTATTAAGGTTTCAGCAAAAGTGCTGTCACAGTTGGAGGACTCTTGGCTGAACTGAACCAAAGGCCACCTCATGGGGATTCAATTTATGATGAACACAAACAAAGCCAGGAACAGCATCACATACAGCAGCCAACAAGATCAGTGTCATACATTAGAAGTAAGCCAAATCTTGACATCCACCCACTGGAAAATCCACAGCCACACAGGGCACCCTCATTGCATTCCCACAGAAAGCAGCCCAGACGGTCACCAGTTACCAGAGCTGCGCCACATCTCAGTGATACACAGAGCTCCACACAGGCCTGGAAGAAATGCAAAATGCATTTAAAAAACACAAAGGCAATGCAAGAGGGCTGGCAGCTGATGGTGCTTTTCAGCTATATGCAGGCACTAGAAGAAACAAGCTGACCAAGAAGTGTGTGCTGGCAGAGCTTGATGCAGACCTTAACAGAGGAGACTGAAATTTTTCCTTTCACAGCACACAGACAGCAGGCACCGAAACATGTGCATGGAGCACACAAAAGCCATCCCACCACCTTCTTCGCCATCCTCATTTCCTTATATCTGGGGGCAAGATCACTGGCTGAAGCATATTCATAAATGAACCCTCTTAGCACAGCAATCTCCCCAGAAGTGAAGGGAGCTCATCTGGATTCAGCAGGAGAGCTACAAAAAAGGCTGTGGAAAGTGATAGTACAGGAGGGAGCTGGAGGCTTGGAATAGAGATAACGCTGTGGGGACATTCATCTTCTGGGAGGAAAACAGAGGGGAGGAGAGCTGGACTGCCACAGAGCCAGACAGAGCTGCACCGCTGCTTGCAGTCCCTCCTGCACTCACCCTAACTGTTCAGACCCACACCAACAACTGATAATCCTACCAGCATCCCAAATCTTCCTCCAGTCCCCCTAGTATGTACAACGTACCACGTCGAAACAACCCTTCGGAATAAAACTACAGTTGTTGTTTTGAGGGATTTTTTGAGCTCTATCCTTATGAGGCAAAAAGCCTTCAAACCATAGCTTGCAGTCCTGTTTCATCAGTTACATAATTATTCTTCTACCACTAATTAGCAGCTGACTGCATACATAACTTTATCCCAGAAGACATCCCTGTTCGGAGCACAACTGAAAATGCAAGTCAGGCATCTCTCTGGTGCTCAGTCCAGCACACTTAATAATCCTCAGGATGTGTCTTGTTATATTCAAAATCCTTTATAGTGGCAAACCAAGGAAAACCTGGAGCAACATTCAGTTTAAAATTAGGAGGAAAAGCAAACTCTTAGGGCTAAAAATACACTCAGCTGGACAAAAAGCTTACCTGGGCCAAACAGTGACAAATTGCTCCCACCACTGTCAGACTTGGAGAGACCTTTTTAGCAGAGGCAGAGGAATGTACTGAAGAAATGCCATGTTATACTCAGCAGAAAGATCTGAGATTAATACAATTAAATCCCCAAAGGTCTAAGGGTAAATGCAGCCACACTAATGAAAGCAGAGAGAGTGATCTGACTCCAGATAATTAAATGTCCATTTTGATGCCAATAGAATCAGAGTCCAAAAGTGTAAACCTGGATTCCGCTTTCATCCAGCAAAGAGGACAGTGGGGAATGCAGCAAGACAACCGAGGGATGGGGCCAGCCTCACGCAGCAAACATCCCCTTCCATGAGGCCCCACCATGAACACAGGATGGGAGGAGGTCTGCAGGGATCTCACACCATGGAGAAGGAGCAATCCATGAATGGCAGTGACAGATACCTCACAAAAGTCATGCAGCTTCATACCTCCAGCCAACACACTGAGAAGAGCTTAACTCCATGTAGCGCACTATGAATGACTGAGGAGCAAATGGTCATCATGGAGAAGCTATTTCATCCTGAGAGACAGATGTTAGATTGCCCTAATCAAGCCAAGGTAATGACCCCACTAGCAGGGCTTGCAGTAATGCCTACAAGATGGACAGCTTAAAAAGGCGTTTAGCAGAGGTGAGGGACAGGACTGTCTCTCTAATCAGAAATTTCAATCACAGATACATAACACCAAAGTTTCCTGCTGGAATATTCCCTGTGAAGTTCAGCATAACTGCAAAGAGTAGGTATCATTTGCTGCACAAAAAATGAAAATTATACATTAGCACCACTCTCAAAAGAAAAAAAGCATAGTTAGAGTCCTGGTAGCTGGATGGTGGCATTGCCTGAAAATCCTGAATTAACCATTTCCTTAGGCCCAATCAAGCAAATTACTTAAGGATGAACCCATCTTAAAAAAAAAAAAAAAACAGTATTCTTAAACTTCCCCAGCAACTTGCTGAATAGCAGCCATTGTAACCTGAGTTTCAAAATGAGCTCCAAAGCACAGAGACTCATTTTCATCTCCATCAAAAGTTATGAAGCTTCTTCACTGTGAAAAACAGTCTATGAACAGAGCAACAGTAATTTCAAGGAAAGAACAAGTTAATCAGCATTGCTGGATTCAGTACAAGATTCCAGAAGTGGGTTCTTTTGTCATCATGAAAGGGCTCGGCCAGCCCTTGCCCGCAGCACCTGAGCCCTAAGCACGCCCTGGTATGCTTGATAGCGTCTCATCCACACCCGCAAAGGTCAACCAGTTTTCAAAAACCACAGTAACCTGAATGCTCACTTCTCCTGCAGAGTCCTTATCCTGAGCTTGCCCTCCAACTTGATTTCTAGGCTAAATTTCAGGAAGATTTAAAGTAATGCCACTAAAAATTAAGATACTAATAGGAGAGGATTGCTTCCACTGCAAAAGGGCATTTTCATTGAAATAATGAAAACCAGAGGGAAAATCCTCTCTCTACCTGAGTCAAAGTTCTCAGCCAAACAGCAAATGGACTAAAGTCATTAGTGACCACTTCAAGGACAGCAAGTCATATGAATCACTCCAAATAATGCAATCTCAAGTAAATGGGGTTTTCCCTCCCCTGCTGATAGAAATATGAGGCCAAGGAGGTGAACATGGCAGGATTTTGGACAGGGAAGTCTGAACCCCTGGGGAGACCCACAGCAGCCCCAGCCCAGACCTGCCTTTCATCAGGCTCCTCTGCAGGTGCTGCACACCATTGCGACACACTGAGCCTGGATCTGCAATTTATAGGGCAGTTTACTTCCAAAACACCCTCCATCATCCAGCATGGGGAGTGGATCCTGCACTGAGATTCTCCACTGGTCCTAAAACATGGGCTCCTGAAGCCACAGCTCCTAGAAGAGTAACCATTGTAATTGGATAGCAGTTTCAATATCAAAGGTGGTCAGGAGTGGCCGAGCACAGACCAAAGAGGGTGGTTTTGTCTCTCTATGTGTGCATAACAACTTTGCCAACTGCTACAGCCTGCTCTCAGAAGGTACGTGATCATAAGACAGATCACATCTTCATGTCGGAGATTTGCAAGTCACCTCTGAGGTCAAAAATGAAACACCCCGAAATATCAGTAAAAGCAGGTTTCTCTCCCCTTCAATAATTGAACATCTAGAAATAAGCACAGCAAAGGATTGCCTGTAGCAAGGCTCGCAGCCTACGCTTAGACTAATTATTTGCATCTTAATTACTTCACAAACCTACAGAGAGAATCAAGTTAACTATTTCCCTGTCTGAGGTTTTATTGTATTGATGAAAGCTCTACAAGAAGAAAGACATGTTTATTTTAATGATTCCATTCCCCTAATATACACAGCGCAGTCACTTAGGCACTGTGTAGATCTGCCAATTAGAAAATGAAGCTTGCTAGTGTGTATGTGCAACTCATACATACAGGCAAAAGCATCAACTAGCTTGATTTGCTGATCAGCAGGTTTGTAAGTTAAATGACTGCACAACTCTAATTCATTTTAAAAAGTATTATTTTCCCATCAACACTTTCATACAATCCTCTACAGAAACAATGGCTGTAAGGGAGCATTAAAACTCTGCCAAAAGAGAGCCACGGGATAAAGATTTCAAACTGTGGGAAAGCAGCAATCCCTGAATCACCTGTACACAGCCAGAAGCACCACCAGGCGAACACGACAGCTGCACACAGCTCAGCTCCACCACCATCTGCCAATATCTGCAGGAAAGCTGATCACCTGCTTTCAGAGATGATCTCCCAGCTCATACGCTACTTTATATTCTTCTCTATGTCTTAAATGCCCTGGTCAAACCTCTTTGCAAGTTTATTCTCCTCCATCAAACTTCTAAACCTACATATCTCAAGTGCACAGCTCTCTTGAAATATACAAGTTCAGATGGTAATCTCAGGCCTCAACTGTTCACCATAGGTATATAAAGTATTTATCACTTATGTCAGGTAAGCAATGGAGAAGGGGGACACTCAGAGCCTCCCAGCCCTCTGACTATACCATATCAAAAGGCAGAACATGATGAAAAGGGTAAAAGCACCATAAGGGAAAGCCACAGCTCCCCAAACAGGCAGGCAGAAAGTCTGCACCGAGAGAAGCAGTGCCACTTACAGCGGCTGTAATGTAAAACAATGTAAGCCCTTTGTTTTACAATCAGTCCCATTTTTGACATAAGGGGAGAAAATGCGATGCTCTAGACCACCATGTTAGAGCAGCCTACAAGGGCTCCTCTCTGATGGGTTTTATGACCATTCCCTTGAACAGGCTGGCAGACAGTCAAGCTTTGCACAAGAACAACACCTCTGTGCATGGTGGCTCAGCAGCTCCTCTGCCATGCGCAGTGAACCAGTGAAGGGGCAACATTTGGCCAAGGTCTGATTTCCAGTACCTCCATTTGGCAGATATCTGGACAAATCAGATGGATAAATACCAGTAAAGACATTTAAACCAGCCTTTGCACTAGCAGCAATGCAAACCCTTGCATGTACCTAAGCTGGCTTATTCACACCTGCTCCAACACACAGTGGCAAACTGCAAGGGAAGGAGGTCTGCACTGAGCAGGCAGGATATTGGGGACCCAGCAAACCCATGAGTTAAACCTGGGCACCAGGTTCACATACACCTTGGCACAAATATTCTACAGCAAGATTTTAGCCAGCTATTTCAGATGGGCTAAATGCTCATTCCTCACCTGCTACTTTCCCTGCTTCATCTCTCTTACCTGAAACTATAAGGCTGCAGAGTCTTTCCCTTCCCTTTAATTTAATTTCATAACCAACTTAACCTACTGGATGACATCAACTATCCTCCCAGACAAACCTTATCCTCTGCAAACCTTTCCATAAAATTACATGAATTCAGAATATAAAACAGTTTTGCAACTCCCAAGAAGGGAAAGAATGTTTCCCAGTCCCTAGCCAGTTCATAGAGAAGGTTCATGCCCTAAAAATTCACAGAGTGATCTGATAACTACTGAGGGATTCATCAGTGTAGGACATGAGGTATCAGTACAGTTTGTGGTATGGGCACTGCTCAGAGATTCATTTTGCAGTTCCCTGAGAGGGTTAGCACATGCAGAGCATCACCAACATTTAGGTCCGACACGAACCACCAGCACTTGTTTTAAAACAAGCCTTTAAGTGAGCAGAAGAAATACAGCTGGTTGCACATCACTGCTGTAAAATGTATTAAGCCATTTAATTTAATAAATGATGCAATTAGAATTATACGTATTAAACATGACTGCCTGGAGTACAGCAAACTACCAAACAGTGTTTCAGCAAAGCTGCTCTGTCAGCTTACACCCTGCTAGATGAATTAAACAGACACACCGAGCATTTCTAAGGGGAGCTACAGATGTGGTGCATTCAAGTGTCTATCTCTATTAATTTAGCATGTGGTCTGATTTCTGCCTTCCTGCCAGGAAACGGAATTCCTGCAAGGGAACGCACAGAGCACATTGGCAGGCACAAACCTCCCAGCTCACACACATCCCTCATACAAGAGGGATGCTGCTGCTAATGAAGAGCATGGAAATTCTCATGGCATCCCTCCACCACCCTTTTTAGATACTGACATGTAAGAGATATCACTTGGATATGGATAAATGGGGAAGAAAACAGAAAAGTAACTGAAGATACATTTTCCTTCTTTTGCCAAAATATCATACCAGATAGAAGTAAGAGCAAGTTTTTTCTTGCTCTAATACACCAGCTTCCTTCAGAATTAAAAGAATGAGAAAAAAAGCCTTGTATTATACCTTTATACTAAACTTTTGCTACATGTTCGCTGCTGTTTGGTAAAGGAACAATGCAATGCCTTGGTTGGAAGGGATCTTAATGAACATCTGGTTCCAACACCCCTGGAACACCTTCCACTAGACCGGGTTGCTCCAAGCCCCGCCTCACCTGGCCTTGAACAATTCCAAGGATGGGGCAGCTGCAACTTCTCTGGGCAACCTGTGCAAACATCTCACCAGCCTCATAGGGAAGAACTTCTTCCTAATATCTAATCTAAATCTCCCTCTGTCAGTTTAAAGCCATTGCCCCTTGTCCTATCCCTACATGCCCTTGTAAAAAGTCCTTGACCAGCTTTCTTGTTGACCCCCTATTTTGTCCAGCAGTCAGAACAGATTAAACCACTTACAAACTTTTAGGATGCTCTTCTCAGCCCCAGAGCAGTCCATTCCCACATATGCAATTGCTCCACAACTTTTTGCAGGCAAGTGCTTTCTGAATTTGTCAGCAGCCGTGCTCAGAGCACATCTGTTTTCCTTGTGAGTGGGACTTGCATGGCTGGAAGTGCAAAGATCCCCTTAAATTTGCTTTGAAAAGCGTTTGTCAGGTTTCATAGTCAGCTACGTGAATGAATCTGATTTTAGCAGAAAAACAGAGTGATAAGGACTGGCTGATTCAGGCATTTTCCTCCTCAGGGGTCCTTGATGAGAACAGTGTTCCTCAGCAATTTTATTTGCTTTAACTTCATCTTTCCTTGATCTGGTGGTGATGGTCTGAGCCAGGCATGACCTGACACCATAGGGATTCTTCAAACTCCTCCTCCAATGTAAAAACACGTTTCCCGAATAGTGCAGCTGTCTCCAAACAAGCCCCTGACACTTGGAGCACAGAGAAAGTGAGAGCTGCCACAGGGCTCATTAATCAGGGGCTCCAGGACTGCAAGGACTGTAATCAGAGAAGAAAAATACCAGAAAAGTGTTTCCCCTTGCTTGTGATAGTCAGTGGGAAACGGTCAGAAACATGCTCAGCTTTAGCAGCTTTAGTGGATTTTTTTGTTCTTTTCTTCAACCAGTGATTTCTTTCTCTTGTGGGGCTGTTCCTCTTTCTTGAGTCAATAATTTCATCATTTCTGTGACAGAATCTAATAAGTAAGTAGACCCTAAAGCTTAATTCTTTCTATAGTATAGGATAACTCTACCACAGCCTCCCCTGCATCGGTGCACATGGAGACATCTCCCAAAACCAAAAAGCTCTACATTAGATCATTTGCAAAGCGCAAATGAAACAGGGCAGCTACTTTTCGCCATTTCTGCCACAAAAAGGCCATGCAGCATTTGCTTCAACTGTGTGGTTGAGGCAGAGCCAGTGCAAAGCACCAAGCTTCCCGCAAAATATCTGCCCTCCTGTTTCTGCAATACAGGGATCTAAAACCAGAAATTCTCTAGAAATCTGTCCTTGGACACTGCAATCCATACACTTCCACAAGTCCTGGGCAAAGCCAACAGTGACATTTTGTGAGTCACCATAAGGCTCCAACAGCATGTTTCTGAGCAGCCTTAGAAATAAATAGCAATAAAATACCAGCAGCTTTTGTTGTCCCGTTTGTTTAGGGTTTTATTTTGCCTTGTGCTCCCATTTGTGTCCCTTTCCTATTGCACTGGTCCCAAGAGGCAGCATGTTATATTGTGGGTAGGATGAGCTGCCTCTCTGGAGTTCTTTCATTTGCCATATTATTATCATCAAGAGCACCTACTTCCAGATGGAGATGCAGACTGGCAGGAACTGCGAGCGTTCGCCACTACCTTCTGTTCACTCCCACTTTGCCAGGAAAGATTACATCCCTGGAGAAGATGAAACTTCACGCTAATGGCAGAGTCCCATTGAATTAGTCCTTCACAGGTTCATTTTTAGCAATTTGCATTAAATTTTGCTGTTTGTTTACATAGCCCATGCTCTAGGTCTGTCAGATCTGCATATGCCATCCTGCATTAAGATGTTGTAAGATTTATCTTTTTTTCAATAGAGAAATAGGATATTAGGATTCATTTTATACAAGTGCCTTGATAAAAATATCATAAATTTTTTCCCCACAAGGGACTTCTTTTGTCATTCCCTCATGCTAGCACCAGAATGAGAGTACTTTGCAAAGCCAAGTTTAGTTGAATTCAACTAATCCCACCCCTATTTCAGCCTGGTTTCCCAAATCCCAGTAATTACTGGGATTACCATCCTCCAGTGCATTGCATAAATTGAAAAATACATTTTCATCTCCAAACTCAGAGTATCCTCACTAATAGCCCACAGCAAAAATAATCATTATAACATGACAGCAAACCAGCGCACAGGCAGCGCTTCAACATCGTGTGCAAACAAGTGGAGAATCCAACTCAACCTTAAAGTGAGTGGACTGAGAAACCTGAGTCTAAAAAAAAGTAAAATAGACAGAGAAGTATAGCCAGTTGCCATGACAACAGCAAGATATAGAAGCAAGAACTGATGGAACCTTTACAGTTATTTAAATGCTTATTATAACATTATGCAAAATGGCTGAGTAAAGAAAGCAGAGAGGTTAACGTACTTACAAGAAAAACAGTCATTGCAGGATGAGCAAGGTAACAATTTGTAAGTCAAAAATTAGGCCTTGTTTAAATTGAGACATTTGGAATAATGATATAATTATGCCCTCTTAAATTAATGAGGGAAATTTGTTTTGAAGAGCAGAGAAAGGAGGGAACTCTCATTGGGTCCCCGTGTTAGGTGTGAAACTATTTTTAACAGACAGCTGCATAAGTCTTCCTCCAGCACCTCATCTTCATACCATTCAGCCCCAGCCACCACAGGCTTCAGGGAAATGGCTCAGAGGTGAAACGTGAGTCATAGCAGACCCTCACTATGGTCTCACTGTTATCCTTCTAGTAGCTGCTCTGACCAGTGGGATGACATGAATTGAGCATGGTCATACCCAAAGATGAAGCAAAGGTTTGGAGCCAAGACTTCCCCTAAAACTCAGAGTTTAGTGCCGAAACTAGATAGTATCACCCATTGACAAAAGCAAATCAAGACAACTCAGAGAACTAGCACAGCATCTGCAAAGACCTAGCATGTCCCCCTGTCCCAGGATGTTCACCCACTCCCTGTACAAGCTACGCAATGCTCTGTCTCCACCTCTCTCATAAGGCCAGAGGATTTATTACCCTTCCTCCCATGAAAAAAACAAAAAGAAAATCCAGAAACTTACCTCTTCTTGTCCCACAATTCACCCTGAGCCCAGAGCAGGGCTGTCTGGTGTGGACTTTTCACTGTAGAGGCTGACGGGAGTCAAGCAGAGTAAATCCCATTACAGCTGCGGTCACGCCTTTGGGCTCAGCTTCTTCTTATACTCATTTGTCAAGTGTTTTTCATCTGAAACATGATTCTGGGATTCAATTACTTTATAAAGTCAATATTTTAGGTAACAGCTTATGCATCAACAAAGACATCTCCAGGGATTAGAGTTTAGTGTGGTGGAGCTCTAAGTAACGTTCCCTGCACTCCTCCAGCTAAAAAAATCAATAAGGTAGGTTTGTTTCCCTCACATTTCACTCTCAGAGGCTGCAAAATTATTGCTCACTTTTGTAAATCTAAACTTTCAAGAAGGAGCAAACATTCCTGACTTCACTGTTTCCAGAGAGATAAAACAGGATTGCTCCACCACCACTTCTCCACATTCTTGGCAATACTTTCCTCCCGCTGAGCTAATAAACAGGCATGGGTCAAGCAGTTTGCTCAGGATGGATTTTGCCCATGCAAAGGGCCAACACAAGGCCGGAAGCATCACTTATCCCCCCATGAAGAGAGGGATTTCTGGTATTGGAATGTCTTCCAGTCTGTTTCAAGTTTCTAAACCTCCCAACAAGGCAGTGCTCCAGCTGTGTTGTTACTACAGACAGCATATTTCTGAACCCAGTGAGACTGAGTCTTAATGACAGTGCCTAAACCCTCTGCAGTAGGGTGCATGTGCACCTAATAAGACAGAAAGCAGTACATTTTGAGGTAGATTCTGCAATTAGCTGAAGTCCCCCAGGTACCTGCCAGAGGAGCCAAAGATAACCCAAGGTCAGAGAGTATTATAACCTGAAGTCTTTGGCTCAGGGGAAAGAAAGGAGTCATGCCGAAGACCAAACCTTACCTAAGAAACCAAAAGCATATGCATTAGGCAGCCCTGGTTCTCACAGCTGGACTGGTAGGGTGATTTCCAGCAGCCCTGGTGGAACAGGGCATCATACAAAGTATTGATAAGAGCTGACATTGGATGCTGTGCAATTCACACCACACAGACAAAATGAAATGCACTTCATCTAGAGCACTAATGAAGGTTAGGTGTAAGGCTGGGACCCAAAGGAGGGAGTCAGGCCTTGGTTCCTCTAGCCTTGCTAAGGGTGACCAGCAAAAGAAGAGGGGTGGGTGGAAGAAGCAGCTATTTAGGCTGAAAGACAACTTTAGCAAGGGAAAATATCAGGGTAAGCTGGTCACAAACACATTCAGGCAGGAACCTGAAAGAGTTTCTAATGGTCACAAGGAGAAAGTCTAGAAGAGTTACACAGAGATGAGTAGGAGAGACCGAGCCTTGGTTTTGGGTGGCTCTCAGTAGGTTAAGGAAGGGCAAAGGATGCAGCCATGCTGCAATAGCAGAAAACTAGAGCCTCTCCTATACCACCCTATGCTCCAGTATTTCAGGCTTTTTTACCTAGCACTACAAATATAATTCTTCAGGGTTTTAATTAAAGGCTTCAGGCAATCTAAAAAAAAAGTTTTACATTTCATTTGGAGCAGGGGCTTTCTGCCTCCTTATTTTGAGCTTAGCTCAATAATAAATTATATGTTTCAAATTATTTTTTCCCCCCTGAAATAATCCAAACAGTAAATTTTGAGTCTTTGTTTAACAAACTATCTATTGATCTTTGCCAAGGCCGTAACACTTCATAAATTTCCACTGAAGAGAGGAAAGCATCTCGAAACCAAAATAAATAAATAAATAAACAACTCAGATCACTTCCCAAGAAAAGCTTCTAAGCCCAGAAGTGTTTTTTCACCAAACAGACCTTGCAGAAGCCAGGCCTCTCAGCAGTCACCACAGCACAGCAGGGCAATGGTGTTCAAGGTGGTCCAGGAGCAGCTTTCTTGGTGCATGAACGCATTCATTGCAAACTCAGCTGCAATGGGAGGATATTGCCATTGCACTACCGAGGCATTCCAAGCACTGCAATACCTTTCACGTCAAAGCCAGCGGTTCAAACCTCTACAATACCCACCACAAAAGACCTCTGCAAGTAAACAAAGCCTTGGGATTTACTTATGCTATATCAGGAGATATCAAGATGTAATCCCAGGGTGCTGCACCACAACTTGCCCCAGGCTGCCAGTAGGTACTTTCATCCCATACCTACTGGGCCAGCAACACTAGCTTTTGGTTAGCATTAACAGCCGCTTGACTCCCACCTTGCAGCTCAGTAAGGAGAAAGAGGAGGGATGAAGGTACCTTTATGCATTCAGCAAAAGAAGCTACACAAACAGAACCCAACAAGTATATTTAATTTAGGCTCATTAAAAAGTCTGGCCAGTTAACTAAGCGGCTAATCAGGGTAACACACTGTGGGCATCTTAATAGGGTTGTTCCAGCTGTGGTTAGGGCTAAATCACCTCCTGGAGCTGGGCATACCATTGCAGGCAGGAGTGAGGGCAGTCAATTATCCAGGGCATCCACCCAGAATTCCCGCAGCCTAAAACCAGCACCAGTAAGAGGAGATGGAAATCCTCAGCCCCTGCTGTGGGTCTTTGTGGTTTCAGGAGTGCTTTAGCAGCTTGTTATCACCAAACACTCAGGGAAGACTGTTCAATTAACAGAAGTTAGTAAAATTAGGAGATTTAACAACAGCAGCAATGTTTAACACCAGATAGCAGAAACACCCTCCTTTGACACTCTTTACCCATTGATAAGGTTTGATAAAGCTGTAAGCTTCACAGGCATTTTCTGGGAAATGAGGCATGAAATAGGATAGTTTAAGTATTATCCCTAAATGGTAAACCTTCCAATTATGCTTGAAAAAAAATTATTATATCCTGCTAAGTATAGCATCCATGGCTTGGATTTGTTTGAAGAGAAACTCACTTCATTTAAAATAAATACCAACTTTGAAGGCAAGATGGGGAGTGAAAAAAAAAGAAGGAAAATGAGAAATGAAAGAGCTGCAGCAGACAGAGCAACTGAGGGTACGTGTGCAATGGGTCATGCTGCAGCACATGGCTGCATCCACACAGCTGTGGCAGCCCCTCATCTCTAGCAGTCCCCTCCAACCAGGACCAGAGCCAGCTGCCAGCAGCATGGTCCTACCTGCCTCCAGAATTACTTCCTGCAAGCACCCACATCACAATCTAGCTCCATCTACATCCCAAAACATGCCAAAATCCCTAGGCTATCAGAAAGAGGGGTTAAGAGCAGCAGGAGCAAGTGAGAGACCCATCACCACTGATAGAAGAATTAAAGCTGTGACCATGCCTGGGTGAACCAAGACAGTATTTTTTAATTTTCTCATTGAAATATCACCTCTGTGTCCTGCACCCACTTTAGTCAGGGTTGCAGGGAAGCAGAGAACATTATTCATCTAAACTCGGAGCTTTCTTTTCCAGAATGAGCAACACTAAGGTCTTTGACCCCTTGTTGCTGTTCTCTTGCATATTTTATGAACAAGCTTGTGAGACCTGAGGTGTCAGGTCCTGCCTGCAGGTTAGAGATAGGAAAAGTGAACAAAACAGGGTCAGAAAAGGCCAGTTTTCATGAAACATGTAAAAACATAATTTTTGGCTCCATATACTGACCTTTTTGGATTAAAAGCTGTCGTGCTTTGTCAGGGAGGTCACAGGAGAAACAGTGACAGGTTTTATACTGTGTTCCTCTTTACTCCTTCAGAGGGCACAGGGACCACGGACACTGGGGAGAGGAAGGGCAACTGGTCCAGAGAAAGACAATAAACTGAGAAAAGCAAAAATGAAACACAAGCTGAAATTTTTCCCCTTTCAGATTACTTTTAAATAAAAAAAAACTTAAAAAGAAACTCTTAACCGTTTTCATTGTTCCACTTGAAATGTAACTACAAAACTGACTCTTCTGCTTATAAGCACTCTTATTGCAGTAGTTTTGAAGGAGAGCAAAGGTACGGGACTGACATACAGCTCACAAGGCTAAGGGGACCAAAGGGTCAGCGCCCATAACCACAGTCAATAGCCTCTGCTACTGCAAGGCCATTTCCACTCATTTCCAGAAGCACAGATATCCCTACACACCACTCCAGTGGTGGTTCTCAGAGCAAATTTCTGGGTATTTTTATCTTGGTCATGAGAACAACAACAAAGAACTGTTTTCTGAAAAGGGCTCTGTTTTGACTCACAATCCTGTCCACAAATTCAGTTTCCCAAAACCAGAACAAGCAAGGTGTGCAAATGCAGCCAACAAGAAATTGTTTCAAAATGGAAAGAGATGAATTCAAGAGATGAATATTCATGGCAGTATTTTGATTTCATCAACTCTGTCTTTGTAATAGACATTTCACTCCATGTCCTGGTTTTGGCATGCCAAAGCTGGAGCTTGAAAGAGCGACAGCAAGAAGAAACATAAATAGCACAAGGGCTAGGATGGAAACACTGTAGAAGCTGCTCAGTAATTTCATTAGGGAGGTGGGAGAAAACCAGTGCTCCCTGGGGAGTGGGCAACAGGCTCTGCTTGCTTGCTAAACACTGCACTGCACTGTCACACGTACTACAAGTACAGATGCAGTGTTTCGCTTGGCTTGCACAAAATAGAAACACAGCCCCCTCAGGCATAACATGCCAGGAGATTTCATCATTCAGGGAAGGAGGGAAGCTGAATTTTGTGTTCCTAAAGCATGTTTCCTCCAGATCCAAAAGGTGACAGTGACAGCTTCATACTACATCAAGAGGAGCTCAAACAAAGCCTTGCCATGGTACACAAGATTTACCCCAGCTCATCTTTCCTGCAGAACTAGATGTGAGGCTCAAGACAAATGCAACATATATCCTTGTGGTACCTTAATCCTGATACGGACGCATTTTGATGGCAGCCAGCCTCTGCTGTTATCAAGTTACATGACATTGCCCATTGAAAAGCATCCAATCCCTTCAGTGATGTTCAGAAGCGATTACCTAAACAGCATGTACAAATCCCTCATTTGGTTGCTTAATTAACTGGTGAGCACATAAATGTCAGGTTTATGTGCTGCACGGGGAATGGAGCATGTAAATGTGGGCTTTGGTTGCACTGTTAAAGACAGTGCAGGTCCAGAAACAGGGCTCGTTATGGGAAGAAACAAGCAGAGAATGAATGGCTCATGTCAACAGAGACTTTTTAAAACAAAAGCACAAAAAAAACCAACCTACCCTAAAATTCAAGATGTCTCAGCACACTTCAAACCCAGCTAGTAGGTGATAACGGGTTGCATTTATTGACTCTTGCAGCAAAACAGCGCAAAGAGTGAAACCAGGAGGAAAAGACCTCTTGTAAAAAGAAAAAGACCTCTTGCAAAGATTTATTCTACAGCACGAAACAGCAATATATACAGATAGCCAGAGATCACACACACTGCCAGCACTCCTAAACTCTTTGGGATCTTTCCAGTGGTCAAATTATGAAATGAATAAGACAGGGAGCAGAATTCTGCTAAAAAGGGCTCTACATGGTTTAATATTCACCCAGTCCGCCAAGCCAAGTGGCAGCTCTCCCATGTAAATGCATTACCCTCATCATAGAAGCACTTATAATTTCTTCTAGGATTTTCAGAACCCTTTTGTACCATATGCATCACACAAAGACTGGCTATTTTGAAAGCACTGAAAGTGCAGACTGCTGATTTTTAATATGCATTGCATTTTATGGCTCAGCTACCAGGTTAATATGCGGTGTCAAGGATTTCAATGGGACTATATTTATAAGGATCATTAATTCATATGAGTTCATAATAATCTCGTAATATGGAATTAGCAGCATTCTGCTTTATCCAAGGTGCCATTAAGATATGTATCATGCAAAGAGTAAAGCTATTCTACAAAGCAAAAATACAAAGGCAAAACAACTTCAGTAGCACATTACTATTAGATACTGAACAGTTAGAGAAGAAAAGCTTGTTGAGCAGAGGTGGAAACTGGTTTTTGTCTGCTTTTCAGTATCATCACTGCTGCACAAGGAGGAATGAAAACACAGCTTGTAAAAGCCAAGGGCACAGCAACATTTAGTCTCCACAGGGTGCTGGAGGGGAGCTTTCCAATGGGGATGTTGTGGCAAGTGAGGCATGGCACCTCCAGCCCCTCTGCTATTGACACCAAGCTCAGCAGCCCTCACCCATCCCCATGCCATCCAGCTGCATCTCCAGACAGCACGTATCAAGCAACAGGAGAACTCAGCACCTTCCCAAAAAGTTTGTTAAACTCGGAAAAATAGGCTCCAGCCCTGCTTGGGATCACATTAGCTATGCAACATTATTCATCTGGGAGCAAAAAGCCCTCCAGTATGCTTTATTTCTTAACTGCCATTACATACTCTAAGGGGAAAGTGTTCAGGAGGAATTAGGAAAAAAGCAGATAAATGAGCAGGGAATTTAGGACTGAGCTCCTGGGACTGGAAATGAAAAAACCCCACAGCATTCACCATAAAACCCATCTTTCAGGCTAAATATGACAGCAATCATCTTTGCTTTTCCAACTCTGGGAAAGGGACTTCCTCAAACTGTTTCATGGTTGTTAGGTTTGGGAAAAACTGAAGACACCCAGCACTGCTCCAGTTCCTACCAATGATGCTGAGCATCAACAAGCAAGAAAATTCCCGCAAACGTCACCATTCACAAATCACTGCTATGTTTTTATTCACAACATTACTAAATAAAAAACAGAAAGGGAAGAGAAATATTTCACCTACACAATCTCAACAAAAGGTCCGTGCAGATGAATCAGCATCCATATATCTGAGATCTCCCAAATAGGGTGGCTACAGGAATCATTTTAGCAATGTACCAAAATAGGCATTCAAGTTGCAGCACCTGGGGCTGCTGCCTGAGTCTGGCTAATTCACTAAATCAGACATAAGCACTGAGTTGGAGAACAAATTTACCTCCAGCTTAGTGACAAATTAGCAGCATGCAGATCAAAACTGCATTCTTGCTATTCAGCTTTCAGGAAATGGATAGAAAAGTAATTTTCTTTGGTAGACATAGGGATCAATGAGCTCAGGCACGGTTTCTCCAAAGCCCTGTGCCACACCCCTCGCTGCCCCACGCAACTCCCTGTGACCCCAATGCTGAGCCCCCCACAGGCTATCTTGGGCACCCAGGCAACTCTTCCCTTCTAAAACCTTCCTCTCCACCTTTTTATTTTGGCTTTTCTTTTTTTTCTTTTTTATCTCCAAACATGTTGCTACAGCAACCCCAGCATTTTATCAGTGCTCAGGGGAATATTCATCTCCAGTCTAGCTGCTCCATGGAAACAAGTCTTAGCAGCCCCTCTCTCCATCCTTGCTCAAAGCAGGAGAAGCTGACCCCACCATTCCGATCCCTCTGGACCATGTGTTCCACAGCAGCTGGGCAAAGACGGAGGGACGGAGGTGCTGTGGAGGGACCCTCTCAGCTTGGAGGACCACCCAAATAAATCCTTGCAATGACCAGCGTTGCACTCACAGCCTTTGCAACACAGCTGTGATGCCCACGGGGAAAAAATGCCAAGTGCACAGGAGTGGGGGTCCCTCGCTGGCACCCAGTGCCCATAGTGGGAGGGATCCTGTTAGAAATAATTCCCCAGTTTGCTGAAATTTTAATACTTGTTCCATAACCTGCTGAACAGGAGGACACTTATGGCTGGTTTATGGCGTGCATTTCTGGAGACTTCGTCTTCAATAGGTGCTGTGGTTTTTTGTCATAGAATCATAGAAACACAGAATGGTTTGGGCTGTAAAGGACCTTAAAGCTCCTGCAGTTCCAACCCCTGCCACAGGCAGGGACACCTTCCACTAGACCACACTGCTCCAAGCCCCGTACAACCTGGCCTTGAGCACTGCCAGGGATGGGGCAGCCACAGCTTCTCTGGGCACCCTATGCCAGTGCCTCACCACACTCACAGTAAAGAACTTCTGCCTAATATCTATACAGAGCAATCTTTTTGGAGACCAGCCTATCCACATGGCCATTGGAATGACACTTGCGCTGATGTTATGCCTCAAAACATCATCATTTTCCACAGGGTCTTTGAATATTTCAGTGATGGAAATGAGATGTCAGCTCTGCATCCAGCCATGCACAAAAAGAGACTCATACATGCACACACACACCACCACAGCCAGTGAAGGTGCAGCCCCACACAGCTAGCATGACGTAGCTAGCTATATTATGGAGATGGAGATGGATGATGGAGATCAAAGGATGGAGAGAGGGGCTGCTGAGACTTGTTTCCATCGAGCAGGTGGATTGGAGATGAATATTCCCCTGAGCACTGATAAAATGCTAGAACAGCTAGCATGACACAGGCAAAATGGCAAAAATTGCTATTTCCAAGAAAACTAATTTGTCCTTTCATGTGTATTCTGTAGCGCCCACATCTCTCCCCTGCACCACAGTCATGACGCTTTCCAGCAAAAGTAAACCCTGTGGCTTTGGCTGGAAAAGACCATCCCAAAATAATCCAAACAAACCTACAAACTGGGAAAGCTCTTTTGCCTTAGGGCACCATTGCCCTTTCTGACTGCAAAGCAGGTATGAGACCTGGTACCCCCATCACCAACCCATCACACATGGGAGACCTCTGCCTCTGATGCATTGCAGGGCAGCTGAGCCGTGGGATGTAACTAACCCATATATCGTTATACTGGATTATAACATCAAGCAGATATGTAAGGAATTAATTAATGTAAAATTATTAAAGCAAAGTACACTTTTCAGACTCTAAAGATAACTTTATAGCATTACACAAAGGTGTCTCTGTGCCAGAGCTACCCCTTGCTGCCAGCAGTCACAGGGTCATCCTTAGGCTCTATAGTTTCTATGGCATTTTTTACTATATTTAAATTCAAGATGGTATTAAGATTTCCTTGTCCAGGGCCAAAGTTCAATAATATTCCTAACAGGATACTCAAGCACTTAAAAATAAGCAGAAATGAAGTGCTGTGTTGGCCTGCAGATAATAAAATAATGTATCTGATCATGCAAAAAGTAAAAGCAGAGTTCTTCCTCTTGATTTTGCTTAATTTTTTTCATCTAACTTTTCCCTCTTCTGGTTTCCCAACTTCCTGCTTTTTTCTCTGCTTTGAAGAAATGAAATCTCTCCACAAGACCTCAGTGAAGGCAGGAGGACATGAAGTATACCCCTTCCAACCCCCCAGAATGTTGTTTCTCAACTGCCATACTCATATCTCAACACATTTCTTCTCTATGTTACTAATAAGTGGATTTTCAGACTGTTGCAATTGAAGATAAAATTAATATATTGGCAGACATCCACAGCAGCCTCTCAGGTGCTTATATTGAAAATTATTATTTTCAACAGTTCATGGCTCATTTCTTTAAAATTAAAATTAGTGTTGTGGCAGCTGGGGATAATTTCCCAGATGCCTGCACAGAGTACAGACCTGGAAGATGTGAGGAATGAGGCTTTGCTGTTGTCAAATGTGTCCAAACTTGGGGCATCTCTACCACTGAGGATGACTTTGAATGGAGGCCCCCAACCCAGACAAGCTGCAGATTAAGTTGAGGTGGGAGTGCTTTTCACTTCCTTTGGCTATCCATGTTCAGCTGCCATCACAGCAAGATGCTGGGCATCACAGAGAGATGCTGGACAAGACACATCATCTGAACTGACACCTTTGGCTTCACATCTTCATGATATACCCTTGAAGTCAAGCAGATCTCTCTCTTAACCACTTAAATCCCACCATCCCTTTGAACTCCAGACAAGGATTTGACGCAAAAGCTGCACTAAAACACTGGAAAGTGTTACCTGGCAGAAAACATTATAAAGGACAGGACTGAAAAGAGCACATGTGTGGACCATCTCTCAGTAACCCATGCCAGACAGTATTTAAGGAAAGTATGTGGGTGCATGGAACAGCACACTTCATAGAAGTGTTTCGATTTGTTTGGCTGGCATACCTCTAGGTGACCTAGCAGCAGGGAGTAGGACAGTCTCCATCTCTCCTAATCACTATGGGGCAAGATAAGAGCAATATTTTGCTTCAATTCACTCCATCTTCATGCCACCTCCTGCCACAGTGTGGGGACCTGCGGTCTTCAGCATGATGAAGCACCATGTACTGCACAGAGCTATTTTGTTTCAGCTGTGGTCCTGGTGGAGGGTTGATGCCACAGCCAATCCAGTGGCACATCTCTGGGATACCCAACTGCTGCATCTGTTTCAAGTGTACCCCTGGGGAAGGTCTTGCTCTTGACCACCTGTCCAGCAAAGAACAGTGAGACCTGCAGAGGCAAATAATCTGCTTTCCTGGAAAGCTGGGCAGCAAGGTTCAGCCTCCACCCCATGCTCCTGAGAGCCCTGTGCAGCATGGTGAAACACATAGAGGATGGGGACCCTTCCCAAAGGCCAGAAATGCCTGCAGCCTCCACGCAGCAGCAAAGCATCCTTCTGCGCTGTAAATCACTGGGAAACATTAATAAACAGCTCCATCTACTGACACACTAATCTCCAAAATCCAGACCCCCATGGCAGCTGATGCAGCATACAGAGGTGCCCATGATGCTGACTGTATCATGTCCCAGCAAAGCAGGCATTGGCTTTCATCCCAAGCACAGCCCAGGTACAACCCATCACAGCCCCACAGATCGCTTGCAGGGGAGCTGTCATGGTTTAAACCCAGCTGGCAACTGAGACCCACACAGCCACTCACTCACTTCCCTTCAGTGGGATGGGGAGAGTGAGAAAGTGAGAAAACTCGTAGGCTGAGATAAAGACAGTTTAATAGGAGAAGCAAAAGCTGCTCATGCAAGCAAAGTAGAACAAGGAATTCACTCACCACTTCCCATTACAGGCAGGTGTTCAGCCATCTCCAGGACAATAACTTGGGGAGAAAACACCGTCACTCCAAATGTCCCCCTCTTCCTTCTTTCCCCAGCTTTACATGCTGAACATGATGCCATATGCCATCTTACTGAGGATCCCAAGCCTCCCCACCGGTGGGAAGGAGTGAGGATAAGAAACAACTGTGATTCTAAGTTCTGCTCAGCAGTAATGAAAACATCCTTGTGTTATCAAAACTGTTTCCAGCACAAATCCAAAACACAGCCCCAGATCAGCTACCATGAAGAAAATTGTCCCAGCCAAAATCAGCATATTCTCCACCGCTTATTCCATGCCATTTAGATCATGCTCAGGTCCCATGTTATCCAATACAACCTCATTAACCCCTACCACCCTTTCCATCCTTTGATATAATGCACAGATATCATTCCCTTAGTCTATGGACCACCCCTATAAAATGTCTTTAAAATGTCCACAAAATGGTAGCTCAGAGCCTCCTTCTGACCAAGCTCTACTAGATTTCCTTTTGAATTTCAATTAATCAACATTAATAAAAATCAATATTCATCTCATTGGGTGAAACATAATACCTCTTTAATATTGCATTTCAGCCAAGGAGATGAATATACATGTGATTAAAAATTAAAAATATACATGTGATTAAAAAAGCAAAGGAGTTGAAAAGCAGCATCTGAGAATGAGCTTCCTCATTACAACTGTGTAGTACTGGGACATAAAAGATGTAGCCAGGACTTCACCACCCAGTAGCCAACCTTTTCTTCAACACCAAGCACTGTGGTTCCTATGCAGCCCCCACAGGAGGACCAGAAATGGCACGACAAACCTTTCTCTCATGTAGAATCTTCCTCCAGGGTCTTTTACACCTCTGAGAAATGAAGCCAAAGCCACAAAACCATAGCTGGAAGCACCCAGAGACATCACTTCCTCCTCAAAGCTCATTCAGTAAGAGCACAGAGGCAGCACTCCTCACCTCTGAAGCAACTGGCACTTCACCCCATTTTTCCTTATGCCTTAAGGAAGAAAAGAAAAGGGAAGGGAAGAGCATAAAACAATGCAGACAAAGAGGACAGACATTCAGGTTCAGAGCATTTGATTGAAGTACAACTGTGCATTCATTTTACAGACCATTTATTTTCACATTTGTCGCAGGTCCTTGGGTTATCTTAAAAACACCCCTAAACCGCTAGGCCCCTTTCCTGCCCCAGAGAGACATAAGAAGGAAGGGCACCTGGCTTTCCACATTTTCCCCTGTCTTCAAGGGACAAATTGTGCCCTCTTCTCTAGTGCTGGATTTAGCCATGCCAAATGCCCTGGAGCATCACAGCAGTCAGTTCACACAGGGACACAGTGAGATTCCATGTCTGCTTTTCTACCATGTCCATCCTCTGCGGCTTTTTATTTTTCATTGACTGAGCCCAACCAATCTCTCAGATCCCACATTTGCAGGCAGGCTCAATGCAGAGGGAAGATTTTGGTCACTAAATTCCACCGGCAACACCCCCAGGACTCACCTCCATCTCACAAAACTCTGAGCACCCCCAGGCTCTCTGCTCTCCATCAGCCAAAATTAAATCTATGGCTTCTTTCTTCCACTTCACCGCTACCAAGCAGCAATTGCAAAGCACCCATGGGAGTAACAAGCTGCGCTCTGCACTGCTCTGCCAGGGAAAAAGGGTTATTTACAGCCAACAACAGGATTAAAGCTTCAAACCACTTTTAAATTTGGAAGAAGGGGCTTGCGCTTGGGGAGCTCAAATATGGAAAAGATGCTTGCATGGAAGATGAAGGTGGTGACTTGTTCAGACTGAGCGTGAGGGTAGATGCAGCTACACCTTCCCTGGTGATGACCCAGGGATCAGAAACACAGGGATGGGAAATCAGGATTGAAGAGGAGGATGTCAACAGGAGCAGAGGTTGCTCACTAAAGAATAACCTGTAAAAATCCATCTTTAGGGTGATAAAAGTTCACGTGTCTGTCCTTCCCTTCACATCTGCAAGGATATTTGAGCAGCAGCAGCCATGCAGGGACTCGCATTAATCTCTTTCAAAGGGATGTGTTTAAAAATCTTAACCCAATATATAGCTTAATGCAGTTGGGTGGATCCTTATAGTGAGTCCTGATTTATTTATTAAGGCATTTGTGACTTTCTGAGCAGCCCAGGGAACCCAAACTCCATCTGCCAACAGGTATCAATCAGGTGATGGCTGATGCAGACTGGAAACAGCTTCTGCTCAGCTGCACTTGCTCTATCTAGAATCATAGAATCATAGAATAGTTAGGGTTGGAAAGGACCTTAAGATCATCTAGTTCCAGCCGCCCTGCCATGGGCAGGGACACCTCCTACTAAACCATGTCACCCAAGGCTCTGTCCAACCTGGCCTTGAACACCGCCAGGAATGGAACATTGACAACTTCCTTGGGCAACCCATTCCAGTGCCTCACCACCATAACAGGAAAGAACTTCTTCCTTATATCCAATTTAAACTTCCCCTGTTTAAGTTTCAACCCATTACCCCTTGTCCTATCACTACAGTCCCTAATGAAGAGACCTTCCCCAGCATCCCTATAGGCCCCCTTCAGATATCTTCAACCTGCTGGTCATGCTCCTTTTGATGCAGCCCAGGATATGGTTGGCTTTCTGGGCTGCGAGCACACACTGAAGCCGGCTCATGTTCATTTTCTCATCAACCAACACCCCCAAGTCCTTCTCCACAGGGCTGCTCTGAATCTCTTCTCTGCCCAACCTGTAGCTGTGCCTGGGATTGCTCTGACCCAGGTGTAGGACCTTGCACTTGGCATGGTTAAACTTCATGAGGTTGGCATCAGCCCACCTCACAAGTGTGTCGAGGTCCCTCTGGGTGGCATTCCTTCCCTCCAGGGTATCAACCAAACCACACAGCTTGGTGTCATCAGCAAACTTGCTGAGGGCGCACTCAATCCCACTGTCCATGTCAGCAACGAAGATGTTAAACAAGACCGGTCCCAACACCGATCCCTGAGGGACACCACTCGTTACTGATCTCCAGCTGGATATTGAACCATTGACCACAACTCTTTGTGTGCAGCCATCCAGCCAGTTCTTTATCCACCGAGTGGTCCATCCATCAAATCGATGTCTCTCCAGTTTAGAGACAAGGATGTTGTGTGGGACAGTGTCGAAAGCTTTGCACAAGTCCAGGTAGATGACATCAACTGCTCTACCCCTGTCCATCAGTTCTGTAGCCCCATCATAGAAGGCCACCAAATTGGTCAGGCAGGATTTCCCCTTAGTGAAGCCATGCTGGCTGTCACCAAGCACCTTGTTGATTTCCATGTGCCTTAGCATGCCTTCCAGGAGAATCTGCTCCAGGATTTTGCCAGGCACGGAGGTGAGACTGACTGGTCTGTAGTTCCCTGGCTCATCTCTTTTCCCCTTCTTGAAAATGGGTGTTATATTTCCCCTTTTCCAGTCATCGGGAACTTCACCTGACTGCCACGATTTTTCAAATATGATGGCCAGTGGCTTAGCAACTTCATTTGCCAGCTCCTTCAGGATCTGCGGATGGATCTCATCACGTCCCACGGACTTGTGCACATTCAGGTTCTTAAGACGATCTCGAACCAGTTCCTCTCCTACAGTGGGCCTAGGATCATCATTCTCACAGTCCCTGCATCTGCCTTCCAAGATTTGGATGGTGTGGTCAGAGCCTTTGCCAGTGAAGACCAAGGCAAAGAAGTCATTAAGAGCCTCAGCCTTCTCCAAATCCTGTGTAGCCAGTTCTCCTGAGAGCTTCCTGAGGGGGTCTATGTTGTCCCTAGTCTGTTTTTTATTCACTACATACCTATAGAATCACTTCCTGTTATCCTTAACATCCCTAGCCAAATTTAATTCTAACTGGGCCTTAGCTTTCTTAACCTGGTCTCTAGCTTCCCAGACAACATCCCTGTATTCTTCCCAGGCTGCCTGTCCTTGCTTCCACCTTTTATAAGCCTCTTTTTTTCCTTCAAATTTTCCTCAGCAGCTCCTTATCCATCCAAGGCTTATCCTTATCCATCCAGAAATGCTTTTGCCCAAAATCTTCAGCCAAACTAAAAAACGCCCGCAGAACAGAAGGCAAGTACCATAGGGGGGATTTCCAGACTGCGCTTCCCGACTGTGCTGAGCAGCATCAGCTCTTCAGTAGAACTTTTGAGGTCCACGACGTCTCCTTCCTTCTCCAGGAACCCCTTCACACATCCACAGGATTAAACTAATTCAAAAACCCTTCAAAAAAAGGACTCAAATCCTTAGAAACAGACCCGACTGTGAGCTGCCATCTGAGGATATGCCCAGGATTCCCTGGCTGCAAGAGATGCCTTGTGTACCCACAGCAGTCTCATCACCCTTGTCACCAAGGTCATCAATAGCAGCTGCACCCAAACCCATTTCCCACTTTGGCTATTTATGGAAGAAGACAGAGAAATGTGTCAGAGCCCTTAAAACCCTGGCAGAACCATTTTGAGCTAATTATCACCTTATAATGCCTGCCAAAAGACCTGCAGGGACAGGGTTGTGTTAAAGAGAGTGAGATATTAAAGTGGAGGTAAGCAGCTTGGTGTTCCCAGGTGGCATCACTACCCTCTTGTGAAGCTGGGGTCCCCCAGCTCCTGCCCTGTGGGCAGTTCAGGCATGTGCATCCACTTCACAAAGCTTTACCAAAATATTTGCACCCAGGGAGATAATCATATTGAGGAAGCATCCATGTCCTCGAGCTTGAGAGAGAGAGAGAGAGGAAAAAAAACCTGCTGGAAGAAAGGGAAAGAAGAAAGGTGGATCCCACATTACAGCAGAAATCCTCCCAGCAGTGCTGTCATGCAAACCTGCCTTGAGCATATTTTCTCAGGTGAGATGTCAGCCCCAGACACTGAAACAAAAAGAAGAAGAAGAAGAAAAAAACCTTGAAACTGTGCAATATTCTAAAACGAGCTTCAATTTGTACCCTCTCTGCTCAGAGCAGCACAGCGGTCAAGCAACTAGTGGAGGATGCTCTTTCTCAAATGGAAATTCCCACTAAACTGGGATGCCAAGGCTATATCAAAGCCTTTCAGGTTCCTATCCAGAGCTGAAGCATTTAATCCCAGTTTCAGCTGCACACCAGCAACATGCAGGAGAAGCTGGGAAGCCATGCTGTGTGCACACCTGAGGAATGTAAGGACACCTGCATCCCAGGTGCATTTTCAGCTGAGAAGAGATCACAGCAAACACAGAGCAAGAAAATAATGCTGGAGAGAGTTTTTTGATAACAGCACATAAGGACAGGACATAGGGGAATGGCTTTAAACTGACAGAGTGAAGATTTAGATTAGATATCAGGAAGAAGTTCTTCCCTGCGAGGATGGTGAGGCACTGGCACAGGTTGCCCAGAGAAGCTGTGGCTGCTCCATCCCTGGCAGTGTTCAAGGCCAGGTTGGATGGGGCTTGGAGCAACCTGGTCTAGTGGAAGGTGTCCCTGCCCGTGGCAGGGGGCTTGGAACTAGCTGTCCTTTAAGATGCTTTCCAACCCAAACCATGCAGTGATTCTATGATTCTATGAAAATGTTCCTTGTGCATTTTTAACTCCATTTTACAAACTTAGTTTCATACACTTGTTAAAGTTTAATACATTCCTGTGCGTTGGGGAGAGGAAACTGTCAGTGCTACTTTAACTCTCTGCATGGCTCAGCTGGCATTTTATATTTGTGTTTCCCCTCTCAACAGATAAATATGCTTTTATCTCCTCCGTAGTTATCCAACAGCCTAAAAAAATTCAGAGGCAGAAGGAGGGGACAGACATCATGTAGGAAACTCAGTGATGGCGAATTTACTGCGAGGAAAAAAAATACCAGGTGATCCTGCATCTTTGCTGAGTGTGACCTGTGCATGAACACAAGTCATTAGAAATATTAATTATGGTGAACTGAAAATTAGAATTAAGAAACACTTAAAGGATTTGACCCCTTCTAACACCCAAACCTAAATTTAAGCTACCAAAAGCAAAGGAGGCCCCCAACTCCCAGGGTTGCCACAGAAAAGCCGGGCTGTAATAGCACAGCCAATGAGCAGAAAAAGTAGGGAGAAGATGTGCAGTGAAGTGGTAATGGATCTTTTCAGCAAGGGCTGTCATGGACCACCTGAAATTCCCTTTGCCATTTCTCGCTATAAATGTCATCCTCAGGTGGATACTTTGCTATAAAGGGATCTTTTTTTATTATTATTATTTACTTCTGCATAGAGTAGCTGTTTATTTGAATATATACATAGTCACAGCCTCTGTCAGGGCTCCCAAGGCAGCTCAGCTGCCAAATTCTACTCCTTGTGAGTGGTGTACCCTGATTTTCTCCACAACTCACCCCTTTCTATCTTCCATTCCCCTCTCGTGTCAAAGTGCAACAAGATTCACTGCAAAAGTTTAGCTTTGAACTATGCCTATATGAGGAGTCATTGCTTCTTAGGGGATTTTTAGGGCATTAATCATCCCCATCAGCAATGGGGTGCTTTGTGTGCTGGTTCAGGCTTCAAAAGGCTCATCAGGATTCACCACACAGGGCTCAGGCTTTTCAGCAGGGAGGGTTTAGAAAGCGAGGGACAAAGGTAGGTAATAAACATCTCTCTAATGGGCATGTCTGCGACAGCAGCGGAGAAACAAACTGGAGGCATTTTCTTTTCCCCGAGACGGCAGCCACAGTTTACCCTGTATGACGAGCTCCTGCAGCCCTTAATGACTGAAAGAGCCACTTCCTATAATTAGATTTTCTTAGGTGAAATGAATTTAGGCAGGCTACAGTGAGTGATTACGAGACTTAACAACGGTCTCTTTCCATGCCTGCAAGGATGCTCGGGGAAAGCTGCATCCCAGTTATCTTCACCAGAGGCAGGCAGGGCATAATTTGATATATTTTACGCAGCGAGGAGAATGGACTCCTGGTAGGCTTAACATACCTACAGACCCTTACAGGCACTAGCAGTGAGAAGCAGCTGCAATGGGGGAGTAAATCACGACACAGGGAAATCTCTCCTGTCCCAGAGCATATACATGGTCCCCTCCACCACCACCTTGGTAGAAAATAGCAATTATTTACCCTCATTAACATCAGCATGCTTAGCACCAGCTTTATGCCTTGTCCACCTGGGAGGCAGATACCGATTCCTTAGCCCCCATCAACACTCCTGCTCTTAGAAATACCCTTTATTTGAGCAGATCTGTTTTTTTTCCTGCAAACCCCATTTCCAGCAGGGCTGTAGGAGCTCCCCAGGAAGCCGCACCAGGACCTAAGTTTTCTTCCAAAAGAAGTGCAGGCTGGGTCAGGGTATTTTTCATCTGTCCATGTGAATGTGGAATTGATGGTACATCATGTTTTTACTCTCCCTCTATAAGCAGCTCTTGGGCAGAAATAAAGCAGAATCGCTCCCGCTATGACTCCTTCTGCAGCCACAAACCCAGCGTTTTATGGATGTCACAGCTTTAATATTCCTTTCATAATAGGCTGTGGACATAAAAGGCTGGTTTGTCAATCAGTCGACTGCCGGGGGCTAATCTGATAATTCTGCTGTGTTGTTGTGGTTTGCATTGAATAAGCTGGCTTTCCAAGATCAAAAAGTACATCAGCACAGGGTTGCAGCCACAGCCCTCCCTGATGCCAGCACTCCCCCTTCCCTGGGAGTGGGACAAGAGGGTGACAAACTCAAGGATTTAGCATCCTTAAATACCCTCATTTTCCTTATTTCTTCTGGAGCTTGTAGCCCCCTTTGTTGGCATTGTATAATCCAGTGTATCACTACAATAGTGCTATCAGACATACCAGAACCCATTCTGACAAAATCCATTCTCAGGGTCCAGTAAGGGACAGGAGAATGGCTCTGTGATGTGGGTTTTGAACTGGGGGTTTCATCTCCCCCTCTGCACCCCTGTGCCCCCAGCTCCAGGCCAAGATGCTGCACCCAGTCTGGCACCACACTGCTTGCATTTGCTGGAGGGACCCTTTCCTGGGGACACTGTAATGTGCTGGTTGATGCCAGGATTACCATGGCTTTAGTAGCCTGCAGCTGTTAAACCACCCACCCCACTCCCAGCACAGAATTGCTTTGGGCTGGTTTTGTGCTTCCTAGTACCAGCTTCATGCACCGCTCAGGAGATTTCCAAACTGCCAAGAAGAAAATAAGAAATAATTAACTCTTAGACCTAGTAACATATAAAAATCATAATTTTCCTTTCAGACCCCATTCTTGCTGCTTCTGTCCCAAGGCTGCCTCCAGCGGGATGCTCCTGAGGTGCTCCCTTGCCTTTCCCTGCTCTCCCACCACTTTATACTTCCCATGAAATCCTATACAAGAGTAACTCTTTCAAGAGGCTGTAAAAAGCAGTTTCACATTAACTAGCTTAAATAGCTGCCCAGACTCCATCTCCCAATGAATACGGCATCACAGGGCTCCCGCTGGAAACATAACAAGTGCTTGCAGGGAAGTTCATGTCTGGGGAAGAAGGGGGCTTTAAAAGAAAAAGAGAAATAAAGAACCTCTCTGCAGTGGTAGCTGAATTAGACCCCTTCAAATGTCAGTGTTGAAGCATGGAAACTGGCTCTGAATAACCACAACAATCACACCTATATGCTGACCACTAACTTTTAAGAGAGAGCTATTTAAAAGCAAATTGTTGGATATTCCTTCACTGGCAGTAGCTAGCCCACATTTAGATGAAATGGCTGCCCTCCAAGAAAATAGCACAATAATGACAGAAAGAAAGGTGGCTCTAAATACAGCAAAGCATGAGGAGACAAAGTCAAGGCTAAAACTGCTCTCACACTGAGGACATGGGCTAGGCTCATTGAAGTGACGTATTGCTGTTCCCACTCTTGCCCAGAGCAACTGCTGAAGCTATAATGGGCCATGTACAAATCTTACAAGCCATGTCCTAGTAGGACATCTGTAATAACTGATCTTTTAGATACAGGAGATACATGAAATGGAGTGTCTCAGGCTCTGTAGAGAGCACAGGACTCTGTTAATCAACAGCGATGTGCAAGACTTGGAGGAGACCATACCAGGTTGTTTATCGCCAAAAACTCATGAAGGCAAACAACCAGGTTCTCACTAAACCCAGAGGTGATTTCTGCAGGCATTAGTGTGGGAGAGTACCTGGTAAGACGTGTGCATTCCCAAAAAACCTTGAGGAGGAGAATTTTCCCAGTTTGCTGCCATTTTTTTGTTACTGTTGGCTGAACTCTAAAAAATGAACAATCCTGGCATAGGTTTGTGTCCCAGAACATCAAACAAATAGTATTTTCTCTGTACCTGGTAGCCCTTGCTCTACTGACCAGTTTCTCTGTCAAATAAGAGCCTTGCACACACTTCATCCTTTGCTGCAGAGGAGTGGTATTAAAAGGTCTCTTTACTTTGCTCAGCCAGCTGTCCTCATAAAATGCAGAAATTTTATGTCTCTGATGAGCTCCAGTCTCCTGTGAAATAAGGTAGGTATCAACCAACAAGTTAGAGAATTAAGTAAAAACTAAACAATTGCATTTTTTTTCCTCTTCTTAGGAATCCAAGCTAGAAAACAGAGTCTAACCTACTAAAGACAGAGCAAATGTCTGTCCTCACAGTCAGCTCCTGGACCCAGAAGGACAGAGAGGCACCCCAAGGTGCTGTCCCATGCACACACACACACTGTCTTGCATGCATTTCATGGGTGACCACGTCAAACGAGGCTCAAATGCCCAAAAGCATCATGAACCTCTGCATATATGTTTGCAATGAGCTTGCAGTTTTGAGCTTGCGAGTTTTCACGTGAATAGTTCATTTCAGTTTTGCATGGAAATCACTGGTCTTGCAGAACCAGCATAGACCCCATGAGATTTTAATCCAAAAGCCAAAGCTCTGCCTTAACATTCACACTTTTATACCATTTGCACTAGAAAATAAAATTATCCCTGTCCTAAATCAGTTGAAAAGAAAGGCATGGTCACTGGCAAAGCCCCTCCTGGTCTCTGATGGTCAATAGCACAAGCACTAAACCAGCCGAAAGCATATCCATGTGAAATACATCACCAACTTCCTGATTTTGAGGGATCAGATCCAAAGTCAACACCAAATCAGGATGAGTTTAATGCCAACTCACAGCCACACTTGGAAGCAGCCCCTATACATCAGCTGTGAAGGAAAGGTGTAATTTTCCCTCTGCCAAAGAACTTTAAACAAAAATAGAGGTAAATGAGTCCTTGGTGAGAGCTGAAAACAGCTTTGGTTCCAGAAGCATCCAGTTCACAGATGGACCACCTTAAAAAGAGAGCATTACCACCAAGGTATAATGAAAAACGTTGCTGTTTTATTTGGTACATCATGAGCTGCATCTCCCCGCTGTACCTGCTGTAACTAAAGTGCCGGCGGTAGCCAGTACAGCCTTATCTGTAAAATCTTCAAACGCTGCCTCCAGGCAAGCAGTTAATCTCCTTTCCTTTTGTTGATAATATTTTTTCTGTAGGTTATATCTGTTAAAATGCAATTTTCACTCCCCAAATCGGAGGACAGGCTTCATGACAAGGAGAAGCCTCATGCCAAGATGCTGATGTGTTTTTTCCTCCTCCCAGCTTGGCAATGGCAGCTGCTGGTTCCAAGTATTGCAACTCTAAATACAATAAAGTTTCATTGTACATTAGGACAGCTGCAACAAGACGTTGGCGGAGCAATCAAATAATTGTTTCTAAAAGCACAATGTCTTTACAATGCCTTAATGTGATGCTTTAAAGTACTGCTGGGAAATGAATTGATTGCAGTGGGTAGGGGATTTCAGGCTTTGTGAATAGCATTATGCTATAAATGTTGAAAAAAACAGAGATATCCATAGGGCTGAAGGTGATCAAGAAATTACTGAGCTCATCCACTCCCCCAGCCGCAATCAACTTCATCATGTTATTCCCATGAGATCCTTATCTGACCTCTCTTATAAACCTTCCATGACCATCTACCCAAGGCTATTTTTCTTTTTTCTTTTTCTTTTCTTTTCTTTTCTTTTCTTTTCTTTTCTTTTCTTTTCTTTTCTTTTCTTTTCTTTTCTTTTCTTTTCTTTTCTTTTCTTTTCTTTTCTTTTCTCTTTTCTTTTCTTTTCTTTTTTTTTCTTTTCTTTTCTTTTCTTTTCTTTTATTTTATTTTATTTTTTCTTTTCTTTTCTCTTTTCTTTTTTCTTTTTTCTTTTCTTGTCTTTTTTTTTTTCTTTCCTTGTCTTGTCTTTTCTTTTTCTTTTCTTGTCTTGTCTTTTCTTTTCCTCTTTTTCTTTTTTCCCCTTCCCTTTTATTCCCCTTGCCTTCCATTCCCCTCCCTTGCCTTCCATTCCCCTCCCTTGCCTTCCATTCCTCTCCCTTGCCTTCCCTTCTGCTGCCTTCCTTTCCATTGCCTTCCCTTCTGTTCCCTTCCCTTCCTTTCCCCTTGCCTTCCATTCCCCTCCCTTGCCTTCCATTCCCCTCCCTTGCCTTCCATTCCTCTCCCTTGCCTTCCCTTCTGCTGCCTTCCTTTCCATTGCCTTCCCTTCTGTTTCCTTCCCTTCCTTTCCTTTTCTTTCCTCTCCTTTCCCTTCCTCTCCTTTCCTCTCCCTTCCCTTCCTGTCCCTTTCCCTTCCATTTCCTTCCCTTCACTTCCCTTCCCTTTCTTTCCTAATCTGGATTCCCTTCACCTGCCAGCATGGTGGGACCATTTTTAACCCACATTGCCTCTGGTGTACCTGGCGTTCCTCAGTTTGTGTTTCAGCTTTTCAAATTTTGTTGCCATTTGTTTTGATCATTCTTTTATGCCTATTTTTAGTAATCAGACTTATTGTCTACTTCATATATACCCCTTTTTTGACTAAGATCATTGAAGATTTCTTTGGGGAGCTGCCCATACATCTTAGCACCATCCCCATAAGGTCACACCTGCCATTCCCTGCAGACACTGTGCTTTGTCTCTTGGAATTACATCCTTTTTAGTTTGGGCTCTTCTTTCTTTCATCTCACAGTGACTTTCAGCCAATTGGCTTTTCATCTTCATCAAGACAACTCACCCTCCCCTTTCAGTTAGGCCAAGTCTAGAGGCTTCTCTAGAGGCTTCACTTTTCCAACCACTTACTCCACCTTCTATTAAACCTATGAAAATTAAAAAAATAAAATCCAGCTTCTAATCACTTGGAGTTCTTGTATTTCTCATCTGACATCCTGCCAGATGGTGCATTGCACCCACTGGGTATGACATGGTCTACAAATTGTATTTTCCTGAGACACTAAGATACAGTGGCGTCCAAACCAGCACATGTCCATCAGCTATATAGGTTATGTACAATATGAAAAGAAGAAAATCAAAGCTACTACATATTCAGAAAGGAGGAAAAGCCTTAACAGCATGTGATTTGTCACAGGTGATCCACAATACAAGTTTATGGCCACCTCTCTAGCACAGTGCTAATTACCTTTGCCAAAAGACTACAGCACTGGGTCTCTGGTTTAGGAAGCACCACTGTTTGTGCAAGGAGTTTGAACAGTAAACCCTCTCTCAGATGCATTGTCCTGGCAGCAACTCAAAGCAGATGTACACAAGAGGATGGGTAGATCCCAGAGCTTGTCATTCACAACCAAGTGTGGCTCTCAATACCACCTTTGTGGAAGACAGCAATTTTAAAACCAACAGCCAGGCCTTAAATCCAAGGCACGTCTTTTTGGATCATTATCATGCTTCAAATACTGCCAGGGAATCTGTGTGTCACATATACCCAGCTTCAGCATTTAGTTTGGAAGACAGCTTCTGTTCAGCTTGCATTATTGTGGATGCTGCATCTTGTTCAATGAGCTACATTGTGTTCTCTTTGCTTGTGATGGGGATGCTATGCATCAAACTATGCAGCAAACACAGACATACACTAGCATCACACAGGAGCAAACTTTGACATTCCCCTGGAAGCTCATTGACATGAGCTCTCATTTTGATATTCACAGGAACCAAGTGTCCATCTCAGACCTGTGTGTGCTTTTCACAGCACAAGATAGAAGACTTATCTTCTCCAAGAGCCTGCCACCTGGGAGTATGGGAAAAGGAAAATGCGGCCACCTCAAGGTCCAACAAAATAAATAGCTAGAGTGACAGCTAAGTGGACAAATTTAAGATGTATAAATTATCATTACTTGCCTCAGGATAGTTAAAAAAATACCAATCTTTATAGCTGGAAAATGACAGTAGCTTATTTAATTTATGACAAAAGCAAAGACAAAAGGAGAGTAGCATTGGAGATTACACTCGCGGATTGCCATGTTCTCCTGTAATGTAATGAAATGAGTTAAGAGCAAAGTGAATTAGTGCTACAGGCTGACCTCATCCCACTAATCGTGGAGAGCAATAAGAAATAAAAGGTTGCATTCGCCAGCTTGGTTTTCAAGGTCACTGAGGACCAAAGTGGCCAGCCTCTTTTCTCTGTGATTTTACCATTAACTGAGCAGCTGGCTGTGATCCTCATAATTTATTCTAACAAGGTGAATTACTGCAGCTTCTGACAGGTGGGTAACTTCTTCGGGAACAAGGAGAGCATGAGAATGAGGGGCTGCAGGTATCAAATTAGCTCCCACACACAGGGAGAGCATCATCTCTTGGTATGTGGCACTTTGCATAAGCAGATTGGTAGGACTGCAGGAAGGAATGGCTCACCCAAGTCCACCCTGGCTGCATCACTCTTGGACTAAGATGGTCACCACCCATCCGACTCTCAGCTCCTAAACTATTCCTATGTCCCTGTTGTGCCTTTGCTCAGAAAAGTTATGAATGCCTTAAAACTCGTTTTGTTTGAAAACTGTATTTCTCATCCCTGACAAGAATTTACCCCTGAGCAAAAGGCCTATAAACTTTTGACCGTGGTAATTAGCCACCTGCTGAGCTGGATGTTTCTGCAGATACAATTGTCCTCCACAGGGACAGACAGCTTCAGACCCTGGTACAGGGAGAGACGGCTTCAGACCACTGGCAGCTGAAATGTTTTGCAGATTTATGTACTCTGGCTACAGCTCCAGCTCTGGCTTCAGCTGAATTTCATGGTGTGTAGACGGCTGTACACCACTGATCCACTGCCTGACCTGGGGACCAGAAGGTGCTGGTTACCCCTCCTGCACACAGCACCATGAGATTGCCCCGTAATCAGGAGCTGAAGGCAGGCAGAAGATGGGGGTCTGGGACAGTTTGTTCAGAGGTAGGTGCTGCTGGAGGATACCTGGTCTTTTGTAATATCCAACAGACAAAGGAGAAAGGTGCATGAGGATGGGCACTGCAGCTCGGTTGGGGACTGATAAACTTACTGGGTCAGACTGCCATTGGCTTTGACGGAGCTGATGTCAGAGTAACTTTCTTGCACAGAAAGGCTGAAATATGCAGCATTATCCCTCTGAGAAGATGGACACCTGAGCTGGAAGCTGAGCTGCACAAAATAGAGCAAATGCAGCATTTCTCTCTGTGGTTTGCACAGAGGATGCATCCTTCTCTCATTTTCATGACCATCATTATTGATCTCATTGAGTTATGCCTTAACTGTGATTGAAGAGGAATGGAAAAGGGGCAGACAATTTCAAAGTCAGTGAGAACACTGCTTTTAAGAGGCAAAATCACCAGACCCACCAAACAGAGCCATGTCTCTGTATGCAATAAGGTGAGGCCCAAAAGGCAGGATAAATCACCAACAGATATTGTCCTGTTTACAGATGAGAGGGCTCAGGCACAGATGACTTTACATGGTGCTGTAGGAGGAATAAAACCATCCCAACCAAGCAGGGAAGCAGCTCATATACCTGCAGGAGTTCAGTGCCTGCAAAGCAGCAAGTCTTATCAAGCTGGGTTTTAAGCATCCAGGTTTTCACTTTTACTCACAGCTCCTTAACTTGCAAAAGCTAAGGGCAAAAAGCAGTGATGATCTACCTCAAGAAGCACCCATACTGCCTTGCACATTTGACATTGTCAGAAATGGCAGAAAGCAAGCATTCCCAGCTGTCCTTCACCCTATTTCAGAGCATTCTCCATTCATCCCATAGATCCAAAGAAATGTCCATCATTCAGCTGATATCACCACAAAAGCCCAATGGGAGCAGAGACACAAGCATTCTTGTAACACAGGAGCATGTCGCTCTCAGAGCCTGCATCTGAGACACTTTTACACAGGACACAGGGACAGATTTGGGCAGGAGCCTTGCCACAGCTGCCAGCACACAGCCCCAAAGAAAGGCCACCAAATGTGGCTTCAGTGCAGCAAAGATATCTGAGCTTGACTGGAGAAATTTGGAGGCTTCATTAGGAAGCCTCACAAGGAGCTCAACTAACACCACACTGAGCAAAGCATGGCACGCATCCTGGCTGAAAGCAAGACAGAGAAGCGCAGATGCAATTTTGCCCTTAAAGAAGAGGTTTTGAGCCTGATCTTTACCCTACAACACAACTATCTTCTGCAAACAAGCTGGGGCAGCTGCCGCAGAAAATATATGGACCCAGTCAGAGATCAATATGATCAGACAAAAGCTGTTTATTGCAAAGCCTTAACTCCTTATATACTGTTTCTTACATGCACTTACAGTGATTTGGCATGTTATGATTGGATACATGTCTTGAAGACCCTTAGTGACTAACACATAATTGGTTAAGCACAGGTGTGAGAACTTGACCTCGAAAGCTTGCCAACAGTCCACAGTTCTCATAACTCAGTGAATTCCAGCTTCTTCTTATCTTGCTTGCTTAAGCTTCCTCAGGCCTCTCATGGCCTTGCTGTATCTTTTGGGATTATTCAGAGTTTATGTACCAATTATCCATTCTCCTGTGAGAACACTGTCTCCACATCTCCCCCTTTTAGTTTTACATATCTTTTGGATGACCCTACTTGACCAGGGGATTTGGGCTAGATCGTATCTCCAACATATGCCAACTACAGGCTGCTGGGCCTACCCCTTTTTTCTCCTGTATTGCTCTCTGATAACAGGGGAGGCCATCCTTCACATCAAGGTCTAGCATGGCATGTGTCCCCACTGCTCCACGCCTGCTGGGTTGCAGCCAACAGTGGAGCTAAAGGTTCTTCTTGGTGGCTAACACAGAGGCCAACCCACTCTTGCCCTTGACTGTGGTAGCAGGCATTTGGTCAACCTCAGTCATTGCACCTTGTTGTTAATGCAGAGTTTCACCTGCTTCATCCAGTAACAAGTCACTACTATGGCAAAGCACACACAAATTTACATTAGCAGAGTAACTATTACAGGGTGCAGCAGCATGTTGAAGATGCTGATGGCAGTGAAGGACTAGCCAATGAAATTTCTTACCAGTGGAGTTCTCCCACCCTCTTAATTTGTTCCATTACCTGCTTTATAACACTACCATTTTATTAGAATCTTTCCAGCTTTTGCCTTAGCATTTTCTAGCAGCTACTGCAAATTTGCATACTCTAACATCTGTTTTACAAGTGACAAATCTATACAATACAGGGTGTAATTTCTTATTAGCAACTGGCTAGTAAATACAGGTGGTTTTATACACAAAATCACAACCTCTAATAATAGCTACTTTACAAGCACACGTATTCAGGCTGTTACTTTTCCGTTGCCCCCAAGTGATGTTTTGCAATCATTAGTTTTTCTCTTCCTCTGTCTCATTCTGCTGGGGTGTTCACGGTCAGCTCCTGTAGCTGAGGCATCGGGTTCCTCCATTCGTCTGTCCAGCTCATGGCAAGGCTTGACAAACTTTGCAGGCAGTCACCATGGACCTGTAGGCAGGAGGACACAAATATACCCCCTCCTCCAGGTTATCAGTTCTTGAGAAGTAGACAAGTTAAAGTGTTTCCTTAAAGAAGAGGCATTCTGATGCAAAAGGAATGTAAAACAGCTGCAGAAGTAAACTGCACATTTTTAACAGTCAAGGAGTTTGCTGCATCAGGCAGCATCAGCCATATGGAAGGCAGCTCCAACACCACCACCTCTCACAGCCGTTTTAAGGCATTTTCCATCAGAATGACAACTAAAGCAGGAGTAAGATGAAGAAGCAGCCTGGTGGGACAGCACCACTGCGAGCATGGCTTTTAACATGCTCGGTGCCAGCTAGGCTGGCCCCGGAGGCACATGGCCAGGCTTTTGCCCCAAAACTACCATTTTTCAAGGGCCAATGTTTATTGTCCAAGCAGCTCCAACCTTTGGCAGCATATGATTTCAGGCTGCAGCTCTATAAATGTCACTGTTGCTTCTCATTACGTGCTCCTATTAATCATTTTCTCCCTTCACATGGGTCCTAATCAATGGGGACAAGTGAACAGTCCCTCTAACCAATTCCTATTATTCCTCATTATGCCCTTTGTTCCAACCCCCTGCTTCCCCATCTGGCATTAAACCCTGAGACCCCCCACCCAAGCTGTCCTTTGACCATCTCAGTAGGGACAACTATGCTTTAGTTGTGTAATCAATTAGCCAGGACACAGACCACTGGCTTAGATACCTGCTTAGAGCAGCCTTAATTTTGATTAATATCTCTTCATGACTTTAAAAACCATATCGGCATAATTCCTTACCCAGTCATGCCTGTCAAAATCATAAATCAATCTATTCCATTCCCTCCAGAGGTGCCAAGACCTTTCCAGTTGCAGCCATCCAGCTACCGCCACCGCAGAGCATTATTTATTGGGTTTGCTTCTTCCCTCTGCAGAAAAGAAATACAGTCACCAAAGCCAAAAAAGCCATAAATATGTGTTTATTTTAAAGTAATTAAAAGTTACCTTCTGCAGACTTTTAAACGGCTCACCCATAGAATCATAGATTAGTTAGGGTTGGAAAGGACCTTAAGATCATCTAGTTCCAACCCCCGTGCCATGGGCAGGGACACCTCACACTAAACCATGCCACCCAAGGCTCTATGCAACCTGGCTCTGAACACTGCCAGGGATGGAGCATTCACAACTTCCCTGGGCAACCCATTCCAGTGCCTCACCACCCTAACAGGAAAGAACTTCTTCCTTATATCCAATCTAAACTTCTCCTGTTTAAGATTTAACCCGTTACCCCTTGTCCTATCACTACAGTCCCTAATGAAGAGTCCCTCCCCAGCAGCCCTATAGGCCCCCTTTTGGGAGCAAACACTGCTGCTCACCAGAAGGTCACCCCAGCTACTCTTGCCTGGAGATTTTGCCCTTCATACGTCCTTGGCACCTATGTAGGGGAGAGGTAGAAGAAAAAATACACACACATGCATATGCTTACATACCTCAGCTTTAGACACCAGCCACTTTAAGTCCTCAAAAGCCATATGTCACAGTCCAAGGTCCCATTTCAGAGCCCCAGACCAGCCCATTTTATGCCTTCTTGATGCTCAAAACACTTCCCATCCCAATTACAGCCTACTTACTCATTCCTCTGAGAGAAAACCACCAAAGAGATGTTTCCTTTTACATTTTCTGTCTTTTACTCCTTTTTCCTCTTTTTTCCATCACCCTAGCCCAAGGCACAGGTTTGGGTGTCTGGTCCTTACAGTGCAATCCAGGGAACTTCCACTGGTAAATGAGGAAGCCTGAGTGCAGCCATGCTACACAAGTGTTCTGTGAGGCTTTTGGGCCTACAGTCCCCAAGAAGGGACAGGGACACCCTTTAAGGCAGCAAACTGCAAATGGAAGAGACACGTCATCTTTTTGGTGTGTATTTTTGCTGGCAGGGATAAGATAAAATGATGCTGCTCTGTAATAAAAGATTCAAGGGTTATTTACCAGTTCTCAGTTCCTTACCCCAGAAACTGAGTTTTCAGTCAACACTTTGATCAGTTCTCAAGACAGAAGAGGTGGTTATTTTGTGTTGCAGGAGGATGGACATCCACAGCCTGAGCTAGCCCTCCAGATGGGGAAGTATTGCTCCATTCCTTTCATCCGCTCCCCTGGTACTTTTGGGACACCACTCTTTGGAGAAATACAAGCGGTTTAATCACCATCTGAGAACAAAGTCTGAGCCTCCCGCCAGAGACAAGCTACCCAACAGAAGGTGCCTTAAGTTTCATATGAGTAATGGTCTATTTTTGCACCGTACCCACAAGGATCACACATTCCAAGTCTGCTTAAAACAAATCGCTGTTTTCTGCCATAGCAGAAGGGACACACAGGACCAGCTGCCCAGCAATGCAGATGGGACTTTCTGAGCCACATAAAACCCTGCGCTGATAAGACTCTGCAGTCATTTGTTTTAAACGCCAGAATATGCTTCAGGAGCTCTGACATTTGGGGAATAAAAGCAAGCAGTAACCAGCTCCCCTGTCTTCCTTAGCTCCTGTAATACCAGCAGAAGGAAGCACAGCCATCGTGCAAGGACCAGACCCTGCAAGCACTGGGTGAGACAAGGTCCATTCAGGATCAGGTCGGTTGCTGATGAGTGCAGCACCTCACCCCACTCTCCATCCCCTCCAGCAGCAGCTCTTCCCCTGGGAAGTTCCGCCTGAGGCACGCTAACATATACATCACAAAACCCTCCGTTCAGCTCTCAGATAACAATACCTGAATGCGCTTCGCTGCATTCACCGCTGCTTTTGAATACAGCTTTACGCCGAGTAATTGGTTAAAGGAGAGGAATCATTTCACGTTTCCCATGTGGCTCTGTGCCAGCTGGTGTCTCTGCCAGTGCCACCTTGATGCAGGGGATTTCGTTGCAAGTGAAAGCCATGCTTCAACCACGTTTGCCCTAATTGTCCCAGGTAGACTTCAAACCTGACTAACTGCTAAAAGGGGAGGGACACATTTCTGATGTGCATGATCCGAAAATAGCATTTCCCTTCCTGTTACTAAATCTGCTTGTATCAGAGGAAACATTAATTAGCCTTAACTTCATGTGTCACCCTGCATAGGGGGAATGTCAGCATCTCCTCATGAGCATTCAAGTTCCACCCAAACACTCCCAAAAAGAAGGAAATGCCCCATATCCCTACAAAATTCATCATGAGCTCTATGAGTGATGCACAGTCAGATCTGAAAATATTTGTCTGAGAATATTCCGACTTGTGCAACCCACTTTATCCCACAAAGTATTCAAAAGGGTCAGCCATTGGAGCCCAAAACCCACGAGCCCAGCACAGCCCCAAGCTCCCAGCTGCAGCCCCACCACACGCTGGGATGAACACTTGGGAGAACTGAGCTGGGCATTGATTTTGTGTCACCAGCTGATGTGACACCTTACATCAAACACTGGGAAAGAGCAAGGGAAACATAACCAAGTTTTATGGCTCGTGTGAGCACACTGGTGTTGCCGACAAGATGCTGTAAACTCGGGGCATAACTCTGGAGGATTTTCTGCTCTTCTAAGCCACAGACCATTTATTTGCCAGGGTTTGTACAGTGCTTACCTGTGGTATACGTAATCAACATGGTGATAAACAATGCCTGCATACACACAAAAGTATATAGATGTGTTCCCAGATCTTCAAGAAAACCAGCTAAAAAAAAAGTCCTGAGCAAAGCCAAGCCCCCAAGGAAGGTCTGCTGGGTTTCTCCTGCTGTTCTGAGCAGGGTAACATTTTTGCTATCATTGCAAGGGAGCTAACAGAGAAGCAAAAAGTAATTAAGCCATCAGAAGGCAGTGCAGACACGTTAGGATCCCAGGTGTTTGGTTAGGAAGGAATTTCTTCAGCATATGTGAAATCCTAGTTAAAATTCTCACGTTTTCTGTATGAAATCCCAATTCTGCAGTTACTGCAGGCACAGGAAGAGGATAGAGAAAAGCAAGGCTGAGCACAGCAAGGAGACAGTGCTAAATAAGCAAGTCCCCACTGCAAAGGGTGAAGCTTTAACCAGAGGCAGAACCTCAGCTATGCTCTTTGCCAGGTGACATCCAAGAAATCCTCAGCTTTGGCACAGACTTCTCCTTGCAGAGCTCACCTAAGAGCCCCTCCTGCAAAGGGCGGGGGGAAGCATCACAACAGTGTTTGTGGAGTTGTTTTTATTCAGCCAACACAAGCACAAGCTGTCAGTGCAGTAAAAAGGCCCCTCACTCCCATGTGCCTTTGCTCTGATGAAATACTAACTGAAAGCCACTATCACCACCCAACAAGCCTCTTCTGATCTGGTGTCAGAAGAAAGTAGAAATCCACAGGCTGCAAAGGCAGCAACAGGGCTGTGGGATAAAGCTGGACAACTGAAGCTGGACAGAGGGAGAGGAGGGGCAGCCTGAGCCTTTTTTTTAATTCTCTTCTCCCAAAATCACAGACCTGAGCTGGATGCAGCTCCTCTGCAAATGCAGCAGGCCTGATTTCTATCCCTGCCACCACTTACCTCCTCTACTGCTCAAAAAAAAGGAGAAACATGGTGCATCTTGCAAAACACAGCTGTTCCAGCTTCACATTCTCAGAAGAGCTCACAGGAAAACCGCAGGTGGGGGCACACAGATACACACACAGAAGAGCAGGATGATGCTCTGTCTCTGGGTGATTTTCAGCCACTGATTGATTAGTGTACAATGAGTCACAGTGGCTGTTGCTCACCTACTGACCCAGGTGCTAGCTGTCCCATGAGAAGCATGCATAGAAAACATGCAGGTTTCCCTTCAAGGTGTATAAACCCATCTGCTTCACAAGCTCCAAATACAGCATGCTCCCTCGGGCATAAATACATTTTCCAAACTGTCACACTTCAGAACTCGTCCTAATTAGGAGAGTCCTGGACTGCACTACCAGCAACGAGGCAGAGACCTGAAGTTTTCTCAGCACAATATTATTTAATACTTAATGCTGAGCATTTGGTACAATGAAGTGCTGTTGTAACTGATCTGACATTGTAAGACCAAGATATTTGAGAATGGCAGCAGCTCTGTTACAAGTCCAGTCAGCACTCTGAGCATAGAATCATTGTGGAATGGTAGAATGGTTTGGGTTGGAAGGGACCTTTAAGCTCATCCAGTTCCAACCCGTCTACCATGGGCAGGGACACCTTCCATTAGACCAGGGTGCTCCAAGCCCCATCTAACCTGACCTTGTACACCACCAGGGATGAGGCAGCCTCAACTTCTTTAAGCAACCTGTGCTATTAGAAGGCATAAATATACAGAGGCTATTTGAACTGAGATTATAATAAAATATCATACATTGCTCAGCAAGCTGATGTCTAGAATACAGCAGAAAGCCTGCTAACGGGGAAGACATCAATTTGATTTTTAAGTTTGTTTAAAGCAGTTTTAACACTAAACAAGTAAACATTTATAACTGAATAAATAGTTTTCGGTTTAGTCAAGGAGCATTCAGTTGATGTTGGCATAAATATTCAGTTATGGAAATTATTTGATTGAAATAGATTTTACATGCCATAAATAAACATTGTCTGCGATGAACACACACTCCCAACAAGTGACGCGAATTAGAGAGCCACTGATGCCTAATGCCAGTCTTTGAAAATGTTTTATTTAGAAGCACTTCTGCTCACCACGCAGCCAGCCAAATCCCATCTGCCTGGGGTTTCCTAGATGCTCATCTTGCCACATTATTAAACACTTGGAGCAGAAGCGTGGTGCACAGGCAGTGCAGTGGGTGCTGCATCTCTGTCCCTGGGAGGTTCATCCAGGTGCTGGGATGGGGCAGGTTTAGCAGGAGACTGTGCCAAAGAAGCAAACAAAATTGTAAATCAAGAGCCTGCAACACTGAGCAGTGCTGTAGAGCCAGCCTGTTTGGTGTTGGCCACCTGCAGGAATTGGGCTGAGAAATCCATGTATTTTACCAAAATCTGCTGTGGCTTTGATGCTATCAGAGCTATGGACAGATGCGGGCACAGCAGTGATGCTCTCTCGCAAGCAGAGAGCATCATCCTAGCACTAAGCATGACTTTTAGCCACATGAAGTGACACAGAGATGCAAGTTAGACTTTTCAATATATTTATGAATAAATGCCCTGAAGTTGAGGGCTATTTGTGGTGGCAGCACAGATGGGGATAGCGCTACACAATCTTGTAAAGAAGCAGATGAGCTCAGCATTAAGTTGGAGAAAGTCAGGGATGACCTGACTAGGAATAAACAGCACTTTTATGTTGTGGGTATGTCTTAAAGCTTTCTCTCCAAAATAAATTACAACATGTGCAGGACCAAAGCACGAGGCTGGCAGTGAAGCTCAGCCCAAGCCTGCAGGCGGGGTATGACCACAAAACCAGAAGGAAAGGCAAGATCTGTAATTTCAGTTGATGTAAGGGTATTTTTGTTGTGAGGGTGAGGCACTGGCACAGGTTGCCCAGAGAAGCTGTGGCTGCCCCATCCCTGGAAGTGTTCAAGGCCAGGCTGGATGGGGCTTGGAGGCATCTTGAGAACTAGATGGTCTTGAAGGTCCCTTCCAACCCAAACCATTCTACGATTCTACGTCATACCTGTGACACCACCAGTCACATGGGACTCAAGCAGTAGCAAGAAGGGCAGAGCCACGGACTATGCCTCAGTCCTGCCATAGCAAGGATCCAAACATAGAGATTTCTCAAAAGAAAGCAAGGTCAAAACACCCACAGGACAAATTCCCTGCATGCTACAACTTACCAAGAAGGTCTTGTACTTCCGGACACAGCCGCTCCAGCACCCTCACAACGACACAAACTGCAGGCAGACTGTGCCATCTAGCTTCTACACTCAGACACAGACTGCTGCGCTGCACACACCACTTGGCTATACAGCTGAAGCTGTATCTGTCCAAGGATGGCAGAAACCCCTGTCCCTTTGGAGCTGGAAATCCATACTCTGCCACAAACCTCTCCCTGGCACAGACCAGGGCAGGGGGCTGCACTGCCCACGGTCACTCTTGAAGAAAGCCTGCCTGGCATTACACCTCAGCCTCACAAGGTGCCATCACCAGTGATCTGCAGGGCTGGCATGGGGTGACCCACTGGCCTACCACAGAGGAACACAGCACCTTTATATGGGCAGTAGCTGGACCGCCTCCCACACCTGGACCAGACACCCTTTGCATCTCTCCTGATTGAGCCTTGTGCCACTTGACTAACAACTGGCAGACAACAAGAATCAGAGGCACTCAAAGCTGTGTTTGGAGCAGCAGCTCCCACTCTGTGCCTGCTCAAACCAACCACAGCCAAACACTCCAGGTCCCTTTCTCTCATCTTGGGAATGGAGTGACAAACAGCTTTAAGCTCAGTGTCCTCTGCTCCAAGCATTGCCTGCAGCTGATACATGTTGGAGCAGCCATCAAACAGCAGCAGGTGGAGCTTGCTCCTTGCAGGAATTCAGTAATGTCAAAACTGGGAATATCCACAAGTTGCTGTCCCTGCTTCAACACTTCTCATGTTGCAGAAAGTGTTACCACAGTTTCACAGCTTGAGAACTGAACCCCATGGCAGAGGAGCAGCCTGAAGGGCAAGGACCTGGATCCTGATCCAGGTGATGGGGATCCACCTTGCTGGGCCTGGCACTCACCTTGAGATGCTGCAAGTAGGAAAACAGCCTGAGCATCACCCCCAGCCTGGTCCCACAAGCTACGCCACTGCAATAAACTAGATCTCAGTGAGTCAAAGACCATCTCTGTATGCAGGAGGGAGGGTCATCACAAGTCACAGGCTTTCACAGCACCTGTGCAGCCACAGCTTACATTTTTTTCCTATCTGAGCATGTCAAACAGCTTCATTTCTCTAGCCTAAGGATGAGTTTAAAAGCCAATGTTTTAGCCATAGCCTTGCAAATTCCTCCTAGAGCCTCCGAGAACCATAGACTTTATCTGGTGCATAATCCAATGCAATTTAGTGTTTTTTTCAACAGTCAAAATCCCCTGTAAACTCTATTTCAGCAATTACCGTTTCATCTCTTTGAATGGTAAGGCATCACTATCTTTTACTTGGCTCTAAGTAGGCGATGTTATTTCCCTACAGGAAAACATGTATTAGCTGTTCACCATTAATGCAAAGTCCTTGAAGAGTATTTTGATTTTAACTGTTCTTTAGGGGAATCAACAGCTCTTTACAAATCATTTTGCTTCCAAATAAGTTAGAGCTTCACATCTGTGCACCTTCAGAGACTGTAACCGTCAGCTTTAGAAAGAAATAAAATGCAATTTTAACAATGAGCTCAGGAAATTCAAGGTTTTGGCACCTAGTCTTCATTGTATACTGGGCAATAAATACCAAGTTAAGGCAGCAATAAGGTAAAAAGACATTACAGTTTGTACTACACCACCTTCCCACTAGACTTACAAGATGGGAGCAATAGAATAAACAAAAGCAAGAACATTTAAAGCATTTGCAAAATTACAAGGTGACAATTCAGATATTTTAATGTGAACAAGGTAATTCAAAAACATATTTTAGCTTTTCTTTCAAATAGAAAGCTGCATTTCAATTACTATCCCCAGCTATTTGGTACTATTTGGGATTTTTTTATTGTTACTATTATTTCCCATCATGTGGGTAACACAGGTGCTCTGGCTCTTAGCTCTCGGGACCAGATCCTCAGCTACTTTAGAGCAGCACAGCTCCCTGCCAGACAACAACGCGCACAGAGGGCCGAGAAAGAAGGTGCCTCCAAAGCCATTTTACCATCAGAAAGAAGCTTTGCTCCAGAAAGGGGGACAGATATCCACAGCTCACTACCAGACTTGAATGCGTCTTGTAGCTCCAAGTATCCAAATAATTCTAACATTGCTGCTGATTTCCAACATCTTAGGCTGCTATCCAGCATGGGGGCATCCTCCTGTCACCAAGACATGAGTGGTGACAGGAACACAGACATTTCCTATTAGGAAGTGCCACAAGCACAGCTGTGGGTAGTAGGAGGCCAAGTTGAACACAGCTCTGTGCAGACTCCAGCAGTAGGAGCTTGTTGTGGTTTAAACCCAGTCGGCCATTAATCAGCCACGCAGTCTCCCTCTCACTCCCCCTCCTTTTCTTCCCCCCACTCCCGGAGGGATAGGGAGGAGAATCGAAAGACTGTAACTCCCACGGCCTGAGATAAGAACAGTTCAGTAACTAAGGTATAACACAAATCACTACTGCTACCACCAATAATAATAAAGGAAATAACAAGGGAAGAGAATACAATACCACCTGCCGACTGATAATACCCAGTACAACTGAGCACCGACCAATACCTAGTCCAACCCCACAGTGATCTCACCCTTCCAGGTAACTCTCAGTTACATCCTGGGCATGACGTGCTGTGGTATGGAATACCTCTTTGGCTAGCTTGGGTCAGGTGTCCTGTCTCTGCTTCCTCCCGACTTCCCCTCCTCCCTGGCAGAGCATGAGACTCACAAAGTCCTTGGTCAGAGTAAGCATTACTGAGCAGCAACTAAAAACATCGGTGTTATCAGCTCTATTCCCAGGCTGAAAGTAAAAAACACAGCACTGCACCAGCTACTAAGGAGGAGAAAAAATGACTGCTACTGCTGAACTCAGGACAGAACTGCAAAGAACCTCCCCTCCCATTTTACATCTTTGCTGATTCTGCATTTCAGTGAAATTTTACACTACAGTCAGTTATCACAAGGTATCTGAAGAGTGTGAGTAAAAATGAGAAGCATCTTTCACAGTAAGAGGAAGCATGACTCCTTACCAGTTTCAGATGTTGGAAACCATCTTTAACACTAACCCTTGGTGCAAGTCATCTGGTTTCTCCCTGGTGTCAGTATGCTGTGCCCACACAACAGTTTAACCGAGTGCCACCAGCTCCTCTACCTCTGCGGCCTCCCAGCAGCATTCATGGCCATTCACATCAGCTGCTGAGACCAGCTTTTTACCACAGCTCTGCATTCTCTGCTGGGGATCAGGAGCAACCAGCAGCAAAACTAACAGATCTTGCTGACTGTAGCATAATTTCAGATAATACTTAATAACAAAAGACTTATGCTTCCTCAGTGAAAGTCACTCAGAACCATGCTGAAGCCAAACACACCCCGAGAATTCACCTCTCTGTGTACATCAGTGGAAACTGGAGAAAAGAACTAAAAACAATTGCTAGAGGAACTGAATCTTTTTAGTAGTATTTATTTAGTGTAGAAGCTTACCTTTACACTGAGGAGTTTCCAGATAGGAACCAGAGATTTAACCATTTCTTATTCAAAGAGTGAGAAGCCCAACAACATCCTCCAGCAGCAGCAAAGCTGACTCTTTCCCAGGCCAGTACCAAACCTGTATCAGCACCAGCCAGAGCTCCTCTGGCAACCCCAGATCTGCATCCCTTTGAGCCACCCAGGGCTGCCTTTGGTTCCAAGAGGAACTGCTTGCTTACTGTCATCCTCCCAGACTACCACAGGCACACCACAACAGTCTGCATGGCTTTGTGAGAACTGGTGCATTGCTAGAATGTAGAAACTCTTGCAGAATTTGCCCAAGGCAATGGGAAGATGGAAATCCTCTGAGCAAGAGATCACCATAGCTATCTCTGAATCTTTGTATCGGGCTTGAACTATGAATTGATCATATTTAGTGTCCCAGGACTTCCTGTTCCTTCCCTGTAGTTGGCTGTGAGTTTGCAATTGCAATGAAGCCACGGTAGCAGCTCTTAGGATAAAAACAACACACAGATCACAGAATAGTTCGGGTTGGAAGAGACTTTAAAGGTCATCTAGAGCAAGCCCCCTGCCCAGCATCCCAGCATCAATGAGATCAGGTTGCTCAGAGCTCTGTCCAGTCTGACCTTGAATATTTCCAGGAATGAAGCATGGATCACCTCTCTGGGCAACCTGTGTCAAGTTGTTCACCACCCTCATGGTAAAATATTTCTCCCTTACATCTAGCCTTAATCAACCCTCTTTTAAACTAAAAAACCTTACTGTTTCTGGCTGACACACTTGCAGAAGCCCTTATTATTCTTTGCATCCTTTCCAAAGTTCAGCTTCAGCTGTGCCCTAGCCTTCCTGACCCCACTCCTACATAACCAGGCAGCTGCATGTGCCAAGGTTCCTCACAGGAAGTTTGACACTGCAGCTCACTGAAGGCCCAAAGCTGTGGTGTGAGGCCTGCCTGCCTGCCTGCTAGCTCAGTGGTGAGCTCATGCCAACAGGAACTAGTTTACCACAGAAACAACAGGATCCACACACTTCGGTTCATCTGGGTGCTCAACAAGGACAAGGGGACGGTGCTCTCTGCATCATGAGGAAGACTTTACCACCTCAGAATAAATTCTCCAGCCTCTGGGCCAGTACCTGACTTTCCCCCTATTACCTCCTCACCACCATTGTTCAGTTTAACTCAGTAACCACTGAGACAAAAAAAAAACAATTAGGAATTCCCAAATGAGATCCAGAGCACACAGGGTGGAAGGGACCAGCCCATTTGCCATTCCAGAAATCACTGGGATATTCATCTAGTCAGTGATCTCACACAGTGACAAGCCTCAGCAGCAGGACAGCACCCTGACACTTCTAATCCCCGTGGACAGAAAAGGAAAGCCCAACTCCAGGCTTCTGGCACACTGGTGGTTTTTTTTAAACCCAACTCTCTTCAGACCTATTACACCACAACTTTTAAGTGGCTGGAGACCTCAGGAAATGAGGTCCTCTTTCCATCTGAAATGGAAGGGAGATGTGGCTCCAACCACATTAATCCCCCATATCTGAGATCAATTTTAACTTTCCCAACACACTTAAGCAATAAACCTCTGAACAAGCGAAGCAGGCTTGCGTACAGAGCTTGAAGTACAGCTCTGCACAACAAACACGCTGCAACACCTGTTTCTACATAAGCCATTCATGCCTACCATTTTAACAGGACCATTCTACTGCACTGCTCACAAGCCTGAAGACTCAGGGGCATCACATGAGCATCAGCACTCTTAAGACCACCCAGGTTTGTGTAGGTAACTAAGGACAGCATGGCAGGCTCCTTTAGACCTGTCCCCACGGCAGCACCAACCCACCCCCGAAGGGCCACTGTAAGGGATTAGAAGCCCCATAGCCATCAGAACCTTTACAAAGGCAAACATACATGCACCAGTCAGGTGGAAAGACTATTTATTGATTAGAGCTGTGCCAAGATGCTGCAGATGTGTCAGGGAGGCCCAGGGAAGCCCTGGGAGCTTCTGGTCACAGCTTCATCCTCCTGGTGCTCAGTCCAGCTGCAAGACAGTGAGAAAGGCAAGATGAGTCAGTGGAAGAGAGTACACACAACCTTCCTGCACAATCATAGAACAGTCTGGGTTGGAAGGGACCTTCAAAAGTGTCCTGATTTCAGCTATCACAGTGATTTTAAACCAGACCCAAACCAGCCAAAGGGGCATTCCATACCACAGCAGGTCATTCCCAGTATATAAACGGGAGGGAGTTACCCGGAAGGGACCGACTGCTGCTCAGGTCAGTCAGCAGGTGCTAAGCAGTTGTACCAAGTATCACTTGCATTTTCTGAGTTTTCATTTTTTCTCATTTCCTACTGTTATTGGCATTTCCTATTATCACTACATTTTTAGTTATTAAACTGTTCTTACCTCAACCCGAGGGGTTTACATTCTTTCAATTCTCCTCCCCATTCTGCCTGAACTGGGGGGAGATGTGTGCAAGCAGCTACGTCTTGCTGAGTTACTGACTGGGTCTAAACCATGACATAAACTCATGCAGCCCAAGCCCCCTGCAATTATCAGGGATACCTTCAGCTAGATCAGCTTGTCCACAAAAAATATACAGCCTGACCTTGATGGCACGGCCACGACCTCTCTGGGAAACCGGTGCCAGTATTTCAACACCCTCTTTGTAAAAGATTTCTTCCTCACACCCAGCCTGAATCTCTCCTCTTTTAGTCTAAAACCATTACTCTTGCCCTATCACAACAGGCCCTGCTAAAAAGTGCCTCCTCGTGTTTCTTACGGGCCCTTTTTAAGAACTAAAAGACTGCTCTAAGGTCTCCCTGGAGCCTTCTCCAGGCTGAACCACTCCACTTCTCTCAGACATTCCTCACAGGAGAGGTGCTCCCGCTGCCGGCGCTTACCTTGATAAACCCGATGTCCTTGGCGTACTGGCGGAAGCACTGCCGGCACATATTCAGCCCGTACTTGCGAATGAGGCCGTGGCGGTTGGAGCACACGCGGCTATGAGGGGAGAAGAGAGCAAGGCCGGTCGGGGGGAGTAATGGCGGCGAGCAGTAAGAAGGAAAGGAGAGATAAAGAGAGAACTACCACAGGAGGCCTATCAGGCCCCAGGAGGCCCAACAGCCCCCTGGAGAGCCTCCGGGGTGCATACTGACCAGGAGCGGGAGCCCTGACCGAACTTCCTGGGGTGGCTCCAGTAGAGCTGCTGGTGCCCCATGCCGCTGCCGTGCTCCTTCCGTGGAAAGAAAGATGGCCGCCCTCGCACACGCTGACCACCCCGGCCCGGCGTCCCGCCCTGCACCGCGGCGCGCCCGCTTCCCCGCCCCCCGTGCCTGACGTCACTCTGTGGCGGGTCTAGGGGAGGCACCGCGGCTCTGAGAAGCGCCGGGCGTGGTGGCGCGCGCCTGTGTTCTGGGCTGCAGTGCGCTATGCCGAGCGGGCGTCCGCGCTAAGGCCGGCATCAATATGGTGAGCCCCGGGGAGCTGGGGCACACCAGGTTGACTAAGGAGGGGTGAACCGGCCCAGGTCGGAGACGGAGCAGGTCAAAGCTCCCGTGCCGGTCAGTAGCGGGATCGCGCCTGTGAATAGCCACTGCAGCGTAGCCTGGGCAACACAGAGAGACGCGGGTTCCTTTTGACACACGCGCCGCCTCCTCAGGAACCGGCCACGAACCGCATTTTGCCCCCGACGGCACGCAAGGACCCGACACACACCGCCTCCTGCTGGACCGCCGCCACACAAGGACCCGACACACACGGACCCGACACACACCGCCTCCTGCTGGACCGCCGCCACACAAGGACCCGACACACGCCGCCTCGACACACAAGGACCCGACACACGCCGCCTCCTGCTGCAGCGCCGCCACACACGGACCCGACACACAAGGACCCGACACACACGGACCCGACACACACCGCCTCCTGCTGCAGCGCCGCGGTATCACCTTTTCAACACTAGAGGACCTGACCCGTTACCGCCTCCTGCTGGAACACCACGGCATCTGCGCGAACCGCCCCCTGCTGGCGGCCCAGCACAGCGGCGTTCTGTGCTTGTGTGCTCTGATGCCTGTAAAAATAGTTCCTAAAAAGGACAAAGCAAGTTTAAAACCCTAAGCCTTGTCCTTAAACAAAATAACTGTAGGAAACCAGTACTGAAAGGATTCATGGATTTTATTTTGTTTCCCCAATGCTGGCTACCGCAGTGAGAACTGACTCTGTTGGGCTGGAGACCAGGTGAGACCACACTGCTGCTGTTCTCACTCACCTTGTCCTTGCCTGCTGCCACCCTGTAGCAAACAGCCTGCCCCATGCATGCAGGTTAGTTTCCACCTGGTGAGTGCCTTCGAGCCAGGAGTTCTCTCAAATTCAGCGGTATTTCTACTATACCCCATCCCAGAGCAATTTTTCCCATGTGCTGCCATTTCACTGTCAGAGATCATAGCATCACAGAATGGCTTGGGTTGGAAAGGACCTTAGAGGCCATCTAGTCTCATTACAACTCTCCTGCCACAGGCAGGGACACCTTTCACTAGACCAGGTTGCTCCAAGCCCCATCCAACCTGGCCTTGAACACTGCCAGGGATGGGGCGGCCACAGCTTCTTGAGCAACCCATGTCAGTGCCTTATCACTCTCAAAGGGAAGAGTTCCTTACTAATACCTGATCTAAATTTACCTCCGTCAGTTTAAAGCCATTCCCCCTTGCTCCCTTCCTACATGCCCTTGTCAAAAGCCCCTCTCCAGCTTTCCTTTCAGCCCCTTTAGGTACTGGAAGGCTGCTTTATAACAGGACACTCCCAACCTTTCCTCTACCACACCACTTTGCGAATTCTTTTGTCAAATTTTTTTTATTGAATTTTTCCCTGTTATTTTGGCAATTAGTTTTTCATAGGGCCTCACAGAGTGTCACTGGCATCTCAGCCAAACACACGGCAACAGTACCTTGCAGTGGGTGAACACGGCTTTTTACCCAAGCTTGGTTTCTGAATGCCCACAACTCATTCCTAGTGGTGCTACCTAAGCCAATTCTAGCAGCAAAGCCCCCTTCACCCACTCCAGCCCAGCCATGCTGGGGACAGGGGTCCAGAGGAGATGCTTTTATCACTGGTTGCCATTTCTGCTGACACTGTACCAGGCAGAACGTCAGAGGGAGCATTGGGAGAGCCAGTACCTTCACTAACAAACACAGAAGGATTCCTTGTAAAACTTGTATGCCTCCATTCCATACAACTGTAGAAACTGCCCAAAAGATTTAGCTGTGGTGCTGGAGCTCCCCCGTCTCCCCTCACACTCGCAGTCCCCTCAGCTCCTCCACGTTCCCCTCACACCCGCCGTTCCTCGACCCTTCCCGCCGTGTCGAGCCGACCTCCTCCAGGGGGCGCTGCCACAGAGCTCCTCGTTGAGGGCCCCTCACTCGGGCTTCTCGGGCTGCCCGCGCTGCCGGTACCGCCGGTAACACCGCCCGCTCTTCCCTTCCCTTCCCGCCCCGCGAGCTCTTCCGCCGGGCGGCCCTGCGGCCCCTGGCTGGCGGCGGAGGGAGGGCGGGATCACGGGAGCCAGGCATTGCGGCGGGCGCCTGTGCGCGGCAGTGCTGAAGGCCCCCGAGTGGCGCGGCGCGGCCCGCCCGCCCCTGAGCGGGCTGTTGGTCGGCGGCGGGGCGGGCGGTGATGCGGCTGCAGTGCGAGGTGGAGGTGGTCAGCCGGCTCCTGCCCACCTGCGGGCTGCGGGGTCGTGGCCGCGGCACCAGGGCGCTCCTCTCGCTCGGCCGCCCGCCCGGACGGGCGCAGGGCGGCGGCGTTTACCTCATGGTGTGCACGGCGCGGGACCGGGTCGGTGCTCGCTACAAGGTGGGAACTGCGGCTGTGGGGGGACTGGACAGGAGGGCGGGGCGGGCCCTCTCGACCCTCGTCCCGCCGCGGCTGCTGAACGCCCGCTGTGCCTCGTAGTTGCAGGAGAACATCGAGCGGTTCTTCACCCGGTTTGTGGAGGAGGGCAAGGCCACCGTGCGCCTCCGGGAGCCCGCCGTGGACGTCTGCCTCAGCAAGGTGGGTGTGAGGGCCCGGGACGCCGGCGGGGAATCGATGCCGTGCCCGTGCTAGAAACCGTGTGGAGGTGGCTCGGGGGAGGGTCCCCAGGCTGTCTTCTCTGCCTGGGGTCCGTCCGACAGATTCCACACAGCGAGTTAGTTTTAACAGTCGTCTCTGACCTGCCACAACGGGCATGGATGTAAACGAAGCAGCATGAAGGAGCTTGGCTTTCTATGCCCTCAGTAGGAACAGCAAAAAGGGAAAATGAGTGAGCCCACTCATTTTGTGCTAGGAAGGCTGAGCCCAGCTCATTTGCTGGGCTACTTTCTGATTCTCCCTCTTGCTCCCACGGGGGAAAAGTCCGTTTTTCACATTATTCTTTATTGCTTGTTTAGAGAGAAACAACTCTTTTCATCTCTCTGATACAATATCTTGCTACTTAAATGTATATTCCATTTTTTTTTTTTTTTAAGTTACTGTTTACAGCTTTTCTAATGAAAAAGAAAAAAGGAGAATACTCTTGTATTAGCAGACAAGCAGTGTCAAAGCTGGAGACACACATGATATGGATCAGCAGTACATGCACCATCTCACCTAAACGTTTAGCTGGTAGTAGAACTCACCAGTGTATTTATTTACACTTCATTGTCTATTTGGAAGCTGTAAAGTGTTTTTAATAATACTAAGCTCACAAAAAAAAAATCCTGTATTTATATTAACATTAATTTTTGATGTAGTTAAGCTTTTTTTCCTGTGCCTGTTCCAGTAAACTTCTGTTGCCTTGTAGCAGAGGAAAGTGGGAGAGCTTTTCTAAAACCTCGGTTAGGATATGTAAATAAAAGCAAATAATATTGATTGCTTGTTTGGAAAATTAGTTTGACTTTCTGTTGTAGACATGATCCTTTGGCCTGTAGGAGGTCCTTTAATAATTTCAGTGATGTACAGACTGAGGAGCTGTAATCATGAGTGGTGAAGCTTACTTCTTCACAGGCAGAATGCCTTCTAAGGAGAAATGCCCAAGGTGTGCTTAAACTGCACCAGCACCGACAACAGTCTTTCTGGAGTGAGGTGGAACTCAGGGCAGGCTGCAAGGTCTGCTTGAGCAACATAGTGAATTAATACAATTTATAATTCTCCTTTTTAGTACCATATTAGGTATTTAAAGGCCGCTGGCAATTTTCTTCTTGATTAAATAGCTGTAATGTGGGGGGTATTTAGCACTGTTTTCAGACCTGAAATTAAGATATCTGCCTACAGATATCTCAGCACACTGTTGCTCTGTGAGCTCAAATTATGTTCCATGGAGGTGTAGCCATGGAGTGAAGCCCAGAGAGCTTGCTTTATGGCTGATCAAATGGGTGGGGAGAGCAAGGGAAACAAAATTTATTGCTAATTGTATTAAGAAGAAATATGGTTGTTCAGCCTGGAGAAGGGAAGGTTTCTGGGAGATCTTAGAGCAGCTTCCAGTACCTAAAAGGGCCAACAAGAAAGCTGGAGAGGGACTTTTTGCAAGGGCCTGTAGGGATAGGACGGGGGGGGATGGCTTTAAACTGTCAGAGGGGAGATTTAGTTTAGATACCTGAAGTTCTTCCTAATATGAGGATGGTGATCTAATGAAACAGGAGTTAGGGTCATCCTTACTCCTTATTTTAACCTGGTACTGTCCAGTTACTCACACTGTCAGGAACTTGATACTGTCAAGCTCCAGGAACAGATCCACTGAATTCTTCCAAAACAAGTGAAACTATGCATTCCCCTTAAGTCCTCCAAATTCAGAAACACAGTTAAAGATACTTGATAAGTTTTCTGTGATGTTTCTGCTATTTTTATTATTTTAGGCTGAGAAAGTTGGGGCTGTTCAGCCTGGAGAAGAGAAGGCTGCATGGAGACCTCATAGCAGCCTTCCAGTATCTGAAGGGGGGCTGTAGGGATGCTGGGGAGGGACTCTTCATTAGGGACTGTAGTGATAGGACAAGGGGTAACGGATTAAAACTTAAACAGGGGAAATTTAGATTGGATATAAGGAAGAAGTTCTTTCCTGTTAGGGTGGTGAGGCACTGGAATGGGCTGCAAAGGGAAGCTGTGAATGCTCCATCCCTGGTGGTGTTCAAGGCCAGGTTGGACAGAGCCTTGGGTGACATGGTTTAGTGTGAGGTGTCCCTGCCCATGGCAGGGGGGTTGAAACTAGATGATCTTAAGGTCCTTTCCAACCCTAACTATTCTATGATTTCATTACATAAAGACTTCTCAACTCTCAAAGATAGACAAAGTCCTGGTAAGAAAGAAATTTCAGGTATGAAGGTATGACTATCCCAGTTGTGTGCAACTACTAGCATACAAAATCCCACCCTGTATTCTGCCAGGTGGTGCAATTCGTTGCACTTGGCCACATAAGAAATTAAGTTGAGAAATGTTGGTCTGGAGCATTCAACCCTGGAGCAAAAAAAAGCCATTGTGTTGGATTTTTTCTCTTCAGCAGGCCTGTGCCTGCTGCATTGCACACAAGGTCTGAAATCTATGTAATCTCTTGATTGCCTTGTCATTACGCATTTAGCTCTGAAACGAGACCTGTATGGCATCAGCACAGATTAACTTCTTTCTGTGGTTGACACTTCAGACTTGTGGCAGAAAATTGCATCCTGAGCAGTTCCAACTAGTTCTTTGGGTTTGGTTTGTTTTTTTTTTCTTACAAATACTTTGGTATTTTTTCAACGAATTCAGGGTTTCTCAACAGCATCTTTACAGGTACAGTATTGTCTTTGTGAAGTATCGTGGAGAAAATTTGATAGAGGTATCTGTCATGCATCATGCTTTGAGAGCAAAGAAATATTGCCTGTAACTTCATTTTAATGTAGAGTTATTTATTTCACTTGATTTTACAGATCTGGAGGACTTTTTCTCCAATTTCAGTTAGCTTCTTATTACGCTCAGGAATATGACACATTTGCCTGTAGTTAGGGTACCATTCTGAGGCTAATTTATCCAGAATGACTGAGATAATGAATGTTGGTGGTCTTGGATACAAAGGTTTTTGATGTGCAACTTCCCCATTTCTGGAGGGTATCACATCAGGAGTTAAAGCGAATAGATGTTGTGGTTTAAGCCCAGACAGTAACTCTGAACCATGCTGCTGCTCACTCACTCCCTTCCTTCTTCCCTCCCCCAAAAAGGCTTAAACCATGACAGATGTGCATGGGTTGTTTCAGTAAAACAATCATTTTAGGGTACTGGTGCAGTCAGATATGTTTGACCATTATTGTCTTTATGTCACATTAACATCCAGAAGTCTCCAAGATGATTGCTCTGTTGTGCTAGGTGCTTCTAGCATATTATATAAGATAGTTCTCTATAATTTAGTATCATCAAATACACTTCAGAGTAAAATTTTCTTTCAGGTGCAGAAAGAAAAGGTTTGGGTAAGTTACAGATTTGGGTAAGTTACAGCGAGGTTACAGAGTGCAAACCTCTCAACCCTGAGCCATGCCAAAACTCCAAGTTTGTTCTTTCCTGCAATAGGAGATGACTTCTACTTGCATGGACGTATTGTGCTTTTTATTGTAGAATTCACTTTATAGCTTATTGTCTGTCAGCTGCACATCAGTTTGAGAAGAGACTTGCTGGCAAATCTAGAGAGAAATATTTGGTCACCTTTCTGTTCATGAAAGTTAATTATATCAGTACAACAAATGTAGCACAGCTTTCTTGACTTTTATTTAAAATCCATCTGATACTCCATTAATTTAACTGTCTTAATTGTCATTGTATTAAATCCCAGCTAAAGCAAAATTGGTCAGTTTTTGCAGAGGGACTGCAAGTAATTATCCTTTGATTCTGGTACAACAAACCAGAGCTCTGTGTGACCAGAGGCATTTACCTAACCTGCCTTGAAGCTTTCTGTCTGTTGCATTTAACATCAGCTTCCATCCTTTTCCTTCCTAGCAACTTTCAGGATTATCAACTCAAGTTTTAGATCTCAGATTGCCCTGCATGTGTTTCTGTAAACTGTCCCTTTATCATGTTGCAGGTTAGGAAGATAACAGCGTGTCAGGTGTTTGTTCTGTACTTTATTTTCAGCTGTGAATTCAGTGCTTTGTTTCTTTTCTGAGTAATGCGGCACAGTTTGCTTGATCTAGATTATTCAGAAAGGTCATAACTTTCCATTCAAATTGCATGCCATTTGTTCTTAAATACTGAAAACAGCACGTCAACCTAATAAGCCTGACTTGTTTCCCTTTCCCATTTCATTGCCCGGCTGAGTTAGTAGCCCCTGATCCATGTACAGAATAGTTCAGAAAGTGTTAGTTCAAATGAGCACAAGAATAATGAACTTTTAATTCCTCATTTGTGTTTTCCTGCAGGCAAATGCCAGCAATTTAAAGAATTTCCTTTCAGCTGTGAGACTGGCTCACCAAGGGACCAACACAGAAGCTCTCCCTCTGTCAACTTTGGTACCAGCGAAGAACTCAGAAGTTGAAAAACCTAAGACAAAAATGATCATAACTTCAAGAAGGGACTACCCTCTCACCAGAAACTTCCCTTATTCCCTTGAGCACCTCCAAGCCTCGTACTGCAAACTGGCTCGTATTGACATGCGTGTGCTTTCCTTGAAGAAACTCCGAAAACTAGACCTAAGTCATAATCATATTAAGCAGCTGCCAGCTACTATTGGTGACCTGACCTGTCTTCAGGAGCTTATTTTGCACGACAATCACCTGGAGTCATTCAGTGGGGCTCTGTGCAACTCCACCCTTCAGAAATCTCTTCAGTTCTTGGACCTGAGCCAAAACAAAATCAAAGCACTTCCAATTCAGTTCTGCCAGCTGCGAGAACTCGTGAATTTGAAGCTGGATGACAATGAGTTGATTAGGCTGCCGTTCAAGATTGGCCAGTTAGATCATCTACGCTTTCTGGCAGCAGCTCGAAACAAACTTCCTTTCCTGCCCAGTGATTTTAGGAAACTCTGTCTTGAGAGCCTGGATCTCTTTGGAAATCCTTTTGAACAGCCCAGCCCACTTGTTCCCAACATACAATTGCAAATACCATTGACTTTATTAGAATTTGCTGCAAGAGCAACCATAAATTACAGGTAAGAGTAGCATGATGCGTACATATTGCACCTATGCTGTTTCAAACCTGTTGAGTCTAAACTTTCCTGGCTTGTTTGGGTTTTAGGTTTTTTTTTATTGTTGTTGTCCCAGTCAGTGGCTGTTGCTCTTACTGCTCTTCACCTATTAAAAATCGTAAGATTAAAGTTGCTTTGAATTCCACTTGCAAAATCATCCCTTTGTTATACAGGATAACACAGGAAATGGGTGATGTGGAAGCATTTAGAGAAACTTACAGGTTGAAATGGTTTTATCCACAAAATGGAGTACTGTAACAGAATATGCTTGCCCAACTATGGTAAAAAAGAATCAGATCTACAACCCTGAACCACTTCTGGCATTTAGTATTGAGGAACTTACATTACAGTGGATTTTGTGGCACCGATCATGTTTTGTGTTGGGCTCTAGCTTCCTAATTGCTTTCAGACATGGTTGCTTTTCATCTTGTGCTCACATTAAAACTGCGTGCTACTTGTTAGCCTGTTGCTGTCTTTTCCTCTGTGAAAATTGTGTGTTGGCAAAAGGTAACCTACTTATACAGCTCCTAGTTGTAGCCACGGATTGGTCTTCCCCTGCTGGAGATGGGACCTTCCACAAGCTGAGCAGGGTTAGAAAGGTACAGTGAGGTGGCTTCACAGAGGGCAAACATTATGGTGAAGTCAGCATTAGCAACTGCAGGCTTCTCCCTACTGTAGGTTTTCCTTAAGCAGTTAATTTCCTTTGGTGTGGGAGTGAGGGTGTTCTGTCTCAGGTAGAGAAGCCCAGTTCTGAGGTAATTTAAAAAATCTTATTTCATCAAGTAAACACTGTCTTTGCTAGGCTGTTCTTCCTTATCAGCTTTCTCACCTTCCCCCACACCACTCACATAGCTCTGCCTGCATGCTGCCACTGATTCTTCCCATACCAGCCACTGCTACTCCCACCCTCCTCTGCGTGGAAAAGGAGCAAAATGGAAAAGTGTCATGGGTACAGAAAGGGGCTGAGACACAGACCTAAGGGGTTCCTAATCTACATTCTGTGCTCATTCCTCCCTTGGGAGTGGGCAGCGCCCCATAAGCCTGGGTTAATTACTTGGAAGTCTGTGCTAAAGACGTCCACAGGCATGCAGGGCACACCCTGGAAATGAGCAACCAAATGTTCTGGTTCATATCTTTCTGACCTTGCTGATGTTATTAAAATAATTAAGCTCCACGTGTCTCCTTTCCCAACTTTATATAAATTGCAGTGATTTTGATAGAAGTAATCTATCATGTTTGTGGTATTTTGGTTGGATTTTTTTTTCCTAGAGAATATAATCAGTCTACACCAGACAGATTTTGATGCTCAGTTACGTTGCCAGAATACTTAAGGCATAACCCCAGTTCCTGGCCCCCATGCCAAAGGCTTGAAAAAAACAGCACCACACAGGACAAGAAAGGCTTTCTGCTCCAGGAGTCTCAGTGAGACAAGGCGCAATGGAAACACTCCCCTTGTCTACGGGTCTCTGATTATTATTAGGAGACAGCGTTGGTCAGAGTGCTTCTTATTATCTTAAATGGAAAAGAAAATAGAAAGGCCTAACAAGTGAGCAATAGGCATTCTGCCTGACATTCACTGGCTGTGAAAATTAACAAAGAATGTCAAACAGGAGTGATCTTGGGCTATAAAAACCTTGAGAAAGAAGAAAACGGAGGGAAGATGCAAAAGCAAATGTTGGGACATCAATCTTCCTAGTGGCATTCTGGGCAAGTATCAGGTGTGATTATGCTTTTCCTGACCGGAAAAAAGGGTGTCCTGAAATAGAGGTGGTGAAAAAAATTCCCACAGGAGTCTTAGCTGTGTGAATGATGGTATATAGAAAGAGTTGGGAATACGTAGGTGTAGTCGGGATGTGAGTCAGTGAGACCTATGGAGTGAATCGAGTGACAGCTGGGCACTGGTGATACCCACACTGAAGTTAACTTGATGGAGTACTTCAGGGAAAACATTCAGTTTGCACTCCAAACACAATGCCACTCTGCTGTGAATTTAAAAAGAAGCAATTGTTCCTGTCTCTGGATGTCATTATTGACATGGTGGACAAAAAGAGTGGTTATCAAAAGAACCTTAGTTTATTGCCTGCAAGGTAGTACTACTGCAAAAAGGCTCCTGTTTCCTATAGATCCAGTGTTTTTATGCTACTACCACTTCCTCATGTTAGAGAATGAGGAGTAAATCATGGGTGCTTTGTCAGGCCAGGATGAAACACAGCGATCTTCCTGGCTAGCATGAGGGAAGAGCAGAGATATGCCCAATTGTCTCATTATTATTAATTTTTTTTTATTCTCTAATTCTATATCACTGTGATTCAGCCTGTTACAATTTGTATGAGCTCCCTGCTTCTTGTTGCAGCATCTTCTGGAGTTCAGGTCCTTGGTACTTAGGGGTTAGTCCGTAACATGGTTGCATGTTAAAAACAGTCACTAAAAGTGTCTGCCTTGGAAAGTGGTGTTTAATTCCTAACAAGTCCAATATCGCAAGTGGCAGAATTTCAGACTTGCCTTGTCTCTGATCTCGGAATAGGGTTTCTTCCAACTGGTGCATATGGTGTGTCACTGTGTTTAAGTGACATTGGTTAATTTTGTAGTGAATTCACACTTTTTATCTTGTTCAACAGAATCCCTTATGGTTGTCATCTCCTTCCTTCTCACCTTTGTGAAGATCTGGAAGTGGCTAAAACATGCCAGTGTGGAAGTGCCTGTCTGAGCAGCTTCATTCAGATCACAATGACCATGAATCTCCACCATGTAGCTCACACTGTGGTCCTTGTGGATAACATGGGAGGTACAGAAGCACCCATCATCTGCTACTTCTGTTCTCTAAACTGCTATTCCCAGTTCCTGGATAGGTACCTCCAGAGCAACGGGTGACCATTATTGGGCACAAAAGCTCTGCCTGGCGTTCTGTCCAGTGACAGAGGAGCCTGAAACTCTTATCTGCTTGTTACCCACACGTGCTGTCATAGGATATTTGCTGCCAACAGCAGATGTCAGCCCTGCAGCAAGGGGGCACTGTCTGTCTGGGCTGGTGGCCCAACTGTACCTCCACTACTAGAATCTCCCTTTGGTTGGAATAAAAAGTGGTGCTTAGCCTGAATGAACCTTCCTTAGAATGTATTTTGCCTTTTTTTTTTTTTTCTTGTTTCCTATTATTGTGACTTTGTTTGGAGTATCATGAATGACAGTTTTCTTTGTTTCGTGAATTAAGTGGTTTCTTGTTGCTAGAAGGAAGGTGAGCTTGTATCAGATTGCTTTACTTACACTCAAGGCTCTGAATTCTGCTGACATAAGATGACTTTATCACTGGACTGTACCTTTCCCAACTTGTTTACTGTAGAGCAACTTGGTAGGCTGCTATGAGAAGAGATTATGGTGTGAGCAGTTCAAAACTGGTCATGTAATTCAGGGTGCTTCTTTTCTAAGAGTTCCGTTACTGCATTTTCACTTCAAGCAGGGACCAGCATCGCTGTTTTTTACCAGAGCAAATGGTTTTCATTTTATCTCTTTGTAATACAAGAAATGTCTTTTTCTAAATGTGTCACCTAAACTTTTTTTCTTAACTCTTATGTTTTAAAGATTGTTGAATTGTTCACTGAGTCAACTTATTAAATTTTGCAACCCTTCTATGTACACATGAATTGTGGTTTCTCTAATGAGTTTTTCATTCAGTGTATTCTACGGATTAGCTGCTGGCCTTTCTCTTGGTGAAGATACCGAAAGACATGAGAGTATCCACATACCCTTATTTCATGTCTTGTCAGTGCTCCGTGGCTTGTATATTGACACAGCATGGAACAGAACTCCCTTGAAATATCTTTAGGCATCACATGCCTGTAACACACAATGGCTTGGAGGGAGCACGTCACACTGTTTATTTTCGAGGCAGTATCGACTGCCCAGGAGTGAATTACATTTGCATCCCTCAGGGTCATAGGTAAGTACACTGCTGTGGGAATTATTTGTAGTTTCCATGGGAAAACAAGACACCTGTTGTTACTCATTGCAGAACTGATCTAGACTTGGCTTCAAGGCACGGCTAAATGCCATGTACAGTGTGAGGAGCCGCCTGAAGGGCAGCAGCAGGCTCTGGAAGAAAGTGCTGGCTTGCAGGCATCATTTAACATCTCCTGTGTGAGTACAACCTCCATCCATGTTCTAAATGTCATCAGTTTCAAACTCTCCTCATCTAAGAAGGACAAGGGGTTACAGGTTCAAACTTAAACAGGGAAGGTTTAGGTTAGATATAAGGAAGAAGTTCTTTACTGAGGGTGGTGAGACACTGGCACAGGTTGCCCAAAGAAGCTGTGAATGCTCCATCCCTGGCAGTGTTCAAGGCCAGGTTGGACGGAGTCTTGGGTGATATGGTTTATTGCGTGGTGTCCCTGCCCATGGCAGGGGAGTTGGAACTAGATGATCTTAAGGTCATTTCCAACCCTAACTATTCTATGATTCACAACAGAAATAAACACTGGAGCACGCTTACTGAAGGGATCTGCTCTGACTAGGCCAAGAGACGTGTTTTCCTGAGGAAAAGCAACCTTTATTCTAGAAATATTGAGTGTCGTTAAAGCTGTCTGCAAATGTCAAAACAACTTGACTGTGTTCTTTTTATACAGTATTTGTGAAATGGCAACTTTTAAGCAACTATGGGATGATACAGATGAATCATTCCTTATATATTGCTCCTCAACCACAGAGAACTTGTGAAGGAGGAGGCCAAACACTGCTCTTGAAAGCACTGCAGAGCTACCCATAGGAGGCTTTAGTCATATGCTAATGCTGTTGTAAAGGGAGAGAGATCTCGTCCTGATTGCAGCAGCCTAAAGATTACTCATTTGGAAAAATACCTTTTAGGTGGGGTGCATGATTAAGAGGAGGGAAGTGGAGTAGACACAGAAATTTGGTCTCCTCTGGGACTCCTCAGGAATGGCAGCTGCAGATATGTGGATATTGATGGTCGAGTGGCTCCCCAGGCAGCCAGCTGAGCTGGGCAGAGGAGGAATCCACACTTCACAGCTCAAGGCAGGCAAGGGGAAGGCTGCCAAGCCCCGTCCAAGTCCCTCAGTGCTGGGAGGAGAACGCAGTGGGGGGGTTCAAGGCCAGTGTGGAGTGCAACCTCCCTTGGGGTGAAAAGGAAACTGAACTGTGGGAAAGGGCTTTTGGATGGGAATAGTTTGCTGCACTGATGGTTTAAGTCTCACATCAGTATGCTGGCTGCCACTGTCTCTGAAGCCAGTCACCCCCAAAACTGGCTTGGCTTCTCTTAGTCCTCTGAAACTACAGTGGCAGACGCACTGAGAGGGTGGTGGTGCACTGGAGCCCTGTTCTGCAAAGGTTCTTACGCAGCCGTGGTTGTGCTGGTACCAAAGCACCTTCTGGCAACGTGGCCACATCCCCAGCACACTGTGATCCAGCCATCTCCACCATTGGCTCCTCCACCATTTGCCAGAGTCAAAAGCAGAGCTTTCTAAACTGCTGCTTTCCCGCTTTCCATCAAAAGGTGAAGAAAAGGGAAGTCTTGTGCAGCCAAGCAGAGGGCTCTACAAATACCCCAGGTTCCCTTGGTTCCAACCAACTTCATGTTCTCAGTGTCTCGCAATCCCCGTGAACAGGCTCTCTGCGGGGTGCAAAGCGTTTGTCTCAGTCGGGTGAACTCCACAGCTTCACCCCAGAGGCAGTGAGGTGCCAGGTGAGTGAGTTGGGGTTTGTGGCTTGCTGGCTGCAGAGGATATGAGCAGCCGGGGGGGGGCTGCTGCAGCACTCCATGCCTGCGCTCTGCCAGCTGTCAGCTGGCTAGGAGGTGGCGAAGGAGCCAAGAGTTAGGAAAAGCCAAAGCAGAAATCACTCCCTCCAGGAGCATCTTCTCCAGCAGTTTGCCCTGCCCGACAGCAAGATAGCTGTGGGGTCTCAGAACTTCTTCAGCTCGCTTCTCATTGGTGCACTGGGAAAAGGCCAACCTGCAGGCATGGGTTCCGTTGTAGATGACAAGAGACAGGCACATTTCTGTCCTCTGATACCACAAACAGGTGTGTGCATGCCCCAGTGCTGTGTTTAGGGCTTCTTACAGAGCAAGTGGGTCTGTGCAGATTTGTTCTACGAAACTGTTCTACCTCATTTATCATACTTGTGGGGAGCTCTGTCGAACCGTTTACATGGTGTTTCCTGTTTGCAGCAAAGTGACCTGACGGAATCAAACCAGCTTTGATGCAGAGCCCAGTCCCTCTCTTTCAAGGAGCTCTCAATGTCTTACTTGAAAACCACCAGTTGTGCTGGGTCAGGAGGAGAAACTTGGCGAGTTACGCAGAGCTCACCTGTGGTCAGCAAAGATCAAGCTGTGAAACCATCATTAAAAATGTGTGCTAAACAGGAGCGTTGCTCCAGGCCCTTCTCTTATGCCCATGAAGTTTGTTTTTTGCCTTGGACATGTCAGTGTTGAGTACTGCAGAGCGTAGTCTCATCAGACTGAAGCAAGTGGTAGCTCTCACATAGGACGCAGTCTAATGTGAGATGCTTTTAAACGCAATTAAAACCTTGAATCGTTCTTTAATTGGTCTGCTTTTGCAGTTCTGCTGCCACTCTGCATTATCCAAGTGCTTTGTGATGTTAAATGTGTTTATCCATATGCTGCCTGTGTGATAGGGAAACTGTTATCCCAGTGGGACAGTGTTCCGGTTGCTGGAGTTTTACCCACAACTGTACAAGACGTTAAATCCAGCCCTGAGGAGCAGGAGGTGGCTGCCTTCTTGGGGCAAGAAATACCTAAAATTACAGAAGCGCTGATGTTCAACCAGACTGAGAAATAAGCAACCACCACACGGGCAGGTTTTGGTGCCACTGGGCACAGGAGGAGGCGGCAGCAGCTTCCTGACAACAGCTGTTTGGTGCTGCAAGGAAGTATGTGACCCTCAGGGAGCACCCGCGCTGGGACATGTGGTGTGAAATGGTCACCAACCTTCAGAACTGGCCTGTGCCTGTGGAGGAGAGGGACCAGGGTACAACGTACAGAATGGCAGGAGTAAGTCTTGCCATTGTTTGGAGTTGTGGAATTGTTTTAGTACAGATGTCCTTGTAATTTTAGAATTACTGTTGTCTTATAGATTGTTTTTCAAATTCTAGACTGGTTGTCCTCAATACATTCTGGCAGTTCCAGGATGATTATGTGTTATTCTTGTAACTGTAGCATTATTGTGTGGTGTTCTTGCAATTCTAGATTTCCGTCCCATGTATTATTCTTGCAAAGCAGGAATATATCTGTTCTTGTAATTGTACACTTAATTTGTCTCATCCTCACCATTCTAGAATGATCTTACTTTATTATTCAACTCTAAGGCGACTTTCGCTTATTCGTGCAATCCTGGAATCATTTCTCATCTTATTCTTGCGCTTCTAGAACGATTTTCTTGCGTATTTTCCTTGCAAAGCAGGAATTATTTTATCTTACGTTATTCTTGCAAATCCAGGATTTTCCTGTCCTGCCCTTGCAATTCCAGAGTTATTTGATCGCATTCCTGCAAACACAAGGGGATTTTCTTCCCACAGCCCCGACTCCGTTCCCCCAGCCCTCCAGCCACCACACGCTTTGCCTAATTACTGACCCCCAATTACGGCTGGCCAATCACAGCGCAGCCCCGCCGGTCGCGCTCATGGCGGGCAGCAGCTGCGCGGCCCCCGCCGGCGGAAGCGGCCGCGAGTGACGGCGCTGGCGGCCAATAGAGCGGCAGCTGCGGCGACGCCGGCGGCCTATGGCGTGCGGCGACGTGTGCGCGTGGGGTGGCGGCAGCGCGCGCGCGCTGCCTGCGGGAGCGGCGGCGGCGGCGGCGGCGGCGGCGGCGGGAGGGCGGCGGGGAGCGGCGGCCGCCGCCGCCGGGAAGGATGCGGCTGCGGATCTACAAGCGCAAGGTGTTGCTGCTGGCGCTGGCGCTGACGGTGTGCGCGCTGGCGCTGTGGGGGACCGCCGGCGGCGGGCGGAGGCGGCAGCAGCAGCGGGGCGGTACCGGTACCACCGGGGAGCCGCCGCGGGTCAGCGAGCCGCCGCCGCGCCGCCCCGCCGCTAACGTCTCGGCTGCATCGCTGGCACTGCCGCTGCTCACCGAGAACGGGACGCTGAGTTACCGCTCGCTCGTTTACCGGCTGAACTTCGACCAGCCGGTGCGGAACGCCGGGCGCTTCCCGGCGCGGGCCGCCGCGGCGGACGTGGTGCTGGTGGTGCAGGTGCACGATCGAGCCGAGCACCTGCGGTTGTTGCTGGAGTCGCTGCGGCGGGCGGCGGGCGTGGAGAACGTGCTGCTGGTGCTGAGCCACGACCTGTGGGCTGAAGAGCTGAACCGGCTGGCGGCACGCGTGGACTTCTGCCCTGTCCTGCAGATATTCTTCCCCTTCAGCATCCAGCTCTACCCCCGCGAGTTCCCTGGCCACGACCCCCGCGACTGCCCCCGTGACGTGGGCAAGGCGGCAGCCCTGCGCCTGGGCTGCATCAACGCCGAGTACCCTGACTCCTTCGGGCACTACCGCGAAGCTCGCTTCTCCCAGACCAAGCACCACTGGTGGTGGAAGCTGCACTTCGTCTGGGAGCGGGTACGGGCGCTGCGGGAGCACACTGGGCCAGTCCTCTTCCTGGAAGAGGACCACTATCTAGCACCCGATTTTTACCACGTCCTCAAAAAGCTCTGGGCCCTGCGCGAGCGGGAGTGCCCAGAGTGCCAGATCGTCTCCCTGGGCACCTACAGCCCTATCCGCGGTGGCTTCGCCGGCCGAGCCGACAAAGTGGAGATGAAGACATGGAAGTCCACCGAGCACAACATGGGCATGGCCTTCAGCAGAGACACCTACCAGAAGCTCATCGAGTGCACAGATGCCTTCTGCACCTACGATGACTACAACTGGGACTGGACTCTGCAGCACTTGACTGTCTCTTGTCTTCCAAAGTTCTGGAAAGTGCTGGTTCCTGAGATCCCCAGGATTTTTCACACGGGGGATTGTGGCATGCACCACAAGAAATCCTGCAGACCATCCACCCAGAGTGCCAAAATCGACTCTCTCTTGAACAGCAACCAACAGTACCTGTTTCCTGAAACAATGAGTGTCAGTAAAAGGTACTCCATGGCTCCCCTTTCCCCTCACGTGAAAAATGGAGGCTGGGGAGATATTAGGGACCACGAACTCTGTAAAAGTTACCGCAGACTTCAGTGAGGATTGTTCTCACAGCCTTTTCTCTTTTTGAGTTGTTCCGTACTGTCTTTTCCAGGCACACGTGTATAAAAAGCATTTATGAGTTGGTTTCTGCTTTAATATGAATAAACATTCTTGTAAAAGGTGTCCCAAAATAGTAATCTTTCATGTTCGACAGCCACATTTTGGAAACAGGTTACCTGCTGCCGCCGGCTGCAGCCCTCACTCACAAATGACCGCTGCCACACTTACTGGGAGGAGGAGAAAACTTGTGTTTAGGCGCATCTTCCCTGATGCGTGAAGTGCTCTGTGATGGGTATCTTCCCTCAGCCAGGGCAGAGCTGGGGATGGTGACCCAGCCAGCATTCTTCTGCTGGCAGTACTCGCACTTCCTGCCATCCCCTTTTGCCCGTGTCCTGCTTTGGTTGCAACGTGTTGATGAATATATGAAGGAAAAACATAAATGTTTTTACTACAATGTAGATAAAGATATGATTTTTTTAGTTCTGCTGAAATAAAATTCCGTTGTTTTGTAATACCAGAGAAGTTTTTAATTCTCACAAGATGATGTCATCTCGTGGTGTTAGAAAGAACATTGGTGGGATGGGGGAGGGGTTGTTTTCTCTTTCATGCAGAGGGCTGAGTGCCTGCCATCACCCACTCTAGCAGTGTGCATTTCACTTCATTAACTTTTTAATGACTCTCACTAATTGAGGCAGAATAGAGGAACAACTGTGCAGCATGGCACCTCTTTTGTTTGGCTGAAAAGAAAGTTTGCTTTCAGTCAGCGACCGGTAAAAAAATAACTGTTGTATAATGGGAATGGTCTGAACCAGAGCTGCCAGTAAGGAACAGGCTTGAGCTGAGCTGCCACTAACCCTGAACACTTCCTCACCTGTTTAAGTCTAATGATGCAACTGCTTTCATGACATGCTGCTTTGACATGCAACTGGTAACAGTAGCACCTTTTCTGTAGAACAAAGTATCTTAGAGAAAGAAAACACTATGCTAAGGTGACAGACATGCAATATGCAGAGGTAGGGGTTTGTACTGAGAGATTGGGAGGGAGAAATAAAAGCATTTCTTTTCATTAGAGAAAATGGGGTTGTTGCTGTTTGGACTCTGGCTACAATGGCCACTTACAAATGGAAGGATGTGTAGCAACGATTTCCTTTTACCACCATTTATCACCTACTATATGGGCTGTGAATACATCCCTTATATGTCCAATTGAGAGAGAGCCAAGTTACCTGAAGTACTCCAAGTAGTGTGCAGGTATTTATTTTGACCACGATAAGATGCTCTTTTTTTGCAAGAGTAATTTAAGTACCATGATTTTGTACCAGCTTTGGCACTTGCCCCTTTTTCATAGCTTCAGAGAGTCAGGGCTGATGCCAGAAAAGCTGTGGCTGTGCCTCAGGCCCTCGACGACCCCCAAAAGGAACCTCATGACAGGGCTGATCCGGGCTAAGCTTAGCCCAGCAAACCACTTGTCCTCCTTCAGCTGCGCAGGAGCCATGCTGCTGCCCAGGGTAGGGCAGAGGCTTCTGGCAGCTGTGGTCTCTGCCAAGCTTAGGAGAGTAAAGCTTATACCATATACCCCCACTGCAAGCACTCGCATCTAACAGAGAAATGTAAGGGTGAACTCCAGAGCAGCTGTGAAACAAGTCAAATTGAACTTTCTTCTAAAGCATGTTTGTGTCCTCTACAACTCAAAAGAACACAGAAGTTATTTCAGAGGTAGTGAGAAAGGGAACTGAAAGTTTATTACTAGATCTGTTCCTTTCTTCAGAGAGGTGAATCAGCAAACAGCATGCTGAAGCTCTTGGGGAACTGTTTTTAAAAAGTAATCGGGATAAAAATGCCTTTTACAAATTGTAAATATTTTGTAGCAGATGTACAACAAAAAAGGCTGCTTTTACTGTGCAGCTGAATTTGCTAGCTTGACAGACTGGAGTAGGTGCTGTGGATCTAAAGTAACACACTAGGATGGAATACACTATAAATGCTGGTTATTTCTCAGAGACTAGTTAGAACTTCTCTGTGTAATTAGAAATTTCAGCTCCTTGCTACAAATCACTGCAAATCTAATCCTGCAGTTATCACAAAAAGGTTTGAAAAATTATGACTACTGCTCATTTCTGTGTGGATTAAACACAGCAAATCCTGAGGGAGCCGTTAAAAGGAGAATATATACAAATGCTCCCTGTAATGCAGCAAGAGACTAAGAAAGGTATGTAAACATTAAGATGCATTTTTCTTCCCCAAGCTCATATTCATCTTCAACTGCACCCTTCTGGTTAAGTAAAACTATTTCAGCCCATACATAAGAAAACTCAGACCTACTAACTTCACAAATTATTAACAATACAGGTATTCCCTGTCAACATGTAAACAAAACAGTTTGAGTAGGAACCCATGTTCTACTCTTGGTCCTGAAGTCATAAACCAACCTGTGGAAGTCACAGTAAAGCAGTGAACAACAGAAGGAAATCCTAAAATAATTCAACTAGTCTAATTCATACAGCAAAGAATTCTGGAAGGTGACCGGGCAGTGCGTTACGTGATCCCTGATGATCTGCACACTCCCATCCTGCGTGCTCACTTCTCGCAGAAGCGGGGAGACTGCTCTGCTGTCCGAGCTGTGCTGGTCCCCCTGCGCTGACCCTGCAGGAGTAGCCACTTCATCCCCTTCGCCTCCCGCCTGCTCCTCCCGCAGAAGGCCTGCTTGTTTTTCAGAGCTTGCAGCCACAGCCCTTTCATCTGCAATGGCAGCACTTTCTAAATCTGGTTGCTTTCTCCTAGATTCGCCAGGAATCGCTGAACTGGTGTCAGAAGGTTCATGCTGCAAACAATGGTGTGAACTACAACCTACTTTTCCTATTGTTTCAGCAAAAGATGTGGAAATTTTGTTAGTTTCTGCAGCACGTTCTCCCTCAACTGTGTCAGCGGCAGTACAGTTTGTTTCTGCCTTTGTTTGGGGGTAGTCGCCATTTGTCTTTTCATCAAGCTCTCCTCCTGAGCTGCTATGCATTTCTTCTTTTCCATCACATTCAGAATGGACTGTTTCCTGCGGCTGTCAAGAAAACAAATGAATTGGTTTATAGTTGAAACAGACTGGGCACACAAAATTGCTGTAAAGACAGGCTAAGACACTTGTTTCTCCAACATCTACTTCCAGAAAGCCAAGTCAGGACAGTGCTGAGGTTTTCCTGATCCTGTACCGCTCATGGGAACAAGTGGCAAGGAGGTTGGTTGCCTCCCAAGTGTTTCCTCTGCAATAGGAAATGCTGCTGGGCAGCTGCCAAGTGACCACAGCCTCCATTGCAATTAGCAGCGGGGAAGACTAGCCAGTCACCACACCCAGGCTGTTTTCAACAGCTCAGGAGCCAGAAAATCAGCCAAGGAATCTAAACTCTCATTGCAAGAAATGGGCTCTAACCTTGCAATTAGGGAAGTTGTCACGTCGCACGTAAAAGGTGTAACTAGAAAGTCTTTCTCAATTGGCCTAAGCAAGTTAATCCAGGAATTGCTGCGGTTTGCCTCAGGAGAGTATGAACTGTGAGACCTGGTGCTGTCTAAGGAACAGCCAATTTCACCTTTAGGTACTGACTGCTTTATCAAAAAAAAAAAAAAAAGTTGGTAACTTGTACGTCCCCATCCATGGACAGGCAGGATCAGCCAGGAATCTGTCCAGGAGCAGCTGGATTCATGGATTCAAAGACTGAGTCACTTTCTCACACACCCAACCCTTTCTGACCCCACTCTAGCAAGAAGAGAAAGAAACACTAGGTAAGTCATTCTCATCAGTGGATGATTCTCCCACAGGAAGATGTGATGATTTATGGTAACTTAGCTTCCCTTTCTTAGGTGCCAAAACATAACACATCTGCCCTCCAACAATTTGAACTTTTAATGTACAGTCCACACTAGCTAATGTAAGCTGGACCCAGTATCTTTAGGGTAAATTCCTTGGTCCTCCAGCTCAGTTCCACAGGTAACATTTGTCATCTTAACTTGCTTTCCAAGAAGCCATCTACACATTAACTGTATCTGCAGTCTCCAGTTTATCGACACAGTAGTGATCTGATTGTCCCTGCATATTACCTTTAAGAAGAGTTTTAAATTTACTTCTGATGCAGTATCTATCAAGAAATCCTACCTGATTTGGGGGTTTTACCTCCTTACAAAAACTAATGTTTTATTTTCTTCATCTGTCCATCTCCTGTATTGCAAAGGGACATAATTTTAATCCTGTGACAGACTTCAGAAGCAGACTGCCTTGCAGCCTTTACCCAGACAGGGTGATTGAGGAAGAAGGGTAGCCTGAATGAGACCTTAAACATTACAAGTAGCGAATTTGAGACCAATGATTAACATATTTAGTTATCTACACTACAGGAAACCACCAAACTGTTGGACCAAATAAAGATAACAAAACACAGTTCTTCTCAGACAAAATCCTCAATGTTTTCCCTACCTGTGTGACAAGGCAGAGTGAAGCAGTGGCTGTGACTGAGTACCCTCTGTACAGCCATTCTGTTTCACACTCCCAGCAGCCAGATTCTCTGCTTCTCCACTCCTTCCTGACACCAAGTCCCTCTGGGTATGTTCATTTCTGATTACCAGACACTCAGGTGGGATGCTCTAACCATGGGCTCCAGTACATGTGCTCAAACTCTTGGGTACTTGAAGGATGTGGATTATTCACTTCTTCATTTCCATTTTAAGAACATTATGGCTTTTATTCTGATGACATCTGCCATGATTTGTTTGCAGCATGCTGTCATCAGCTCTGACCTGGAAGCACCTGGGGCCCCTCTGAATGAGGGATACTAGGTACTTAGTAATTTTTTTTTTTCTTTTAATAGCAATGAGAGATCTAGTGTGTGCATGCCATGCTGTATTCCTGCAAGGAGAAAGCACTGTCTTTAGCAACTGTATCACAGTTCTCCATCTTCCAAATGAAATACAAGAAATTTCAATCCCTTGGTCACATTAAATGGCACAAATGTGAACCTATGCTTCTAAAAGCTGGCATTTTATACTTGCAAATACACCCCACTCTACGGTCTTCCCTGCTGTATCAAGACAAAACAGGAGCAAAGCTGCTTTGGCCAGACTTCAGATCATCTTGCTGAAGTACATAAATCAGTGAGTGAGCAATATGTACTACTGCTGGAAAGATCCTTACCGTCAACCTGATTTGAATTCTGTCCTCCGTAACATCAAGCACTTCAATTAATGGCTGGCTTTCTGGTGCTGATTGGAAGCAAAAGGAAGGGCATGAAACAGTGCCTAGAAATCCATCAATGTTTTCTTCACTGACAAACCATCTTTCCTAAAGAAAAGAAAGAGCAGGTTGTGTTCTTTTCATACTCTACTTCAGCAATATTGGAGCAAGAAACTTGCTCCAGACAAAGGCAGGATACTGATTCACAGTACCAATTTCACAGCACACTCATGTCTCATTAGAGAAATTCTAAATCAGACATTCAGAAGTAACAGGTTGAAATGAATTGAGGACCAGTGCTTAGCTCATTTCAATTTAAAGTATGGAACTGTGTCATTACAAAGATTAAAAAAAAACATGTTTTTTCTCTCTTTCAGTATGTGACTAATATACAGATTTAGACTCCCTCTGAGAAACTGTTTGCACCAACACTGTTCCGCTGTCCTTACCTGTCTTAACATCAGGAAGGCTTTTATGGATTTGTTTCAGTGCTTTACTTTAGGAAAATGCAAACACCTCTTTGGACTGTCACTGCAGAATCTTTGAACCCTCAGACTTCAAGATCAGGCCTTCTAAAGCAAAAGCTATGAAACAAGTATGGCTATATCCATTTCGCATCCATCCATGGAGGCTTCTCAGATCTCCATTTTGGCAAGCATAAACACCAGTTAGAAGAAACAGAGAAGTATCCACAGTTAAAGACAACTGTCTGGGACCTGTTTTGAGGCTGTTATTATGCAGTTCACAAACAATGTGAAACGTGTTGCTCCAGGTTTAAAGATTTAAATCAGTTGCAGGTAATTAAAGGTCCTAAAATATATCCTGGAGGTTCTCTTTCATAAGAACTGCAGAGCTTTCCTTGTCCTCATAGTCTTCCTAAATCATCTGCTGTAGGCTGCAGGCAAGGACAGATATCGTCACAATAAAAATGGTCTAACCCAGAGGACTGTTGTTATGTTCTGTGAATTAGCTTTCCTGTTTAACAATGAACTGTTTAATTGTAAATAGCAAAGGAAAGTTGCAAACCTTCTACTTTAAGTCATACTTTTAAATTTCTCAGTCCAGTTCTACCTTCTTGTCAACTCAATGAGAGTTAAATTCAATTATCACTGACATCTTGTGGACTACGAAGCAAGAAGGCAGTTCTGCACTGTTTTCACCCCCTGTGAATGTAGCCTTATGCACAGCCAGATGCCGCACTGTATCTAGTGTACAAAATTTAACTCTCATTTTGAAAACAAATTATGTATAGCAAAAAAATAAAACAGCATCCTATTTTTTTCACTATTTAAATCAGAAGTCAGAAAATTGTAACATACCTATTGCGGGTTTTCAAAACCAGAGGACTGAATTTTTTTTCTATCCAGAAAAAATTACAATCCAGGCAAACATCCAACATCTGATGCTGAAACAGTCTGTAGAAAGATTAAACTACAGCAGGGCTGCTCTGACAGGAAACCCTCTAGTAACATACCTACTTCTTGCATTTTTGTACCCAAAGCCTAAAGTACTTACTCCCTCATGTTGCATCTTTTCCTGCCTGCCAGAGAGGGACCCTGCCAAGCTTTAGGCTTGTAGAAATACTCTGCAGCATTCAAGAGGTGTAAGAGTAACGAAAGAAGGCAAGGGAGTACAGACACAAAACTCTGTGCAGCCCTGAAATTCCCACAGGCTCATGAACCAGACCTTGGGCAAGGCCTTGGCCAGCACAGGAGATATATTTCTACCTCTGCCAAGAACCACTTTGCCCACGCACCACACAGAGAATAGTTCAACTTCCCTTCTGTGGGGTTTCTGGCATGCTGCTGGGTGTGATGGTGGTTCAGCCCATCCCGGTATCCTGCCTTTGCTTGGAAGTAAAGTGCAGCAAAGCATCCTCTGCTCCAGCATGACAGCTCTCCTCACCCAGCAAAGAAACCGAAGTCACCTTTAACTGACACCTCCACTCCTTCACACTCCACGTTTTCATTTTAACAGCAAGAACATTTTCCTAAAAGCTGGAGACTCTCAATTTGAGTGAGGACGAAAAAAGAAACCAGTGTTTGTCACTGTTTTCTCCTCCAAAATAACTGCTACAAGATCTCCACATCTCAACACCCCTTTAAGAAATGGACCTCTGTGGGTTTTGGATCTCAGCAATCTTGCTCGATTCTATGCTTTCTCCCAGACTGCTGACTGTGAGCAAGTCTCTTTGCCTCCATTCTTCTGGTATAAAATGGAAGAAAAAAATCTTTTTTTTCCCTCTGAACCTGCATTTGCTTTGTCTAGTGAGAGCATAAGCCTTTTGTGAAAGGACTTTTACTGTGCATTTGTGCTCTTAAAGTTGGTGCCTGACCTTGCTCATGTCCATAAGCAGACTAACAATAAAAAGAAATCACAGGTACAGGAATCAGGAGAGGAGATGCTTGAAAAGCCAACAGGTAATGAAAAGTTTTCTGTTATGTCAGATTATCACAAATCACATCCTTAGATTGCTTTGCCTGAAGCAACTTTAACCACAGGGTCACCTCCTGTGAGATGCTGTAGAGCTGTTGCCTCCAAAGTCATTGCCGTGGAGAAACAGCAGCAGAGGCAAAGGGAGCACACTGCCAAGGGGCTCAGCACCCAGCATTCCAAGAAACGCAGGGATAGTTTCATGGAAGCATTTCTGAAATAGCAGGCGACTGTTTATATGCACCAAAGCGGAGATACAATGAAGAAAACTGGGAGGGCCCTTACAAGTGAATGTGAGATTGACAGTTCCATATATAAAACTGGGAGGACCCTTACGAGTGAATGTGAGATTGACAGTTCCATATATAAACTGCTTCCCTGGTCAGGGGTGTGAAGTACCAGCACTGCCAGTGAACCCTGGCTATGAGAGTGGCAATAAATATGACTTTGCACTTAGGCCACGAACCAAATAAATCTTTCTGAAGGTTTATTCCCTGATTAACACCAAAATAATTTGCTTTCTTCACAGAAAATACTGTTAAAAAAAAACTGAATGGAAGGTCTATTGATCAGCATTTTACACAGGGATGAAAAGTTAACAGCTTGTGACAATGTTCCTATCATTTTGGCTAATTACTAATAAAACAATCTTACCAGGTTTCATACCAACTCAACACCATATTCCCAGAGCACTACACTTACATTTCAAGTAAGTATTTAAAATTTTATCACAGCACTACCCAGTGACCTGCCATAAATCATGGTACCTTGCACTGTACACACAAGCCCAAGCAGTGCTGTTTGTTGTCAATATAACGATTATCATTAGCCTGTTCAGTCAGCCAGCAACTGTAATTCAGACTTTGCATTCATGGGAAGTATACGCTAAGGCATTTATATTACTGCAGATGTTATCAAAGCACAGACCTTGAAAAACATGATTCAGGAATTTATTTTAAAGCCTGTTTGCTCTGGCCTGAAAGAGCAGCAGAGGACACCCATCTGCAGATGATTTCAACGACCTCTAAAATAATTCTTCAGTTTAAACAGTTTATTTTCTGATATTTATGGTACTTTCTTAGCAACTCAGAATTAAATTTGGTTTTCCCTGCACATACTGTCATCTGCTGTTTGGTACACATTCATTTTTCCCTGTGACTAAACTGAGACCAAATTAACATAAATGTTAGCAGGAAAGACTTTGGTTTCTAGAACACTTCATCACTCAAAACCATCACTGTATCGCACAGCACTGACAACGCAGAGCAGCAGCAACACTGGCAGGCACAGCACAAAGCCAGTCCCCCATAGCTGCCCTTCTCAAAGACTTTGTTTGCATTACTTTATCTAAACTTGTAGCCAGTTACCATCCAAAGTTACTTCCCACACAGGCTGCAACAGTTTTAAAAGTGAGACAGATTTCAGGCTGAAATTATTTGCATGTATTCTGTAATGAGAATCTCATGCGAATAGGAAAAGGGACTTGGATCTATGGATCTCCTGGCTTCTCACTTCTTAGGGTCCCATTGTAACCAGCTCGACATGAAAATTGGAAGTTCAAAGTTTTGGTGAATAAAAGTACCTGTCCTGGGGGTGAAAATTTTTATAAGGTATTCATACAGATTAAATAGCTCAAAAGAAGCTTTCATGAGCTTAATCAGTAGGTTAATAATGTGTCCTTACATAACTGTTTCATGTAAGAACATTATTCCCATAATGCATCTACCAATTAAAGGCTATTCAGAAATTAGGTTTTTTTATAGCAGAAGCAAACTGATTACATTTCCTAATGTAGTTTGGGAAAGAGATTACTTTGAAAAATATCAAACAATAAATTTGTTCTGTTCTCCTTTTCTGTCCTTCTCTGACCTCCCAAAGAGCATGCCAAGATTCCTGAAACACTGAGCACAGAATAAACTGAATCAAAAATAAGCTGTTGTAGGATTAAGCACTACAGTCCTAGTTTCTAGCATCATCTTCTAAGAAGTGATCCCTAACTATTATTAACTCTTTATAGTAGCTTGGGAACCCTGACTTTCAAAGAAAGCATGTAACACAACTCAAAATAGTTTGGAAATAAGGTCAAAGCCTAAATGCAGCAGTACAGTTACTGGGACGGCCCCAGCCCACTGAGATCCAGCACCCCTATTTGGACTGTGAGTGTGCCACAGTATCCATTCAGCTCTCTAGTACAGAGTTCTCCTTGAAAGGTGGCATAGGCTTAAAATGTGTGTTTAATACTTCCAAACACAGCTCTCTCAGTGTCATGCTTGGCTGACTCTCAAACCAAGAAATACATTTATTCACAAGAGCTCTAATTCTGAGATCACCAAGCAAAAGAACAGCTGCAGCATGGCCCCAGGCAGTGGAGAACATCTAGCCCATGGCCTTTTCCACATGCTCCCAGCACTAGGAGCAACACTGCTTTGCTACCTGCAGCCTCACCTAGATGATTTCTATTCCAGGGAATACGTGGCCTCTCAGCTCCCTCATGCCAAGTGCATGTCCGATATAGCTGGAAAGACAGGATCTGTCTGAGAGCAAAATAACTGACAGCACATACAAGACATACAAATCAGAGGGCTGGAGCACCTCTGCTATGGAGACAGGCTGAGAGAGCTGGGCTTGTTCAGCCTGGGGAAGAGAAGGTTCTGGGGAGACCTTAGAGCAGTTTCCAGTGCCTGAAGGGGCCTAAAAGAAAGCCTGACAGGGCTTTGTACAAGGGCATGGAGTAACAGGACAAGGAGAAATGGCTTTAAACTGACAGAAGGCAGATTTAGATTAGATATTAGGAAGAAGTTCTTCGCTGTGAGGGTAGTGAGGCACTGAGGCTGCCCAGAGAAGCTGTGGCTACCCAACACCTAGAAGCGTTCAAGGTCAGGTTGGACAGGGCTTGGAGCAACCTGGTCTAGTTGAAGGTGTCACTGCCTGTGGCAGGGGTTAGAACTGGATGATCTTTAAAGTCCCTTCCAACCCAAGCCATTCTAGGATTCTATGATTCCATGAAATACCATATATTCAATGAGATAACAAGGATTAATTACAAAGCCTGACAATCTCTCTGCTGTAAATACAACTAAAAATAATACTGTTCCCATGGGGTTTTGTATAAACAGGTCATAGCAGGTATTTGTCTCACAGGAGCACACCTATTGCCAAAGCAGAACACAGAAGTCCAGGGGTTAGAAAACAACACGTGGCAGTAGGTGTGTGCAGTGAGCAGAGGTCACAGGGAGGGAAGGCTTGTTATTTACCTCTGCTTTCTGAAAGAAAAAGCAAGACCTTCAAAATGATCTCCTTCACAAGGCACCAGTGGCTGTGCCAAGCAGAAAAATCACACCTCTTTTTTCACGTTCAGTAACATGCCCTTCTAAAACATTCGCCATGAAGACATCAACATTCACATGGAAGTTAAGCAAAGCTTTCATATGGCTGTGCGATTCCCTCCCAGATATCTCTGTTAAGCAATCCTTGCAAATGGCTTAACTCATGCTTGGTTCAAACCATGAACTAATCAGGAATGCTTAGTATAATGTTTTTCATACTGTAAACGTTAAAAAAACATCAGTGTGTGGTAAAGCAGAGGAAACACTGCTGCCTGCTGTCCTCTGGAGACCCTTGGGGTTTATGTGAGTCAAATTTTAATATTCTCCATAGCAGAACATGGGCTTTTATTACAAAAGGGAAGGACTGGCCGCAGCAATTCTCTCCCCAGAAAGAGGTATCCCAAGAGGGAAGCACTGATCAGGAAAATGAGTACACATCTTCTGAACAAACTCATTTCAGGCCACTGAGAAGGGCAGGAAAGGTGTGGATCAGCATGAAAGAGAATTATTACTTTAACCAATGCTTTTCTAATCACAAGAAAATAAGCACACATCACCCCAAAACTGCAGGCAGAATTCATTATCTAGCAAATGTGTTTCACATGTTAGTATAATTGAACCTCCAAGTCTCAGTAGTTCAGATACACCCACCAGAAAACTGGATTTTATTTCTGTTAAGAATTGAGCATTTAACCCCAGGAGACCAAACATTAAAAGACAGTACTTTACGAAGGCATGATTTCTGTAATTGCCCAACTCTAGCTCTGGCATAAACCAGGACATTCTGGAACATGTTGTTCTCAGAAGCCTTGCCTGGCAGGCTCACAGATTTTATTAATGGTTTTTTAACTCTCAACCATTCTTTTTCATCATTTACTCGCCAGGCTCTGTTGTCTTAAAATGAAGGGGAACTCTCTGATGCAGAAGTTACCTAGCCTGAGCTCCCAGGATTTAAACAAATAGAAGCAAAAGATGTAAAAAATATTAGTGGATGAACCACAATGAGGAGTAACAGTGTGATTCAGGCAGTGAGGAAGCTGGGCAGCTTCCTCACATCATGAGTCCCCATTCCCCTGGAAAAAACAGGGCAAGCCTTGCAGAAAGATCACTGCTATATGGTCCCTGGTACAGCAATTGAGCACAAGGCCAGTGACAAGATAACAGTGAAATACGTGACCCTGGTCAACAAAGTTCCAAGTAGCAAAATCTTTATTTTTATAAGATTTCTGCTGACCATAACAAGTGTTTGGACATTTAGACAAGGAGTGAAACTATTCAAAGAGAAGGAGAAGCCATGGCTTCAACCACTGCTAAGAAGTTAGGGCTAAGAGTCAGCAGAGAGCTGACTATCTATTCTATGGGAAAGCAGTAAAACCAAAGCAATATCAAGACATATCAAATATAGGACCACTGTAATGACACATAGTCCAGGGAGAACTGTTGCACTGTATAAAGACTTGCTGAAAATAAGCACTTGCCAGTGTGGGAATGCAGACTACTCAGCATCTGTGGAAACCAAGCTCTAAATATATCACCTTTCAGCACAGGGATTCAATCGTATCTGACTACAAAAGGAAAACCACTCCTTGAAATGCTCTTTCAAGAATGGTGTCCTAAGGACAAGATCAATTCATTCTTCTATCACTATCTATCAGACCAATTTCCAACAAGAAAAGAGGCCAGTGCCATAACAGGAACACCACAAGCATGCCAGGCAGGGCTGTGCAATTACCAGCACCATTATCATACATGTCAATCTGGGCAGAGGCACACAGACAATCAAAATCAAGCAATAGGCACTACAGCGCAACCCAGGAAGGAGGCTGCCAACAAGATGCTTTCTGCTTCTGCAGAGAACACTAATCCTAACACACTTCCCTGGCCCTTTGGCAAGTTAATGGGGGATAGTTGTGCAAGCAGCCTAACAGGGAACTGTAATAGCCACTTTGGCATGAGCTGTTGCCGAGTTGGATGGATTTCTGAACTAAACCAGCAATGAATCTGACCCATGAAACAACACAGAAACCCTTGGGCTCCAACTTCCCAGAAGAAAGAAGAGTAGGATTTTCATATCTGTAAAAATCACAGGCCTCTTCTTTCACCACACACTACCCTCTGGCAATGCTACTGTGTCAGAAGTGGTGACAAAAAAGCAGACAGCAGCATGGTCACAAGGTGCAGGATAAAATTCCTGCTCGCTGAGGCCACCAAAAGCTCCCTGAAGTGATTAAAGAGGGCGCTGTTACTTTGTGTGTTCCTAAAACACTCTTCCTACGACTGATGCAAATCCTTGCACACCTCCATGCAAAAACCCTAGCTCCGATTCAAAGAGAGACTCAAAGCAGAAAAGCACCAAAGATGACAGCACACAAATTGAAGAAATCAACCTAAGTAGAAAAGAAGCTACCACAAGCAAATAGTTAATGGTCAGAAGACAGCACATAATAGTCGTTCTAATTAAATATTAATTTTTCTCACTTCACTCTGAGTGAATGCAGCTATCAGTGCTGGCACAGGCACTTTTGGGAAACAGCATAGTTAAAAAAAGGCAAACAGAACAAATTATTTCAGATTATTTCAGCTGCTTTAATTTGCAGGCCTGGCATCCAAAAGGACTGTATGCCAGAAAAAAAATCAATCTTTTTTAGCCTGCTACATGAATGAATGGCTTTGAGGTCCATGACTAATGCCTCCTACTACTCCACCCAAAACATTCTGCAATATATAATAAATTCAGCACATTCAAAGATGTGTTTAACATCTTTGGTATGTTAATATTGACCAAAATCTCATTACTGAATGGCCTTTTAACAACTTTCAATCAAAAGATGTTCCCCACTCATCATAAGAAATGCACATACCAAATACTTCCAATCATTAGACTGAGATCAAAGGGTGCAGGAATGTCTATCAATCACAGGGCTAAAGATACTGCAGCAGAATTTCCTGTTCCCAAACTGACTTCTCAGATCCCCACACAGAGTCACAGAAAGCAACTTCTCTTAAAACCTGCATTTAAATCTGCACACCATAAAACAACAAGGAAGTGCACGGGTAGGCACCATGGCACATGATGAAAGATATTCTGACTATCTGAAAAGGTGGATAAATCACCCGTATAGTGGATAAATACCTCATGCCTTCTTAACCTATACAAAAAACAGGCAGTAGTTTTCATGGTGGCTAATTTGATGTCACATTGGCACCCAGTACTTGATCACACCATTTCACAGTAGTGCTGACTATTTCGTGGCCCCACTTGCATGGACTTGCAGGCTCCTGCTCTGGTAAAAGTGGAGGAGATGCACGGTAAACAGTTCAGCATAGGTGGTTCTCAATAAATTCATAATCATTGACACAAAAATTATCAGCTCCTCCTTCAAAGGGTTTGCTACTACAGGAAAGGTATGCAGCCTGGTAAATGGGAAATAAAATGTGAAGATTCAGGTGCATAACCACTAATTGGATAAATATCTTTCAGTATCACATGGTACTTTCTAATTGTAGGGATGGAGCAACTGAGATACTCCAAGCCCCCATCCCAGTGTATATACTTTAAGCTGCCAGTTTTCTGTAATTGCACTCCCACAGTATGTGATCCAAACTGCAAAGGATTTTGTTGCTCTAAAATAAAGACAAACTCCAGATCACACAGCTGAAAGGTTACACAAGATTTGTGCAGTCTTAATCCTTGCTCGTGATAAGATGCTTGAAACTCTGAGTTTACAGAATAATGTAGTTCTTCACAAAACTTGTGTGAGCACTTCTTGACAGTGAAAGTACCACAAGTTGAGCACCCCTTTACTGGGACACTGCCAGTTTGCAGCAGGCAGTTGGCCACATGCAGCAGATGCATTGACCTCCTCCCACTACAGGCAGCATCACTGCCCAACAACAACGCATAAAATCATAAAACATCTAAATTAGAATCATATTCAGGCTGGTAAGAAGAAGGTGAAGAACTAGACCAGCAAATGGCAATCAACAGCAACTGTTGCTGTTTGCTGTACTACTCTGGTTGAATTAAACGGAGTTCTGTCCCGCGCAGAGTGTACAGCCACAGGTACACTCCACTCTCACACATCTGCATTTCATGACACTGTATGCATGTGTGTGTACATCTGGTGTATTATAAACATCTCCTTGCTTCATGTGAATAAGCTGCATAAGCAATTTATATGGCTGTAAAAGCTAACACTAAGGACGTAGGGCAGGCTCCATTTTCACTCATCATCAGAAGTTACAGTGTAACAGTATGCTAGATATTGGAAGAGACCTCAAAAGATCATCTAGTCCAATCCCCCTGAGTCCAATTCCTAAATTCCCTTAGGAAAAAAGAAAAAAAAAGCACAGGAGGTTGAAATCAGTGCTGTCAGCTCTGTGATGTGACCTTTGTACTGTTCATACAAGACTAGCATTAATTAGGTCATTCCACTTACATCCGGTAGCAGCTCCCTGAGGGAAGCAGTTTCCGCCACTACCAACTTCTGAACTCAGACCAATAACCTAATGCCTTCCTAAGACATCATTCACAAACAAATCCAAACAACAGAAGTCACATACCGCAGCAAAGCGGTGGAACTCAGGGGAATGTGACACGCCAACCCTGCCATTTTGAAGCCATTACCTGCAGAGTGGAGGCTTCAAGGCCGAAGCTGAACTTCTCCCAGAGCCCAGTGCTGTCAGGGGCCTTGGTGAGCACAAAGGCAGCGTTGTGGGCAGACACGTTAACGCTGGTCTCAGTGGACGCCAGCTTGTTTTCAGGTGGAAACTGTAAGAAGAGGGCATAGGAACCAGTCTCACTGGAGAAGTGGAGGCTGTAGTGGTTCGTGCCCACGTCCTCGCTGAGGCTCTGGGGCTTGATGCAGGGCACATGCACGAGCAGGGTAAGGGAGGTCTCATCCTGCCGGCACTGGAAGGGAGGGCACAGGGCAGCCTCAGGGCTGCCGGAGTCCCGGGGAAGAGCCATCTCGTTAGGGATGCCCTTCACGGTCAGCAGGGCCGGGTTCCCGGGAAGGCACAGAGAGGCGTCCTCATCAAGGCCGCAGGTCACAGCCTGCTCGGGGCTGGAGCACAGAGCAGGAGAAGCGGCGCCGGAGCGGGGTGGTGACAGGTCGCCACCGGCGGGTGGATCGGCGGGCTCCCCGCCGTCGCACATGCTCTGGACCGTGCCGCCGCTGCCGCCTGGGGTAGAAGCCGCCCCCCCGCCCGCCTCGGCACTCGGTTCGGCCTTCTCCACCCGCTCCCCGCCCAGCTCTAGCGGCTCCCGTGGGCCGGGCTGCGGTACCACGGGCAACGTGATCACGAGCTGCCGCTGGGCCTTGTTAAAGGCGGCGCTCCCGCGGCTCTCGTCTACGTCGTAAGGGAGGCGGAGGCGAAGGCGGTAGGCGGGACGCTGCGAGTCGAGGCGCAGCTCCCGGCCGCAGATGTTCAGGTCTGCCTGGGCGGCGGACCGCAGCAGCGGAAGCTCCACCGTCACTACCAGCTCCCGTGGCACCGGGCTGGGCGCCGAGTCGCGGCTATACCGATAGTGTTGCAGGTCCACGTAGGAGCGGTGGCGGATGCTCCAGCGCGGCGTGGTGGGGCCAGGAGGCCGTGCCGGCGGCGGGGGGGCGGCTGGCGGCGGGGCGGCGGCTGCAGCGGGCGGGAAAGGGAAGTGCGGCAGTGGAGAGTCACCGTCGTCAGGCTGTGGCGGGGCGCCTCCGGGCAGTGGGGTGCGAATGACGGGCACCTGCGGGACGCCCTTGTACTTGGTGCCGCGGAGGACGACGGCGTTGGCGCGGTCGAGCTCCACGGAGCAGTGGCGCTCCACAGCATCCAGCGCCGTGTCGCTGAGCAGGCGGCGGAAGCGGGCGTTGCGGGCGGCCAGGCGGAGCGCCGCCGGGTGGAAAACCACGTCGTAGACCAGACGGCGCTGGCCCCCGCGGCTCAGCTCCTCGCGACCCGGAGCCAGACTGTAGGGAAGGGCCCAGCGGTGGCCGCCGTCCTCGGCTCGGGCCTGCGGCGCCCCGACGTGCGGGTTGCTGCAGACGTTGAGGTAGCAGCGGCGGGAGCCGGCCTGGCTGGTGCGCAGCACGTAGCCCGCCTCAGGGTGGATGAAGCGCACCTCCATGCCGCGCTCCCGCTCCAGGGCCGTCACCTCCTCCTCGTACAGCCGACGCTGCTCTGGGTCGGCCAGCTCCGCCGTGTACTCGGCGAACAGCGCCCGGAACTTCTCGTCGCGGAAGGCCCGCTGGAGCCGCTCCACCTCCTCGGCACTGAGCTCCAGTTCCTCCAGCAGCCCTGCGCCTGCCATGGCTCCGACCCGGTCCGGCCCAGCAGCTCTCGTTAATGTGGAGATACTAAACAAGATGGCGTCTCCGGCCTGGACAGGCTCGTTGCTATGGTGATAGTAAACAAGATGGCACCTCCGGACCCTGCCGGCCAGTTGCTATAGAGACGCCAAGCAACATGGCGCGCTCTCCCCTAGTGGTCTTCTTCAAGAGTTGATTCCCCTCCACCCCAGCCTCGCTGAGCCTTTCGTGTCAGTGACTTCGTGTCGGTTCTCAGCCCTCACCCCTGTCTTCCACAAGGATGGCTCTCTCCCACTGCCTCCTCATCCCTCTGCAAGACTCTTGCTCTCCTCATCTCTGAGCTGGCACTGCTTTCCCCTCCTGGCAAATGGTCAGCACATATGCATCAGAAATGCCAGTGCAACTGCTCCTGCGGTTTAGATCTGTAGCAGTTCAGCTCCCACTTCTTGTACCTGGCTTCCATCTACACCCTGATGGACCACTCCAAAGCACGTCCCCACTGTCTTCTCTTGTTCCTGCCCCCAGAACCACACTCACATCAATGCCAGCCCAAAGGGAAACAAAACAGCTGGCACTAAGGGTACCCCATGTCTGTTCCACACCTGGTCTGGGCACTTTGGGATAGCACCAGTCTGCTCTCCTGGTCTCAATGCCCAAGAGCTGCTGGAGCAGGTTTTTTCTTAGTTTTTCAAAAAAAGGTCCAGCTTTACATGCCAGCAGACTGCTCTCTGTCGTAAGCCAGATCAACTGCTGATGCAGACATTTGTACTGACAGGCCCTGACCCTTTCCCACCTTCCTGATTGCTCCTTCAGCAAGGTTTCCCCCTCCTGACCTTCTGCAGAAGTTTCAAAGGGCCATGTCCTTGGTCCCCTTACGTCTCACCCTGTCTGCATAACACTGTCTGAAAACAGATTATATACTGCCATCAGTAAATAATACCTCACAAATCTTCTCTAGACTTTTCCTGTCCAAAGAAAAATCCTAGTCCACACTTCAGTGTCTCCTGTAGGTAACTAGCTCTCAGTTCAACTCAGCACGGTGGAAGACAAAGTTCTCCCTGTCTTTAACTCCTTTTTTTGATATATCCTGTTTGTACATCCTGTTTGATATACATGCATCTGGTTCCTCCAGTTGCCACCTTCTATTGTGCTTTGCTAATTGATCTTCACTGTGGGTCTACACTTCATCTAAACCAGCATAAGTATCTTTTCTGTAAAAGTCTGTGTACAAAATACACCATTTTTGACCTTGACATTTATTAAGAACAGTTTGTAATAAATCGTAAAATCAGTCCACCTGAAATGAGTGATACAGTTGGCTTTACAAATGCTCCCTTTTTGCAGTCTTGCAGAAATTCAGAGACCATGAAGCTTGCTGAAAATACAAAACAAAAAACCAGAATTTAGTGGGGTTTTTTGAAAGATAATTCACAATACTATCCTATTTTTCTGATGTATAAAAGACTTGATAATGTTTTCATTTATTTAAAGACCAAAAGCATTTGATAGTATGATATCTTCTGTATTTTCTATATTCAGGTAAAGGTTCCATGAAGTCCCTTGGGAGGGCTGGGGTTGTTACACACTCCCATTTGACAAAAACACAGTTTCTGCAGCAAGGCAAGAAATAATCAGACAAGTTAAGTATGAATTTTTCCCACTGGGTTATACCATCATTATTGCACACAGGCAAATTTTCATCGCAGTTTTAAGGCCTCTAATACTTTTTACTAATTTCTGGCGTTGCAGCTGGCCTTTTTTTCCAGTCATTGGAAAACCACAGTTGAAATGAATAAGTACAGGTTTAAAATATATGAAAGCAAAGCATGAAAGTGGCTTCTGGGCTTGATGATGGTCACAAAATGAACCAAGAATTGTTCCTAAGTATAATTAACTTATGTAACAAGCATCATCTCCAGAAATGTCTGTGTTTCCCAATGGGGACTCAATTACTGAAAGTCATATAGTACAGTATATCTTTCCCTTTACTTTTGGATCATGCTTTTCATCACTGTTATTTGACTGCATTTCCTAAATTTATTATTTTAGGTCTAGGCATTTGGATTTCTTACACTAAGTATGAAGCAGAAGTCTACATTAAACTGCTAGAACATTCACTCTCTTTATACAGTTGATGTTCAGTGTTCCTCCTGATAACTAAAAAGTCAGCAAATAAGAAGATACTTCCTTTTAAATGAGAAAGTGAATATTATTTACCTGTCTTCAACTGTCTTGTTGGAGGGGTAGAATACCTTGAATGAAAATCCACTTCTTGGAAATGAACCCTGAAAGAAAAATGTATATACAAAACTTGCATTAAGTAATGTACTGTACAAAGAGTAAGAGACACACTTGAATGTGACTGCACCCCTTTCTTATTTTGGTAAAGCATAAGGAAATCTTACAGGATTTATGCAAACACAGTCAGTGTTGGTGACAGTGAAGGGGTCGTATTTATCTGCAATCACGAGCACATCTGGTACAGGGTATACCCTCAGGCAGTAGTCATAGGCCCAATACACTGGGCTAACATACAGTGGAAGTGGCGTCAGATGTCCCTGTGATAATATGGTCTTTACAAACTGTAAGATAAACATAAATAGTTAGTTTGAACCATTTTCTACAAGTCTAATTAATTCCTGCACATGCTGATATGCAGGAATATAGTAGGGATATATATATGCAGGGGTATTCTTAATAAAGAAACTTTGAACTTGGAAACGGGTTCTTTTGTGTGTCTCTCACTCCCTCTGATTATTAATGATTTCTATCGTAAAGCAGTAGCTGTTTTGTTTGTTGTGTTATGTTTTGGGTTTCTTTTAATACACAAAGTCCTTCCTTAATATTGGTATAGCATCCAATATTCGAAGATGTCAAAGTTATGTCATTGATCAGACTCTCCAACAGAGAATCTGCTGACCTGTTCCTCCAAACCAGGTATACCAACATTGCCATAACTTTCATGTCATGTTTTTTTGAGAGGAGGAGGGTTGGTTGGTTTCTCATGGCTTTCCTTACAGTACTAGTTAACCATAAGACCCACACTTAGAGCACATTTTTTTTCTTGAACTGTGGAAAAAATTTGATTCCCAAATGATTTTTATTCTTTTGTCTATTCTGGGAGTTGCCCAGCTCCAGACACTATCTGCCCCATGAAACTCTCTTTTTCATCTGCCAAATTCTAGCCACGGTATTTTGGTTCCCGAAACTCTCCTCAAGCCCCTTGAAAGTTTTTATTATTATCTCTAACTAACCATGTAGCTACTCTTAAGCTCCATTTTCCTCAAAGGGCCAAAATTACTACAATAACTTGGTGGAATGGTCTACTGCTGAAAGAAAATGATGTACCAAGCACAGGCCAGATTATTCCGCTTAATACTGTACAAGGCCTAAAGACACTAATAACTCAATGTAAAGGCAGTAACAAAATTTCCTTATTCTATTCATCTTTTTACACTGATGGCTGAACTAAAGAAACAAGTGTCAGGCAGAAAAACGCAGAGAAAAACTGAAGCATGCTAAAGCCACACATTGTGTTGCAATACACAATTCTACATTTCTTTCATGATCCTTCCTTTCCAAGCATGGGAAAGCCACGTGTGGGTACAGGAGGTGACGGCTTGCAGCATACACATACATGGATGCAGACGTACACACCAAAACCAAGGTATTTCGTTGTCCATAGTGGATTCTCTGTGTTCACAAAGGAACTGAGCATTGTCATGATGGAGTGAAGGAAGAAAGGGCTAAATGAAGTTTCTGAGTCAAACAAACAGAAGGATCCCTATAAAATAAATAGAAATAGACTCCACCCATCACTGCAATGAGCCAGTACTGCCTGGATCTCTCTCATTCAGTTATATCAGGCAGTCCCATCAACTCCTGCTGTGCATTCATTAACTAGAATTTAACTCAGCGTGCTGTGGTGATGTATCAAAAGCAGGATTAAGACTTCAAGTGAGACAGCAAAGGAAGCAGATGACCTTTTGGAAAAGTGACACGCTGCTCTACTGCAAATGTCACTGGATAATACATCAAATCTTTTTCTTTTTTTTTCTTTTTTTTAAAGTGTTAAACCTTGCCTTTAAGAATCAAATATCTTGGTATGACATTCCTTGCTGGTGCACATACACCAGCTGTCAGCTGATATGACATTCTGCATTCAAGAGCACCTGCAGAGGGACAGTCAGAACGACTCAATGCATCATTGGTATCATGGTTTCAGTTATTTTACTGTCAAGATGGAAAGGAAGGTAATAGTACTAAATGCACAGATCCTTTTTACAATCCCTCTTGGCTACTCCAGCAATGTGTGGTAAGTGCAGATCAGAGCACCCTAAATGCTGACCTGCTGATCAAAAAGTCAAGAAGTTCTTAGCAAGAAGGGCTGAACACAACTAACTCACATGGTTGGGAATGTCCATGTTGCTGCTGGGGAAGCGGACACAGTTTCTGCACATTTTGTTTACCAGATCTTCACGGAAGATAATTATTTCCTGGGTGCAATACTGAATCCTATGTGGAAAACATCAATGAAATTAAATAAATTAAGATGAAACTAAAAGATAGGGATCTGCATTATGAATTTGATAGCCCTCTATTAGAGCAAAATAAAAAAGCACATTTGAATTAAAATACCACTTTTCTTCCCTTCAATAAACACAATATTTTTAGCAGGATTTTCATACTTGCTATCAAACTTTTAGCACCACTTCCTTTTATCAATAATTGATTTATATATTAATATATTTAAAACTAGTTACAATTAATGCCACCAAAGAATTCTATTCATTTGAAAATATTCAAGACCAATGTTTCCAAAATTTGGTATTTTAAAAAAGTACATATGCACATATGTTAGTCATTCAGTTAAAAAATAACCAACATGAAAACCAGCAGTAAGTTGCACTATTACCTGCAAGGATTTGTGGTGAAAACTGAAAATGGCACCAGCTGTCTGAATTCCTGAGTAATATTTTCAGCCAGGGGAGGTCTAAAATAAATAGAAACAGATCTATTAACAAAGACACTTTCTTTAGCTCAAAATTTCAAAATATGAGAAAGTGAAGCAAACTGACCTTGGTAAAACAGAACCAGGACCAGGGTCTTCAGGGCCAGGAACAAACACAAATCGACTACTGTAAAAAGTTCAATAAATCACTTTCAATAAATCACATACAAAATGATCCTAAAAGTATCTAAACATTGGTTACATACTGCCATTTCTCCACAGATGCATGCAAATAACTTATTCTGGGGCAGAGGTAACAGCTCTTCCTGGCCTTAAGAATCACATAAATCACAGCTAAGGCATAAGATACATATCCATTTGTCAGTAAAGTGGAAGAAACCTTAAAAATTTCACTGAGCAAGGGGGACTGACTGTGGGAAGGGAGACAGACGAGGTTGTAGCAGCCTGGCTCTGAACTTCCTGGTAATGGGCTCCACTATCCCATACAAGAACCCCAGATAATCCAGCAGTGGCACACCACAAGAGCCCCACCAGGACACAGGATGGAGGATCAGCACAGGAGATACGCTTCCTTACACCTCACATGAGCTCACGGGCTGTGGGCTGTGGGCATTTCTGGTTTTGGGTCTCATTCTAGAAAGTAGATCTGCTTAGGGGCTATTGTTACGAATTCAAAGATGAGAAGCCAGAAAGGATAAGCCTGGCTTCCATCTTATTTTACTTTCCTTTGTATATTCAAATCTCTGTAGAAGGGATTTTGTTCTTCAGGCCTGAAATGGGGTTCCCATAGAGCAGGGACACAAGAAGGAATAAACAGATTCCTTTGCAAGACTGTGTTACTTTGACTAGTTCTTAAACTAGCAGCCATGGAGAACCATGTATGCAAGAATGGAAAAGATAGAAATGTCTCAGTATAGACAGCAGTCAAGTGTTTCAGATGACATTTTCTGTGGCTGGTACAGAAAGCCTTTAGGTGCTCATAGCAGCATCAAGACTTCAACATCAGGTTATAAAGCAACGCTGTTCAGACAGAACCCTGTTGACTTCAAGAGAATTCCAGGGAAAAGGCATCACACAAATAGCACTTTTGGGGAATCATGGGCCATGCTTAATCCATGAGGAACATGTTTCAGGAAAAGCCAGTTTACCTTTGCTCACTCAATAGCAGCTTCCATGACCAAGCTATTTTAGATAAAATAAAAGCTTACACAGCTCCGAAAACAAAATTAGAGTCCTGTTACAAAACCACCCTGCTATCTGATCATAGCTGGTTCACAATAATGAGAAACTATAGTATCTGTTAGTCTCAAAGTAATTAAAGCAAAGGCTCACAAAATAAATTTCCTTCTTCATTGCACTTTGCTGTGTACCTTTTATGAATGCTGGGATATTCACATATAGTATCTGCAAGAGCCTTCAAAGAACCTAGAGTCAGGAAAAAAAGCCATCTGATTAGACAATACAACACCTAGTTAGACAATGAAAACACATTATTTGAATCACCCCTAAACTTCAGTACATTAAAATATGTGTCACTTAGAAAATAAGCATTTCTTCTCTCCTCCCTTCGTTTGTTCTGTCATCATTATTTTAATTTAATACACTCGTCTGACTGTTCACAAAGACTTCCCTACCTTTCAGTGACCGAATTTGATTTTTTCCATATGGTGCAGATGAAAAATTCCCACAAAAGAAAAAGCAGGTTGGAGGTGCAGCCGAATAACCTGGTGAAAGAGAGTATCTGTGAGTACATCCATTCCCTTCATCATCTTTCAGCATTCAGCCTCCAGACCATTCCACGAAAGGCAGAAACTGAAAGAGCACTTCAAGCTCTGCTGCTATTAATACACCTGAACTATTTTCTTGATACCAGCTTTTGTTAGCTTAAAAAGGGCGATAGCAACATACAAATGTCACTAAAAAGAGCCCTCTGTTATTTAAAGACTCAGTTTCAACAATATTCATTGTGTGCATTCAACTAACTACTGACCCAGTCATTATAATTGTACTTTGTGTCACTATATAAATAATACACTTTAAAAACGAGCTATTTCCTTTAAGAGAAAAATAGCAAGTAGTAGCAATGGGTTACTATTAACCTCCATGCATCATTTTAGTTGAAGGGCTATGCCAACATTAAATTCACTCTTTGGCATTATAAAGCAACAGGAACTGGAACTGCTTTAGCATTTTAAGAATCTGAGGAATCTTCACAATACCACTAATCACCCAGAAACACACATTTTTTAGCAAAAAAGAGAAAAAAGAAATCTGATTCCCATCCCTAAAATAAAAATATCTACTCATTCATCCATCTCACATTCCAGGTTCCTAACATGCAGTACCAGACCTGGATTTACTTCACTATTCTTCAATCTATTTGGTAAACAGGACAGAACTGTTTATGCCAGAGAAATGGCTCATCAATGTTTTTGCTTTGCTATTCCACTCAGTTATTATTTTCTAGTTTATAATTACAAAGTTTATTGCTTGCTTCTTTAAAAAAGTCTCAAAACAGTAAATGCAATGTATGCATCTTTGCCAATAGTGTTCAGCATATTAACCTCAGTCACTGAAGTCCCTGTATTACTTCCAGCACACAAAAAGTGAGGCCAAGTTCCGTTTGCTTCAAGAATCTTGACAATTTTGATCGAGACAGTGAACTGGTTTTGTAACTTTTGGGTGAGTGTGGTAATTTGTATCCTATTTTCTTCATGTGAGTAGCAATTTCCCACCCTTAATTTTTTGGTTTTTATTTTTAAAGCAGCCACCGTCTACCACTTCCAATCTACCTCGAACTGAAAGGACAGCCTGTTCCAAAACTGCCCTGGAGTAACAAAGAAGCAATTCACAGGCCTTGCAGATGCTCGCTACCCAAACGTTGTCAACATTACCAATGTAATGATACATGGAAGAAACAGTTCATATTCTAAAAGTAACTGACATTTTTTCTCTGGTAGAAACAGCAAGCATTTGAGAGACTACTGGGCTCCAATGAAGTAAGAAGTTTTTAAACTAAGCATCCAGTCTTATTTTAAACTAAGCCTAAGCAGAACTTTCACAAGCAAGAGAAACATTCTTGTCAGAGTACATAAAATGGCTACTGTCCAAAACAATATTAGTATTAAGTGATTTATGAAAAGGAAGTGTCACCTTGCAAAAATAGGATACAATCCAGTTTTTAAAAACTAGTAGAGAAAGATCCAAAAGAAATAAAATAGCAACCATGAAATGCAAATAGCTGCCACTAACAGTGAGACTTCACTGGCTTTGGGCTGGGGTTCAGTGGGATCCTACAAAAATATGCAACAGCTGGGCTTATTCTAGCTTTCTCAAAATGGAAGTTTATAAAAAATGCACAATACAGCAAAAACAGAACTCTTGAAAATTGTTGCCTGACTTTATAAGTATACTTTAGAGAAAAGGCACATAACCCACTGTCTTGCTGTACACTGTCCAGCTTGCCCTGCCTGACAGGGATGCTCATGTGAGTGACCACAAGACGAAGAGTTCACAAAGCTAAACCAGCATAAAACTAATTCTCCAACAAAGGCAATTAGCTTTCTGCTCAGGTATTCCCTGGATTAGTTCACCATGGGGTCACAGACTTCCCAGCCCACACCAAAGAGGGGACATGGGACACAGCCACAGCTGGGGATCAAGGACCAGCCAGGCATCAGACTGCCTTGCTGCATTCATCCACCCACCAAGGCTGCTAAGGGCTAAGGAAAATGATAAAAATTCACTTAAATAAGGCTCAAAGTCAAAGCAGTTCTCACCTACCTGAAAACATTGTGTGAAGCTTTTCCAGTACTTCTGCTTGGTCCAGCCACACATCAGAAAGAAATACAAACATGGCATTTTCATTTTCCTCCTCCAGCTGCTTTAGTTTTGCAGAAGCTTTTACTGAAGTTGATGAAGGTCCTCCGAAAAAGTTTATATTCCCATAAAAGGCTCTACATCATTAAAATATTCGAGTTAGTTCTTTTTTTTTCTTTCCCAAATCATGAGCAGTTTTGATTATGATTCTCTTAAACAATTTTAATTATAATAGGTAGCTCAGATGGTATCAATAATAATTTAGTACCTCATGGAGAAACCAAGGAAGAGAAATGGCAGTCACCTAGACATAAAGGAAGGGTGCTGCCCTGCCATAAATTAAAAGATCACAGAATCATAGAATGGTTTGGGTTGAAAGGACCTTAAAGCTCATCCAGTTCCATCCCCCCTGCCAGAGGCAGGGACACTTTCCACTAGGCCAAGTTGCTCAAAGCCCCATCCAACCTGGCTCATATCAGGGTAATGTTTATCCTGGGTTCTTTCCCACATTCATTCTTTGAGCTACAAGGAATTTCTTATTCCCTCGTAGCAATTATCTGATTTTACACCTGAGAAGGGCTTAGATCCCGACTGCTGTTAATATGCAGAACCCAAGGGTTCTTGAGAGGGTTTTTCTGCCAACACCGCAAGCTTTAGTGCTGGTCCAAGTAGACTAACAAGTCCCAGAACCGCTTCCTTAAAATTGTATTTATTTTAAAGCATTTGGGAAGGGAGTAGCATAATGTCACAGAAATTATAAAATAATGTGCTTATTAGAAACTCAAAACAAAATATGGAGTAAATCTGACAAAAGCCACTTTTATACCTAGTGTTTGCAGAAGGCTCAGTAGGCGGAAATCCAAAAGCATTCACATGAAAAACTTCATCTTCATACCAACCTATGAGGTTTTTTAACAACAAAATAACACTTAGTTTTTCTAACAACGTCATTTCCTAGACATTACTCAGACAACTGGCAGCTGTGCTGCATAGCTAGTCCCAGCCTCCATCAATCCCCTTCTTGTGATTGCACCAGTCCCAGTGCTGTTTAGTGGTGAACCAGACCAGAGAACTACCCGGCTGAAAAACAGGCTGAGCAAGAAACCAACTATTTTTATTTACCCCAGACATTTCTTTGAATGGATTTGTTGCAAAGCCACATAAACAACCTTCTCAACCCAGCTAAGTAAGAATGTAGGTGAACAGAAATAATTTTTGCTGGCCTTGCCCCAGAAGAGTCTCCATCAAACTGCACCCTTTCTCAAGAACTGTCTCACCTGTTAGAGGAGCAGAAGCAATAGGGTGATACTTATCCCTGCTAGCAATTGTGCTCCTAAATTCTACTTACTTTACAAATTCCAAACATAAAACACATTATTTGAAAATAGACTGGGATTATGTACACTACACAGAGCAATACTGTACAAACATAAATGTCCACTATTATGTTAAAACAAGGCTCCAAACCTGCAAGCCCTTACATAATTTTAATGAAGACTCATTAAAGCCTCTGAAGGACCAAAGCTTTGCCAACAGAAAGCAGCATTTTCAGATTGTTAAATCACACTGATTATTCTAGTCTGTCTTCCTAATCTAGTCATATCTCCTCCAAATATGTTGGAGCTAGGCTAACTAAGGCCAATCCACAAAGCTACTACAGATGCTCACATCCACCGAAAATCACAATTTTCAGAGTTCTGTGCCTTCAGAGCCCACATGGTAATAGGCAAGGCTTCTGGCCAAAAACCTCAGGCACAAACTCAGCTTCTGGTCAAGCCTCATCAACATGAGACTTGTCTGTTCAGCCACATCTGGCAGACATGTAACTGCAGCAATAGCCATTAACAGAATAAATTACTACAAGCTAAGAAAAATAGTCGGCTTTACCTTCTGCCAAAACAAAGCACGATTCAGTATATAAGCCACTGTGGAACTGGTGCAGAAATGTTAAGAAATATATTTTTCTTAGATCAGGTCTCTTAAACTAGTTCTTCAGCCAGTTTGCTTCTAGCTGGTGTAATGCATTTGGACACTACTGAAAGTTCATAGGCTGCCTTTAAGAGCCAGGCAATTACCTGGTAACTGAGCAGGTAAGTTCATAAACAGCCCACAAACAGGAACACACTCTACTTCCACTAGGAGGAATACTAACCTTGTCCTAACACTCTGTGAAAGGGCACTGAGCTGTAGCAATCAAGTGATTTGAAAAGAAGGAAAAAGAGCTGCAGTTCTCAATACATAATTTTTAATGGTCAGTATTGATTTACTATTCAATTTCAAATTCTTCAGGCCTGTAAGAAATTTTTCTCAACTCTTACATCACAAAAAAAGGATATTGCTTTACTAAGGTCTAGTTGGATGACTCCCGTAGGGTCTTCTAAGAAAAATTTCCCCTAAAAAACAATATTCATTAAAAAAGAAAAGTACACCCAAAGACATAAATGATTTAATCAGAAGCACCTATCAGTCAGCATTTAGAAATAATTTAGCCATTTTTAATATTGCAAGCTTAGCACATACTAGCAGAACTGAAAACAACGTAGTTTATAGTAAGTGTATCTTAGCACCTTCCCTTTGAGCTGCTGCAGTTTGGATTGCTGGTGCACCCCTCCCCTACTGACAGAGTCCTATGCAGTGCAAAGTCCAAACACAGTCATTGGAAGCTCCAGCATTTCAAGAAGGGGCATGCCTTAAAAGTGTTTCTGGTTCTGGTTGCTGACACAAAGTATTACAAAATTCTGCAGTGAGAAGACAAAGACATTTTCCCCTCACACACTAGCATCGACTGCTTGTGGAATTCTCTGCTTAGGGAACAGCTCTTGCACTGCTGACATTGATGGAAGTTCTGCAACTAACATATGACAGGATAAAGTAGCGAGAAACTGAAGTCTTATCATTTTCTAATATACTGTAACACTGAATGAACGGTGACCTGGACACTCCACAATAAAAAGCAACCTACCTCCTTAAGCTGAGTTATCATCCCAAGCACAATCAGTTCTCCCACTTTGGTTGTATTGCCCAATAGAGCTTCTATTGTTTTAAGCTGGAACCAAAGACAAAGAATCAAATAAGAATTAAATCAAACTCTCCACCTACCTATTCACAAGCAGGCAAGATGAAGCACCTTACAGCGTATGTTTTTACATAATACACAAATGAGCTACAAGAGAATATAGACTCATTAGAAAATTCTACGATTCTATGATTAAAAATCAGGGGTAAATTTCTGAATGTCAAATGTAGCAAAGTTTAGGAAAAGATTTCCAATAATTGCTGCTAGCATAAAGAACTGCTTAGCGAGTAAATATTTATTGTGATTATTTTGCTTACAACTGGATTAAAACTGAAAAGAATAAATGGCAATTTCTGCTGTTGCTTATGAATGTCAGTCATAGGAATTGGATCCCCAGCAGGGTCACAGGGCCAGTCTACACCCACAGAGTAACACTAATTACTTTTATCAAGGAACCTTTAACAGATGAGAGAACACTCCAGAGTAAGACAGGTAACTTCACACAACATGCTGTCTGTGGTTTCTAGACAAACATATTTTGATCTGGTCAAACTGCAGTTAAGAGCGACAATCCTACAACACCAGCAGAAGCAATGCATTTGCCACTCCTGACAGAGAAGACAGAAAGCAGTCAAGGGAGAAAGATGCCTACAAAGCCTGGATGGAGACAAAGACTCAACTCATCTAAGGTCAGTTGCTTTTTTTGTGTGTGATGGCATGCTCTGAACAGGGAGAAGTAGGGAAGTTGAGCAAAGTTGTTATTTGGGACCCAGTGACACACATATTCATCTCTTTTTAAAAATATGTAATAACTAGATAAGCGAGAGCATTTAATGAGAGAGCTGAGAGGGTAACAGAACAGACTGAAGTTATTACCTTATTCAATTGTAAGTTTGTGAATACAGCGCTTATGAAAGTAGAAAAGCAGGGAAGATGCTCCCAAGCAGAGGGAAACAAAGTGTAATAAGCTGAACAGCTAATGTTCTTCCACGTCAGGAAGCCACATTTCTCTTGCACTTCACAGCTGATTTTCAGTGCTTTGGTCATGCTGATCTGAGGCAAATAACTGCATTTTTGACACACAGGCTAAAAATGATCAAAATTAACCCATTTCCACCGATTGCTCATATTGGATGAAAAACTAAGACATCAATAGAGAACTATTACTGCAGTAAAGTATAACACAAGTACAGCTCCTTTGTGAGGGAAAAAGAAAAAAAAAGAAAAAGAGATATTTTACCTGGAATTTGCTCCTACTCTCATCAGGATGAGAAACGACTGCTGGAGGAGTAAACAACTCATGTCTATGAGTCCTCTGCAGAAACCAAAATTGAAGTAATCCAGTTTAATGAGCACTGTCAAAAGGCCAGTTCATTCCAACCACTATAAAAAATACTTTTAAAAGTTCTCTTACTCCATTTTGTTCAGCAATGTTTGTTTCTTACTCTGTTTTATCCAGCAACACTTGATTTGTTGAGCACAATCAGTTCTTTTGACAAGAATTTTCTTCTAGGAAATTGATGATACTGGACAATAAAACTAAGCCCAAAAATGTAAAATCAAAGCAACTGTAATGCTTCTAAAAAGTCATTCCTGCTACCTAGAAGGAAGGGGTGAGAGAGCAATGGAACATAAAGTGTATTAAATGCTAACTGTGGAAATGAGCAGGTTTCTCTTCAGGGTGGGGCCTTATTAAAACTAACCAATTTTTATTTGTTAGTAATAGCAGCAAGTTAAACTAAGAGATAAACTGCATACAGCATAAAGAAAATGCATTGTAGGAATTTTCACTTCTTTCATTGTTTTTCATGCAGTCTAACACCCTCCCCTTAGAACAAACCTATTGCTACCAGCCCACGTAATACACACAGTAATTCCTACCAGCCACCCTCATCCACACAGTGACCTGAACTTTCACTTTCCCAGAGGTTGGAAAGGAGTACCTATGACAACCAAACACAAAACCTGTACAACAGAGAGTCTGTGTGAAACTGTTAAGGTGCTATAGCACAATGCAGTCTAGGAAAAGGTTTCAGGATATGTACACACTATGGACACTTCCAGCTGCTGTTCACAGAAGCCATGTTTTGTGTGAGTGTGCCCACTGCAGCAGGTTTCACTAATCCTAATCACTGTCTGTATGAACTAAAACTTCTTCAGCTAATTGTTAACTGATGTTCTAGGGGAGAGGTTCCCAAATTGCAGCATACATACTCCTAGTGGCAGCATATTCCCTGGCAGACAAAGAGTTGTTACTGCTCTATCTGATCCTGTGCATGCAGCTACCATGTGGTCCAAAGGATGAGCAGTTCACACAGGCAGCCAGGTGCCTCCCTGCTGCCTACAGGGTGGTACAGACAGAAACTTGTGCTCACTCTCTGTGTGATCAGCAGCTTGCTCCCCATCCCGTCACTGTTCCCACTGGGCAGCATGACAAGAGAGAAGCAGAATGAGCAAGCAGGTGACAGGGGGCTAAATCCCAGCCTGTGGGGTGAGTGTAAAATAGGAAAACACAGGTTTGTGACCCTTTTATGAGGGACAATCATACAGTGAGTGTTGAGGGACTGACTCCTTCTGTCTGTGTGCACTGGTCCAGAGCCACTACCTACAGCTGCTCTCAAACCTGCAGCTATGGTCACAGTGGTGCAGAGCAGGCCACGTTGGGGAATCCTGTTCTGAAGCTGCTCAAAAGACAAGATGCATACTCCATCAGGAGATGACATGGGGTGGCTGGCTCTCACTGAGCGTTTTGGAAATTGGAAAATGAAAAACTTAACTAAACCAGAAGTGAATTTCAATGCTCCAGTGCTCCTCTGAATAAGAACTTCAGGTTTGCAGTATCTCAACAACCACTACATACAATGACATGCTAATCAAACGTAGTGCAGAGTCAGACTACAGAAGGAAAAAGAGCAAGGCAAATAAAATACAAAATTCTCTCTTATGACATGATGCTAACATGTAGAAACACATGAATCCATCATGCTGTATTGTGACAGTTGAGACTGATAAACCTTAGTAGAGATCCTGTTCCTACTTAGATTTTATTTAAACTGTAGCTCACAAAAGCACCTCAACACAAACCACTGCTATACATCTAAGAATAAAAAAAATCCCAGCATTTTGTTTATGTATTTTGTTAAATAAAGCAAAGCTTCTTTCTGACCTGTTGTAAGATGGAGTAGCGCTCACGAAACAACTCCGCTTTATCTCTGGCAGTTCCAAATAAATTTGGTACAGGAAAGTCGGTCATTGACAGACTGCAAGAAGTTTAACACAAGATTAAAAAAGGTACATTCCATACACAGAAATGACTTACTGATCTGAAAGTTGTAGGAGGATGCAAAAGCTGTAACACTACTGCATAATTTATTTACTCAATGAGGAAGATTCAGACTAGGAATCCTGTGTTTCTGCACCTTGAAGGCTACATCCATTTAATTTCCCTTTAACTCACAGGCCTTGAGATTTATTTTTCCTGAATGGGACTCTGCAGAGATCAGTTTTTAAAAAAGGAGGTACACCTTTTAAGTGGCATGAAGAGTATTTTCTTCCTCTTGGTTAGCTGACTGCCTTCATGAAGCTCTCTGTTCCAATAGCCTGGAAAGCTAGAAGGTGGCACTGGAATAAAACTCCTACTGCAAACACAGATTGCTTTTGCTGGACTGTCAGAACCAGGGGCCAAGGCTGGAATATGAAGTGCACATTACATGAAGGTTGCTGCAAGCCCTTGCAATGAACACCACTATCCATCCCTCAGCTAAAACCACTCAAGCTTTTTAAAACCACAGCTTCTTTTTGGCTCAGCAGTCTGGACTGCTTGCTGTTAAAGGTAAATTCTTTAGTTAGCAAACTATTTACAACCAGTTCCTCCAATTACTTCTTTCTTTCTCCAACCTCCTGAGATACCAGTTGCTCCTAATTTTTTTTTTTTTTTAGCTCTCCTTAGAAATGCCCCAGGGCTTCAGGGAGCTGCAAGCTACAGCCTAAGAAATAAATACATGCAACAGACAAAAGAAAAATTAAGCAGCCAAACTGGGGACGGGACCCACCAAAAATAATCCAATCCTTAGTCTTACTGTCTCTTTTATTAATCAGGTAGTATAAAGATGGTTGCACTTTCTACTATCTGATAAACACTGAAGTTTCAGAGCCAGTAACATCACAGCAGCACAAAATACCCTGCTATGAGAGATATACGTCCCCATTTCAGTTTCACGCTACTGGACTAGGAAAACCCAATGGCACATTTATTTATGAGCCAGCATTCATCATGGACTAGCTCTTCAGAGAGTAAGAAACCAAATTGTCTCACTTTCTCATTCAGGTTTGAGATGAGTAGACCCAAGAGTAAAAGACTATAAACCAGAACTTTTAACCATATAGAAAAAGAGGCTTTTTTCTTAAAACAAGAAATGGTTGTTAAAATATGCTAGACTTACGGCAGAAACTTCTTTCTTTCTGAATTATAAATATAATGTGGAATATCAAAGGCTCCAATAATGTTGAAAACATTTTCTCTGAAACAAGAATACATTTACAACATTATCTAAAGTCGATGAAAGGGTAACAAAACATGTTGAATAAAATTATATTTGTTTTGCTCACTATCACTCTGAGTTATCACCATTTCTCCCACATCACTCTACTTACTGGATACTACTGCATTTTCTAATTCAAAACAGGAAACTCTTCAGTAGTTTATTTAGACATTAGAGTAGGATACATCTCTCTTTACCATCCTCTGCTATCTTTTTTGACAACAGAGCAGCCTTGGCGTGGTTTATGTGAATAGGTTTAAACAATGGATATGCACAACTCTTCAGATGATTAAAAGTTGATACATCCCATTATATTTACTGGTTCAACTCTCTCCTCTGATGCCTCTCATTTCCCTCTTACTGTGAGTGGATCAAATTCATCAGAGTAGATAATATTATCCCATGAACCTTCACTAAGGTTCATGGAAAACCATCACTGCCCATCAAACATTGATGTCTTAGGCTTCAGAGTGCATTTCTTATAAAACTTTGCCTTCAAGCTTTCTGCATCATAATTCCAAAGAGTTGTACAGGCTGGCCCTGTGATCATAGAGCTTCTCCCTTCAGATCTTTGTATTAAGAATCTATGCATACAGAGCTCTCTTCAATTCTGAAGTGAAAAATACATTAAGTATACAAAATGACACAAAGAAAAGTCACTCTCAAACTGTCTGCATCATAAAGGTTCCAACAACAAAGAGAAACGTAGAAACCAAATTTGCTTCATATTGAGAAACTGCAGGTATCTAATCGACATGCCTACCAAGCCATTTATTCTCATGCTTTGCATTATGATGCCAATATACAGCATAAACACTAAAGGAAACACATTCATCACAATCACAAATTAAGTTCTCAGAAACTCAAGTAATTGCTCTCTGCTTTGTTATCGGAAAGTGGAAATCAATCAGCCCTGCCATACAAAAAAAGCAGAAACAAGCACCATGGAGGAAAATTTCCAAGTGCTTTCAGAAAATAAGTATATTATGAAACACAAAAAAAAAACCTTAGAGAATTTTTATCTAGAGAAAAGCAAATAAAGACATGAAGAGAAATAACAAGTTCTCTCTACATTGGTTTATTTTATTGGTTAATATTCAACCTGTGTCACACGTAACACATAACCACAGCATTTTAATTCCAGAATGTCAGCATTATATTTAGATTCCCTGAAGGCCTATCCATGAGAACAAATTGTCTAAGAAGGAACATTACTAACCTTCAAAGACAGTATCAGGAAGACAAAAGCACAAAGCAATTACTGCATGTGTAGCACCGCAGAAAACACCTGACATTTATTTCCTGAGAAGAACTAAGAGAATGCATACCAACTCCCATAAACCTCAAATGAAAAAGAATTTTACTGTACGTAGTTTCATCTGATGCCTGGCTACATTCTTGGACAGCTGCTTCCACTGTGGATTGTTCAACCATATTAGATGACACTGAAAAGAAAATTTCAAAGGATTAAAACTGCAGCCTGTGGAAAGCACTGAGTAAGAAAGTAAACAGGTCTCAAATATATTGCAAAAAATGGTTCAATCTTCTCAGAGGAATTTATTACACAAACAAGCGCATTTTCAGTAAGCTAATGAAACACACTGTTTTCTCTTTAGAAAATGATCACTTAATATTCTTACCAGGATACATCTCTAGTGAAAAAATAACCACCACACATACTGCGCCCACCATTAATTCACTGAACATGGAGAACAAGACAATTATAGTTCATGCAAAGCTCCCAAATATACTACAAATGTGTCAGAACTGAGCTTTCACATTCTAGAGGTTAATTTTATTCCAGAACATTATTACACAGATTGCTGTCATAAATTTTAATTATTCAAACAGTTTAACACAATTTTGGAGATAGGCACGTTGTTGTCTTCATGGATTTATATTGATAAATGAAATTAAAAATATTTCTAAATACCAGTGTTTTGCTGAACTTGAAGGAAAGACCAATCAATGCAGATTGACAAAAGGACTTGGTCTACATTACCAAGGCTAACTGCTGGGCTCCCAGAATAGAAATCAGTACGTGAAAACTTGCCCTTGCGCTCCCTATTCAGGGCATGGGACTTAAAATCACAATTCCTGTAAGATAGGGATGAATAGCAGAGCAAAAGGGGCACTAAGGGAGCTTAGCAGGACTCACAGGAGAGACCAGCATTCTGGTCTACAAACCTCTACCCCTAACCTCCAACGACTCACAGACATGAGCTGGACAACATGGGAATTTATAGCACAAAATTATGCCCTAGAGAAAAACACGTTGAGAATGCACCAACTGCATGTTCTACATTGGCCCTACAGCTTCTTGTACTGATAAAAATTTGTTCAAAAATGTGGACGCATTAATTTGTACCAGCAGGCTTTATGCTGGTACATAACCAGGTACATAACCATGGTCAGGACCAGTTCTTCAAACTACTTTTACTCTCTGTTTGATCAGTTATGATCTGTTATTCCATGAATAGTGGAAGAACATAAAGTCATAACTTCTGTAGTCTATTCTCTAGTAAAACTCTGGAACAAGCATGTGACCACTCTTGATTTAATTAGGTTTGAATAGACTACACTGGGAGGTTCCTTAACTCACCTAAGGCCTAGTATTTATTTGAGATCACATTAATCTGGATTTCAATCTTCTTGGCCAAAAACCAGAAGGGAGCCCAAGTTTCCTAGTTCTCATGAGCTCTGATCAATAAACACATATATGTCAGTCATATTCTTTAACTGAAGGTGCTACAACTCCTGTTTTGTGCTGTCAGACTGTGTCAAGTGTATTTTGACCTACTATGCCATGCCTTTCACGGTGCACAGGAGCACTGGATCTGTGTACCTTAGGACATACTGTCCCAGTTAAGGAGGTAGTCTCTGGAGAAAATTCCTGCCAAGACGTGGAGTTTTGGGCATGCTCAGAACCAAATGCATCATGAGAACTTTACCAGAAAAAGCTTAACTCTCCAAGCTTCATGTTTTTATGGGATTTTCCAGGAGTTTTCTGGATTGCAATTTTGGACTTAGTAATTTATAGAATCTAATGTACTTTCACATGCCACGCTGGTATAGCTGCTACAGTGCCCCAGCTGTTATCAAAACCTTCTGCCCAATGTTACTATCCTGAGATTAGGTTCACATAATGTCAGCATCTGCCTTGCTGCTTTGGAGAACAGCCAGGTGATGGTAAAATTCCAACCACAGTAGGTATAAGTTAGCATGCCTGGACCATTACACTGGGGCACTTGTATCTCCTACTCCACTTGGATGTGAGGGCAGTCATCTCATGAAGGAATGCAACCATTTTCGTCTTGCAGTCACAGCTAGGTTCTTCAGATTAGAGCTGCCAACACCACTTTTCTGTACCTGGACTACTGAATAACAAATTAATTAAATTTTTCCTTATTTCTTTGGTTTATTTTAATAATTATCATAGTTTTAGATGCAAAGATGTCCACACAAACTCAGCTAAGTGCTTTTAGCAACTGGCGTTAAAAAAATTCACCACTATTGGAAAAGTCAGGAGGTACCAGGCTGCCAACTTTTTTAATGGCATCAATATCTCTTGCTGCCATTACAAACTTCAGTATTTAACAAAACAAAATGCCAACAATACATTTATCATCTTGATCAACCCAGAGACTAGAATGATACCTCAGTGCATATGCTGCCAATATCTCTTTGTCTCAATAACATTCGAAGCGCAAGACAAACTTCGCAAGCTTAAGAAAAATAAATTGTTTACTTACAAGGCTGTTTTTCGACGGCATCAATGACATTTTCAATTACGTCATCAAGTTCTACTTCACTGATGGACTGAAGAGCTTCAGTAAGGTACTTTAGAGCATCCCTAATTCCAGTGAAGGAAGTCAGCTCAAAAAGCAATTAATATTCAACACCGTTTATATAAACTATGCCAATTTTGGCAGATGTGCACATAATCACTAAACAGCTTATGACAAAAAAAGTAGAAATAATCAGTACTGTGAAACACTGCACTAGTTAACAAAGACAAAACTCACCAGGATTGAAAACACTGAGGATAAGCAGATACAGAGAACCTCATTTTCATAGATTCATAGAAAGATTCATGTCAGAAGGGACTGCTAAGGTCCAGCTTTCTGGTTTAACAGCACAGGCTGGTCATGTTGCTCACAGCACTGTCCAGTTAAACTCTGACTATCTCCAAGAATGGAGCTTTCACCCCTCTCTTGGCCCTGTCCTGGGCTTCACGACTCTCTTTGTGAATTATTTAGTCATAGGACTGTAGAAGAGCCCACACTGGAAAGGACCTCTGGACCATCTGATCCAACTTTCTACTGCAATCCAGGACCCCCACTGAGCCAAGTCTTGAGTATTTCCAGTGAGGGAGATTCCACCACTTCTCTAGTCTACATACGCCAAAGCTTATTTGTTCTTACAGTGAATATTTTATTTTAACATTGTGCCCATCTCCTCTTGCCCTGCCACTGTGTATCCTTGAGAAGAAAGTACCTGTGTATTCTCTATAGCCACCTTTTAGGAAGGCTAGGATTAACCAGATCATAGAATCACAAAATCACTGAACAGGCTGGGTTAGAAAGGACCTTAAAGATCATATAGTTTCAACCCCCTGCCAAGGGAAGGGACCCACTCACACTAGACCGAATTGCTCAAAGCCCCGTCCAACCTGGCCCACATCACAACGCGAGACGCCGGGGCGCGCCCCGAAAGCAGGCGCTGGGCTTGAGGAAGCCATGAAAAGACCCTGCCCGAGCAGAGCAGGTCCCGGCGAGACGCTTGGTCGCGCCGCGCCCCCCGCCCCAATCCCGGCGCTACTCACGCTCGCAGAAGGAGCCCGCGCAGCCGAAACGCGGAGCTCAGACGGCGCCGCAGCCGCTCCGGCTCCATGGCGAACGGTTGGCGCCAAAAGGCGGCTCCGCCCCCACCACCCTGGGCCTGGGCCTGCCCCGCGGCGGGTGGGGGCTCCAGGGCCGCCCCGCGAGGACAGCTTCCAGCTCTGGGCCTTCAGCGTAAGGACCCGGACTTGCACAAGCAAGTCCAGAGGAGGCCACGTAGATGCTCAGAGGGCTAGAGCACCTCTGCTATGGAGGCAGGCTGAGTGAGCTGGGCTTATTCAGCCTGGAGCAGGTTTGATTTCAGTTAGGTATTTGTTACAAGTTCTTCTCTGCGAGGGTGGTGAGGCACTGGCACAGGTTGGCCAGAGAAGCTCTGGCTGCCCCATCCCTGGCAGTGTTCAAGGCCAGGTTGGACGGGGCTTGGAACAACCTGGTCTAGTCGAAGGTGTCCCTGCCTGTGGCAAGGGGTTGGAACTAAAAGGTTTTTAAGGCTCCTTCCAACCCAAAACACTCTATGATACTTACAACTCCTTTCCCTGTAGGCTCTGGTGCAGGTTGCACTGTATCTCCAGTAGCCCAGTCTCTCTCCAGCTTCGGTTTTACCTGCCATAAAACATCCATTATATTACAACTGGCTGTGAATAGGTCTTGCTTGTACCCCTCCGCCTAAGCCTTGTTTTCACCTGTCAATGCCTTCAATGTTAGATGGCATGGGATATTTCTCCCCCATTCTTCCTTTCTTATGAGGTTCACAAGCCCTGGATGGGGGCTGTTACAACCTGCTGTTGGTTGATTGCTTGCTTGTACAATTCCATTTGTAATTCTGCCTTGCCTTTGACTACTGCTCTGTAGGGCTCTTTCTGAGTGAGAAGGGTGCGCTCTTAGGCTCTTAGCACACCAACAGTAATTGTCCCACCTGGGTGCTAAGCTTCCTAGGACATTTTTCAGTTGACCAAGAATTAAGTTTAAGGTGAACTTTCAGTTCTTCAGTTTATCACTACTCATTGTGTCAGCACTGTCCAATAGAGACCCCTTCCAGTAGGTATAGAGCACAATAAATAACCCTGTGACCCACACAGTTCCTCTCTTGTGGAGCAGCTGCTTTCTCTCCAGACAAAAAATTCAAGGTATTTAATTCAAACACTCTAAGCCTTGTCTCTCAAAATACAGCTTCATTCCACAGAAGGCCCGCACAACAACTCTGAAACTTCCTCAATCAAAAGACTGCATGGATATAAAGATGGATAAAAAAATGTCAGACTATTTTCTATAGTCCATTTGTGACTACATAATTTATAATCACTCCTCATCTGGGAGCAAACTCATGGGTGAAGCTGTATCTACTCTCTTTAGACAAAAAGCTACCATCTGACAAGTCTCAGCAATTTTGGCAGGAAATATGATCCATTTTTCTTCTCAGGCATGCAGCTAGGTGCAAATTAGGAACCCCCACCTTACGTAAATTCTTATATTTGCTAAGATTACCACTTTTTTCTTTCAAGAAAATCTGATTTTGACATTTAACTCAGGTCTCACCTGGAGAAGGAATGCACCTCATCTAAAAAGCAACCAGGAACATAAAGCATACTCCTACCGCATCCTGCTGTATTTGGGGTTCTGCTAGGTTGCCTGGAGCCTCCCACCAGAGATATAAAAGCATTCCTGCATGAGCTGTAGACTTCTGTTCCACTGGGCCATCTGTCTGGAGCTCTGGAAGCTGTGCCCAGCTCTTCATCTCTGACGCTGGACATCACAGCACTACAGTCATAGCACATGTGGCTTGAGAGCAGAAAGCCAGCCCGGACAGCCTCATGGTTTACAATCAGACAGCATATCTTCCTCATGCCAAAGGTGTATCAATAGAATTGTTTTGTTACATGAAGCATTTTCATGGCCAACACTGCTTTACTGGCAAAAACATGGGCTGCTGACTTTGCACATCTAAGCTGCTTTCCAAGACATCACATTGTAGTTCTACCTGACCTGTAGATTTACAGATAGTTTGCCTGTTACCCACATTCCATATGCTTATTCTGGTGTTTTAACCATCATCCCAATGCATCATCATTACATTTCTTCATTCAAATATGACAGGAATAATCAATGTCTTCCCTCCTAGATCCAACAGAGGAAGTGTTATGTCCCACTTTCACAAGAAAATCTTTACAGTTACTTTTCAGTGTCCTTTTACAAGATGCTAAAGTGCTCATTTCTCACATGCTCTACTGCTCTGAAGAGCAGTAGCTGATTTTATTTTCATTCATTCCAGCTAGTTCCAGTTCAGCTGGAACTCACTGGGTTGTTGCTCTAACAGCATAAGAGCTGGAATGGCAGTGTAAGCGGCTTTTGCTTTTCCCAGCCTGCTGTTTAAGAGCAGGCTAATCTATAGGGAAGACTATATAGTTGTGGGAATAACAGGGAGCAGAGATCCCTCAAATAATGGAAAACGCGTGTCTTGTGACATGATGGGAAATGACTCATGGAGATCCTAACATCAGCTTTATCCTGTCAGTTACCTCTACCTCAGCACTGGCCCCACTACATAGGTACTGCACAGCACCTTTGGTATGCTCAAGTATTCCGCCATGCCACAGCATGTAGCTTCTTGCTTAGTGTGCTTCCAGGCTGCAAGTTAGAGGACAGCCTTCACAGCATCAACTCTCTAGGGTGAACAGTTTGAACTCTATACAGCTGTAATTAACAACAGCTGCTATTTTATAGTTGCTGTTTCTGGCAGGAGCATAACTTGCCTCACCTTTGGTGTTTTGCTGTGGCCGTCTTGAACTACCTCCCATGATGAGATCCAACACTTCTTTCCATTCTTGCATTGGATTTGTGTTTAGGGATTGTATTATTGGTGCTCATTCCCTCCTCTCATAATTTGTTCACAGGCTTCTGCATGGTTTATTAAGCCTTCACGCAGTCGTCCTGCACGCCTCACTGGGCAGATGGCGGCAGCCTGTACCCACACTGCCAGGGCCTCTTCCAGGAGCTGTGCAAGGGCAAACCTAGTGAAGTACATCCACACATCTGCGTCTGCAGCCTGCCCCGGCTGCAGCGCCAAGGGAGCAGGGGGCAGAGGGAAGGCCACGGCCCGCGCGCACAGCTGAGGCACGGCGCGCGCCTCCAGCCCCCGCCCGGCAGCTCCGCAGGCGGCGGCGGTGGGACTGAAGGGAAGCCGCCATAACCCCTGCGCCGAGGGGAGGGTGACGCCCCACACTTTGAACCCTCCTAGCTTCCCGTCCGCCTGAGGGAAGCGACCGGCGGAGAAACGCAGCCTCTCCCCGAGGAGGCGGTGGTGGGACGCGAACGCGAGCTGCTGCTGCTGCTTCTTCTTCCTCCTTCTCCTAAGATGGCGGCGGACTCCGCGGAACTGTTCCGCGTGGCCGAGGAGCGGAGCGGCCACTGCGCCGTGGTGGACGGGAACTTTCTCTATGTGTGGGGGGGATACGTGGTAAGGCGGGAGGCGGCGGCCGGAGGGCGCTGAGGGCGAGGACGAGTGGCGGAGGGAAGTTGAGAGGGGGGAAGCGAGAAGCCGCACGGGGGGAGCTGGCCGGAGGAGACCGGGTAGGGAAGCGGAACGGAGAGAGCACCTCAGCACCACGCTGCCTTGCCCCAAGTCGCCCCTTTAGCCGCTGTAACCCCTCGGCGAGCTAGGAGCGGAGCACTGTTTACCTCAGCGCGGGCGCTGATTAGTTGTAGGGGCAGCGCGCCCCGCAGGGGCGGGCGTTTTAAATGGTGGCTGGGGGGCGTGAGGCGCCAGTGGTTGCTCTGAGGAGAAGGGTGCGAGGGAAGGGGGGGGTTCCTCTGTGTGCTCCACCCCACCATTTTCTTGTTCCCTTTTTTTAAGTCCTCGTAGCTGTCTCCTCCGTTTTCAACTGCCTCCGTCATGGAGCATGTATTGGGGAATGGCTGGCGGAGCCGGTTTGTTTTCGCATTTCTCACAAACGTGCGGTTCCTTTGTACTCCGGGAACGCTTCTCTCATCTTCCTTCCTCTTTGGGGTGACGGTTATAATTTGCGGCTTTTTTCCCAGTGTGTAATTCTTGTTCCGGAACCCCTGCATTTTTTACCTATTAGTAGTTGTATGTTACGTACAGTGTGCTTTCCTCCTTCGGAAAGCAGTTCTGTCACTTCAAAAATAAGCCTGTGGCAGACTAAGAATACGTTGGGTTTTGTTTTTTTTTTTCCATTGAAAGATCAGTTCTAGTTTTGGCATGAGTAAACCCTTGTAAATCTTACCTCTGGATGAATTCAGACCAAAAGAGAGCTGTGAGTGATACTACATTAACCACAGGCAGTTCGTTTTACCCAGTGTCTGTGCACATTGGCGCTAAAATGTGAAAGTACTGTGCTTAGTACTACTTGTTTTGGTCAGCATAATGTGTTTCTATTAACATATTCTGTATTCTTCTATCTGTATTTTTCATGGGTTAAGGTAAACGTTCCAATATGCAAAGTTTGTCCTTTTGTACTCAAGCAAATAATTCTGTTTGGGGACTCCTGGATTTAGGTTTGAAAATACATTATGTGTTATGAGTGTGTGTCGTAACAAAGGGAAGGATGTTTCTAAGGCTTTCAGGTATTAGTTGTCATTTCCTGAAGCACATTATAATTTGCTTCCTGGAAGCTGGAATTTTGTTGTTGGTTTGGTTTTGTTTTGTGGGTTGTTTTTTATTTGGTTTTGGTTTGTTGTGTTGGTTTTTGTTTTGCTTGGGGGGGGGTGGTTTTTTTATTTTGTTTGTTTTTTGTGAATTTATATCCATTTATATATATAACTAAAAAAGTTAGACTTCAAAGGTGGGGGAGAGGTGGGCTGCTCATGGAATTTGAGTTGCTCTGGTCCTAAATTCTATGCATTTGACCTTTAAAGGGTTGTGCTGACAGTGACTACTGAAATACTGAAAATACAAGCAGACACTGAATATGGAAATATAAGCCCTCAGTGGTGGGAGGAAGCAGGACAGTAGGGGTTTGCAGGCTGGGTTACCCTGGCATGCTTTCTTCTGCCTACTGGATGGCCAGGCTTGCCCAATACCAAACTGTAATAAAATCAAGGAACCTTCAGGAGCCTGTAAACTGTTCTCACAGCTTTTCTTTGTTTGTGGGTCTTTGGTAGGTAGTGTTTCTTGTGACTGCTAGTCATGTAAGAATTTGAATACATGTTTTGTAGGGTCAATAAGTTACCCACCTTTAGAGTAAGAATATATTTAAATAATGTGTGTCATTGTGATGTACAGGAAGATTCAGTGTCCTTTTCTGGCCTTAAACTCCATGCAGCCTAAATCACTGGTAATGGTATTTGCCTGTGCTTTGGTCTTTAGAAACTGTGGTTGGACTAGCTAGCATAGTGTTTTCAATGGTTTCCTAATAAAGGATCCTGGACTCATGGCACAGTCACTGTGTGTTAAGTTTAGCAGATAAACTTTGCAAACGTTTTTAGTAGCTTCATGTATTATTTGTGGAGAGTATTACAAAAGTCATGGTTACTCTTTAAGCTGCACTTTACACAAGTAAATGATTTTACATTTTACATGTTGATGGTGGCCTGCTGCCCAGCTAACTTATTTTTGGCATCAGTGTATTTGCTCAGGGCTGGTTCTGTAGCAAATGCTTGACCTCAGACCACTCATGTATCTAAAATTGCGTAAGCCTCTGCACTTTGTAAAAGCTGCAGGCTGCTTGTGACAGCAGAGCCTACCTTATGAAAGGTACCAAGCAGGATGAACTGTATTGAACATAGTGTGTATGTACTTAGTTGGCACCTTTCAAATTGAGATGTTAATAATAAAATATCATTTAAAGGCAAGTAATCAATATCGGTAACAAAACTGTTAATGATTAAATTTCATTTTTGTATTTAACTTACTTTCCTCGCACTCATTTAATTTTGCTGTGAGCTTTTTTGGTTTGGTTTGTTGTTTTTTTTAATTTTTTTTATTTACTGACTCTGGCTTCTTATTGCCTCCCAGTCTTCCATTTCTTTCTAATGCTAAGACAATAATTAATGGTGTCATTGTTACTCAGCCTGAGTTCTGCTACTGCATTCTTCTGGGCTTCATTCTCCTGTTTATTATTCTTCCTCATCATTACTTCCCAAATTATTTTTCTTTCTTATATGGCTTCTGCCTGGGAGTCTTCATATATCTTTTTCCACAGAGGAATTAATTTGCTCTTTAGTGTTATGACATAGGTTAAACTCTTTTTTGTATTTGTCATTTTGTTCTTTCAAGTTCCTTCCTTCAGTCTCTGCAAGTAACTGAAGGAAGTGCCTTTCAGTTACACTTTTCTCTATATATTTCCATTATGCCAAGAATTGCCTCCTAATTAAAAGTGTCTTGCTAAACAAAATGTGTTTTAATTTCAGAAGCTTTACATTTGGTCTGATTTATGTTGTTGCACATCTTTCTTGGCAAAACCTTAAGTTTGTAAATCTGTGTCTTTAATGAGTAGGCCTGAGGAATTCAGTTCCTTATTTCTAAAATGCATACTTTTTTTCTAACATTCTATTTAGTTGTTGGGTTCTTTACCCATTTTCAAACTAGAGCAAAGTCTTAGTTTCTGTAAAAGATAGAGGGGTTGTGGAATAACGAAAAAAAATCCATCATGTGAAGAGCAGCCTTAATACTTTGATGCTTGGCTTTGATGTTCTTCCATTTTGAGGTGTGAAGGCTAAGAGTACAGAAAAATTTGCTCAGAATGATCACATCAGTGACTGAAAAAATGCTTCATTTAGAAAACCAGCTTTTTAATAGAGTAGGGAAGTATCTTGGAAACTCTCAAGGTTTGGGGGGTTTGTTTTGTTTGGTTTTTTGTTTTTTGTTTTAAAATTTATAGTCATGTTATAATACTGTTATGCTACTTTTTAGTAGCACTTGTATGCTTTATAATGACTTAATTGTTCACCTGTGCTTGTTTCTTATTTATACAAATTGGTTACTTGATTCCTATTGCTTTTTGAAATGCTTCTCTCACTGCCTCTGAAACACGAAATTTATATTTTTTATAATCTTTACACCATAAACTGAGTGAATAAAGATACTATTAACAATCAGCAAAGCTCAGTGACACCAGGAAATGTCTAATACAGTATTTTTATTAGCTTCAAAAAGTGAAAAGCAACTTTTTTGAACTTCTAGCATGAAATTAAAGTATTAGGATTGTTGAGCTGCCTGTTCAAAATTGTAATGATCTGAGCAATAATGCTGGTGTATGACTTATGCTCTGGTAGATTTTCTCCTTAAAATTATTCTGTGTCGCTAAGTAGCGTGATTTGGTATTTAATTTTAAAATGTATGGTGTATAATGTATAATATATTTAACATTTGCAATTTTTTTTCTGTTTTAGTCAATTGAAGAAAATGAAGTTTATTTGCCTAATGATGAGCTCTGGATCTATGAAATAGATAGTGGGTTATGGTGAGTTGAATCCTGTGTGTTTAAATAAAACACAAGGTTAATCTTTGCATAGATTACAATTAGCTGCAGTGAAGAGACCTCAGGTACGTGAGTTATTTTTCCTGTTCCCTGAAGCTTAAACAGAAGATCTTTAATGTAAAGACTGAAGAGCAGACATATGTACTTGTAAATGAACTCTAGGAAACACATTAATTTATTAAGTATAATTGTTTGGAGTTGTTTTTTCTTTTTTTTTTCAACAGAACATTTGAAATTGTGGGCTTAAGGCTCTGATGTTAAAACAGATACATTTTATTCAGGCATTTATTTTGGCTTAGTTCTCCATGCGTTAACCTTTATGGTAAAAGGAATATTTAAACACTGGCTATTTGGGTTCTCAATCTATTTGCAATTACATATTTTTTATTTCTTGTGTTCTGAGTGTATTTGCGTAAATAACTTACAACCTTGCACATCATGAGCCATTTATCCTCACATTTCATTTTATGTTTACTTTTTATTTATTTTATGTTTACATATCATATGTGGGGAGAGAGAACAATACCTCTTTTTAAAGTTTTCCAGTGTTTTCTGTTACAATAATTGCATTCAGTCTGGCAAAGTAGTATCCATCTGGGCTTAAATGTGTTTTCTGCCAGCTGTATTTCTGGTCTCCCACTGTTTATGTATTTCTTGCATACCCATATTCAAAGCAACAATTTGGAGGAAAGCAGGGAGGACGGCTAGATCAGGAGGGTGTCTCACAGTATGTAGGAAGTTCCACATCTGTGTGGTGAAGTCACTGATTTCAAAAACAACCATTTGCACATGGTTAGCTGTGAAGTTCTAGCAAGTCTTTTTTAAGATTGTACCCTCATTGAGACTGCAGCTTGCTGCCTGTTTCTCTTGGTGAAAGGTTTGGCAAAAGCAACCTCATACTCTCTTGGTTTTCACCCATGGTGTGCTTGGACCCGTGGTACTGGTACACTTCTTTAATGTGGTCACACAGGAAAAGTGATCTGAGTTAAATTTAACTTTTGTTATTCCAGGGTTATTTTTAACCGGGATCTGTTCTTGATCTCGTTCTGTTTGCAGCACAAACAGTTGTGCACATACAGTTGAGTGCACAGTATGACATGGAAAGAAGCAGGAATGAGAGAGAGAGCGAGAGAGAGCAGAGAAGGGCAAGGATGGCCAGCCTGTGGCAGTGCTGTTGCCATAACAAAGGTGTTGGGAGCAGTGCCCTGAGCAGCTAGTGATCACTGTTTTCCGTAGGGACGGGTTATATGTGCATTGTTCACAGCTGGTGATTTAGTGCATAAGAAGCTTTTCCTTTTGATAGTTGCCTCCAGTTCTTTTAGGTTGGGGTGAGGTCAAGCATCAGAACTCAAAGTTGTAGGAATCCTTTTCTTCTGTTTAGGTACCAGTAATAGATAATGGAGGCATCTGATCTAGGCACAGATGTACTGGAAGGAGGGAATGAATGGATTTGACTGAGTCAACAGATGTGGTGATAACAGAGATGGCAGGGAGAAGGAGAAGTGGAATCAGGCTTTGAAGATGGGAGACAGTGACTGAGGAGGGAGACTGAGTCAAGGACCTGGGTGGAGGACACAAGAGTCATATCAGGTGGAGAGTTGAGAAAAATGTATAGGAATGGCAGGGAAAGGAAGCTTCAACCAAAACCCATGGCACATAAGCTGGGGCAAGGAATTGGAGTGTCAGCACAGAGACTGGGATTTGGCTGCTGAATCTACAGAGACGGAAGGTGTGGCGACAAAGTGGAAATCCGAAATAAATCACGTCTTCTGTGCATGTAGGTGTGAGATGGCAGTGCAGGTCCCTATCTTCTGTAGAAATTTGAGATCCTGGGAAAACTGTTTTCAGTGTGGAGTGATGTTTCTAAGCGCAGTCTTGGCCTGATGCTCCGCCTCGTGAGTCCAGGAGAAATCGAGTTTAATCTGATAGTTGCGTAGTGCTTGAGATGTGTGATGTTACAATTTACATCATAGGAAGTTACTGGTTTGTAACTTGAAACTAGCTAGGAAAAGGTTAGGAACTGCTGTTGCTACTGCAGAACAGAGAACTTACAACTAAAACTGGCATTATTGAAGATTTCACAGTGCAGTGGAAAATGCAGGTTTACGAGCAGGGCATGTAAATGATTGAGTATTTCTGACCTTTATTTCTACTTCCGCCTCAGTTTTCCACTTGTAAAATAACAGCAATACCATGTTATCATTTCAGGAATTTTTGGAGTTAATAGTAATTCCAGGTTTTGAATAATTTTTGTTTCAGCTCTATGAATGCTCTTTTTAAGATGGGCTTCAGCTTCAGAAAAATTGAGATGCTTCATAAATGTATGCACAGTATTCACATGGAAGTCTTCCTAAACCACAGGAGGCTGACTTTATGTATTTGCTATTGTTTCTAGTGCTAGTTATGCCCAAAACTTTTAGCTTTAAGTCTAAAAATCATTAATACACCTGGTTTAGGTTTAACTGTAACAGATGTGAAAGCAGCACTGTAAGGCTTAATGTATGTGCTAAATTGCAGGACAATGCACCTAATGGAAGGAGAGTTACCCACTTCCATGTCAGGAAGCTGTGGGGCAAGCATTAATGGGAAGCTGTACATATTTGGTGGATTTGATGATAAAGGATACAGTAATCGGGTATTGTATTATTTTCTTTCCATTTCATACTGTATTTGAATGAATAATGATGCTGACTTCACTGGTGTTTTGTCTGGTGTACTTTACATTTGAATTAAGGAGAAATTTAAGGAAAAAGCTTTATTTTTGTAGAAAAAGGATACTTTTAAACTGACAAAAATCCTTTAGTTTTTGTATTAAGGTTCAACTCCTTATATTTTTCACTGAATCATAGCTTCAGAATAAGACCCATTATGTGAAACTTTATATAAAACTGCCAGTGCTTTCCCAATTTAAATTTTTTTTTTTTTTAATATGTTGGCAGTCAAAATTGATCTCAGAATATCACTTTTCTTTTTGCTGTTTGATAGTGATTATCTTTCTTATCTATTCAGGTAATAACGTTAAAATAGAGCTACCAGTTTTCCTTGTAACTGAAGACCGGTGTAAAAAAGTGGATGAAATGAGCCGTTTTGTCATTTAGTGTAAATGAAGTCAGAGTTCAGTCATGACTAGAAAATAACTAAAATGGAGCCTGTAACCAGATCTCAGTTCAGTACCTGGTTCACAGGCCTTGTTGTTTTTTGGACAGTTACCTGGTTAGGTTAGGTGGAACTACTAACAGTTCTGCCAGTAGAACTGAATTGGGAGCTGTTTGTCTTGCAGAAGTATTTGCAAAGCTTCAGCTGACTCTGGAAGGAGCAGGATATTACTGGCTGAGTGAAGGCAAGGAAACTTGCTGCTGATTTTGACACTTTAACTGTATTCTTGTGATGTATTGGACTCTTCCTGTATGTTGCTACATACTGTAAATTTCACTGTCAGTTTCTTTTGTTTTGGTTTTTGTTTTCAAAGGAATGAGTGTATTCTGGGGGTATTGGGTTGTTCTTTTTGTTGGTGATTTGTGCTGGATTCTTCAACACCATTTATACTGAAAATGTTGTAATTTTTTTCTTTTAAGCTTTATTATGTTAATTTGCGAACAAAAAATGGAACCTATAGGTGGAAAAAAATTACAAATTTTAAAGGTCAACCTCCTACACCACGTGACAAGCTTTCCTGCTGGGTGTATAAGGACAGGTAACACATTAAGAATATTTAATATGTGCTAATTGCAGAGACGAAGTACTATAAAGTGAAGAGCACGCAGGTTTGGGATTCATGAAACTTAATTCTTAGCTTGACTTGTTATGGGATTTTATGTAACTCTCCTAACAACTTTCTACCAGAGTTTTCTCATGTGTGAGCTGAATTAATGGTAAGTATAAACCCACTTTAGGAGAGGGTTAGGAAATTTAGTAAAAGTTTGTGTGATGATGTGAGACTTCCGATAAAAACCAGTATGCATCTGTTACTCCTGGGTTTAATTTCAACATGTTAAAAAGTCATTATAAAAAGGATGTTGTTTTTTGTTCCATTATATAAGCATTATATTATTACCTGCAATAATATATTTAGTACATTTTCAAAGGTTTTAATAGCCTACAGATGCTGACAGCTGCAAAGCCATTTCAGTGATTATTTTATAAGAACCAAGTCAGCTTAGATATTTGTGTTGTAAAAGCTATGGAGTGTATTGAGGAAAAATACTTAGCTGAAAATAAATATTCAGATTGTGTTTATTAAATGTCTGGATATGTGGCGTATGTGGTTACAAGTGGCATGTCAGTGATTTACTATAAAAGCTATTGTAAACAAGAATATGATATACAGTGAACACTATAAAATGTAAATTATTTTTCTGTTTCTGGAATCCACATCTAAAGAGGTTTTGCATAAATGTATAATGCCTCTCAGTATTCTGTCTTGGGTTTGTAATTCAAATTTAACTGCAAGATGTATGAAATTATATATGTTTGAACAACTTCTTAGCTGTTAACATGAGATTATTCAAAATGTAATTAATCTATTCAGAGTATCATGTAATCTGCATACTGAGAAAATCTCCTGTTTTAGGTGGCAGAGTGTAACCTTTTCATTTAACAACAGTATTTGGGGACAAGCTATGCACCTTTGCAGAAGTATACATTAAAATTTCACAAGATGTGAGTTTGCAGATCAGGATGTCTTGGTGTATTGCACAATGCTTTCAGTAACTCTGTTTCCCCAGGAATGTCAGTCTGGAATGATCTTCACCACCCCAGCATTTCCTTAATTGCCTTCTCCCAAGATCACTAGCAACTATACCAAATATCCTCAAATGTTGAAGTTAAAACTTTAGGAACCATTACTTATGGATGGCCATTTCATGGGTGGAATATTAGGCTGGGAGGTGTGTAACAGTACTTGCAATACATTCAGTAGCACTTAGTTGAAAGAATCTCTTTATAAGTTACAGAAAGACTTCGTGGGTCATAGGCAGTCTGTGGGCAGAACCTTGGGAACATTTGTTGTGAAAAGATGTATACGGAAGGCTAACAAAGGCAGCAGGAGCACAGGAATTTCAACAGAAAAGGGCAGGAATTCTAGCAAAAGCTTAGGCATGTCACAGTCTTGTGTGTTGTGTGTCACTTGGAGACTTGTGACTGAAAATGTGACTGTAATAAGTTTGTCAATGAAGGAATAGAGAATAGGGACTCTTGGGTAGGATAGAGAATAGGGACTCTTCTTAAGTAGTCTCCTTCGTAGCTTATGTGGATTTCTGTCAGGCTTGTTGAGGAGCATAGCTGTTAATCTTCATCTCAGTAAGGACTGCTAGGTAATTAGGTGCAATATGAGATATTTTAAGTTGTTTATATTATTAATATACAGTACAGTAGGTAATAAAAATTTGAAATAAATTATTACAGTTTATTAATTTGAATGTTATTTACAAAGCAGCCAACTGAACATATTTTTATTGTTGTTCTTTCAGGCTAATATATTTTGGTGGCTATGGCTGTAGGAAGCATAATGAACTGAGTGATTGTTTTGATGTCCATGATGCTTTTTGGGTAAGAGAGTTGTCACAATTCAGAGTGCTTTGTGCTTTCTGATTGTAAGTATGAAAATCTGACTGAATTTTTTTTTTTATTTGTAGCAGAAATGCAAATTAAGAAGCTTCTACTTCAGATTTGAAATTTCAGCTATGCCATGGTGGGAGCCGTTGGCTATTTGGTGTATTCCAAGTAGCCAGTGCTAAGCTTTGAGTTCAGTGAAACAAAATGCTCTTAAAGCAGAATCAAAGGCAGTATTTTAATTCTGAAGATTTCCTTGAAGTAACAGTAGGGAATGTACAGGTTCACAAGTCTTAACTGACAAATACTTTCAGTTAAGTTCTTTTAATTTGTTATCCAGAGTAAATGCCAATACTTTGAGATGTCTGAATTAGCTGGTTTCCTAAAAAGATTTCTTACAGTTAATAGAAAGGAGACTGAATACAATATTTAGTGGCAGGAATTAATAAGAAAAACATATGCATTCAGGGGAGTATAGATCCTTACATCAAATGTTAAATACTGACTTAGAGAAACGTATTACTTTGTACAATTATTTATTTCTTAGTATGCTACACACAAAATTAGAAGGTAGAATTTGTCTCCTGCAGTTCATTATGTTGGTGCCAAAAGCCCATTTGTCATCAGCCCTAAAATTCCTGAACACTGTTGTCCTTTAACTAGACTTGAGCTGCTGCATCATTATGAAAAATACTAACATGTTTCTTTTAATAAAATTGTGCATTTTCTGTTTGATGGATCACTACTGGGTCTGTATCCAACAAGCACAAAGATTTTAAAATAAAATACACTTATTTTTAATTTTTAAACTTTTTTTTTTTAGGAAGGACAGATATTCTGGGGATGGCACAATGATGTTCATGTTTTTGATACAACCACACAAACTTGGTCTCAACCAGCAATTAGAGTGAGTGTGTTTGTCTGGTCTTTTGACACAGTTGTGATTTTACTGCATTTTCAGTAGTTACTGTGCTCTAGAAGTTGATGTTGGGGAAAAGAAGGCCAGAAAGCCAACGGTATCCTGGGCTGTATCAAAAGGAGCATGACCAGCAGGTCGAAGGAGGTGATCCTGCCCCTCTACTCTGCTCTCGTGAGACCTCACTTGCAGTATTGTGTACAGTTCTGGTATCCTCAACATAAAAAGGACATGGAACTGTTGGAACAAGTGCAGAGGAGGTTCACAAGGATGATCAGGGGACTGGAGCGCCTCCTGTATGGAGATAGGCTGAGAAAGTTGGGGCTGTTCAGCCTGGAGAAGAGAAGGCTGCGTGGAGACCTCATAGCAGCCTTCCAGTGTCTGAAGGGGGCTTATAAGGATGCTGGGGAGGGACTATTCATTAGGGACTGTAGTGATAGGACAAGGGATAATGGGTTAAAGCTTAAATGGGGGAAGCTTAGGTTGGATATAAGGAAGAAGTTCTTTCCTGTTAGGGTGGTGAGGCACTGGAATGGGCTGCCCAGGGAAGTTGTGAATGCTCCATCCCTGGCAGTGTTCAGAGCCAGGTTGCATAGAGCCTTGGGTGGCATGGTTTAGTGTGAGGTGTCCCTGCCCATGGCAGGGGGAATTGGAACGAGATGATCTTAAGGTCCTTGCTAACGCTAACTATTCTGTGATTCTATGAAAAGTAATTTGAATATGCTTAGTGTTGTTCATGCTTATAACATGAAACGGGGGACACTCAATGCCTCTGCAAGGTGAAAAATTCAGAACTAGTATGAATTTCTTTTTTCCCCACAGAATGTTATCAGATATGTTTTTTTTCTATAAAGTGGTTCTAATGCAAAAAAAACTAGTTGTAACCTTCAGAAAAGTTATTAGAAATCTGGACACATTAGAGGATGATACAGTATTCTGTATCTAGAGGATAATTTTGAGATAAAGCTTTGTATTTAAGCTTTAAGACTACTGTTGGGAATATAAAATTACTGTCAGCAGTCCATTATTGGAAAGACAAGGAACTGGAATACTCCAGGAAAACATTTAGTAGGAATACTGGAGTGGGGCTGAGGAACAGGGTGTGGAGGTGGTGTAGCTCCTCACAAAGCAAGCTCAGGTCCTGCAGAAATGAATTATACCAACTTTGGGTATCTTTATAGGCTCTATATTCATCCTGCCTCACATCTACCCAAGGGTTCTGGAATGAAGCAAAGGTCTACGGGGAGCTTGTGGTAGAAATGAATGAATGGTTTTAAGAGTGCCAAACTGAGGTTAACAAACCCCATCTCTCTGAACTGTTTTTATATAAAGCCATTTCAATGCCTGTATCTGTGTATAATTAATCTGCAACATGGATAAGCTATCACAGACAACAGACAGTTGACCACATGAGAGATTAAAGTCTGCCAGGGGATTTCTTCCGTTCTGGTGCTTCCCCCTTTTCATAAAGCTGCAAGGTCAGTGTGGAGGATAGTATTTTGGGCTGAAAGAACAATAGTGGTCTTGAAATCTAGTTTCCCTTGGCTCACTATTCGATTTTCACAGGCTTACAGAAGGCATGGGGTGAGAGAGAGTAAACTTGCTGTATTGCTAGTTAGACCTTCAGTTTTTTTTCCTTTTGGCATAAAGATACATGTTTAGTATGCTTGTTATTTTGAGCATTGTATATAAGGAGTTGTTGTATTCCCTTCAGGAGTTAATGTTGAAAAGTCTTTTGAACAAATTTTTCTTTGTCATGCTGCACTGTTAGAAGAAACAGATCAGATATTATCCAGCAAATACATTATTTTTAACAATCTTCCAAAAGACCATGGAGACTCACTTTCCCAGTAAAATAGTAATGCACACGTTTCTATTTATTGGTATTAATATGATAGTATACAGTAAGGGTTCATAAAATTCTGGTCAATTTACGTAAGAACTCAGTAGAGGTATATTGAGCGTCTGACACTATTTTATGGACTTTATAGGATGTTCTAAAATTCCTATAAAACTAAGTGTAAAAAAAGAAATAAATTACCATTGAAAAGTAAAAGCCAATTTTGCTGTCTTTATTTCTGATTTACACAGGGAAGGCTTTTTGGCATGTGAATACTGGATGTAGCATCAAATTTTAAGCTCTGATTTCTGAAGATTTTAGTACCAGTTCCTGATGATTTGCACTTTGGAAAAATAAAACTGCACGGGATATATCAACAATAACTGATGTGTTAACTGTAATTTTATGCTTAGGAATTAAAGATAAATTAACTGAATTTCACTTAAGCAATGATAAATCAGACCGAGAGGGAACATATTAAACATCAGCAACTGAGGGAACTCAGTAAAAGCTGTCCTTGGCAATTATGCATATCTTCTAGTGTCTGTGGGGTCTTGGACATGACTACAAATGATTTAATGTTAAACCTGCAGTTCTGTCAGTGTGTTGATGCATGTTGGCCTTACATTTGCAGTCTCTGTGTTATTGACTTACCGCTATCCTTGGCTGTCACTTTGATGATGTTCTAAAGGATCTTATTTTGGTTCTTTCAGGGTGGAGATCCACCTCAGCCTCGAGCAGCTCATACATGTGCTGTGCTGGGAAATAAAGGTTACATCTTCGGAGGACGAGTGCTGGTTAGTGTTTAATTAAAACATTACATTAGCAGTAATACTGTTTTCTTGGCAGGCTGGTTTTTGTTGGTTTTGTTCGTTTGTTTTTTTCAATGGCAAATTTCTTTGTAGTAGAAAAAAAAATCCAAAATGTCTTTGGTCTAACCTGTATGTTAGGGATGTTGAATCCAGGATGCTTCTTTTCATCCCCCTCTAGCTTACAAAAAGAAGAGTCTGTTTCTCTGTCTGTAGTGTTAACGTTGAACTATACATTGTCCCCAGAAAGTAAAAAAAAAAAAGATGACTCTGTGGTAAATGCCAGTGTTTATAAAACAACAAAAGGGGTTGACATGTGTCACCTCTGTAAGAGTCAGTTCTTTGAGAGTGGAGCAAAGCAAGCCTGCTGAGAGAGCAGGTTTAAATAAATGATGAGACACTGGCATTCTGGGCTTGTTACAGTGTAGCAGATTTATACATCAAACCTTCTGTCTTTTTTTTTCCCATTTCACATAATGAAGTGCTAGCAAGCAGTAAATACAACTGGGATTTTTAGCTTGTATTCCTCTTTCCCCCCACACCCAGCTAAAGGAAGGAAATGTGCAAGAACAGTCAATTATGTATACATCTCTCATACTTTGATGCTTTTACCTTCTGGGAAAGCAAAGTCCAGAATAGTTGTTGGGATACAGTATTTTATCTTTACACTTGCAAGATGTTGTGTTGAAAGGTAGGATTTGAAAAATAACAGATTTCAGTTGGCTTTATAATTTTAACTTTTGCCATTTTTTGCACATAAGCAACTGAAATACAGATGTTTGGAAGAGCAGCATGTGATTATGATGTCTGGATACAGAGCTATTAGTCTCTGCATATTCAAGCTGGTACAGGATGCTGCAGCATGTTACCTGATAGCACAGGCTACTGCAAGCATAGGTCTTTCCAATCCTTTTAAGCTTCTTCTCTGTTCTCTGAATGTCAATTTTTCAGTCGCAGTCTCTACCTTTAGCATGCTCTGTGCCTTTGATACAGAATGTGTGCAGCGTACCATAGAGATTGCTGTTAACAGCTTTATTCTGTGGATCCAATATAAGCTCTTTACAGCAAGAGTAAGGCTTGTATTTGCTTTCTTGATAGTTAATCCAAGACTGTACCATTTAATATGCTATGGGGAGTACCTTCAGTCTGTTATCCCTTAAAGCAGTGCAAGAGCTGTCTGTATAGGATGCAATCAGTGCATATTTAAATAGAAGCTAGATTCTTCATCTATAATAATAACTTTTCCCAGCTGTTTATAGTATTAAAAAAAAAAAAAGGTCTGTACCAAACAAACCTGAACCACCACTGGTAAGCAATGAAACTAAAAGCTCTCAGCAACATACTTAATTTTTCTAGTACTTTTCTAATAGACTTTTCTCTTGAGTTCTTCTTTGCTGAAGCATTAGTATAAGAATTTAAGCCTGAGACAGCAATCCATTACAAAAAAATTTATTCCTGTCTTACGTCTGAAAATAGGGATGGTGGTAGGTAGTCTGAACTAATGCAGGCTCCCCTATCATTTGTACATTTTTTTTTTGCAAGGATAGTTTCTTTGTGGGCTGGAAAGTGTACCAGCTCTATGCAAAAGCACAGAGAAAACAGTATTTTTAAAGGATTCTGTATGAGCTGGAGTTTAATTGGAAATGTGAGAAACAAATTATGTAAGGCAAGTAAAAAAAACTAAGGTAATGTGTACTCTTCTGTATCCTTTTTTTGTAAGTTTTTAGCTCTTTTTACCTACAGCTAATTTAGAGCCTTTAATCATATTCAGCTTGAGGATGAGACTTCATGCTTTTTATCTCTACTGTTATGAAAAGTAACAGTGAAGAAGCTTTTAAAAGCCCTCAGTGCTGTGTTTCTACAATTTTATTACCTGAAGGAGAAGGAATTAACTGTTGGTTGAAAATGCCCTACAATAAACGTATGCCAACTTCATCTTGGAAAGCTGCCATAACCTAAACCCTGCATTCTTAAGTACTTGCAAATAAAACAGTGTAAAATTGCACTTTGTTCCCTATCCCCTGTTCTTTATGCTATAAAAGCTGTACTTGAATGCAATGTTCTTCTTAGGGAAAGACTATGGTTGTGTTACAAAAAGGCTTACTCCTGCTTGCTCAGACAGAAACCAGACATACAGGTTGAGGCATATTCAGAATGGCTATGCAACATCCAGCCAGCTTTTCAGTCTCAATTTCTTCCCACAGCTGCAGGAAAATTTTTAGCTAACTACCTTTTCAGAGCAATCAGCAAAGAAAGTAACCAAAATTGATTCTGTTTATTCTTATCATTATTCATTATGTGGCCTTTCATACAGGCTAACAACATCTAGAATTGTTGTTAAAATCCCACCTCTGACTGCAAGAGAACTGCACACAGTAGATTCCAGAACTGTAGATTTGGACAAACTTGATTTGCAAATAACTAAGGAAATAATAGGATATTAGGAGAGATTGAGAAAGTATCTAGACTTACTTGAATCTTTATGTGTCGAGGTTAGCCAGACTAAATGAGCCCTGTGCCTCTGCTATGGACTTGCTCTTTGCTGTATAAATGAACTCTTGCTAAGCACAGTTAAACCAAAACCTGCTCCTCATTTAGCAAGCCTGCAGTTGTGAGAGAGAAGGAACCCTAGATGTGAAGAAGTACACATGCAGCTCAGGACCTTCTTGCCTACCATTTATTTCTGAATGCTTCCTCAGCCTTCAAAGCCTTGCTCCCTTTGGCTTTTTGTTAGCAAGGGCTATTTCTGTGAGGCGCAGAGGTCTTCACCCCAGAAACATGATAGCATTGATTGTTGTGTACAAACTAGTTAGGGTTGCTGCACTGTGCCTGCTGCAACTGAATGGCTTTGTAACTCAAGCTAGGGTTCTCATGCAGCCTCTGCAAGTGAAATTATTAGTAAACTGGAGCTTGCCTGTCATTTCTCCACTGTGCTGTTGCATGATTAGAATATGCCCTAGGAGGACATGCCCTCTGGCTTCTGTTTAACTCTGACTATTGACTATAGGATTCAGAAATGCAAGAAGGCTTTGATCTTTGATCTTTTAGATCCCTCTGATCTTTGATCTTTTAGATCCCTTTGATCTAAAGGTTTTTATTTTCCTCAGGTAGCATCAGCTCCTTAATAACCATTTGCTAAATTTCAGTGAAACCACTTGGGAACAATGTCAGAAAAGAGTGAAATTTTGGAAGGCTATATTAATTTTATAGGGGAGCAGCAAATGTAATTTTCATCTTAGTATTATTGATTTACTTTCTATTCTAGAAATAAATGGAAGAAAACTTACAAAGGGTAGGGAACATTCAGTAGGGCTTGAGGAATTAATGTTAAATCATGAAACAGGAAAGCTAAATACATCAGAAAAACACTACACTTCCTGACAGCAGGAGTAACTCCTCCCCAAAGGATGAAGTCTTGCTTTTCTCCATACAGTAAGGAGCAAATACAGGGTTGCTCTGCTCCTCCTTCTCCTTCTAGTTCACCATAATACAAATCTTCCCAGGGAAAAGGCTCTACAAGGAACCAGAAAGGGCCAGGAAGTGTCATGAGGCTTCTCCTATTCATCTTTCTGGGAGGAAAGGGCACCTTTTTCCAGACTTGGAGCTAGAACTGGTTAAAGAAGATGATGATGATCAAAATCAATTGTACCAGGAATCATTTGAAAACAGGCTCAGAAGTATTATGTGGACTCTGTTCCTCCAGGTAAGCCCCTGAAAAAGCAGAAATGGGAGAAAGTGGGAAGGAAGGAGAGTTAGTCCAAAAGTTGATGCGAGTCTCATGTTTGATTTAAGTGGAAAGTTTTCATGTAAAGAATGATGAAGTAATAAGTCTTTCCAGCAGCTCTTCACATATGTGAAGCCTTAATGTATGCATGTTTATATTTCCTGTTATCCTTTCTGCCACTGAAGATCAGAAGATATGTTGAACTGCAGTCCTTCTCTTACAAAGATTTTGAGCTGTAATAGCTGCTTGATTGTGAATCTCAGAATGGAGAGCTGCACAGTTTACTGTACCAGCAGTGAGCATCACTGTGAACATCGCCCTTAATGGCTTTCATCATGCTAGAAAGCTAATCCTGAGACAAAGCAGATCCTGGTTAATGTTTACTGGGATGCAAATAAATGAACATGCCATAGATAAGTAGGATGTCTAAGGAGTCCTTGTAGCAAAAAGGGAAAGGCAAACCCTCTTACGAGGCTTGATGCTATTAAGACAGTTAAGACTCATTTTAGGATTGTCACATAAATGATTAAATATAGTAGGTAGCATTTAGAAATACATGAGGAACTACAAGAAAACTTTGCATGTGGCAAGTGACTACACTATAATGTAACTGTGTGCTTTATAATAGTTTCCAAATTAAGGGTTGGGTAGAAAGGCATTTTCATTTGTTAAAGCTATGTTAAAGGACTGAATCTTAAGACATAAATGTCCAACTGATGCTGTGTGTTGAATTCAAAATGAGATTGATGTAATTATGCATCTGTCAGTCTGTTGAATCATGAGAATGTAAAGATTGTAATACATTGATTTCCCAAGGGCCAAGAAACTGAAAGCTACTCTGTCTTCTGCCTAATGCCTAGGAAAGGAAAGTCAGCGAGGAGGTCTTGAACAGGATCTTCCTGAAAACATAATTTCCAGCATAACAGCAATTTTCTTTCTTCCTTCTCTTTTAATAGATGTCCTCCATATTGAACTGTGTTATTCTGAAATGATTAAATGTTTTTTTTAGTTCTAGAGGCTAGGATGTTGCTTTTTACCACCCTACCCCCAAGTGTCTAGCTGTGTACAGGTACAGTAGAAGATACTCAATAACTGCATTTTGCTTTCCGCTTTTATAATTTGTTCCACATCTCTTTCAAAGCCACCTGAGGGAGCAGGAAACTGAATAGACTTGTCATGGAAGACAGATCTGTTCCACTAGCTGTCAGCTGGACTGTGTTTTACTGTTACATCCACCCTCTTATGTGGGTAAAGTCTCTCAAGCACTGCATAAAGGCCCTCACATTCTGCTTTTCTTCAGCCTACTGGCCTGTCTGAAGGCATTCCAAAATGCTAGTTAACATTCTCTTCCCTAGCACAGAAAAGGGCTAGAAGGTACTTGATCAGAGGAGGCCATAGCTATCCCGAAATCCTTGCTGTTTCCTGAAATACCCTGAGAGACTTTCCATAGCTCTGATGGACAGCTTTGGAAGTCTCTCAAGCTCAATAACTGGCTGAGTCCTCATGAGTAAAACTACTTTTATTCTGACTTAAATGACAAGTCTAGTTTCTGCCTCAAAGGATCTGCAAGCTGGAGAAAGACTTATTCTAATAGATCTATATACTACCCTAGGAGAAAAGGAATTGTAAGGTAAGGCAAAATATATTTCCCTACTTTTCAGATACTGTTTTGTAGTACCTAAGGGAATCACAAATACCCGTCAAGGGTATTGAAAGCCATTGAAGATATTGTCACAACCTAAAGCAAAGAAATTCTTATATTTCCCCCCCCTCATTTTATGTTTCTAAGGCACTTCCTTCCTTCATCCTAAAACACAGGCAGATATGTAAGTGTATTGACCTCCCATTGTTCTTATCGATACATTTTATTGTGACAAATGCTAAGGGGTCATAGAACCTTGTTGTTGCTATTAGTAACTCTGAGAAAAGGCTTGCCTTCTGGAAAAGAGAAAAAACACAGATGTGACAAACTTTTTGTGGGATGTCATGTACACAGTACAGTACCTATTAGAATATTTCAAGGAATAAGTGACCAAGCAGGAGGATGCATAGTTCTGGTCAGAATGCAAAGAAAAATAATGAGAGGAACTACCTGAGTGTTTATACCCTCTGCAATTACCTACTGTGAAGTCTATGGATGAAAATTGGAATATGTTTGCAGGAACTGAAGATCACATAGTTCTTCACTATTAAACTACTATTAAAGCTAAAATTGAACCCATCGTGCCATTGCATGGCTGTAAATATTCCTGTCAGGTACATTTTTGAGAGTTGCATGGGTTTTTTGAGGAGAAACGCTTTTCATCTGCCACAAAATAGTGTTGTTTAAGGCACGTGGGTACAGTTTTCTTCAAAATACTATTACTTTTCTGTAATATTCTGTCCTGGGAAGGCCTTGCTGAAATACTTTGCTCATTGTTTGCTTAATGTAACAGAACTGGGATTTTATTTATTTATTTTTTTTAGCAAACTAGGATGAATGATTTGCACTGCCTGAATTTAGACACTTGGACTTGGTCTGGAAGGTAGGTTTCTCTCTATAGCATTTAAAGTTGAGTGTAACAGATGGAAACATATTGTTAAATAGTTCCACTGCTAATTTTGAGCTTTTCCAAGAAGAGAATGGGAGTTTGGGGACTATTTTAACAGCTGTTATATTGTGATTTCAATTTAATTTAATTTTATAGTGGTTACTAAGCTTTTTCTGTTCCACACCAAAGCGTTGATGATACTGTTTTAAGCAGAGCATGTAGTGATGTAACATCCTAATTTTCAAGACCAGTACATTTATCCATATGGAATTTTGATGTCTTTTTGAATACTGTTTTTAGTGCATATATTTGGCTGGTTATGGTACAGACTGGGGAAAGATCTCACCCCATCTAAGATAAGCATCTTAACCATTTCTTAAAAAATTAAGAAAAAGTATGACCATACTTCAATTTTAAACTAAATTAGGTATTAGGATACTTCCTAAGATTTGTTTGTTTGCATATAGCATATATGATGGCACCTACTCCGTGTGTAGAATCAGTGCATATATTGCTAGGTGATAAACCAGGAGATAAATGGATGGATGACAATCACTGTTCTGTTCCTATTCTCAAGGTAACCTGACAGTAATTTCATAAAAGACCATGAAATACACCTTTCCTGAGTACTGGTCCTGCTCCAGGGCTTTATGTACTTCATATACCTGTGATGGCCAACAGTAACCACCTGTGGCTGCTGATCTGATCCCACACCAAGTGGGTTCTCTGACCTGAGAGCAAAGCAAAGGAGTAGACATAATCACAGAATGGTTTGGGTTGGAAGGGACTTTAAAGATCATCTAGTTCCAACCCCCTTGCCATGGGCAGGGACACCTTCCACTAGACCAGGTTGTTCAAAGCCCTGCCCAGCCTAGCTTTGAACACTGCCAAGAATGGGGCAGCCACAACATCTCTGGGCAACCTCTTCCAGTGCCTTACCACCCTCACAGGGGAGAACTTCTTCCTGATATCTAATGTAAGTCTCCCCTCTGCCAGTTAAAGCCATTCCCCCTTGTCCTGTTCCTAGAGGCCCTTGAAGAAAGCCCCTCTCCAGCCTCTTTATGTACTGAAAGGCTTATCTAAGGTCTCCCAGAGCCTTCTCTTCTCCAGGCTCAACAAGCCCAGCTCTCTCAGCCTGTCTCCAGATGAGAGGTGCTGCAGCCCTCTGAGCATCTTTGTGGCCTTCTCTGGACTTGCTCCCACAGGTGCACATCCTTCCTATGTTGGGGGCTGAGAGCTTGATGCAGTACTCTAGGTAGGGTCTCACAAAAGTGGAGTAGAGGGGGAGAATCCTCTTCCTTGACCTGCTCTTCACACTTCTTTTGATGCAGCCCAGGATATAGCTGGCTTTCTGGGCTGCAAGTGCACAGTTCTTCATCTATTCTTTTGTGCTGCTGATGGGAGCACCAGAAAGAAGTCCTGCAGTGTCCTATCAAAGATCTCTTCAGTTAATATTTAAGGATAACTAATCAGTTTAATTCCTCCTTTTCATTGCTGGTTGTTTGAAAATAACAGTGCTCATTGTAAATGATAGCACTGTCTCTCTTAGACTGTGAACTATACCTCTTAGTGGATTGACTATTCAGATAATTGCTTTAGTTGCTTACTTTTTGTTGTCACATGAGCAGCTGCTGTTTGCTTGCTTTTTATTGCTTTTCAAAAGGAAACCTGGGACAGTTGAGTGAGAAGTCAGTGAGAGGAATTTCAAGCCCTGAAGGAGGGATGTCCAATCTCTAAGTCTTCAGCCAGTGTTCCCTTTTATTTGGCATTTGAAAATCAATATTGAAATTTTTTAAAAGTGTTTTCTGGTCTTGACCTGAACACCAGGCTGATTTTTCATATGTATACACACACATCCTTAGACTAAAGACGGTAACACTAAATGCAGCCTAAATTCCTAAAACCTAAGATTGTTCCAGTATCTATGTTGTGATCCAAGAATAGCTCACAAGATTTATCCATGATTCAGTATAGACTTTGATCAGTATAAATTTAGGAGCCTACTATCCAGCCATTCTATAGCACCTCTGCAAAGAGTCCTTGAGATACTGAAAAAATATAGCAAAGAAGTGCTTGCTGAGACCAGTATAGTTACGTATTGGGAGTGTAAAATAAAGGAAAATCACTCTATGTCATTTGAGTACCAGCAATAGTTTTGAATAGTTCTACTCAGACAATCCATTTGCAGCTGAAAACTGCCTCTAAAAAGCCATAGTGTCATTCCAGTATTTTGCAGATGCGGAAATTCCTTCAGACTTGTTTGCTGTTAGGGTAAGCATTTTCTCCTTCAGGTGTTTCATGCGAGGAAACTTTCCTTTCTCATGCTATGGCTTCAGACTCCTTTCTACTGAAAATTCTGATCCAATAATGAATTAAAAATTGGGCAAGATGCAGCCTTTCTTATCTTGATATCATAATTATCTCAGCCATTCTGCATCTGCAGAGAGATTGCCTTTGACTGCCCACATGAATTATCACTAAATAAGACCCGAGGATTTAATGCAGATTAAAAACTTTGCCTTCTGAATGCTGCTGACCATGGCAAACTAACTGCAATTGTTTGAAGTTCTTCTGTAAAATACAGATAGTCCAGCAAGGAGGACTTGGTCTGTACAGTCCTACATTCAAATTCATTCACCGGTCATCTGAGAGAAAAATTCCAACTACAATAATGATTTTATTTAAAGCCCCATGGCTTCTCATTAACCAGTTATGTCAAGGTTTGGTTTTGTTTCTTTTTTTTTTTTTCTTACTCTATGCAGGTTTCTTGAGAAATTGCATAATATTAACCTACTAATCCAGGAATATCTTCGAGCATGACACGGCAATATTTATTTGCCACTGCCCAGAAGTTACATTGCCTTCCCTGAGCTCTACTGATTTCTTATTCAAAACATTCAATATCATATTTGTTACCATGATAATTTTTTGTATCAGTAGTGTGAAAGACTGAAATGTTATCACCCATCCATGTCTGGTATATATTTTTCTAAATATCAAAGCTGGTCGTATCTCAGCACAGTCTGCCCTTTTACCAATTTTAGACGCATCTTATACAAGACTTATGCAAAGCAGGCACTCAAACACTGTGGCTTGGCTTCAACTTCAGAGCCAAATTTAGGACAGTATTGCCATCACAGTTTAATTAGCTATGACTTTTCAGTCTTTGCTTCCAGATGGAGAACTGCTTAGCAGTCACCAACAGTGAAATTCCTCTAACTGAACTGCGGATGCCTGTATTACTCACTCTAGGCTTCCTCTGCACTCAGTTAAGAGAAACAGGTACTTCTTGAGCACAAAGACAACTACTGCTAAGTCAGAGATCTAAAATAAATCAAGAGTTGTGCTTTTGAAGAGCCTGTTTCTCTTCACTGATTATAAAGGAAATACAGATGACTGTCTGCACTGTCCATATTGTAGACTGAGTACACATCTGTGTGTATTACACTGACCTCACTTCAGCAAAGAGGAGGTATAAAAAAAGTAACTGGTTCTTTGAGCTACTGTCCGCCTGGTTTGAACATTCCCTTCTTACCTGCTCTGGACAGTATCCCACTAAAATTCTGACACTGCAAGACAGCTTACAGGTGTTTGTACCTGTTTTTTCCACCAGCTTTCCAAAATGAGGACATACTGGGTACGCAGTGGCCTAGATTCTTTGTGTGTAACTTTAGATACTTACAATAGGAGTTGCCTCTTTGCACAGTATCGAGATACTATGTGAGCTGATGCCCTCTGGAGGTCCTTCTTATATGCTGGCTCTGTTTGGATCTTCCTGAGACAGATGTACACTTACGTGTTTAAACTTAGGTGTACAGCTGAATGCTGTGAATTCAGGCCACCCATTATAGGTAATCCATTATGTTCAGGTTCTTTTCTGCTCAGATTCTCATATTAAGCATACTTAATTGTGTAGCTAAAATGAAACAAAAATCAAATCTATGTTTTTGTAAGATGAGCACATTTCTTGAACAATAAACCTACATCTGTTTTGTACTTATGAATTCCACTTTTTACTAAAATTTATCTCAAAGTTTGGGTGACTCTCTGTTGTGTTAAAAGGCACAATGTTTGAAGAGGTAGTAGCTTTTGGATAGAAGGTAAAGACACAGTCCTTATATCATTTAAGATAATTTTCCTCAGAGAAGAGAGACTGTAGCCCTCAGGATTCATTAAATTTTATCTCAAATAACTGAGTCTGTTTTCCTTCAATACTGTGCAGTTTATTTGAATATGTAGTTCATCCTTTGCTGTCCTAAGTGGTTTTTAGTTGTACATTAAGTAGTGGCTTTAGTAATCTTAAGAAAATAAGCAAAATAACAATGCTTTTGTCCTTGCATTGGTATGTACATAACTGATGGTTCAGAGAACAGTTACTACAGAAAATTGCTGTGTTTAGATTTGAACATCACTCTTCTCAAGAGTAAATTCGGATTGCTTAAGTGCAGGTTTTTTTTCACCAGGAAAATATTCAGGCTTGTTCTGCGACAAACTAACTGTTAAATTTTCTGGCAGGTTAATTTTCAGCATTCTTTGAACATTTGTTTTTGTTTGTTTCACCAAGAATTAGTATCAGCGGAGAGAAACCAAAAGATCGGTCCTGGCACACGCTGACTGCTATAGGAGATGACAGACTTTTTCTTTTTGGGGGACTAAGTTCTGATGATGTTCCTTTAAGTAAGTAATTTAGAGATTATGATTCTATGGTACACTTAAGTACTAACCTCGTGTAGTGTGCGCATTGTCTTTCTCAAACTACTTCAACGTAAATCTTGTTACAGGATTTTCATGGCGCTGAGTATTTCTCTAGCTGTTATTTTTATAGACATACGTTGTGTAGTACAATGAGAACATAAGATAATAAATCCTCAAACTGTCTTGTCATCTAAAAGAATAAAGGCAAGAGTCTCACATATTTTGAGACGGACAAGGGGTAACTTGATATCAATAGCAGTTACAGGGAGAAGACACAATAATGTCAACATAATGTAGATTTTTGGATGAGTAACAAATCACAGGTACAAAATGTTAAATAGGAAGTAGAACAGTCTTATACTGAATTGCTTTTCTAGAAAAGGCTTCTTTTTATGAAAAAATGTGAAATTGGTGAATATAGTTTTGAGTGTCAAAGATATATTCCACTGAGAGGGGGTGATTTTCTCAATATATCAAGAAAAAAGAAAAGTGTATTTTAATTCCAGTTTTCCATGCTTTCTGTGGTTGAGTGTTTAAGTTAAATTACACCCTGAAAAGATGCTAGTTAATGTAGTGATGATGTTAGTTATCTTAATATATTGTGCTCTTAGAACACAGAGCTTTTTGTATAAATACAAAAGGTAATACTTTGTCCCAGGAAAAGAATGCTAATGTATGTTTTTACGTTGTAGGTGATGGCTGGATTCACAGCATTACAACAAATGGATGGAAACAACTTACCCATTTGCCTAAGAGTAGGCCTAGGTATACAAAAATAGATGTTTGCTGAAATATAAGCATTTTTAAAAATGAAGTAATTTTAAATTATCAGTCTTTTTAAGCTATATTATAAAAATATTCTAGAAAATTAGTGCAGTTTCCTTTACTAACTTATGTTCCTTCCTACCTGATACAATGTTATTACTTTCTGTATTTGTTATAGTCTGTGTTTACTTGAACTAAAAGATATTTTTATTTTTTTTATGATGAGGGATATGGGTGTCCAACTAACCTGATGTTCTATAGCCAAATTATTTTTATACAAGAATATGTAATCACATAACTTTGAGGGATTAATAACTTATGTGAATAATAGAGGCTGATTAATGTTGATACATTATTAGAAACATGGGGGAGACAACCATGAAAGTGTTGATGCACCTTTCAGGGTTCAAAAGTATTATAAAATAACTAGTTTGTTTGTGGTTGGTTGGTTGGTTTTTTTGCCCTGAGCAGGAGCACCTAATTATGATTACAGCTTTGCAAAACTGAATTTAGTACTAAACAGCACATTAAGTGACTGTGGAGTTTTATAATTTTTCAAGGTCTTAACTGCCAACCAGAATGACCAAGTCCTAGAATGTGTGTTGCCAGTATGAACCATAATACTGTCTCTTCCAGGCTCTGTGCCTCTTCCCTCTCTAGTTTAAGACTGCTATTAATTCTTTTTTACTAAAGAAAGCAAATTTCATGTTGAAGCTGCCATTGAAAATAGATGCTTGCTCTGTCAGAGCACAGACTATTTTGTAACACAGTGTTTAAAACCTTCTCTGTGTTTATAACATAAATACTATTGAATTGATTTGCTGTAGATAGTAAATACTCAGTTTTTCATGGAGTTCATTCTACACATTCGTTCACCAGGTACTCAGCACAATTTTATAAAAACTTTTTTTAGCATAGTGTACAGTTGTGGTTTGGCATTTGCATGCTGCCTGCCTTACATTCTGCTTTTATATTACTGAAATACCTTTACCTCAATTCATTTTTTCCCTGTTTTATCTTATTCTAGGCTGTCTTTTAAATATAACAGCACTGTTAAACCAAGTTTTCTGCTTTCTTATATTTCAGACTCTTTCAAGCCCAAATAAATGTATATCTTAGCTTCACTGAATATTTTCTGTCTTTTTACAATTATGAAAATGATAGATGGACTAATGACTGCCTTAAATAAGAAAGTGCATCATTAGCACTCAAGGATCATACCTTTCCTTGTGTTCAGTTTTTTGTATGGATGGTCTTGTAAAAGTTAACTGCTGAAGTGGATTTGTGTGATTATTTTTACTAGTGCATCATGAAAAGGATCAGGAAGGGCTTGAATGTGCTTTTTCTGCAGGCAGTAGCTCAGAGAGCTCCAGCTCAGCTTTTGCTCTGCAATTAAGCTGGAATAACCTCTGGCAGTAGGGCTGGATGTTGGGAGCCTGTGACTCTTGAACCCCAGGTGGTTTTCAGGCAATTCAAGGGCAGATCCCATGCTAGGCTGCAAAGTGGAACTGTCACTTGGCTGTGCTGGCAGAGAGGCTATTGAACAAGCCACCTTCCTTGCAGCAGCAGAAGCACCAAAGAGGGTTCCTGAGGTTGACACCACTAAATTTGCTGGAGACTGTACTACACATGCAGCCTAGACTCTCCAAAGGGAAGAGAACTTTTGGATGACATGCTGACAAGAGTCTCAGAACTCCCTCAAGTCCAAACGTGTTCTGTGATTCTCCACCACCTCAGGGTATTGGTATGCACTTTGTAGTAGGCTAAGGAGAGTTCTCTTTCATTGACCTAATTGTTTATTGAAGTAAATAACCTCCCTCTCCTTTTTGAAAAAATAAAAATTTAAAAAGTACTTAAAACATTTCTCAGGAAGTCCTAGAAACATGGATAAAAGAGGCCATACCAAAAGCCTCTCTCTCTGTTGAACTAGTTTGAGTGTGAAGTACGTATTTGTACCATAATGGTATCCCTATACTTACATGGGATTTCTGCAGCTGAAAAAGGTTTAGGTCAGTTTTATCACTCGTATGACTTTACAACAGGATGTAAAATGCACTGGCAATAATACATATATATGTACTTCTTTTGTATATTTCTATTGTTTTATAGCAATGCACAGTATGTCATATATGCATTAGTGTATTTTCCTGATGCTTATTCAAAATTGAGTCCCTCCTTCTGTAAAGGTTAATTTCCTTCAACTTTCATTTTCAGTAACTTTTAAAAAATTGTCTTCCAGGTTATAGATATGTGATTCTGTATTGGTAGAAAATATTTTCTTTTCCTTTCTGTCCATTAATTGTACTTCAGCTAACATTTTGCATGCCAGGTTAAAATACAGAGCAAATTGTATGTTTAACTTGGATTCCCAGTGATGTCATTACAATGTAATTCTGCTATTATAGTTAGAAGAGCTGTGTAAAAAGGTTACATCAGTTCAGCATCTGTATAATTAACATGTTTTGTTAGAATGTTTAGGTGCTAAGTTAGAGTAGCTGTGAGAGGAGAGATGTCAGTCTGTAGAAAAAGCCCCAGGTTGCAAGCTAGGATGTCAACAGAGTCAAGGCGGGAAAAGCTTCCCAGTGTTCTTCGGTGACGAAATCCAGGCCAGAGATTTTGTAATGCAGATAAGGCAGAGACAGACCTATCTACAGGTATGAGGAAGAGAAAAGGTGGGATACAGTTTAGCCTAAGGAAGATGGTGAATAATTACTGATATGAATGGAGTAAGAAAATGAGAATGTTTACTTTTATGTGAATGTTCTGGTGCATATTATTGTGGTTAAGTAGATTTAAAGGGCCAGAGCTCTGTGGTGATAATCATCTGGCGATACTTCAGTAGTGATATGCTAGTAGAAAAATTATAGATTTTGATTTGCTAATAATAAAAAGTAAATCTAGTAAGGTGTAGCTGCTGAAATAGCAGAATCTTTGTTAAAGCAAAATTATTCAAGTCAGGTGTGGGTTTGGTTTTGTTTGGTTTTTTTTTTTATACCATGTGCTTTTATATGCACAACACAATTTTCATGTGGGCATGATGAAAGTAATTGACACAGTAATGATCCCCAGGAAACTTTGGGGGAATCTTAAAACCTGGAACAGGATAACCCATGTTCTGAAGTTCTCATCTTAATGTTTGGGTTAAGAGTCAGTATTGAAACCCCCCCAGTCTTATAGCCATTAACAACTGTAGTTATGAAATAAAGAAATAGAAATAATCTTAAAAGAAAAAGGACAACAAAAGCTGTTCTTGGCAAAAGCTTCTTTTGTATAGTTTTGTTTTCTAAAATTTTTCCACTGTAACATTTTCTTGAAGTAGTGATAAATAACACAAAGTATATATAACTATACGTATCAGAAGAGTCAAAGACAAAAATATATTGGTCTGTAAGAAATGTAATAAAATTCCTCAGAAATCTCATGAGATGGATAGCCATATTGCTCTCTCCTTTTATATTCCTAAAAAAAATTAGTAATATTATATGGTATTATTTTTTACCTCTGAAGAGGTAAATACTATGCAATAAAGGCTTTGTCTTGGTTCCCTAAGAAGTTAGAATTCCATTATTGTGCTCAGCACATGCATGACTGCCTCTTCTGCCCATATAAGTTTTGAATCAATTTACCCTTTCAGTGCTATTTGACAAAGGAGTGGGAACCTCAGAGATACTGAATCCCACCACACTCAGTGAAAATAAATGGCCAAACAGAAGAGAGCAACGCTCATAATCGCTTACTCTACTTAGCACTCAGCACTTACTCTCCATTCTTCCATAAGAAAAATGAAGGCCAATAAAGAACAGGTTTTGTTTCTGCAGGCTCACAGAGCAGGTTGTAAAATCCATTACTTAAGCACTCAGACAGAAGAATCTTAAAATTTTAAGTAATGGAATCATAGGATTTAAAAAAAAGTGGCCTTTCCATTTTAGTTAAAAGGAACCTTCATCCTTATTGCAAAAAAAGGAACCTATATCATTATAGCAAAAGTCTTTTCAAAAGCAACTTAAATGTGAAGAATGGAGGACAGTCTATGTGAGGTGAAGAGGTTAATATACAAGTAAACTTAATGCTTTTCCAAAACCCTTAAAAGAATTTAGTTTTAACATTTGTTTTGCTGACAACACACAACTGCTTATTGTCACTTGGTCACTAATTCTATCTCTAATTTTATTTCTAGATTGTGGCATACAGCCTGCCTTGGAAAAGAAGGAGAAGTGATGGTGTTTGGTGGAAGCAAGGATGACTTGCATTTCATGGACACAGTCAGTAAAACAAATAATGAAATCCTATCATTATGATTATAAAAATGTATATAAAACAACAATACTGGTGATGATACGGGGTTCATTGATATGTGATGGTGAGAGATATGACCTCAGGTGTTCTTGGAAAGTAATTTAGGAGGGTTGTGTTTTTTTTTCTTGCTCTTGTTAGGCTCATAAAAAGGAATTTATTATTCAGATTATTTATAAATAATTATATATATATTAACCATTTTAAATTATGCATGTGGTCATAAATGTTACATTAATGTAGAAGACAGCAATGTTTGAGATAAGCCATTCCTCATTTTAATGGTTCTTTTTTCCCTTGCTCAGGGTCACTGCAGTGACTTGTTGATATTTCAGACTCAACCTTACTCACTTCTCAGGTGAGTTGAGGCCATTGGCACATGGAATTGTGTAAATCGTTATGGCATGGTGCTTCTACATGTGGGTTTTAACTGTGTAATCCTACATAGACAGGTAAAATACGAAATTAGCTTAGTAATATTTGAAACATGCCACATAAAGTGATCCATAGCAGGTTAAATACTGGTGCATTATACTCTCTTGCACATGCAGGCACAACATGTGCAGCAAACATGATATAGGCTATAGACAATTTACTTAAATCTATTTTTTTCCTCCTTTTTTTTTTTGTTTTCCTTCTTCAGGTTGTGTCTTGACTGCATTGGTAAAAACACAACTCTCCTAAAGAACCAAATACCATACTTGCCATCCAAACTTCTGCAGCAAGTGCTGAAAAAAATAACCTTCTGGGCTGCAGTTAACCACCGGCAAGAGAAAAAAGCTGAGACTGAGAGACAGAGTCAACTCAGCACCACATGAACACTGGCAATAAAACTGTTGAACACTTGGGTTTATTCATGGCATACAGCAAGGTCTTTTGTTGGTGAACTTTACTAAAGCTACAGAACAACTGTATGTTAAGCTGAGTTTCTAAGTGAAGTTTGAGAACAAAGCAATCCTTTTTATGGAAATCTCGTTCATTTTCTGCATTATAGGAACTTGATAAAACTTTGTATATATTGTTAACTTCTGCTGTCATGGTCTTAATGAGACAGTCCATACAACTTGTTCTTTTTGAAGGAGACATGACACAAAATGTTTTCAGTTGGATAAAATAAAGCTTAAGACTAAAACTTTATGACAGCCTTATCGCATCAGCCTTTCTGAAGAGAGAAAGTTCGTTGAACATAGTACCTTTGGAAGACTCGTTGTCAGGCTTGAAAAAGGTAACTCATTTCCTAACACCACCAAATTGTATTGTTCGATTCCACCCAACTCTGTTACATGACCATCCAGTCAAATGGTGGAGCCAGACGTCTTGCTCCAAGTAAAAGAATCAGTAAGTTTAACTGTGGAACTTGAAGGAAAAGTTGCAACATGCAGCATTGTCTGTCACATAGGAAAGCTTACATGCAGTTTGTAACATGGTTTTACTCTTTCTGTAATTGAGTCATTTTTAAAATAGGTTGTATATTGTATTTTGGATGTGTAAAGTTTCTATTTCATTCTTGTTTAAAAAATGCTTATTTATTGTTTAAAAAGAGCATATGTATTACTTGCTATTTTTGTTTCAACTATTTAGTTAACAGGAGCACAATCATTAAAATTTTATAGAGAGTTGAACCAGGACCAGTTTTGGTTAGTGTCTGAAGTTTTTACAGCCTGCACTGAGGAGAGGGGGTTTTTGAAACAAATTTGTAAAGGGGACTGTTGTGACTGGGTATTGTAGCACAGCTGTAATTTTATATGTGCTGAACTTTGGTATTCCTTCTGTGACTTATTTTAACAGAGGATTTATCGCTCGGTTAATTTCTCTTGACAAAGCACTACGCCACTCGCTGTTGCTCCCGGGGGGTAGGTGCGGCGGACGGGCCCCACCCCTGCCATCTTCCGCCGCAGGCTGGGGGTTACCGTCCCGCTGACGAGCCGCGCAGCACCGCGGTGCCTCGAGTCCCGGCTGCAGACGTGCTCGAGCTCCTCCTGTGAGCGAGCGGAGCTGGCAGCCGCGCTACACAAGCCCCGCGACAGGGCCCCGGCCGGGTCGACGCCTGCGTGGCGTTGCCGGAAGCGGCCGGCAGCGGCGGATGTTGACGCTGCGCGGCCCCGCTGAGGTGAAGTGGGAGGGAAGGAGCGGGTGGCGGCGTCGTCCAGCCTGCAAGCAGCCCGTGTCCCGCCGCGGTAGGGCCCGGGATCGGGATGGGGATGGGGATGAGAGGGGAGGCGGCTCGGCAAGGCGGCAGCGGGCTGTGGGGCGGGGGGGGGCTCAAACCTCGGCAGTAAGCGACAAGGGCTGGAAGGCTGTTAACGGGTCTGCTAAGTGCGGTGGTGGCGCATTGCTGGGCGCAGCGGGGCTGCTGATCGGGTCGGGTCCTGTGTTACGGCTATGTCCCGACATGTAACGTGTATCCGGACTGCCGCAGGAGACCGCGGAGATCTGGCCTGCCGGGCTGTCGTGGGTAGCCGGGGGGAGCTGCAGTGGCTTGTGAGAAGCGTTTCAAGTACGGGACAAAAAAATGGTTAAAAGCGGGCAGTTGTCCCGTGTGTCTTAGGTTGTTAAAAGATAAAAAGTGAAAAATAGGCAATGCTGATCGCTGGGGAGGATGCAGTAAAAATCCGGCTAACTTGAAGCAGACGGATTTCATTGAGGTGTGGCTAAGGCTTTCTAATTTAAACCGTAATTAAAGCTCAAAAATAAACTACCCAGGGTGGTGCAGTGTCTCCATCATCAGAGCGGTTCAAATTAAATGACAAGCGGTCGGGAGCAGTGTAGGTGTCGAGGATTTTGTGCGAGTGCGGGGCTTGATAGTCTCATTAAAGGCCTTTCCACTTCTCTTGCTTTGCCTGGTTGAACAAAACCATTTCTTTGGGCTGTCCAGCTTGCCCGGCCTTTTGATCTCTGCCTGAAAATCTTTGTGTGATGATGGTTTGAGCTCACAGCTGCAGGAAAGCTAAAACAGACAGGCACTTGAGAGTGACTCGTAAGTGGAAGATGACTGGCTTTTCAGGGATCCCCCTGCTCCATTGCAGGTTGAGCATGCAGGCAGCTCCCAGGATGACCTGGCAGGGATGACCAGCATCTCCTGGCTTGATTCCTCCCACAGCTGGGGCTTTGAATTACCGGCAACCTGATGACAGTGTGGCCCTGGGGCTCCTCACGTGCCAGAGCCCTGGCGTGGCGGCTGCTTTTGCCCCTAAGCTGCACAGTGCTCAGCAGCCACAGGCTGAGTGCACATAGCTTATTGTCTTTCCAGGACGCTCTGTGTTTGGTCTTCTGCATGCTGGCATAATTTCGACCACGGGCCTTTGTTTTGTGTTGGGTTTTTTTTCAGCGTAGGTAATATGACCTGCGTTCAACAGCTATGGGAAGACATGTGTGTGGGACACTTGGCTGAAGCAGCCCAAAAGGACTTTGTCTGAAATGCTGCAGGAGTTTTCACTTTTGTGAAAACCATATTTCAAGTTTATTCGAGTGTGGGTTGGTTGGTTTTTTTTGTTATTGACTAATGAATTTATAGATAAGTGTGGTTTTAAAAACAGATAGAGACCTTGGCTCAAATTGGCAACTGAAACTATTATAAATTACACACAGCTGAGGAATCCCCATATGAAACTTTCTTGACCTGTAGGATAACTTATTCCACCAAAACATCACTGTGAAAGAAACAGCAGTCTGTAGTTTACCTTTTTTCCTCTAGTAGTTTCCCCTGATGACTTTTAGAGCCCCATATTATGCGTTATTCTGTGCCCATAGCACTGCATCGAGATGGCTGATGATAACGAAGACCTGCAGGCAGATGAAGAGCTTCCAGCTCCAGCTGAGGACAGCTTTGAGCAGCTGGAGAACGACAGCCCTGCTGAGCGCAGTGGGCATGTGGCAGTCACTGATGGGCGCTGCATGTATGTCTGGGGAGGCTATAAGGTATGCTGTAAGCCGCCTACCACCCACAGTGCTGGTCATTATCTCCCATTAGTTTGGGAGTGACTGTAAAATTATCTCTCCCCTGGAGAAGAAAAGCTACAGTTAACAAATTAGAATATGACATTTAAGAGTTTGAAATACTGAAATAAATCATGTTAAATGTAGATCTTGGCAAATGGTTAACTTGGGTGGAATGAAGGGTGTTGTTTGCCTTTGTCAACTCACATGTCTGTTGGAAGAATCATGGAATCAACTTGGTTGGAAAAGACCTTTAAGATCATCAAGTCCAACCGTTGCCCCAGGACTGCCAAGACTACCACTAAATCGTATCACTGAGTACTACACAGTTTTTGAACTCTTCTAGGGATGGTGATGGCACCACTGCCCTGAGCAGCCTGTTACGCGCTCTGTGAAGAAATGTTTCCTGTTATCCAATTTAAACCTCCCCTGGCACAGATTGAGGCTGTTACTTCTTGTCTTATTGCTTGTTACTTGGGAGAATAAACCAACCCCCACCTCACTACAACCTCCTTTCAGGTAGTTCTAGAGAGCAGTAAGGTCCCCCCTGAGCCTTCTCTTCTCCCTAAGGCTAAACAACCCTACTTCCCTCAACCATTCTTCATCAGACTTGTGCTCTGGGAGCCTTCACCAGCTTTGTTACCCTTTTCTGGACATGCTCCAGCACCTCAATGTCTGTCTTGTAGTGAGGGGCCAAGAGCTGAACACAGTGCTTGAAATGCAGCCTCACCACTGCCAAGTACAGGGAGACAATCACTTCCCTGGCCCTGCTGGCCACACTATTTGATACAGGCCAGAATGCTGCTGGGGCCTTCTTGGCCACCTGGGCAGAAGCTGGATCATTTTCAGTGGCCATCAGTGAGGACCCTTAGGTCCTTTTCCACCAAGCAGCTTTCCAGCCACTCTTCCCCCTGCCCGTAGTGTGGCATGGGGTTGTTGTGGCCCAGATGCAGGACCCAGCACTTTGCCTTGCTGAACCTCAGGAAGGGAATGAAGAGAAGGGAATGCTGTCTGATTTGAAATGCACACCATGCAAAGTGGTGCTTTTATTTACAGCATTATCTGCACAACTGTATATTGCATGTTAGTGCTCACAGGTTGGTTGTTTATCATGATGGGTGTGCATGTACTGCAAGCAGAATTAAGTCATTTTATGATTTTGACACAAATGAAGATGAATTATCAATTAATTTGGCAAATAAATTGGTAGCTCAAGACAAAGCTTTGGTATATTCTGGTGGTGTCATACAGGGGGTGGGAGAATTAAAAAGGAAATTGTAGCTCATTTATACACCTTAGTTATCCTGTTTGGGCTATGAAAAGGAGATTTAACTTCCATTTACTCTGGCTCTGGTGGGAGCTTATCTGTTCCCCAGCAGAAGCTAAAACATACTAATACCTGCTCTCCAAGGGCTGCTGTGCAGGTGAGAGGTACAGAAGTGCGGCAGGCACTGCTCCTGTTGCTTTCTGTTCTGTGATTAGATCTCTGAGAGGGTGTAAACATTCACAGGAGTCTGTAATTCAGTATGTCAGGCATTCCTCTGATGTTGCTTTTCTGGTGTGTTCTGCAGAATGCCCAAGTTAGGGGATTTTATGACTTCTATCTGCCTAGAGATGAAATATGGATCTACAACATGGAAACTGGAAGATGGTACAGTAAATAATTCATTTAATTGTTGATTATATGAGGGGGAAAAAAAAAAAGGATAAATTGTTAGATCAGTATAGAAAGCATGCTGAGGGCCTGAACAGAGAGAATTCCCTGATCAATTTGTTCCCACCTGTAAAATAGTTGTATAAATGTGTAAAGCAACACGTTTTTCATGGGGTGAAGTAGGAGAGGCAGCTTGGACAGGATGTTCAACAGTGTGAAGTGTTTTGGGGTGCCTGGGATAGCACCTGAAAATGGCATTTGTACCACTTTTGATTACAGTGGTATATTGGTGAGGGAATCCATATTGAGTTATTTATTTTTTTGTCCTTTTAAGGAGGAAAAAAAAAAAACACCTTAGATTTTAATACATGTTTTCAAATGTTGATGCAGCCAAAAAAACTACTTTGTCAGCTTAGATCATTGGGAGCCTGAAAGTTGTGTGAAACTTGCATGCCTGATAGAGTGAGAAAAGGGAATCCAGTGCCCCAGTTCCATAGCTAACCAGGGCCTTGATCTGTAAAGCCAAGTCCCCTCTGTGCTTTGCAGCGCATGGTTTCAGCAGTGCTTCCAGTTCTCGTTGTGGTTAGGAAGAGCCTGGGATAGGGGCTGGAAGTTTATCTTTGTGGTTACCATGTTTACAAACATTAAAAATCCAGTAGCAAAATGGAAACTTTCAGTTTGAACAGGGGCATCCTCTTTGCCTGAGAATCTTTTGGGGGATTTTGAATGTGCAAGGCATACCAAAGCCCTGAACAGGGCAGTTGGAGCTCCTCCCCCACAAAACATGTAGTAATTACATTGCCTTTTCCCACCTCCTTCATCATACTAGGTCAGTGTTGGGAATTGTCTGCAAAGAACTCAGAACTAAGTGGTCTGCAGTGTCCTACTGTAACTAAAAACATACTGGTAGTGTTATAAAAGTTCCCCCCAGATAAAATGATTGCTGTTTGTTTTTATCAGGTAAAATAGTTTAAACTGTTCTTCTAGGAAGAAGAGTAAAACAGAAGGAGATGTTCCTCCTTCCATGTCTGGAAGTTGTGCCGTGTGTGTAGACAGAGTGGTGTACCTCTTTGGAGGACATCACGCACGTGGCAATACAAACAAGGTGAGTTATTTAAAGATAAACCCCTCCTCACAAGTAAGTTCCTCCTCATTAGCTTTTGTTCCCATTTTTTTTCCAAACAGAGGTGGCCTTTTCAGTTAGTTAAAATCCATCCAAAGCAAGAAATTTATAATCTTAACGGAAACATTTTTTACCAAATGACTGGACAGTTGGGTCTTGTTGCAGAGCTTAAACGTTAATAGCAGGGGATGCTGAGCATATATCCAGTCACTGTCCTCCCTGGCTTCTGCAGCATGATAGTTTCATCTACTGGTGGTATCTCTAGTTCTTGGAGGCAGATAATGAGCCTTCTCATCCTGTCAGCAGCTTCCCCAGATGTAAACTAATAGAAGCTGTATTCTTTTTGTGGTTGCCTAAGAGGTTTTGATTTAAAAAACCACAGTACTAACTGCTTGGATTTATTTTATTTTCCATGCAGGTGATTAACTGGCTGACTTTTATCATTTCAGTGTATTAACTTCTCTGGTCAGATAATATGACATTTGTATAACAGGTCAGCCTTCAGCTGTGCATCATTTCATGAGGATTGTACTCTGGTAGCTTTACACTGCTGAAGAAATACCATGACCTACTAGTTATTTTGATTGCAGTTGTTCTTGTGCAATTCACACTATAAACTGTATTGCATTGGCACTTTTGAGTTTACTTCTTTTGAAAGACGGGAATTTCCAAAGCTCAACAAAATAGTATGAGGCAGTGATCTGTAACTGGTCTGTAGTTTGAAATGTTATTCTCTGGAGTCTCTGATAATATTTTCTGATGTTCTAGAAGTGTGGTTTAAATTAAATAGTTCTGGCCTTGCTCTTAAATATAAACTGAAAGTAGCTTGATGCAGTGCCTGCAAACAGTCTGAAACGAGCTACATTTAGAAAGTGTGACTTGCTTCCTTCCTGCTGTCGTATTCTTACATTTCAGTTATTTTATATATGTATTTTATATCAGCTGTTTTGCTCCATGTAAAATGATGTAACACGCAGAGATGATACAATTAAAACCACATTTTTTTAACCAGATTTTGTAGTTGTAAGACAAGTGCTACTTTGTACACATGTTCATTGTATCCCATGTCCGGTTTTGGATGGTAAAACCCGATGTCCATAGCCCTGTTACTTCTATAAAGTGTTGGGGGCTTGAGTCTGCGAAAAGATAAGGGTTTTTGGATCCATATTTTGTTCCAAATGTTATCAGTGCTCTGTGCAGCTAGGAAAAGAACTTTTAATTTATATAATTATATACCAGTACATGCTAATTAAAAGTTAGTATTTTAACATCAGTCAGATTAAAGCTTTAAGCTAACTGTGTGTGTAAAAAAAAATTCTTTCTGTTTTCCACAGTTCTACATGTTAAATTCCAGATCCACGGACAAAGTGCTGCAGTGGGTCAGAGTAGAGTGTCAGGGGGTACCCCCTTCTTCAAAGGACAAACTTGGCGTTTGGGTTTACAAAAACAAGTAAGGCTCCACTAGCAAAGTCATCACAGCTGTACTTGCATGCGTAGTTGCTTTTAATTGCTCTTAGTTTTGTCACTGTCATGTCTTTGTGTGAGCAAGAGCTGCAGAAGCACTTGTCTGCAGCACATGCTTCAGGAAGATGCTGGATTTCTTCCCCGACCAGCCTCTTTAAACTGTTGCATCCTTTAATGGTTAATACGCAAAAACCCTCACTCACAGTTTGGGTATGTGTAAGCTGCAGAGTCTCTGTGTGAGTCACAGTCCAAACTGTAGGCTTTTCCCAGCAAATCTTCCACAGCACATTCTCAGTACATTGCTTTAAAGTCACTGCCTTGTATCAGCGTCATTCCTCTTGGCAATTGCATCTGGAATTACTCTTCACAGAATCCTGTTCTAGGATTTCCCATGTCACACACGATGCAGTCTTTTGGTCGCGTCTTACAGGACAGCTTGCATTTCTCTGATGATTGAAGAGCAGGAAGCCATCTTTATCTCAAAATTGCATGTGGCTCTTTCAGCAATGCACATGCTTAATTCAGTGCGTTTTGTGCTGGTTGCACAAAACAAGAAATGTGTTAGATGAGTTGCTGTGGATGTTACCTACTCCAGCCCTGCCCTGCCAAGCACACACCTCCATAGTGACCATGCCTAAGTGTAATGCTTTCCCTTTGCTTCTTATGAGGGGTGTCTGTGAACACTGTGGGTTTAGGGAATACGGGCAGAGAGCTTGGAAAGGGTGCAGTTGGGAAGCAACAGTAATAAACCCCTGTAGTTGCTGTGTGGGAGCCCTGGCTGAAGATCAGAAACCAGCCAGCAGGCCTGGTAGCTTCACATGTTTGGAACCAGAGCAAAGCTTGGAAGCCTGAGGCTGGGGAAACAGCTGTAAAGGGATTTATTGTGGGTGGTAGGGTCGATTAGGCAAGAAACAGGGCCCCACACCTGGAAAACCTACGTGGCAGACATAGTGGAAGTAATGAAGCTAAAGGAGCTTCCCTGGTTTTCCTGTCTTCTCTTAGAGCACAACCTTTACAGAACTTTTAACTTGTAGCAACAGATGTAGTAGCATTTCTAATTGGATTCATGTTTTGTTGCAGGCTAATATTTTTTGGAGGCTATGGTTACTTTCCTGAAGGGAAACAACGGGGAACTTTTGAATTCGATGAAACCTCTTTTTGGGTAGGTAAACCTGGAAATAATTTCTATTTAAACTTTAATATTTAATTAGTGCTTATTAAAACTTGTTGCTTATTTAATATTTTTAAAGAATTCAGGTCTTCCTAGAGGGTGGAACGACCATGTGCATGTTTTGGACACTGAAACTTTTACTTGGAGCCAGCCTATAACTACGGTAATTATTAATCTTGTATTAGTTAATCAAGTCTTACAACCCGTCAGAGCATTCTGCGCCTTATTTCTTGCAGTATCCTGTGAAAATAGGCACAGCTCTGCTAGGCCTAGGTTCACTGCTTTAATTTGTGTCAAGTGAGAGCAGCATGCTGATAAAATGGTCTCTTCATGTAGCTGTGCAGGGTTTGTTGTGGCCTGTCCCAGCCACAACGACTTTGGGCTACAAATGCAGTGTGAAGCTGTCTTAACCTGTTGTATCTCATTGTGGGGGTACTGTCTCTAGTCTATATCTCCCTGGCATTATTTGGAAGGTGTGATTACCTGTTCATCTCAAAATATATTTCTCCTTCTTTCCTCTTCCACCCTGCAGTTGTGTTGACAGGTTGCCCGTGTGTTAACTGCCGAATATTTACTTGTCAGGTGCTCTGTGATCCTGCCTTCTTTGGAATATAAACTAGTCCCTGAATGCCAGAAGCTGGTGAGGCACTGGAACAGGTTGCCCAAAAAAGTGGTGACTGCCCCATCCCTGGCAGTGTTGAAGGCCAGGTTGTACAGAGCCTTGGGTGACATGGTCTAGTGTGAAGCATCCCTGCCGGTGGCAGGGGGTTTGGAACTATATGGTCCTTTCCAACCCTAACCGTTCTGTGATTCTATGGAAGAACTCTCTGAAATACATAGTGCTAGCTAGCAGGAGAATGTGAGAAATGCCTTGCAGGTCATCGAATCCTAGAATCAACTAGGTTGGAAAAGACCTTTAAGATCAAGTCCAACCTTTACACTAGGACTGCCAAGCCCACCTCATTGTGTCATGAGACGTCTGACAACTCCACAAGCAGGCCATGTGGAGCTGATCTTGTCTCAGTGATGCTTGCTCAGTGTGTTTTTTTCCATGGGATGAATCACAGGCCACTCGCCATGGCTGGTGGGAAGCAGCACTGCTGGCTCATGCTGCACTGGTTTGCCTCCTGAGACCTGCAGTCTGTCTGATCCAAACAGGAGATGAAGCTTAGGACTCTGTGACTAGGGCTCTCTTTCCTTCTTGTGCTTCCTGAGCAAGTTATCTTAATTCTGTTATTAAGGGAATTATTTTTTTACATATGTAAGTATATATATAATATATATATATATATACCTTGATATCTTGTCAGCGCTGTGGGACTGTTCATTTCTTTCCTGAATATGGACTGGGTGAGGTGCCATCAGCCAGTGTTTGCAGTGTTACATGTAACATGCTTGTAGGGGAAGGGATGTTAAGAAAGTGTTTGAAACACTGTTGGTAGAACTAGCATTGGAAACATCCTCTCAAAATAAAAGTCACGTGCTGCCTATTCAGTATTCCTGAACATGCTCAGAGGGCTGGAGCATCTCTCCTGTAGAGACGAGCTGAGAGAGCTGGGGTTGTTCAGCTTGGAGAAGAGAAGCAGCCTTCCGTTACCTAAAAGGGCCAACTAGAAGTCTGGAGAGGGACTTCTGACATTTAGGGATACGACAGGAGTGAATGGCTTTAAATTGACAGAGGGGAAATTTAGGTTACATATTAGGCAGAAGTTCCTCCCTGTGAGGGTGGTGAAGTGCTGGCACAGGTTGCCCAGGGAAGCTGTGGCTGCTGCATCCCTGGCAGTGTTCAGGGCCAGGTTGGACAGGGCTTGGAGCAACCTGGTCTAGTGGCAGGTGTCCCTGCCTGTGGCAGGGGTTGGAACTGGATGAGCTTTAAGGTCCTTTCCAACCCAAACCATTCTGTGAGTCTGTGATTCTTGAGGCCATTTAGACTTAAACCATTTTTTTTACCTAGATCTTCTCTCCAAACTTGCCTTTTATTTTGATATGTTTCTCTTCATCTTTTTTCCTGTTGACTTGCTTGCTTTCATGCTTCAGTGGTATTGTGCTTGCAGGGAGCTCAAGAAAATGAAGTGTGTTGTTTCCTGACGTCCTCATTGTAATGTGATGGTTTGGTACATTTCACAGAATCATAGAATCATAGAATAGTTAGGGTTGGAAAGGACCTTAAGATCATCTAGTTCCAACCCCCTGCCATGGGCAGGGACACCTCCCACTAAACCATGTCACCCAAGGCTTTGTCCAGCCTGGTCTTGATCACTGCCAGGGATGGAGCATTCGCAATCTCCCTGGGCAACCCATTCCAGTGCCTCACCACCCTAACAGTAAAGAACTTATTCCTTATATCCAATCTAAACTTCCCCTGTTTCAGTTTTAAGCCATTACCCCCTGTCCTGTCACTACAGTCCCTAATGAAGAGTCCCTCCCCAGCATCCCTATAGCCCCCCTTCAGATACTGGAAGGCTGCTACAAGGTCTCCATGCAGCCTTCTCTTCTCCAGGCTGAGAACTTTCCAGCCTGTGTTCAGACGGGAGATGCTGAGAACAGCCCCAACTTTCTCAGCCTGTCTTCATACGGGAGGTGCTCCAGTCCCCTGATCATCCTTGTGGCCCTTCTCTGGACTTGTTCCAGCAGTTCCATATCCTTTTTATGTTGAGGACACCAGAACTGCACACAATACTCCAGGTGAGGTCTCACGAGAGCAGAGTAAAGGGGTAGGATCACTTCCTTCGACCTGCTGGTCACGCTCCTTTTGATGCAGCCCAGGATACGGTTGGCTTTCTGGGCTGCGAATGCACACTGAAGCCTGCTCATGTTCAGTTTCTCATGGACCGACACCCCCAAGTCCTTCTCTGCAGGGCTGCTCTGAATCTCTTCTCTGCCCAACCTGTAGCTGTGCCTGGGATTGCTCCCACCCAGGTGTAGGACCTTGCACTTGTCATGGTTAAACTTCATGAGGTTGGCATCAGCCCACCTCACAAGCATCACCATCAAGGTCCCTCTGGATGGCATTCCTTCTCTCCAGCATATCAACCGAACCACACAGCTTGGTGTCATCGGCAAACTTGCTGAGGGCGCACTCAATCCCACTGTCCATGTCAGCAACAAAGATGTTGAACAAGACCGGTCCCAACACCGACCCCTGAGGGACACCACTCGTTACTGGTCTCCAGCCGGACATTGAGCCATTGACCACAGCTCTTTGTGTGCGGCCATCCAGCCAGTTCTTTATCCACCGAGTGGTCCATCCATCAAATTAACGCTTTACACAAGTCCAGGTAGATGACATCAACTGCTCTACCCCTGTCCATCAGTTCTGCAGCCCCATCGTAGAAGGCCACCAAATTGGTCAGGCAGGATTTCCCCTTAGTGAAGCCATGCTGGCTGTCACCAAGCACCTTGTTGATTTTCATGTGCCTTAGCATGCCTTCCAGGGGAATCTGCTCCAAGATTTTGCCAGGCACAGAGGTGAGACTGACTGCTCTGTAATTCCCCGGGTCATCTGTTTTCCCCTTCTTGAAAATGGGGGTTATATTTCCCTTTTTCCAGTCATCGGGAACTTCACCTGACTGCCAGGATTTTTCAGATATGATGGCCAGCGGCTTCACAACTTCATTTGCCAGCTTCTTCAGGACCTCCGGATGGATTTCATCAGGTCCCATGGACTTGAGCATGTTCAGGTTTTTAAGTTGGTCTCGAACCAGATCCTCTCCTACAGTGGGCCCAAGGTCTTCATTCTCACAGTCCCTGCATCTGCCTTCCAAGACTTGGGTGGTTTGGTCAGAGCCTTTGCCAGTGAAGTCCAAGGCAAAGAAGTCATTCAGAACCTCAGCCTTCTCCAAATCCTGTGTAGGCAGTTCTCCTGAGAGCTTCCAGAGGGGCCTACGTTGTCCCTAGTCTGTTTTTTATTCGCTGCGTACGTACAGAATCCCTTCCCGTTATCCTTAACATCCCTAGCCAAGCTTAATTCTAACTGGGCTTCAGCTTTCCTAACCTGGCCCCTAGCTTCCTGGACATCCTTGTATTCTTCCCAGGCCACCTGTCCTTGCTTCCACCTTTTATAAGCCTATTTTTTCCTTCAAATTTTTCTCAGCAGCTCCTTATCCATCCAAGGAGGTCTCCTGGCCCTCCTGCTGCACTTCCTTCTGGTTGGGATGCAACACTCCTGAGCTTGTAGCAGGTGATCCTTGAGTCTTGGGCCCCCCTGCCCTTTAGGGCTATATCCCATGGAACCTTACTAAGCAGGTTCCTGAAGAGGCCAAAGTCTGCTCTTTTGAAGTCCAGGGCAGTGAGCTTGCTGCACACTCTTCTCACTGTCCTGAGGATCTCAAATTCAAGCATCTCATGATCGCTGCATCCAAGGCTGCCCTGAAGAGTCACATTTCCAACGAGCCCTTCCCTGTTGGTGAGCACGAGGTCAAGCATGGCACCTCTCCTTGTCGGCTCCTCTATTACTTGCAGAAGGAAGTTGTCTTCCACACAATTGAGGAACCTCCTGGATTGCTTGTGCCGGGCAGTACCGTCCTTCCAACAGATGTCAGGGTGGTTGAAGTCTCCCATGAGAACAAGGGCCTGTGAGCATGAGGCTTTTCCTATCTGTCTGTAGAGTGCTTCATCTGCAGGTTTCTCTTGATCCAGGCGGTCTGCAACAGATGGGAGCTGAATTGTGGTTGAAACAAAACACCCTGTCATTGCAAATATACACCATTTGAAGTGTCCCAGAAGTGTTCAGGAACAGGCAAATGGAGTGACATTGCCATAGAATTGGAGGAAGTTAAATTTGAGATAAGTTACTCCTCATTCAGATTACCAAAGAATTCTTTTGTCTTGCTATCTAAAGATCTCAAATATTTTAGAAGTAACTCAAGAAAAATACTGTGTAGCGATTTATTGTGTCATTTTCTCGCAGTCTGTTAACTGTGACTGACTGAACCCTGTTCCAAAAGCAAAATTAATACCTCGACACTTAAAGAGGAAAAATAAAATCCCATTTCCCATGAGTTTTCTGATCTTCCATCCATCAAAAAAAAGCAAGTTTCTGCACACAGAATGACTTATTAGATGGTTTTTCACTCTCTTCTTGGCCTTATGTCTGACTTTAGTTCAGCCTTTCATCCCTCGGGTGGCTGGTTGTGGAGCTCTGAGACCTTCCTTTGCCTTGCTCGCCATGGCCAGGTGATCTCTCCAGGGAGCCTGAGAGGAGCCTGAGCCCTCCGTGTCTGCTGCTGTCTGCTGCTGTCCGCTGTCTCCCAGGGTGCCTGGCATGGCATGTGATGGGTTTCTTCAGCCCAGCTCCTCTTGATTCCATCTACTGCAGGTTTCTGATGAAATGGCATTTTCTTTCTTATGTATCAAATAAATTTACCTTCTTATTTCATGTTTTGTTTTCCCAGGGTAAAACTCCATCACCACGAGCAGCTCACGCCTGTGCTACAGTTGGGAACAGAGGCTATGTGTTTGGTGGCAGATACAGGGTAAGCCCTAACCCAGTTACTGATGTGTTACTGAAACGTAAGCAGTGTTTCAGCTGTGGTCTGCTTTATTGTAGGAATCCAGAATGAACGATCTTTACTATCTGAATTTGGATACGTGGGAGTGGAATGAAATGTAGGTACTAAAACTTGAGTTAATTTGTTTGTAAAGCAACATGAAGGTGCCATTTTTACTCACTTCTAATCAATCTAGTTAAATGTGATAAACTCAGGTAGAACTGATCCTGCTGATGAGGCTGTCAGGCTTTTTTAAGTATTAATGGGGGTAAAATTCTTTTAGTGTATCTAAAGACATTAAACTCATAAAACATGAGCATGGTGTGAAGCTGCATCCTTGAAATATCTGAAACATAATCAGAGCAGAAAGGAGCAGCAGTATTTTATTGTAGCACATACATGTAATTTATGGTGCTTTTATTAAATGCAGAATCACACAAGGCATTTGCCCAGTTGGCCGATCATGGCATTCTTTAACACCAATTTCCTCGGATCACCTCTTTCTCTTTGGAGGATTCACCACTGACAAGCAGCCGTTAAGTAAGTTGTTCCAAAAGGATTTTGTGTTGTCTTTGTGTATGTGAGCAGTTGTGCATAGTAGCTGAATTACTGCCTTGTCACCTTGAATTCTTGCTGAATTCCTCACATCCACTTGTTATCCAGCTCCTTGCTGTCAACAGTTCATTTCACAGAGCAGGAGTCACTGAGTGTGCTGAAACATTATTATATATAGGAATTCATCTGCTCTAAAATTGTATCTAATGCAAATTACTGTTAGTAAGAGCTTTACAGTTCTCCGTTTTCCCTTCTGACTTCTCTCCCATAAACCACTATTAAGCGCCTGTTTTCAAACAGGTAGCCCACTATTTTGTATGTTTTTTCCTAAAATACTTTCTTTTGTTCTTTAAGAACAAAAATGGACTGTGTTGCACCAGAGTACATGTTACTTGCCGCAAACATGAAAGAACTAACAGAATGCTGTTTGTGTTTGGGGTTTTGCTTGTTTTCAGGTGATGCTTGGATATACTGCATCAGCAAGAATGAGTGGGTACAGTTTGAGCATAACTACTCCGAAAAACCAAGGTACAGTAGACAATCCCCTGGAAACTTACTGAAAGAGAGTGAGGAAGCATGTAATGTTGGCTGTCAAAGAGAGGACACATGTTCCTTTTCACAGCACTCATTGTTCTTAACAACACAATACTAATGCTCGTATCTGCCCCAGAAGTGCAGGTATGTTGGTTGTATGCAGGTTGTATTTTGTGCACATAAAATACAAGATGAATACTGCTATAGGGCTGGTGCTGGCAGTAGTGTGTAGCTCAGTGTTTGTGCAGTAGCAAGAAACAAAGGGATTTAGGGGCTAATCTCTGCTGCCAAGGCCTCTGAGTTGTTCCATCTAACTGGAACCCGTGTGTTCTTGCTCTGCCTGCAAACTGGACATGGGCAGGTGTCATTATTTTTAGCATCCTTGTTAGAGGCTAATCCTGTGCATGCCCAGGATGTTTTTGTCTTCCTGCTGAGTAAATGAGAGATGATGACCTGCAGTTTAAAACCATCAAACTTACTGTGATGCACGTATGTGGCATGGAAAACACTCACGTCATGTGAGTTACTGTGAAGGTTTGAGGAAGTGTTCTGATCAAGGTTAACTGGGTTAAAGCACTGACACTTCCTGGTCTGCCTGCTTTGGCCTTGCTCTGGCTGCTGGCAGGGATGAGGAGGGGTCTGTTTTCCTGGACAGTAACAAGGTTGAGCTGCTGCCCCCACACCTGCCCTTCCCCTCTTTGGAACAGTGGGATGGTGCCGTGTTGTTACTGAGCATATGTACAAAATTAGTTCTTTCCCAAGTCTTAGGAGAGCATTACAAAATCTGACTGATCCTGCTCGCTCTGTCTTCTGGCTCAAGTGGGACATGAAAATGAAGTTTGCACCAGCAGCTCATCGCAGCCATCCTGTAGAAGCCACAGGACCGCTGCTGTCATGCATGCCTGCACTGGCAAGCGCATGCTGCTGAGCGTCACAGCCCAGCTCAAACCAGAACACGTTATATAACCCGTGTTTTGCTGACCACTGTTCTTTCTCCAAACATAAACTCCTGTTGAATTAGTCACGTCTCCGGTGCACTGGTGGAAGGGCAACCTCACATGTTAACTTTAACTACAAATCCTACGCAGGCATTGTTGGGTGGGGTTGATTTTTGCCTTAATGCAGTCCTGACCTCTGCTTCTAGGTTGTGGCATACTGCTTGTGCAAGCGAAGAGGGAGAGGTGATCATCTTTGGGGGCTGTGCGAACAACTTACTTGCCCATTCAAAAGCTGTAAGTTTATTTTGAGCTTTCCCTTCCTGTGCAGCCTGGTCCTGCCCGCAGGAGCTGCAGTCTTACCACTGCAGCAAGTGTAAAAGGCTTGCAGTCAGCCGCATGATCTTGTGAGGACTTACAAAAGTGCATAAACGGAGCTTGAAAGGAAAATGTTTTTCTGCTTTTCTAGCAACCACATCATTATTTAAACAAACCATGACTTACTTTCCCTCCTACCTCCCAACTACATCTTCAGCTTTGCCCTGTGCTTCTCATGTGAGTGTTTTCAGGGACCCCCTCCCAAGGTAATTTCTTCAGTGCGCTGCATGCAGAGAGGCCTGGTGGGGGAGAAACAGCCTGAAGAGAAGGGGACTCTTCAGCCAGGCTGGGACTGTCCTGAGATCGTGGAAACACCAGCTGGCTAGAGAGGGAGGCTGGGAATGAGTGTGCCAGCACCTTGCAGTGTATGTAGCAGTGTGCATCAGCTGGAGTAGGCAGGTGGCAAACAGCAGTGGTGCAACACCTCCTCCTGTGCTGGCAGCACTGCTGTGGCACGTGATAGGTTTATGTGCATTCAGGGAGCAGGCACAACCATTTAAAAATGCCAAAACCATTGACTTCTGAGCCCGATACAGTCCCCGTCTCTAAAGTCCCTCTGTGCAATTCCATGAAGACTTGGAAACTGGCCACAGTGTTCCCATTCTCTCCCAGCACAAGTTGAAGCTGCACAGGGAGAGTGTCTGACTCTGGCCCCTTTGTGCATCCACTCTCCTCCGGTTGTCTGTATGAGGCAGCCTAGATATGTTTTTTTATTCACCTGTAGTTCCCCTAGTGCCTTTATCTTCCCATATAGCAGTGAGCAGTTCTGCACTCGGCTTGTCTGCTGCCTCTGCGATCTGTGTAAAGCCCACTGCGTGCCCCATTGCCTCCCTTTCCAGGGTCTGTTTGTGTGAGCCTCATTTGTTTTGGCTCCTGCTGTAGTGATGTGAATCCACATAACCAAACTGTTTCTCTCCCTCCCACCCCCAGGCTCACAGTAATGAAATACTTGTGTTTTCCCTACAACCACGATCTCTTGTAAGGTAAGTGTCATGGTTTAAACCTAGCCAGCAGCTCAGTACCATGCAGCTGTTTGCTCACACCCTCCCCTTTACCCCCGTCCTGGGTGGGATGGGAGAATTGGAAGAATGTAAAACCCACAGGTTGTGTCAGGTGTGCTGTCTCTGCTCCCTCCCAGCTTCTCATGTTCCCCCCTCACTGGCAGAACATGAGAAACTGAAAAGTCCATGATCAGGGTAAGCATTATTTATCAACAACTAAAACCTTGGTGTGTTAGCATAGAATCATAGAATAGTTAGAGCTGGAAAGGACCTTAAGATCATCTAGTTCCAACCCCCCCTGCCATGGGCAGGGACACCTCACACTAAACCATGTCACCCAAGGCTTCATCCAACCTGGCCATGAACACCACCAGGGATGGACCATTATCCAGCATTATTCTCAAACTAAAGCCAAAACACAGCACTGCACCAGCTACTAGGAAGAAAACTAACTCTATCCCAGCTGAAACCAGGACAGTAAGAAAGCAAGACTTTAACATTAAACTGTCCTGTCTCCATCCAAGCCAGGTAGCGCAGGATTACTGCCTGTTTCTTGCATTCCTGCAATACTTAAAAAAGATTTCTTCCTCTAAAGCATGCTGAAAGGACAGCAGCCAGTTAGGAGCAGGCAGAGCAGGATGTCTTTCAGGAGCACACATGCGGCACTAATGACAAGAACAAGCCCTCATTAAACAGCTGTAAAGAATGAGCTTACCTTGCAGCCCTTGGTCACACTAACTGTGGCTGTGTCTTCCCTCTCCCAAGGCTGTGCCTCGAAGCAGTCATTTGTTTTAAGGAGATGCTGGCCAGTTCCTGGAATTGCCTCCCCAAGCACTTACTGCACAGCGTCAACCAGCGGTTTGGCAGCAACAACACCTCGGGCTCCTGAGCCCTCTGCAGACGTTGCTGACCAAGCTGTGTGTGGATGAGCAGCTCAAAGATGTAATAATTCTACCAAGTGTGGCAAACATTAAACTTGTATAGATTAAGTATCTTGAAGTGTGTTGTGTATTGTCATAGATAGTTGCTTCTTACCTTTTAAGTTGCATGTGAATGGCCTAGAGAGAACCTATTTTTGTGTAAAGATGTTTGCAATAAATGTATTTAATGCAAGTGGAGGTGTACCCTGTGCTTAAGCTAAAACTAGTTCTGGGTTTGTCCACTTGAAGTATGTTTGAGGGCCAGGCCCAAGTGAGAAGATGGGGTGTGCACATGTGGAAACTTGTTACAGGGTCCCTAGTTAGGGACCCAAGGACACCACTGGTTGTGCAGGAATTTCTGAGGCACACCATGACTGGTGGAGTTTTGCTTTAGTCTAGGCTGAAGATTGCAGTCCTGGCTTAGTCTTCAGTGTTAGGAAACTGCTTAATATTTTTGCCACAAATGCTTAAAGTCAGAGAAACAGAATTTGGAAATTGTATGTTGTCAGAGTTGATAGAACTGTCATAAACCTTGAGATGTTGGAACTAGATGATCTTGAGGTCCTTTCCAACCCTAACTATTCTATGATTCTATGTTAAAGCACCACTACTATGCTTGGTTGTAGTTTGGTATTTTTGGAACTCTTTGTTGTGGAACTTCAGTTGTGAACCTTAGGTAGCAGATATTCTGCCCTGAGAAGTGTAAGGCTTGAAGTGAAAGTGCCTGAGTCTGTTACTGGCTGCAGCCATGACCTGTGGAGCTCACCTGCAACTGGGACAGCCCAACAGACTTCAGTTGTGTAGAGGGACACTGAAAGTGGCTGTGGAGTGGGGTCAGCGCCTGCATTTGCCAGTGCGGTTCTGTCTGTCAGGAGCTCCAGGAGGTGACAGGGGAACAAGGAACAGGCTGTGCGCTGCTGTGGGGAAGGAGAACGATTGCAATCAATCATGTTTAAGCTGTCCTCAAAAAGAAATAATTAATTAAAACCTTTGACTTGTAGAAGAAAGTAATTCCTGTCCTGTAATTCCTGCGCTCGGTTCTTGTGTAGGCTTGAGCTGTTTTAAGTGTTCAGGGTGTTGCAGACTGTCAGACAAGCTGCAGCACCCTGCACAAGTCTGTTTCACACCTTATGGGGGGGGTGCTGATACAGCACACAGGCTTTATGCTGATCTTCCAGCTCTAGCTCTTCTTCCCCACCTCTTCCCTACCTCCCCAGGGGTGGTAATGGCACAGCACAGTCGGGCTGTGCCAGTGGGAGCAGGGGCTCTGGGACTGCTCCCAGCACTCACCACGTGTCGGCAGCCAGTGGCACGTTTTGGGTAAAATAAAAAGCATGTCACACTGAAACTGTCCTACTCGCACTTAGAACCTCCAGTCACCCATAGAGGAAAGTAGTGGGTATGAGGAAGAAACTGAACAGCACCAAGCTTTGCTGCAGCAAACTGGGGGACTCCTTGAGATGGAGTGCTCAGCTCCAGCACTCGATGCGTCAAAGAACCAAAAGTGTGCGATCACATCACTGACCAAATGACAGCAATTTATTTGCATGTTTTTATGCTATTTGTATCGAGAGTCCATCCACTGCAACGCAGGAACTGGTCCTCATCTGCCCGCTACCCCACAGGAGCTAAACTCAGTCCAGTCAATGGCAGTTGGGGTAGGTCTGTGTCCGTCTGTCCCACCTGCAGGTGCTGAGATTCTGACTGCACAACAGTGGCAGTTTAGTAGTGAGAAACCCAAGTAAGGAATCACTTCTTCTTCTTGTTCAGGAGATGCGGTGCAGACACTTTCACTTTACCAGGAATATTCCTTGACAAATCAGTATCCTATAAAACATTAAACATGAGGAATTGCACACAGCAGCAAAGCATTTATGGACATCTCCCTCAGCCCCAGTGCACTTCTAAGCTGGCTTGTGGGAGCTGATGGGCCTGTTCCTGTCAGCCTTCCCCCAATGAAAATACAGCTAATGTCAGGCTGCTGCTTTCTCATCACATTTTAGTGATGAAAGACTTTTAAGAGTTTTATGTGCAGCTTCCATCCATCAGCTCCACTGGGAGAGGCTGGCTGGGTTGGCAGTTCCCTGGGCAGGACCTGGTCACGTCAAGGTCATTAAACATTAATTGTGGTTTTCTAGCAAAGCACCATGAAATATGGACATGAAGTCTTGCTGCTGTTCAAGGTTTCTAATCAGTGAACAGTTACAGGGCAGCAAGCAGCTGTAAAGAGTGCTCTAGGCTGCCTGATCCACAGGGATCGCTGATGTGAAAAACACCCGAGGATCGTGGTGCAAGCAACCAGCCAAGCCCTAGGAGGAGAGCATGGCCAGGAGCCAGCCCTCTCTCCAGTGGCAGGCATGGAAGCACTGCACACAGATGGCGCAAGTTTGAGAAGGAACTGGAGTAGAAGAGAACCGCACTGGGGGAGTGAAGATCTGCCTGAGCAGAGCAATGCCATGTTTACTTGGCCCATGGTAAGCATCTTCTGGGGGAGAGGGGCAGGCGAAAGCCCCTAGTGAGTGGCACAGCCAGACACTGCTTCCAACCATGCCCAGCTGAACTCCCAGCACGAGCACCTGCCCGTCCAACACACTACCACAGGAGTGGGAATTTCCCCTCCCATAACTAGAGGCCTTTATGGAAGATGATGCTGTTACCAGTTGTGTTATTTTAGATTAAGAGCAACACAATAAAGAAAACTTAATGCCCAATGATAGAGGTGAGGCTCAACTTCTACTGATCCTTCCCAGCCGAAGCAGTGCATCTTCCCCCACAGTACTGAGAAACACAATGCTGCTAAAAAAAAAAAATCCAAACAACCCAAAACAATAGAACACTTGGTTTTGGAAGTATTTACCCCCAGAACAGTACTAGTCAACAGTTTGCTGCTGCTATTTGTATAGAGAAACTATGTAGAAAAACTTGTCACCTTTACGCTGCGGAACAGGTCTTTTTCTCTTGCACTAGCTTCTTTGGATTGCATAAAATTATGCAAGGCAATCTTTGCAGCTGTAAAAGCATAGGAAAGATTTAAACAGTATGTTAAAACGTGCTGGCTTCAATAGGTGAAGCACTGAGGAGGATTCCAGTGCTTTAATACAGTACCTTTTCCCTTCTTTTGGGTGCCTGGAGTGAGCTTGACTTTATACCTTTCAAAAGAAAAGGTTTCTCTCAGTAGCATGTTGGCTCCCCTCAGCCGAACCCTTGCCCCAGGAAGCGCCAGGACTTACTTGTAGCTCGTCATCGCCGTGTAGGGAGCACAGATGGGAACAGCGAAGAGCAGGATATCCTCAGGGTGCGGCTGGCCAGTGAGGGAATCCAGCAGCGCCTCACCCTCCTGCATGGGCAGAGGAGCTTTGCTGTGAGACCAGAAAGCACCTCTCCAGCCCCTCGCTCCCATAATGACAATGAGCAGAGGCTGGAGGATCTCCCCTCCCATCTGAACCACAGCAGCAGCTGCCCTCCTACAGGTACCACGTCAGTTCTCATGACAGCATTACCAACATGCACTATTAATCACTCACTTTGCTGGCCTTGAGTTACCAAGCCACAATTTATTATTGACCATCTTTGATTACTTTGATACAATAAAACTGTATCATTTGAAATAGGATGGATCTCAGTTTTAAATGATCAAAATAGGACCCCCAAGTGTTGTTACATCTTCACAGTGTCACCAAGAACTTCCCCCTACAGAATCACAGAATGGGTTGGAAAAGACCTTAAAAATCAGCTAGTTTCAACCCCCTACCATGGACAAGGACACCTTCCACTAGACCACATTGCTCAAAGCCCCATCCAACCATTATCTTCCTTCATTAATTAAAGAAACAGACTTATTTCCATCCTTGGGCAACACCCACAGCCTGTAACTATAGAAACATCTGGAGCAATTCTGAATGTAAATCAGCTTCTAAAGAACAACTTGCATGGCACTGCGCTGTGCCATCCTTCAGCCTAGAGCAAATACCTCCTTGAGGCAAAGACAAGGGACAAACTTCAATTTAGCCAGCCCCTAGTTTCTAAAGGGAAGGTACGTGGTAAGCAGGGTAGGAAGACAAAAAAGGTTACTTTTTACTCTTCTTAAATACAAGGAAGCTGGGTTCAGAGCACCGTGGGCACAAAGAGGACTTCAAACAGCAGAGCTGTGCCCCTCTGAATGGGTCACATGAGCCAGCCCCAGCCTGCACCCTCTGCTCCTGCTCACAGGGAGCTGTGTGGGAGCGTGCCCCTCCACCTTCCGACAGGAATAAACCCTTTTCAGCACTTCTTGGAGCTTGGAAGACAAGCATTTACCTCAGCTCCTGGCTGATCCTGCTCTTGCTCCTCCTGTACAGAAACAAAGGAGATACCAGAGCTGAAATGAGCATGACTGCTTTTCTTTCTCCCAGCCCCTGGAGAACGTGAATTCTTTTATCAGCACTACACAGAAAGCCACATTCTCACTCCAAAGAGAATTTAACATCCTTTAAACGAAAGGCAAGAAGAGCATTTTTATGTTTCTTTTGAAAACCTGATTTGCTTGGCACACACCAAGCTGGGAGGAGAGAGATGGGCTATGATTCAGAGATAGCAACTCAGAAGGACAGGCCTGCAGAGTGCTTGGTTACGTTTCAGCTGCACCAAGGAGGAAGTATTGACTTAACTGGATCCTTGGCAGCCTGGCAAGGCTCAGTCCTCCTCCAAGCCCTCGTTCTGGCTGTGCTGGGAGCACTGCATGCACGGCGCTTTTTTTTGCTGCTTTTTGAAATGAATGGGCTCCCAGAGTCATGGCACGAGGCACAGTGCTCTTCACAGTGTCCCAAAACCAACAAGAGCTGCTCAGCCTCCCTGCAGAAGAGAGCTACCCAGTGCTAGGAGAGCTGCAGCAGAGAGTGAGAAGGGACAGCTGAGCATGCTGCTGCTCACCTTCTCATCCTGCTGCTCCTCCAAGGTTGGGTCCTGTGACTCGTGCAGCACAACTCCTGCTGGGACTGCCTCCTTGCCCCCTCCAGCACCATGACGAATGGCTTTGGGTTTTTGCTGTTGCTTCTTTGCTGGCTCTTCTTTTGTCTTCCCCTTTTTCCCTTTTTTCCCCTTCTCCTCCTTGTTTGACCCTGCAGACTGTGGTTACACACAGAGGTGGTCAGAGCCAGCAACCACGCCACAGAGGAAGACAGAACTCCTCTCACTCACCCCCAGCAGCTTCATGATGAGTTCCCGGTCCTCCTCATCCTGGTCCTTATACTTCTCCTTCATCTTCTTCATTTTACTCTGCAGAAGAAAACAAAACAACAGCTTTAGAAACCATTACTTTTGCAGTTTTGCATCCATGGGCAAACACACAGACTCTGGTCTCCTGAACCTCTTTCAGAGCTGTTCACCAGTAACCAAGAGACTGGTTTCCATGAGGAAATCAGTGTGTTCAATGCTAACAGACCACCACCATCATCCTGAATCTACCAAGAGCACCACCAAGAGTCTGCAACTATCAGGCAGCCATGGACATCTAACAGAAATCAAACTTCTGCCCATACTTCACAGGGCAACAGCTGAACCCTTGGATAAGCCAGGTCCCTGCCTACCTTCTGGCCCCTCTTGACGGGCTGAGGGGCTGGCACACCCTTATTGGTGTTGGGAACAGGGGCAGGCTGTGCTTCCATCTCTTTCTGCTTCTCTTCAGGTGGCTCCAAGTTCTCAGAGTTGTTTTGCTGCTTCTTTTTCTTCATTTCTCTAAGAAAAACAATCACTTGACACACTGCCTCTTGTGACAAGAGAGATCGCTGCTATCCTGCCAGCATTACCACCCTGCTTCCCCACCACAGGGGAACCTGAGGCACACACACTGGAAATAACCCCTCATCAGCAAAAACTCAAGCCCACCAGTGCACAAGAAACTGTGCTTGCAAACAGCACTCCTGAAGGACAGGAGCAGGCACCATCCCACCGGCAGGACCCCCACTGGAAAAGCAGGACAGATAAAAGGCATGGAGCAGCCCAGATGGGGAGGTGCAAGACATACCCTGCACCCAGGTCCTGAAGAGGGAATGGGGAGAAGGCATTCATCTCACCACAGACACGAAGAGGCTCTCACCTCCGCTCCTTGGCAGACAGATGCCTTCGCCCCTGGGACTTGCTGTCACTCTAAGAAGTGAAATGCAGTTAGAACACGCAGTGTCCAGCAGCAGTTCACACTGCTCTGCCAAACATCTGAGCTGGGACCTTACCAAACTGGGTTCTTCCTCTTTGGGGATGATTTTCTGCAGGGATCTGAGGGTAGATAGAAACAGAGCTCATCAACAGATGTAGAGTGGCTCAACCATGGACATATTTACCACAGTCCAGACACCGGCTAACTTGGTGGTACCACTTTAGGCTTTCTAGCTCTTGAAAATCCCAGCTTTGGTGCATGGGAAAGGGCAGAAACACTGCCCTTCCATTTACAGAGCAAGTCTGCAGGTCTCTGCCAGCTTGTCTCATGTACACACAGGCAACAAAGACAGCCTGGGCACAGTGTGTGCTAAAGGAATCCCTAACATTCAGCTTCCTATGCTCACAGCCTCACTCAGCTGGGGTATTCCCTGCAGAGCTGTCCATTTCCACCCACTCAATCCCATCCCCTTACACCCTCTAAAGCAGTGTTACTGACAGGCACAACAGGGAAATGAGCTCATCTCGCAGCCACATACAGAGCAGTAACTGAGAACTGGCTTGGCAGAGCAGAAACAACCCCTGACTCTGCTTCTCAGGTCTGAACAGCTCTGAAAAAAAACAGGGGCAGCCATCTCCTGAGGAGCAAAAACAGTCTATGGTGGTTAAGGAAGGCTTAGGCCAAAATAGGGAACAGCAGCAATGAAGGAGTCAGGTACTTCTGTGTGTGTACATCAGGCAGGGTCCAAAGCAAACAGCCCACAAAGAACTGTGCAGGAAAACAGCAGGGAATGGCACAGTGTGGTAGGATTCCCACAGAACAGGCATGCTGCCCTGCACTCTGGCAGCCTGCTGTCACAAAACATGTGACAACAACTTATCTCAGCCCTTGTCCTGGCAGCATTTTTACATTATAGGGATCCTAAAAAGTGCCCACACTGCTGATAAGAGCAACTGCTTCTTCACTTACCTCTGAGATTGAAGATGTGACAGGTCGATTGTTGTATCTGGGTAATTTACCTCTTCCTCCTTCACTTCACTCTTTGACTCCAGATGTTCCACTTCATCTTCAGATTCTCCCTCATCCTCTTCAGAGTCAGCCTCTGGTGCAGGAGGTGTGTCTACTCTTCCCTGGTCAAGGTCAGCAACACCCTCGTCACGATTACTCTCAGACACAGCTTCCACATCCTCTGGTGCTTCCTGACACTCTGCTTTTTCCTCTTCGTTGCTGCTGTCTCCTCCATCTGGGGCACACAGGTGAGGAAAACACAGTTCACATGAGAAATGCCAAACTGACCCGTAACAGTGCAGGGAACTAAATGCCAAACCCCGAACAGTCCCATGCGTCAGCAGTACACAGCACCCCCATACAGCCACCATACCTAATAGCTCCACATCTTCAGACACCAGTTCACTAGCACTGCTGGAAACCGTTTCCAGATCCTCATCCTGCACTTTGATCTTCCTTTCTTCCCTGTGTCTCCAAACACAGCTTTCATCCACCTAACAACAGAGGTGCCTTTACATTAATAAAGCTATAGCAATGTTCACTAGTCCATTCACAGAACACCCGGCTCAGCTTCATTCTTCCCCTTTGAACACTTTTTGGTATTCAAAAGGCAAGAAAACTAAACCAGCACATTTAAACCCAAATCTGACAACCTAGAAAGTACTGCTAGTGAGGAGAGACACGGAGCTGCACAACCAGCAGACCCCCTAAATGTACACATGCTTCAAACAGAGCTGGTATAAAAACCTAGCAGAGGCAGTAATGTTCACAGTGTCTGTTTTAAATGAAGACAGTGCAAACTGGGGAAAAATGGACATGAAAGCAGAGTAATTCTCAGTTAGTAGCATTTTATGGGATTTGTCCCAGTGGGAAAGAAGTAATTGGAAATGTACTGATAAGCAAGAACCAGAAAAAAAGCCTCCTATAGCTCAAACCAAATTACAAAAGCCAGCAGGAGCTGCACAGAGAAAGCAGTACCTTAAACAAGAAACTAAAGCCCATCATCAGATATGAAGGTGGAAGAAAATTCTTTTTCCCTGAAAAACAAAGGCAGATTCTCATGAGGAGGTTTAACAGCTATGTTACATGATGCATTTTCAACATTCATTTTCATTAGAGGCTTTAAGCTACCAAAAACTTCACTGCTTTTTTTTTTTTCTATCTCTTAGATGCCAACAGAACAAGAGAAACTCAAAAGCAATTTAGCCAAGAATCTCTGTCTGGGGCTTAGCTAGAAATGCTGCTGCTGCTGCCTGCTAACAGTCTAAACCTCTCAGAACAGATTGTCAGAAGAGCAGGATATGCTGGCTGCCACAGTGATGGATCAGGGGACAGCTCAGATGGCCACCACTGCTGGACAAGCACAGCACCTACAGACAAAAGGCCTGACATCAAATTCACACTGTTCCTCTGGGTCTCACCTCGGATCATGAAGCTTCCAGTAGTGAGGTATTCTCCTGTAGGTGCAGTTTTAGAAACCTAAAAAAATCATTATATACTTACGATAAAGAGTATTTGTCACAGCAGGCCAGCAATGTGTAATACTAGCACTGACAAAAGATTCAAGCAAGCTGCATTTTTAACTTCTGGGAACAGCCCTGCAGGACTCTGTATCTGAGGGGTTCTTCCTGTCCTTTGTAGAGTATTTCCTAAGACATGTTTCAAGAGCAGGGACTCTTCATTAGGGATTGTAGAGATAGGACAAGGGGTAATGGGTTCAAACTTAAACAGGGGAAGTTTAGGTTAGATATAATGAAGTTCTTTACTGTTAGGGTGCTGAGGCACTGGCAGGTTGCGCAGAGAAGTTGTGTGAATGCTTCATCCCCGGCAGTGTTCAAGGCCAGGTTGGATGGAGTCTTGGGTGACATGGTTTAGTGTGAGGTGTCCCCGCCCACTGCAGGGGGGTTGGAACTAGATGATCTTAAGGTCCTTTCCAACCCTAACTATTCTATGATTCTATGGATCGCACACTACTGGCACTATGATTTAGAAGCTCTGCATGAGTAACTGGGTCATTCATGAAACAACACTAAAGGCACTGCAAATTTCAGTTTAATGTAATCTTTACAGCCTTACATTCGAGTTGATTGGGAGCACAGCAAGACTGCAGTTAACACACAAGAATCATAGAATCACAGAATGGTTTGGGTTGGAAGGCACCTTAAGGCTCATTCCAACCCTGCCACAGGCAGGGACACCTTCCACTAGACCAGGTTGCTCCAAGCCCCATCCAACCTGGCCTTCAACACTGCCAGGGATGGAGCAGCCACAGCTTCTCTGGGCAACCAGTGCCTCACCACCTTCACAGTGAAGTACTTATTCCTAACAGCTAATCTAAATCTACCCTATTTCAGTTTAAAGCCATTCCCACCGTGTCCTATCCCTACATGCCTTGTATAAAGCCGCTCTCCAGCTTTCTTGTTGGCCCTTTTAGGTACTTAAAGGTACTAAAGTCTCCCTGAAGCCTTCTCTTCTCCAAGCTAGAAGCCCAACTGAAAAAAAAAAAAAAAATCCCACCAAAAAACCACCTTCATTTTCAATAGAAGTCCTTCCCTTTCAATAGAAGTTAGTAAAAAGCCAAGCCTCCTGCATTTCCTCTGTCATGTGCATATCTTATCTGAGATTACATCTCCACCCCTGTCCCTAAGTGTGGCAGAGCCAGGGAGAACCCACAAGGAACAGTATCAGAAGTTTCAAATCCCTCCACGCGTTCCTACCCAGAGACACTTTGTCTGCAGTCACACACCAAATCCTTCAGATGTTCTGTCTGCAAAGCTCATTCACAAGTGTCTTTACCTGGTTGTGGGAGACCCACCAGGCACTGGTGACAACACGGGCATCCCAGGCAGCACTGTAACACAAGGCCATCGTGCCTGCCTCCGTCAGGGTTCGTGGAGGGATCGGTTCACCTACAAAGTAACACCCAACACATCAGTGAATCTGATCCATGCAAAACAGATGAATTCTCAAAACTTCCCATCTGTGCCCCAGTCCTCTGTGAGCTTTCCAGATGCTCTGAGCAGAGACAACATTGCTTGGTTAAACTTGAAGACAGTATGGACAGAGCAGAAGCAGTATCAGCAGCTGCTATTCTCAGCAGTCCAAGAGGCTGAAGCCAGCTATGCTACTGCTCCTTCCTCCACTCATCTCTACAAGGAGCAGTAACTGTGCTCCTCACAACACAAGGCCGACTTCCACTGCCTCCCAGGAACAGGGCACAGGGAGGGTCTGCACAGCTCGTCTCCACTGAGATCCATCACACTGCCTTAAAACTTCTCTGCTGAAATCAGCACCCTGTCAGCACCTAGACTGCTTATGCCATCAGTGAAAGTCTCAGTAGGACTCCAGTCCCTGAGGTCAGCAAAAAATATTTGCCCCACTGCCTCTGCCAGTGACCACCGCTTGTCTCTGTGAGCACACCTCCACTGCTGCTTCCCAGCAGGAGCTCAACTGAGCAACTGCAAGCAGCCAATTACGGCTGGGAAATGGCAGCAGTCAGTGACACCTGATCTTGGAAGGACGGATGCCTCTCACATCCCAAGGGAAACATCTGCTGGAGCTGAGTACCACTGCAAGGGGGAAGGCTCACCAGGCTGGCTCACACAGGCAACACAGAGACTGCCACATCACACGCAGTGCCTCCAGGCTTCTGCAAGTCCCTGCATCAGCCCCAAACAAGGTACCTGATGGGTTCTTGATGACACAGCTCGTGGCTCCGTGGAGATCAGCATGCACATATATGTCCCCTGAAACAGAAGCGACTCGAATCAGTCACACACGTGGCAAATACAGAGATCCCCTGAGCCAAGGTGAAAGTTTCCAACATCAGTTGGAAACAGCTGTTTTGGCTGCAAGGAGCAGGATGGGAAGAGGATACCGAAGTTTTTTACTCCATCCTAGCTGCCCCAGAGAGAATCAGCTCCTTTGCTCCTCACAGGCATCTGTCCAGCCTACTCTTACCCCAGTGTTGGAGGGTCCAGCCTCCCATAGCAGACCTCAGCCCTCCATGGACACACACACAGTCTCCAGGACTTACCATCACCAAAGTCCCCTTTTACCTAAGACACAGCAGACAGACCTGCCCTGTCATTCCTGTACAAAACTGGAAAGTATGACCAATATACTATACTTAATCTGACTCACCTGGTTTAAGATACCGCTTTACAATCAGCTCATTCTGCTGTTGATCTCTTCCAGCAATGATGAGGTAATTCTCAGAACTAATAAACCACAGGAACTTCTCAAACCTGCAAAATTACATCAATTCATAGTGTGAAAAACACCTGGAACTAACAGAACATTACAGAGGTACTTTTTATACCAAACTCTGAGAAACTCCATCATAGCATCTACAACTTATAAAAGACCACTACTTATAAGCTACAAATAGTTTCCCAACCATCCATATGCCTGGGGCATAAAAACAAGGCATGGTACCTATACAACATCACTGTCAATGATATTTTGAGACCAAACAAGTACAATCACCACAAGGTCCTCCTGTTTATTTTTATTTTAATAGTTCCATTATTAGACTGTAAAAAGCTTTGGGATTTAGGTTTGGGGGGTTTGGGTTGGGTTTTTTGTTTTGCTTTGTTTTGGGGTCTTTTTTAATCTATTTTTAGTATTTCAGATATCGAGCTGTCAGAAAGTAACAGCTGAGTTCCCTATTTCCACTAAGCCCACATATTCCTAGCTGTGCTAAAAGCAAAACACTCAGCTAAACTACAAGTCCACTGAAAGGAAGTTTCCCAGGCAAAGGTACTAACAGGCTCAGGCCAGCACCTTCAAGAAGCAGCTGTAAGTCAAGCCATGCAAAGCATAATGCTTAAAAATCACAATTAGCTGCACTGCTAAGAAAGCAAAAACTCAGCCTGTCACCGTCATTCTCAATTAGTGCACATTCACACTACATTAGATAACAACAATGAAACTGTACTTGCCAATAGACCTTCCTCGCTTTCTGAATGGTGGTAACTGTCTGAACTTCCCTCAGTGTCTGTTTTGTCTTCTTCTCAGCTGATTTAAATGCCTGTTTAGACAGAAGGCATAATCACGATTTGCCAGCACAGGAATCCCAAAATTGCTAACTGAACAGTAGAAAATGCCTCTGAATATTTTCAGAGTGCAGGCTCCACAAACTGCTCTTCATTCCCTTCATGTACATTTAAGATAGCTGCCCTAAAATCTTCATAAATCTCTGCCCTGGATAGCTGCCCCCTGAGATTATCACTTCTTTGGCAGTAAGGATTTCTACTGATTTTCCACTCCTGCCTTCATAAGTACTAGTCTGTCAATATCTCCAACAAGCAGCTGTCTTCAGTGCAATGCTACTGATGGAAACCAGATGATAAGGCAGGGATCTGCAATCCTCTGTTCCATCAGCCTAAAAGCTCCAGAATAAAACAATGCTGGTTGCTCTCATTAGGGCTATTTAGTCCAGGTCAGGATTTTTCACTTATCAGTGATACAGAGTTTGCTTTTAAGTATCTTATCATAGAATCATAGAGTCAACCAGGTTGGAAAAGACGTTTAAGATCATCAAGTCCAACCCTTAACCCAGCACTGCCAAGGCCACCACTAACCCATGGCACTGAGGGCTTGTCTACACAGTGTATGAACACTTCCAGGGACGGTGACTCCAGCACTGCCCTGGGCAGACTGTTCCAATGCCTGAGCACCCTTTTGGGAAGGAATTGCTTCCCATCTCCCTCTAAACCTTCTAAACACAAAACAAAAAAATACCTTTTCTGCAGCTTCTACTGTCTTCTGAGTTTTCTTAGCTGCATGTCTTTTGTGATCATAGTACCTGCAAAACACAAGTTTGTTTGTATCTGAAATCCCAGCAGATTCACTCATCTTTAGAATGTATTTCTCACCAACCTCCACATTTGCCATTAGCATTCAGTTTGGCAAAGATTTTTTGTTTGAGCCCAAATCTTTGGCTCTGTCTTCACCTGAGAAAAGCAACCAGGTGAACTAAGTCCCCTCTCAGACAAAGCACTGTGTTTCTGTGGCAGAAGCAGCCATTTAGTTCCATGTGTCATTGTGCAGAACTGTACCCAAAATTAATTTGATGTGATGTTAAGGGTGATGAGACACTGGAACATGTTGCCCAGAGAAGCTGTGGCTGCCCCATGCCTGGAAGTGTTCAAGGCCAGGCTGGAGAGGACTTTGAGCAACATGGTGTAGTGGAAGGGGTCCCCGGCCATAGCAGGAGGGATGATCTTTGAGGGCCCTTCCAACTCAAACCATTCTGTGATTCTACGATAGCTAGAGACTAGCTGCAATGCAAGAGCAAGATACTGGGCTTGGACCAAGAAAACGTATGTCCTAGAGCTGAGGACAAGCTACCTATTTTCATTTCTAACTTTTATTTTTAAGAAGATATACACAGAGCCCTTCCAATGATGTTATCACTAACAACTGCAAGCATAGAGAGGCTTCGATTACCAAAGCACACATTTAATTAAAACCTTACTTTTTGGCATTGGCATATGCAGACAAACTGAGATCAACATCAACTAATGAGGGCTTGTTTTTCTGAGGTTTCTTCAACTGCTTGTTTTTATTCTTTTTCTTTTTTCCCTTTGGTTCTTCTGTTTCTTCTTTCTCTAAGTCAGCATCCTCCTCCTCCTCTTCCTCTTCAGATAATACATATGGATTCCTAAGAACACATTACATCATATAATAAAGAAAACTGGTTATTTTTTAACCTTAGTGCAGTGTACTTTTCCGTTCCCTCATGAAGACTGGAAACAGTCTAAGGAACCCTTAAACTGTTTCCACTGTGCAGCCCCAGGCAGGCCCCTTTACACACAAGCCTGTTTATGTGCTGTAGTCAGCCAAAGCTTGGAGGAAAAAAGAAAAAAAAAACAGGAGAGCCCAAATTTTCCAATCCAAAGAAGTCACATTTCCAAGGCAATTTCTTCTACCGAAAGACACACATTCATGCTATCAACCTAGAGAAAAACTTAGACTTAAAATGAAGAACAGTTCTGAAGATCTACTTTCATAAAGTAAAAGAAACACAAGATATTCTATGAGTAATCACCACATGGGAAGGGAACAGTTACATTATCATATCGACTCATTGACCAGGACAGGAATGTGCTGGCTTAGAACCTTAAAAAATATCTGCTCCACTGTTTTCAGAGAGATATGCTGAGCACACACTAGATGGATTTGTATTCGCTTCTTGCCAGGACATCAAATCCTGCTCAGTACAGCTGTACTAAGTCTGTGTAGCAAAAAGTGGTGGAGTAGTATAAAATAATGTTCTTCATAAAGGAAGACATATCTCCCTGGTCCTCTGTACTAAGGATGCATGATTCAACACTTGGTGGACTGAGCAGTTTGGTAAGTGAAGTGATCACTCCTTGCTACTAAAACAGATGAAGAAGACTGATGGCACAGTTGCCAACACAGAACTAACACCTGAAAACAGGTTTATTCTGTACACTACCATTCCTGAAAAAAATGTAACTAAAACTTTATAAATTAACTTTTCCACATTACAGCTTTCATACCAAAAGTTCTAGCTATAAGAAATCTTCACTTTTTTATCGTTAACATCCTGATACAGCATCAGATCAGGTTTTCAAAGCCACTCCAGATACTGCCTCACTGACAGCTCTTTCATCAGTTCCATAAGAACCAACATCAAAACTTGCAGCTCACAATCAGCTGCCATCTTGAACCATCAGTCTTTTGCCAGGCTGCCATTAGCAGTCAACAGCATCGAAAGGGGTGGGCTCTCACAGGAATTTTTAGATCAAAGAAGAGTAGATCAGAGAGAGTTAACTGCTGACTGATAGACTGCAGCTTTGGAGCTGTATTTTTTTAGGACCCCTTCCAGTGTTTTAGAATATAGTCAGACAAGCTGTTAAAGTAACCAAATTACTACTGTTTTTGAAAGCAAAAATGCAGCATTCCTCTCTGCTCACAGAACCACGCTCTCTTCATGCTGCTGTAAGAAAACCTGAATGATGTAAATACCAATGCACAAGCTAAATGGATACTGGTCTCCTATGCAGCTCATACTACTGGCATTTGGTACAGGTGACCTGCAAAGTACTTACCTCAGCAGCATCGTGATATGATTTGTCTGAAGCTTTAATTCTTTGATTGCACTTGCAACGGGGTCTCCCTGGGCTTGAGCTTCTTTAACAATTGCTCCGATCTCTGTCCAGTCTATCTGGTTAGCTAATGCACTGCGGACCACCTGGATGGCTCGGTCAACGATCTCCAAGTTCATTTCTATAAGTTCTCCTTTCATCTTATCAGCTTCCTTAAGGAAAATGTTTATATGCATCAAAGGTAAAAACACACTCAGCAGTGGTTTAAAAAAAAAAATAGAAGTAGTAATTAATATAGAGATGAAAGCCAACAATGGCACTGAAGAAACTGCATAGGACACCAGCCAACTTGACTCCTGCTCACAAGAGTAGCACAAGCACTTTTTGGCAAGAGAGGTACAAAGCAGTCATTAGGAAGCAGAGCACTGCTGGGCAGGCCTAAGTTCTCTGAGGGTTTACAGGGTGCTCTCCAACAGTGGAAGGCTTCACTTTGGGGTCTAAGGCTGACTGCAGCAATGCAGACCAGCAGGTACAACTCTTCAAGAAACACTACAGATCTTAGTATGAAAAAAGTCTGTCTTACCTGAGCTTGCTGAAGAGCTTCTAGCCTGTGCTCATGATCCCTACGGACATTTTCAAGTTTTTTCAATGCTTGCTTTTCCTTTCAAAAAGGAGTAAGATGGAAAAATATAAATGGCATTTTATTGCCTAATTACTGCAAGACACTTGTTAGAGCATTCTAGCACAGAATACAGCAGTATAAGAGATACAGAGTCTCCAAAATATTGCTGTTAATATTATTACTTACATTCCAAGCAGAACCAACTGCTATATTACACATACTAAAATCCACGTCTTGACCACCACTAACTCGGTGTTTCCACAGCTCAAATAAGGAATGAAACCTCCCTCACCCTGGGCTACATGAAACAAACGAAGCTCAGAGCACCACTTCAGCTGCCCATTCTTGGATGAGAACATACCTGCTGCAGTGCTTTCAGATCAATTTTCTGTCCCTCTAGCTTGGAGTAGAACTCATCTGCTGCCTGCAAGAGAAAATCAGTTTTAAGAATCTCCAAGTAGCACTAACACATACCAGCAACAAGCAGGCAGAGGAGGTTCCACTCAAGAGAGGTGGCTGCAAAACACTAGAAGAAGAGACAGATGCTAAAACAGGGTTCAGTAACTTCCCCCATTTTACCTTTGCATGAGATGAGTTCAGCAAGACACTCAAGGGTACATCTCACTGCAAGCCAAGAGCTATGTACAAGTGGCCAAATTATGGCCCACATTCTTTGCTAGGAAAAGATGAAAAGAAAACTGCTGTTTGGCATAGTATCTCTTGAGATTATATGACTGTAATGATAGACCTGTATGCCCTGAATTCCTGCTGCTTCAATAGGCCAGTTAAAAAAAAACAAAAAAAAACAAAAAAAAACAACAAAAAAACCTAGAAAGCATGCTTAAGAACTCCTGGTGCTCCAGCTGCCAGACACTGTGCTTAAAACAAAAGAAGAGGAAGATTTTAGGCTGCTTAGATCATCAGTGCTGTGAAGGAGATGACAGAAATTCAGCCAAGAAGCAGGGTAGGAGTGTGAAATGCGAATTCTGGAGATCAAGGTCAAGAACAACACAAAGTTAATGATTTCAGATATTAACAAGTCAAGGACCAGGAAGGGTAACACACAAGGAAATACTAAACAAGGTACCTGAAGCGTTCAAATTAGTAACCGGAAAATTTTAAATGTGATGACTATGACAACTGTTTGCCTCCATCAACAACTCAGCATCTGAATTCTCCATTAACAAAATACCTGACCAGGTCTGATAGCAGACACCTTCCTTACAGATTCAGCACACACCTCCATATTGCCTTACACCATATTTCAACTACAGGACCTACCTGAGTTAAGACAGACAATGCTGCTCAGCAGTAGCCTAAAGGCCCTGGTTTAGTTTGCTTTTTCAGCATAAAACATTTATCCATAAAATCAGTCATCTCTTCTAAGGCTTGTGTTTTCATTAATAACTTCTGCATTTTAATTACTCTTTTAGCATAAGTCAATTAAAGCACTTAAGTACAGTATCAGCAAAAGCACTGTACCTTATTGAATGAGTCAAATTCCAAGTACGGACATTTTGAATGTTGAGAAAACAAGAAAGGATGAAATTCCTCATATCTGTAAAATACACATTTGATATTATCACCTGAAAACTAATTTATGTTATGCAGGCTAGTAGAAAAAGAAATAAATACTTCAAATATTTACGTGTAGATATCTTCTGCTGGTTTATCTGGTTCCAGACTTGGCTTTTTCTCCCTCTTCTGGATAATGTAACCCTAAAAAGATACAAATACGTCATCAGCATTTGTCTTTGAAAAGGATCCTCCTTATCTTGGTAAGGCAGCAAGTTTTAGGTGCTAACCTACTGATCAGCATGAGACAGTAAAGCACTCTAGCAAGGAGACTTTGGGGCAGAAGTAGTGTCATTGAGTAAAGCCATGACTGCTCGCTTGTCTTAACTTCAACTTCTTCCAGAAAAAGAGGTGAATTTCTCTTACAAACCTCAGGACTATCCTACAAATTATTACACAAATACCCAGCTTATGTGCATAACAGTGTTACCTGCTATTAAAGCACAAGTACAATTCTTACAGAACCTACATAATCCACATCCAGTGCAAGGAAGTAATTTTTATTCCCCATCACTACCTGGGGCCGAAGCGTACAGAATAAAACCTGTCACTAATAACACCAGGAACAAGCATGTGCTGAACAACATCTGCCTACCACTTTAATTCCGCAATTCCTCCACAACCAGTAACCAAGTTGCTCACTGACACTCACCTTTCCACTGAAGTTGCCAGTTAGTGTCATGTATTCTTCTGCTTTCTTTAAAGCAGTAAGCACTTTTTCAACATTTTCTAAAGAAAAAGGAGGGAGGAGAGGAATATTTTAAAACACCTGGAACAGAAAGATATTTTTATATAAACACAGCACAACAGCAAACCCGCAACAGGCCAAGGCAACTGCTCTTCCAATTCTGTGCCTGAAGCAACCTGTCCAGCCTGATCAAGTAGGATTCTAGCACATCTCAAAATTGAAATAGCAGATATACCTCACCCCTGGTGCCTCACTACAGCAATTACTGTTAAACAGGAGCCTCAGTATACATTTTATATCTGGAGAACTTTTAGTTTAAAAAACATCTATACAGGTACTCCTAAAACATAATTATTCAAGTTTCAGGAAAACAAAAAAGACCACACAAATGCTAGCACTTTATAGAAGTAAAAGTGCAGAGGCAAAGCAAAAACCTGTGAGAAGTTCTTTCTTCGTTACATAGCTGATTATTACAGCAACATAATGCAGTAAGAAGTAAAAAATCCTTTTGATTTATGGCAAATATAAAGCATATTTATATAAAATGGAAAACCAAGCTTAACTAAATATAAATATATTTATATAGTTATATCTATAAAAAATAAGACTACAGAAAAATCTAATTTTACTCCCCAAATCCATAATTTCCCAATAAATGTAAAGCTACTACTTCAACAACTCCTAATGTGTTCACTACAGATAAAGGAAGACTCTGATGCTAACTCTTCCAGACAGGATTCTTGTACATAACCAGAGTTCACCTGATGTGTAAGGTGGTATCTAATTATAAAACCATTTAGACTATATGAGGAGTCTGATGTTTTATTTCCAATATATGCACAATTCAAGAGTTTAAATGTGAACAAGGTTGGTCCCCAGCCTAAAAACATTAAAACATATAAACATATGGTCAGAACTAGAGGTTTAAGGATTATTCATCTCTTCAGAAAGAAATACTACATAGACATAAAAATTACCATATATGTAGTACAGCCTTTAGAACATTATTTCCTACATACCTTTACTTTCCATATGCTGATCTATTTTGACATAACCAGAAAATCCAATTTCTATAAGGCAATGCTCAATGAGAGTGGCTCCGTAAGCTGTTAAAAAAACAAAAACAATCAGGAGGCAGAGTCATAGAATCACAGAATGGTTTGGGTTGGAAGGCACTTTAAGGCTCATCCAGTTCCAGCCCTGCCACGGGCAGGGACACCTTCCACTAGACCAGGTTGCTCCAAGCCCCATCCAACCTGGCCTTTAACACTGCCAGGGATGGGGCAGCCACAGCTTCTCTGGGCAACCTCTGCCAGTGCCTCACCATCCTCAGAGTAAAGAACTTCTTCCTAACATCTAGTCTAAATCTCCCTTCTGTCAGCTCCCACCAATGCCATTCCCACCCTGTCCTATCCCTACAGGACCTTGTAAAAAGTCCCTCTCCAACTTTCTTGTCAGCAGCTTTAGGTACTGGAAGCTGCTCTAAGGTCTCTTCCCCAGGCTCAACAAGCCCAGCTCTCTGAGCCTGTCTCCGTATGAGAGATGCGCCATCTCCCTGGGCAGCTTCATTGACTCTTCTGTACTTGCTCCAACAGGTCCAGAGAGAGCAGATGATCAGGACTTCTGCCCAGCCAGAAACACTCGCTGACTGGGCAGAGCAGCTGGGTCTCCTCTCACACCTGATGACTTCTTACAAACTTAAGGATGCTTAGGTTCATCTGGAACCCTGGGAAAGATCTAGGATAGAATGAAGATATACAGGAAGGACAGGCTTCATGCTGGCCAAAACTGAATTAAACCCTCATATTTAAAAGGGAGAACAAAAAGTCTGAACTGAAGAGCTTAGGAAAGCAAACAAGAGTGGCAAACTGCCTGGCTTGGAGTAACGTATTACAAAACGTGAAGTCATTCAAACTCTGTAGCTTCAAATGTGAAGTTAGTGACAACAGAAACAGATGCAGCCCTATTTGAAGGGAGTGCAGAGCAGCAGCAAATCAAAACTGATATAAACTCCTACAAAGATCCTTAAAAACAAAGAAACAAGAAAGGGCCATGGAAAACCAAGCTTAACTAAGAACAATAAGAACAAGCAAAGCAGAAATACGAAGGAAGGAAAACAACCTCTGGAAAGTGCTACATCTAGCTTAGAATGACATAGATGACCTTAGAGTAGACTAACAGGATCTTAAGAGTCCAAATAAATTAACAAGACAACCACTTGAGGGAAAAAAAACAACACAAAAAAACACCAAAACAACAACAACAAAAACCCCAAAACAGCACAATCCCATGGAAATTAAAACCCAGGCCTACATCTGGGACACACAGTATTAGGGTTACAGTATTAGCCTACAGTATTAACTGCCTAAGCAGAGCTGCTGGTCACCCTGATATGTAGAGGGTCAGCCAAGAAACAGAGAAGAGGCATAAACTGTCAACTTGCACCCTTAAGAGAGGGGAGTAGCTCTGCAGGACCTACTCTAGAGCCTGCATTGATCAACATGCACCTGACTGACCCAGGAAGGGGGGGATGAAGGGCAAGGGGCAAAGGCTACTGATGAAACACAACTCATCTAAGCAACAAAGAAAACAAGCCAACTGTGAAGAACTGGAGGAGACTGAGCAATAGTGAGTGATTAGATAAAGAACTGCCACACAAACTCACTGTAAAGCGATATAAAATGATCCACATGAGGAAAAACTATTCTACTAACACATACACCCAACTGATCATTTCTTTTTGGGAGCAAGACCTAACAACAGATGGCTCTGTGGAAACATAAGCTCAATTGTCAGCGAACACAAAAGAGTTCAGCTGTACGTTGGAATTATTAAGAAAGGAATGGTGAACAGAACAAGGGAAATCATGCCACAGTACAAATTCATGGCGGAATTCCACTGTGAATGCTATGTACAGTTTTACTTACCCCATTTCAAAACAGAGCTAGAAAAGGCACAGAGAACGGCAACAAGGATCACTACATGCTCAGAACAGATTCTGTATATGGGAAGACTATGTAGGTGATGTAGTAGGCTGGTCAGCCTAGAAATTACTAACAAAATGAGTGGAGTTGGTAAATAGGCAGTAACTGTTCACCTTCTCTTCAAATCCAATACTAGGGTGCCAAATAAAACTGGTGAGATGAATTTCAGAACAAAAAAAGGAGATGACTTTTCATGTGACATGCAAGCAAGCGGAACTCTTCACCACAAAAAACCACTGTGGATGCCAGAAGTTCATACATGTTCAAAAAGAGATTTGGTAAATACGTGGAAGGAAAATCCAACCCAAGCTATTAAATAAAAAGATGCATCCTTTGCCTGGCTATCAGAGAACACTCAGATGGACACATCAAACAACCTGGATTTACCACATCAACTATCATTCCAGGGACTGGTAGCATTGGCATCCTCCAATCACTTCCTAACAACATCTTTATCCTTACTTATCCCATTCGGTATCACTGAAGACAAGATACTGGGCAAAACACATCAAGTCAGAGTTCTAACGGAGCTGCTGCCCTCATCAGTGCAAGGCTCATCTCTTTGTGCAGTTGGCTTGGAATAAAAAAATCCTACTCTGTTTTCAAAGGCTTATTTTTTTGTTGTTTTTCAAACATACATAAAAGCAGACTGTCATGAACAACATAAAAGAAGACTGCTTGAAATTAGACATAATGCCTATCGATCCCATTTCATTTTCTAATAAAACGCAATCACTTACGAAGATGCGGGTTAAGAACCCTCTTCAGTTGTTCCCCTTTAGATGCATTTGATATTATTTCAGTTAACCTGTGAAAGATAATGCAGAGTTGCAATTTCAAATAACAATGAGTTTTAAGACTATGCTGTATTGCTTAGAAACTACAGTTTTAAAAAAAGAAATGTAAAATGGCTCGTAGTATGCAAAAAAACTCCCCAAAGACATGCTGCCTTTCACAGTTCCCAGTTTATCCCAATACATACACCATTTAAAAGCCACTACCTTTCCAAGGTTGGCAGAGGTGCAGGGGCTTTTGCACTGTCCACTGGGTATCGTTCCCGAACTGCAAATCTGACATCATCTGTTTCATCCGTCCGAAATCTCAGAATGTTTAAAATTGTGTATTCATGGTCTGTCAGGACAATGTTACCCTGCAAGCACACCACAGGGGACCATCAGCAAGGGCCATACTCAAGTGCTTGCTTACAAAGGACATGCCTGGAGCTCTGCACTCACCCTGTCATACAACTCAACGATGAGGTGATAAGCAGCTTCATCACTTCCAAACTGGAAGTCCACAATTCTATCTATACCCAGCTGGTTGACACTGACAAGTCTTCTGGTCTTTAAATGCTTACGGCACTGCAAATAACGGAGAAAAAGTCTGTGAGATGATGCAAACCTGCTTGTGTCACCTGCTTGTGACATTTTATACTGAAATACATTCTTAGCTATAGATCCCTCCTGTGACACTGACCTCTTCTTACTTAATACAAATACCATAAGGGTAAAAGTGCTGATCCTGATAATAAGAGACAAGACAGCTCTTAGCAAAATAATACCCTGATATTTATAGGTAATGCAGTTGTTCCAGATTCTTAATGTTAAGCCATTTTTGCCATTAAAACCAGCTATTTGTTTAGCTCATCAAGTGAGCAGGTAGTTAAAATTCAAAGGTTTATTTTACAAAGAGATCTGGGATTATCCCTGCATCCATTCATGATGTGGAAAGCCACCCTGGAGAATCTTTGCTGAGTCACTTCGATCAGGCTGCATTCAGAGATAGTGGGCTAAGGAGACCCATGGCAGCCAGCACCCAGGTTGTATTGCATCCCTGCAGATCTACCTGCAACAATACAGCCTAACAGCCTGCAGCAAGACCTGAACCCATTAAAACCAAGCAGACCAAACAGCCAAATTCTACTAACACAGGGTGCTGCATCCAGGGCCTAACAATTTGGATAATACAACTGGAATGACAAGGAATTTGCTGGAGTAAAATTCCAAAAGGTCTGGGTCCAGCAGATTAATATTAATCTTCACAAATTTAAATTTTCATTGCTTCAGGCACTGAGTGTCTGAACATGACCCCCATGTCCACATTTGCTCTTCTCTTGTCTTCAGTCGCTCGCTTGACCAGGATCCACCGGGCAAATCCCTCCACTATTTTTTTCTGTCTCCAGGGACAGAACATGATTTGGTTTAAAAGGTCTTTTCCAACCTAGTTGATTCTACGATTGTATCATACTATGAACATTGCTTTCTGATATCCAGCTATCTTATTAAAAAGAAACTGTAGGTTAGTTTACCTTCATTGCAAAGCTAGATGGCATCATGTTCTTTGGCCACTCAAACTCTGTCGTGTGAATACGTATACCAGATTCAAGCAGCAGCGTGGCCTTGCAGTCTGGTCTGTTAACAAAATGAAGACTCACCAACAACCTGGCACATGAGCAGCCATCCCTCACCACCTGCCGGGTTGCACCAGGCTGAGACCAAAGCACCACAAACCAGGAGCACACTATCTACAGAAGACATTGCTACCAAAACCAGTAATGCCCATCAGTGCCACTGACAGGGAAAGGACATCCACTTTAAATTTACAGGTAATCTGGCCAAGCACAATGCTTGATAAGCAATTGACTTAAGAACTCTGGAACACAAGTGGAGGCGAGCAGCTGAGCAAGCGTCCACCTCAGACATCGCTGGAGTCTGCAGGTTAGTGAGGTAACACAAGTCCTACCTCCCACTGGACCTGGACACAAGTATCACCTGCTAAGTGCTGCTCTTCCTTTCTCCAACTCCTCTCTTCCCTCCCCATGAAAAGAAACAATTACAGTTGTGTGTTTTTATACCAACATCTTTGGCCTTTTGTATATCTTCTGCAGTATTTCACACTTCAGATACTATTTTCCAAGAACTTCCTGGGTAAAAATTACTGCATTTTATCAAAGAACAGTATCATTTCACTGAAAACTAGCCACGAAAGCCACATACCTGTAAGCACAAATGACACACATATAAAAAAGCCCCCACTTCTCATCTGTACAATAACAACATGAAGAAATTTAAATAAGTTCTTACTTTTGAAGGCGAATAAGATACGTCTTATTGTCCACATCATAAACATTGTTTACTCTCATTCCCAATAAGCTGTCAAAAAGAAGATATATGCTTTGGAGAATACAATAACCACACAAGTGGGTGAAAATGTTCCAGAGATAATTAAAATCTACAGAAGTGTGAGTTATGATAAATTACCAAGATGCAGCAAAGGAAGGTTAATGGAAACAGCTGGAAGCCAAGAAACCAAAAGATGAAGAAAATGCTATTAAGGGATACACCACGAAAAGCTAATCAAGTCAAAAACGGAACAGCCATTGCAGCCACCCCAGCTGCAACCAGACAGCTACTGGAACTCCATCACAGGATGGAGGCCAAGCTGCAGGCTCCTGCAAACAACTCTCTGTGGCAGGGATGCAGAATTTACTGGTTATACTGGCGCACTTTGCTCCTATGGGCTAACTTGTGCACCCCTTGGGAAGCCATTTGCCAGCACAGAGCATCTGTATTCCCAGCACAGGCACAGAAATGGCTGGGCAAAGTGGGGAGCCAGTCCCATCTTCGTTTTGTTCAAAGTGGGGCTGAATATGCAGATTGCCCCGGATACCAAAAAAGGATCATATCTTCTTACGGTATGGATGTAAGCAGCATTACAGCTTCTTAGCTACAGAGTAGATGACAGACCATAGCACCCTGCCCATGCAAACAGAGAAGGAAGAAACACTCCAATGCCCCCAGGGAGAGGCCGGGGGACAGGGCAATGAGGCAGGAGAGTGGGACAGACGAACACCAGGCCTGATGGTGTCACAGGCGAGGCAGAGGGACTCGGTGATCTACAGCAGGAAGGTGTGCTAGCGGCCTCTCAGCAGCATCAATAAGGCCCTGCGCTGCCCCGTGGCGCCACAGCACATGACAGAGAGGGGCAGCCCACCATCCAGCGAAGTGTGGGACCGAGCTCAGCAGAGAAGCCATGCCGGCTACGTGCGCTGCCGGTGGAGGAAACCGCGGAGGAGCCGAGCAGGGATGTGCGCTGAGCCGGGCTGCTGGCGTGCAGCAGAGCCCGGGTGCCACGGCGGGGGCAGCCGGGCCAGGGCCAGGCTGAGGGGAGAGAGCCGATACCGACAGCGCCGGTCGCGAGCGGGCCCCGCACCACGGGACAGCGGGGGAGGGGTGCAACCGGTACCTCTGCCGGAGCTCGGCGAGCACCGCACGGATATCGATGGTGCTGAAGCGGGACTTCATGGCGGCGGCGGCGGCGGCCGCGCCGGCAACAACCCCGACCGAAAGCACCGCCGGCCGCCTACGGCGCGCATGCGCCAACTCTGGCTACGGGTCGCGCCCCGCACCAAAACTCTCCGTTTCCAGCGCGTGCGCCGAGCAGCGGAGGCGGGCGGGAGGGGGCTGCGGCCTCGGTGTTCCAGTAGGAGGCGGTGTGTGGCGGGTCTGTGTGCCATGTCAGGGGCTAAAGGCGGTACCGCGGTGCTCCGGTAGGAGGCGGTGTGTGCTGGGTCCCGTGGCGTTGGAAAGGCGGTGTGCCGGCGTGCCAGTATGGGGTGGTGTGTGTCGGGTTTTTGTGTGCCGGCGCTGCAGCAGGAGGCGGTGTGTGTCGGGTCCGTGTGTGTCGGGTCCCTGTGTGCCGGGTCCTTGTGTGCCGGCGCTGCAGCAGGAGGCGGCGTGTGTCGGGTCCTTGTGTGCCGGCGGTCCAGCAGGAGGCGGTGTGTTTCGGGTCCGTGAGTGTCGGGTTTTTGTGTGCCGGCGGTCCAGCAGGAGGCGGTGTGTGTCGGGTCCGTGTGTGTCGGGTCCTTGTGTGGCGGCGGTCCAGCAGGAGGCGGTGTGTGTCGGGTCCTTGCGTGCCGTCGGGGGCAAAATGCGGTTCGTGGCCGGTTCCTGAGGAGGCGGCGCGTGTGTCAAAAGGAACCCGCGTCTCTCTGTGTTGCCCAGGCTACGCTGCAGTGGCTATTCACAGGCGCGATCCCGCTACTGACCGGCACGGGAGCTTTGACCTGCTCCGTCTCCGACCTGGGCCGGTTCACCCCTCCTTAGTCAACCTGGTGTGCCCCAGCTCCCCGGGGCTCACCATATTGATGCCGGCCTTAGCGCGGACGCCCGCTCGGCATAGCGCACTGCAGCCCAGAACTCCTGGGCTCAAGCGATCCGGCGGGCTCAGCCTCCCGAGTAGCTGGGACTACAGGCGCGCGCCACCACGCCCGGCGCTTCTCAGAGCCGCGGTGCCACCTCTACTCCCGCCACAGCGCCCGGGGCAGCTCGGACCCTCTTTAGTCCCTTCTTGGTCCCCTTCTCCTTCCCTCAGCGCACACTCAGGTTGTACCAGCCGAGGAGGCAGGCAGGCTCTGAGCTGGTTGAGGAAAGGAAGCTCGCTCTGAGGCTGCTGGCACCTCCTCAGCACAACCCCTAAACATTTGTTTGTTGTCTCTTACAGATTTTGGGGTTTGTTACTGGTGCCTCACAGCAGGATGTAGCTGGAGGCCAGCAGAGGATCGGGGGCATCTCTTTGATGAAGGAATTCCTAAAAGAGTGTTTCTGGCTCTCTTCATCCCCTCTTCAGCAACACTAAATTTGTTTCCTCTGTTCTCTTCCCCTGAAGAAACCTGCTGTGAGATGTGATCTCTGTTCCCCTGTCCTGGATGGGATTCCCCCGTGTGCTAGCGCTGCTCATACCTCAATGTTAACCAGTCGTGACACCTAGCTGCCCTGCTCCCCATTGCAAAGGAAACTGGGTCCTGCACTCTCATGAGGTGTGATCTCTCAGGCATGATCCTGCCACTGATCCGCACAGGAGTTTTGACCTGCGTCTGCCAGCCCCAGCCTCCTGGCACTAGGATTACAGGCACAAGCCACCCTGCCTGGCTCCTTTCCAGGTTTTTCCAGATTCCTCGACATATGTGTTGTGTGGGCTCTGCCTGGCCATACAGTGGCAGTGGGGAACTGAGAGAATGTCCTTGGGCTCCTTGTATTTTATGTTTAAATATGGGTGGATGGATAGCCTGGAAAGATGCCTGGGCACAAGCAGGTTTAAGCAGCCAAGAAAGCCCAGACTTCTCATTTTGAACCGGAAGAGGCACATCAGGATGCCCTGTTTTCATTATGAGCCACAGGCCTTGAGCAACCCTAACCATTCTGTAATTCTATGATTCTATCAGGGAGCTCTGTCTCCAGGACAGCTCAATACGCTTAATTTACTGAAGAGCAGATAAGAGATGTCCCACTCTCTGCTTTGAAATACTTCTCATAGCAAAAGGCTTCTTGATTCACCAGTGTTTTCCTAAGAGTCTAAGGCTCAAAGCCAAGGACCCAAATTAGCTGGGACAATAAATACCTGATGGAATAGACTAATGGGACGCTCCTGGGAGCTGGAGCCCTGCCTCAGTCTGGAGTCAGTTGCCTAAGCTGGCAGTGTTTAATGGATGCTTACTGAATTGCAGGTGTGCAGGGTCTCTGAGACAGAAATGCAATGGGAATTTCTGCTGCCTATAATTTCCCAATTTCATAGTGACAGCTACTGGGATCCCAAAGGTCTGGCTGGGTCCTGCACTGTGGCCTTTCACTGCTGGAAGAAATCACAACGCACACAACCAAAACATGAGATCACCTGAGTGAGCAAGGCTGGGGCGGCATCTTCAGGTCAAACACCTGTGGGAATGTCTTTGCCTTTCAGCAGTATTCCTTGGCTGTTTTGTGACTGCTCCACAGCACTGACAGCTGACAGGCACAGAGTTGTGCAGGGGAAAGATGCCAAAAGAGGCTGGGTCCCACTATCTTGCCCAGGCTGTGCTACAAGGACTGTTCACAGGCGCAATCCCGCTACTGAGCGGCACGGGAGTTTTGACCTGCTCCGTCTCCGACCTGGGCCGGTTCACCCCTCCTTAGGCGACCTGGTGGCCCCCGGCTCCCCCAGGACCACCATATCGATGCCGGTCTTAGCATGGACGCCCACTCAGCACAGCTCTCTGCAGCCCAGAACCCCCAGGCTCAAGCTGTCCGCCAGCCTCAGCCTCCCTGACGCTTGGATTACAGGCACAAGCCACTGTGCCCGGCTGCCTGCAGCTCCCGCTGCCTCTGCTCTCCAGCTCCTACTCTGCTCTTCCAGCTCCTACTCTGCTCTTCCAGCTCCCCCAGCCTTGCTTTGGCAGTTCACTGCATTAACGCAGTGGGAACATAAGGCAGAAGGAGCATATAATGCAGGAAGCAACATTTAGCTCTTCAGGTGAAGATTCAACACAACACATTGCTTTAGAAAAGCCAAGTTAAGCTGTCGTTAGCCCCATAAATTAAGTCTGTGGCCCTGCTCTAGGGATGTGTCCAGTGAGAGCTCAGGATTTCCTGAAGAGTTTAAGAGACAGCCTACTCGCTGCAGTGAATACTTGCAGATGTAATGAAGTGTTCTGATCCTCAGAGAAGGGTACAAAAGTAACAAAAATGTAATGCAAGGAATAAAGTGCTGGAGTTTTTTGCCTTTATCTATTCACTGCTGCAATAGACAGCTGTCTAGAAATACTTCCACAGAATACTTCTTGTGTGTTTTGCCTATCTCAGAGGCCTGTCCAAGAAACCTCCTCCAGACATCCCACGAAAGTAAGAGTGCAGCTGTCCAGGGCTGGGGATGCTGCAGGTCCCTCACCTCTCTCTGGCTCCATGGAGACCTGTGCATGCAAGGAAGGCAGCCTTTAGTCTAATCCAGAAGTGCAGACTGCACTGCTCCTTTCCTAGCAGAGCAATCCAAAACTGATTCCAAATCAGGCACCAATATTGCCAAAATGGCCTTTCCCTCCCCTCTCCAGATACCCATTATTTCTTCAGACACACTGAGCACTAGGCTGGGGGATCTCTGGTGCCTGCGAACATGCACAGTAGAGATCCTCAGACTGTCATGTCTATTCACAAAAGCCATGCAGACCACCTTGGAGGGCAGCAATCATCGCTGACACCACACCAGCCTGAGGGAGAGTAGAACCAGCTGCTGAGATCAGAAACACTGATGGAGAGCAGCATCAGACCAGCCAGAGCCTTGGGCCACTGCCTCCACCTCCACAGGTCCCCTCCATGCTCTCCCCACTGAGGCCGTCAGTGAAGCACAGCACCAGTTTAGCCCTGACCAAAGGGCTAAAACCACCAAAGGATGGTGTCTTTGCATTGTGTTTCTTCAGTGCAGAGGTCAAGGCACAGGTGTACCTCCTGCCCAAGCACAGATGTGCCTTGGTTAAAGACACAGGCAAGGCACATGCATACCTCCTGCCCAAGGCCAGAGCCACCAGCAGCCACGCGGGAAGTATCTAAGCATTTCCTCCAGGCCGCCTTGCTCAAGTTAGTGGAGCAAAGTCCAGGGCTAAAGTACACAAACAGCAACCCCATCTCAGAAAAGACAAACATGATCTTCCCCAGTGCTGCACAAGCCTGAAGCCCTTACGGGTGTCAGAGCTGCATGGTAAAGAGAAACATCTTGTTCTAGGCTCCTATTATCTACTTAAGAGCTGTCAGTGACAGCTGGATTTTCAGTTAAAGGCATTAGAATAATGACTTTGGGGGTCATGGGCATTAGGAGATGGAGGGCTACATCCACAAACAGGGGAGAAAGACAAGCTGTCCACACAGAAATAACAGTTATCACAGTGCCAGTCATCCCTCTCCCACCTGCTCCTCCTGCCAGTGACACAGGGACTTTTTCTTCCTGATACAAATATACAACTTTTTCATCACATGAAGAAACACAGCAAGAGTGAATCAAGATAGCACAGGCATTAAACTACTTTTTTTTCTTTTCCTGAGAAAATCTAATGGGAATTAGCTCGGCAGACTGAGGAGGGATGAGGCCCAGCCAGGACACAGAGCTCTGACAGCAGTGCTGGCCTGCTAGCACAGAGGTGTGCCCTGGTGCAGCTCCTGACCACAGAGGAAACATCTGACATGAAAAATGAGGCCACTCAGAGCTGAGGAAACCTTGGTTGCTGGGCTCTGAGCTCAGGGGGAACTCTGCTCCATAGTGCTTATCTGACAGCCGGTTCCTGCATCTTGCTCGGCAGGAGCAGCTGCTCCAGGCTCCTGCTGAGCTCCCCTATGCAGGAACTGCAGCTGAAGCGTTGTGGGTAAGCCGGACTCCAGCCTCGCAAAGAACCAGCTTTGGGATCCCATGAGCTCCAAACCTGCATGCCTCACAAGGGCCAGGCAATGCCCTGGAACCAGAGACCCTTCGAATGACAACTAAAACACACCTTACAGGAAAAAGGGCCTTAGAAACTGTATGCAATAAGCCCTAAGCATTAAAGCGTGGATATAGAATACAGCAGATTCCTGCTGGCCTGCAGCACTGACTGCAAAGTACAACCATTCTGAGCTTCTTGGGCATCCTCTTATCACTGACATGCTTAGCAAGAACATCAGGACAACTCAGAACATCTGAACATCAGCAATGGTTTGGGGTCCAAAAACCCCGGGGTGCAGGTCTCCATGGGGTCAGACACTACATCCAGCCAAGTCCTGAAGCCTGTTGGTGTATCTCCTGCTCTGCTGCTGCTGGTGAACATGGGGTGTGAAAATGCAAAAATCAGAGAGGGGAAGGAAAGCCCCACAAATTATTTTTATTCATTAAGGCTTTATGATTTTTCAGGCTGATATTGTCATGGTGGTGATTCAGGGTTCTGGCATACAGAAATTTGGTTGGGCAGTATCCCCAACATTTCCTCTGTCTGCCTCTGAAAATAACCTGTGAAAGGAGATGCCAGCTTGTTTGCCAACAGTAACTACAAAGGCATTTTGATGTGCTTAAGATACAAAACAAACTCAAACAGCCTGGAGGCCAAACTGTTTTTCCTACTAGGAGACCTCTTTTGGAAGAGCTCTTCCCAGCTTCCCCAGAAAGCTGCAGGAATACCAGGGAGATGAGGACAGGGCTTTCTCCTGAGGAGAAACATGGGATTTCTAACAATACTTCAGGGTCCTCATTACACCATTTCAGCACACATGTGGGCTAACACAAATCTGCTGTAGTCAGAATATTCTACAACACTTCCTTCCCACCTCCACTCCTTCCCTAACACTGTTACATTACCTTTATGGGAAAAGCCTAAGGATCTGTTTAATGCCACGCTGCCTGTAAAGCATAAACCGCCAGAGACTGCAGGTTCAGTTTCCTGGCCAAGCCCAGCTGTGGTTGCACAGACACAGACGTCACAGAATCACAGGAAATCGGACTGAGACGCCCATGGGGGACCATCTCCACCACTCCTTGCCTACAGGCAGGAGTGAACACAACCCAGCACTCAGGAAAAGTGCTTCTCTGACCAGACTCATCCCAACTTGGCCCATTGTATCAGATACTTCAATGGCCAGAGGAATGCGATTGTAATATCAAGGATATAATTCATTTTTGCAACAGAACAATTTATATAACATAGATACTAAACCTAAAACATTATTATATTCTCCTTTCCTTCCTTGAAAAGCCACAAAGGCCTTTGCAGGATCAGTGCAACATAGTCTTTTTCCATCTCCCTCTGCCAAAAGAGAAGAGAAAACTAAGCCAGATGAGCTACACCATATTAGAATGGGTTTGGTCTGATAATCCAAACTGATTGGGAAGGTAGTTACATTCAAAGAGATAAAACCAAAGGTGGGTATTGATCCATTTCCTTGAGGTTTGCTTATTCTGATGTGAAGGCTATTATGTAAAGTTGAAGGTGTATCATTTTTGTTCACCACTTTATTGTGGCAGTACTTGGATCACTCGGGGAGGACACAACATGCAAACACAGCCTTACAAAACCATGAAAAAACAATAGATGGAAACCTTGGTACTGCGGCACTGCCCCTAAACAGAAAAGAAGGAATAAGCTGCCCTGCAGTCAGGCCCAGACAAGTTATCAAAAGGTCCTACAGGTATTTGCTATCTTTTTCCCCAGGCTTTAATCCTTAATCAGTTTATAACCATAATTGCTTCTTATTCTCTGGGCTGTAAATCCATACTGGCATATAACAGATACTCCATCCAGTGACACATTGTCTGCCACTGCTTACTTTTAAAATATTTAACTTCTGCAGGCTACCTAGTAACCTGCTGGGTGTTGCCAAGGACCTGGGAAGGTTTTTAATTCTTAAGCAGACATGTGAAACTGAACCCCTTCTAAAAGGTCACGTTTTTCAGGTAATCTAGAACATATCCGGGTATTGTAAATGCTTTTGTGAGGTATTTGACCTTGAAAATCAATCAGCAACGTAAGAACCTAAACTGTATCAAGTATATATAGTGCCTAATGTGCACTTCTTTCCTAGGGTGTAGATTTGTACTGACTTTTGGTAGACTGAGCCCTGCGATTATGAGTCTGACCATCACATTTCTTCATCTTTGATGACACATTTCCATCCCACAGTTACTCAAATCACTATCTTAAAAATAAGAGCCTGTCTTTCAAAACCCTGTGACAAATTCACATTTCAAAGGCTCATAACAAAAGCTATGTTATCTCCTGGCTCTCCAAGGGAAGATGCAGTAACTCTGCACTGACAGATCAGTGGGCTTCCTCAGACAACAAAGCCTTTATTTGCTTTACTAAGTTATTCCTTTTACATTCTGCTTCCTGTTTACTGTCCTTTCTGTTCATTTAAGGAAACTAGTATGAGTCTACATAAAAATGTTTCAAAAGTAGGTGGTGCTCTCTCACCAGCTTCTCACCCATTCTCTGTGGGACTGGTAAATGTGAGCTGCAAGGATTGACATGCACAGTTTATTACTGACTAATTTGAGATCTTAACTATTGAAAGTGCTGAGTCCTCAAATGTCTTCTTGCTATGTTATCATCCTAAAGAGCAGTAATCATTTCTTTAAAAACACATGCCAAACTATGACAGATCTTCTGGTGCACAAACCATATAGACAGAAAGTTTTCCTGAATGGCAGGGAGGATCCTCACAAACGAAGCTCAGAGCAGGTGAAAAAGCATTTGCCTGAGTGGATCCCATTTGTCATCTACAGTACATATCCATATCCCCACATCCTCAATCAAGTTTTGTATTTCCTGTGTGAAGCAATGCAGCATATCACATCTCTTTGTCAGGTTTTTAGACTTGGAAGACGGAAAAATCAACTTTGGATGCTTTTGGCAGGTCATGCAGTGACAGCTGAAACATACAGCTCCAGCTTGGGGTTAGTCCAAGCTGAAAAATACTGATCAGCAGCAGAGGAGGCAGTTTGAGAGCTCAGGGAGTCACTGGGGTGTCCATCCTGTCCCTGCTCTGGTTGCCAAGGGACACGACATACAGCTGCTAAAGGCTCCGGGACTCGTGGGGCAAATGCAGTTGGGCAGGAGCTGCCAACCACAGACTGGAGCAGCATGGCTCATCTGAGCCACAGACTCACCCAGGGCAGGACACGCACCAGGAAAGGAGCGGGCCTATGCTGGCAAAGGAATTGGAGCACCCTCTCATTTGTCTGTAACAAGCATGGGCATAGCAGGAACGCTGCGGCAAGAGGAGCAGCTCAGGAAGTGGCACTTAGTCAGTGGAAGGCCCCGCTGTGTAGAGATAACTCCTCCAATGGCTCTAGTGCAAGAGCAGCTGCCATCTCCCTGAAAGCAGCTCACACCTTGGCACATCTGCATGCAAGTATTTCACAGTTCCCATCACTTCCAGTTTACCAGGAAGGAGAGAAGGAGCTCAGGAAACACAGAAGAGCCCAGCTGTTTGTCAGGTGAAATGGGCAAAGCCAAAGCTGGCCAAGCCCCGTTTGCAGTCAATCCCCAAGGATGAGGGACAATGCAGTCACTGACAAACATAAAAAAGTCATGATTTAGGAGGAGAGACTCAAGCAACAGTATGTCTGGGTCAAAAACAGAGGGAGAAGGTGATAGAAAAGGTTCTTCCCCTCTCTGCACTTACTCATTTTGGTTTGTGCCTCATGGTACCCACCACTTGGGTGAAAAACCTCACGTAACGGTCACACCTGCCCCTTAGTGCTTTACAGAGTCAGAACAAAACGGCAGGAAGACAGTCATTTCCTGAAACCTGAAAATGATATTCTGGGGCCAGCGGGTAGAGCAAAGCAATTGATGCCTGCCCATGGATAAAAGCAGTACTTTAAAATTCCTGACATCTCCTTTCCCAACTACTTTGGTCAAGATGCATGGTCTCATACTACTGCTGCTTCATTTAATAAGCAGTCACCCATGTTCACCAGCACAGAAACGGTCACACAAAACAGAGCCAAGTAGAAACCCACTCTCATCCACATCCTGACATTAATTTTAGCCCTGCTCAGCAGTAAACTCTATTTATATAAATTTCCTGTGCTAGTGAGACTGAACTAGTTACATCCAGCAGGATCACTAGGGCTTGCTGTAAATCCCATGCCAGTATAGTACTTAACAGTATTATCTCCTGCTTTAAACACAAGAGTATGAAGCCTGGCACTGCCTGATGTGTGTAGGGGCATTTGTGAGCCCAGGTGTCAGCAGGCTGTACCACAGTGCAGCCTGACCACACTCATTACAAGAGACCATGGATGGTATGTTTTCCTTGGCATCCTCCCTCTGCTCACTGCATGGAAGGGCAGTTTCCTCAGAGGCTCTTATTGCCATTGACTTAATTATGTAGTCTAGGAAATCTCCCATTCTTCTAGACTTCAAAGACACTAAACAATTTCCCTTTTCCTGTTCCAAGGGGGATTGCTTTGCATGTGCCACATAATAACTCAAATTTTAGTATTTTTGAAAGGATAGAAGGATATGGTAAAAGTCAGTCTTACACACACAACCCCAAGTGAAAGCACACCTGTGCTCCTCAAGAGTGATGCTGTCCAGAACATGACATCACCCAGCCTCCCTGAAGGCCAACCCCAGCAATTGCAGCATATTTTGCTATTTTTGTGTTCTGGATGTTGCTTACCATGTCCACTCCATCAGTTCAGAAGCAACTACTGACACAGTCTTGCTTTCCCCTTGCTTTCCTCCCCACAGATCCTGCCAGCAGGAATTGGGTGGGCAACCAACTGCTCCACCATGCAAGGCCTGGAGGACCAGCCTCGTACTGCTTATGTGCACCAGTCTTGCCAGCACATCACCAGGAGCATGGGGTTGCAACATGTAATGCCTGTGAAACAGGCCAAACATGTGCCTGCAATGTATGTGTGGAGGGTGCTGTTCTGCGTCATGCAGGGTGCGCTGAGGCACTGCTGCAGGGAAAGGCAGAAAAGGACTGTGGCATGGTAAGTGAATGTTCTTTCGTGAGTAGCTGGCCACAGCTTGAATTTCACTCATCTGAATTACAGGGAGTGACCAAAGGCAACAAGGAGCTATAAACCCAATGACACCATACATCATAGAATGGTCTGGGATGGAATGGAACTTTAATGGTCACCTAGTCCAAGCCCCATGCCACAGGGACACCTTCAAGGAGACCAGGCTGCTCAGAGACACATCCAACCTTGAACACTTCCACGGATGGGGGCATCTACCTGGGCGACCACCCTCACTGTAAAAAACCCATCATCCTAAGACAGGGTTTTAGTTTTAAATAGGGGAGCCTCTTTTCAGGGGGCTCGCACCAGCTTAGGCATGGTGACAGCGCTGCTTACAGTCACCTGGGTCCCTGGCTCCTGCTGCACTGCCCTCGTCACTTGCCCTCCACTTCCTCATCACATCGCCCTGAGGGTCACGGAGGACCCAACACAACAGCAAGACTACAGCAGCATTCGGGGCAAGCAATAGGGGCGTTCCTTGCCACAGTCAGGGTTTGAGCTGCTTCCTGAGCCTGACACCCTGCACCCCGCTTTCACCTTCCGGCGTGAACAGGGAACCAAGGCCTCGCGGCCGGGTTGGACACGGCAGCTGCAAGAATGCAGGAGCCAGGCTGCCGGTCACGGCAGGGGATTGCTTAGGCCAGCACTGCACCCCAGAACACCCCTTGCACCTCAGGGTCCGGGCATCCCACACCCCCCGCCCTTCTACTTCCCAAGGGCCCCGGGCGCCAGTGGGGGACTGCTGCCCCGAGCCCAACGCCAGCCGAAGGTGCCAGAGCTCGCACACCCGCGGCACCCCGCAGACTCGGCTCAGCTACAGCGGGCTCAGCTGCCTCATCTCTGCGGCTTTAAGACGCGCCCCAGCGTCCCCAGCCCGCTTCTGCTGACGTGTGATCGCGTGGCGCCTCTCCCCACCAAGGCCCCGCCCCACAAGCTTGCCCGCACGCGCAGTGAGGGCGGCAAAGACCGGCTCCGTTCCGCGCATGCGCAGCAGCGGCAGAAGCGGCAGCCCCACCCGAGCTGCGGGGCGGAAGGGCTGGAGCGGCTAGCGCGCGCAGGGCCTCCATGGGCGGCGGGAGGGACGGCCCCACCCTTCTACGCATGCGCCTTTCTGCGCTGGAGGGGAGGGGCTCCGGCCGTGGCAGCCGCGCAGGCGCAGTTCCTTCCCGAGGCCGCGCGGGAAGAAGGATGGCGCGAGCTGCCCGGGGCGGAAGTGGGCGGGTCTTCCGCGCTCCGCGCCCCCTGCCCCTCCCTCCCCTCGGCGCGTGCGCGGGCGGTGGCTGCAGCGGGTGGCGCCGTTGGGCGGCTCGGGGCGGGGGCGGTGCGCGCAGGCGCGGTGCTGGCGGAGGGGAAGTGAGGCGGGCTCGCGCGGCGCCTTTTCCGGCGGTGCTGGCTGAGGGAGCGGCGCGCAGCGGAGCCGGCCCGAGCTCGCGGGCGGCCCTCAGGTAACTGCTGCCGGTTCCCTTCCTTCCTCCGTTCCGCCGCGCGCCTCGTCTCACGCTCTTTCCGTCCCTTTGCAGGCAGGACGCGGAGCCGCCGCCCCTGAGCCGGCATCCATGAGCTGAGGTGCCGGGGCGAGAGCCAAGGCAGGAGCCGGGCGGAGCCGCCGCCTCAGGCCCGGCGGAGGAGCGGAGCGTGGCGCGGCTCCTCTTCCGACGGCGCCCGGCCTTCACCGCCTCGCCAGGCCTCACCACCCTTCCCGCCCCGCTTCTTCCGCAGGCGCCCCATGCGCGGCCGGCGCTGAGCCCCGCCTGCCCTTGCCCCGACACCCTCCTCCCGCGCGGACCGGCCCTGCTCCGCTTCGGCCCCCGCCCCGCGCGGGCTGCTCGGGAGGGTCGGCGTTAGCCCTCCTCTCCCCCACCCCGCACCTCGGAGGCGCCGGGCCCCTTGGATGCCGCCGAGATGGGCAAGGTGCTGTCCAAGATCTTCGGTAACAAGGAGATGCGGATCCTGATGCTGGGTCTGGACGCGGCTGGTAAAACCACCATCCTGTACAAACTGAAACTGGGCCAGTCTGTCACCACCATCCCCACCGTGGGCTTCAACGTAGAGACGGTTACTTACAAAAACGTCAAGTTCAATGTGTGGGATGTCGGGGGCCAGGACAAGATCCGTCCCCTCTGGAGGCACTATTACACGGGCACGCAAGGGTTGATCTTTGTGGTGGACTGCGCCGATCGTGACCGCATCGACGAGGCCCGCCAGGAGCTACACCGCATTATCAACGACAGGGAGATGCGGGACGCCATCATCCTCATCTTCGCCAACAAGCAGGACCTGCCTGATGCCATGAAACCCCATGAAATCCAGGAGAAACTGGGCCTGACCCGAATCAGGGATAGGAATTGGTATGTGCAGCCCTCCTGTGCTACTACGGGGGATGGACTTTATGAAGGGCTGACATGGTTAACATCCAATTATAAATCCTAATGAGAGAACAACTATTTAGTCTACAAAGAATTAAAGAAAAAAAAAATAACCCACATGGCTTTCCAGAAGAATGATTCTCTACTGAAAAGTAAAACAAAAGCATCCATAGGATTATGATCAACTTTCTCCAGTTACCACCCTTTCCTTCTGCAGTCACGACTTGGATGGTTTCCTGTTTTAACTCTTGTTGCTCACGACTTGACTGGATTCCTGTTTTAACTCTTCTTGCTTGGCGTTAGGATGCTCTAATCTCCGAATGTGACATGAACACAAGCACTAGATGCTATGGCAGACTTCCAGCAAACAGGGGAAAGACACATTGTAGACTTGCTAAGTAACCTTTTTTTTTTTGTGTTTTCCTCTTCATAGCCCTTAAGATGGTTTGATTATTTTGGGGATGGTTGGGGGAGGGGTACCATTTTCAGTGTATGCTTTCTGGTTCTACTTTTTTGATTATATTTTTTTTTTCTTCTGTCACTTGCTGTAGATTGCTACTTTTTTGCATTCATGCAGAATATGTTGATAGGTCTGCATCATCTAGTAAACTGAAAATTATTGCTTAAAATCAAACTGCAGTCTGTCTTTTTATATTAAGGACTTTTTTAAAAAAAGTTCTGTTAACCTGCAAGTAGATAGTGACTCTCAGCCTGTCTTCACATCTCAGACTACTAATGAAACAAATCCGTGCCTCAGTGGCAGGTAGTGAGAATACCATTGTAACATGTTCAAAGTGCATATCAAGCATAATGTTTGCTAGGTAATGTAAGAACTGCTTTGAAATGTCAGCTGTGAAGTTCTGAACCATACATCATGCATGAGAAAGGATGCAAATAAGTTCCCCATACTACATAGCAATCATATAGCAAATAAGACATGAATGATGTAATAGTTCCAGGGTAGATACTGTTCAGTTTTCTTCTTGCATTGCAGACTTAAGCAATGTTTAGCTGCAGTTTTTACTACTCATGTCAGTCTCCAATTCAGTGCAAGATAGGTTCCTTCCAGAAAATGCAGCAATAACATGTAAGTGTTGAAGCAAGTTTTACTTCAAATTGCAGATGTTTAGGCAAAAATCTAGTAATGACTTGCCTGTCTTGTGATCAAGACAAATGGCTTTCATCTCAAGGCAGCTGAAGACATCTAAATATTAAAAGGATTTCTCATTCTTTCTGGCATGCACATAGCAGAGAAGATTTGGTTTGGATTTTTTTTTTTTTTTCCATTTTGTAGATTTGTGAAGGGGCAAGTTCCGTGCTCAGCTTTAGTTGAGCTCAGTAATTCTGACATCTGAATAATAACCATTTCAAGGAAATAGTTACTGGTTTAGTTTTCCAAGACTTGACTGAACTCGTGCAAGTAGTTGCAGTCTTTGCCATCTGTCTCAGTTGTTGCTGTAGTCCTGTAGGAAGGGAACTATGTTGGATGTCTGCAGCCCATTGAGTAGCTGCTAATGAGAGCTGGGAGGGGAGAGAGTATATGACTATGAATGTAAACTTCCATAATTAGTTCTTAAAGGGCAAACAGCTCATTTGCCATATCACAGTTTGCAGATGTGACTGGCAAAGAAAACCACCCAAAACAAGTATTAGTATAAAAAATCAAGTATTAATGCTGGGTGCAAAAAATGTTAAAGCAGCTGGTTCTTATTCAGCCTTAAGGATTAACTTCACATTTCCTCAAGGAGTTAAACTCAATTGGGGAATTCTAGGAATGTATGCTACACAACCAGAAGAAAATGGCTTTTTTTTTTTTTTCCCCCAAGGATACAAGTTTTACATGAAATTGGGGGCATTACACTACATTTCTGCAGTGTTCACTCTGCATGCTAAGTACATTGTATATGGAGCTCTTACCAAAGATGTATGGGAAGATAACAATACCGAATTCACTTCTGAAATGGAATGCTTTGGACCACTTAAAAGTTCCTTTAGAATATGGTTCCAAAAGACTTACCTTGATGTGGGTTGCAAATGGGACTGAATGGGTTCTTGACACTGGAAGACAGAGCATTGATTGACTGTAAGCCTTTGTGAGTTAGAGTCTGCTAAAGATTGATGTGGAATAACTCTTCAATATCAGCTTTGAAGAAGAGGAGGTGAGGGATTTTTTCCACTCAAGGCTTTTTGCCGTTGGAGTATCATTGCTCTATTTTCTAGCTGCCTTTTTTTTTTTTCTTTTTTTTTTTTCTGTTGGTGTAACTTAACAAATAGTGTGGTGGTATAAAGACTAAAAATACAAGAATATGGTTACTATTTTCTTCTGGAGCATAAATAAAATAGCCAAGCACAAAGTAAATGCCTAAACTGGAAAACTTGAAGCTGTATTAATGGTTCTTGAACTTTCTTAAATCTATCCTCAGTCAACATGGAAACTTCAATAACTTCATTCTTCATCTAAGTTGATTTACTACATTTTCAAGTGCTGGGGCAGACTTCTTTGCTAGACTTTGCATTAAGTTGAATTCACAATTTTGTATTTCCTTAGTAACTTTGTTAATCTCTTTTTTAGGTGAAAGGAAACTGATTATGCTTCTGTTTTTTTTTTTTATGTCTTTTTTGGGGGGCGTTGGGGGGGGAGAAAAAGTTACTGAACCATGTGGCAGAGACATCAAAAATAAATGGCCATTGCTACTGAACAAAGTATAAAGGTTTCACCTTCAACATGTTCTTTATAGGTTGTAGCTGAACCTCACCACGAACTAGTGGCTCTTGGGCAGTGAACATAGCCTGTAGGATCAAGTGGCAATCTGTAAGAAATCCTATGATTTAAAAACTGATCTGGAGTTTAAAATGCATCAATCAATTTGTGTTCATGTGAATTTATGGAGTAAGTTTTGAATGGCGTTAATCATGTCTGATAAGTGAATGAGTCTGTAGACTGTGATCTCCCTGACTAAAGTAAACAGGAATTTTGTGTTCTCAATATGGCTGTAGTGTTGGTAAAGAACTAATAAGCAGAAAATAAAGCAATTATACAGCGGAGCTCTCCTGGTATGTTACTTACACTTAATTATGAGAGAAACAGAAAGGGGCAATATGGTGCTGGCGTAGAGTGTTCTACCAGCATAAAGAGGTCTCTGTTCTGTATCTCACAGTTTTGAAAGCCTGTCTGTAATTCCTTTGAGACTTAGAGTAGCGACTGTTTTTATAAGTGGAAAGGATGATACTTCTTTAATACTCCCACTTGCAGTTAAAAGTCTTTAGCAAACTTTAGCATTGGATTTATGCTGCCTGGGCACTGGCCCTGTGTAAGTTGGGCAGGTGGCAGCTCTGTGAGGGCACAGAGGGACGGTCAGTGAGCGGGACAGTGCTGTGTTTCACAGGAGAAATGACTTGGTCGGAAATGGGAAGATGTTAGGCCAGTGTAGAAGATGCAGCAATGGACAGAGGGGTCAATGAGTGAATAGGGGTGCTTGTGGAGTGACAGACGTGGACTTGGGATGTCTTTGGTACCTGAATAGGATGTAAGTGGGCAGGTAAAAGGACTTTGGCAGGTGCAGTGGGGAATGCTGGGGGGGGGGGGGGGGCAGGACCTGAGCCGCAGGCTGGGTGTATGCAGCAGGCCATGGTTCCTGCAACAGCTGCCAGTCTGCAGGCCTAAGGAAGGGCAGTGGAGCACCAAGAAGCACCCACTGACCACAGCCCAAAGCTGGGCTGTCAGGCAGGGGCTTTGCAGTCAGAGGGCATGGTAGAGGGTTTGAGGGAACTCCTAGCTGGAACTGTCTCCTTGTTGCAAAGCTGTCGAGAATTGCCAGGAAACATTTTTCAGCCAGGTGGGAGTAGCTGTATGCATGTGCGGGGTGTCCACCGCAGCTATGACCCTCTGCAAAGCCCTTTCTTCAGGGTATTGAGGCTGGGCTCTGTCTACCTGAATGTCAGTTAAGGGTGTGGCTGTGTAAATGAACTTACTCTGACTTAATTAAACTACTTGGAGTTTGGAGACAAAGCTCCAGAAGAGTAAACTCATGTCTCTTCCGTTGTAGTAGTCATTTTTCAAAATGTCAGCACTCACTGTTTTAAATCGGACCTTTGTCACAGCAGCAGTTAGCGTGACTCCGGAGAGCACCCTTCCTGAATGGCACCGTGACTCACACTGCAGCAGGGCTTTCCTCCCCCAGTCACAGGGCTCTGGTCCTCGTAGACACGGCTTGGAAAAAATATGCCTGCCATCCCTAATTGGAAATTAACCCTGCTAATATGATAGTGCTCCCAAAGGAATGGCTCTCGGTTTAACAAAAATATAATGAATTGCATAGTCAAAGCAGCTGGCCACAAGATCCATGGTAGCTGGTTTCTCTGATGGACCCTGAAGTGTTATTTCCCGTGTTGCAAATGGGAGAAGTGACTGCCCAGGGTGGAGATCTTGTTCTGGAGTGTGGAAGCAGCCTTGGTGTGGGCACTGTGACTTCCTGCTAATGCATGGTTGTGCTTTTTATCTTGGATTTGTTCCTAATAACTGTCCAGCCTGGAATCACCTTGGCTTTGGTGCTTTCTGGAGAATAAAGTTTTACCCTCGCTTTGTGGGGAAGTGTCAGTTTTCAGGGGCTGTTGGTGAGTTAGTGTCATCTCCGCTTACTAACTCTTCCTCTTCCTGAGCACGACACCGGCACCAGTGCTGCTGAGGTCTGTGTTTCAGAGTTAATGTCTGAGCAGACATGCTCAGGATTTAGGGCCAAGGTGGATGACTTGAGCACCACAGGCAATCTCACTTTCAAACTCTGGAGCACCGCAGAGTAATTTTAGCCCTACCATCAGTTCTGAAGGGGTGAAGCGGGTGAGTCAGAGCCCTGTGGAGCTCAGCAGCAGTGAGGGGTGCGTCCCCAACAAGCGCCTGCCGGGAACTTGTGTGAAAGGCAGCTTTTTATAGGCAGTAAGCTGGGTATGTGGTGTATTGTCCAGGAAGTCGCTTTTCTCTTGCTTAAGAACAGGTATCTCTGGCCTCCTTAAACAAAGGGAAGGGAGGAAAGAAAAAAGTAAGATGTGAGTCATCTGCTGAGCTCTCCAGGCTGAGGCTCACAGGGGTTTAACAGGCTCTGGCCTTTGCTCTTCGCCTCAAGAGAAACGTTTTCCCTTCCAGAGTATGCACTTTGCTCCTCTGTTACTGGCTGCTTTAGTTGGAGCTCCTAGGACAGCACTAGTTAGAAAAATACTGAAGTATAATTTAATGGGTATCTGGTTTGGAGAGATGGAGATTGATAACGCTTGGAGATTGATAACACTTGAAACACCTTCCTTTCCTTAGGAGTATTCAGATGAGGGGGTTCTGCCATCAACTCCTGGCTCAGTGTAGGTACCCCTTGTCCCCCAGCTGCCTTTCAGACTTGGTGCAAACTCAGTGGATAAAAAGAGAAAAGGAGGAAGCCGAGGTATAGACAATGGTCTGAACTCTTGATGTTATTTTGGTGTTTGTGCCTAGAATGAATACCTTGTTTGAAATACAATGGGGGTGGTGCTGCTGGGGCCAGGCACCTGCTTCATCCTGAAGTTTCTTTCTGATGGAGCAGGAGGGAAGGTTTTGTGTCTTTTCATTGCAGGAGAAGAACACTCATGGAGAGCTGCACCAAGGCCCTGCACTGTATGCAGCGTTGTGTGGCTGTGGCATGGGAGTGTACTCTCATTTCACATTTTGGAAGGGGAAAAGTGAAAGACTTCCAGACAGCTTATGCTGCATTTGGCTTTCCTACACCAGTTTGTAGCCTCTCTGGTTCCAGGAGAGTAGGACAGGCGGGTGGGCTGCTGGCAGACATTGTCAGCAGGGGAAGTTGTTTTCCCAGCCACAAGTAGGACTGCTTGAGAGGACTTTACTGCTCTTTGTGCCTGAGCTGCAGTGGTGCCTGTCCCTGAGCCTGTGAGGGTCCATCAGAAGAAGGTACATCATGGGGAAAGACACAGGCAGCCAGCCTCCAGCACCTGCCTGGATCATCACTGCTGGGGATAGAGGAGTGGAGGAAAGTGTCCAGACCCAACACCAGCCTTGAAATACCACTGACGTGCATTTAAATCTGGTATTCGAAGAACAAACACGTTACATGAAAGGTGGGAGTTACATGGCTTTGCAGTGCTGGGATAAGTCTTCAAGGTGGAACTGACAGCAGTGCCAGGGCCTGGTGCTGATAGCTTCGAACGCGGAAGTAACGTTTGCTTGGCATACTTGCTTGGAAGGAGACTTTGTACTTTGTGTGTGTGGAACATGGGGTTGTGTAGTCCTTGTGCTGTTAATAGTTGCTGCTTTTGCCCTGAGAAGCTTTGTAATTACATTCATTTTGAAAATGGGGGGCTGTTGTGGAGCAGGCACTAACCCTGTGGCTGGTAGCTTTTGGCTGCCACCCATCAGCAGACCGAGGGGCGCTCATGCAGTTATCCCATTAGCTTAACATCTGCCAGAATGCCCTTTCCCCACAGGGGCTAGATTAGTCTGGAACTGACCCAGCTCTCCAGGAAGCTTTTCCTATCGCATACTTGTGGCTTTCAATCTGCTGCCCTAACTGTAACCAAACCCAGTGCCTGCCGTTCACTGTAGAGCAGGAAGTTTTTGCAAGCAAAGAAGTGATTTGGCTCTACCTTTCTCTCCAAAACGAGTTTGTCTGTTCAAATTGCATCATGTTTAAATATTCAAATTACATCCTATATATCACATAGATACTCATATTTTTGATCACAAGGGTTGTTTTGACTGCAATAACCTGCACTGGACTGGTTTTCACATCAGCACCAAAACCAAAAGCACTTCAAGGGGAAGGTGAGGAGCAGCAGCGGGCCAGACGCTGCTGGTGTGCTTGATTTCTTTTTGATGCCTGATAGAAAGGTTTGGGACAAGCTTCCCCAGCACCTGCTTGTGGAAGGACAAGCCAAGCTCAGCAAGGGCTGATGTGAAAGTAGCTGGCGTCCAGCTCTTCATTGTGGAAGGCATTGAATTGCTGCCAACGAGCTGTTCCTGGATCTCGCTGTGGCTCATCTTACAACCTTGGACTAGTTAATGAATTCAAAGTCCTACAGCCATTGCCTCCAAACATCTTGAGCATGTGGTGTGTGTGAGCCAGGGTCACCATCAGCTGGGCTGGAATGCTGTTGTCTGAGTACTGGTGATGCTCCAGGGCTGCTCCTGCCAGCTTCCTGCTGCTGCAAAGTCACCTTTCTGCTTTGCACCTGCTTCTGGCCACCTTTGCTTCTGGCTCTCTTAAGGGTGGGATGGAAATATTTCAGACCAGGCAGTGGTACGTTCCCCCTTAAGTAATGCTGTCTGCAGTCTTGCAGCTGAAATTCCAGGATCTCTGCTCCTGCCTTACCAGTTTGTTTGATACCTAATGAAGAAATGATCTTCTGCATCTTCTCCTTGATACAGTACCAAAGCTTCCCAGCTTTTGTTTCCTTCTTGGACCTTATTAAAGATTTATGAAGGGGGCTGCATCATCCCATGAGGGTGAGCTGAAGCTTTCCTACCTTGTTTGAAATTGCCAGTGGGTTTTCCTTACCCAAGGCCTCCAGGTCATAGCCTGAAACCTCTTGCTCCAACACACTGCATGCTATTGCTTGTAGTTGCTTCTCTACCATGCTGGTGTCCCCCCAGCCCCACTGTGCCATGGGCGTGCCTTGGGGGAGAAGGGGCTCCACAGCTTCTCCTTCCCTTCTTCCAGGCTCTCCAGCAGCTTCTGCTGCTGCTCTTGGTCCTCCTGAAAATGCTCCAAGTAGTGAAACTGGTTAATCACATTGACGCTGAAGGAATGCTGGCATCCGAGCAGGATCTGTGGATTAACTCGTTCTACCCGGTGTTTGTCAACTTTCGGCAGCCTGATGCATTATTCAGCAGCTGAGCTGCTTTTGGGCATTTGGAAAAACTGGAGCTTCCTAACACTTGAGGGTTTTATGAATTGACGTCTCTGCTCCAAAGCTCGCAGCTTCCTCCTCTCTTGGATTGCTAATGAACCAGAGGCTGCATAACACTGAGACCCAGAATGTTTTGCTGCCAGTTCCTGTAGTTTGGAGAGGAGGCCTGTGGCAAGCAGGCTTACTCCTGAGCAATGACCCACCTCCCAGTGACCACCTTGAAAGAAAGGCACTACTTAAGGCATCCGATCTGAGGTTGTGTTTAACATCTGTCAACTCCACAGCATCCCCAGGTTGACAAAAACATGGGCTGCAGCACCAAGAAAGGCTCCAGGACAGCCACGCCGCAGCGCGTGGGTATGAACCAGCCTGCTTCCAAACCTGCAGTTCAAGCCAGGGCGCTTGCAGATGACAGATAGGGAGGGTGAGGTGACTAATGAAGAATAAATACCCTGTTGCACCCTTCTCATAGGCAGTGATGTCTCAACACATCAATGGCAGATACAGGGAAATAGGAGGGAGGCACAGCTGGTTCCATCAGCCATGGTTTTCTTTTGTCTACAGGTGTAGGAGAAAATAGGGAAAGGCAGAAGCTGTGGTAGCTGGGATGCTCCTGGGGGAGGCAGGGGATGGGGGACGGGATGAGGGCTGCATGGAGAATGGTGGGGGTGGGACAGCACTGGGCAGAGAGGCAGAGCAGTTCCTGGAGGGAGGCTCTCTTCTTCAAATGTGATTATTTCCATTGGTTTCAATGTCAAAACCTGGGTTGCTGCAACCTTTCCCATACTGCAATGACACCTTTGAGTTTGTGCCAGTGGAAGGCACTTGCAGGGCCATCAGGTCCGAGACAACGATTTTCCATGGTCTCTGATATTTCAAGGTACTGCAGAGCAGTTGTTGTCAGAGCCTGTTCCTCATTTTGGAAACATAATTGAAATTATGCAAATGCTGGTGCAGCACCAGAGGGTGACTGATGCGCTTAGTGCCCCAGAGCAGCACTGCTCAGAGGGGAAGCTGCTTTAGCACAAAGGCCCTGCACTGGTCAGGGAGAGGGTCAGCCCTGCTCCTGCCACAGCTACTGCTCCCACCAGCACCTGTGCCAAGAGTCTGATCCTGCTCCAACGATGCTCAGAGCACAGTGCAGAGCTCACCACATCCATGCCAAAGCACTCAGCGCTTGGAGCACTGACGCCGTTGCTCAGCCACCTCAGCATTGACAGAAGCCGTGGTGGTCAGGGTCTGGGGCTGCTTTGGGAGTGTGGGGTGGTTGAGCCTGTGCAATGCAGACTTGGGGAAAGTGGAAGCTGGAGCACGAGGCTTGAGGAGCCAGAGCAAAGCTCTCCCTGTGAGGCTGCTCTTTGGGATGCAGCCCTCCAGAAACCCCACCCTGCCCCGATATGTGGTGGGGCACAAGTCCAAGGATGGTGCCTGGATCCAGTTACTGTTCAGACCTGGGATATGGTTCAGATGCTGCCCTGCTGACCTGGCCCTGGGAAGGAGCAAGCCCTGGCTGGGTGAGGTGCTCTCGGCCACCCTTTGGCTGAGCGGCACTGAAGCTGTGCCAGTTCTTTGCATCTCAGTCATGATGGCCAGCAGCGGAAGGGTGACTAATAAAGTCCAGGCTTGTGGGAGAAGCTGGCTCGGGGGCATCTTGATAGTGCTCTTAGAGCAGGATCCTGGGAGGAGCCCTCGTGGTGCACAAAGTCCTTCTGCAGAGATCTGCAAGAAGGGGGAGGATTTTGCTGAACTAAAAGCACTTCCCCCCCCCCCATCCAGGCCTTCCCAACCGTGCATCCCTCAGCGGTTCCTCTTTTAGCACCATGTCTCCTAAAAAAAAAGTGTTGACTGCAGCTTTTCTGGAGGCTGCAGCGCTCTCGCGTTGGATAACGCACAGCTTTTCCCCAGCCTCCTTCTGCAGCGGTTCTTGGGCTCAATGCAATCTTTTCCGGTCTGATCGCATGGCCAAGGAATGTATGTGCATATACAGTGTGTGTCTGGAGTAAGTTAAGTGCCAACAGCGAGGCTTTCACGAGCAGCATGAAGGAAAAAATGATGCTCAGGTTGCCGCTTCCCCTTTGGATGTGGGATGGCGACCTGGCAGGCGATGGGCTGCTCCGTCCCAACCTCAGCGTCTCTGCCTGCATCATGGGTGCACAGCAGAGATTTCTGCCTCTCCACGGTCAATAAAATCTTTGCCAACTGGAACAAAAATATTAAACCCGGTTGGCTTGGAAGGTAATGTTGGCTAATAAATAAACAGGGTTGAAAAAAACCCTAGGTGATCCAGTGTTGCAAATAAGCATTGTCATTCAGTGCTCCCTGCGAGACACTGTGGAAGGGTGCGGAGGGTGACAATAGTAATTAAGAAAGCAATTAATACTAGAAGTGAAGTTGCCTCCCAAAGACACCAGGAAATCCAGACTACAGCTGTGCTGGCATTGCTTATCCTGGCAATGACCTTGCCTGTGCTAGAAGGAGGTTGTGCGTGGCACATTGATTTGCAGGCTCCTGCTCCAAGTTCCAGATTGGGGTTTGTCATCCCCCAACAGGTCCAAGACCTCTCTATTGGCTTTGGTGGGATCTGTGCTGCCCTCTCCCTCCTACCAAAATGTGGCTGGGAAGTGCCAGCTGGGCTGGAGGAGCAGGGGGACCAGCAGCTCTTTCCCCCTGATCCAGTGCAGTGGAGCTCCCCGAGCATCTTTCCACGCCAGCTGCTTTGTCAGCTTGGAGCTCTTGGAAAAAAGAACGAGATGATGTTGCTGTAGCAGAGCCAACATCTAACACACTCAGCTTGGCTGTGTTCCATGTGTGGGGCCATGGTCAAGCACAGTGCTGGATCCAAACTACCTTTAAATGTAGATCTAAATTAGATCTAAATCTAATTCTGCACATGGGGTGAGTTCATCCACCCCCTGCTCCACATTGCTGGAGACAGCCATTGTGCCCCAGCGCAGCACCACAGCATTGATGTTGCCAAAAGGCATATCAGAGGTCTCCATGTGTGTATCCCACACCCAACCCGGTCTCTGCAGGGACAAATGAAACCAGAGCAGAGTGGCTGGGAAAATCAGCAGCAGGGCAGAGATGCAGCAGGGGGGACCCCCTTCTGTACCTGTCTGTCTGGTTTTTGTATTTGTATCTCCCAGTGTAAAGTCCTGCTGGCAGCAACATGCAAACATGAGAACAGCAAAAACGCTGTTTTCTGCCTTTGCCTTTGCATGTTTCGAGAACAAAAAAACCCCAAATGACTGCTGCGAGCTTAAATTGCAAAGGTTTATATATATTGGTGCTTGAAGGATGCCCAGCTAAAAGCATCCCCTTCTTGGGATGTTTAACCACTGCTGGTGTCTGCAGAGAACCTGGCACTTGCTCAGACCACAGAGGAGATGGGGATGTTTGTGAGCAAGGACTGCAGAGCTCAGCCTGGTCCTGCACAGACTTCCCAAACCTGAGGCCTGTATGGACATGGTGTTTTAATCGAGGGCAAAACTTTTGCACTCAAGCCACAGCACCCCATTTTTTGCCTAAACTAAAGCCTCTTTATGCTGCTAGATGGCTTCTGGGGAGGTCATGGAAAGGAAAAAGGGCTCTGAGGTGGCTTCTGGTGCTGTTGGGTGGTTTTATTTTGGGCAGACATGCCAGCCTTATTTGGTTTGTGGTATTCCCAGGCATTGGATCTGGGCACTTCTGCCTTTTCTTTACGTGAGTGTGGATCCTTGGAAGCACCCCCCGATCTCAGAAGCTCTGTCTTCTCAGCAGCAGCCCTTCTCTTCCCCAAATATTCCCCCAAAAAAGCTCTCACAGCTCTGGCTGCCCAACAGCGTTTGCAGGGCGTTGCCTGAAGGCCTTTCCACTGAATTACATAGAACGCTTGGGTTTGGGTTGATGGTTTGGTGGTTTTTGTCTTGGCAGGAAATCTGTTGCCAAGCAATATAGCCATGACCCTGCTTTCTCCTCCCAAACCAAGACCTAAAAACACGTGTATGTCTACAAATATCTAACACACCCAAAGTGGGGTCGCTGGAGGCCGGATCACAGGTATCTGGTGGAAAAGTTTTTGGTGGGGTTGGGAGAAGGTTTTCCTTCTGTTTTCCAGAGTCTGAAAAGTTGGAAGTGGAGAACTGTTCCATCCTGGTGACAACGAGAAATATGGGGGATCCTGAGAAACCCTAAGGGGTCCTACACGGAGGCAGCTCTGAGCTCTCCCCATGGTTTTACACACATTGTGTGTACAGTCTCCTGGACAGCCTGTTGTGTAAAAACATCCGGTTTTCCCGCAACAGAAGGGTGCTGTGATGCACGGACCAGCCCTGGCACAGAGCCCTTCTGTGTGGGGAGTGTGTGTCAAATCTCAGCGCTGCAAACCAAAGAGCAAACATCAGTGCCTGCAATCGCACCGCTCCTCACTCAATGGTGCCCACACAACGCCAGCGGGTGTAGATTAACAATGGGGTCAATATTGACCCACGTCCCACACTCAGGGGGCTGACAGTGCCCATCTGCTCCTTGGGAAAGCTCTGCTGGGAACGGCAGCACTGACCCCGTGGCTGACTTTGGCCCTGGTGCCGAGGAGCATCACCCGCACTGCAGTCCTGGGTGGGATGCCATGGACAGCCAGGCTGACACCCCAAAACACAGTGCGGAGGGTTTCCACACAGCAAGCCAGAGGGATACCAAGTTTTCCTGATTTTTATCCCAGCTGTTTGGCTTTGGCGGGAAATCACAGCGGCATGCTTTCCTCATTAATCGCCATCATGTTTTCCAGAGAGAGCCTCAGTCTGCAAGGCTGCAAATTATTCTCCTTTCTCAGCTGAGGTTGCTGCAGGAGCATTGATTTAATGGGGTATCAACAAGCCCCCATTTCCCACCCAGAGCCTGCACAGGCATGGAGATGTCCCATCCTGCACTGCCACCCGTGTCCCACCCCACATCTTCCCTTCTTTTATCTCTCAACTGTGTCTTACACGTAACATGCAGCAAAACCAAAAGCAAGGCCAGCCGTGCCTGTAGCGCCTGCGGGATGTGGCTCTGCAAACTCCCCATGCCCAGTGACCCAGGGCAGGCTGTGATCAGGGGCAGGAAGACGTTGAGCTCAGGAGCAAACCCTAACTTCAGCACAAGGATCGGCTGATGGCGCCAAGGGTTTCACCAGCCTGGGTGTGTGCACGAAGGCAGGCTGTGATTTGCATTGCCAGATCACAAGCTGCTTTTAAAGGATGTGACCTAATTAAGTTTCAGCTCTTTTCAATATGATTTTCATACCTCCATGGCTTTTCTTGACCTGTGTAACCAGCCTCCCCAGCAGGGACGTTTTGGGCTTGGAAGCGGAAGAGGAGAAAACATCCGAATTCCCCTCTGGGAGCAGCTGTGGAGACAGACATTGAGGTCTTTCCAAAGCCCCTCTATGCTCCCAAATGTCACTTTCTTGCTGTGAAGCCAATGGGCTCACAGGGCTCTCCCTGTCCCTGCAAAACAGAGATGGGCTCAGTGGGTACGGACTCCCAGGGCTGGCCACAAGTACTTTTCTTCCCCAAACCAGCTGATTTGTGCAGGAGAAATTTTCTTTGGAAAAGTTTCCTTCCCAGGGCTCAGGGTTGGGTCTTATACAAGATGCCTCATATACAGGATGCCTCAAGATGGGACCCATCAGACCCCGTTACCCTATCAGGGCTCTGAAAGTCCAAGGTGCAGCCAACCATCCCTTGCAACCAGACCTTCCCATGAGGCTTTTAAAACCCAGCAAACATTGCTCTGAGTCTTAATTTTCCCCGTAGGAATGTTCAGAGAGGGCCCGTTCACGGGCAAATGTCCCTGAGGAGGGCATCCCGGTGTTTTTTGGGTGGATGGGTGGAATGCCCTGCACTTCCCCATTATTATGGCAAGGGTGAGAGCTGCATTTTTGTGCATGTGTTGATAAATCGAGCCTGTTCTGCACGGCTGATTTGCCCTCCAATTAATTAAGGACATTCTTCACTTCCCCTCGCAATTAGTATAAAGAAAACCAATTAACTCCTGCACGGTGGACGCCGAGCGCCGCTTTCCTCAGCACAAAGCTCTGCTGCTCTCCCATGTTTCGATACAGTCCAAACCCTGCTGCCAAAAGCCATTTGTCAGGCTGAAAACAGCCCCTGTGCCTGGTGCACGCCAGCGTGTGACACCACAGCCATGTGCTGTAGCCCAGTCCCTATGGGAGTGCCCGGGTTTGCCCCTGGTGAATCATGTTCTCAGCTTTGCTGAACACCGCTGACATTGGGGCTCGGCCACAAACTGGGGATTTAAGTGTAAAAGGAGATTTCTTGAGGCTTCCTGGCCATCCCTGGGCATGCCAGCACCTGCATCTCCCCTCTGCCCGCTACTCCCGTGCTGTGCCAGCCACATGCAATGCCGTGCCATGGTGTTCGCTTTGCCCAGCACCTGGAGCAAGCCAGCAATGGGCACAAGGGGCACCTCCGCTTCCCCCTCATCCCCTCTGCCCCTCGTTCTCCTTTTCTTATGGCTGAAGCCGGCTGGGAGCCGCAGGGTGCTCTCATGGTGTGCATGCCCCAGCAGCTACGCCCGTAAACCCCGCCATGAGGTGCGGCAGGAATTACCTGTTCCCAGACTGCTCAGACTTGCCCTGCACGGCTTGGGCTGTCCCGAGCAGCTCCCTGGATCCCCCCCCCCCCCGCAGACAAGTTTGGATCTCACATGATGTTCTGGCTGCACCTTCTCCTCCCAGCAGCAGCTTTGCCGCCCCGGGGCAGCAGGACAGCGGCAGCAGGGCCAAGCTGTGCTCTCTCTCCAGATTCCCCAGATCAGTACAGGAGGATGTGTCTGGTGGGAGAGGGCAGCGGAGCCCCATGGGGGTGAGGGGTGAGCGGTGGCATGGGCTGGCCTGGCTCACGCAGCACCAATGAGTCCCTGGGATTTGCTCCTGGGATTCCCTGTCGCTGCGCAACATGTTGAATTTGCCTAACTGATGCTTCCTTTCAGGGGACAAGCTGGGTGGCCCCAGACAGACTGAGCATGGAGGTGCCTTGGTGCCTTCCAGTTACCATCCTACCCACTCTCAGCTCCACCAGCTTCTCCTGAATTCCATTTTTCTGGATGAGCAGCCATGCTCCAGCTGGTTTATCCACTCCTGGCTGACCAGCAGCAAAGCTGTGTCCCCCTCAAGCCTGGCATTGTCCAAAAAACCCCAAGTGCTGGCACTGCCATGCTCCTGCTGAGGGATGCACCGTGGGTGTCAGGGCAGGTGGCTGCCCATTGTCTCCCTGCTCCATGGCAAACCCCAAAACAGCCCCAGGGGTCTCGGGTCCCCCATGACATGGCTCAGGGCATTTGCTTTCCTCAGGCAACTTTATCTCATCTGATGCCCATCATGGAGCAAATCCCCTGCTTTGCACAAGAGGAAATGAAACAGCCACTGTTAACGATGGGTGACTGTGCGCAGCCCCCTCTGGCACAGCTCGGGGGGGGAGCTTAACCATGCAACACATCGAAAACTGCAGCAGCTATTTGGTGGTGGTGGTGGGGGTTTGACTATTTTAACATTAACTGGGTGTTTGTGTGCAGCGCGCTGGACAAAGCCCGAGTCCAGGGTGCTGCATGCTCACCCAGGCTGGGCTGTCCCAGCGGGTCCCCTGCAAGCTTAGCAGCAGGATAGCCACTGTCCAGGGGATATACTGGGAGCTCATTTCCCACTCATATCCATGAAAATGAGGCGTTTCCGCTGCTCTGGCAGTTTTACGGCAGGGCAGGGGTATTGGAGGAGCCCCCTGTGATGCCCTTCTTCCTGTGTGGGGCTGGAACCAGCATCCACAGTCCCCTTTTGGGGCATTTTTGGGTCACCCCCACCGCCACCCCGGGAACCTCTGAGCTGCTCTTAGTCAGCAAAAAACGGAAAAAGGCATAGCTCGTTCCCAAGAGCTGCTCCCCTCTCTGCCTTGCACAGGGGTCCCCGTCTGCTTTAGAGAGCCTGGGTCCCAGGAGGGGCAGGATCTGACCCTGTGGGTCAACACCGGCAGCTAAACAGGCTCAAAAAGGGCTGCATGTCGGATATGTCTGGCTGCTGTTAAACACCTCGGGACATGACCAGGAAAGGGCAACTCCATTGTTCACTAGCAGCTATTGGGTGGGTTTCAGGAGCTGCTGATCTGTTTGGGGAGTACAACAGTGGGGGACACTGCCCCTTCCCATCACTTGGCATCACACAGAACAGCTTTGTATGAAGATACAAAGGTTCCTGTAGCATCCTGCATCCCTGGCACGGAGCCCTCAGCCAGAGCAGAGCCTGGAGGTTTATCCATGGAGGAATAAACCCCATGGCCCCTGGCTTCCATCCCTGAGGGCCACCCGTGATGCTGTGACAAGCGATTACACCAACCATCCTGAATACACCATCAAAGACCATCCTCAGCCCCCACCAATAATCCCCCAGGCAGCTCCCACCCCCCAGTAATTCCTCCCCTGTGCCCTAATACCTGGGCCTTCTGTTGCAGCAGGCAAATCCTATTAACTGTGCAATGATAACTCTGCCCTCTTGGCCTGGTGGGTGTTCAGAGCTTGCAACGCGTGGGGACCCTGTGCAGGGTCCCTTAGGACGGGCACAGCACCCCTGGGGCTGGAGAGGAGCCAACCTGCTCTTTACTGAGGTTTATTCCTCCCCAGAATTACCTTCTGATTGCCAGGAGGTGTGTCTGGGCAAGGCATAGCCCCTGGCACAAGGGAGGGAACTTGTGGCCATTACTTTGCTCAGGGGTGTCTCTTTTCCCCCATTTTCCCAGATGGATTGTCCACAGCACCAGCTTCCAAGGCACCACTTCAAACAGCAGCAGCACAGCAGCCATCGCACCCACATGGGTCCGACTCAGCCTCTGAGACCTGAGAGCCATTTGCACAGGGTTCGCCATGAGCCCCTGAGCTCTGTTTCACATCTGCTTGAGGAGGAAGATGCTCTGGTGCTCCTCTGACCCGGCATGGCAGATAGCTGGGGGCAGGAAGGAAGGGTGCTCTCCAACCCGGCTGACAGCTTTTCCCACAATCAAATTTGCAAAACTGATGGAGATAGATACCACAAATTCAAGACAGCCCCAATGAACCCCACCAGGAACTGGGTGCAGCCAAAGAAACAGCCCAAATGTTTGTATTTACAGCCTTTGCCGGGGCAAAGATATGAATGAACTGAAGCTGCAAGATGGGAATGTGAAAACAGGTATTTTTGAGATGGATGAAGCTCGTGGGACAGAAAGGAGGAGCAGTCCAAGGGGAACTGTAAGGCACACAGGCAGCACAGCACTGGGAAGGGGGTTTGGTGGGGACCACCAGGGATGTGCCACTGAGGAGACATATACAGGGGGAAAAGGTGCATAAATGGTGATTGGCCCCAGGCGGCCAGGCAGCACCTTAAATCAAGTGGAGAAATGGATGGAGGTGGAGGCTGAGTCCAAGGGGACGAGGTTTGACCTGGCCAGGGGATACTGAGGGCAACGCATCGGCCATCGGCAGCTGCTCCAAGACTTGAGCTAATGTTTAGCTTTGGGCTTTGCCAAGTTGTCCAAGGGGCAAAGGAGGACAAGGGCAGGAGAGCCATGCGGGATGGAGTTGCTCTGCCTGCACAGCCATGGCTCCTGCACAAGCTCTGGCTCAGAGGGGTGTGTTTCTGGGTGTAATTTCTACCAGTTTTGTCCCACTTGAGCAGGAGGCTGTTTGCTGACAAGGCCTTGCTGACCTCCCCTCTTAAGCTCAGCTCTTCACATAATGCTCAGCCCTTCCCAGTTTATTTAATTCCTGGCATGCCAGGCTCTAGAGGGGCATTTGCAAGGGCAAGGAGCCTGGTGGCTTCATTGACAAGGCTGCAAAAGTGTCCCCAGTGCTGCTACAAGGCTGAGCATGTCCCACTGGCCTGGATAACCCACCCTGGGAGGAGACTTGTCTCTATTAAAACCCTGTTCTCCCGGGATTTTATTAAGGACATGTCTATTAAATTGCTCTGTGTCACTTCAGTATGGCTTGTCCCCATCACCACCTGCCCTCCCCAGGCAGCTCTTGTTTGACCACAACAGCATGTTTCCTATTCATCCCCATCATACCTTTACGGGCATCATACCTTTACATTTTGAGTTTTGCCTTGCTGGGCAATTTTGCACAGCAACATTTGCCAATCCCAGATTATTATAATGACACCGCTGAAGAGCTAAAAATAGGAGAAAGGCATTTTCTGCCTCTCCCCCACCAGCCGCTGCTGGGAACGTGGGGATGGTGCCGGCAGCGGGAGCCTCCGAGGTGTTTGTGGGGAGTGTTTGGAGAGTATCACACCTCCCCTTTCCTTTCCCAGCCGTGGATCTTTAAATATCTGGCCCAAATCCACATGAGCCTGTAGCTGCTTAACTCTTTCTTTGCATCCAAAGCAAAAGGAAATTGGGTACCTAAATGGGGCTGGCCAAGCAAATGGGTGTGACGCCAACCTGGGAAGTTCCTGGGCCAGGAAGCACTGAACCTGCAGGAGTGAAGCCACAGTGTGGGCAATGGGGATGGGAATCATGGGGACTTCCCAGCTCCCATGGGGCTCATGGCACCGGCCATCCAATCCCACCTGGCTTCAAGGCCCTTGTGTGCGGTGGAAAAGGCTGTGAGTGAAGGCAGGAAGCAACCCCTAAACCCATACTGCCCCCCAAGAGTGATCCATACCTCAAAAAAAGTGAGGCACTGCCCCAAGACCAGCCATGCTGCATTCAGCACCCTTGAACATACTTGGCACAGTGAAGCAGCAGCTGGGGTACATGGTTCTCTGCCACGGATGTTACCACAGGGAGGGTTTTGGAAGCCCAGAAAGGGGGATGGAGGTGGCAGCAGCCCCAGGGCACGGGTGTGCAGGGAGATGCTGCTTCCTCAAATGTGGCTTTTCAGAGCTGCTTCCTCCCTGCTGCATGCCTGGCTGCCAGATTTACCCCTGCCTGATGAAGTCTTGCTCATGAACTCATACCTTGCCCTGGGTTTGAGTGGTAGATGGTCAGGTATCAGCAGGAGATAGAGTTTGAAGCTCCTCCAGGATGCCTCACTAGGCATGGCAGTGGTGATTTCCCTTTTGGGGCAATGCTCAGTGCAGCTTGCCCTTGGTTATTTCTCTGTTTTGCTTTTATTTAAGGCATCTTACTGGATCCACACTCACCAAGGGTGGCTGGAGCTTGGGAATCCACAGGGAAGTGTGGACAACGTGCTTCCACATGGCCTTGCCAGCCCTCAGAGGCCACCACGCATCGGCTGGGTTAAGCCTGCACTTCCAGGCTGTGCAGGGGGAGCAAAACATACCGCTGCCACCAAATCACATGCAGAAAACTGTCACTGATGACTTCATCCATGGCTTCAGACCAGGTTCAGAGCCTGCATTGGGAATGGGCTTGTGCATCCGCATGGGCACAAAAACTGGTCCCAGCATGTGGGCAAGGGTACATATAGCAAGCCAGCCTGCCTGGGGTGATATCCATCCCCATCAGGGACACAACTGCACTTTTTCTGCCTGGGGCAGCACAGGTCCCAGCCAGAGGTGAATAACCCCCTGCACCAAGGACCTTGGGCCAGGATTCTGCTGATGCTGAACTGGAGGAGGGCTGGGCTTTGGAGACCGGTCAGAGAGGCAGGAGAAGTGGCTGATTCCTGCTGCCATGGAGGGGAAGAGAAACACCAGTGAACCAGTGGCTGCCGCTGAAATGCACCCAGGATCGCACTGGAGCACAGCAGCTCGGCCCTGGCCTTGAGGTGATGAGTCAGAGCTTTTGCACACAATGGGAAGCGTGGGCTCAGCAGGGATAGGGACAAACAGGATAGGGCCTCAAGGCCACCGAGTGCTGCATCGTTGTGAGCAGAACCTCCTCTGGGACAGGGCACAGAAGCAGTGGGAAGAAACGTGGCTTTTGTCTGCCTGGTCATGGTGAGAGGGAGAATCACAGAATGGTTCATGTTGGAAGGGACCTTCAAGATTATCCAGTTCCAACCCCCTGCCACGGGCAGGGACACCTTCCACTAGACCAGGTTGCTCCAAGCCCCGTCCAACCTGGCCTTGAACACTGCCAGGGATGGAGCAGCCACAGTTTCTCTGGGCAACCTGTGCCAGTGCCTCACCACCCTCACAGGGAAGAACTTCTTCCTAGTATCTAATCTAAATCTACATTCTTTCAGCTTGAAGCCATTCCCCCTTGTCCAGTCACTAGGTGTCCTTGTAAAAAGTTCCTCTCCAGCTTCCTTATCAGTCCCTTTAGGCACTGGAATCGCTTTAAGGTCTCCCTGGAGCCTGCTCTTCTCCAGGCTGAACATCCAGAGCTCTCTCTGTCAGGAAACAAGTGAACTCATGGCAGCTCACACAGCAAAGGCTGTGCCACACATCCTCCCTGTCCTCCCAGCAGCTGGACTGGCCACCAGCGTGGGGCTGCCTGCGCTTCCCAGCCAGCACTGGCAGGGTACCAGGGACCACATCCTGGCTCAGCAATACATGCCTACAGCCCGGCTGCTTCCCAAGGCATCCCCACCTCCCTCCCACCCACTGCTTGTCTTCTCCCTTACGCAGCCTTTTCCTTTTTGTAAAATAAAATAAATTAAGAAACCAAAGCAAACTTGGAAGTGCAAGAGGAATAAAGAAATAACCAAGCCAAAGCAGGAGCCCTTAACTGCCACTCATTCCACATCATCCCAATAGGCCCTTGGCTGCCCCCACTTCCCACATCAGAGCTCCTGGGGGCAAAAATAATTGGCATATACTAATTATAGGCATGAAGACAAAGGTGTTGCTGGGTGGCCACACAGCCTCAGCCCATGGGTCTCACAGCTTGCAGTGACAGGAGAAACCTCCCATGGCAAACCTCAGCCATCCATCCCAAAGGGCAGTGAGATGCATCTTCCAGAAATGCCTCAGAAGGCCAAGAAAACATTAGCCAGATTTGCAGCCACCCTTTGGTCATTGGCATCTTCCTTCCCACAGGACAGTGGCTGGGAGGAGTTGATCCTACAAAGAAGCCACTGAAAACATGCATGCCAGCACAGACCACCTGCACCATCACCCTACTGAGGTCCTGGGTCACCCCCAAGGCTGGGAGTGCCCTAACACTAGGGCTCATGGCTGAAAACCACAGCTGTGCACCAGCATAGGAACAGGCCTCTGTTGACAAAAACCTCACTGGGTGTTCAGCAGCAGAAAATGAACTTTCTTTTTTCGTTTCAGGATGTGAAAGGAGGTAACTGTTGGACCACAGGTTCCCCGCTCCTAGGGTGATGGGGCACTGCACTAGCAGCAAGCTCTCAGCAGATTGAACCAACACCTTTTGAGGAGGTGGGGAGAGGCGAAGGCTGCGATCCCGCTCCCTGCATCCCACATGCCATCAGCCACAAAAGTGCACAGCACCAATGGAACCCTCCCCTGCTACCCATGGGACTGTGCCTGCAGCGTGTGCCTGGTCAAGAAGCCACATTGGCATCACTGAGGAGCACCTCCAGGTCAGGCTGGCAAAGCACCTGGGGACTGAAATGCTGCTAAGGAGGCTGGCAGTTTCCATTTGTGTCCTCCCTGCCAGCATTATGGTCCCCCACTGGTGCTGTGCCTGCCACAGTCCCCAGGGAGCCTTGCCCAGCCCTTTAGCAGAAACCAGACCAAATTGCTAAGTTTGGTTGGGTTCTCATTAGTTTGGTTTGTTTGTTTTTTCCCCAGGCAGGGCATGTACAAACTGGCATCATTTGCTCCTCATCTCCCTCCTTCAGTGGGCACATTCACCTCTCAGGGACCCGGAGGTGCAAGTGGGGATGGGAGTCCCCGCATATAATCTCCTGTTGCCAAGTGGGCGAGTTATGGTGTTGCTGTGCCATTTGCAGCAGCTCCTCAGTGGAGGCTCAGGAGATGAGCCGCAGGCTTGGGCATCTGCTCCCTCTAAATGAACCAGAGGCACAGTTTAACTGGGCCATTTGCCCATTTACCAAGACTCGCTGCAGTCAGTGGAAGCAAGGGCAGATCTACTATAATAAAAAGCCTTTTCTAACACTATCTCTTAACGCTGCAGGCAACAAGTATCATCTTCTAAGAGGAAAATCCGTTTGTCCAGGATTACATGCCACAGAAAATTATTCTAGAGCTGCGGAGGAGAGACTTTCCCAACTGAAGCTACCAGCCCCATGGGATATGCGGTCACAGGCCCTGGCCTGACACAGTCCCAATGGGCTATGCAGCAGTGCCGGGGGACACACAGGAATCATCTGTGGATGGCCAGATCCAGACACTGGCAGACTCTGAAGTAGCTGTTCTGTGCCCCATTCTTTCCCTAGGAAAGAATGAAAAATAATCACAGAGTATCAAGGGTGAACCTCCTGAGGTCCTGCAGGTTTCTGAGCTGTGTTGTGACTAATATTGTGACAAGAGCCATCAGCGATTTATGCGGCTGGTGCTGAGCTGGCACTAAATACCATGCTCAGTCCCTGGCTGCAGCCAAGCACCCTCACTGCTGATGTAAATGGGAGTGAAAAGCTATGCCGGTTGTCGTAGCAAAGAGTAAGGACCCCCACAAAGCCCCAGTGCGACCACAGGACAAGGGCACCGCCACTGGCATCGCTGAGATACCAGTGCCACCTACCACCAGGCAGGAATGAACCACCCATCAAGGCTGCTGTCTGACCCCTGCGCCAGGCGATGCCACCCCACACATGAACTTCACAGCTCTCCTGTGGAAACCACCCATGACCTGCACACCCCACATAGCAGCTTCCCATCATTCCAGCTGGTGTTGAAATTATTCCAGAAAATGATCCATTATTTAGGTGTGATATTCTGCAAATGGCCTGGTCTCCAAAATGTCTCTGTCCGTAACTGGTGGCACCAAACCAGCTCCCACAGCTGCAGCACCAGGAGATTTGCTGGTCTCTCTTCTGTAATGAAATTGTGGCAAGGTGATGCAGAGAATAGGTACACAGCTCAGACACTGCAGCTTCGTCACTGCTGGCTCCTGCAGGAGCCAGCTTGGAGGTGGCTGCATGCCCGTTAGAGCCAGGGGAGTGATAAGCTCTCCTATGTAGAGAAAGCTGGGGCAGATTTGGGCTGGTGTGGACAGGAGTTAGTTGTTCTCTGTTGTGCCCCAAGGGCAGAGCCCAACACTGGCAAATGGCAAACCCGTGCATGAGCACTGCCAGGCACCACAGCCAAACTCCACCGAAGAGGCCCTGTGTTTATGGGAGCAATGCCAACATATGCTCTCCCCAGGGGGGCAGGGACAGGACAAAAAGCCAACAGTGACAAAGAGGACTTGTGAGGTGGCAAGAAGAAGGACCAGAGCCTCCCTTGCATCCTGTTTTCCATGAGGATGCACCTGCTCCTGATTAAGAGCGGGAACACCCATGCCATGGAAGCCACCAGCCCTACAGGCACTTCCCAGTCACTGTGGAGCTGCAGGAGGATCCCAACTCCCTTTCCAAAAGCCCATTTCCCCCCCCCCCCAAAAAAAAAAGCAGCAGTTTCATCTGTTGGTTGCAGGGACAAGATGCAGAGGCAGCAGCCATCTGACCTTCCCCCCCTGTTTAGTGGTGGTTTCCTCTTCACAGAGGCAGTTGAGTTTTACAACCCGCCTCGCAGCGGGTGTGGGCGGTGACAGGGAGATGGTGTAGCGGGTGATGGGACACAGCTCTCCCTGCAAGGTCCCTCTCACCCCATGACATTCACAACTTGAGCACTACAGGCATGAAGCTGAGGAGGAGCCTCCAGCAGCTGCGTGTGGGGAAGAGAAAAGCACAACTTCCTCCCTTTTTTCTCCTGAAAAGGAAGTGCTGAAATTCCACACCCACAGATAAAACACAATTATTTCACCAGCACCAAACCTGCGGGTAATGCTGTTCCCCCTGATCATACTGGGCCCCAAGGAGGGCAGCATGCTCCCTGGGGGGGATACCATTCCTTTTGGGCTCTGGCACATCATCCCCACCACCACTGGGATTCCACCCCAGCTCCAAGCTGAGCAGCTCTACTCTCTCCTCCTGGGAGCCTGTGGTCAGCAAAAGAGGAAAATGCCACCAGAAAACAGCACTGTTCTCAACACTGTCCTTACAGTGCACCTCTGGACAACTCTGTTGAACTACAGTTTCCACTGGGGAAGCCATGCTGGTGTAAACACACCAGTAAATATCTTCCTGCAGGCCACTGGTTAATTAAGACATTCTTTTCATAACAAGTTAACAAATAATGCATGCGGTTACGACAAATTGCACTCTTGCTTTGCCATGCATTCACTAATCATCACTGCTGCGCTTTGCAAGCCAGGACAGTGTTTTATGAAGTGCAAACTTTACAAGAACTGGAGATAACAGGAGCTCAAGCTCAGGGTGAGTCCAGAAAGCACCGGGGTGCCTGTGAACAAAGCTCCCCAACCACCAGCAGCCAAGGTTTTGAGAAAACCCAGCAGATTTAGCTTCAATACTCAGGTCTCTGCAGTAGGGACCACTCATGCTTTACACAGCAACAATAAGGAACTGTAACAGGCCGTTTACAATCCATGTTGAGCAGCACCTTTGTCACAGCAGACCTGCTTTCCCAGTGCTTTGGGATGGCGCCAGCAGCCACAGCCGCTTCCACTACAGAGCAGAAGTGAGGTTTCTTTTGAAATTAAATCTCAAAGCCATGACTGCACAGGAGGCAGCTTGGTGAGGAACAGCAGCAGCAACAAACCCGCTCACCAGAATCGTTTGAAGGTGTCAAACTTTTAACACTGCAAATTCTTATACCAGAAAAGCACACATGAGACCAAAAGGCAGAGCAATCTTGCACACAGACCATCTGCATGTTGTATCTGTGCAGTGCCCACCACCAGGACAGCCCCAGCGAGACTCCCAGGACATCAGCAACGCTAGCACGACACAGAAACCACCATCCAACCCATCTGAAGTGCAAAAGGTTTATTGAGTGGCTGTGTGAGTGAGCCTGCTCAGTTTTCTTGCAGAGACTTTGGAGCGGTGTCCTCAGATCCGCTCTGTGAGCACTTGGCAAGCCATCCGCTGCTCCAACAAGCAGAGGTAACCAGAACACACGCCCAGTGCTGCTCTGAGTTCTGTTTCTGCCTTCCTCGGCCCGCAGACATGAGCGGCTCACATCTGTCCTCCTGGAAGGCGCTGTCAGAGGTCTCGTCTAGTAAGCCCACTTCTTCTGGTGTCTCACGCCAAGTCCACCATCAAGAAGCAGTTTTTAGTAGATGAGTCACAAACCACACTGGAAACAGTCTCTTTGTGGTGTTATTCTACACCCTCCTCTCCAGATCTCTACCAGCTGCCAGAGGAGAGATACTGTGGTCAAAGATCTCATGATGGAATATTCTATGACGAGATGTTAAAAAAAAAAAAAAAAAAGGGATTTTTAAGCAGCCCATTTTTGTTAAAGCACTGGACTCACACGTTGTATCAGCATAACAAGCAAAGTATTTTCTTCATGCATAACTGCTTCATCAATTAACCAAAGCCAGATCTAACCAACACTGACAGATGCCAAGTACCACCTCTAGAGACTGGTTTTGGGGAGACGCTCTACAGCAGAGCACACTGCACTAAAAGCAGCAGTAGGCATATTTTTATTACTTCAGTGCCTCCAAACTCCAGTTTTGAGATTCCAACTCACTACAGCGTTGAAGCAAAGAAGAAAGTCAGTGCACAGCTCAAAGATGGTCCTTCTGAAGACAGAGGCTGGCACCTGGCAGAACACTGGGTTTCAGAACAAAGGAGCCCCTTTGTCCCAGCACAGTTCTGGTCTGCTGTTTCACAGGGTCCCTAATGGTATTTCACAGTCAGTTTAGAGCTTCACCCCTGGAACGCTTACACTACGCCAAGTAAACAGCAGCTCTGCGGATTCCTGACAGCATTCGCTGCGCCAGTTAAGTAAACCTACCATTTGCTTCCTGTGGATATTCATGATGTGAATGTCTTCGCTGCGATACTCCTCATCGTGCTTATCCAGGGGAATTTTTTCCAGCTCAAAGTCCAACTGAAGCAGCTGGTTATCAGAGAACACACAAACCAATTGAGATGACACTGACTGCCCTTTTGAACTAAGCACGTTCAGTTAAAGAAGTCCAATACACCTGCACAAGGGCAAGAAGCCTTCAGAGGCTAGAACCACTATGCTCAGACCGTTCCACTGAAGGCCTCCACAAAAGTGCAAGCTATTTTCCCACGGTGCAGCACATTTACTCTTGTTTAATTATTCCAGCACCAATTCAAAGCTACAGACACATTGCAACATTTAAGAAAAATCTAAAAGCTCATGATAAAATATTCTACTTCCTCCAGTCTGCAAAGTGCTAAGCCAAACCACAGCACCTGCCTCTGCCAACATTCTCAACTGGAGGGGAGGGAGAGAAAAAAGGCTGAAAAACCCGAGTGTCAACTCTGCAGTGTGCTCAGATTAACTTGCCTGAACCCTGGCAAGCTAAGGAATGAAATAAATTACAAGAAAGCAACCATCATCCCGAAACACCTACACCTATTGAGTTTATTGTGGGAGTGGCACCTCCTCAGAGCTGATCTCAATTATAGCAACCCTCCTCACAGTCAGGTCCCACGAATTTGAGGTATGGCTGATTATCAAAGAGGTGCTGTTAGTAACACATGCAAATCACCCTGGAATTCTTGCCCTTCCCCTTTTTTTGTAGTAGTATTATTACTACGTATAATCCATTGCTCCTGCACAAGGGCTGCTTTTCTGCAGACTTCACAGGCGCAGAATTAAATCCTGCACTGACCATCATCCCCACAGCTGTAGAAGGGATTCAGCTGTTACTTACCTGCACAGAAGATACAGCTGGACCACTGAATTATATCACTTATTAATGTTCTCTCAGGAGGAGAAAATCTCTTCCAGAGCAGCTATACTGCCTAGCAGAGTCCCGAGCTCCTGAGCAACTCTGGAACACTTTACCTGTATTTTTCCCTCTGCTTTCAATGGAAAATGCCAAAAGAAAACAAATTTTCACCAGACTAATTTTTAATGCTCCCACTAACCTCTGGTAACATCAAGACAACCACAGGTATTGCCTCAAGTATGGTGGCCCTTTTGCAGATGTGGAAGGTCTCATGAGCTAGACACACTTTTAACAAGCTGTGCAAGTCCAGCTGCCTGGATCAAAAACATCAACGCAGTTAAGATTAGTAAGGCAAGAGGGGTTAGCGCTATCTTTTAAGGGAAGGAAAGCTCAGTAAGTATCCAGAAAGTTTCTACTGGTAAATTGGAGAATAACTTCAAAAGTCACCATCTGAATTTCCTACCCCATCTCAAGAAAAATTAGGCTCTCCCGCTACAAACTCTACTTTGTGCAGTCAACCTGAATCTGTGTATGTAGCAACTGCCACTAATGTTCAGCTTATCTAATACAAAGACCTCCTGTGTCCCAGCTATCTCCCTAACGTTCAAAATGCACGTTAAAAACACTTACCTCAAAGTATTTTCTCTCAATTTCAGGATTCTTTCCCATAGTCCTCTGTTCGTAACAGCACAAGATGCACGTATCGGGGCCAGTAAGATCTTTCAGTGTCTTCAGTAATGGTTCTAATGACTGCTCAAGAGAGGTTAAGTATTTCACACTTAGATTTCAAGTTCATTTTACTGTCTCTAACTAGAGAAAGTCTTCACCCAAGAGAGAACTTTCCAGCTTTGCTTTTCAGGGACTTATTTTTAGTCCTTTAACTGGGACAAAAAGAACATGGGGGCAAGCTGAAAAGCAGAGGAGAAAGGGAGGCTGCACAGGAGTTTCGCAGACTGACCAAGAGAACTGAACTAGCATCAAAGCCAAAACCATCCCACACTGCTGAGTGGGTATTTCCTCGAGGCACACAACAATACCCATTTCTTTGCATGCTTCAATATAGGAAGTTTTCTCAACTGTTCTTGAAACATGGCTCAGATCCAGACCACTGCGTTACAGGAACAGGACCAACATGCAGGGAGCCAGCAGTAACACCACTGAAAGGGCACTGGGACATGGTGGTCTTTAGGTCTTCTCCCTTTTCTTGCAACTTCTGTTAGCTCTCTATGCACATCCTATAGAGCTCCAGCTGAGCAGACTACAATAACCGCTTAGCTGGAGCATGATTTCTCCTTTTGCCTTCCCAAGGGAAGCATAAGGAGAACCCAAACAGTGCAGACACAGCACTTTTCAGCTTAATTTACCAATAAACAGCTCGTAACTATCAGTCACAATGTTTTCCTTACCACTTCATTCCCAGTGCTAAAAAAAAAAGGGGGGGGGGGGGCGGGACGGCGCAAATATTGTTTTTTTTTTAAGCAAAGTCTCCAGGTGAATTTCCAATGACTTTGAATCTCTTAAAAACGCCTTTGCCAGCCATGTTCTATGTATTCCTCTAACCATGGGGATCAAGATGCAAGCACTATAGTGATTTGAACACTTCTCAGCCTGAACCCATGCCCTTCCCAAGGAAGTTTTGTAGAGGGGCTTTGCAAACTCCTCATTTACCTCCTCATAGTAAATGCAATCAGCCATTAGTATATAATCAGGGGGAGGCTGAAATTCTGTTACATCTTCACCCCTGAAAAGTAGAGAGAAAACAAAAAGGTGAAAACAAGCTTCAGAAATGATGCAACACACGATACTACAGGACTGAACATGAACTTTACTACTATGTTCTTATACCCAGCTCCCCTTTTACAGCAGTGTTTCCAATATATCTGGCAATTTAACAAAGCAGGAGCAGGCACGCTGTTAAAGCTGAACAGAAACGTTAAAAGGATCATACAAACCATTTCAGTACCTTGGCTCGGACTGACCCTGTGACCAGATGTTTGTTGTTCTCTATATTAACCATCAACAGCTCCTGCAGCTCCTCAAGGTCGGTAACTGTCACATTCGCCCTGTAACACACACACGCACACGGTTACGCCCCGGGCCCCTCACCACAGCGCGCACACACACAGGGTAACGCTGGTTTTGCAAGAATTCAGGCGGTTTCACGTAGGTAACGCTATCAAGAGGGCTACGAGGCGGGCAAACAGGAGGGACCTGCCCCTTTCCGGCAGCCAGCGCTGTCCCTGCCTGGCCCGCGCGCAGGCCGGCCGCGGACCGGAGCGGAGCGGCCGTAGCCGCTCGTAGCCCCCGGCTGGCTCCGCTCACCCCAACGTCGCTGCCATGATGCCAACGGCGCCGGTGCCGGCGCCCAGCTCGAGGACGTGGCGGCGGGCGAGGGGGCAGGCACCGGTCTCCAGGAACTTGGCGAGCACCAGCGCGGCGTCCCACACGACGCAGCCCACGCCGCCCGCCGCCCGCTGCTCCAGCCGCAGCGCCGGCCCGCCCCGCCGCTCCAGCTCCCGCACGAAGCCCGCCATGGCCGCGGCTTTGAGGCGGCGCGGACCCGCCTCCCGGGGCCGTCCCGCGCGCGCCGCTCCCGCCGTAGCCGCGGCGCGAGGAAATGGCGGCTCCTCCTCACAGCCCTGGTGTCCCGCTGCCTGCGAGGGGCTCTGCGCCGCCCAGCCGCTGCCCCTCCGCCCGTACGGGCAGCTGCGCCCTCAGGTAGCACGGGTGCGTGAAGTTTACATGGCACACATGCAAACCGCTGCCCTCCGTCCCCGCCGTCCTGTAAGCTGTTAACTACATGAAAGCATACCCTGCACTACCCGTGTCTGACAGAAGAACGTAGTTCTACTGTTCACTTGCCACGCAGGCAGGCTTCCCTCAGAGGTGAGAAACCGCCGTTTGGAAACGGCGTGCAGGAGCTCGCCTGGCCGCCAGCCAGACCCTCCCGATCCAGCCCATCAGACGAGAAGCTGACACGGGCAGCCTGGTCTCGTGGAAGGTGTCCCTACCGTGGCAGGGGTTGGAAGTGGATGAGCTTTAAGCTCCCTTCCAGCCTGAGCCATTCTGTCACTCTATGATTAAACTCCAGCCAGTGGAAAATGCTGTGAAGAAAACTTTCCACGTGTAAACTGGCTGAAAATTAACACCCAGCGGTTCAAAAGCTACTTCACAAGTTGTTGTTACGTGCAGCCTGCAGGCACTGTGGGCATGCAGTCCCACCAGCCAGAGGATTGCCAGAAGTCATGGGGGTTGTAGACCCTCATCCAACACTTAGGCTTCCAGAAAGGTTTTAAAAAGGCAGCTGAATATGAATTGGCAGAGCATCAACATCTTTAATTGTAAAGACTTCTGTTTTTTTTTCCTTGGACATGTTTATTACTATTACTTCTTAGCATTTCTTACTAATGCTTGCTCCCGCAGGGAGGAGTTACTGTGTTCACTAAGGATTCAAAATTGTATATTCAGACTTCAGGGTGTTTGTGAATATTGAGTAAAGGTGGTGAGAACATACCTCCCCCCCAAAAAACCAAAACAACCCCAACCAAACGAAAAGAAACAAAACGTGGTTCCTTTTGTCCCTTTTTGGTTTTGATCTGCTACAGCTATGTCATAGCACCCAAAGAAGTTAATCTGTCTGCCTCCAGAGCAGGGGGAAATGCTAAAGTCAGTAACTCAAAGCAAGGCCACTGAAAACAGCTAGAAAGAGGTTTCTTTTTTCATTCCATCTCTTTATCTGCACTTTTCCGAGGGAACTGCCTTTTCCCACACAAGCCAACTTCAAACCCAGCAATTTCATATTTTCCCCCTCTAGCATTTCCCCCCCCACACTTTTTATCTACCCCTCTAATTATATAGCAACTGTAATGTTAATTTATTGCTCTCTTGGCATTCCCTGGAACCACACTGGTGAGAATCTGACTGCATTTGACCACTTCCACCGCCAGTTACTTTGGGAACGTGTGTTGGTGTACCCACCGTATTTCATGCCGCTGGCATCACTTCTGCTGCCCTGCCTTGGAATGGTCCTTTATTTTCCAGCTCCTGTTATGCTTGGAGGACAGTTTAATTGTGTGGTAAGCTATCCATAAACAAGGTCCCTTTTATGAATCATCCTGTGATTTACATACTTTAGGTAAATTCCAGAGCTGGCGCTGTAAAGGTAAGAGTCACGTTTCATGCATGGGAAATGAAGCTAGGAACATTTAGCTGCTGCTTTCTAGCATAAGTATCTCATGTTTGCACATTATTGCCCCCATTGGAGATCAAATCTAAGCGGTTCCTGCTTTCCCTTTATCCTTCTGGAGCTTTATTGTCCCAGCACTATTGATCATTTGTAAGTAGTGATGCTTTAAGCCCAGCCTGCAGGAAAACCCACAGGATCTTCACTGCACATAATTTTACCACCAGATACTAATAGAAGACTTACAGAAAAGTTACAAGCTGAGGTTTTACTGCAGAGGAAAAGCCACAATTAAGGCACCGTCCGCTTCCTGTCTGCATTCATGCATCTCAAATTTGGGACTTCCTCAATGTTATTTTCATGAAATGAAGCAGCTCTCCTTTATAAAGTGCCTTTGGCCCCTTGCATGAATAGATTCTTCCCCTCCTCTCTTCCTCAGGAAAGAAGCATGAAGGGGAGAGGCAGCAGCAGACTATCCAAGAGGCAGATGGCAAATGCATCTTCCCAGGAGAAGAAAATGACCACCCCTTCCAGGTATATCACACCTCTCCTTTTCCAGAAAATCCCCAAGACAGTGGGAGCAATATAGGCAGGCCAATGAAAAGCCAGAGTGTGACTTGGAAGCCTGAACTGCTGCAGATCCCACCACAGTGCTCTTCCACTAGTCAGGAGCCCGAAAATATGGGAACCACTTCTCCGTTTAGAGCGGCCTAGGTATCCAATGGGCTTGCAGGTGTTCGGAAAGATTCAAATCCCAGGGATCTGTTGTGTGTTGGGCTCAACTTCGTTGAAGCTTTGCTGACGGCCCGACTGCCAACTGAGGGGCACCCAAGTGGAGAAGAGCAGCCTGAAAAATTGGGGGCATTTTGTATTGCCAGAGAGTTGCTAAATGTAATTCCCAACTTTGTCCTTAGAAGGAACACGCACTGCTCAAGCTCTTAAAAATTAAGACTGGGGTGATTTATTAATCTTGTTAAGAACTCTGATACAAAGCACAGTAAAAGGCCACAGACCAGTAAATAAAATGTGGCTTCTGGCCACTTCATAAATGCTGCTACAGTACTACCAGTAAAACAGACTCACTCTCACACCAGTTCAACCAAGTAGTTCAACTGGCAAATAAAAGTTCCATTCACTTATCAGTTTAAAAATTTTAATAAAGCTTTAAGTGTTTGCTGGTTTAAATGCTACCAATTTCCAAAATGGATTCACGATTAAGTTAAGTAAGATTTAAAGGAAGTTATTAAGTTTGGAAGGCAAGACTGTTCCTAAGCCAGAGGAAACACTTCTGGCCATAAAAGACTGCAGGAGTAGCAGACTCTATTATAGGCCTCAAATCACTTAAATTTATACAGGTTATTAGCATTATCTGTAAATATACAATATAAACAATTGTACATACATGGCATATAGCTTTGTTCAAAACAGTAGACTTTAGCTTAAGACATCTTCGCCTACCAAAACAAAAAGGCACATCTGAACAAGATGCATGCTAAGTACTAGGGATCCTTTCCAATAATTCAAGACAGGTAGTCAGTCCTTGTTCAGCCTTTCTCAAAATAATCAAGACCAACTGAGTATTTTGGTATTTAGACTTCAACCTGGATTTTTTTTTGTCTTCAGCAGCAAATCAATGGCAATTAAGACATGGCATTAAAATATTCGAGAACAGTAGCTGTCACTCACTAACCTCCAAGCTTACACAAAGTTAGAAGGCAAGTGGCCGGAGGTTTAAAATCAGTAACACTGTGTGTCCTCATGTTGTGTCATCATCCCACTGTTCTTTTTTTAAATTTAAAAGAAAAAAAAAGGCCACTAATGCTCGAATTTGAAGAAATTCCACAGACGCACCTTTTTTTTTTGGCTCAGTGCAAATAAATGATGTCAGTTATCCATTCACTTAGTGTAGTTTACAGTGCAAAAGATCTATTTTTTATACTGGCATGACTGTCGGCACTGAGGATGTGAAACAAGGCAATGCTGCTGATCACCTGAGGGTAATGCTGTTGAACAGACGCAGGCTAGAGCATGTGTAGTCTTATTTGTCCAATTTAAACCTTTTTTTTTTTTTTTTGATCAGCAGCACTTTAAGAGCGTAATTTGTATAAGTACTAAAATACACTGCCTTTTTTGAATAAATAAAAAGGAACTTTACAAATACTATTCCAGTGTCAATGACTACTGTGGCTAAGGTCATTGAGGAGTTTCTGCATTTTCCAGCAAAGACAGTCTGTGCAAAGGAGGGTGGGAGAGCTCCCTTTTGTAAGTCTTTGGTGGCAGTTTTGGTAACTGAGGGCTTGAATTGTGCCGGGGTGGGACGGGGGGCACAGGTGGGTGAACCAGGTTGTTGTGACTCGCGCTGATCACGCAGCAGCGGCGCAGGACCCTGGGAGAGGGTGTGCTGGGAGGAGTGCCGGGAGAGCTGGGGCCTGTGCTCGCCTCCCTGAACCAGTCGGGATCTCTGTGTAAGCGTCCCACTGGCGGTGGCTGGAGGTTGAGAGGGCAGTTGATGAAGTGTTCAGGAGGCCGGAGTGGTACCGGTGGTGGAGTGTCAGGAAGAGGGTCCCGGGGGGGTGGAGGAGGAGGACTGTGCAGTGGCTGGTCAAGGGGGTTAGTGTAAGCAGGAGCACGAGGCTGTATCTTTGGAGGTGGTGGCTGCCGAGGTGGAATTGCTGGAGGATCGTCATCCGACTTTAAACTTCCCTGTAACATTACAAAGAAGAAATGCAGATGTTTAGATAAAGAGCAGATCTTCTGACAAATGCAGAATTCTCCTGACATCTGCTATGGGTGCTCTCAGAAACATGACACTGGCATAGCTGTACCTTTGGGCTGGATCTGAAACTTTAAAGACAACTGCGTTTGGATGTCTTTTAGACTAATGAAGTCCTGTTGGCTAGATGGTTGGACTCGATCATAGATTCATAGAAGGGTTTGGGTTGGAAGGGACCTTAAAGCTCCTCCAGCTCCAACCCCTGCCAGGGTAGGGATACCTTCCATGAGACCAAGTTGTTCAAAACCCATCCAAACCTGGCCTTGACCACTTCCAGGGATGGGGCAGCCACAGCCTGTCTGGACACTTAAGGTCATACGAACTTAAAGATCTTTTCTAACCTAAATGATTCTGTGATTCTAGATGTCCCCTGATTTATTCTCAAAGTTACTCAATATAGGACAGAAATACCTTAGCATTAGAAGCATCCTGATCCAGCTTTTTTCGTGGAGGAAGTGGAGGAGGGTTTTGAGGCTCATCACTTAGTTTAGGAAAGCTACCCCATGAGCTGAAGAAAGTCTCTGGAGAGAGAAGAGCAGATATTTTAGTGCTTGTGCAGTATCTGAGGAACATATGCTACAATACTGAGCCAAACTAGAAGCAACTGAAATAAGCTGATCTTTGTGCTCAACAGCAACATGAACCATTAACTTCAGCTGGATGAAATTTCCCTTAATTTCTTTCATCAGATATGCACCTCACAAAGTGCTCTCCTATTTCCAGTATCAAAGATACACATCGACATTTAGCAGGCAACGCTGAAGGTCAGAAAAATAAAGTGAACTCTGAGTGAGCACTTGAATAACTTTCTCTGCAATCCTCCCTACATTTCAGAATCTACCCTGTTCACCACCGTGCCTGCAGTTTGCCCACAGGCCACTTTGGAGTGGAAGGTTTGTTCTCTCTGCCATATGGATACACGTTCAAATTCAGAAACTCAGACGCTTCATTAACAGGTCTGCAACACTTCTAAAGCAGGAGAATTACACACTGAACAGAGCAGATGGCATTAACTCTTACAGCATTTTAGGACATTTTTAGTCCCTCCTTTTTACAGAGGGGAAAAAAAATTCCTCAAAGTTAAGCAACAACACAACCTCCCAGCCTGTATTTGTTACTTGTCACGCCTTTGCTTTTCTCTCTGAAGTGCACAGAGCTCTGTATCAACACATTGGGCACCTGTGCTCTCCAGTTTGAAATTCTAATATTCTGAAAAAGTCTATGTGTCCATGTAATAAGGGAGTAAAACGAGAAGCTAAAAACAGATGAATACAGGATATCCCTCATTGCTGTGGTTGGTACAAAAAGTACCTCATCTTTCCAAGCAACAGCACAGTTATTTTCACTGAGTGGCAGTATGAAATTATTGTGTTGCTTCATTTGTAGCATTAGGTAAAAAAAAAAAATAAAATCATTGAGGGCATTCAAAATAGAAGCAAAATCATGCTAGAGCCTGGGGAAAAATAAAACAGAATGAACCCAGACTGTTTTTAGACTTTACATCTTTACTGGATATTGGATCTAAAACCTGTATAAAAAAATCCTCAGATCCCTAATGCATACAGCCCATATTTTCACCCCAGATTTCAGATTTTAATTCCCATTCAATTATCCTGAAACCAGGAAAAGCAGAGTGAAATGAAACATTTAACAGAATTATGGTACTCACTCGACTGTGGCAAACTGACGGGAGCAAAGATGCTGTTGTTTCCTGTTAAAGGAAAAATCAATTAAAGACTTTCCATACAGAAGAGCTGCACTACATCACACAATGTATGCTTTCAAGAGTAAGGAGCTGCTCACAGCTACAAGCAAAGCTTGGGAGTGTATTGGTGGATCTGAACTAATAGTGTAATTTCTTAAATCAAGACTGCATTTTGGAGGGAGTGCCCTGACCATCCCCACTTCTGGCACTTCAGTTCACATCTCAAAACACACAAGACCGGATTCCCTTCAAAGGAAATTAAATCAGAATCGCTAGCATGTCATCAGCCCACAGGACCACTCCTGAAACATGCACTGGTGTGGATGCCTGCTCCTCAGCACCTTCTCTTGCCATGGATGTGCCATACATGGTAAAGCAGTAAACCACAGTACATGAAACACTGACACAAGAACTTCACAGTCCACAACTAAGTTTGTCAACTTTTTTTGTAAAGGGCTGGCATACACACCAATACATTTTGAAAGCCTGAGGCACAGTAACAACCATTATTAAAGCATATTGCACATTTACCATAAGAACTGTTGAGGTCAATGTCTAAAAACACACTGAACTCTGAAGAAGCAGACACTGGTGGCGTAGACGGTGTGTTTGGTGAAGTTGGTGCTGATACCGTTGATTCATGCTCTGCCTCAGTGATTCTACTGAAGCTTATCTTACTTGGTTCCTTTTCAAGTGGCAGTGGATGACTTCTCAAGGTGCTGGAGGTGGAGCTGTGTCTGCCAGTGTTGGGCCTTATCCCAGGAGACTTCAGGGGGTAGGTTGTTTTTCTAGGCTGGAGATAAAGCTGGTTAGTACTGCTAACATTTCAGATAGCAAAATTGCCAAGTCTTTATGAGATATTTTTAAAAGTACTTCTCAAATACACCTTAAAAAGTAGTACAGCCTTTCTACAGTTGACTTGAGATACAGCCTGTTGTTAACTATACAGCAGGAGTTTACTGAAAAGTTATGGATGCAGCTTAATCAATCTTTTTTTCCATTTTAATAATTTTATTTTTTTCCACAGTTATGAAGAGTCACATTTCAGATGCATGCCAACTGGGACAGAACACAGGGAAGAGCAGCTCACAACCTTCAGGGGGACAGTAATGTCAAGTGCCCCCACAGGCCTGCAGAAGAGCCTCATAACAGCACTGTAAGATGAGCTTTGTGCTTGTACCTCACAAGGACACCAGGGCCCTACATGTATTCAGGATTGAGGACACATTCAGATGCCCGTTGACTACATCCTCTGGGTTAGTGAGGACAAAATTCTTACATGCACACATCACTGGGGTGAGTGAAACAAGACTCATTAGACTCAGGTGTAACACGACACAGATCAAAGCCAATTTTGAAGATGAATTATGTTCCCATCCTATGGTGGTATGCATGACTCCACCACATTACAGTACCCAGAACTGGACTTTCCTGAAATTCCAATAAGAATGTCTGGTTTGGAAATCACGAACTACAAAGAATTCATGCCCAGCTGCCCAGGACTGGCAGCGTGGATATCTATTTTTAGAAAATATTTTAGAGCTATTACTGTAAGCAGCGTTTTTGCAACAGTAATTTCTGTCACATTTATCATCTTACTCATTCCTCTAACAGGAGATTGCTAAAATGATTTATAGCTCTCCCAAAAAACAGAGATGTCCCTAGCTACTCTGCAGTACAATTACATTGTATAAAAGACAAGTGTTATAGAGAGGGATCTTTCTGCTTAATAAAGAACCCAGAGGTCCAGTAGCTGTTTTTTTTTAAAAACCAAAATTCTACTGCCTTGAATTGAACTGTTTTGTTCAGCAAGAAGGTTGCACCTTGTCAATTCAATTTTTGCAACAATGCAAAATATTTAGACAAAAGAAAAATGGAAATTAACTTCTACTTCAAGAAAACACATTAATGATGTATAAAAAAGTATTTCAATTAATATCAATGTTTCTTCATGCTGTGAAATAAGAAAAGTTACCACACATTCTATCAGATAACTGTATGGTTGGAAACACAAATTGGTATGACAGTATTTTAGGCTGCAGAAAAAAATTTCATCTGAAACAAGAATATTTCTAAATCAAGTTTTGCTGGAAAATCATCCCATGATACAGAATTCTAAAGGAAACATATATGGCTTATTGACAGGTATTCTTTTTCATAGTGGCTAGTGAATTTTAACTGTTTAATTTGCAGGACAAGACTTACAAATCTAGGTGGTTGCTTGCAGTTTCGAGGTTCAATTTCTAATGACTTGTTGAACAGATAATCTGTAAACTCTTTTTCTGGTATCTTCCCCATAGGGTTGAGGTTTTCAAAGAATTTCTAAATGAAAAAAAGCATCAATAATATTTTAAAAATAAGCATATATATAGAATTGTAATGAAGTGTTTGTAAATCACAGATTAAAGTTCTAGTTTTTCATTATTATGAAGCTTATTTCCAGGAAAAACAGAGGAAAACATTCCCTGAAATAAATACAAAACAATCCAATGCAAGAAACAGTCAGATTCCCAGTCAGTTTTCTGACATGACAGAATGACTTTGTGCCAAATAACTAGGCATGGTAAATTAAATCTTCTGTAAATTGCTAATGTTCTTGACTAGTGAATCATGCAGAACAAAGCAGTGTTAAGGCCTGTGCAACACATCCTGTGTGCTTGCCTTAGCATCGCAGATCTGGGAAGGAGCAGAATATGATGATACAGTAGAGGAAGCAAAGGTTTTGCTGTTGCTGTTTCTTAGAGGTGCTTTGCACGTGATCAGTTCACTACGAAGAACAGGAAGTGATGGGACAAAAGCAGGAAGGTCAGTAGCAGGGACAGAGTATGGCACTGGGGCACAAGGACGGGATGGAAAGCATGGCTAGGATGGGACTGGCACTGAGGGCAGGACATGGGACAGGATAAAACTCCCTGAATGCTTGACCACCCTGCACTAGCTGCTCCTGCTGCAGTGGGAGTCTGTGGGTGGTGAGCTACAGCATTTCCATTTGTTCTTTTTGCAGCACAAACACTGTCATCCCTTGAACTTAAAGTACTTCTTGGCTTATAAATACTGTAAATCTAAGATCTTCCCAGACACATCCACAGCAATTAAATACAGTGCAAACAGCATTTTAAACAGCAGTATTACTGCCCATTTAATTCTTCACATAACAAACCTCTTTCTTGCTTCCTGCCTGCTGCTGCTCGCTACTGAGATCAAGAGCTGTCCAAGCAGCTTTCTGGAAAAGTTACAATTAGCTGTGCACTCAGGAAGTATGGCTGACACTTAAAGCTATTTCTTTTCAATCATTAGTACCCCCACATAAAAAATCTTGTTGTTACCTGGCTCACTGCTTCTCCATCTTCCTCAAAATTCCTTTATATTATCTGGGATTCCCTAGTCTTTGCCTTGGGTAAGTAACCACTCAAGCATCCTGTCATTTCTGAGTATAATGGTAGCTGACACTGGCACCTCCACATCTGCTTAGCTTCTGCCATGCTGCATGACCATTCATATTTGTGCTTAACTAGTGTGTAGCAACTGCTAGCAGGGTCAGGAGACTTTGTTCAGAGGTATTACAGAATGCCTGCCTGAAGGACTGAACACACCAGGCACGTACAGAGAGTTTTGGGTTAAAAGCAACAGATTTTTCTTCAAAAAGTTCTGCTGTTTAGTCAGTATGACTTATTCATTTTGTTCTGTTGCTAAGAAGTCTCTGATACCACACTACAGAACAATAAGGGAATGAAGAAGACCCAGAATGATGGAATCCAAGTGAGCAAATCCCCATCTCTGGCTAGCCCTTTGCAGTGGTACTTTGTTGTCAACCCAGCCTGCTCCCCCCTCTGCTGATGGTTGCCGCTCATGCAAGATTAGCTCTAGAAGATTGTGAAGACAGGCCAGAAGAAGCTGTGGCTGCCCCATACCAGGAAGTGTTCGAGGCCAGTTTGGACGGGGCTTGGAGCAACCTGGTCTAGTGCAAGGTGTCTCTGCCCATGACAGGGGGTTGGAACTATTTAAGGTCCCTTCCAACCCAAACCTATCAGTGATTCTATGATTATTTGACAATTTCTTGTTCTCACATTCTTCTCCTATCCCCAAACAGATATTTAATGTTTGGTTACCCGAATTTCTGGCTCTATCCGTAAACAGTAAGGCTGGTTTTGATACTGCTGAATTTCTCCTGTAATTTCAGCCACTTTTCTCCTCTTACTGAAGTTAATTAATTCTTTCCCTTGTCTTTTAAGGAAGTCAGGATTCCCTTCTTCTGTCTTCAAAATATTTGTTAGGTATATTCCTGATAAAGAGAGAAGTATTTGTGATATTTATTTTTCATTCCAAGACCTGATTTCATTCTTTCTAATGAATAATAAAAAAGTCTGAACATAGGCAGACCTTTCCCTTTAATGCTTCAACAGTTTATCGGCTGGCAAGAATGAATCAAGTCTGCATTTTACATGGGAACAATATTTTGAAATACGGTGTTTTATCTCCCTCAGGTAACATCCAGAGTTTAGAAAAAAACATCTTTAGGTCATTGCCATAAACAGATCACAAGTGTGGAGGCAGTGTTAAACAAAATAAGGAAATATTCATACCAATATAATACCAGTAATCCATATACTAAACTAGAAACATAAATATTACATAAAAGACATGGCATCTTTTACCTGGTCTAGTGGAAGGTGTTCCTACCCATGGCAGGGATGCTGGAAATAGGAGATCTTTAAGGTCCCTTCCAACCCATAGGACATTACGCCCATAGACATTATATGAAGTCTAAAAAAATTACAATCCTTGGAAGCCAAAAGTCACACATATTACAGACTTCTCAGAGCTAACACAACCCTGAACACTTCAAGCAATATTAACACATCTGCATCAAACTCAAGCCTGACAATGCACAGTATTAGCCTGCCCTGGTGTTACTTACCAAAGAAAGGCACACAGGGTGGGTTGATTGACTTGAGCTTAGCTAGATACTTCTTGAAGTGATCTTGACTTAATTCTACTGCTTCATCCAAAACTCTTTTTTTTCTTTCCTGTAGCGCCTAAGTTGTCAAAGAAAAAAACCCAGGGATGCAAATCTCAACAGCAAAACCAAGGCAATCATCAGCAAAACCAAGGCAATTCCCTAGCTCTCTCAGCAAAACACAGGAACTCAAATTCAGATTTAAATCATGAGGCGGCTGTAAACAGACTATTACTTTGTCTATCAACTTAGAAGCATAATCTTGGTCTTTATTAAAAATTAAACATTTAATTTTGAATTTAACTGAAAGGCCTCATGTGCCTTTCAGAGACATACAAAACTCAAACCTTCTAATTCATGTTTCTTTTTCTATTTTAGTCAAGGGAGGCTTTGCTGCCAAATCCTAGGTGTTTCTTTTCCTTGGCAACTGAAGAACAGAATTACTACTTGTGTTGTAGCCCCTCTTCCTACTGTCCCTTTAAACTGTTTCAGCAGCTACTTGTTTCTGTCTCTGATGTCTGAATTTTCTGAGACTTTCTCATCCAAGTTCTTGTGATCAACTGAAATCTGATTTTTAGCTATCCCCTCCTCATGCCCTTCTACTCCCCCACTTCTTGCATAGGTAGGAAATACTCTTAAAAGTCATTCAATCCAATGTTCTCAGCCTTAGGATCCTCCTCTTTCATACCCATAAAATGCTGGATAGAATAAGAGGTTAATTTCAGACAGGTTAACAAACAGCAATCAAGCAGCTGCAGCATCTCCCCTTCTTGGGCTGAATACATGTGAGAAAACATCTGCTGAAAAGCTCCACTTCCCATTACATACCCTCTGAGACACCCAGCTCATTGTGTGTTTTTGCATATGTAACTTTGAACATTTCACTTGTTTTCTTCCATGAAAGCAAGTGTGATACGGATACTACAGATTTCACTTCAGAAATGTGTGTTACACTTCTGGAGTCCGAGTATTTTTATTTCCAAGAGTGGTGCCCAAAACTTACCTCAAATGTGTGATCTAGTCTGTACACTGACACAGAGTTCATTGCACTGACGATCTCCAAAACACCATTGAAATTATTCAGATCTTGAAAAACCTGCAGGATTTCTATAATCCTACTCAGCACAGCCACTCGCTCTTCAAAATTCTCAGTTTCCACTATGCACCTAATCAAAAGATGTAATTTGAGAAACACTGATAAATAAAACCTGACATTTTGCTAAATCAAAATTTTCCAAGCAAACACTGTACAGTACATCTAATATGCACATTTGGCTCTCTTTCAAGAATCTCAAGTACAGATTTATGTAATCACGTCTTACATATGTTCAAGTTGGAAAGCCAACAGAGGTTTTGGCATATCCTGTAAAATAATAAAGCAAATCCTAAGCAGGGTCCAGGGGGAACAGAGTGACTCTCATGCCACTGTATCTACAGCATCATTTTAAACTTGCTACGTTGTACACTTAGAAGCTTCTACACCCTTTTGACTGCAGCACTGGCTATGTCCTCAGAAGTACTTAATCATAAAATCATAGAATGGTTTAAGTTGGAAGGGACTTTAAAGACCATCCAGTTCCAACCCCCTTCCATGGGCAAGGACACCTTCCATAGACCAGGTTGCTCCAAGCCCCATCCCAACATGGCCTTGAACACTCCAGGGATGGGGCAGCCACAGCTTCTCTGCACAACCAGTGCCAGTGCCTCAGCACCCTCACAGGGGGTAACTTCTGCCTTATATCCGCTGGGATAACATATTTAAGAAGGGGGAAAAGTTACTGTGCAGGAGCAATTGCAATCAGAGAGAGGAGTGAGAGCAACAGCCCTACATACCCCAGGATTAATGAAGAAGGGGAGTAGGAGGTGTTTCAGGCACTGGAGCAGAGATTCCCCTGCAGCCCATGATGAAGACCATGGTGAGGCAGGGAGGCTGTTCTCCTGCAGCCCATAGAGGTCTATGGTGGAGCAGATCTCCACCTGCAGCCCATGGAGGACCCCACACTGAAGCATGGGGATGCCCAAAGGAGGCTGTGAACCCATGGGAAGCCATCCTGGGGCAGGGTCCTGGCAGGACCTGTGACCCCACAGGGAACCTGGAGCAGCCTGTTCCTGAAGGACTGCACCCCATGTTAGGGACCCATGCTGGAGCAGTTCATGAAGAACTGCAGCCTGTGGAAGGATTCACAGTGGAGAAGTTCATAGAGGACTGTCTCCTGTGGGAGGTACCTCATGCTAGAGCCAGGGAAGTGTGTGAGGAGTCCTCCCTCGAGGAGGAAGGAGCAGCAGAAACAACAATGTGATGAACTGACCACTACCCCCATTCCCCATCCCACCACTGATGGGGAGGACATAGAGAAAACTGGGAGTGAAGTTGAGCCTGAAGAAAGAGGGGTGGGTGGGGAATTGGTAACTGGCGAGTGACCTCTCCATCGTTATCTTGGCCTATGAGCCTTTTGTGGTATTTTCTCTCCCACATCCTGCTGAGGAGGGGAGTGATAGAGCAGTTTTGGTGGGCACCTGGCATCTAACCAGGGTCAACCCACCAAAATTGAAAAAACCCTTCCAGTCTGTCTCAGGAAGAAGGACCATGTGACTGGCATGGCTATGAACCCTTAAACCAAAATCTGAAATTTCTGTAACATTCAACAGCTATCTCAAGATTCAAGGCAACAGAATTCAAGTAACAGAAAAACGTTTCTCTCCAAATTCCAGTAGGAGTTGATGCCACTGCCACCACCTGCACTTACTTTTCAAACCAAAGAGTAAGATTTGTAGTATGACGAATCATTTTCAACAGATTTGGGGAGTTAATTTCCTTATCTTCTTTAGTCCACACGCTACCAACGAGTTCAGAAGGCTGTACTGCCCTGATAACGACAAAACAAGATGCAGAAGAATGCTCGATACAAATAATAATTGTATGTTCTGTGTTTACATTAAAAGATTATTTCTTCCCTTAGCCATGACTTGATGTTTCACAAATACAATCCAATCTAATCTACTGCAAAAACAGTTACGTAAAATAACTTTTTACTGAGTATTTGAGTCTAGAAGGAAATACATTTCTATCTTGATTGAAACTGGCATTTTTGAATAAGTATTTTCAGATAAGACAATTACAAAGGAGTAAGTTTAATTTCCTGCAAGTGTACGACAGCAACTTAAGCATAGTTACAGTTTTAAAATAGGAAGCTGAAGTACTTTGACCAACCTCCTGGAAAAGTGGCCTATTTCAGTAGAAAACCTGCTGTCTGAAGCACAAAAGGATGCCTCACCTTCCGGTTTTCTGAGACCTTTAAGAATTTTTACCCAGCTAAACCTAGCTCTCACATCAAGGCCAGCTCTGTTTATCACAGGTAACAACAGAGCTAGGAGAGAATGGAATACATATGGTATCAGACCAAAAAACCTCATCAGAATTAGAGGACCTTGATGTCCCAGTGCTGTGGTTATATGCACGTAACACCTGGGCCTTTGCTATGCAGCTATAAAGGACAGGAGCAGACATAACTGTGTTATCTTTTTATGATGTAACAAGCATTTCTTATTAATGTACCACTAAATTTGCTTTTATCAGGGAGACAATACAAGTTAGTATTATCTACTCATAATATTTTAGTGTCCTTCCTGTACTTATTTATGCTGTCAAAAGTCTGATATGGAGATAAAAAAAAAACCCACCTTTTTTTCCTTGCATTTTTTGTTATTGAACAGATGGCAAGAAAACACTGCTCCATAAACTGAAAGTCAAGGGGACGTACTTTTGAGTGACTGTACGAACTGGAACTCTTACTTGCTCAAACAATCTAAAAAAAGACACCTTAGCTCAATCCCTACCTATAGAGGTCGGACTCAAGAAGTGTTAGCTGTCGAGCAATCTCTATAGGATGCAGAGTCATGAGGTCCAGCATTTCACTGTGCCCATTACGCCAAATGTGCCACTCGACTGGGGGAGGAGGGCTTTCAAAGGTGATGTTGTGACTAATTCCATTTGCTTGAGCTTTCTTTCTCTTGATGATTTTAGCAATTGATTCCACCCACTTCTTCATGGATTTTCCTGCAAAACAGAAACCACAACTTTTTTAGTACGAACTTCAAAGACTTTTGAAAATTCAGTGAAATCAACCCCCAAAAAATTTGTATATGCACTCAGCATTCTGCATTTCTGCAAGCACATTAATTAGGTTTGTAGCTCTGTAGTTCCCTATTTTCTTCTTAGGAGTTCTTGCACCTGCATTTTTGGCAAATACAGATATGTGAACAAATTTTTGGGTGCTCACTTGTGTTTAACCACATCTACTGGCAGTTTTGGTGTGGGAAAAAGTGACCATATACCCACTATATTTTACTTTTTCCCTTCAGCTGCAACTGTCTCCACTTTGATTGCTAGCTTCACCTACTTACAGAAGAACTACTAAAAAAGTAAACAAGCTTCAAGTGAGAACTTTTCAACATGCTGTCCTAGTGCACTGCAGAACAAAAAGGCTGGAGAAATACATGTTTACAATACCAGTCCAACCAACATTTACAGTAGACAAAATAGTGGGCAAGACAGGAAGCACCTGAAGCAGTTCAAGACTTTTTCAGAGACTCACCAAAACTGAATCATAGAATCATAGAATAGTTAGAATTGGAAAGGACCTTGAGATCATCTAGATCCAACCCCCCTGCCATGGGCAGGGAAACCTCACACTAAACCATGTCACCCAAGGCTTCGTCCAACCCGGCCTTGAACACCACCGGGGATGGAGCATTCACAACTTCCCTGGGCAACCCATTCCAGTGCCTCACCACCCTTACAGTAAAGAATTTCTTCCTTATATCCAATCTAAACTTCCCCTGTTTAAGTTTTAACCCTTTACCCCTTGTCCTGTCACTACAGTCCCTAACGAATAGTCCCTCCCCAGCATCCCTGTAGGCCCCCTTCAGATACTGGAAGGCTGCTATGAGGTCACCACACAGCCTTCTCTTCCCCAGGCTGAACAGCCCCAACTTTCTCAGCCTGTCTTCATACAGGAGGTGCTCCAGTCCCCTGATCATCCTCGTGGCCCTCCTCTGGACTTGTTCCAACAGTTCCATGTCCTTTTTATGTTGAGGACACCAGAACTGCACACAATACTCCAAGTGAGGTCTCATGAGAGCAGAGTGGAGGTGCAGAATCACCTCCTTCAACCTGCTGGTCATGCCCCTTTTGATGCAGCCCAGGATACGGTTTTGGTGTATTTTGGGCAAATGAAAGCTTGCAGCTTTCTGGGCTGCAAGCACACACTGAAGCCAGCTCATGTTCATTTTCTCATCGACCAGCACCCCCAAGTCCTTCTCTGCCGGGCTGCTCTGAATCTCTTCTCTGCCCAACCTGTGGCTGTGCTTGGGATTGCTCTGACCCAGGTGTAGGACCTTATTCCCCTAAGGTCAGCAATGGTTAGCAGAGAGACCTTGGCAGAAGATAAACTACTGTTCTTTAAGTTTGTCTCAGAATTATATTGCCCAGGTCTGCCTATCTGAAAAGTAAAGTCTAGCTTTGCCAGGACAATGATTCAAACTGACATACTAACACTGTTGCCCTCCACATAGGCTGAAAAAAAACAACTGCTAGTTTGTAAGGGATTGCTCCAGAGGAAGTGACACCAAACAGGTCAAGGATCATATCCTAAAAGGATAATGATTTTCAGCTGGAAGTTTCAATAAATGGGAGAACTAGCTGGAAAAAACCCTAGTCTCAGTAATCAACAGGGAAGGAATTCTCTACAAATACAACACAGGGAGGAGGGAGGTGACAGTCTGAATTACAGTCAGACAAGGATGAACATTACTGTCCAGAAGTAAATATCATAATGCTTGAAGTAATTTTTGGTAGCTGTTTAGGCTCCAGGCAAAAGCTTGCTTATGTAAAGGAGAGTCTCATAAACAGCTCAATTAAACCCATTACAATTACTCATGTGTGCAAAGATATTCTCATGCCTAAAAGCTGTCAGGATTAGACCACCAGATTGTGCCGAAATGTGGAAGACCAAGGGGACCACCAATTACCATACCTCTTACACTGGAAATGAATGTCTCCAATCTCTCTAGTAGCTCCAGATCTCTTTCAAAATCATAAAAATGGTGCTCTACCCAGTGACGAAAAACATTCAATATTCTGAGGAAGGAGAGAGAAAAAAAAAACAATTATGTTTGTTTTTAAGGACTTCCAAGGCTCATCCCATATAAACACCAAATGAAACACAATTCTACAAAAGCTCAGTTACAGATTGACTGTACAGATTGACAGTTTTTGATGACTACAAAAATACATATGGACAAAGGGGCAGAACAAAGACTAAGCATGGCATTAATGACCACAGATGTCCCCATGTAATTAAAACCTCATTTTCTAGTCTTAGCATATACTTATGCTATATATACATAATATTTATATTTATATATAGAGAGAGAGTTTGGTGGGTTTTTGTAAATCTTACATAAAGAATGCTAGTGTTGAGGTGGTTTCAGAAAAGGAAAAACATACCAAATCAGATAAAACTGTTATTCTAATATAATTTAAAGATTTTTTTTTTTTTAGCTAAAAAAAGCTAACTAGGTTTTCCCATTTGGTAAGAAACAATCTGTATTTGTTTCTTTCCTATACACAAATTTCAGCTTAGAAGTTGTTGCAAGTATACTGATCCACTTTTACAACTTTTAATTACACGAACAGCCATGCTAGATTCAGTACTTCCTTTAAAGATAATACTAAACTTTCTCTTGATTTTTCTCTATTTTCTTAACAGACCACTAATATACAAGCCTGTAAAAGTGAACTACAACTGCTCTTCTGCCTTCTTTGCTTAGGATGTAGCAGAATAAAAACCTGTTTCGGCTCTTCTTCAGGTAAACAAGTTGAGCTTATACCTCAAAACTTTGACTGATCAGGGTGCACCATATCACTTTACCTGGAGAGTGAGCAAAAATCTCCAACATCAGCTAGTACAACAGATCTTCCCTGTGCCAGTTCAACAGGTGGGACAGGGTGATGGGACTAACGGAGAGCCCTCAGACTCAGCAGAGGAGATGGTTACAGTGACATGTGGTTACTCCTGCCCCATTGCCTTTGCAGAAGTGGCTCAGCTGTAAGTCAAGTGCTGCTGAACTCCTCTAGTCTTTGCAGCTTAGGATATTAAGTTAACCAGGGATAACTGTGTATCAGACTATTACTTTTGGTGGCTCAGCCCTGTAGATCACGGACAAGAACATCTGAGCGGGGCAGGGCAGAAAACTGATCTGTAATTGCTGTGAGTCAGAACAGTAGAGAAGCTTCTGGTTTAGCTTTGTCAAATAAAGGGTGCTTTATGTGGATACATGGAGAAGTTAAATAGTTTTCCTCTTCCCAGTACATAACTTAAAGAATAAGGTTTATCCCATGAAGAGAACAGCTACCCAAACAGATCATTTAGGCTGGAAATCAACGGCAGCTTGTAACTGTCGAAGGTGTGACGTTTTGAACCAAGTCTGCAGTAACAGTAATGCAGAATCCTATCTAATCAGTCTTTGCCTTTGCAATACCATGGCAGCAATACTGCAAAAGCAGTAAAGATTGCCCAGTTCTGCTGACTGCATTTCCAGCTTAGCTCCTCCTCTTTCTCATGAACTCACATGTATTTAATCCAGGCAAAGACATTACCATTTCAATACCTGTGCACTGCAGAGCACGTCTACAGCATTTTCTACAAGATGAGGAGTAAGTGCTTAGGAGTGAAAGGAGGGAGGGATGAGTATCTTGATGTTCTCCACCTTCTTCCCAAACCTCAGATCTCTCTGAAGGAGGGGTCAATGATATTAATAATACTGGAATTTACAAAAAGCTGGGCATATCAACCTGCCAGATCAAATTCAGACACTTATTTTTCAGACACTCATTTTCAATACACTTATTTTCAACTGTAAGACAGTTAAGAGTTTCCAGCTACCAGAAACACATAGTATTTCCTAAATTCAATATTAACTGTAAGCCACAGAAGGGGGTGTGTTAAATACCAGCTTTAAACCACAGGTCTCATCAAGCAGGCATTAGGGGACTCAGCTCACCAACCACAGCATGGATTAGACAGCAAAGAGGAGCTGTCATGATAAGGAGTACAAACCAGGAACCAAACCCAAAGAAACCTGGAAACTTTGGAGCATGGCACAGATTTCAAACAGCTCAAAGATAACATACAAAGGCAAAAGTGCTAAACTGCTTTTGGAAATTAATAGCAAGAAACATGGCTAATTGCCATCTCAAGCTTTTCTACAGGTTTCATTCATTGGTAACCATTTGTCCTACTTAGCTATGGCAGCCAGCAGTGCTGCACAAAGATTTGTAGCACACAGAGAGGCACTGTGAGGAGACCCCCAAGCAACTTCAAGCCTAATTAGTAGATGAGGCTGTAAAATATAGCAACAAAAGCAATACAACAACTCTTGAGCCAGTTATGCCACAAAAGCCCATTCCATGTTGAGTTTCTATGAAGGGGCTCTATAGGCACTTATGTGGATGGATACAGAAACAGATACTGGAAAACAGCAAGCTGAAACCAGGAAAAGTACACGCTGAGAGGCAGCGTGTAAAGCTCTCCCAGCCTGATAACTGTGGAGACCAGTGGTCCTACTGAACTCACAGGAGCTGCTGATAAACTGAGAACACTAAGGGCCTGATAAATCTGTACAAGGCCATGAGCACACACAAGTATCAAGGTTACACTGAGGTTGTATAACTTGGACCACATCCAAGAATGTGGTGACGGCTGCTATATATCAACAAAATCTACAGTATTAGTAGTTACTAATTATACATACTTGTATATTTTTAAAAATATACATATATATGTGTGTGTATATATATATATATATATATGCACACAGGTACCTGATGAAAATGGGACAGAATCATAGAATAGTTAGGGTTGGAAAGGACCTTAAGATCATCTAGATCCAACCCCCCTGCCATGGGCAGGGAAACCTCACACTAAACCATGTCACCCAAGGCTCTGTCCAACCTGGCCTTGAACACCGCCAGGGATGGAGCATTCACAACTTCCCTGGGCAACCCATTCCAGTGCCTCACCACCCTTACAGCAGAGAACTTCCTCCTAATCTAAACTTCCCCTGTTTAAGATTTAACCCGTTACCCCTTGTCCTACCACTACAGTCCCTAATGAAGAGTCCCTCTCCAGCATCCTTATAGGCCCCCTTCAGATACTGGAAGGCTGCTATGAGGTCTCCACGCAGCCTTCTCTTCTCCAGGCTGAACAGCCCCAACTTTCTCAGCCTATCTTCATACAGGAGGTGCTTCAGTCCCCTGATCATCCTCATGGCTCTCCTCTGGACTTGTTCCAACAGTTCCATGTTCTTTTTATGTTGAGGACACCAGAACTGTACACAGTACTCCAAGTGAGGTCCACGTCTAAGTGACTGAACACCTGCCTTGAAGGTACTGACATGTCAGTACAATCCTTCACATTGAGTAAGCTGCTGTTGCTCCAAACAGGTAACTACAAAAGATTTTGTGTGGTAATGGAATAACTGTGGGTACTGTGCACAGTTATCTGCCATTAGTAGTAACATCTTCATGTTACTAATAAAAACTGTTGAGTGAATGTAAGCTGTTCTAAGAAATACTGGTCATGATCTGTGTCTCTTCCTGACCTGATCCCCTGTTAGGGAAACAATTAGCCTCATTCATGCAAGAAACTCTTAATTGTTCTCTCTCTCTCTCAACTGGTCAGCAAAACCTTGAAGATTCACTGCAGCCCATTGTACTGTGCGGTACAGACAAGAGTGTCCGTGTGTACAAATATATCAAACTGGGCTGGGAAAGGGAGTAAAATATCAGCAGGACTGAAAAAAATGGAAAAAGAGAAACTATCTTCATGGGAGCTGTTAACAAGGAACATTCAAAATGCAGTCAGAAACACTTTCAGTTATATATCTCTCACCCACACCTGCTTTACATCGCAGCCATACAGCGTTCTTGGGGGTGGTAATCACAGCTGTGAGCGGCAGAGAACCAAAGTATACTTACAACAACAACAGAAGTCAGTATGACTAATCAGTACATGATTTGGAATATTAGTCTGGTTGCAGACAGTGATAAGTCCCTACTTGACAGCACAGCAGTCTCCAAAAGAGATTACTGTCTCCAGGATCACCATATAATCAGTGAACTAAAATCTGGTTTTAACAGAAAAAATGTCAAAGCAAATAAACCTGAGTTGTACTGGCTGGACGTATTCCTTGCGAAACCGTTTAAGGTCTGCGCTGATGGGCTGCTCCCCCTTCTCGATAGCCAGCCTGTCTGCTTCAGTAGGCTCGGGCTCTGGAATTTCAAACCTACAAATAAAAGCACCAAAAAACTGATGGCAATTAAGGTAAAACACAAACCCTTTATATAGGACATGAAGAGCACCTGCATTTAAAAAAAATAATAAAATAGCGTGGTGAAACGCAAGCAACTCATCTGATATCCAGCTTGCCTGGAATTCCCTCCTCCCCTAGCTATGTACTGCTAACACACCCAGCTCTCACCCTGATAATTCACTAGTTCCCTCATCATCACAAGATGTCTAGACGAGGATATAAGGTTTTTAACTACCTGCTAGTTTGATTAAGTGAAGATTAGAAGAAAGCTTAAGAGCAGCTTTATCACAGTGTATTAAAATGTTGTTTACATTGAGTCTGTGCCTTTCAAACAAACTGCTTAGGCCATTTTTGTTCTTATTTGCATCAGGACTTAAGCATACTTGAATACACTCTCACAATCAAGTTAAGCAGTTCAAAACATTACCACCCCACAGCTGAGGCACCCCAAGCACTCTAGCTAATACTTCATTCAGGTAACCCATTTAGCAAACTGGGAAGAAAAGGCTTCCATTAAAAACTTGTGCTGCTGTATCCTAGTTTAAAAGTTGCTGGTTTACAAACTTCACTAAAACACATGCCACATGGCACTGAGAGCCTGAGAAGAAAAGGAGCAGGTAAATACACAAACCCTTTCGGTATCTTCAGAAAGGATGATTGCTACTTACCTTTCAATCAGTAAACTCAGCAGCTCCTGGGGCTTGCAAAAGGAGCGGTAGGTGGTAAGGAAAGTACGTACAAAATTAGGATCTGTAAAGATATGAGAAAATTACTGTTTTTTTTAATCAGATTGCAAATTATCAGGAATAAAATACACACACACTCTCAGAAGAAGTTTAAAGTGTAGAAAATACACTAAGGCTGTAAGTTAAGCACTGTAAGCTCAAAAAATCCCACCCTGAAATCATACTGCTGGTGAAATTTTTAGTTAATTCTTTGATGCATTTCCCCTGTAAAAGTGTTCAACTGCACATACCATGTTCTCTCAAAAACTGTGTCTCAATCCAGGCACATGGAATGACTTCCATTCTCTGAATATGCAGCTATTCCATGGTTTTAGAAAGACAAAGAAAACATGGCAGGCTGCCTACTCTCCTGACATAAAAAATACCAATAGAACCCTGACAAGACATGTGTCTTACCTGTTCTTAAAAAACCTCCAGCAGCAGGGAATGCACACCCGCCCCAGCCACACACTGCAGCACACAACTACCCTCCACAGTAACAAAAATACAAGCAGCAGGGGCCTTACAAAGCAAATACCTGCAGCAGTTCAAGACACTGCATCTCCACGAGCCACCACACCTCCCTCCTGCTGTTCTCACTGCTGCTTTAGGTGTGTTTGCATGAGACATGCCTATCCCACATGCTACCACGTGTTTTATTTGGTCCACTCTGCTATATTAGAAATAGTAAAGGGAAAATATTGTTCCCTTAATCTCTTTCGATTCCACTCTCTTGTGAGTTTCTTTGACCGTAAATAAGCAACTCACTTTATATTGAGCTATGCTGGGTCAACATCTAGTCCTAATCCTGACATCCCTGCAGCAGACCCCCTCAGAAGGGTAACAGCAGCAAGACACTGCTACTGTGTTCTGCTATTGTGTCATATGCAGCAGCTTCCAGAGCTGCCTGGGAGCACATGAATGCTGAACCAGAGGATAACTAGGCCTAGACAAGTGCATGTGCATATGCTTACTCAGAAGTGTGGATTTTGGGTTGTTGCGAGTTTCATTTTTCTTGCTGTTCTCTAAATAGCCTTGAATCTGTTAGCATTTGGTGCAGGTAGCTTACACCAGCAGTCTTAAACATGTGGGCAGCCAATTTCTTCCAATAAGCTCACAAAAGATTCAGACATACACTGCTTTTACGAAGGCTTAAATTCCCTGGAGAGCTCTGCTCAACATCTTTAAGGGCTCCATATACAGAACATGCTTGCAAGCTAGAAGTACTCGTGCTCATTCAGTGATAATGCTGCCGAGTTTGCACTTTACTCCTGCACTGGCCTGTTCTGCTTCCATGTCACATCCACATTCACTCTTCAGTACTTCAGACACATTAAAAGTGAATCTTCCTCTTATCACTGAACAGGCAGGTAGAATCTGCTCTGCAGACAAGACCTGCAGCTCTCTTAAAATGGGGGCTGCTACTCTGCTCTCCAACCTGTGTAGGTTCCTTTATATTGTTTTTGTAATTAATTTATTTCTGTAAATGACACTCAATAAAACAGAAAATACAAGCAATGTGCTGCTAACAGTGGCTCGTAATTTAAATTCAAGAGTTTAACTCTGAATCTGCTACCTCCCATGGTATCCTGGTATCAAATGGGGACTTCTTTGACATGATAGAGATCATTCTGCAAATGCAGATCTTGTGTTCTGGAGCAAAGCCTGCTTCAGACATGTCTCAAACTAACACAAACCTACAACAAACAAAAAGCACCACCAAGATCTGCTCAGACTCCCTCCACATGGTCTTAGTCATCAAAATGCCCTTGTGGAGGCTGAGGGAGAGGATTTTGTTAGTCTTGGCTCCAAACACTGGAAAAGGCACACAGAAACCCAAGAGGCAATGCTTTCATTGAAGATTCCAAAGGGCAAAATGGCAAGTACTTGCACTATAAAAACTGAAGTTACGCTATCAAACTAGTATTTGAATACATCAGTTCATTCAGGAACAGTGCTTCCAACAAAAGAAGTAAGTTTTCAAGCCACCAAAACCCCTCACATTTTAGAAACAGATTACTTGGGACTCTCAGACATCAAAACTGCAGATTACTTGCATACCAACTAGGTGCATCAACACTGAGCTTCAAGGTGGGAAATGCTATTTTGATTTTTTTAATATAAGATACAGCTCCACACTATCTATCCTTCAGTTTTACAAAAAGAATCACTTATATACCAGGGAGTTTTGTAAAAAACACAAAGAAATTATTTTTTACTATTTGAGTAGTTTTACAAAACTTGCACACCACTTCCACCAGCATCCGTCAGCTTCACTGTGTTCCCTTTCAGTGCGTGCTTTTCACCTCAAACCTAAGATCCAATATTTTCATCAATGTTAGCACTTCACGTAACTACTTCAAGGTTTCATTTTTGTGGTTTTAAGATAGCATTTCACAGGGAAGTCTGAAAAATGCTAATTGTGATTTGCATCCTTTTCTACCAAGGGACATCACAAAGCAGCAAGTTGAAGTCTGATAAATATAACCTTCAACCTTTTTCTTCCTCCAAAGTCACACAGCCTGTAACAGCACTTCTGCTTTAGCCATGGTAGTCTCAGGAAACATACTAGTGGCTCTTATTAGACCACCTGTACTTTTTTTGAGGGGTACAGGGGAAAGGGGAGGGGAAGGATTTGCATACCCCAAATTTTCTTACACCTTTTCTAGTAAAGCTGGTTGATTTAACAACAGATACTGAGGTTTTTTTTCTGCAAATCTTACTTTACATTTAACTATACAGAGAAAAAAATCCCCAAGCTAACAAGAGATAAAAGGATTAATTTCATCACCCATACAAGCATGACCTTTAAAAACATATATATAACAAATGTACAACAGGATACCTGCATACATATGGTACGTTAATCTTTCTATTAGTTTCACAACCGTTCCTCCTTTGATGATAGGAATGCCATTCCTGCTTTGCAAGTTGTCCTCAAAAACAATGTTATCTTCAGAGTCCTCCACTACAAAACGATACACATTTGGGCTGGGCAACCTCAGCGGCTGTTCATTTTCTTCTTGCAGTAACACCGAATCAAGCATCCTATCAAGAGTACTGCGATACTGGAGGGAAATCAAAGCAGCCATCCAGTTATTCTTCTCTTCAGCAGACTTGGCAGCAAACAGTATACTGTTTTCATCTTTAGACACCAGTTCAAAAGCATGTTTATATTCAGACGTGTCATCTTTGTCAATAATCTGTATTTTCCTCATGACAATTTTTTCTTTCAGTCTATACTCGGCATTGCTGTAACCAGGAAGCCGCGATTGACCGTGATTAGTTTTACAGCTTATCATTAAACCATCAAAGAGAAAGATGTGGCGTTCATGTTTGGCTCCTATTTTCGTCAAGCTGCCTTCCATTATGAATTCGTTACAGCACTGCCCAATATCTTTGCCTTCCCAGCCATCAATATTTTTCTGGATTTCATTCATTTTCTTGATTGCCAAGTGCTTGCTTCTTATTTGTCGGTGATAGAAGCGACAGACTGGCTCCCTTGAATGAATTTAAAAAAGAAGGTCACAAAGGGCACATTTCACATTTGCCATCCCAAGAAACGAAAATCTCAAGTAAATTAATTATGTCATTATGTCTTTGTAATAAATATGCCTTAACCAAGCTTACTGTTCCAAATAGGTCACATGCACTGCTTTGGCTAGGGAAGGGGTAAGACACTGATGTTATTCACAGAAGTGGACCATGAAGGTTTTGGGCTGCTACTCCATTTACAATGAAAATTGGCATAAAGACATGCCTCGAAAAGGAAATAAACACACATTATCTAACAAGAAAAAAAACTGTAATTCCTTCCACATCATTTATCTCCTTCTCTGCCACCCCTGGGAAACCAGAGTAGTTTTGTGGACTGTTACCCAGGCCGACGTCTTGGGGAGTGTTTGCTGTAAATGCGCTCCATGCTGCACTGCAGATTCAGAAGAGCAGTAATGGCCTGCTTTAAGCACTCTCGATCCTCTTCATCTTCACTGCATTCCTGCAATTGCTGTGAGAGAATAAACATTTTTCTTTCAGATCTGTCTAATTTGTAGAAGGCTGGAAGACTGACAAACACTCCTACACAGTGTTATCTACAGTACTCAATGAAGTCAGTGACTTCAAGGCAATAAAAAATTATTACAAAAAGGACACTCAAAACTAGCTATACATGTACTAAAAAACACTTGTCAGATAGAAAAAGTCAGTAGATACTCAGTAGGAAAGAGCAGGTGGGAGTTTAGAAGGATAACTTTTTCCCCTTTTACTGAGAGCCAACACAAACTGTCAGATACTGTTTTTCCTGTTATCTTTTCAACCATCTCCAGTTTTTACGACTGATTTTATTAAATAGTTTGGAAGCTTGAAACAGATGAGAATTAAATGCTGCTTTATGTAACTACATGTTGTATTCCTTCAATGAGCCAATCTCAACATTTCAGAGCAAATTTTAAAACATGGAATGACCAAGATTCTCTCTTTGCTTCTTACCCTTCTAAATTCTCATCTGTTTCAAGAAGAAATGTCAATTTTGCATGGTGCAAACTAACATAGTAAAAAAACCCTCTGAAATTAAAGATTTGTGACTAATAACAAAATATAAAGACAGTGAGAATCTACATTACTTCCTTTTTATAAAGACTAGATCGGTCACCACCACTAGGCAGAAACCTCCTGAATGAGGAAATGCAACAAACTTTTTATATGCTTTGTAGCAGTATGTTTTGAGCAAAGGCTATTCAGGGAATTCCTCTTTCTGGTTCCTTAAGGTGATCACTCCTAAAGTACTACCAATATAAATAAAGAAGATTTTTCTTTTTAGTCCCTTTTATTCTCAAGATCTTACAAATCTTTTAAAGAAAATTTAAGTAAATAGATCATTGGGCAAAATCTAGACAATATGCCACGCAGTTTTGGCTAAAGTCTGCTTTGCCTACATACTTTTAAGAGAAATCTTACTTACAATCACTCAGCATGGCAGAAGCCTTCTTTTCCTTTCCCCACTATGTTCCCTCAGCAAGGATATGTGGCTTCCTCTAGAAGTAATTAAGAGAACAGGATTTGACCACATTGGTCCACTCTCTTAACGTAATTTATATTATTAAAAGTTTTATTTTTCACATGCCCGAACAACCTCCATCTTGCACATTAGAGATATGAAAGTTTCACGGACAAAACTTTTTGGGAAGTTTAAGAGCTGAGGAACAGTACAGGGAAGGGAAAAATAAGGCGTTTAGCTCTGTGGAAACCCTTCTTCTCCTTACCTTTCCTCCACAGAAATGCAAAGGACATAAAAACGGTGTGAAAAGATGACAAGTGCAAAATCCTAAATACGGGGAAAGCTACCAAGTCTGGTAAAATACTTTCTCCACAATATGCTGAGAAGAATTTCTTGCATCCCCTTTCCACATGGAGCTGTGTTTGGCAGTTAAGAGGTATCAAATGGCATGTTTTGCTCTTTTATTGTATTAAAAAGGAAAAAAAAAAAAACCAACCAACCACACGCATTTATTTGTAAGGAATCTAATCCATTTCTACAATGTGATGCACAGATTCCTGAAGATCAGGCAGATCACCTGAAGTGTATCTCATTCTCTGTAATCACTGAAGTAACATCTGGTTTTCCAAATGGCAGTTCTTAATAAGCATTTTTCCAATTAAACAGCAGATGCAAAAGTGTACCATGATTGCTAGTCAAGAGATGATATGTAAATCTTTAGAAGAGGGAAAAGTGAGTCTTGCTTATGTATTTGAAATACCAGTGATGATAAATTGAGAATATTAACCATTCAATTTACTGTAGAGAAAATTATCAGAAAATAGTAATAAAAGCCACTGTTCACTTAAACTATGCCATGGTGATCCTGTAGAATACTGACCAGGATTTCTCTGTCAGTCAATGATCAGGTAACAGCAGAAAAGATCAAAAGGCTGAATTTCATGTTTTGGGTTGCTTGATAACAACACAGTGAGTTACATGCAATATCCCTAATTCTTGGGCCTGCAAGTCACATGAAAAGGAAGGATAGACATCCAGCCCTTATGCCTCTGGCTTGGGCAAAAAGGAAATTCTGATGCAGATCCTGCATCGGAGGCTCTAAAATCAGGTTTTTGCACCAGCAAGAAAAGCTCTACAAATGTTTTTTTTTATACTTTAGTTTCATTCATTTTAGTTTTGGTATTTTGCAAAACAGCAAACATCGAGGCCTGTACTTCTGTAAATCGTTCATTATTTTATTTACCTCCCCATTCACTAGGGGTTTTGTGTAACTTTCTGTAAAAGTAAGAGTCTCAATCTTAGCTTCTCTCCCTACTGAACTCATGAAAATATTGAATATTCTGTTGCTTCCATTTTTGCTACGTCTTTTGCAACCAAGGTTCCTGGAGACAAGCACAATGATAACAGAGAAGCAGTACCATCAGTTTATTGTATATTGTTGAATAAATACTTTATCCTTAAAAATACCCTTCTTGTTAAAAAATCACTGCTGTAAATTTGTTTTCAAACTACAACATAAAATTCAATTTTTAAACCTGCACCTAAAGTGATCATAACAAAACACTCCGTAATTACCATTTTCCCCTACACACTGGTATTTAAGATTTCTGCTCTGCTCATGCTTACAAAGTTAGAAGGATTCGAGACAGCCAAGTCTCAGCCTCTGCAGTTGAATTCTAATTCTATTAAGAAATCTTGTATACTGTGGATAAAGGTCAAATTTAATCATTTTCACCACTAAATTCCCCAGTTAAAAAAGGCATTGCTTAATAGTCTTTCACGCAGCATGCTGATGTATTTTCCAAGTTAAAAACAAACAAATAACAAAACGGTTTTGCACTATCTGCCAGACTTTACTCTTCAAAGATAAGAGAATATTTAAGAACATGCATATGTAACCTGAGCCTATCAATATTATGATGAGAGGTATGAGCTTCAGTTCTTTGAACAGTTTATTTTCTTTTGGAAGATGTCCTTACAGAAACTTAAGCTTTATGAAGGCAAACACTATATCTATGGCAATGCATAGCTGCTGTTCTGAATAGAGACAGTTTAGTAATCTAGAGAAAAATTCACTGACCATTAGCATCACTTAAATTGTTTAGGTTAGAAAAGACCTGTAAGATCATCAAGTCCAAATGTTAACCCAGCACTGCCAAGCCCACCACTAAACCATGTCCCTAAGCACCACACTACCCCGAGGGATGGTGACTCCACCACCACCACTTCCCTGGGCAGCCTGTTCCAGTGCTTGACAACCCTCTGGGAGAAGAAATGTTCCTAATATCTAATCTAAACCTCCCCTGAAGCAGCTTGAAGCTGTTTCCTCTTGTCCTGTCACTTGCTACTTGGGAAAAAGAGACCAACCCCCACCTCACTACAACCTCTTTTCAGGTGGAGAATTTCGGTTGTTTTGGGCTGGTTTGTTGTGGTTTGGGGGGGTGTTTAAGCTTTGTTAAGTATTTTCTAAACTATTAATAGAAATGCTTAAAAATTTAAGATCTATTGAGCCCACTTAGATTCAAACCTTTCTAAAAATTCTGGTAAACCATACACTGGAGATGTGTCGTTCATGGATCAAAACAAAACACCCTTATTTTTACTTAACTATATCAAGATACAGAAAAAATCACAGCAGACATAATGAAAACAAGACTGAAATTGGAAAGAAAATGAAAAAAGGACTATGTGCCAGATGTTAACTATGCATCTGGTCTTAATTGCTATTTTTTGCCTTGAGATTCAGGAAAATTTTCTATTTTATTATACGAAACGTCTATGTTGCAAAGTTTCCTTTGTTCCCTTTATGCAAGTAAATCATTTGAAATGCAAAGGAAGACCACACAGCACACTGGTACAACACTGCTACAATCACTTTTTACACAGACAACTCAAAAGTGTAATCTCTGTTTCCCTTTCAAAATGCCAGCTTATAGCCACAGGATATTTCATCTGTTTGAGTATATCCTAGTTAGTTAATAATTCACTTACTCTTATAAGCTTTACAAACTTTCCCAACACAAAGGGACAAACCTTTTTTACAGTATCCTCAGCTACTTGAAAAATACTTTTTAAAAAGTATTTTAAAAAGCTTTTTAAAAGATCCTGCATTTTCTACAGCAACATTGCTTGTTTTAATTCAAGAATGATTATTATAGATCGCAGATGTTAAATTTCTGCTGACCACTGGCCTCTCTTGTCATAACTCACAGCAAAAACATTTGCTTGTAAACAAAAAGATACACGCTCAGTTACTTTTTGGCTTTTAGTTGTTATACCCAAGGGAAATATCTACTGATGTGAACCACCTTGCTAGTGCACATAACGATAAAGTATGTGCAAGTGATATGTGCTCAAACCAACAGAGGCTGTTCTAAAATAAGTAATGCCTCACTAGGCAAAACTGCTCATGAATGCGGACTAGATGCCAACCTAAACAACTTGTATGGGTTAGACCCCTGAAATAATGTCCTACAGGAATAACTTTTTATCATCTGAATCAAGAGTTCCATAAAGCCTGACATTTCATCAGTGCCATTTTGTAGAAAGTAAGAAAATAATAGTGCTCATTTGAATTCCTACGCAATATGGAGAAAAGTGTGGTATGCTATAAAAATTATATTTTCTGCTGTATATCTTCCATTTAGGACTCAGGACAAATGGGTGAAACATTAAGAATGGATAATTCTGATTCTGCTGAAAGGAAGTGCCTCCCCAGCTCCCAAAATAAGATCAGCTGAGCTGCAACTGGAGTGTGACTTGAGCCTGAGAATACTGACCTGAATTATGCATAGCTTTCCCCTGAACGGCCAAAAAATACAGAACTCAAGGAAATATAAATTATATTACAACTCAAGTTCAGTAAAGGCTTATTTAATAAAAGACAGTTATTTAAAATGTTCATATTGGAACAACAGATGCTTTTGAACATTTTTCAATACAATGTTACTTTTCAGACCTATACTAACCAGTGCCAAATGAATGTTTTCGTATCTCTCAATATTCAGAAACAGTAAATAAAATCTAATCACCTACTTAAAAACTCAGATTCTCCACATTAAGAAATGTTTTTAGCAGGAAACAAGAGTGTTGCCTTATTTACCTGTAATAACTCAAAGTAGTGCAAACAATGATAGACGGGGATAAGCATGAGTCGTGGGAGGACATATCGTACAGCTTCTTTAAACCCTTCAGCAGTAGACTGAAAAGGGAAAATAAACATGATTATTACACTGAAATACTCAAAACAGGACTAGACAAGTTAGCACTGCTCCGAGCAAGATGGTTGTGCTAGACACATCCAGAGTGCCCCCTCCGTTCTACATTACACTATGCTTACATCTATTAGCAAGCAAGAACAATGTAAGTTTGCAAAAAGGTTTTTGTCTAATGAAACTCATTATAAGATTCAGAGACACATAAATGTTCTAATATTAAGCAAACAGAACCTGTAAACACCAAATATCATCTTCCAGGCACTGCAAGCAGCCTTTTCCGCCAATACGTTTCGATCTTGATGCATACGCACCAGTGAACCCATAGCTCTGAAAACACCACTAACTTCCACAAGTACTGGTACAATCTGTCTCTTTAAAACGGTAACCAGTTGGATGGTCCATCTTTTTCCCAGAAACAGAAAATACAAGAAGCTAGAGGACTAAGTTACCCAGAAGTCATTTTATAAGCATCTTTTATTTCACATACCACAATCTGTGCTGAACCCAGGACACCCCTGTTTAAAACTTCTGGCTGTGTCTCCCTGCAATGGCTAGAGACAGCTCATACATTTCCATGGCCCAGAGCTTGGACCTCTGTCTTCATGCCACAGCTTGGAGGAATGTGAAGCACATCCCTAGGAAAGCCCAAACCTTTCTATGGTGAGGAGAGTCAAAGAGGAGGTCAGATTCACTGTCAAATTACTTGATTACCAATTTAATGTGGAATAGGGCTTGGGGCTTTAAATTTGCTAGGGAGGTAGGTAAAGGGTCTGTCTTAATTCACCAAGCAGTATTTGAGTGAGATGATCAGGCTTACTAAGCACTCATCGCTGAAAAGGAAACACTCACCCTGAAGGAATGGCTCTGAGGAATCTCAGCTTGCAGAGACATGGGCCCCAGTGAACTCTACAAACTAAGAGCTACTGTAACTGATTTAGCTGGGAGCACCACTGACCGAACACTTGCTCAGCAGATTCTCACAGTGCATTTCTGAACACAAGCTCAGTCCTCTGAACAGTGGCCTTTAACACATGTGCCACATTGACAGAAGAAAGCAATAACCCCAAAAAAATATACATTAAGAAATCACATCTGATCTTGCTGGGTAGTTCTATTAAATAAGTGATTCAACAAAAGCTGCCAGTCCCAGCCTAAATGCTGAACAGGGAGGCCTGGGATATGTATGGAAGAAAATAAAAAGATTGTGGCTGGGTGCCTATGTTTGGCATTAAAAGACAAATCAGAAATACAAGTGGTAGGTTTGAGAAGTCACCCTCTATTCTCAAGTAAAAGAGTCTGATGTGAAGACAACAAAAACTGCAAAAGATGTATGGATGGCTCAGAACTATATCCAATTCTTACACAAAGAAGCAAGATTTCAAATATCTTATAACAAGATAGAAAGGTCAGAATCTAAAGGATATGGTCCTCAGTAAGTAAAAAATTACTGACAATTTTAAACCTTTGACATATGAGACCTAAAGCAATTCAGCATTTCTCATTTGCACTCACCTGAAAGTGGAGAGCAACAGCAGGTTTTGCCATTAAGTTATTAAAATGCTCATGAAATTGTGGAGAAAGAATATCCTGGGACAAGGTTTCATATGGATCAAAGGCTTGCTCCTAAAGAAAACCAGAGAATTATACACACATATGAAGGATGCAAGATATTTCTGTCCCAGCTGGTACAATTAATTCCTTTAATAAGCTGATACATAAGCAGAACTTTTCAAGAGAAGACCGACTTTGCAAAACAACTTCTGAGTAAACCACAAGCCTCTTTAATTTCTAAATCTGAGACATACAAAATATTTTCTTAGCATTCCTCAATCTCACCATACTTATCACTAACACAAATGTTGTCTTACTGAAGCAGTGGGAACTATGGGAAGTTCTTGTTTTCAGCCCACCCACATTTCACACTGATTGACAATTCACCTCCTCTGACAATGAAGAATGACATTTCAGAAAGAAGTGCAGGGCCCCCAACATAAGACATACATGGACCTGATGGAGTGATTCCAGAGGAGGCCATGAAGATGCTCAGAAGGCTGGAGCATATCTGCTATGAAAACAGGCTGGGAGAGCTGGGGTTGTTCAGCCTGGAGGAAAGAAGCCCCCAGGAAGACCTTATAGCAGCTTCCAGTGTCTAAAAGGGCTGACAAAAAAGCTGGAGAGTGGCTTTCGACAGGGGCAGGGATACAGCAAGGCGGAGTGGCTTTAAACTGACAGTGGGTGGAGGTTTACATTAGATATTAGGGAGAAGTTCTTCCCTGTGAGGGTGGTGAGGCACTGGCACAGGTTGCCCAGAGAAGCTGTGGCTGCCCCATTCCTGGCAGCGTTCAAGGCCAGGTTGGACAGGGCTTGGAACAACCTGGTCCAGTGGAAGGTGTCCTTGCCAATGGCAGAGCGTTGGAACTAGATGAACTTGAAGGTCCTTTCCAACCCAAATCATTCTAGGATTATCTAATTCTATGATAAAGATGAACTCTGGAGCCTATCACATGGAGGCATTGTTGTACCACCACCGTTTCAGGGTGTATCACATAAGAATGGTCAGTCACAAGCACTGGACTGCTACACACTTTTCTGGCCATGTTGGAAGGCTGTGAAAAATACCTTGCTCTGGGACAAAGCAGCCTCAGAGGAAAGTCCTCTGATGACACCACAGGTTTCAGCTGCAAAAATTACGACTGGATGGAGTATCTGGCTGTGACTCTGTAGTACCAACTACAGCAGGATGGGATGAAAACCTAACTACATGAATCTCTGCAGGAATAATTTATGACTGCTCATAGATCACCGGCTCCAAAGCCTGTCAGGCTGCTCTCGACTCTGCAGATTCACTGGGTTGAATCACTCATGAATCACCGGGTTATTCAGTGCTGATGGCACAATGCCCAGAATAAGCACATACCTCTTTTCACCTTAATGGCAAAGTGCTTGTCAGAATACAGGCTACAAAATTTGGGAGTACCAAACGCCACAGAGGCTCATCTGAATATTCAGTAACGTCTCAAGTCTTCCATTTGCAGAGGGTCCAGGGGATTTTCCACCTTACTCATGGGGCAGCTGCAGTTAAACTCTGTGGGGAGGAGAGGCAGGGAAAGCACTCTCTTTTCACATGCAAATTGTAATCATCTCCTCATCAAGCTCTAATCACCACTGTCCGTTCGCATTAGATTGTATCTGGGAGGGGGATGAAAGGAAGGGGAGGTTTGGCACTTCAGCAGCTGAAGAGAAATGATTAAACACGTTCTAACTGAACAGTCTGGTTTTCTTTAGCTGAATCTGAAACCACTCTGCCTCTGCGGCTTGTTTGTTTGTTTACTCCATGACTACCCAACTACCTGCAAGCATGCAGTACGGGGGTCATATTTTACAACATCCAATTAATAACAGGGGCCTATAACACTACATATACAGTTCCTCTTTGCCATACTAACCAAGAAGAAATTAATATAAACATCTGCAGAAGTAGAAAGTCAGCCATGGAGTGTGGGTTCAGCTGCATCCAGAGGTAGTAAGCAGGAATAGACAGATGGTTGCAGCTGATCCACAAGGTCCTCTGCACCGCAGGACACAAGAAGAAAGTGGGGCTGGAACTACTGCTCAAAAATGTAACCTTGCATTTGCATGCAAACCTCCTGGGGGTGCCAGACCAACACACAGAACTGGTCTGGGAAAGGACCTTCAAGACCATCCAGTTCCAACCCTCTGCCACAGGCAGGGACACCTTCCACTGAACCAGGTTGCTCCAAGCTCTGTCCAACCTGGCCTTGAACACTGCCAGGAATGGAGCAGCCACAGCTTCCCTGGGCAACCTGTGCCAGTGCCTCACCACCCTTACAGGGAAGAACTTCTTCCTAATATCTAATCTTAATCTACCCTGTGTCATCTTAAAGCCATTCCTCTTGTCCTGTCACTACATGTCCTACATACTTGCTCTGTGCTGTCTTTTTAAACTTTTTATAGCATTTTGGAAGTGTTTTCAGTTTCTTCCACTCAGACTTCAATCAGGATTTCAAGTATTTTTGCTTGATTTTTGATCATAAGTTTGAAACAAACCTCGAGTTATCTTCCCAAGGAGACTAATTAAAAAAAATAAATAAAATAAAAGGGGGGAGGGTTATACTTGCAAGGTTGCAAAAGTTATTGAAATATGGAGATATTAACTGACACCCCTGTAAGTTATCTTAATGCAGCACATAGTCGTGGATTGGTGTTTGTAGGTTTCATCAGCCCCTTTCCCTGGAGTGCACTGATTTCCACCTTTTTTGCTTTGCTTTGGAAATCTAAAACTTCCGTAGAAACGCAAATACCAGCATAACAAATATATAATGTAGTGATAATAACCTCGCTTTACTATCTGCCTTCTGAAAACCACTTCAAAGTAGGTACAAAGACCCTCTGCCCTCGGTTCTGAGGCTCCCTCAGCACTACCTGAACATCACTAAAGAGATTACCTCAGGCAATCATTAAAACATGTTGTAGTGGTTAGAACTGCAAAAGTTACCACAAGATAAATGTCTTTCCAGCACATGAAAAAATATTCATTTCCCACTCATATGCGTCAGGCATCAAGTGGTTTAATTTCCTCCACACCAGAAAAAAATCTTATTTTCCCTGTACTTCCTTATCTCAAGAACAGTAGAGTATTTATGCTTAAACCTTCCAGAGAACAGGTACAGAAAAACAAAAAACAACACTCCAGTTTGCAAGGGTTGTTTGTTTTTAATTATCCTTCCAAATAAGCTGAAGGACCTTTATAATGGAAACACTAAGAGAACAAGCCTGGCAATGAGATAGGCAGAACAAATAAACACTTCACTTTCCTATCACCCTTTAATGATCCCTCTTGCAAATACACACAGAAGGATGACCCTAGCATGTGAGATGATCAAATGAACAACCTAGTTATTAAGTAGGTCTTGCTCCATATTAACTTAATTATTATAGTCAAACTTACTATCTATATAAAAAGGCTTGAATAATCTGTTCTTCATTTCCTAATAAGTTTTTCGGTGAATGAAAATCAGGTGAGATTTTTTTACTCATTGAAAAAAGATTTGTTTCCCTTGAAGCACAGGATGCCTAAAAGTAGCTTTTCCAATAAACTGAGATATGCATGTTTTCCAGGATAGTGTTCTATTCCAAATTTTAAGTCTTTTTTCAACTTTAATGTAAGCTACTTAAATTTGTTGTTCAACTGCTTCTCCTTACCATTATATAAGCAATTATGCCTTAATAACTTAAGAGCTAAGATCTAGGCACTCGAACTTTCCTACTGATATGTCATGAGTGCTTTACTGAAGTAGCGCCACAAAAACCTTACGGTATATTCATAAGTGTGCAGCACATGGGCTGTAGCATCCATGTTCTTCACACCCACAAAAATGTAATCATTTTCCAAATGGTGTGTTCATGCAGTCCTCAAATTTAAAAAAAAAAAAATTAAATGTAAAAGCAAAATGGAAGTTTTATTGGTTCTCATTTTCTTTATAAATATTATAATTCTAAGATAAAACTCATAAACTTCACATTCACCATGTGATTTATCTGAGAGATTCTCTCTCAGGCCACACCACCTCATTTGACTTCCTCTGAAACAGTCAATGATTACCTGTACATTTTGGTACAAAAAACCTGTGGTCAATAGACGCATCAAGAAAAAAGCAGACTCCATTCAAACATGTTCAGAGACAGCAGATCTCCACATCCAGCTCAGTAATTTGTTCCCAGGTAGCTCCCCTGACAGGTAAGAAGTTGTAATGTAGTTCTAAACTGAACCGTCCTCTTGTCTTTCAGAAACAGCTTTTTTTGCTGCGCACCTCTCTGCTGCATTCAAGAGTAATTTGGTACTCTATTTTCAGGACATGAAGGTACATACATACCTATCCTGATTTGAGTAAACAGAAATACATACTTCATCAAAACTTTAGTTTTGTGACTCTCTTCTGTAGTCCTTCCAGGATTTCAATGGCCATCAAAATAATAAAAAAATTAAAAAAGCCCAACAAAACTGACAAAATAATTGTTACTAATGTTTCAGCATGAGCCACACCAAATCTGTGTGCAGTGTCTTCCCTTATTTCTTCTCTTTAGTATCTATTTCACAGGTCAATGGGTATCAATAGCACTTTTGCTGCACTACTGAACCATAAGTTCTGTTCAGCTGTACATCTGTTTTGATACTTCATTCTTTCCTAGAGCCACTGCTTTGCAGAGGTATTTCCCATTCCAGATGTATAATGCATTTGCCTGAATAAAAAACACATTTTGTTTGACTCAGCTCACTCTCCAGACTAACGCAAGCCACTTACTTTGTAGATCTACATCTAACTGCTATGATTTTGGGGTAGCCCTGCTCCTGACACCAATGCCTACAAATCAGGCATGCCTACTTTCTTTCAGTAAGCAATCCCAGGTAGTTACTTTTCAAATCCACATCCATTCCTACAGGATTGCAGCAATTAATTCCCACTCTAAAATAAGATTTTAGTTTTGTGCTTACCTGCTTGGTATTGTTTCTGTGACAGGCAGAAAACACACTATAGCTTACCTACTAAAGAATGGGTAGGGAAAATCTCTGTTCAGAGCTTATTAAAAGGACATTTTACAACTGCAGATTTATCAGAGATCTCAGTCATGACCAAAAGTTTAGTAAGAAAATAAAACAATTGGTGATTAAAAACAAAGAACCACCAACAAACCACTGTACCTCTGCAAGATCCTCAAAGCAGCTGCCAGCCAGAGGATGAGGGCTACTTTCATCAGTCATTTCAACAGTATCCTCAATCAATCCCAAAAGCTTCACTGTCAACTCATGAATATCTGAAATGTTGCTAAATATCACATCAATATCCTGCAAACATAAAACATGTTGTAGTAGTGTTTAGAATTATTTATTTTGCTTATGTAAACACTGGAGCATTTTTTGTGAGGTCTGAACCAAGAGGTAAAGTGGAGAGGAGCCAACAAAAAGCTAGGAAAAAGTTAAATTACTTGGTCTTGCCAGGCCTGCAGGCTTGCCCAGGCCCATCCAGCTTTGCACAATTCTACCCAAGTGGAAGAAAGCAAACTATCCTTCCCAGGCCAGAGCAGAGCAGCACCAGTCGTGGTACATGCTATTCAATGCTTTGGACAGAAATGCCTGGCCTTTTCAGCCATAATTCACAGCTTTTATTTTCCCCTCTGCTGGTTCTCGTTTCTCAGAACACAACAGGAAGGAGGCAATTTAAAGCAGCTCCAAGGTCAGATCCTCTAAAGTGCAGGTAAAACTGAAGCAGCTTTTGGGCTGCTTTAGAATACTCCCTGGGCACAGAGGAGGAATCAGCATCTTCCTCTTCCAAATTCTACTTTGGATTTTTCAAAGCCACACACCACAAACACACTCAACTAGGCAGCCCTTCCAATGACCTGCATTCTTCTTCTGACCCCTCTGAAACACACTTCTCAGAAGCCTTCTCTGTCCCAACCTTACACTGCAGAGTTTGCTTGACCTCCTGCCAGTGCCAAGACCATGGCAACCTCTTCGTGGGAACAAGCAATCTCAAAATTTCTCATACCCATTCCCATATAACAAAAGAATATTCGTCAGCTCCAAAATATTCCTTCTTTCTCTTCCCATCACATTCATTTGAATTCTGTACCCACATTTCCACGATTCTCTGATACCCTATCAGCTACTGAGGAACCTCTACACCACCTGTATGGGAATGTCTCCTGCTGCCTCTCTTAACCTGTGTTAACATCACCTAAATTCTGCTAGCCTGGTCTCTTTCTCCTTCATCCCAAAGGAAGGATTCACTAATCTCTTATGATTACTTCTCTTACAAGAGCTGTGCTTCCTTTCTGAACTCCAGCATCCTGAAAACCAAATTTATCACACAGAATTTCAAGCAAATATTTCAATCATTTATCAAATGGAAACTCCATTCATGGTCAGTCTCACACTATAGAATCCAGAGCCAAGGGCTGCCTTGTAGTTTCTGCAGATAGGGGTGCACTGGAGTAGACTTCCAATGTCAATTTAATCATTCATCTGCATTCACTGTACATGCAGGTAGGTAACTGTCCATTTTTATGTTAAGCAAAAGTGTAGCTATCACCTATATGACCAAAGGACTTCAGCTATTGCTGGCATCTGACAGGGAATCGTGTCCATTAAGCTTCGCTCTGAGAGCAGCACTCTTCATACTATTAATGGCAGTTCCTCCATTTTATTTCATATACAGACAACACTCATTATGCACTGACATATAATAAATCAAATTTAGTTTCACGTCCAACACAGTTAATGCAAAATTGATATGTTATGGCTGCTAATGGAGCTAATAGCATTACACATCAATAACCTATTAAAGGACTTACATTAGGTGTGAACAATTTTCTGTTTGATAGGAAAGCTTCCCGAAATACTTTTATTATCAGATTCAACTCCCGCAGATATTGCCTTTCTTCTACAATTTCATTTCTCACTAGGTCATAGTAGTTGAGTTCCCCAGAAGAAGAGGGCTCATCTTCACAGAGAGAAACCAAACCAATGTCATCCTGATCAAACATATCCATCAAAACCTAGCAAAAAAAAATTAAGAATACATGAAGGCTGATTTTTACACTTGGCTCAAGCTCAGCTATTTCAATGTGTTCAGAGAAATCCTTTGAGTTTTTAATACAATACTTTCTGTGATCACTTTCACAAGGGAGTAATATTTAAACTTTGGCAGCAGAAGGCTGGATCACTTGCCAAAGCCATTTTCCCCTTTGTAAGTTAGTAAGACCTAGAAAACAAGTTACGATTCATGCAGAATCAACTTTGAAAACAAGGCATCTTGCATAAGCCTTTGACAAAACCCTCCTGATAAAGATAAAATTAAACAAAACTGTTTCTTATTTTAATAAGGACAAAAACTAAAGGTCTTTTCTGTACTACACAGAAGGAAAGAGCTGTCATGACAAAGCAACAGCAGGAGGACAGTAACACAGCAGAGACATAAAAGACAATTAACATTTTCTGTCCTTGCATTGTTTTGCAAGTACTACTACTTCTCCAAAACTTAACAGTCTTAACTTAAGCTTCAGTCTTTACTGTGACAGGTGTGGCATGTATAAGGGGAGAAGCTTCTGGATATGAGTAAGACCAGTCTTCCCCTCCTATGCTACTTTGGATGTATCTCCTGAAAAAAACCCAAAACAACTCTAGTATCTACCATTTTAATCCCAGCTCCTTACCTTATCAGCACACATTGAGACTTTAATGTCCTGCTGGGAGATCTCAAAGTGTCGTATATTGAAAACATAGTTTCCAGCCAGCTTTAAAATGTCAGCTGAGATGTATTCTAAGACAGCCACAATATAGAGAGAGACGTGATAATCTACCTTATAACCTAGGACCTCCTGCAAAAGCAAGAGAGAAAAGAAAGCTCTTTATTCCAGAAATCCATTCAGAATGACAATTAACACTGAAGTTTTTGCTGAAATTTATCTTGTCTGTGCTGACAATTTACTGCAATGTAATGGCCAGGGCAAAGGTCATCAAATGGAAATTTGAGCAGCTGCCTCAAAGGAAATCCTTGCAAATATTTCCTTGTGCTATTTTGCCATACACTGACAGATGAAAAGCTACAGAACATTCAATAATACTTCCTCAAAAAATGACCTAAAAATAAGGTTCCTTCAAGGAAAGGACTTCACTGGAACCACTCTTGTACTTAGATTTTAGTCTATTATCTATGCTTACTGCAGAACTGGCTCTCATCTGGAGTCTTCAGAAAAGGGTATGCTTCATTTTGAATTGTTCTCAATGGAAATAGTTATCTTTCATGAAATTACAGACTGTATGTTCAATGAGTTACTCGCTGTGATCCATTTTAGTCCATCCTTTACATTTGGCTAACCGACTAAGCTCTCTGCACCTGTGCATTCCATAAAATAATTAAACTTATTAAAGTCTGAACAGAAAAAAAATAGGATTAATATTTCACATTCTTCTTGTAATACATGCTCCATGTTCTGCAAAACATGCACTATGTGGGCCTTCTATTTGTGACAGGACCATCAGGAATATGTACAGATAAAGTCATGCATGTGAATAGTCCTGTTCTTACTGTATTTCGATGTAGCGTATGAAAACCAGAGCCTGTGCCTACACTGACACACCTCTACACCAGAATTCATAGAAGAAGGCCAGTGTTGTTGCCTGCAGAGGTCTTATTTAACACTTTGCTCTCCTAACATCTCTTCCCCTCTTATTAAGTCACAAACTGAGACACTATATACAAGAACAGTGACTAGACCTGAAGAAGTGCTTTAATTTCTGTTTATGCTTGAATAGTGTTTTCTCAATACAGCTAGAAACTCTGGTGCAACAATGCCACCACTAGATAATAGCATTTTTAACGCTATGAATGAAAAGCAAAAGCAATAAAAAAAAAGGAACACCAAAAAGGAGCAATGTCTAAATCAGCCTGAATCTATTGATTCACCACTGATTTAAAAGTGATTAAATGCTGATTTAAAAATCAGAGTACTGTCTTATAGTTAAAAAAACCAACCAAACCCAAAACTCTACAGGGGCTTGGTATGAATCCATGTTTACGGTGTGGCATCAAATCCTCACTGCAAGCCAGGAGCTCTATACATATTATAAGTAACACAACATCTGAGAACCAAGATGACCACTCTTCCCTTCAAAACCCACCAACAATAAAATCTGTATTTGTTTTTTTGTTAACACCTTTGCAAAGCTATTATTTTAAAACCAGGGCATCAGTGACATTCAACACTAACTGAAAGGACATTGATACGCATCTTAAGTTGACAGTACACAAGGAACAGGATCTACTTGTTCTCTCTTCTTTTATTTTGGCTTCTGCAACATTTTGAAACAAATAAAGGTGTCAAAAGAGTGCTACAGAAGTAGGTAAGGTATTTTGAGTTTGCTTGGGGTTTCTGTTAAAAACTAACTGATTGTATTTCAAAGTAGAGTAACACATTAACACACTACTGTCTAGAACATGATGAATTTAGGGATCTACTTTTATTACACAATACAACATATTTATCCTATTTTACTGTGACACTTTACTTTTTTAGCCGATATGAGAAACTGTCATAATTTCACACAAATGAAACAAACAGTTATGCTGGAGAGCTAAAATACAGCTGTGTGCGGCTGACAGAAGCAGCTGTCATCAGGTTGTTGGTTTAAGTACCTTTAATAAAGGATGTATTTTGTCCACAGGTAGCAGGAGAGGATTTCTTCTTTTTCGTTTCTCTATAGCAGACTGTGCATCAGCAATCGCCCACTTGTCGATTGGATGAGGAAATGTCTTTTGAACTCGCTCCTGTCCAAACATAAAGAGTGCACTTAGATTAAACTGCAGTAATCAGAGAAGTTAGAAAAAAACAAGAGCAAATTACTTCTCCTGAAGTATAGACAACTATTCCCCTCCTCGGTGTTTGCAACACATTTTCCTAACTGTTCTTTCCTTCTTACCCAACTCAGCTTCACTCTTTTCCATGATCCCAAACAACCTCCCTTCCGTAAACACAAACTCCTTCAAATCTAAAACAACTGCTCTATGATCTTTACGTCACAAGAGCAGCAAGAAACCTCAGTTGAGAGCAGGAGCCCAAAATATAAACAACATCAGGAAGTACCAAACAGTCTACAGTCTAAATGAAGAAAAAAAACAACCCACAAGTCAGTATTGTTCCTATTTCACACAAGAGTGTAACTTGCTCTACATAGGTCAACTTTATGGCAGAAATGAGAAACAAGTGCAAGATCTTCTAACCGGGAGAAGAACTGCAATTCATGAAAAGGGTTGACTGTAACATTGGACTCCTCGAGCCCACACAGGAGCATCTTCCTCACTATGCAGCCAACCACAGTGGGTACAGTTTACACCTTCCACGACGATGGTAAACAATATGCAATTTCAGGTTACTTTTATAGAGATTCCCATTTCAACAGCTGCTATAGGAACAGGCAAGATGACCCCCACAACAGAAAAAACTGCTTTGGGCAGTGGTCCCACACTTCAGCAGCCCCCAGGCTACACATGTGTAAGATCCCAGTCCTGTTTTCCACAAGTTCTCCAGGGCTGTGACCTGGGAATTAAAATCTGAAATGAGTTTAAACTGAACTCAGATGACTGCTTAAGTGACTTTGGAAGAACAGTGGGTTTAAGTTAGCTCAGAGGGAGAAGCAGTGATCACCTCCTCCTGCTTGGCCCACTGTGGTGCCCTTACTCCCCAGCATCACCAGGCAGCCACGGCATGTGGTGTGGTGCCATACCTGACCTCTGCTTAGAACTGTAACAGTGTGAGGCCTGGATGGGTGGTAACCCTTAGAGGAGAGACTTCATAGCTGAGCTCAAGAACTGGCTGAGAAAAAATGGTGTCATCTATGTGTCCTTTGATAACAAGATTTTTACATATACTCTGAAATGTGTGTAAAAGGCCCGAGATCTTAGAGGCAGCTTTTAAATATTTGTATGTGGCCATTTAACGCTCAACTCTCTGTGTCAGCTGTCTGTGCCAGGTAAACACATGGTGACCTTTCCTCTTGGACAGTGGCCGAAAGCTGTGGGCTGGTTCACCAAAATGAACTTTCCTTGAGAGAGTCTACCAGGAGATCACCCACAAAATGGATGTAATGCGGCATTCAACTGTTCTTCAACTTAACAGTGCACTTCACAAGTAAGACACACTTCTATGCTCTGACTTTACTGGTTCCCAGTGTTTTTTTTGGGAACAACTGGATGGGCTTTTTCCATTTACAAAACCTTTACAATCTGAGATTTTAGACCTTGATCTTGCAAATACTTAAGTAAAATATTATGCACGGATATCTCCAGGCTGTTACGTAAATATCTGTATGATAACTTTAGAGATCACAGCTTTATGTTTTCTCTTAACAGCTAAAACCAGCAGAGCCAAAAGCCTTAATTTGTGGACCTTGAATGTTTGCTGGCAGCACAACCTCGCCAACAACAGGTAACACAAAATTGAATTACACCTTCTAGCTCTGTATTATGAAATTAAATAACTACTTTATTGCCAAGTGCAACAATGTTTTACTATTCACAGCTTTAAAATGCCAGGTATATTTAAATACAATACACAGGATTTAGTGTTTGCTGTAATATTCGTAACCACAATTCAGAGGAAGGCTGGCTGTACTGCGTGCAGTTTTGCACACAGTAATTTGTGAAGCATACGTACACTCAGTAAAAATTATTAATTCATATATACACACAGGGTAATTTTATCATCTCATGACTCAGAGGCAAAAAACTATGGAGCTGGCGCACAGAACAGCCAGTGCTATCTCAAACCATCCTGTGTGCTGAAGGGTCGACTGGGAACTGGAGAAAGAACACAGAATTTCTCAGCTCCACATCTGAAGTCCAAATCCAAACTCAAGGTAATAAAAAACTTGAGTGCTATTATGGGACTATCTATCAAGTTTTGCTTTTATTTAGTCATAATCTTTATGCATCAGTATTACAAAAGACATTAATAATAAACCAAAAATTAATAATTAATGAATTAACTCAATGCTGAAGACAGGGTGACTGCTGCTAATAAGAAGCTAAAATCCCTCAGGCAATTATTTTATGTATACATGTATATATTCATTTCTGTGACACACTTATGGAATATAGACAAGGGCTTCATTTTGGTTTAGGCTGAAAATGCTGGACATACAGACTGATGTAAAATTAATACCTTACAAAGCTATAATGTGTCACAGTTACACGAAAGCATGTTCTTCCTCTACGCTGTGTACTGAAGCACCTCCATTAAAGCCCTCATTTTATAACTGATGACACAAAAGCAGACAGCTGCAATAATACAAGAGCCTCAGTGACTTCAATGAAGTTCCAGGAACATACAACTCTATTCCCTCAGTTGCGCAATCCAGGCCTAACAACAGTAACTGTTCATTCCAATATTCACTTTTTTCTGTATATTTATGTGAAAGATTAAGAATAATTCCTTACATTAAGTCCAAACTGCATTCAAGCAGCAGAAATTCTTTCAAAGTATTCTGCATTTATAAAAATAATATTGAAAGAAAAATCCCACAATTTCTATTTTGAACCCCTGCCTAGAAAAACTGGTCTCCGATTAAGCTTGTTTTATAAAATATGAATATTATATAATCTTTTAGAAAAGTAGTATTAACAAGTTCTGTTCTTTGGATTCACCTGGCTTTAGCTTCAACCTGCACTGCTCAAAATTCCTGAGTTCATCAGCAATTCTGCAAGCAAGCACTTGGTTTTCTGGTATCTTACCTCTACATCTTGGACCGTCCGTGGCTGAGCAATGCATAGTTTGTTTAGCAGCTGAAGTATCAACTCTTCAATGTAATACAGGGAATCTTCTTTTGCTGAAAGGTTTGGGTGAACCTGTTGCTGAACCTGTCCAAAGGGATTAAAAGAATTAGTACTTTTTAATTCAAAGCTGTACAGAAGGATGAATCATAGCAAAAGCAGAGTAAATCTGTACTGTAGTGCAACAAATTCACATGCTTTCAGTAATTTCCCACAAGTTTTGCTATGTAGTTAAGATGGCAATTCCTATTCCTGCAAAATTGGCATCTCTATTCAATTAAAAACTATGTATTTAGCCTTTATGGCTCAGAAGAAGTTTCAAGCCAAGGCAGATTTCTGCCAATGATGCAGTGAGAACAATTGCTGTGGATAACTCCCCAGTTACTCATCCAGAGAATGAGTAACATACAGTTATGTTACTAACCCTACAAATGAGTACTGGGTGACTGTGAACAGAGAAGGAGCATGGACCCACCTGAGGAAAAAGTCTTAATAAGCAAGGACACCAGGATTAGAACTAACCAGTCTGGCAGGAAAGTGAATCAATGTGCTGTTAAAATGTGTGGCAATAAAAAGCCATGGCCATGACATGGGAGAAGGGCAAGAAGAACTCCTTGAGATGCCTAAGAACCAGAACACTAACTAGAACATGGAACACTGTCTTGAGACATGAGAAAAAGAGATGTGAAGATACAACAGAGAGGGAGACCTAAGGAAACACAGAAGTCAAAAATTCAGGAGTGTAAAGACTAGGAAACGCACTGTGATAAAAGCTGACTTCCACCTCCCTCTAATGCAAAGCAGGATAACATCTTTTATCTCACTTCCCAGAGATTAATCACAGCTTTTGTTTCCAAAGCTAAGACAGACCAGACACCTGAAACTGGTAACCTCAGCATGTGCCTGCAAAAGCTAAAAGGCCACAATGAATTAGTCCTAGTCCTGGTCCAGCATGACTGTTTTTCTACTAAAAATCTCTCAGAACCAAACAACCCCACCTTAAAAAGGAGGGTAAAAAAGCTACTCACTCAACAGTTAAGTCTATATACCCAGTTTTCCCTGGCAGCCTCTCAATCAGGAAAGTGCTAACTAGACCTTAGACTACTGCCAAAAGATTCATAAGTAATACAGTCCAGGGAAATTCCCTACTCTCCCCAAATTATATGTTAATCACCTCAAAAAAGTAATCTTTCTTACACTGGCATTCTGTGCAAGGTTTCAAACACAAGACAAATGGATCAGTAGTTTCTTGGGGGAAGACAATAACATCTTTGGGCCAAACTCTGATCCTCTGAAATACAGGCACTTCTCTCTCTACGGACTACAGGTGAGCCCACAAACACTGATGGCTTCTGAGAGCTTCCTCCACATTAAGTAACTAAAAATTTCATAGCAATACACCTTGGGGGCACTCAATTTGCAGCCCTGCAGGCTTTTGTAAATGGTGCAAAACCAAGATCAACAAGGAAGTAAGGTGTCTGGTCAGCTTCCTCCCCTGCCTGCTGCAAAGCCGCCCAGGAACTGGAGCTGTTGCAAGGAACTGCTCACTGCTCCACCTGTGCCAAGGCCTGAAAGAATGGGGAGCACAGAACTGTGCTTTGTCTGCCACACCTCCACGTCAGAAGAGAAGAGAAGAGGAGCCAGGATGGCCAACAGGCAGGGAGAAAAAGTGAAGATCCATGGAGGAGACCACTAGAAGGGGCTGCTGCTGTACACCTTCAAAGTCCTAGAAGCAGAGACAATGACTTTGATGGAAAAGTCTACCAATGTACTGCTCATAGGGGAGCACAGACCAGGACCATATGTACCAATAATAGGAATTCAAATGTCTCCAGGGAGCGTGAAGGGACACACACACTGAAAATGTGAAAACATACCCTGGCATTGATTGTATTGCAGATAATAATTAATGCATTACACAGTGGTGGTAAAGAGAGACTGCCAATCGTGGGGGTTCCTGTGTGATACCCAGGGAGAGATGCCTTCCCAGGCAACAACATAGATTAATTCTGCACTGACATCCTTCCTTAAGAAGCACGGGTGAAGAAGAAACACATTAATAAAGTTGTCGTACACTAAGGGAGAATGTAATACACATTTTGCTTCTAATCTAGCTGTTCAGTTTTGTTATAGAGTTTTATACAGCCCTCCAAGTATCACTTAATCTTCTGCACCTCAAACATGAGTATCTCTCTGCTTCTGTAACTGTCGCACAGCTGACATGTACACAAGATCCTGTACTACTAAAAAAAACAGCAATTAAAAAAAAAACAAAATCAAGAAAACCAAAAGCACTCCTTGAAAACACCTACTGAAGACTGCGGGTTTTCAACAATAGTTGGTGCATTTCTTGTTCTTCCTGAGCATGAGAGTTTAATTCACAAAACAATGGAAAACCAGGAAGTGTTGAGTTAAGGTCCTGCCACGTATCTCTTACACAAGCACTACTAGAGCAAAAGCATTAGCTAGCTACCTAGGAAATAAGATGAAATTATATTTCACCCACAATGAACCCTTAATGATGTTCTACAGAAATGACAAGAACAGAAGCTGTAAGATGAGAAAGGGAAACTGTGCTCCCCTTTACGAGAAGATGGGCAACTCCCATTTACTACAACAGATCGCAGCCATCCTCCTCCCCTCACAAGGGTAGCTCATTTTGAAAACAGACATCATTGCTACAAAGAAAATTACTTCACTTGTAACTAACTTCACACTTTCCTCAGCTTTCTCAAGAGCATGTGGGTATCTATCAAGGCTGAGGACAAGCAGATGAGCACACAGTCCCCTCCCAACACTGGAAGAATTTCAGCTTCATACAGTGAACACAAAGCGCTGGAGTCAATTTTGCTTCTAAGTAGCAAACCTGACAACAAAGCTGAACATTTCTTGGTTGAGACAGCTCTTCCTGGAGGATTCAGAAATCAGCTTCCATTTGAAATGATACTGCCTGCAGCATCACAGAAAGGCCCCAGGGGTACTTGCATACTCCCTGGCTTTAAGAGAAGTTATTTCGACATGAGTGCTGTTACTGAGAAAAAACAATTTCATAGTGAGACACTGTTTTTCATAGCAAGCCAAAAAGTTATAAAAGCTGTGCACTGGCTGGTCAAACCACATGCCACTGTATCAAGGAGAAAACACTGTTTACAGTATTCACCTAAGCCCTCACTGAAAGGACTGTAAAAGCAAAGAGAGACTGATAAAACACTGAATGTATGGGAAAGAAGCAGTAAGAATTACTGAGGACACTTTCCTTTTGGAAGGTGCATTCACTGATTTCAGGCTCAGACTGTAATATTTGAGCATAAATGCATTAGCTGGCATGAAATAATAACACCACAGTGAACACATGCCTAAGTTTTAATCTGACTTGTAACTGTTTCTTTTAAGAGTCAAAATACCTAAACCCACAATGTGTTGCACTAACCAGCAAGAGCTCTGCTGCAAGAATTTGAGCAGAAGCTATCACAGAATGCTTTGGAAGGGACCTTCAAGATCACAGAATCAGAAACCATCCAATTCCAAATCCCCCGCAACAGGCAGGGACAGACAACTTCCACTAGACAAGGCTGCTCCAAGTCCTGTCCAACCTGGCTTTGAACACTGCCAGGAATGGGGAAGCCACAGCTTCTCTGGGCAACCTGTGCCAGTGCCTCACCAACTCACAGGGAAGAACTTCTTCCTAACGTCTAACCTAAATTCACCCTCTGTTAGTTTAAAGCCACTCTCAGGACCCCCTTTGTCCTATCATGGCTTGCTCTTATAAAAATTCCTTCCCCAGCTTTTTTGTGAGACCTATTAGGTATTGGAAGGGGGAGAAACTATTTTTTTTTCACCTATTTTATCTCTGAAACAACCCAAGCAGAGTGCCTGAAGTCATTAAAGAGGGAGATTAAGGTTGGCAGGACTGTTTTTAACTGTGTCATTCACATATGATTATTCCTTCACAAGCTCTTCCAAGGAATAGAAATGAAGTAACGTGTAAATCACATAAACATGGCACTTAAACATCATCTTAAGGTCTTTCTGGGGAACATGCGTTTATTTTAGATGGGAGTTCCTGAACTGCTCCTTCCCTTGCTCCTCTTCTCTACTTCTCCCTACTCTTGCACCCCACCAACACACGCATCTTTGATGAAAATCCAGTAGCAGCTTCACAGAGGTCTCTCCTTCCAATAGCTGTAGCCTTCAGCAGATTTGACAAGAGCTCTCTGAGAGCTTGACTGCAGCTGAAAAAGCAGAGGCTCTAGAGGAAGACAAAAAACCCTTAAAGGTAAACCGAGATCTTTCTCTCTATTCCTTTCAAGAGACAGGTCCTGCACCACGCCACAAAAACTTCTAGAGAAAACAGGCAGCTGCAGAGATGAAGTCAGGCTCAAAATTCCTTTTCAGTGAGATGTTAATAGTCCTTACAGGCCCCTGGGAAGAAGTTTGCTAAGAAAAGATGAGGATGTAAGCCCTTCAAGGAGATACAGGACTAAAAACAAACTGATCTTATTTTTTGGAACTAACACAATGGTGGGCTTAATTTTGAACTGTGGGAATTCTGAATCCCAATAATATCTGGACTTGGGGAAACTCAAAAGTCCAGAATATCAATAGGTTCTGTCTGAAACAACGAAAGCTGAGGAAAAACCAAACCAAACCAAACAATAAACAAAAAAAATCAAAACTGCAAGTAACTTCTTTTTAGTACTAATGAGACAAACCAGAAATTCTGCTAGACTGCCTGAAGATACTTTTATGTAATACATGTATTTTGGTAGTAAAAATATAATCAGAAAGTTCCAATTTTTCCACAGTAAGCACATCAGCAAAGCAAGAGATTGTTCATAAAAAAACCCCAAACAACAACCAATCAACCAAGAACTGAAAAATCCCAAACCCATAACATTCACATTGAGTCTGCAGGCAGCATATACCATCACAAACATGTGAATTCATATTCCAGAAAGACTAGGCTAAAACATTCTCTTCCCTACTTGTATTCAAAACAACTACATTTTCAGAAAACAGAATTCCAGTATTACCCAAGATTTCAAAACATGAAGTTTCTAATTTAAAAAATGCCACCACAAAATGTGTTAGCATGATGATACATTTTCTAAGCTTACTGTGCAAACAGGATAGCTTAATAAATTGCATGTTAAATTTGTCAACTGTTTGTAACCAAATCTACTCATTCCCCTTTTCCCACAGAGACCAATTTCAACTTAGAAGTGATTTATGTTTTACTTGCCTCGTAAAAACACAGTTACAGTACATCAGTGGACAAGTACAACTTGGCAGGGCTGTTTGTTTACTTCAAGAACAAAGCATATAAATTTGGGAGCAAGAAAAATAATTAGAACATAGAAGTTAAATATTTACTATCACGAGCTAGCTAAGGTCTTGCCAACACTTGTCAGTATTTCCATATGCTATGTTCAAGGTGATGAAAATGCATCCCTGACAGAAAGCAGCATTAGTTTTGTCCCAGGAAGAGAAAAAAAAAACCCTAATCTGACAACTATCTGGTTTTAGGTTGAGGTCTTATTCCTTATCTTTTCTAAAGATAAAAAGAAAACACTGCCTATTAGAAACATAAAACACCTACTCCAAAGGCATTCATCTGTATGATGTTCTAGAGGAAGAAGGGAACCAGATGTAGTAACTTAAAGGCCTGTGATTCTCTTATTCAGTGTGAGATGTCAGCACTGATATTCACAATTTTCAAGTGTAAATACACCATAATTCTTTGGAAAGAACCATAAAGATTTAAATACTCATAGAGCTATCCCAAATAAAAATACACTGCCAACTTTTTAAAACCTCCACACATTCCTATATTTCCAGTACAGCAATTTCTAGATGGCCCATCTTTCTTAAATTAAACTAATAAATGCTATAGACAAACAGTATGAAGCAGTCTTTTAAGCAAAACAGAATATAGTAATTTATCTACATACACCATTTTAGTTTTTTCACTGTGAGTCTGAACATTTGATTCATGGTTAGCAAAATAACCAAATAACCTGAGCTATGAAAAGCATCTCAGGTGCAGATCATCCGTCAGTTGACTGACTGCTGAAAGGTGACTGTACAGGGGTGATTAAACAGTCATCTTACTGCACCACTTCAGTGTAAATACATATTTCCTTTTTTCCATTGTTAGCTATTTACTATTTTGTTCTAGTATATTCTAATTGAGAGAAGGGTGAATTAAACGAGGTTCACAATGGGTGTGCAGACAGGGATCTGCATTCTGAAATAGCTCTGAAGATGGTCCTAAGATCTGCTAGGAAGTCTGCTTGGTGCAGGCAGAATCACTGAATCATTTAGGTTGTAAAAGACTTTTAAGATCAGAGTCCAACTGTTAGCACTGCCAAGTCTACCACTACACCCTGTCCCTAAGTGCCGTGTACTATGGATATGAAAACAGGGTAACAACAAAATAGCCTCAAAAAAAAACCAGTATATTAAAACCTTTTTGTTAAAAATGTAGCTTTTTATTTATGGGAGGGGAAAAAAAAGAAAATAATTCAGAGTGATCCTCCCCCAGTTCCTTAACTGCTGTTTAAACATACATTGATCATGACAGCACAAATGCTGCTGTACAGTCAGGCAATAAATTGTAAATCAAACCCATCTTTTTCTGCAATGAGCTGTAGGATGTAAAGCACCTCAGTGGCACGTGGTGGAAGGTGCTGGTGGATCCCTGCGAGAACAGCAGCACTGATTTCAGGTTTCTGCTGATGATGGCACAGATGGGTTTCCTCCAACAGCTGCCTGTAGTTTCGCCTGCTAGCAGTTCTCTACCATGCCTCCCTTCTGCTCCATCTGCATTTCCTTTCTGGTTTCTCACACCACCTTCACAGTCTCTGCTTTTCTACCAAACATAAAGTATCTCCTTTCTCCAGTTGATGTTTCCTTTTATACAAAGTCAAGAAACTAAAATGCGTGATGTTTACATGTGCACAAACACAACATTTTAATCTTAAAAACAGATGAAAAATTAAGCATTTGGATTTTATCCATTAATATAAACCACCCTGTTTAAACAGAGATAAACCCTGACTGAGCCAGGCACAGCCTCTGCCCGGTGATACTGAAGGAAAACACCACAACCAATGTACAGATCACTGTGCATGTCTTAATTTAATGCTAATGGCTTCTATTTCTCCCTCAATTCTTAAACACAGCATTTCCCAAAGCTGAGGGCTGCTCTGAGCCCTGAGCCTTGCACTCACAAGCTCTCTCTCCCCACTTCTCACATCACACCACTCCTCAGAAGAACCACTCATGCAGGTAAACTGAATTATTTGAACAAGTCAGTAACTTTTCAATTAGACCTTTACAAGAATTAAAAATAAAAATTAATTCATGAGCAACGCAGACCAGCAGAGTGAGTTTTGAGATAGTGTTTTAAGTGGACAGACACGCAGATGAAGTAAGAATAAAGGACGAGAAAGAAAGATAAAAACTACTAAGAAAGAAAAATAAACACCAAACCTTAAATTTGGAGGCACTGACTGTCAAGAGTCATTTCTTTCTGAACCAGATGATCACTGAACTAACATTAAAAAAATCAGGGACAACGAAGAGGCCATAAATGGGAAAAAAAGATGTCCTCAGCATCGTTTGACATGACTAACCTGCTGAAGTCAGGGAACAGTAGCACACCACTCATTTGAAAAGCATGGCAGAAAGGGACTCCGAGAGGTAATTAAAAAAGCAAATAAAAAACTCAACAGCTTCTCCACATGAGGTCAGATAATGTGCAAAGAGGAAAAGAGAGGTGAAAAACTGGGGAGAGAAGGAGAGATGATGGAAAGGGGACAATGATACATTTCAACAGGTGAAACAGCTCAGGAGCAATAGAGACCATGCATGAAATGGGATGAGAAAATGAGAGAATCCTGGAATGGTCTGGGTTGGAAGGGACCTTCAAGCTCATCCGTTTCCAAACCCCTTGCCGCAGGCAGGGACACCTTTCACTAGACCAGGTTGCTCAAAGCCCTGCCCAACCTGGCCTTGAACACTGCAAGGGATGGAGCAGCCACAGCTTCTCTGGCCAACCTGTGCCAGTGCCTCACCACCCTCACAGGGAAGAGTTTACTCCTCACATCTAATCTGAATCTACCCTCTTTAAAGCCATTATCCCTTATCCTAGGAAGCCAGCTTATGCGGCACACCAAGGGGCAACACAACAAGCAGTGAGGTGGACAAAGGCACAAGAGCAACATGAATCACTGCAGTAAATGCTTTCTTTTGGTTTTCCTCCTTGTGCCCAGTTAGCCTGGCAGGTCTTCCAAGTCGATGCAAATGCCAATTTCCACACTGCATTTTAACAACAGGTAGGAAGTGTTTCTTCTGCTAATGCTGCCAAACGAAATACATCATTTCTACTACTTTTAAACATCTCTGATCCTACTTCATGCCACTGGCTGAGAAATTTGCCACTGCAGATTCTAGTGACAGTATTTAAGCTAAACAGTGTGAAAACAAAGGTATAAAAAAAAGAAGAAAAAAAGAATTTAAGTAGAAGGACCAGCCCCCTTTGGTTACAAATTTTACTCATGATAGTATTTATTCAATAACAAAAAAAAAAGCTAGTCTACATACTTGTAAGAGTCTAAAACCAACTTATAATGGTATCAATCCGCTACTGGGAATAAAAGAGGTCTGGAGGAATTCGCCTATTGTTTACAGCGGCTTGGTAGCATCAACTTCACTGGGACTTGCTGCTCCTTTCCACACCTCCAGCCACCTCTCAATTGTGAGCACAATGTTGTGAGGCAACAACCCGATCTGTGCTTCAAACTTGGATGGGTCTACGTATTTCACAGGTAATTACGTATCACCAGCACTTCCCTTACTTGCCGTTCACCCAGGCAGACGCATTCCTGTTTGTAGGAACTGAAAACCTGCAAGGAACCAGACTTCAGAGCTCTAGCAAGTCTGTTCATTAGATGCAAAATGACCTAAGTAAAACTATTATTTTAAAACATCGTAACAAGCAACTTTTGTAATGAAATTATAATGCATTAAATAATGTATGCTAATGAAATCAGCATGTATTAAATAATAATCCATGTTAATGAAATCAGCATCCATTAAAAAATAATCCATTATAATGACACTATAATTAAGTAATTCAAACCCAAGGGGGCATGATCCTGCAATGGACAGAGCAGTGAAGAAAATGGGGCAGTCCCTGCACATACCCTATTACCAAACAACAGAATACAAACCATGCAACCTCACACAAGAGCTGTGTCATTCATTATACATTAAGTCTCGTATGGTTTAAAATATAGAGAAGCACTGAATTAATGTAAACCTTAAAATGTCCTCAGAATGGTCTTTCATATTTCTGCACGCAACATTTACTAAGAATAAACCCTTCAGTCATGCTCTAGAAATCTGATGAGTAGTCCAGAGCAACAGTGGAATTGTTTTAGAAAATGCAAATAGTGTACAGTGCTGTGATTATACCAACATGTGTAGTGCCCGCAGAAATGTGAGTATTAACTGTTTGACAGTCTCCATTTGTAGATAATGAAGAAAACCAAAACAATTTTATTTAGAAAAAAAATCAAAGAACAAAGCAACTGAATGCACAGCTCTTGTTCACAGAAACACATATTTAATTTGCCAGTGGATTTGTAAGCTCACATAAAATGATACTGCATGCTAAGAACACACAACATTTCAGAGCAAATAAATCCATTGTACACGTCCAACAACGTACTATGCACTATTTTCAGAAACACACACTGGTTCCATGGAGTCACCCGTTTTATTTTGAAAACGTGTTCCAAGTATTGGAGCAGAAATTTATTCCAGGTAGCAAGAGATGACAGCTGGCATTAATGAAGTTTTCAATTCCAATTCCCAAGAACTTTTTATACAGTGCATGTCCATTACATTGGAACTGGGACCTTCAGTGGGTGCGTGGGAGTTACACACTCAGCTACCACAGAGATTCACACACAATTTTCTTGGCCTGCCCTGTAATCCCAGCCTCAACCTAAAAAATCAGTTCTGGGAAGTTTCACCTGGAAGAAAGCTGACCACAAGAACAAGCTTTGGCACCAGACCTGTGCTAGGAAACCCAGTTATAAAATTGAAATGTCAGCTTTAGAAATGAGCTGCATAATTTGACATCTTTCCCCACAAAGGCCATGGGGCCAGGAACAGCTAAAAAACAAACAACTCAAAATAAATCCAAACAACAAACACCTGCAGAGATAAGAAAAGGGGAGAGTGCAAACTCCACATCACTGCAGAAGATCCCCCTTCAAAAGGGTCCTGGTTTCACTGGAGAAGGCTCTGGCCAGGGTGGAGGAGGGGAGCAGAAACACCCCACACTTGCAGCCCTCTCAAATGGCATTGCCCTGCTGAGCACCAGCTTTAATGACGCTTGCCAGTATCAACGTCCCAAGAATTCAAACCAACCAACCCCGCCAGCGGGGCGCTTGAAACGCATGTGATTCCTGCTGGAACAGCTGCCTGCGTGCTTCGAGAATTATTCAAAGAGACATTGTGATCCTTTAATAACTGAAGTCAGTTCCCAGATTAAAAGCCTTTATAAAGCTTAGACTGTAGATCTGTTTGAAGTGATTTACTTGCTACAAACAGCAGTTCAAGTAACTTTAACCTACACAACCAGATAAAAATATTTTCTTCTGATTCATTTACTTTGACAGGACTTTTATAATGAATTTCATTATACTCGCTTCCTACTTAGGTTTCCAGCACAACACAGCAACAGAAGACAGCAAAATGTTTTAGAGTATGGGCATGTTTGCCATCTACCAGCTGGAAGAGAGGCAATACATGAAACTGCTTTAAAATTTTCTACTTAATAGATTCCATAGTGACAGTGCTAAGCATATGATGATATAAATACATATATTTTAAAGGCATTTTAAAACATCTGGTTTAACGATGTCTTGCTGTTTAGTACTGTTTTTCTTTTATCCTAAAAAGACTCACACCGGTAGGTAGAATTTACCACTGCTAATCTTAAAGATGAACGGCCACTTAAATGCCTACAGAATATTGTTCAAAAACCAGATTTTCATCTTTTTTTCACATACTGAAGTAAGAACTGATGTATTTTACCATTCCCCAGCCCCCAATTAATTCTACACAGCTGACATGTAACAAAAGTAAATGCAAGGGTTTAAAAGTAGTTTGATAAAAAGCAGTGACCTTAAACTTGCTGAATGTTGGAGAGCTTCAAAGCATGTTACAGACTTAAAAGTCAAGAAGCAAGGAAATACTTACTGTCTGTTGTTAATACTGGCTCCTTGTCCACCTCCACATCTTTCCCTATTTCAGAATGAAGATTTCTCACACCTTAACATACACAAGGAAAACCAAAACCTCCTCTTTTTCTAGTTTTCTTCAGAAAGTGCTAACAAGAAAAGCTTTCAAGAATGGGAAACAGCACAGTGTCTCTGCACTTGCAGCATACACTACTGTGATGAAAACCCAGCCCAGAAGTTCAAGAAAATCTCTATTCCAGGCACTGAACTGAAAAGTTTCTGAAGCTCAGACTTTAAAATTTTCATTGCAAAAGCAACCTGCTTGAAAAGATCCTGTCTAAACTGGCTGACGAGACAATTCTTGAATCTCTTCAGAACAAAATTACAAACTATTTGAAAACTGTGGTAACATTTTTAGAAATTCTGGACCTAACACGAGATAAGATGCTTTGGGGCACACTTTGGATTCAATGCCGCACTTGTCAGCTCTCCTATAGATAACGGAAATGCTCTCATCTCATTACAGAAGTGAAAATGCAAGATGTAAACAAAACAACCTATAAATTTTCTAAAATGGCCTGGTTTAAAAATGTCCAGTGTTCACATTAGGGCATCTGAGTTTTAAAGTATATATTAAAACTGACAGTGTCTCCCTAATAGCCTGACTGCAACAACTGGAACAATGAAACAGTTTTGACTCACTGATACTGTGTGTTCATAGAAGAAATGCCCATTACAGTATGATTGCTTCATGCTAAAGGGTGGGTACAGCAGACAAGGAACTTTCCCAGGAAGAAAAAAATTGTCTATAAGCAACTACAAAATTTTACAAGTAGTCACTGATATCATAAAATCACAGAATAGTTTGGGTTGGAAAGGACCTTAAGATCATCAAGTTCCAAACCCCCTGCCATGGACAGGGACACATCGCACTAAACCACGTCACCCAAGGCTCTGTTCAGCCTGGCCTTGAGCATTTATAACTTCCTTGGGCAACCCATTCCTGTGCCTCACCACCCTCACAGTAAAGAACTTCTTCCTTATATCCAATCTAAACTTCCCCTGTTTCAGTTTTAACCCATTACCCCTTGTCCTACCACTACAGTTCCTAATGAAGAGTCCCTCTCCAGCATCCTTATATCAAGACTTCATTTCCTCTGGTTTAGAAAGTCTAAGTTCCTGCTAAGTTTCTCTTCACCAAAAAACAAGTGTACAGAGACAGCAATTGGTAAGAGCAGCATTAATCCAGCAACTTTTATGCTATTCGTATTTCAGAATTATAAAACCGCCTTGAGTTTTAAAGAAATCCTTTTAGTTAAACTGATACAGCTACACCTGACATTTGGATGGATGCTAGTTGGTGTCAAGCTCCAGTGATTGGGAAAGGAGCAACTTTAGGAATGGCATTCCCTAAGCTTCCCAAGACACACTGGAAAGCAACTACTACGAGGAAGAGGAGATTCAAACAGCAGAAAGCCCAGGATTCTTCAGACAGGCGATTAGTGGGTTCTATGCCAGCCACAAGACTACTTAGCTGCCTTCAGTGGCTTTTAATACAAATGATATGGGGCCCAAAACAAACACAAATCTTTGATTCTCCTTTTTATATAATTTAGAAAGAGAGAATAATTACCCCACACCATCACTAAATCTGTTCTTGGAGAAAAAAAAACCCAAAGACGACAAACCACCACTCACATGAGTGCCTGCATTACGTGTATGGCAGTGCTGCCCAGCACCAGAGATCCAGATCAGCAGGCCATGATGTTAAGAACTGTATAACAGTTCTCATCCCTTGCAATGGTAACAAGCAAATGACACAATGCAGAAAGTCCAGACCCCACCAGCCTCAATTTAACCCACTCCCTCCACTATTGGGGGTGTCCTACCTAAGCAGTGATGTGCTGGGCACTACCCTGCTGTGCAAAAAAACACTATAAAAAGATAAATCCTTCTCCCATGACACGCTAAGTGGCTTCCCACACATTTTATCTCACTTATGCAGCACGTAGTTGTTTCTTAATAAAACACAGGCTGTCTTTATCCTCCGCCACGGCTGTTTAATCAACAGACTGGCACTGCAATGGGCAGCATATGAGCAGCATCTCGCCTGGCTGGTCAGCAAGTGAGCGTGGTCCCGGAAAGGGCATGGAGGAGCTGTCTGGAGAAATGCCACGGATGGAAGGTTGCCCTTCCAACAGCACATCCCGAAGGCAAATCAGTAGTATGAACCGCCTCAAAACCAGCGGCCCCATTGAGAAGGCAGGGACGGCACTTTTAGCAATTGCTAGTTAAGGAGGAGAAGCAGCAGCCTGTGACAGGAGCAGAGCCTGCTCGGCACACACTGCCACCGGGCAGCATCTTCACACAAAGCACCGGAGGCAAGACAGCAGCCCGGGCACCCTGCTGCGGGTGACTGCCGCGGACGACCCCTCCCGAGCGGGGGCAGGCAGGAGAACTCCGGGGTCCCCTCTCAACCTCTGCTCGCCGAGGCCGGGCTGCCGGGACGGGCGAGCACACGGTGCGAAGGAGCAGGACGGAGGAGCCGGGAAGGGCAGAGGCACTGCAAGCAAAGGTCCAGACGTCCCTGCTCTGTCCGAGAGGGCTGCCGGAGTCATGGGCATCTGCACCGGAGCTTCGCGTCCGACCACAGCCAGTGCGGCGGGATGGGCACTGCCCCCACTGCGGAGCGGCCCGAGGCCGGCAGAGGGGCGGGGAAGGGGCGCTCCTAGGGCCGGGGGCCGCAGCGCGGCGTGAGGCGCAGGTGCCGCCCGCTACCACCCCCAGCCTCCGCCAGCGGCGGACTGACCTTGCGCAGGGCGGGCACGAAGAGCCCCCGCCATTTCGGGCCGTTCTCCTCGCCGAAAAACTCGTACGGCTGCGGCGGCGGCTGCATGGCGCCCACCGGCGGCTCCTCCGCATCGGGGCCGCCCGCCTCGCCGCTCCCCGCCGGCTACAGCGCCCGGGGCATGGGGGGAAGAGAGAGGGGAGACAACGCGGTGGGGGCGCTGAGGGGAAGGAGAAGCCGCCGCTGGTGCTCGTCAGAGCTGGGCCGGGCCGCGCTGGGCTCTCGGCCGCCGCAGGCTCGCTGCTCACCCCCCCGCCCGGGCGGCCATCACATCCGGCGCGGGAGGGGCCGGGCTCCGGGCCGCCCGCCGTGCGCTGACGGGGCGGCGGGTGAGGCGCCTCGGCCCCGCTCGCTGCGGCCCCGCTACCGCAGGCGCCCTCCGCGCGCATGCGCGGCCGCCACCATTCTGCCCTCCCCCACCCGCTACCGCGGCGCCCCCTGCTGGCCGTGCCGCCGGGGAGGTCCAGCGCTGCAGCCGCGGGGGCACGGCCGAGTCAGGTCCTTGACGGGGAGTGGGGCGGAGCGGCGGCCCCGCGCCACGACCCTGAGGTCTTGGGTGGCCGCTTGTTGTTGGACGCGACCCTCCCGCGACATTTCCCTCTCCAGCGTGCGAGGCTGCAAGGGCTGTCGCACCCTCAGTCAGCCTGCTCCTGCCACCGGCTCTGCAGGACCTCCAGGTCCATCCTTCCCTTCCCTCACCCTGTGCAAGGCTCAACCAGAACCACCGTCCTGAGAGAAGGAACCGCAGCAGCGGCAGTGCTGAATGAGCTCCCAGCACCAGCGTCCCCACCTCAAGGCTGATTTTCTCCCCACCTCGAAGCAGTTTTCCTCTGCACCTTGCAGAACACCGGCTGTTGCTGTTCCTTCCACCCCCACCCACACTTTCCCTCAGGGGCTGGTTTTGGGACCAGTGCTGTTTAACATCATGTCAGTGGCATGGACAATGGGATCAAGTGCACACTCAGAAAGTCTGACACCAAGCTGTGTGGTGTGGTTGACACACTGGAGGGAAGGGATGCCATCCACAGGGACCTGTGGAGGCTGGAGAGGTGGGACAGTGCCAGCCTCATGAGGTTCAACAAGGCCAATTGCAAGGTCCTGCAAGTTTTGAGCAATGCCAAGCACTGGATTTAGAGCAGCCTTGAGGAGGACATGGGGGTGTTGGTTGACAAGAAGCTCAACATGACTCAGCAGTGTGCGCTTGACTCCCAGAAAGCCAACCGAGCTCTGAGCTGCATCAACAGCAGCATGACCAGCAGGTCAAGGGAGGTGATTCTTCCCCCTGCTCCGCTCTGGTGAGACCCCACATGCAGTCCTGTGTTCAGCACTGGGACCCTAACACTTTTGACATGGGCCTGTAGGGAAGGGACAAGATAGGATGGCTTTAAACTGACAGATGCTAGATTTAGATTAGCTATTAGGAAGAAAGGGATAAAGTTCTTCACCCTGAGGCTGGTGAGGCACTGGCACAGGTTGCCCAGAGGAGCTGTGGCTGCCCCATCCCTGCAAATGTTCAAGGCCAGGTTGGCACAACCTGGTCTAGTGCAAGGTGTCCCTGCCTGTGGCATGGAGTTGGAACTGGATGATCTTTAATGTCCCTTCCAACTCAAACCATTCTGGGATTCTATGATTCATTCGTAATCAAATCTCACTCCTTATAGATATTCCCCACCCCCTGCCTTGCAAGACTGGTCTACAAAGGGAGTGGATAAATTAAATGAGGAAAAGTAAGTGCCTTTCTACCACGAGGATTGTGATTCTTTGTTATGGCAGACTTCTCGGAGGAGAGAGGTCCTTGCAGAGGCAGCAGCAGCTCCTGTTGCTCTGTAGTGTTAACCTTCCCAACACATCACGGCAGTCTTGGAGGTTTCCAATGCAGTATTTCTGTGGGAAGATGCTTTTTCATCAAACCCAAACCTTGAGCAGAAAGAAAACAGCTAATCCCAAATGCTGCTTCAGGGTAACAGTGGTGACATCTCCAGACCTGCAGTTCTGGCAGCCAGGATGAACAGCCTGGAAGCAGATGTTGCAGGTTGGGTGAGCCCCTCACCTAGAGCTCTGTCCCCACCTTCACAGCAACCAGATGGCCATGTTCTTCAGGATGTGACATTTCTCTGTTCTCCAGGCAGCCTGAACTACTCTGAGGTGTGGCAGTGGTGACTGGACACAACACAGGCCATAAAGGAGCTCCTTTTCCCAAGAGCAGCCACCCAGTAAGCTGTGACATAGGCCACTACATCATTTCTTTGCAGCATTTTTAAAATGATCCAATATGCCATACTCTGCTCACAGGTTAGGACTGACCATATGGGGACACTTTTGTGGAATAAACTTTTTGTCCAAAGCTGTCCTGATGCATTTATTCAGAATTTCAAAAATTACCATTCCACATGCCACTACAGGTCCAGGTCAGGCTTAAGACTCATTCTGTCTGCACATACATACTGGTGTCAGAAAATGCTGTGAGGTGTGATAAGCATATATAAGATACAGGCACTTTAGGAAGACAAGTTCGGCCATGTGTTTCCCCCCAAATAAAGTAATTCCTATTATATAGAGCTATACCCTACCTAATTCAGGTAAGGATTAGCAAGTTATCAAAGAAACTTTTCTGTAAATCAGGAGAAATACATAGACTTCACAGCAACTAAAAAAACCCACCAACCCAAACCATTATTTTAATCATAATAGAGAAAGGTGCAGTGGCTTCATTCAAGTGAATTAGACCCCTCTGGAAAACACATTCATACATTTTCACACTTTGTGGGCAAGATTTATGTTTGAAACTCCATTATCATAATTCTCTGAAGTTATTCCTTTAAAAAAAGTTTACAACTTTATCTCCAGATATGTAAACATTTCACAGAACACTACATAAAGATTCATAATTTAAAAGCTTCGGTTAAACTCTGCCCCAAAATAATCATGTCCTGAGAGTTAAAAAAGCCCAGTTAAATGTGCTGACTTACAATTCACCACAGTATGTGACTGCTTTACATTTTAATGTTCTTTATTCTGTTAATACATGTTAGGGCCACACCTCATGTGGGAGGAAGTTGCTTTTGCAATCCTTTTGTAGTATTTACTGTTGATAGGCAACACTTCTGGTGGGGAGTGAAGATATGATTGTTCCATTGTGAAGACAACTTTTACACAGCCTTATGGCATTTTAGCATTCGGAATATTTGAATCTGTCTAGTGGTGTGGCCAAGAATAATGTCCAAAGCTTTCTTTGAAGGGCTTATTACTTGAATTTCCAGGTTGTCCTTATACAGGAGTCACTTCTCTTGTAAAGTAGATGTCACCAGGAAAAAATAAAGTTAAATAAAGATAGGTTAAGCCCTTTCTCTCTCAAAAGCGGCTCAGCTCTGTACAATAAAAACATCAGCTAGCACACCTGAGCTCCTGTGCTAACGCACTCCCTCGTGCCTATCAGAGCAGTACAGAACATAACTTTAAAAAAACAGTATGGCAAATTGCCTGGTAGCAAACTACCCACAATTATCTGTATTACCCAACATCCTGTGAACATCTGCTTTAAAAGTATTCTCAAGTACTTTGTCCCTGGGGCCACATAATTCTTTTTTGTAGCAATTATGCAGAACATGCCAACTCAGTTAGCTTAGTACCAAACTTGCTGAACATCTCTCCTGAGTTTAAAGCATGGTCTCCACAAAGACTCTTCCAGGTGAACCTTTCATAAAACTGCAAGTATCAGTAAAAGCCCAGAAGAGTAACTAGCACCTTCTACACTCCCCTCTTGCCAGGCATGTGGAAAATGGGAGCCTTTCTGACTCATTGCTGTTTGGGCTCCAAAGGAAGCAGTATGCAACATGACTCAATTAAGACAGGTTTCTGTAGCTTCCCTCCCTTCACATTTGCTTTTACAAAGACCATTTCCACCGGATTGCTCAACATGCTGCACAAAGATAAGCTCCTTTTGCATTACCTGTATTCAAATGGAAAAAAAACCCAACCCCAAAGATCAAAGTTTCTGATCAGTGCTGACTTCCCAGATTTAAGTTAAATAAAAAATAACTGTTTATGTATACATTTTAATTTCAGCTTTATAAGAAAAATACAGACAGTGATCAGATAGCATATCTGATGAGTATCTAAATTGACTTGTATTTGGTAATCCCTTGTTAGGCTTATTTTACTGCGTAATACTCTATGTTCATGTAGAAGGCTCTGAATATTGTTTTGAGTCTCTGATAAAGCCCTTAATTCTACATCAGCAGAACCTTTAAGCAGGGCTTATCCTTCTATCTCCATTAATTTAATGTAAGCTAGGGGACTGTAGACTCCAATTTAAATGGAGTCAGAGTCAAAGCACACAGAGAACCACTCCATGCCTGCGGTTTTTCAGAGGACCAACCAGCTCTCCAGAGAGCAACAAGAAGGCAGTGTTCAGACCTGAGGAATGGGAAGTCCGTGTGGGCAACCCCACCACAGAGGCTCTTCCTGCTTCACCTAAAGGCCCACTACAGTTGAAGAGACCCTCACATTGCATGTGGCACCAGCCCCTCCACAGGCTGTTCCTGCTCAGGTGAACAAACCTTTACTGCTAACAGGGCTGTTTGTTTCTTTCCTGCAGACGGCTGTAACACACCAGGCCTGACCAGGCACCACAACTCCTGTACTCATGAAGCTGAGAAGTTGCAGGCTGGCAAAGGCAAACATTTCAAATACTGTGTTTGCTATACCAGTGCTGGTCTTGCAAGTGACACTTTGCCTGTTTTGTCATTAAAGGCTGTGGAGTTCATTCAATGCAGATAAGATGCTACACATACAAGAGGCGTAGAACCCCACTACACCTGTCAATCATTCATAATTCAAACCTTCGCTTCACTTCATCTGCAATCATTTTTGCGATGGCAAGGGAGGAGGTAGCAGCAGGAGAAGGGGCATTTCTGACATGAAGAATTCTGCTTCCAAGATCTCCACTGCCTCCATCAAACACAAAGTCATCCACCAAATTTCCATCACTGTCCAATGCTTGAGCTCTCACTCCAGATGGACCCCTGCAAAATAAAGGAGGAGCTCACCATTAGAAAGAAAATGTTTTCTGAAGTCAGGAAATCAATCATGACCTTGTAAACATGCCCAGGCAAACAATAAGAAAGGCAGACCATGGAGTCAAAGCCCAGTGAGGCTTCTGAGGGAGCACAAGGAAGTTTAACACTTGTGACACAGAGTAGGAGATGTCTTGCAGTCATTACTATAAAATGAGGGCAGGTAGCCAAGCAGAGGTTCTTCTGTATCTTTCCTGGTTGTGAAGTTACTCTCCTCCCCACAAACACAAACATGCCCTGTCTTTTCAAAACGGAAACCCTTCCCTTTGTTTTGAAATAGCAAGCCTTGTCAAACACAAATTTCATGCCAGTGGTATAGTGCCTGAGCTGGATAAGTCCCTTTTACCATGCTCCAGCTTTTTGTATTCTGGATTTTCTCCCTGAAAATGTTTGGACAGTTAGATCCACCCCTATGTATTTAAAATGCCTCATCTTTCCTCACAAGTCTCTTCAGTTCCTTAGCATTTATAAACAACTCCCCTGGATTGGTTTCTCTCTCCACACAGTAAGAAGCTGAATATCGTTTTATTGAGATGATGAAACTAAGTCAGTATTCACCCAATAGCAACTCAGTCTGGCTTCTCTGAATTTCATCAGTGTTTTGCTTTCTTTGTGAACTCAGATTATATTCAGGCTACTGAATGTGTCACCAGGATACAGTGTCTTGCTTTTTGGTGAATATGTCACAACTGTGAATTTCAGCCTATGGAGGGTGCAGAAAGTTACACACATATTCATCAAACTTGCCTGTACACAAGCAAACACAAAAGGCCTTCCTGTTGAAAGTATGGAAATGCTTCAATGCTTTGGTAGCATATTTTGGTGGAGGGAGAAAGCTAATGCTACCTTTGCTGCTGTTAAAAAAGAGATTTAACAGTGTAGTAACACTGCGTGTATCTTACAAGAAAAGTTTTCTTTACCTGAGTACATCATTGACAGTGACCTCAGGGATGAACTTCTGCAGTTGCTTCACCTGTGCATTCAGGAAACACGCTCTGTACATTTCACTCAGTCCGTAAGACACGTTTCTCAGCACGAGCTTCCACAACCCACTGTAGAGAGAAAAAATAACTGCAGTAAGAACAAATCTTCCAGAATGAATGCAGCCATGTCAAACTAACACTAAGACAGTATCAAATCCAACTACATGGCTAAAGCTCCCATTCCTAACATCAGTAATCTGATCATGCTTCCTACTTGAGAAATATACGTTTGTCCTTCCCTGCTTCAACAAACCTTGCTTACAGAGGTGTACTGCCTTTACATTCTTTCTCTGAAAATTAACTATGAACTCCAGTCCTTTCTATGTCCAGGATTTTTCTCTGGTCCAGTCAAATGGCAAGAGACTGAAATCCCATGTGCTTGAAGGAAGGCAGACATACTGCTTGAGCCTTTTTTTTCCACAGTCATTCTGACAAGATCACCACACTCCTAAACTCTTCAGTTTTTGGCCAATGAATCTTGCTATGTCTTTGCAAATCTTGTTTCCTTGCTTTGCTTTCCTCAAGTCTTCCAGTATAAAATTCTACAGACAGTAATCACTATGCTTTCAACTCTTTAATAAACTGCATTAAGTTGAGCTGGTTGCCAGAAAGGCACTTTGCAGTTCTCTGACCTGTTTTTCAGCCTCTCCTTGGATCTCCCCAGTATTTACTTTTTCAAGTCTAATTTCTAAAAAACTGAACACTTTGTCATGGTCTGTTCAGCCTCTCATAGAGAAGCAAAATTTGTCTCAACTTCCAGAGATACTCTGTTCATTTATGTTTGCTATTTTGGCAATGATTCCCAATTTCTCTAACATGCTTTCTAAGACAGCTTCCTGGCCTCCATTCATGGCCCTTAACATTATTTCTTTGGCATTTGGACCTTTCTTAAATGTATACTGATGGTCTCATAAAGTTTAACATGGCAGTTCAGACCACTCCATGTTCCTCTTCCAAGCATCTCCTGCAAGTATTTGAATCACGCTGTCAAGGCTGATTAAAATATTACACTGCATTGGACAAAAACCAATCCTAGAAGAGGTCTAGTAGCAGCAACATGGCGGACCAGTCCCTTCCGATGAGCAGGCACATTCTCAGACCAGCTGAGACATGTCTTGGTAATTTATGAAAATTAAAATATTAGCTCACATCAAGTCAAGTGTCTTGAAGAAGTCTGCCCTCATCAGCACATCTGTCTTTAAAAACACAAAAAGCTTGTTAAAAGCAGATTTTTTGACAAGAATTAGCTTCCGTGGAGTCGCAAGCTGACATCTAATGACATGAAAATAACTGTGTTCAGCAGACAAAAAGACAAGATAGTACCTGTACGATACAGCATCTAAAAAGTCTCCAGTGTTGAAGTCAAGCAATTTGTAGCCCTCTCTCTTAAAGGCTAATACTGCATTAGGACCAAGCCACACACTGCCATCCATTCTTGGTGTGAAGTGAAATCCCAGAAAAGGGAACCGAGGATTGGGAACCTAAAGCAAGACACAACAGTTATTACAGCTGTTAAAAACAAGGTAAGAGGAACAGCCATGCAGCCACTTAAGGTCAACAAACTCATCCAGGAAACACGGAAAACATTTGTGACGAGGAAAGTAGAGACATTTACAGTTTAATGTGTGAGAGAGTGAATAAAACAAACCAAAACACAGTAAAGGGCTTGTCATCCGAATAAATGGAAATAACTATTATCAAATGAAAAAGTGAAAAAAAGAAGTAAATTTGCCATTTTATTTCCAATCACTACAAGAAAATTCGAGTCATAGAATCAGACAGCTGGCTCCTATGCAGGTTTTTCTGCTTGGTAATTGTGCAGTTATAGCACATAACTAATTTAAACCAATGAAGAACTGAGCAGGGGCAAGTAAGACTGCAAAACAAACAAGAGGAAAAAAAAGTACACATGATTTCTCAGGATATAAGTCAAGCCACAACAAAACCAATAACACACTAATGCTATTCACTCGAAGTAATTATACTGCAATAAAATAGGTTATAGAATATTAGGAAAACATCATCATCATTCTGTATGGCTCAAAACAACATGCCATTAGCAAGCCTGATGAATGCTAATAATGGAGTTTTGGGTTTGTTTGCAAACAGAATACAGTATACTTGTGTGCAGAAGCTGAAACAGAAGTAAGCTGTCACTATGCAGATACAGGTATGAAATAAGCACACCTCCTCTTGCACTGAACTTTAGCTTTTTACAAGAGGTGACTACAGAGGTGAGTGTGTTGTAGTCTGAACATAAGCAAGTATTGGGTATTTCTCAAAAAACAATACTGTTATGATTGAAAAGTGATTTAAGATATATTCCTTTTCTGTATTCAGTGACTGATTTTTCTGTAAAAATATGCTTTTAATACTTTTGCAGCTCATTGCAACCATTCCACGAGCTACATTACATTTTCAGTAACATATTACTAAGAATCATGCAATTTTCTAATCTTGTTACCATTATTTGGCCATTACAAAAGAAAAAAAAAACAGACACACACCCCCCCCCCCCCCCCCCCCAAAATAATCAAGTGGTACAAGCTATCCTCACACAGCCACGGAAAAAGGCTGGAAGGTACCCTCACATCCCAGCCCGTTCTTCTCTCGCATCTCAAGACAGGGTCTTCAATCACTCCCAGGTAAGATGAAGTCAAACTCCCAATGCCCAGGGTTCCACAATTTTTCTAGGGTGACCTGCTCCAGTCTTTAGCAGGGAAATGTAAGTTCATATTTGAAAGGCATTACTTCAATGTACTGCATGAGTTAACTAAAATGCTGCCCTAGAAATTCCCTCTTCTTGGTGGCAATTTCATTTTCTGTCTGGGATTGATGCCCTTCACCACACTATTTATCTATATTAAATGGTAGAAAGCTTGTCCTTTTCCTTCTGTGTCCATTTTTTGTCATACAAAGTAAAGCTACTTCAAAGATGATGTTTAGAGGCACATATCTAAATCTGAGCTTTGGGTATTAGCACACAGGATTAAACCCTATGTCTAAGTAATTAGTTATTTACTGTTGTACCTCACTGACTTCTGAATCCTGTCTACAGATTTATTTTAACAGAAAAACGCCAGGCTTTTGTGGGCATGGGGCTATCATGCTATATGTTTCATTCTTTTGCTACTAAAAAACCAAACCAGATAACAACAACAAACCCCCAACACAACAAAAACACAAACAACAACAAAAAAAGACTGTCAATAGTTTCCCTCATGGTACTTCTACCTGTTCCTCAAGAATCAACAAAAACAAGCTGTAGTGTCAGAAGGCAACTGAATGTACACCCACATCACTGCAGTCCAACAGAAATAACCATGAAATACTGCCCTTATTTCTGTAGTTTTAGCATTTCTTAGAGTACACCAGGAAAGCTAAACAAGAGAATACATACTGGATAGATATTTCCTTTAACCATGTAAGACTTTTCTGGCTTTAGCACCAAATAATCTCCACGGAAGGGTACAATACGAGGTTCAGGGCTGCAGCCACTGATCTCAGACAGGCGGTCTGAGTAAAGTCCTGCACAGGTCACAATGTGGCGACAGTAGATTTCCTCACCCTGGGGAAAAGCAAAACAAAACATAAAACACACAACAATTCAACGTACCTACTAAAAAAAACCACCCATCACCTACAAGTTTTGGAAGAAAATAAGTCAAGGCCAGAAAGAAAACCAAACATTTTCAGAAGGAGGGAGAAATACTTGTTTCATTTGTAATATTCTCCCCCTTTGCTCCACTCTTGTGAGATTCCACCTGCAGTACTACGTCCAGCTCTGGGGCCCCAAAACAAGAATGTGGACTTGTTGGAGCGAGTCCAGAGGAGGCTACAAAGATGCTCTGAGGACTGTTGCACCTCTGCTATGGAGACAGGCTGAGAGAGCTGGGGTTATTCAGCCTGGAGAAGAAAAGGCTCTAGGGAGACCTTAGGGCAGCTTCCAGTACCCAAAGGGGCCGACAAGAAATCTGGAGAGAGACTTTTTACAAGGACATGTAGAGATAGGACAAGGGGGAATGGCTTTAAACTGAAAGAGGGGAGATTTAGATTAGGTGCTCCATTCCCCTGAGCATCTTCATGTCCCCCTCTGGACTTGCTCCAACATGTCCAACTTCTTATGTTGGACCCCCAGGAACTAAATCAATTAAGAATTGACTGCAGTTGCTTTATAGAAGCAGTCCTAGATGACAGTGATCATGTTACTGAACAGCATCTTTTAACTTTTTCTAGAGAGCTGAATAATCCACCAGGACTCAGCAAAAATTCTTAAGGAGAAACAGCTTCCAATAAAGCAATTAAATCTTCAGCTTTGTTCTTACCTTTGCATTCCGAACAATGAGTGGGTATTTCAGTCCTGTCACAGAATTAGACAAGAGAAGGAATTAATCGAACACATAACAGAAAATTGACAGAACAAGCAGCTTGTCATGATGAAAGTTTCTTCCACTGGAATATCTACAAGCTAAGGAGCAACCACTGTTGGACATAACTGATGTTGGACATAACTGGATGAATTAACACAGGTTTTTTATTCTTCCATATATGTACTAGCACAGATCCAACCTGCCTTCCAGGATAAAGAAAAAGCACTATTACAAGAACATAAATGCAATATTCAGCTAAATCTGATTTTAATAGGAGATAACAACTTTCTTCCTCACTTTTACTATCATATTGTTCCACCGGCTTTAAATGTTTCAGCTGAAGGGTGACCTGCCTGAAGAAAAAACAAAACAGTGAACTTCCTCAATAAACTCACTAATGTAGTTTTAATTTTGTTTCATCCCCACAAGACAGAAAGGTTCAGAAATGTCATTTCAGTTAAAACAAACATGTTTTCAACAAAATCTTCGGCAGAATTGTAGTAAATGGAGGAAAAGAACCTGCCTTACCATCTGCACTTTCTGAAGAACTTTCTTTAGCCATCTCCATATTTGTAACTTCAAAATCAGTGAAGATCGTCCCACCTGCTTCCCAGAAGTCTGCTGCATAGGACTGTGCCACTTGTTTATAATTGACAATGCCAGTATATGGAGAATCAAGGGCCATCAGACCCTAAAACAGTATTAAGATACATAAGAACAGTGAAGGCTGTATGTGGACTTTGATCTTCAATACAGAGACTATTTTATCTGGAATTATGCACACTGCAACAGAGAAGGGAGTCCTGCTGCCTCCCCATCCCTGTCTGCTTGTTCCTAGCCTCTCCACATGCCAGCTCCAGTGTTAGTGTTTGCTGACAACTAGTATGGCAAAAACTACTTATGGTGGACTAAGTGATCATGTGACTACAGCATAATGCAGTTTCCTCAACAAAGCACTTAATGATAAAACAGGTTACCCAGCTTTGGCTTCAGCTAATAGCTACTTACTATTTTTCACTATGTGCTATGCTATTCCACCTTCAAACGGTCACTTGGGAGCTCTACCTGGTGCATGGCTGTTGACAATGCCTCTTGCAAGGCTAAAACATACAATCTAGCCAGGGTGCAACACTGCACTGCACATTGGAGAGAAAAGTCCCTTCTTATTTAGACAACAGCCTACACTTGTCTTAGCAGAAAGCAAGGGTCAAGCCCAGTGTGTAGCTATAATTCTTAATGTTTCTTAGAGACGTTTTACTATCTTTATTCAGAAGAGGTTCAGTTTCTCACATGATTTTTATCATGGTAGATGTCATCACAATATTTTCCTAGTTCTGACTATAAGGATAGTAGCACTGCTTTATCTCTGAGAGATGCTGCAAATTTAACTACATTAAAAGATTGACAGACACTCAGATACTACAATAGCAGGGGCCATTCACATGCCCAAGACAACCAGAATGGTTGGCCCCTCTACTCTGCTCTCGTGAGACCTCACTTGGAGCATCATGTGCAGTTCTGGTGTCCCCAACATATAAAGGACATGGAACTGTTGGAACAAGTCCAGAGGAGAGCCACAAGGATGATCAGGGGACTGGAGCACCTCCTGTATGAAGATAGGCTGAGAAAGTTGGGGCTGTTCAGCCTGGAGAAGAGAAGGCTGCGTGGAGACCTCATAGCAGCCTTCCAGTATCTGAAGGAGGCCTATAGGGATGCTGGAGAGGGACACTTCATTAGGGACTGTAGTGACAGGACAAGGGGTGACAGGCTCAAACTTAAACAGGGGAAGTTTAGATTGGATATAAGGAAGAAATTCTTTACTGTTAGAGAAGAGTGGTGGGGCACTGGCACAGGTTGCCCAGGGAAGTTGTGAATGCTCCATCCCTGGCGGTGTTCAAGGCCAGATTGGACAGAGCCTTTGGTGACATGCTTTAGTGTGAGGTGTCCCTGCCCATGGGAAGGGGGGTGGAACTAGATGATCTCAAGGTTCTTTCCAATCCTAACTATTCTATGATTCTGTGATTCTATAAAACCTTTCTTTCCACTTGACAGACAGGCTGAGAGCTGGGGTTGTTCAGCCTGGAGAAGAGAAGGCTCTGGGGAGACCTTAGAGCAGCTTCAAAGGGGCTGACAAGAAATCTGGAGAGGGATTTTTACAAGGTCCTGCAGGGACAGAACAATGGGAAATGGCTTTAAACTGAAAGAGGGGAGATTTAGATTAGATATAAGGAAGAAGTTCTTCACTGTGAGGGTGGTGAGGCACTGGCACAGGTTGCCCAGAGAAGCTGTGGCTGCCCCACTCCTGGCAGTGTTCAAAGCCCCCTTAGACCAGGGCTTTGAGCAACCTGGTCTAATGGAAGGTGTCCCTTCCCATGGCAGAGGGAGTTGAACTGGGTGGTTTTTAAGGTCCCTTCCAACCAAAACCATTCTATCATTCTGTGATTCTATGATAACACCAAGTGCCATTTGCTTACAAGGAAAGGACTCAGTTCAGGAAACCAAGGTAAATTAAGAAAGACCCACCTGAATCTACTCATTTGCAGAAGAAAAGGCTCAGCTGGATCTTGAACAAGCAAAGAAAGTTTTAAGGAGCGGATATAAAATGTTTACAAGAAAAAAAAAATAAAGATTCCTCTCCAGAAAATTTCTGTCTGTACCTACAACCATTCACAAGCAGAGTCATGCAGCAACACCAATAGCAAGCTGCCAGATGAAACAGCACAGGGAATTTATATCCAGGTTTTCCTTTCAACCAAAGATACACTAAACAACAACAAATCTGTACTCCATAAACTACCCACATTTCTCCTGCTGTGAAAATAAACAGGCTGAGAAGTGCTACACAAGGACCACCATTTCAATCCAGGAAGCAACTGGATTGAAATCAGCTTGATCCCAATCTGCACTTACATGTGGAAGGTATATTATCAAGCTTTACTGTATGGTAAATAATTTTAATGGGAAGGAGCAGAATCATCTCAGCATAATCTCAGATAGAGCAGCTCTAACCTGGGCAAAGGCAAATCTGCCTATCAACCACAAAAACATACAAGCAAGCACCTGCAAGGAGAATCACAGACTGATTTGGGTTGGAAAGGACCAGTTCCAACACCCCTCCCATACTTTCCACTGGATCAGGTTGCTCAAAGCCCGTCCAACCTGGCCTTGAACACTGAAGGGGAACAATTACAGATAAAATTAAAACAAATGAAAATACTAGTAATAGTTAAAAAATCATCATTGGTAGGAGAACTGTTTGGTTTGGGTTGAGCTTTTTGGTTGATTGATTGGTTCTGTTTCTGAGCACATACATCAGGGAGGACATCTCTGTATAAAGCTGAGAACAGAATGAAGTTTGAGCAACTTGTAGGCTCTGTCCATTTACCTATAAATTCAGCCCTGCAGAATGACTAAGGGACTCTAGAATCTCCTGCTTTGATTCGGATAAGCCTGATTCTTTTTGTAGGCTGCAAGTGAAATGGATTGCTTGCTCTCCAGTTTCTGAATGCTGGCTCTTAGGATCCAGCCAGTGCCTTATGTGCAATTAAAGCAGCGGCAACTCTTTATGCTTTCATCATATGGAGAACTAATGAATTACGAACTGACAAGTAACAGAATGAGAAGAGGTGAGCAGGAGAAACCTGAGGTGAAAGTGTCACCAATGATTCCACAGCATCACCTTACATTATGTTAGACTTGGTCTGATGTGTATGTAATGACAAATGCATGTGAAGGATTGGCCTGAGCTAAAAAGTTCCAGAAATAAATGGATACATTTATTTTTGTTGACAATTATATTTATTCTGGGTTTTCAGGCTCTTTTAAACTCGTCCCCCATGCGGATTACCTTAAGACCAGAAACATATTTATGTTAAGTTAAAAAACGTTACCAGAGAAACTGAGATCTTACATACTAATTCAAAATATGCAAATCCCTTACCCTGCAGAAGGGTTCTTTTGCTTGTATTTCTTTTGTTCCAATCAGTTTCAGACCTGGGACATTGTTCTGCAGCCCTCTTTTGTATAGAGCTTTGAGTCTTGGAATTTCATCTTGTTCAACAGCTACAATTAGCTTCAGAAAAGATAACAAGTCACAGCAGTGAGCAAAACACACACAGCCAGTTCAGGTCTGGCATCAAGCCCAAGCTAACAAGCAAACAATAGTGAGTAAGTGAACAGTGAATTATAATTCAAGAAGGGGGAAATGTGATTTGTGCCATTAGTTGCACAAGATTCTATAAATACCAGTTATTACTGAGAAAGCATTAAGAAAAGTAAAAAACAAATGTTAAACTGTAGTTTAAGCTACTATCAATGGATAATATTTGCTAAAAGTACCACAAGACTACAAATCTCAATGTGAAAGAATATTATTTTAAAGAGACACTGGATGCTTCCAGAAATAAACCTGAACTAACACAAGTTGTACAAATCTCAAACAGTCTCAATAACAGAGTAAGGATGTGTTCTGACATGGTGCCTGAACTGAATTGTACCACTTCATTTAACCATGTAGTTAGCTCACAACTACCACAAGACATTTATCCAGGCTATGAATTATCTGTGCCAGGCTTGCACAGACCTTGCTACTTCCAGGCCTAGCTCAAGTCTAACAACACAGACACTTACATGTTGAGACGCCACTAAGTTCTCCAAACCTGGGGCTGCTTTATGTAGAACTTGCTGTAAAGCCTCACCATCATCTTTCCTGGAATAAACACTTCCAGGAAAGGCGATGAGGAAGTAACAAATTTATTGTCATCAAAGGACCAACAAAGCTGCTAGGTCGGCTAACCTTATCCAAGCTCGAATTTACACTTACAGAGCAAGTCTGCTGCCTTCAGCTTCGGGTTGGGTGCAGGCTTGACACGTCAAGTGTATTGCTGTACAAATCCACAGTGCCATCTTGTGACCAGAGCTGCAGTGGAGGGAGCACAGCCCGGCCGGGACAAACACCACCCGCACTGATGCGGGGCCATCAACACTGCCACGTCCAGGGATTTCTGCTCTGCACCTCACAGCTGGTGAGATCTGCACACAGCTCCCCATACGTTCTGAGCTAGGGGGACCTGAAGTGACGCTCATCACATCAGATAAGGTCTGCCTTGTACTTATAAAAGAGAAAGGCTTAGGAGGTCCAAGATGTTTATGAGCAACCTCAAAAGGGGCAGCCAGGGAGGTGAGAGTCAAGTGATGGTTTAAAGTGACTCAAGATGGTTCTGACAAGAGCTGACTGTAAAGAACTGCAGAAGACCTTTCAAGGTGAATGAGCAACTGAAAATGGCAGATGAAATTCAACACATACAAATGTGAAATGGTGATCATAGAAAAAGTAGTCTTAGCCTCAGGTATAAAATGCTAAATTCAAATTCAAAGTTATTACTCAGGATCAAGATTTTGGGGTAAGGTTAGACAGTCCTGTGGAAACATCAACTCAATGCCTAGTGACACCTGAAAAGCCCTAAATTAAATGTCAGGAACAATGAGGGTAAGGATACAGGATAATACAGATAATACTATTTCTCTGCAAAAACCCACAGTCTGAAAACATCTTGAATGCTGCGCACAATCGTGATCCTTATCTTGTGTCAAAGATGCATTAAACCATGAATGGGTCAGAGAACAAAGCCAGGATAAGGAGAGTCATGATAAGCTTCTCTAAGAGGAATGACTGAGCAGCATAAGGCTCACCAGCTGGAAAGGAGAAGGGGATATGAAATTATGTGCAACTTAGAGATTGTGAGCACAGATCAACTTTTCATGAGCTTTTCTAACACAAGGGGTAGGGGCTATCAGATTTTTTCCTGGTAGGAGCCAGGAGCAAAATGATGCAGTAGGTTGCTGATCTGTGGAACTGCTCATCAAAGTATGCTCTGATGCAAAAGCTTTGAACTGAAAAACACTTGCAAAAGAAAACCATTGAGAGTCACAACAGACAAAATACATCAGGCTCAGAAAATTATCTGAGCTGAAAATAATTGAAAGCTGGAAGAATTAGTAATTTGCTTGTCCTGTTCTTATTCCTTCCTTAGTCTCTCCAGAAACTTCCAGAAATTGAATACAGGTTTGGGTAGACCCCAAGCGAATCGGTACAGCCACTCTTCTGTCCCCAGCATTTCAGGTTGTGTTAGGTGGATGTAACATGGCATAAATGCATGTAGCTGGGTCACATCTGGAGCTGTTTTCAAGTCTTTCCAGAGTCTGATATGCCAGGATATAAGGTATGCACATACTGAGAGACTTTGTGCTCCTTGGAGCTACACAGGTGCTCTTCCATGGGGCCTGGCTTCCACCATTACCTGGGATATTTCAGCTCAGCCGACAGATAAGGAGAATTACTATTTAGGTCCAGAAAATAAACCAATTTGAATTGCTGGAAAGAAGAAAACAAAAAGGCACTTTCATTCTGAAACTAGTGTTGCAGAAAGTAATCTCTTGGGAGAAAGACCACAACCAGGCCTCTGCTATACATTGTAACATTACATTATACAGTCTCAGTTTCCAAATGTACAGTAAGAATGCACAGCAGTTCCTATACCTTCCCACACTGCTTATATGGTATTCCCTTCTGGTCACAGTACTCGTAGCAGAGGGCTGCTCCCTCTACACACAGCTTAGCTTTCAGAGATCCAGGTGTGTAGTAAATTCCACTGTGAATCACGCCACTGTTATGTCCACTCTGGTGATGAGCTGAATAGTAAGAAAAGTATGTTATTAAAATGCATGTGTCCATTATTAATTCACACTTTAATTACCTCAGCTGTCAGAAGAGTAAGGTCCTGCCCTAAATCAGTGTTAAAATAGATGCTCATATAAGGTAACTGCACAGCAAACCCAATTCCTCCCATGGTCTCAAAAGGCTAGAAAAACACTGACACAGCAAGACCTAGTTAATAATAAACCATCACAGCTTGAAGTGTGTTGAATCAACAGGCAGAATAAAAGCTAATCACAAGTTTTTCCTCCAAGAGGTACACTTGCAGGCCAATCAACCAAAATTTTGTACATGCTCAAATTAAAGAAATTCAATTTTTAAAATGAAATGCATCCTTAAAGGCCTCATCTAACATAACATCCGTGCAATCCACAATTTCTTGATATGTGCTGGCAGGCTTGGTAGGCTTTTCAAGTATTTGTGAACTGGATTAAGTCGCTATTTGCTCTTTGTAACTAAGTAAAACAGAGGTGAAAAGTATCACAAACATTTTTATTTAAGTAATTTGGGCAGGTTCTCCCTCTTAACATATTGACTCCCAAAGTATTGAATCTTTCCTGCTTTGCACTCACACAACTGTTACGGACCTAATGTACATCCCATCTTATTATAAAAAGCCACTTCATATCACACATGTAACACCTCAAGACCAGTATGCAGCCTGGCTGATAGAGCTATTTAAAGAAAGACCTTAGGCTCACTGGTATTATTTTGCATTAGCCACTGACATGATCCCTTGGGGTTGCTCCTGCCTACCCTGAGTGGCTGCCCAGCTGCATAAGCACTTGCTGTGAAAAGACTGCTTATGGTGAAACTGTGCTTGTAGTTGAGTGAGCCAGAAAAGCTTTCAATGAAGCAACAGGGCTTATTCTTTCTTATTTCAATGCGAGGATGGATGACCCAGTGAAGAGTGCCTCAAGATTTCCTGTGTAAGCAGGCAAGACTGCTATCTGTGCCGTTTCACTGTAGTTCATTCTGGGCCAATAACTAGTAACCACCTTTCCAGATTATCTGTTTGTTCTTTGCCTCTGATAAATTGCCTCCCGTGCAAGTAACAGCACTTTGCACAGCATATACAGGGATATCCAGAATCACAGGGCATATGACTGTGGTTTACAGTACTGACAGTTAACAGACAGGCACAGACTGCCCAAAACAGCAGTGGGGCAATCCGTAGCAGGCAGTTGGAACTGGATGAGCTTTAAGGTCCTTCCAACCCCAACCACTCTGTGATTCTAGCGTTCCCTTTACAGGCACGATCACAAAGTACTGCGTTTTCGGCGAGGGTGCCCTTCGGAAAAGTACTTCTGACAGGCTGACACCCGGTGAACCCGAGCACACCCGGGTGAGGAGGACACGGCACCATACCCAGCTCCTGCTCCTTCTCCAGCACGGCGAAGGCGAGCGAGGGATGCCGCCTGACGAGCTCCCGGGCCGAGGCCAGCCCCACGATTCCCGCGCCCACCACCACCACGTCGAAGGTGCTGTACACACACACACACACACACACACACACACACACACACAGACAGACACAGACACAGACACAGGCACAGACACAGGCACAGACACAGACACAGGCACAGACAGACACAGGCACAGACAGACACAGACACAGACAGACACAAGCAGGCAGTGAGCTCACCCGAAGGGTGCCCGCGGGGACGCGCGCGCCTGCCCGCCCGCCCGAGGGGCGGCCCGCCTCCAGCCCCGACTCTGAGGGGGAAGCGACCGCCCGGCCCCAGCACCGCCATGGCCGCCCTCCCGCCGTGAGGGAAGAGCTGAGGGGACACAGCCAGGGGAAGCTCGGACAGGGCCGCCTCCCACGTCCGCCCCGCGGCCTCACCTGCGCTGGCGGCGCTGGGCTCGCCACAGCGCCGCGGCCCCGCTGCTGCCCGCCCGCTTCCGCAGCAGCGCCGCCGCCGCCATCTTGGGGGCGGTGATACACAGCGGGACGGGCTCCTCCTCCGCGGCGGCGGTGAGAGGCCTCTGGTGGCAGGTCGGGCCGGGCTCCGTGTGGGGTTTGCCTGCTTGTCCGCCGAGGGCAGCCCGGCGGGAGGGGATCCCGGGAGTGCGGTAGCGGGGCGGGGTGAGCCCTGAGGCGGTGCTGGAGCCTCCCTTCAAGCACGGTCCCTGGGGCTGACAGACCTGTTTAGGCCTTGAGGAGAAGCCGGGTGCGGGCTGCCCGTCCCGCTGGGGCTGGCTCTGCGGGTAACGTTTCACTTTGTCCTCTCCTTTCTTCAAGAACATGGTGCTGTTGGGGAAACTTGCGCAGCCGGTGCACAGCCTCGGCAAGCTGCCCCCAGCGGGCCCCTGCAGAGGCTTCTGGGGATGGCTGAATGCCGTGTTCAACAAGTAAGGGTAACTCGGTGCGTACAAGGCCATTAGCAGGTCCCATCTATCCCCTGTGCGGTTTTGAAGTCCCAGGACTGGAAAGGGCATTTTGTGGTACCAGTGCTTTTCTTCCCCCACACTGCGTGCTGATGCTTGGCAGGGGGCATTTCTTACCTGTTCCAGTTACAGAGCTGCGGCCTTCCAGGGGAAGGTGTGTGATTTGCTCCCCTCCCAGTGGTGGTAGGCAAGCTGGCAATGTGGATTTTTGCCCTAAATGCCAGCTGGCAATGTGGATTTTCGCCCTAAATGCCAGCCTTCCTTTGACCCCCAGATGCATTTAAACCCGTAACACGACCATGCATCCTTTATTTACTCAGAAAAGCATCTAACCAACCTACCATTTACAATGTGACTCAGCCACACCAGGGTTTCACAGTTAGCTTTAGGAAGATAAAGCCTTTCTCTATGAAACTCTTTATCTGCAAAACTCTTTTTCTGTGCATACTTTTGCCAGTAGCTAATAGTTTTGCCGTATGTTTTCTAGCTTTGTGGAAAGGGTTGTGTGATGCAGGTGATTGCTGTAACAGGGTGCAAAACCCAAACGGACAGGTCTCTGCTTCTGTCTTCAGCATTCCTTACCAGACTAAGAAAGATATCTTTGTCTTGAATGGACCTAAGGATTTTAACTAACTGCTGAAGTGTATCTTTCTGAAATACTGTAATTGTTGAGGAAAAAGGCTTCTGGAACAACAGGAGCATGACAGGCAATGAGAGGTTTTTATGTAATCAGTGTTTGGGAGACATATTTGCAATTGTTGCAAAGCCTTACTTTGCATAGAAAGGTGATTTTTCATCTCTCCTTACAGACATGGAAGGAAACAATCAGCTGTAAGGGTTGCATTTGCATTCTTTCTCTTTTTACCACAAGCCTCTTCCATTTAAATCAAAAAATAAATTCTTGCCTGGCTGATAAAGAGCAATTCAAATAATTATATATAAACCAATTCCAGTAGATCATATTATTACTTCTCTGACATCTTATCATACACCTAGCCAAATATTTGTTGTGCAGTCATTATTAACATCGAGGCAATAAGTCTGCCACATTACAGAAGCTATGTGAATGCTCTTTCTGTCTTGCAGGGTGGACTACGAACGTATCCAAGCTGTTGGCCCTGACAGGGCAGCCTCAGAGTGGCTGTTGCGATGTGGTGCGCTGGTGCGCTATCAAGGCTATCAGAAATGGCAGCAGGACTACAGTGGTCTCCCAACAGGGCCCTTGGGGAAATACAAAATAGAAGCAATTGATGCCACTGAATCTTGCATCATGTACAGAGGATTTGACTATTTAGGTAATGTAGACACAGCTGTGCAAATATTATACTGTTCTTTCAGTTGCATGAAAATACAAATAACTGTGTCATTTTCTCCTTCCCTGGCAAGATATTTTCCTTGCCCCCCTCTCTACAAATACTGAGCCATTCCTACGATTTGGTGGAGGTATGGTGTGAAGCAGAAAGAGAGTGGGAACTTCATCAACCCTTACCTGAAGCAACAGTAACACTGAAGAAGTGCAACAAAGTTTTGCTTTTTCATTGAGTTCATAGTTAAGTAGCTGGTAGCAATAAGCCCTATGTTAAATACTTCTTTTCTTCTAAACCAAGTGATGTTCTTGGTGCCTGTGAAGTCTCATTACTTGTTCTCCAGGCATTTATGATGTCTTCAAAGATGAAAGAAAAAAAAAAAAGCTCTCAGTTTCTCATAAAATAAGAGATTGAAGAAGTGTTTCAGGTCTCCTTTAAGTAACAAAAACCAAAATGTGGAACAGACCATTTTATTTTTTCATTGGCAGGGGACCTTGAATTTCCTGCAATAGTACGTTCCTAAGTCAGAGTCCTTATTCTCCACCCAGACTTGTAGAGGTTTTTTTTTGTTATGTGCCCATTCCAAAGCTCTTAGACTCTTACCCAAAGGATACAAACCCTGGCGTTTCCATGTATTCGAAGTACTGCAAAGGGACTTTGGAGATTCATGTTGCCTTATAGCCAACTGTATAAGGGAGCATGTCGCTGTGAGGGTTTGGAGACAGTTGCTGAACTCAGAACTTACCAGCCAGTACAGGTTGTTCCTGGTATTCTGAAGCCAATACTCATTTTTGTCTTCCCAGATGGTCTCAAACATGTTACAGAAATCAAACTGCAGAAGTGTATTTACATACAGGATGAGTGTCTGCAAAGGCTCAGCGAGACAAAGAATCTGCAGAAGAGCCTCCTCCAGCTGAAGATAATTTCCTGTGGGAATGTCACAGATCAAGGCATCATTGCGCTTCACAAGCTGATGTACGTGAGCTGCTGAGCTCTTCTATAGCACCTTGCTTCCCTGGCTGTTACACCCCATGGCTTTGGGATTGGGTTGACTGCAAGGGCTGGACTCTTCATGTTTATGGGCTGATTTTGCCTGGTTTTATTTGATAATCACTCTGGTTTCTGGGCTGATCACACTGCTGCAGCTGCTGTTCAGGGCAGGCTTTGATGGTGTCGTGTCACTTCTATGATCCTTCTACACCTTGCATGGCTTCTGTCACTGAGTTATCTCATGCTTACTGCAGCCTCAAGGTGTCGGGGTGGACCTGAGTGCTTAGGCTTGGGGAAGCAGTTGGGTGCTGTGTACCTGTGCACAACATCCATGGGTGCTGTATTGAAATGTGGCCTTAAAGTGACTCAGAACTGTTTAGTGTCACATCAAGCTGCAAACATCAACAAATGGGTGATGGATTTCATCCTACAGAAAGGTCTTAATAAGGACTTTTTATATTACTCTAATTATTATTTACATGAAAATAACTTTTTCTAGAATCTTAGAATATCAGGTTAAAGGGACCTCAAGGATCTTCTGGTCCAACCTATCATGGCTTGTGTTTTCTAAACTAAATTGCTATTGAAATTATCAAGTATTGTTCAATATAAAGCAAGCTCCATGATGCAGGGAGTCCAGGATCTCTTTTTAAGCTGTGTAGAAGGACGGAACTTATGGTGAGCTGAAAACCCCCCACTTCAGAAAATAAAACAACTTTTAAGATACTCAAACCAGCTCTGGTAGAATAATCCTTTGTCTAATTTCTGTGTCAACAGTTAAATAGTAGTCACTGACTTTTGTTTTTAAATATTTATAGGAACCTTGAATATTTGTATCTGAGTGACCTTCCTGGAATAAGACAGAAAGAAACTACTGCTCACGTCCTTCAGCAGGCACTGCCAAACCTCAAGCTGGAGCTGGATTTAGAATAAACACAATTGCTCATAATGGAGATGTATTTGATTTCATAGTGTTTATTGTATGTTGCATAAACCAAGTTGTAGACACTACTGTATTTCCAGGTATGGAAATAAGCCCAGATCGCCCAATGCTGCCTCAAAAGCTGTACACAATCTTTTGACAAATTATGCAATTAAGTTTTATTAAGGTTAAACTATATAAACTTAAGCTATATAAACTACATAAGCTTAAACTATTCTCTGATCAACAACAGAGCAGGCAGACTTGTGTGTGTAGTTACTTTATTCCTGGTTTTATAGGAATCTGTTGATACCTCAGTAGTTCTCAAGTATTTTACTGCACAGAAGTTCTTGTGCAAAACAACAGTGGGTAGAAGGTCAGTGTAGTGAAGCAGCAGTGCTGGGCGCGTCCATTCCATGGTGTTGGTGTTGTGGAACGGGAGCTCTTTACTCTGAGAATCTCACCTGGTTTGAATAGCTTAAGGGCCTTTTGTTAAGTGTTCCTCAGGCTTTGATTCACGTCTTTGTTTAAATGAAGTGATCTACAAATAGGCAGTGTAGTCTCCTTGTAAGCACTGAGCTGACAAACAGAACATTGAGGTGTTTATGGAGAAGCAGGGTCTCTCAGATAATGTGTACTTATGGAGAAATGGGGTCTCTTGCATATGCCCTTGCAGACATTTTTTCTGTATGTGGAGCTGGACTAAATGAGCCCTGTGTACCTGTTTAGTTGCATCCATCTCACTCCTGCTAAATAAGACAGTGATTCATCCTCAGGAAGAAGTGGTTTTAGTCAGTTCCTAGCTTTATCGTAAGGGAGGAGGGCAGCAAACAGAAACTCCAAGAAAGCAGATTTCCCAGCAATGCCTCAGACATGACAATCTCTGCATAATTGAGCACCTCTTGTCCCTCATTGCCAGCTTGGCTGCAGAAGGAAATGACTCCAGGCCACGGAAAGGACATTTTGTACTACCTGCATTGTGGGGCTGATTCTTTGTGGCACCTCCCAGCACTGAACAGGCAAGAATGGTGTACCTGTAGCCTGTGCTGCACCGGGCTGGTTCCAGGAGCCCACTGCCAGGCTATCAGCTGCTAATAACAACCTGTGGGTGCTGCAGTGCTTTGCACATACACAGGATTAGATGGCTGAACATCCATGCAGAAAATCCTGCAGTGCCACAGCTTTCTGAGTGTAACCAAAACTACTGAGGCACAAAATGTACGAGATTAAAATACATTAAATTACAACACAAAAGAAAAGGCAGACAGGCACTCTCTGTAAGGATATGGCACCTGTCCCAGTGAAACTGCTTTACCAGTTGTTGAACACAGAACAGTATTGAGGAAAGAAAACACTTTTTGCTCTATGTTTTAAGTAAAAAGAGGATGTTTTGCCCAGTAGTAAAACTTTATGCAGTAAAACACATCCAGTAAATTGGCAAAACTACATTTATTCAAAATCACCACAGTAGTATGTCCTAAGATTACACAAAACCTACAAATCGTTCTAATACATGTTGCTTAGGTAGAATTCCTTCCTGCGTCTGGCCAATGTTATAAATGATATTCATGAATTAGTTTTGACAAAAATGATTTCTGTAACACTACAGGCAATTGATTTTGCTGCTGATGGAAACAGCAAATAAAAATGAGCTCCTAATGCAAGGAAGAAACACACAGGAGAAGCTCTGAAAAGACTAAATAAACAACAGGTTGTATTGTTTCTATGATCTCCTGGTAACAGTGCCCGCTGAGCCTTCCACTAGGTCTGAGTCATTACCAGTACCTTTAATACTGCGTGATCTTTAAATGTGGTAGGAAAGACAGACATCTCTTTAGACCCCTGCTACTTCAGCAGGTTTAGAACTTACTTGACCGGTCAGGCAGCCTCCCACCTCCTCTACTCCCACCAGCAAGGCATTCACAGTTCCTCATGGGATCAGTGACTCCAAAGCAGCGTTACTGCTTTGACACAGCTGGACTCTGATTGCTTTGGCAAGGCTGCAGCTCTGCTGACATGTCTGAAATATGGGGATGAACAGGCAAAAGCTTTTAAACTCACACTGCAAGCACTGGATTGCAGTAATCCTGAACTGGCACACAACCACAAACCAGTACACAACCATGAATTAAAGCAAATTAAATGTATTTTCCTTGGTACGCAGAGCACTGACTAACAGGAGCTTGGAGTTCTCTCTGTGCATCACTTCTGTTACTGACCCAGAGTACGTCACAGACCACTTTTGTGTATGTCCTAACAAGCAGTAATTTTGTTTTCCACCATTATTCCTTTTATAAATTGTGAAATGACTTGAACTTTGATCAGTGAATAGTTTTTAATTTGCCATCCAATTAGATGTTAGGGAAATGATAGTTTGATTTTCTCGTTTTGCAGCAGTACTTCTTGGTGTCCAACGCTGGTAGTACGTTACTACTGGTTAACTGAGGCAGGTACTGTAACTGAAAGAAAAGTTACATAGTGTGTATTTGTTTGAAAGGAGACTAAAGCATGCGTTCTATTTTTTCAAATGGAATATAAGCTATAACTGTATTCATCCTGTAATCCTGTGCTTTTCAAATGAGGAGCTGTGGAGCTGGGCTTCTACAACTGGACCGGAACCAGAACAGCTCATTAAAGCTCTTTCTTTCAGTCATCCAGGGCAGGAAAAATATTACTGTTATATCCCATGCCACAGAATATAGAAGAGGCAAGTCAGTTTGATCCAGGAATTTATACGCTGTAACAGTTCTCCATCCCACACCTCCAAACTCCCTGCTGTCGTGGGGAATGTGGCTCGCAGGAAGACAGAACTGAACGCCTCTCCTCCAGAGGCTGGACCGGAGACTTGGGCTGGCGTCTGGAAAGACTGAACTGGGAAACATATGCTTGGCAGAAACACCCAGTGCATTGTGTAACATCTGGAACTACATAAGGGATCACATCCCATCAGCAGTTACAAACAGAACTGGGCATTTTTGCCATCTTCATAACTTGGAATTCAAAAGCACCAAAAAGATACCAGAGAACTCCAAATTAAACCAGCCACACCAGCCTGTCCAGCTATCCTGCTATTCTTTGTCAGGAATGCACATTCCTGGATAAACCTGATCTTTCACATGATGTGCTGCTTACCCCAGCGACCCAGTGGAGCTGCACACTGAATTTGGTTTGTACTGAGTTACTCTTTAGCCAAGAGGTTAATTTTCTCCTCGGGCTGAAATTAAGATGGGTCCAAGGCAGGAGCTCGCTCTCACCGTTAACTGCCCCCATGAGCCCACCTCCTGCAAGCCCAACAAAGAGAACCCCTCCTCAGGTACAGAACATGAAATAGTACTATGAAAATGTTACCCCTGGCACATGCTTTTGAGTCAGCCGGGTTGGTTTCCGAGCTGCTTTTCCATGTTCTTTGCCCATATCCACTGCTTCCCTAATGCTGTCAAAGTAGGGGTGCTGCAGCAGCTGCTCACAGGTCTGCCTCTCTGCAGGGTCCATACGAAGGCAACTCTTAGAAAAAAGATGAAGTAATGGTTCACATGAAACACCCGTTAAACAGGTCTGCACAATTCCAGCTACTCACCAAGCCAACGACTATTCACACGGGTACAGTTGTTAATATTTTTCTTAATGGATTCTAAGAGTGGCTTTCCAGAGTCAGCACAAGGCATGCAAAGCAGCCAATACCCAACAACTGCCATAAGGCAGTAGCAGAAATTGCAGCTAGAGGGACAGTTGCAATTGAATGGTGTAGCAAACTTCTACAAACAGTTCAGCCCACAACCTTCATTTGAACTGAACAACTTTCTTAAGCAGGGGACTCCACTATGGCACTAGCCCTGTTGTGCCAGTGTGCAGCGTAGCCAGGACTGTCCACAACTGCACCTTCTTGTTAATGTCTCCATCCTCACAGTTTCCATTCACTGCATCCTACTAAGGGAATAATATGTTTTCCACCTCCATGGTAAAAAGGAGTGGATTAAAAGTCCTCTCCAAATCCCCTGCAGCTCTGCTTTAAAATTAATTTCTGATAATTCAGTAGCTGACTCTCAAACCATTTACCAGCTGATAAGCAAAACCAGGCTGCATTTGCTAAGTCTTGGTGCAAAGCTCCTCCATGAGTGGTAGTTTTCTTACCTTCATGAGAGCTAGAGCAGAATATGAAATATGAGGGAATTTCATTTCTAACGGCTCCTGGAGAGAAAACAAGAGTGAGTGTACTCAGGTTAGCCAGCTTTGAATTCATCAGGGTACAGAGAATCAGCTTTCCACAGCAACGTGACCTGTACCTCACAAAACATGTCTCTCACTTCATGCACTTAGAGGAATGCTACTGGCATTACTGAGGATGGGTAGGCTGGCTGCTGTGCCACCAGAACCAGGGCAAGGAGCAGAGATTAAGCATTTCTGACTGCTTTTACATAGGATATTTGTTAAAATGTCATGAGAGGGGTTCAGCCACCTCCAAATACTCTGGTGTACATTGGCAAAGTAGAGGGCAAAACTTCTGGATAGGGAAAAAATTCTGTGCAGCAAATGACTGGTCACACTGAGCAAGCGAGGCTTTTCCAGCTCTGATTCCAAAGCAGACAGCATGTGTACTCTGGGTAGAAAGAGGCAGGAACACTTCTCTGTCTGAACACTTCATCTCTTTAGCACTACTCAGACTGCTGGTTAGCACTGCACATAGATTGCTTAGGCTCAAGGGAAGTGTGTCTGGAGAGAGCTCTTACCATGCTTTCCGGGTCTGGAATTATTATCCCATTGAAGAACTGGTTGGTGCTGAACACTTGCCGGTGCCTGGGAATAAGATCCCCTTTGACCAAGAATGAAAGTAAAAAAGCAAAGTTGGATTAATTTGCTAGTTTTACAGACCCTGCATTGAACAAGCTGACAAGGCTGACACCATCCGAGAGAATGTCTGAAGACATGGAATAACATCAAGTGAGCTGATGAAACCTTCTTTTGCAAAAACTAATGTCCACCTCTAACACTGGTGATCCCACAGCTGTGTGACTGTGCTGAAGGAAAGCCAGGGCCACATAGCTCCAGCTGCCCATGGTCACAGCTGCCCAGGACCTTGTGCTGTGAACAACTCAAAGAAATTCGGCTGGTGGGAGGACGTTTTGCAGCAGCAGTACCCAGCTACCATGCACTGGTGAGAAACTCAACATGATCTGGCAGTGTGCGCTTGCAGCCCAGAAAGCTGACTGTGTTCTGGGCTGCATCACCAGCAGCATGGCCAGCAAGCTGAGGGAGGGGATTCTCCCCCTCTACTTCATGTCTGTGAGACCCCACCTGCAGTCCTGCATCCAGCTGTGGGTCCACAGGGTAAGAAGTATGTGGACCTGCTGGAGTGAGTCCAGAGGAGGTCATGAAGGTGTTCAGAAGGCTGGAGCACCTCAGCTCTGGAGACAGGCTGAGAGCTGGGGCTGTTCAGCCTGGAGAAGAGAGGGTTCTCTCCAAGGAGACCTTAGAGCAGCTTCCAGTACCTAAAGGGGCTGACAAGAAGCTGGAGAGGTACTTCTGACAAGGGTCTGTTAGGGACAGGACAAGGGGGAATGGCTTTAAACTGACAGAGAGCAGATTTAGATTAGATATTAGGGAGAAGTTCTTCCCTGTGAGGATGGTGAGGCACTGGCATAGGTTGCCCAGAGAAGCTGTGGCTGCCCCATCCCTGGCAGTGTTAAAGGCCAGGTTGGACAGCGCTTGGAGCAGCCTGTTCTAGTGGAAGGTGTCTCTGCCCATGGCAGGGGGTTGTAACTGGATGACCTTTAAGGTCCCTTTCAACCCAAACCATTCTAAGATTCTATGATCTTCCAGGCTCTGTGTTGTGTGGCAAAGTGGCTTTTATGAACTGCGGCCACTATACCTGGGGGCCTAAAAAATACATATTTCTATGTATCTCCCCATGCCAAACACCTGATCTGATCCTATCACTGCATTATCTGGGTAACTGCAAATTTGGATTTGCACTAGCAAGAAGACCCCTTGGTAAAACACCAGGGAATGAGGTGGGCAAGGCACTAAGTTGCATAAACATGTCTGCTCTGTGCCAGCTCCTGGATCTCCACTCTGTGCTGACTGAACTCTGGATGTGTGTATCAGTGAACAGGAGAACATGTTTCAGCATCATAGCTAGAGGGTGCTGTGCAAACACCTACGAGGATCTGAAACTCCAGCCATGGCACATCACCCAGCTTCAGCCAGGGATCCTTCCCAAAGTATTAAGCAGGATCAGACCAGCAGCTACCTCCCCTGCTCACATCAGACATGATGGACCAACCCTGGGCTCTGATGAGCAACTGGCAGGAGCCACTGTTTGTTTTGGAGGTGGCTGTCTGGCAGCGTGAGCAGCATTGTTGATGTGCTCTCTTGGAGGGAGGGTGAGGCAAGCTCTGCTGGCCTGCTCTCCATGCCAATGCTGTGTTTCAGCATTTTCAAAGGCAAAGGGTTCCCAAGAGGCAGCCTGTCTGCATAAACAGTTGTTGCTTCTCTGACTGCTGGAAGGGGACAGGCTAACCACAAGTGTTCTCACTTCATTAAAATTTAACTCATATTGGGTGAAATTATTTCTCTACACTCCTGAGGATGTTGTATAGAAAAGAGATTAAATGTAGCACCAACAGGAACAAGCTGTAGCTTTTTCCCAGCACAGCTTCATGTCTCTTTCTCAAAGCTTAGAGCAGCTCAGAGCAAGCTAAACGTTAAAATCAAACCTGTAACAAAAGAGCAGTACACCAGCCAAACTACCATAATTACACAGCTTTGGCCAAGGAGCTTTTCTCTGTAAATGCTGCCTCAGTCTGTCACCTGGATCAAAAGGGAATTTCTTCTGGCCGAAACCCTATCATTAAAAATAAATGATAACTTACTTAACACTGGCAGAAATGTATTCTGGAGGATGAAGCAATCAACGTTGAACTGCTTTTCCAGCTAAGGAGCTTTTCCATTTAAAGCCATTAGTCACCTTTATGGTTTTATAAACTGCTCAGCAAAACCTACCATTTTCAGTTCATTTCAACAAATTTCAACTAAAAGTGAGGAGTTGTTCCTTTCCACCTCAGACATCAGATGTTACACACCAAGGTCAAACTCAATCAATGAGACAAGATTAATTTAAGTGTCATACAGATAATGGCTCTTTTATTTAACCCCTGTTCCAAATATGGAGCAACTCCTAAAATTCCTTGGTGAATAAAGACAAAGGGAACAGACAAATTTCAGTGTTCACACTCTCTTTCCCAAGCACACAGCTATCCGCAGGCACTGGCAATGTTTATGAGACCTCCAAAGCTGTGATAAACTAAATCCAACTATTTGTTATCTAGAGGCAGGGACTGCTTTGCTTGGTACCAAACCCTGAAAAATACCTGGATCTTTCTCACCTTTATGCAAAACATCCCTGGTCCTTTCTGATACAGGCACCCCACTTTTCTATCTGTGTGGGGACAGCTGAAGATGGGCAGGACAGCAGCAGAGATGGTTGTTCCTATGCCACCTGTGCAGGGGCTGGCCTTGTGCTCCTCACACCCTGTACCACCCCAAAAGAGCAAGAGAGGCATCTCATGGTCACCCAACACATCTTACATCTTTCTTAAACCACCAGGCTCCAGAGCCAGCTTCCCAGAGACCACCACTGCTACAGAGAGTAGAAGGATGGTCTTGGGCAGTTTGCAGGCAATGATCCTACTTACACAACCCTGTCCATTTTAGCCACAGTCTGGCACTGCTGGCTCACACAAGCTGAAGCCACAGATCTGTTTCTGAAGAACAGTCAACACCCACATAGATGCCAACTTTGTTTCCCCTGGACCTGCAGCAGCACCTGTCACTCCAACTACACAATCTCCTAACAAGATGTACACATGTAAGTCATGCCAGTAAAACCCAGCTCTTATAAAAAAGGAGAGATCCACTGGGTAAATTCACCTCCTGGCTAAACCTGATTTCCACCACAGGGGACAGTCCTCCAGGCAAGCTGTAGTCCTGCCAAAGGCATCAGGAAGGCCAAGGCTCTGACCAGGACACTTACCTAGGGTTCTCCGGATGAGGTACAGCTGGTCAACGTCAGACTTGCCAGGCCACAGGGGGACCCCAGACAACAACTCTGCAAAGACGCAACCTATTGCCCACACGTCTACAGGAGGTCCGTACTGGTTGTCTCCCACAAGTAACTCCGGAGAGCGGTACCACCTGGTAGCCACATAGTCTGTGTAATAATCACTCGGACCAGCTAGGTTGGGGTCAGGAAGGAGAGAAATAAACAGGAATATAGGATCAGAACAATGAAGATGAGCAGCTATAAGTCGTTACACATGTTGGGGCACCTCCTGGGCAGGCAATAGCTACAGGAACAGAATGAGTCACTGGCCACTAGCAAAACCTAACTTTGGAAACACTTCAGATATGGCAAAAATCAAGACCGTATTTTTCTCCCAGTGAAAATACGCAGAGCTCCACAGCAGGGCCCTGCATCAGCCAGTGGTCAGTTCTCAGAGCCCACGTGATTTGTTTGAACAAGAGCTAAAAAAACCCAGATTAGGGGGTTTATTTACCATGGAAAATGTGAGACCATTGTTTGCAGAGACAGTGCCTTCTGCCAGAGGGGCTCCTCCTGCCAGGGAACTCCAGCTGTGTCTCCAGCATTGCATAAACAACGGCTGGGCAGCTCCAAGATGCCCAAGGCCAACTTCCACCTACCAGTGTCAGCACCACCAGCAGTTCAGCTGCACCAGCAGGGAGCTCAGGCCAAGTTTGTTTACAGAGGCACTTGGTATCCCAGTGCCTGGGCTAGCTCCCTTTAAACTGGTTTGTGGATCTCTTCCTGCCCTTTAGCAGAGCTTCTCTATGAAAACATGCCAGCCTTTATACAGGATGATTTATACATGCATCAAAGACAAGTTAGTCTTTACTGATGTTTGGAAGCCTGATCCTACACTTTCTTTGAGCTTTCAAGTGTTAACAACCTGTATAAGTAGCATGTGGCACTCACTCAGTATGCGAGCAAATCCAAAGTCACAAAGTTTGATGACCGAGTGCTTTGTTATCAAGATGTTTTCTGGCTTTACATCTCGGTGGATGCACTGGAAATGGAAAAAACCCCAAGGTTAGAAGCAAGTCTTTAACCTGGCCATCAGATAAAGAACCTCTTAATTCAGCTGCACAGCCCTTGCACATTGTGCTGGGCAATCATTCCTGCTGAAAGAGAAGACGGAAGGATTTCTTAATAGCAGCTAAAGCTACGTCCTGCTGAGCAGGATGATTACCCTGACTATACCCCACCTTTGGGATGAGACACTACAGGCTCCCAGGTCCAACTGCATAGCTCTGTATCACTTGGACAACACCAAGTCAGCTCCCCAGAACTAGCTGGGAATCTGCTAGAAGGAGGAGCGAGGTTTGCATAACAAGGATTGTTGTTAACCTGGCTCTCTGCAAATGCAACTCACTTGAAACAGCTATGTGAAACACACTCCTAAAAAAGGGACTTGGGTTTACAAATATGTAAGGAGATCCTAATGAGAGGTGTTTAGGTCCTTTAGGATCTTGGACAAGTCCATGACCTGTATTTACTGATAATCTAGTAGACAAGCAAGTGATTTTGCTGGCAAAACTTACAGATGAGATGAAGGCTACCTTTTATATATGGGACTTTATCTATCCTTGCAGATGCCAGAGCATGCCTGGTATTCCTTCTACGCAGCACAGGTGAGACACATCCAGAGTTCTGTGTCCAGCTTTGGGATCCTCAGTAGGAGGAAAATGTGGGCATACTGGAGTCACTCCAGTGAAGGGCCACTAAAATGATTCAGGGATTGAGGTATCTGGTATTTAAGGAGAGGATGAGCGAGATGGGACCATCATTCATTCAACATGGAGAAGAGAAGGCTCAGGGGGGATCTTAATCAATGTGCATAAATACCTGATTGGAAGAAGTAAAGAAAACCAGGCTGTCCAAAGAGTCTGTGGAGCCTCCATCCTTGGAGGTACTTGAACCCTGACTGGAAAAATCTCTGAGCGGCCTGCGCTGGCTGCCCAGCTTGAGAAGGGGGTGTGGATGAGATGATCTCCAGAGGTCCCTTCCAACATCAGCAATTCTGTGATTCCTGGGAGGTTGACCTTGCCTGCTGAAGGTTCACAACAACTGAATTGGGGCTTGGCAAAGAGTTTCTATTGATCAAACTAGCAGCAACCTTAATTTCTTCTGCCAATTTACAAAAGGTGTTTTCTACTGAAATCACCAGGGTCTAGCTCACGTTGTCTCTCCCCTACCATCACCTCAGCTCAAACACATCGGACTTTTCCTAGCTAAGCTGGTAGATTACTGTGTCTCCTCCTGAGGACTGAAATGCTGCATGTTACACCGGTGTCATGGAGTTCCAAAAAAGGCAGCTGCATAAAACTTCATTACCTGTGATCTACAGCTGGTCAGACTGCAGCATCTCATTGTTCCCTCTGCTTTAAAACTCCATTAAATCTTTCAGACTGAGTGGGAGAATAGAAAAAAGAAGCGAAACAACAGATCTTGGAAGCAAGACAGACCTATGGCCAAGTTCCTGTGGTTCAACTGGACATAATTCTCCCAGCAAAGACAAAACACCCATTCCAGACCGATCTCCTGCTCGACTCTTAAATCTCACACATTGGAAAATAAACAAAACCAAAGACAATTACAACTAAGTTTGCCTACAGAACTTCTACAAAAGTCTCCTTTCTTTCCCTGCTTCTTAAAGAATCCCTACTGCTTTCTATGAAGTATGTGTCACTCACAGAACACTCACCTCCCTCCAGAAAGCAGAAGAGGGGTTGTAAAACTGGTTTATTGAATCTAATATTTGTAACTTTTTTAGCTGGTGTCATGATTCAATACCTATGACTATCAACAGAAGGGCTTTTTGTGAAATCACCAGGACTTTGCTCAGGTCTCAGCTGATGAGATGTTAAGCCAGATTTCTAAATGTCAGTGGCACTGGGAACACAAAGGGATATATACCTGCTCAGCCTGGAAGCTTATCCAAGGTCATTAGTGCAAATCATTCCTTGACAGCAAACCCAAGGGACCTGCGTGATAGGGAATGCAGCTGTTGCGGGTATACACCAGTATTTCAGATACATGTTTCTTGTTGAAAACAGGAAATTTCATCTGACTTCATCCCATGAAAACCATGTCATGAGGAAAACAGCAACAGAATCTCCATTCCTCCAAGGCCACATTTACAGCAATCAGTAGTGCTGTTTAGGGGACTTACATTGTGTTTATGGCAGAAGTTCACAGCTTGGAGGGTCTGCCAGATTATGCTCTTCACTAGATGTTCCGGCACCCTGTTTTTAAAAAAGCACATTTTTATTTTGGCCATTAAAAATAACTTCACTGTTGCAGGAAAAAGGAAGTAGAGGCCTTTTGAGTGCTAACACTGCACAGGATTCTGTGACCAAAACCATCAGGATCAGGTCAGAAAACTTAGAGGAAAAACACTAGGCACATTTTCTTGCTATAAGTAAGTTATAAGAAACACATAATAACCCTCAGTTTGTTGATCTTCCAGTGCAGCTAACCTGTCATGCTGGGCGGCTGGTGGTGAAGCCTGTTTGTACCTTTTACCAGGTTTCAGAGCTGAGGCTGAGGTGCATCCCTGCACAAAGCAACGCTCTCCTCTGAGACTGCCCTTCAAGCATCACAGGAGCGTCAAAAGGAATGTCAATACCACTTCCAAATCCAGTCAGTGCAACAAGATAGAAGGATTTATGTCAGGTAAGAGCATGCCAGCAGGTCTGGTACCACTCAATCACAGCCAGCATGAAGTCTGCCAGCTGATGACCACACATCAACACATGAAAGTCGGTGTCAAATCCTGCCTTGTGGCTGTGCTTAGCAGCCATGCTTCCTGGCAATCCCAAAACACCAGCAAGCATTTCTGCCTCTGCAGCTGCTCAGAGTTGGAAGTGGTGAAATATCCGGGGTATAAACGCACGACTTGCAATGCTGTCATGTCACTGATTGTCCAGAGAGGAGAGGTGACCAAAATGGGATGGGGAAGGATGTTCCTACAAGAGTATAAAGCTCTACTTCTGTTTGCATCTCCTCTTCTTCCCTCCAGCAGCTGGCAAACACTTCAGAGAAAGAAAACTCTGCGAAAGATCCAGCCTCCTCTCCTCTCTTTCAATTACTGTGCAACAGTTCTTAAACTTTCTTGTCAGCCTGTAAGCATCTTTAACAACCTCAGGAAAGGAAGAAGTGACAATCTTGGCACTTCCAAACTCAAATACCATTTTATTTCATGTATTTAATGCTGAAAAGCTTCTGATTCATCACAAATTAAAAACAAAAAAATATCCAAAAGAATTTGCAGGAATTCTGGGTTTTTCTGTAAGGCACCTTCTGCTGACAGCACTGAAGGTCTTGCTCTGACAGTGCTGGTGCAATGCTGGAGTTTCCTTGCAGAAACATCCCAGAGCACCCTGAAAGTACTGTGCTGACAGCCTGACAAGGGGATGAAGTTGGTCAAATAACCTGGGAACATGATGCAAAGAGGTCTGTGCCCACCTACCTTAATCCTGACCACAAAACACTTGACCATCTGCCATAGCAAAGATCAAAAGCAAAGTATGCAACCAGGTGTTACATGTTCATTCACACTGGAGTTGTTCTGATGAACAGAAAGTAAATGTGAAGTATTTTCTCCAAAGAGGGTTATCCACCCTCTCTTCAGATTCCACGTGAACAGGTTCAAACTGTGATGAAAGTTGCTCATCAGCTCACAAAGACATTACCTATCAGTGTGCTCCATTCTCCTTCTATAGCTCCCCATAAGGAAGAAAGAGAATAACAGGCTCTGTTTACTCAACCCCCAGTTAGTCTCCTGCAGGCAATTCATTTATCTCCAGGCCTGTAAAATGATTTGTGAACTTCTGCTTAGCATTTCCATAGCACCAAGTCACTATGAATAATTAGGGACAATTTATTAAGTGGGAGTATCATTTATAATGTGTGAAAAGAACAAACCCTGTCCTGGAGAATGTTCCTTCTGCCCATGTAGCTCACACTGTGTGCAAGCACCTGTTAAAGAAGAGGGTATCTGACCAGGGAGTCCACTGAGGCTGTGCAGAGAGTTGCAGGCACAGCTTCTCGTGACTCCTGCCACCAACTTACTCCTTACCACTGCAGCATCACTAGAAGTCACTGGTCTGTCATACAGATCATCAGTGACATTGCTACAGACTTGTATATTTGGGTGCTCAGTGACACTCCCCCTATGCCCACAGCCCACATGGACGTGCAACACACTAGGGGGAATGCCCACCTCCCACAGCAGCCCTAACCTCTTTGCAGTGAGACACAGGATGCTCCCAAGCCATTTGGGTTTGCTGCTGCCAAGCCAGCCAAAGAGCACCCAAACACTCAGGCTCAATGCTCCAGTCTCCTTGGTGAGCAACACGCAGAGGCTCATACACAATTCGTTTGGACATCATTGCTACATCACAGGAACAAAGCAAGTCCGGGGCACTGGGCTGGGAAACCTCTCCTGTACTTAATGAAATTCCTCTGAAAACTCTGCAGAGCAGCAACACCATAGACACCCCTTAATCTTTTGTTCAAAGCTCCCAGTGAGAAACAGGCCACTCACCCCTGGGGGTGCTTGTCCAGCTCATGGAGAACTGTGTGGTCGCAGTATTCGAAGACCAGATGCAGCCTGCGTTTCCTCCTGAACACTTCCAGCAGGTTCACCAGATTGGGGTGTTTCAGTTGCTGTAACACACAGTGGATGGAGTGGTTAGTTACTGCACAGGGGAGTGGGGTAAAGAGGTGGGACAGTGCTTTTGCCCCCAAGGGTCTCAATTTCTTAAGCTGAAACCTTCTATGCAAGCACAAGACAACATGAAGAAGCAGCTCAGCTATAGCTCAGCCTGTGGTGTAGTTATTTTAGGAACTGACTGTGGGTAACAAGTCAGCTTGGCTTCAGTGAGTGCCCCTTAGAAAAGATGCTCATAGATACAGAATTCATCATGGTGCCTACAGCTATTCCAGCAGCACCTTTCATTGTATATGCAGCCCCCGACTGCACCACAATGAAGAGCAGCTCTCCCTGGAGAACAGCTTGTGAAATCACACATGTAAGAGCCTGTAGCAGGCTAACATAAGTTTAGGAGAAACCAAGAGCTCCTCTAGTAAGTGTAAGTAAAGCAGATGGGCTCAGCTTCACCTACTTATTGTCAGAATCTGGGAGGGTTAATTAGGAGAATTTTTATTGCTGCTCCCTCCTTTCCCTTTTAATCTGCTTCATGTGCTCATACCAAGGCTTCCTCTCCTGGGGAGCTGAGACAGCTTCTTCCCACACACAAAGACTGAGCACAGCATGGTTGTTCAAACACACCTTGGAAGAGGTGAGGGTGGACATTACTGAAGCTTCTAATTTCCTGTTCTTTTACCCACATTTTGAGGGAGTGCTGGGAGAGGGCCTGAATCAAGGGGCATAACATTGTGCTCGGAAAAGAAAACAAACAAAAGCCAGACCCAGCTGAGGAATGCTATTTCTTTTCTGATGACTCATGGAACCATCCCCTCTGCTTGCAGGGACCTGTATCCACCAGTGCTTTGCCTGACCAAGGCTTAGAATAAACATGTTTCTAAGCAAGAAGGCTGGAAAGGGCATTGCCTAGGAGTTACGCTAATGCCACTTTCTAATGTGCCTGTGAGACATCTGGGAAAGCCTGCAAAGTGGAAGGAAGAGGAGAGTCAAAACTAGAGAAAACTGTAAGGGGTACCAACTGAGGAATGCAGCTGTTTGGAGAAGCACCCAGTTAACCGCAAGGAGCTCTGAAATCCACAACTTGAATCCTGAGGTTAACCAGTGAGCTTGAGTAAAAGAGCAGGTCAGTAGAAAACCCCACCATACCTCATTGCCAGTCTGTCACGACAGTAGGGACATGACAGGGGCCATTTCAGTGCTCCAGTGGGCACTGTGGGACCCTTTGCAAAATGTAATTTTCTCCAAGCATGTCACTATAAAAGCCTCTTGAAAAGAGAGACCTTTCAGGGAGCTCACTGCTTCTGGGGGACATCATACTGAACCCAAACTACACTAAGCCCATATGCCAACACCACACAGCATCCCTGGTAGTGTACAGGTGGCTATTCCAGTCCTGCAAACCAGCAGCAAGGAACTGGTCTGTCTAAACAGCATCTCTTAACTACATACGTTGCTTGTTCCTTCAATTCTGCTCACACTGTGTAAAGCACCTGCCAAGATCAAAGACCTTCACACCCATCTGGATCAAATCTAGGTCACAACCAAGACCTTCCGAGTACTTCTTCAGTCCTCTGTGGTATTTTTACACTGAGTGCCTTCCCTCTCTAGCACAAGGTACCCAACAGTGTCAGCAGGGACTGACCTTCAGTGTAACCTTCTCTGTCCTGACCATGTCTCCTGACCTCACATAATGGATGGACTTCTCTGCATACCCTCAGTTCCTATGGCAAGGCTGCTAAGCCACAAGGGAGGAGGCTTGTAACACTTCTCAAACTTTCCTATCTACCTAGTAGTATCTCTATTCTCACCACTTCCTTATTCACTTCAAAAAAGATGAACAGAGAACAGCCTGCAAGCCTGCTGAAAATTCCAGCAATGATAGCAATTCTCCCAGGAATTGTGTGCATGCCATGCTACCTAGCCTGTTAAGCATATTCACATAGAACAAAGTACCTACTTACCACGTGCACATTAGAGAAAGCCCAGTCTACCAGTTCAGACTCCCCCACAGAAGTCAGAATGCTGCTGTGGCTCTGAATGCCCAGACCAGCAGCTCCTGATACACTGCATAATGCAGAGCCTTCCTTTTCCATGCATTCGGCGTGTTGCCATATTATGTTCTCAGATCAGTGATAACTGATCAGAGATACCCGAGAGCAAGCTGGGCCTCCATCAACTATGCTGCGCAACAGGCACCTGATTCCTCTGCTACCCTCAGCAGATCTGGCTGCCAGGATGGACAAACTGCTGGGCACAGAAAGCCTGCCAGCAGGAGGGAAACAGAGGAGATAAACCCTGCAGTGCTTACATTCCACTTTCAGAGAGAGGTGAGGATTGTACAGCAAGAAGAAAGTTAAATCAACAGTAACAGATTGAGATCTCTGGAAAACCTCTGTCAGTTACAGGCTGGTTGTATGGGTCAGGCTTCAGAACATGCTGTGCTTGGGAGCATGACTGTGCTGGCTATCAGGACATGTGTGTGGAGTGCGGTTTATGGAGAGAGTAAGCCTGGACTTGGAAGCACACGGCTCTCCAGGCATTTGGGTTCACTGGGCTGGGCCAGCATCTCTTCTGCAGGCAAGCATGCACACAAAGCCACTGTTATCCTAACAATGTCCCTGTCAGGTAGAGAGGTGTTTCAGAGAGCAGTTTCTAAGGCTACCAAAGCTGCCAGTGGCTGGTTGCTGGCAGCACTAGGATGAGCATCCCCTCCCTGTCCCCCGCTTGGGTGACAAGACCACATGTCACCTTCCACAAAAACGTCAGATGTCTGACATGGGCTTTCCCCCAAAACTTATAAATTCTCCCATGCTAGGCTAATAGGGATTATTTTCTATTTTCTATATGCACGCAGCTTTGCATTGCATTTTTCTCTCATCTTCTTTGCAATGTCAAAGCTAAAAACTATCAGCTGGGGAACCAACACCCTTCTAGAAACAGCAGCAGTGATGGGGGAACACACAGACTTGCTGTTTTCACATATTTCTGGCCTTTCCTATGGAATCAGGATCACGCAGGGTGCTTCAAGACTCTGCATACCACCACGCTCTCCCACCCCACCTCCCATGGCTCCCAGGGCCATCAAAAGTCCCTTATCTATAAGGTGTTTACTATGTAGAATAATAATTTATAAGGCCTTACAATTTTGCTGATGAAACACAGTCTCTCTACGTCTTGACAAACACTTGTTGCCTAAGACAGGAAATACCTCAACAACCAAACAAACAAACTGTTACTATTTACAGAGGAAAAGTTGAAAAGCTACTCAAGCAGGTCTGCACTTGTTAAAATCAACAGTGCCCTGACACTGATCCTGCCATGGCAGCAGTGTCAACTTTGGACCCTGAAGGAAGATGCACTTATCATCTGCATTAAAAGTGACTTCTGCAATTATTTTCCTTTATGATCTTTAATATAATTTACATCTTAATGCATCTCCAGCCTTGTTTAATAAAGCTACTTGTCATCTGTTTGCTTCAGATGGGAGAAAAACACAGACTGCTTCTTCCCAAAATCCAACTGAAAAATAAATATGCCTTTTTTTCCTGGATGACAGCTCTTCTAGGGTGCCCCCTAGGCTTATTTTGCCTGTTTTTGCAGTGAGTAAAGAATCAGGCCTTCATATTCCTTTAGCAATAACATTTATACCACTTGTTTATACATAAATGCGCTATAAAAGTCAAGCACAAAGAGATTTTTGGAAAAGAAATACAAGAAATATTGTAACCTGTTGAAATCTTGTGTTTAATTGCAAATCTGAAAGCATTGGTTCCCAGGAAGCCAGTGAAGCTAACTCGAGGGAAGGGAACACTGAGTGCAACGAGAATCAACTGATGCTATGCAAATACCAACAAGCAGTGAAGTCTGCGAACATTGTGCAGAAATCAGAGAACTATGAATTTTGGGAAAGAAATTCTAAATAAAATGGAACATATTTCCCTGTGAATTTCTGTCAGGTTTTGTTAACTCCAAAATCCTAAATCATTGACTGTCTACAAGCATGCACTGTGTTTAATCTGAATGCCACTTTTCTTGTAAAAAGGACTCCTACTGGAAGCCATTATTTTAGAATGTATAATAAACCAACATGCTGCCAATATGGTTCTTTAATCAGTGTTTTAAAGCTATGGCTCTTCTGCAAGGAAAAGAGAAAGCTGGAGATGGAGAGATGATGGAGGTGTAGAGTACCCTGGAGAAAAGGGAACAACTCTCCATTTCTTGGAATACACAACTGAGGGTACCATGGGCCATCAGCAAGTTTATAACAAATATAAAGATATTTTTTCACAAGACATTCCTAAAGTTGCGGCACTCACTGCCTCAGGAAACCATGGAGACCAAATGAATACACCAGTTCAAAAAGAGATGGAACAAACTCCAGTTTATGAATGTCTGGTAAGCATGAAGCAATGGGTACAGCCTCTGGATCTAGAAACTTCACCTGAAAAACACGTCTATGAAAGGAAATCTTACCCCATCCTCTCCCTCTTTCTCCCAGGTTTCTCCTCATTTCTGCATGCTTGATGGACTTTGGCTCTAACTTACTGCAAATGTCCTCATGCTTTTATTTTACCAGAAAAATAAACACAGAGGCTGAATAAGTAACCCATTTCTATGTGAGGTAAGTCCTCAGAGGAAAGTCAGGAAATGATTAGCCAAGACAAGGTGCTGCCATGGTTCACAGGTGCAGGTTCTACAGCTGCTTCCATGTAAGCTGAAAAACTCTGAGCCTACACAGCCCCTGACATTCAGTACATGGCTGGATAACTGCCTGCATGTCAGGGTCTGACACTGAAGATTCCCCCACAACCAGGGGCTGAAGAAGTGTGTTAGAGGAGCTGGGGCAGATTTATAAAGAGCTAGGAGAGCTGTGCCCCATGGCTGTCCCCTACCTCATGCTATCCGGGATCACTTTTTGTTCACATACTTTACCAGAGCTTCAACAGTCCCCCTGTCTGGTGCCGACAGCGCACTGAGGGCAGAGCTGTGCCTGCACCGGCCAGGACATCGCTGCCTGCATGGGGGACAGAGCCCAGCTCAAGAGGGCACAGTGATGACTTTGCTGGTGCTCCCGCACCCGCGCAGAGGTCGGCCGGCAACTCGCTCTCTGCAGCGTCCCAGCTCCCACCTGCACCCATTCTCTGATCTGTGACATCGTGGGCTGCGGAGGATCACCTCCGTCCCGAGGCATGTCCGTCCCTGGCCAGAACGGTCAGACTCTCACCGGCACTGCCTTTCTGCCAGAGAAACGGACAGACTTGGGCGCTTCACATACCGCTCCCTCACATCCCGCCTCCTCGCTTCACCCCTTACGACGCCCCGTCTCTTCATGGCTGCTCTCACGGCCCTTCTCACGATGAGCTTCCTCCCTCACACCCGCTCCCGGGCAGCATCCTCAGGAACGCCGGCCGCGATGGCGGGGAACAGTCCACCGCCGCCACACCGGGAGCAGTGCCGTTCGCTGCGGAGCCCACCCTCCCCAGCCGTCCCCGGGGCGGATGACGCGAGGGGCTCGGAGAGCCAGCGGGGCCGGGGGCCCGTCTGCCGCCCACCTTCAGCATGCGGATCTCCCGCAGGGCGATCTTCCTGATGACTGGGTCCTCCTCGGACTCCAGGAACTTCTTGATGGCCACGATCTGCCCGGTGTCCTTGTTGCGGCATTTGAAGACGACGCCGTAGGAGCCCTCCCCGACCTTGCCCAGCTTCTCGTACCGCTCCATGGTGCAGTGCCGGCGCGGCGCCGCAGCTTCCTCGCCTCTGCGGGCCCAACTGTGGGCCCAACAGCGGCCCCCGCGGCCACCGTTACCCCAGCGGCGCGGACAACGGCCCCGCCCGCCCTCCGCCAGCGCTGTGGCTGGGGCGGGCCCTGAGGGAGCGGGGGGGCCCGCGGGCGAGTGTCGGCGTGTGTCCCCGGGACGCTGAGGGGAGCGGGGGAGGAACCGCCCTGGGGACCACAAACCCAGGAAGGAGCGGGCCATGGCCGCTCTCGGGGACACCGGAGTCCCCCGCCTCCCTCAGGCCTCGTGTCCCACAACTCCATTCTGCCTTCGCCCCCCCCTCAGCGCTCCCCAGTTTCACAGCAGCCGCTGCTTTTTACTGATCGCCCTGGAGGTTGGGGGGAAGAGGGAACACCTCCCCAAAGCGGGCAGCACCCGCACTCTCCTGTAGCGGCCTCCGAGGGTCAGCACCCGCTCCACAGCGAGGCCTGGCTGCCGCACAGGTAAGGGGTGGCCTGTTTGGGAAGCACAGGCATCCTGTGGGGCGCTGCCACAGCGACGTTCCAGCTCCACGGTTGGTGTGGGGCCCGGAAGACGATGCATTTCCCAGGAACATCTCTGCCCTGTACAGTTCAAGCACCTCAGGTGTCTGCCATCTCATGAGCTTCCCACCAGGAGCTAGACCCTTTCAGTGAGTATTTCCATCTCTTACCTTGGCATTACCTATCCTCATGCACCTGTTCAGGGCCCTAGCTCTTTAGCCATTCCCTCATACCCTGATGGAACTTTTTTGGTGGCTATTGCTTCCAGCAGTAGATTTTACAGACACAGACGTCCCATATAAAGGCAGAGAAAATTTGGGCTGTTCAGCCTGAAGAAGGTTGTGAGGAGACTTCCTTACAGTATCTGAAGGAAGCCTACAAGGAGACTGGAAAGGGGCTCTTTGTCAGGGAGTATAGTATAGCTAAAAAGGGGGAGATTTAAGTTAGTACAGCTAAAAAGGGAAGATTTAAGTTAGACATAAGGAAGAAGTTCTTTCCTGTGAGGGTGGTGAGGCACTGGAACAGGTTTGGCCAGAGAAGCTGTGGCTGCCTCATCCCTCGCAATGTTCAAGGCCAAGCTGGACAGAGCTTGGAGCAATCTGGTCTAGGGAAGGTCCCTGCCTATGGCACCAGGGTGGAACTACATGTTCTTAAGGTCTTAAGTGCACAGGTGGCCACTACACAAGAGCAAGGCTTGTACAAACTGCTGTATATCCTGCTGAGGCCAAGCTGTGTCCAGGGGCAGAATATCAAATGCTCACATTCATGTTTTCTTTTTCTAAGCAACCCTCCTTTATTGCCCACCAGCCACCTTGCCATCTGCCCGATGAACCGGGCACAAGGTTCTGCTTGTGCTGGCACAAGCCAGCCTCTGCTTTTCAAGCTGAGCAACTCATAAGGGGTTCCTTGGTGACTCCAGGCAACTGGCAGCAGGGCTGTGCTGGAGCAGAGCGGCAGGCAGCACAAAGCTGGAAAGGGTTTGCCACTGCTAACCTGATTTCTCATTTCTGCACTATCCATAGATCTCCCTTTCCTCCGGTCAACCTGCTGTATGTGGGTGATGCCGTGTGGCTCCCAAGCACCCAGCAGGACTGAGAAGAGTGTTCAGGCCCAGATCATGCCCTTCCCACTGCCATAAAACCTAGAGCCCAGTTGAATTCTTTTGAGATATGTCTGATAAGGTATTGTTCCCAGCAAGTCTACCACACCGCATTTAGGTATCAAATAAAGCAGAGTTTATTTGGCATAGACTGAAATGAACTGCAACAGGAATTTATGTAGAACAAAGCCTAGTTATACAAACTGGAATGAGTGCAGTTAGAGTTTCAGTTACAATCTAATGGCTAAACAAGGTAAAAAGTACATTTCAGAAGTCTCCCAGTCTTGTCCTTTTCATTCAGAGATATAGTGGCTCACTGATGCGTTGTACCTTTCATCTTTTAAAGAGATGTCATCACAATTACAGTTGTATTTTTCAATCACAATGAATTTGGTTAGGAAATGAGAAAAGACTAATCTACAGGCTGCTCTTCAAATACTGTCTGCACTTCAAAGAGCACTGGGATATTGTTTTAAGGCTTTCAAGTTGAATACATGAACCTTGTGCATCAAATAATTAATACTTTAACAGCTGTCGAAACAGTGATGAGGGGCTGAGCTAGCTTTTGCTTTATAAACTCCAAACCCACACACTAGGCTTTTTCAACCTTGGTTGAAATGTTAGAAAAACAAAGATACAGACAATACCCGACTAACATAAAACAGTCTAACAAATACAAATTACACTAGTCAGAGTCACTGAGACTGGCTGGTTCAGCTATGGAACATGCAAATCTGTTGTGCTATACCCCTCTAAGAGTAAGAACTGAGGTTTTACACTGGGAAATAGTATCTTGCAGATCATGCCAAAAATGCCACTGTCTATAAAAATCAGTCAAAGCATTTCAGAATATGCCATTACAAACACTTCAACAGCTAAAAAAGGAGGTTTGCTTAAACAAGAACTTTCCTAAATTCATTTTTTATGATTCCGCAAATCACCATTCATGTCATTCAAAGAAAAATACTTTCAGTTCATTATTTTTGCATGACAATGTCACGACCTAACAGTTATTTACTCCAGTTATTCCCCATAAATATTCATATTTTATTTACATTTTTTTTCTAGTCTTTTAGAGATCATCTTTATGTGTTTTCAAAAATTAAGCCAAAATTACCTTCTGCAGTGAATGAGGTAAATTAAGTGAAAGCGCTTGCTCTACATCTACACCTGGTGCTTCACTTTCTCTTCTTTTTTTTTTTTTTTTTAAGTCTTTGTAGACTAGAAGTTATACCATTTGAGGGTTAATCATCAATCACTGTTACCTATGGAGAAGTAACTTCAGTACTAAAGAACTCATGTTCTTTAAAACACAAAAATTGCATGGCCTGCTTTTAATACTGCTGATCCAACTACACCTGACCACTTAAAACATCTTTAATACATTGTTTGTGGACTATTTTTTATCTCTACACTCACTATTTATTAAACTTTGCTTGCTGTTTCAAGAACTGAAAAGCTTGACTTGATTTCAATATCAAATAAATAACAAGAATTAGTTTTGAATGACAATGCTAAGTGTATAAAATGCTAAATTGTGTGCAGGTATTTTTTCCCTCCCAGACCCTCAGAACAACACAAAACTCCAGCTGTACCTAGTAACAAAAAGACATTACTAAGTCACCACGTGTGCTGAGTTAATTCCGTCAATGTTAAATTATGAATCACGTAGTCTGATGCCTCAGCAGACAACCCAGCACCCCATTCCTCAGGTTGCGAGTTAAAGATCAAACCACTCTGGCTCTGCTGTGTCAGCAGAGCCCCCAGACAGGCCAAGCTGCTGTTAACACACCTTTACTGTTTTATTACAATGATGGATGAAACTTCTAACCTGTCTTTCCTAAGGCAGCAGTATGCTGTCAGATTTAATTTAAAAACCCCTCAGTTCAAATTATGAACTGCTGCTGTATCTGCCTACGGACCGTGTTTACCTACATCAAAGCTAGCAGGTTAATGTGAGGTAGTAAAACCAGATGCTATCCTGTAGTCAGTCTGTATTTCTATTTAATGGTACCTCATGAATTGTAAGTAATGAGGAAGACAAAAGGAACCGATGTGACTGTTGAATGGAGAAATGAAGAGAGAAAGAAAAATGCAGGTGACAAATAGGGAAAGGGAAAAAGTGATGAAAAGCTTGAATATAGAATACTGGTTCTTATCATATTTATTTATACTACACAGCTGGGGAAATAACCATTTCTAAATGACCCTCTGACTGACAACATTTGGATGCCGTACAAAAAAAGAAGCTCGTAAACTCAGTTATCCCTATAGGATCCCCTCTGGAATAGCATAAATAAACTATACGTCATGGGCAGTTTGATACATGATACTTTCATTCATTAAGGATGATAACCAGGTACAGTTTCCCTTTCATGTCACAAGGCATATCCCTAATTTATGAAAATAAAGCATATATATTTTGTACATTTTTATATATATATAAATATATATATATAAAAAAAATACACACTGCCGGTCAACTTAACACACATGCACACACACACATATGTATCCTGAACACACCCACCCAGTAGCAACAAGTCTGATATCAATATTCTATTTTGTGTACACATACCCTACAGCTAGTAAATAAGAAAATCCCTTTTATGGCAATTCTGCAGGCAAAAAAATCAATACAAAATATTCTGTTGTACAAAACTGCATTTTTACAAGATCAACTGACATTGTAACATTCCCCTCAGTAATGCACTACATCCCTACAAGAAAAAAAATCAAATCTTTATACAATTGTAAAAAAAAAGAAAAATAATTGTAAGCTGCTCTGCAACCTTCCTTTGCTAATAGTTAGACACATTACACCATTCTAGCAGCAGATTAATAAATAAGGATTAAATAATCTATTATACAAAGCCATACTGAATGGCAGATTTAAAACCAAAAAGCTTTGCAGATACTTTCACTTCCTACACAAATCTGTTTTATTAAGAATAAGACTCAGTATAAAACAGGGAAACAGCCAGCACTGTATCTACAGAACATAAGGAAAATCCAAGGGAAGTAAAATATTTAACAGTTTATGGCACCTTTACTGCATAACACTTTTTTAAAGGCTCTGTTTCCCTATAACTAATGAGTAAAGGGCTATCTATCTCATAGCTTTTATTAAGCAAACTCAATATAACCAACCACACAGTGGCAAAAAGACAGAACCAGCTGTTCCCAGCTGCAAAAATGTATTGATTTCCACCCTAAACCAACATCATTTAAGTGTCAAGAAAAGAAAGTCACAGTCCTGTTTGTATTAAGTTTCCTAATGCTTCTTCGCTCCTCGTGTGGCAAATTCACTCTGTTATTTGCGTTAGGTTACCGTTGCTTAGTAACTATTTTCATGTCCAGCCAGGATGTAGAGATTGCTGTGTGCAGTCGGATTTTCTGTGGGCCTGCTTTCTAACACTACCACTCTGCAAGCAAACACAAACAGAATCCAAACCTGTTAGTAACAAAATACAAAGCACATGGTGTTACTACTGAGAGGAATAAACTTGTTGCTCACAGGTTTCTACAGATTGGAGGGATATAGGTTCACCTAAATATTGTGGGTACTTTATTTTTTAAATCAGTTACCTCATTTTCCAGCATCACTTCTGATAAAAACAGTAAAGTGGAATAAACAAGGAACAGAGGACCAGAAAAAGCTTTTTGAACCAGAATCTGCCCCTTTCAACCACAGGTACACACAATGTGTTACAGACATCCTCCACCTTCAGATAAGTTATGTCCCTGCTTCTGTTAGGAAGTCCTCTCAGATCCAGTGTTGTAAGGAGACAAAACCCTCCTATCATCTACAGCCCATAAAATCCTACACCTTGTGATAAGCATCAGCCACTACTGTAAACAGTTTTCCTCTCTTCTAAATATTTATCAGCCGATGGGTTCATAGGAAACACTCAACCCCAACTCAGCCTTTCTCCTGCTGGATCATGTTCCTGTAGGCTCCCCTGGAAAACCTGTCCTCAAAGATAATGCTCTCCCTTAACAGATTCTGTCCCTGATCTTCACTTCTGCAACTGGATAGTTCTAAAGTGATCCAAGCCAAAAAGGTGCCACCACATCTGGTTCACCTGAATAGCAGTGAAACTCCTGCTCCATTTGTACAGAAATGGAAAAGTTATCAAACAAAGGGTTTGGCAGTTCAGTGCCATCAGAGTAGAAGAAAAGGGTTTGTCTGCAAAACTGCATACAGCACAAGGACCTCGACCTGGGGATCAAAAAATGTTAAGTACACAAAATTATGGATTAGTTACAGAAAGCAAGTCAGAGCCAGGAGTCCCAAAGACCAAATGAGGGAGCAGGAGATCAGGGATTAAAACTGATTTCTTTACTCATTACCATCTACTTCTACATTTAGGACTCTGGCTGCCTGAGAAACCACAGATAAAAAAACCTGTAGGTGCCTGCACCTCTTCCCAGCTTCCGTAGCTGAAAGGAATCATCTGGATGTTATGGGTAATGGAGTGCATTTAGGCCACTGTGCGTTAGCACCTGCATGTGATCTAGTTTTCTGTGCTATTTCCAGACCTCAAGGTCCAGAGCAGTGAAGATTTTTTTAAAGTAACTAACTGCCAAGATAATTCACCAATTCACCAGGAAAACCTAAGCCAGAAGGGTTTTTTTCCTGCTCACTACAAGCCGAAGCTGGCTCTCACCTCTCCCTGTCACTTATTGCCTCACACTGTATCTCTATAAGCTCGTGTTTGTGTTCACACTTCTATCTTCTGCAGTGGAAAGCAGAGGTCACAGAGTAATCATTTTGGATGCAGACACAATCACCAATTAAATTTTTGGCTACTGCAGGCAGAAACAGTATTACTGCCTCCCCCAGTACTGCTTACAGACAGGTCTGTGTTGAGCTAAGCAGCCAGTTCCAGCTGGAAGCTAGAAAGCTGCTTCAGATAAAACTTTTATGTTACTTCAAGGTGATTACCTGTCTGATCCCAGTAAGCGGAAAACCCTTGTTTCATCAGATATCTCCTGGGTAACCTGTAAAAAAATTGAGACATTTAGGTCCATTTCAGTAGCAAAATGAAATTTACTGGTCTGAGTCTCTGCCTTATATTCCTGGAAACAGAGCCGGCTAAAGCCCGTGTGTGTGTGCTTTACCAAAAGCAATGTATGTAGGCAAAGTCAGAGGAAGCAACCAGCACCCTGAAGCAATGACAACATGGAGCACAAGTGTTATCACTAAGGAAGCAGCTAGAGGGGCAAAGCATCAAGTACTAAATCAGGAACAGAAAGAAATTAAACCTGGAGAGATTGGGAGATTACTTACTTCATCTGACTTAAAGCTTTTGCCCTGCATGCCATGTTTCCAGAAGGCCAGCACACTGTCTTGAAGGCACACTGCAAAGGAAAAACACAAAATGAGACCCAACCATGGCTTATCTGAACAAGAGAAACCTGAGTTTCTCACCAGCAGTGGTAACTGGAAGCATATGGAGAAAGTACATGGTGAAACTTGGACTCCTGGTAGAAGAACCAAACTCCAAAAATCACAGAATCATAGAATCACAGAATGGTTAGGGTTGGAAAAGACTTAAAATCATCTAGTTCCAACCCCCCTGCCATGGGCAGGGACACCTCACAGTAAACCATGTCACCCAAGATTCCATCCAACCTGGCCTTGAACACTGCCAGGGATGGAGCATTTACCAGTTCTCTGGGCAACCTGTCCACTGTAGGAAAGCTGGGTTGAAATTACTGTTTGGATCTGAGACACATTACTTTTTAAAGTGCAATTCAAAACATACTACTCAGACATTCCTTGTTTGCCAGGACAAGATAAGCATCTCTGGTTTTTCCTTCTCTCCCTTTCACTTCTATTCTCTGGATCTTTGTTTTCCTAATGATTCTTGAGAGAACACCAGGAAGCACATAAACATGCTGCCAACCGAAACACTGTGGGTTTCTGGAAATTACAGATCATTAGAGTTATTATATATACTTCAAAATAGGTACGTGTATAAAAATTGGGAGGAGTCTTCCATTCAGGGCCAAAGAGAGAAAACAGGGAGCTACTAGCTCTGAATGATCTAATTACCAGACTGCTGAAAATAATGGATGAAGAGCCTGATGTTCTTTAAGCTGCGTTACAGAAACATTTTACACTGTGCTTAATTTTACTAAATCTTACTTGTTTCCCTTTATTACTCATTTGAATGACATTTTGTATCTGCTCAGTATTAGCCATGTCCTAAATGCACAGAACAAAGGCATTCAGCAGAATCCTAACAGCAATGTTTGTCACAACAGCCTTAAACTAATCTTCACCTGCTGCTCCTGACTCCACCCAGCAATCGGAGCATGACAAGTTGTTTAATCCCCTGAATTCCCAAGAATCCACTTGCTGTGTAAAGAACTGCTCACATTATTCAATGTCAGCTGCTAAGTGCAAGACTTCGGGATAAATGCTTCTGTCTATGAATTCCTCCAGAGTTCAAGAAGATGGCATGGTTGAGTCATGTTATGCATGTGTCAGAAGGAGATATTGTATGATACAAATACAGCAGTTAATTAGAACACATCAGAAGTTAGGAAAGACTCACAGGCTTGATTAAAAATATCTTTTTTCAGGACAGATCTGACAGATCTAAATAGAGATGCTGTACAAAGGAATGTGCACTGTTTTACCAACTGCTGTTAAAATACAAAATACCTCTATCAAGAATCTTCTTTTGAAGGGAAGATGCCCGAAGAACCCAGAAATACAAGCTGTACAGAACTGCTAACAAAAGCAAGTTCTGTCTTTACTGATTTTGATTGCAGAAAGAAGTGCAGTTTCTGAGATATGAATTATTAAGCTTATGTTAGATACTCCTGAGAGTTTGTTACAGCAGAAATACTTGCTTGCTAATTACAATTCAAGTTTCAGAAACAAGGTGGCTGTCTTTAAACTACTAGAGGACAGCAGCCTGTCCTCAAAAAATCAGATTCAAATACTGACTTAAAAAATTGGATGTGCTATCACTTTAAATAAAATCTTAGCTTTTAGAAGACTAACACACATTTAGGTATTACTAAACCATTTTTCCTCCCCAAAGCTTTTTCTCAGTGCTACAGAAATGATCAGAAACTAGTCAGTCTTTTTTTTACAAGTAAGATGTACCATGATTTAGTTGAAACCAGAAATGACAACAGATGGAAACACATGCAGATTGGACATGCTATCTGACAACTGCTTTACTTTCTTCAACATGTCAATGGAGACAGACACCTCACAATATACTGGCACATGCAATTTTTAGTGTCAGGCGCCACTGGGTGCACTAGACCAGTATATATCATTGAAACCCCTTCAGCACTCATCCCTCTTAAGTGCTTGAGAGACAACACAGAAGCAAATCACTTACCCACGGACTCAATGCAGAAATCAAAGCTCAGCTCGGAGGCCAATTTCTTGCTTGACTTCAATTTCCCTTGTAAATTCACAATTTTCACAAATTCTCAAGAAAACAGAAAAACAAGTATTGAAACCCACTGCTAAAAGGTTTACTGACAGCTTTAAGTAAAACATACTAATTTAATCTTTCAGGCACTAAGAAATGCCCAAACCTAAACCCAACAGCATCTGCTGAAAACAAACCCAAGAGCATCCTTCTATCAAAATAAATACAGAAAACCTTCTTACACACTTTGTATGTTTTTAGACTTTACTGACAGCCTTCCTGCAAATAACTAACAGTGCAGAAATGTGAATTCAACATAAAGGTTGAAAATTTAGGCAGACTAAGTCATTGCAGTGTTCCCATTGAGGTATTAACATATGATGTATGAGAGTTATGGTTATAATTCTGGTGTATGATGGAGTACTGGCTATTTGTCTTGCTAGCACATGCAACAGGCAAATGCCACTTTCCCCAAGTAAGTATTGAAAATTTCTGATTAGCTTGTTTTTTAATTGATCAATTTGAATTTGAAATTTTTTTTTTCATTTCAATTTGAAAAGAAACAAGAATGATCCACACATGAAGAGGGAAAGTAGAATCACAAGAGTCAAAAGGAACTCCTACTTATTCTGAAATATTACAACACAAATTAGTAATGAAGGGAGAAAAATTAACTTGTGGCAGAGTTAAAATCAACAACTGTGGCAAAACAAGTTTTGCACAAGGTGTGGTAATTTGCCCAACAGAGATGTATTACTTACTGTCCAGGCAGACTAAGACAGTGTCTCTTTCCAGCTGTGTTACATGAATGGCATCTAACTGCTGATTGCCTTGTGAAAAAGAAAACAGATTGTTTTATCTCACATCATAAGACTGATCTCAGCCTCCACTCAACCTCTCACCAACTGCTACAGCCTTCTCAGTATGCTCCAAGTCTACTGCAATCTACACTTTGTTACTCAGGGTTTTTTTTTAAGGCTATATGATCCCAGAAATTTCTGGGAGAAGTACAGGGCCTAAGGACAAACCCATCAGTTCAAAGCAGGCATTTAATATGAAAGTACTACTGTTTATTTCCCTAAAATACATTTTATGTTGCAGCTCAGCACAGCATGTCAGCTTCCTTCACAAAGAGGCATGATAAAGAACAACAAAAATCATCAAGGGAATCTTTGCTCCTAAAAAAATTCCTCTGTGCCCATAAATCCCCATCTGGAAAGATTATTGTGCTGATATTAAACTAGATTTAATAGTTTTTCTAGTTTTTATTAATGAAGTTCTTGGTACAGCTGCTAAAATGCAGATTTAAATGTTAAAAAGTATATCCAACAAAGCCTGCGGGAAAAAAACATCTGCAAGGTATCAAGTAGCTTTTGAAGATAAAACAGAATCTTCTATTTATTAATAGCCAGCTGAGGATGACAAGCCTCCCCCCAAGAGCTGGAGAACAGACAAGAATGCATTTACGTGAATTTGTACACAGGAAAGAAGGGGAAAGAGGACTACAACAGATCCCAGGAAAGAGTATGCAGCCACAAATGAGAACGCAATCAGCAGGGTCTGCATTACTGTCTAAGGAGATTTTTAAATTAAAAGATGTATCTGAAACTGGAGCCTTTTAAGACAGACATTTTATACTGAAGTTGGCAGGTCATCACAAGCAGAACCTGGAATCATCTTCAGTACGCTTTAGGTAGAGAAGCTGCATCATTTTGCCTAGCCTAAAGAGTTTCCAAATGACTGCTGAGGAAGGCATATCCAACAGTTACTAGACAATAAAATGGCTGCAAGATCGACCAACAGTCTTACCTGCACCAATTTCTGTAAACCATGAAGAAGCAGAATTCAAGTTGATTGTCTCAAAGTGAACAACCTGGTTTGGTTCAGTACCCTTGCTGATAGCTACACAGACCATTGGGTACTCCTGCTCTGGTATCACCAGCATTTCAAACACATTCAAAGGGCTTGGCAAAGGAAAGTCAAAGTGCTGGAAAAAAACATAACAGGGCATTTATAAAGTTTTTCTTTTACCTTGGAAATAAGAAGCCTAAAATAACATGCACAAACTATAACAGATATAGAAAATGTTTTTCACTGCTACCAAGAGTGCTTTTTTGAGACAGCATGAGCTGTGAGCAGTGTTACATTGCACAGAGGTACATGCTGGTCTGTTACTGCTAATACTGGGCTTGATCCAACACTTGCCTGACTTCAGTCACAAGATTTTTCTTAGTCAAAATATGTCAAGCCAGATTTTCAAGTGCTCAGAACCCACAAATGGGACTAGAATGGGAAGTACTTTCCATTATGAATTCTGGCGAGGTTATTTCAACACCTGTATTATGATGAAGATTAATGTTCTAAATGAAAATTATATGCTTACCTTTATTAACATGAATTTCTGCATTGGCTCATACCACTGTAGTAGAACAATTCCAGACTGCAATGCACCACAAAGGTACTTATGTCCTGTGTATGGATTTCGTACTATATAAAAAAAACAAACAAACAAAACACCCACAGAAAACAACCTTTTTTAAGTTCTGGAAGTTCAATGCACACTTGGAAAAAACCTTACAGCTATCTTTGCAAATAATTTAAGAAACAGCATCAGTTTCACACTAATTGCTTTCTGGCTTGCCGTTCAGATATCCACAGTGATTAATATTGTGCTACTTTCCAGGTAAAATCAATTATAATTAATAACCACTAGCATTCTTTAAGTCCCAGTGAAGAGGCCACATGCTGAGTGGCCAGAAGAGCTGTTAACACCTTCTTCCTGGGGCTGTGAGAGCAGGGAAGGGAAAGGTCTGGGTCAAGTTGGATTTATAGAAAAAACATGCCCAAGCAGTGAAGATGGCCCATAATGTCTTTGAGTTTTGACAGTTCATGCAACAATATGATGAAGGGTTTGGGGTTTGTTTTTTTTAAGCTCAGTCAGATACAAGACCAGCCTGACTTCAGGAATCATTTGTAAATATGCCTACACTTCATATGAGCTGATCAGGATATCCAAGTTGCAACCAGGTATTTTATACTCTGCTTAAGCATTTTTTACAAGCGCAAAGGTACAGTTTCATACAACACTAGGACCAGTTTTTAAAAGGACATGCGTTCTGTAGAAAGCCCAAGCCTTTTCCCAAAGTCAGTGAAACCAAAGACAAATCTGTAACTTCACAAGCTTTAACTCTTTTAACTCTAGAGTTCTGGAGCGATGGCTTCACTCCTCTCTAGGCTGTGATAATTTTTATTCATGTCCAGTCCTTTCTTTGTGGAAAATATTCTTTTCAAGTGAGCCTTGCTAAAAGTTGGATGGAGGTCAAACCCTGAGCCAAACTGACAAAGCAGAAAAGATATTTGTGTATGTGCAGCAAGTCTGGGATCCTGTAATAAGCTTTATATTTGCAGACAGGCTGCATTTCACACTAACTAGTTGGCTCTGTGGGCAGCCTGAAGCCACTGATCCCAAAGCCACTGATCCCAAACACTGAAGCTCTCAAAGAGAGTGTGCAACACCCACCAGCTACATGCTGCTGGCATTCTCCAGAGTTTCCCTCTGGACCTTGCTCTAGACTGCAACATTTCTCGGTTAAGAGTTGATACAGAAAATTCTTTTCCACTCAGCAGCATAAAGACCCTCCACATTAATTCAAAGGAAAGCTAAGCACCACTTAGGCACAGCAATAAGAAATGATGCAGTCATACTGTTTGCTGAAGAGTGAGCTAACTGTAAGCTTATTAAAAAGAAATGAGTGTAAGACATGCCACACTCAATACAAAGAGAGGAAAAAAATTGCACAACACAGCTCTGGCTCACCTATACAGCATTTGTGGCATCCTTTTGTATCAGGGATCTTCGTCGTTAAGGCAAACTTCCTGGAATAACAATTATGCAAACATGCGTCAACGAGAGGCCTTTCACGCTACCAATTCAACAGCACAAACAGCATTTATGGGAATTTTCACTTGTTAATAATTGTCCATAAGTGAAAGATTTGTACCTTGGTAATATTTTGTCAGGAAACCTATGGGTTTGAATATGAGCCGCTAATCCTGTTTTTTTGGCTTGTTCAAACAAAGCTATTAAATTATGGGAATACAGCTGGAATGTTTTCCCTGTAAAGAGAGAAAAGCACAACTGACATTGCACCCATGCCTCCAGCAGAGAACTGAACAGTTAAGAAAAATGTAGGTATAGAAAATTACCTTCTAGAAAAACGGGCCGCGTGCACCAGATATTTCAAGTCCAGTTATGAAGCAAAAGAAAACAAAACAATAATAATGCATACAGAGAAGCCATGGCATTCAACTCAAGAGTTCATTTCAGTAACACTAAAGCAGCTCTGAAAGTTACTTTTATGTGAACATTTTTAGAAGGCTTTAATTATACAACAACAATTAATTGTATCCTGCATCAAGAGGAGCATGACCTGCATCAAGAGGCTGCATCAAGAGGAGCATGACCAGCAGGTTGAAGGAGGTGATCCTGCCCCTCTACTCTACTCTCGTGAGACCTCATCTGGAGTATTGTGTGCAGTTCTGGTGCCCTCAACATAAAAAGGACATGGAACTGTTGGAACAAGTCCAGAGAAGGGCCACGAGGATGATCAGGGGACTGGAGCGCCTCCTGTATGAAGACAGGCTGAGAAAGTTGGGGCTGCTCAGCCTGGAGAAGAGAAGGCTGCATGGAGACCTCATAGCAGCCTGCCAGTATCTGAAGGGGGGCTATAGGGATAGTGGGGATGGACTCTTCATTAGGGACTGTAGTGGTAGGACAAGGGGTAATGGGTTAAAACTGAAACACGGGAAATTTAGATTGGCTATAAGGAAGAAATTCTTTACTGTAAGGGTGGTGAGGCACTGGAATGGGTTGCCCAGGGAAGTTGTGAATGCTCCATCCCTAGTGGTGTTCAAGGCCAGGCTGAACAGAGCCTTGGGTGACATGGTTTAGTGTGAGGTGTCCCTGCCCATGGCAGGGGGGTTGGAACTAGATGATCTTAAGGTCCTTTCCAACCCTAACTATTCTACGATTCTATGATTCTAACTGTTATCAGAATATTTTTCTTTATCTATAAATCAGTACAAGTGGTATTATACAAACTTTGCATGTTTAAAGGCACAGTGCTACACTTAGTCTCCATGACACAGTGCCTCTGTTTCCTATCTAGAATATCCTATTGCAGGACAACTGATGAAAAATAATGCAGCGCTTTTTTTTCAAGCATCAATCTGCTGAATTAGTATTTCACAGCCACCTTGTTCTCCTTCAGATTGAAACTGGTCTTGTTTTAGGGTTGATTTATTTTTTGAATCTGGTTCATTCAAAAAATGCTCCCAGGCTACAATACACTGAGAGTGAGCACACACTGTAGCTACATTTCAGTAATGCACCTATGGTAATCCTCTCCTGATTTTGTTATGACACATGAAAGCCATCCTTATGCTGACTCTCCTAGCTCAGGGACCAGAGGAGGACACTTTAAATTCCCCAGTCACTTTCAGTCAAATTGCAGCCTTGACAAAGGCAACTTGCTTGACAAATGCCAAGTGCTGAGCTCTAACTAAAAATAAATTACAAAAATAAAATAATTCAATAAATAATTCAATAAATGCAATAATTATGGTGGGACATGGAAGACAACTGGCTCTACTACTTGTAAACATCAGTTTTATTTTTGGAAGTCTTTCCTATTAAAACACTCTTGAAGCAAAGCTTCAAGCACAACAAAAAAAACCCATGTTTTCTACTTCAGCACAATCAAAATACATTGTACAGAATTATGACTTGAAGTGTTTCTTTTCATTTATAATCTTACTGATTTCCCCTCTATTTATACATACCTGACAAGGACATTAAGGTGTTATTGATAACATACAGCCATGTGCACTTTCGGGGAAATAACTGAAGAAAGAAAGTACTTCCATTAATAGAAACATACAGGAATTTCTAATCATGGGTTTCTCTGCCTGCTCCATTTCCACCACCATTCCTGCAGGGATTGATACTGGGGAAAGTCCCAGCTGCAACTACAGTTTTCCCTTTAATTCATTCTTTTGGATCCTTACTTAGCCCTTTTCTCTGAGTGAAATATTTTCATACTTTCGCTCTTCTACCCCTGCAACTTTCAAAGTTCTACTTTTCTTCATTTTTTAATTAGCACAGAGCCAAACTGGGACAACTGGCAAGACTGGAATCCCATATAGAAAAAGATACAGCTTGCTTAGAAATGACAGCCAGAGAAAGATAGTATTACAGAAACCTATTAAATCCCACAAAAGTCAGAAGAGAGGGGCAAAAAGGCTACATGATCTACACAGCTAATAGCACTGTTAATAGCATCTTGTGCTAGGAGCAGAAAAAGAACACATTGCACAATATTTCAACTAGATATACTCGTGGCAGCAGGTCCCAATAAAGTTTACTTTACAGTACTTAAGAACTGGCTCAGACCCTAAGGTCTCAGTAATAATTATCTTCAAGAACTGACGGAGGACAAACAAGGACCTCAAGGACAAACATAATACCTATGGCAAATAAAAAGGGCAGTGGGAATTGCAAAATAGTCCAACTGACTAACTAGCCAGAGCAGCACAGGAACAAGCCACAAAAGCACTGACATATCTATCCTATTGAAAATAGGATATAAAAAAGCATGTGGAAGACTCCAGAGAAGACTGTTACATGAAGTGTTTAGGAAAATGTACAAAGAAAGAAATTGCTTTGGTTAATTGAGGTAAGAAGGCCAGGGGGTCTCCAAGAAGTGCCACCACACTTTTTAGACAGCTGTACCCTGTGTCTGCTAAGGCCACAAAAAGGTAAACAACTTCATTATTCAACACTATCCTACTGCATTCAGGTGCACCCTCAGCTCTCAATTCAAGAGGATCTTCTAATTGTACTGAATTCAAATTCCCATTTCTCATCATCAAGTCCTTTATAATTGTCTCTTGTCTTTGTCTGTGCCAAACTAACCCCTCCATGATCTTCTTGAACCACTTTCCATGTTGAGTTTTGTCCTCTTGCATGATGCTCCCAGAAACAGAGGACTTTCTTAAGCACAGATCTCTGTGCAGTGCCCCTGAAATCCTCTTTCTCTCACTATTACTCAGATACACCCACTCTGCCACCTCTGCTTTCTACCCTGTGCCATGTCTTGACTGAATTTATTGCTCTTTAGATGCTTGAAGTGCCTTTGTGAACTGCTTTACAACCTACAAGAGTAAAAATTCATTATCAGCATTTGTCAGCTTCTCCAAGAAAACTCTGCTACTCCTGACTCTAAAACAGCAAATATAACAGTACCATGATTGCATGAAGTGCCTTTGGAAAGGCTTAAGAGCCCAAGAAAACAGAAGCAAATGTGTATTTATTGGTGATGATAATGTCAGATAAATGAAATGGTTGAGTGTTTTGGTAGCATCCAGTGGAGCAGCAATATGCCATCTAGTGGAGATAAAACGGAGAGAGAAAGGGCACGAAATCAGTTGTCCCCAAGAACAAAGGTGTTTTAGGAGAGAAGTCCCCTGAAAGCAGTGTTACATAAGCAGCAACAAAAAAAACCTCAAACAGGTCGGTAGGGGAACTATTAATTTTCTGAATACCATTGCTAGCTTTGACGTGAATCAGTTTATGCCACAAAGCCTTGCATCCCATCTATCCTAATACCAAACTTTCTTGCTTTATAATATCCCTGTATCTGTGTTCAGTACACTACAAATCACCTGTTCCATTGTTGCTTCATGAAGTTCATTCAAATTCAACGTATAGATACCTTCTTCTGTGCCAAAGATAATGTACTGATCTAAAAATTTAAGAGAAAGGTATTATTTCACAAGTTCACTACCACTTTGGCAACAAGCAGGTTTAAAATAAAAACTTAAAATAACTTTACCTTTAGTATCTGGATGTATCCATGATGTTGCACAATTAATCTTCAAAGGACAACCATCAAAGACTTTGGAAAAACATGCTCCCATCTGAAAGACACCAAAACTGAAACCTGAAATAGTTTACAGTATGAAGCGTTTATCTGCTGGCACCTGGCCACTAACTACACACCTGTATGCACCGTGGCTCTCTTCCTTCAGATACAAACTTACTCTAATATGGTTTGATGCAAAACATGTTTATCTTCCCCCAAAAAGCTACAATTCAGTTTTCCAAACCTTTTAATAAGCTTCGTACACATTAAGAAATGCAAAGAGGGATGAAAAATTTTAAGTACCTACTGGGTGAGAACAATATATCCTGGAGGTATTTAAAAGATGTGAAGATGTAGCGCTTAGGGACATGGTTTAGTGGTGGGCTTGGCAGTGTTATGCTAACAGTTGGACTTGATAGTCTTAAGGGTCTTTTCCAACCTAGATGATTGTATGTATGAATACTGAGTGGTTACGAATAGCATATGAAGGGAAAACATGCAGAAGTAATAACACTGTCTCACACCACTACCACCTCTCCCCCTTTCTCTTTACTAAGCAGGGACTGCTACTGGAGATCATAACTCTCAGAGCCAGTGAAGTCTCCAACCCTTCACATCCACACTGAATGATGAAAGGAAGTTTTTAAGAACAGGAAACAAACATCATGGGTTCAGTACACAAAAAGTAACTGGCTATGAGTTGCAAAAAATCATGCCAGATGAACTGGTGGCTTATTCTAGCATAAACCTTCTGACACTAGAGAGATGCCTTTAGAACAGGCTTCCAATAACTCCTACTGCAAATGAGATTTCTTACCAGCACCTTTGGTGTCGGTGGTAAACCATTGATTGCTGGCTTCTGTGGGAAGAAAGAAAGATCATAAAATACCTCTCCCACACTGATAAAACTAGCTAGCTAACGTGACAGTGAAATCAGACTGAGAGTCACAAAACTTACAGGGAAATCTCTTTTCTCTTTTTTACGTGGCAGTTGAGGGATTTGTCCAGACCCTTCTGCATTTTCTTCAATGAGTTTCAGCATGCCACCCCCATTTCCTGAAAAAAAGCCCAGACACATTTTGTAGCTTATTTAACACAGTGAAATAGAAAATATTTGTTGCTCTGTTCTCTCTTCTCCCCTTTATCTAGCAGAAGTTGAGAAGTGAACTCTGAAACATTCATATATGCATCTCAGGTACCAGCATACGTGTATAAAGGAAAGCTGCACCTCGTGATCACTTGTGTTAAAAAAATTATCTGCTAAAAATAGCTGACTCCAGAACTGATTTGCTTTTACAGGATGCAAGTTACCTATAGGAAATGTATTCCATTTACCTAAGTCACTGTATCTAGCTGTGAGTAATCCAGGGCTACTGATGCTGCTGGTCATACCAATGGGGGAAGAATCAGTCTGAGGCCCACAAACAGGGATACTCTGTCTCCTGTGAGCTGGTGGGGCTCTGTTCTGTGAGTCTGGGAAGCGTTTTATTGTCTGACATTTGTCATCATCCGGGAGGTTCTCCTCAGGATAACTGTTTATTCTCGGCTGCAACAAAACAGAGGTGAAGGTTACCTGGGAAATGGCACCTGGAAGCATAAACTTCAGACAAGTTTAATTCAAGTCGAACTGCTTCACCATTAAAAAAAAAGTCAGCCTTTGAAAAGAGCCATATAACAGCAGGATAATCTAAGAGGTATTCCTTCTCTCATAGAAATTCACAGCAGCAGGCAGAATGCTGAACAAGAGGAAATCCCATGCAGCATGCTCTCTTAGAGGGAAGATACCTACAAGTCACTTTGTTTAGGGTAGTGTACAATGTCAGGAGCCCCCAGAGGTCAAGGCAATATGGACTGCAAGTCAACATAAATATGAAACTGCACGAAGTTTGCTAGCAAATGGTTTTTAACAGAATATATAAGCTACTGAGAGCACCAGACAAAGCACTGCAGAGGCTGCACAAGTGGAATTTGCTTCCTAAAACTCTTAAACCCCACCATCTCTTACCTTAGGAGGTAGTGGGGGTGGTCCTGCTCGTTTTAGGGTTGATCTACAATGAAAAAGTTTGGTAGTTGTATTAGTTAAACCAACAACATAAACAGAACTGCCTAAGAATACAGACTCTTAAACAAGACGAGCTAGATGCATAGGATAGATGGATCAAGGCTTTGCACGAACCCACCTAGATGCATAGAATAGGTGGATCACAGCTTTGCATGAACAGGGTCAAACTAGAAGTTTGGGGCGGGGGGAGGGGAAAGCATGTTAATCTTGTTAGAAGTGCTGTTTTTTAAACTCACGTTCTTTCATAAACACCAATGTTATAGAGTGTTCTTTGGCGGAGGGTATTTGAAATTAGCAAATAAATTTATGTTCAGGACTAGTCTGGTACAGTTTGCAGCTCTCACTCTGGATCAGGCAAACGTCTGGGCAGCAGAAGAGCTGCACATACCCCACCAGAGCTCTGCAGGAATAGCTGCACGTCCTGTCACTACTGGATCTGGCGCATGATCGATGGATTAATCAATATAAAATCTGCTTTAAAGCATTAGGCACTTCCATATGCACGCTAAGATAACCTTAGGAAGGAGAGCAAGGGAAGAAAGCATTGCTTTGCAGACATTCTGCTGACGGTCAGAACAGTCAAGCGCACGTTAGACCCTGGAGTGCAACCAGCCCTCATTTATTTATGAGCGGCAAAGCTGCCTGCAGCATTTTAAGGAAAGAGGTTTTGCCAGAACGCTGCCGTTTTTAGTGAGAGCCACATGGAGTAAACACAACTGTACATGAAGGACGTCCACTCACTCTTCAACATCTTCACTCCCATCGCCAAATTTTGTAAGCAGTACCCTAGGTAAAACGTTTATAAAATTAAGAGCTCTGCCCTAAGGTTGACACATGCAACTAAACCGATTGGTGATGTCATCTAGTTTCATAACAAACATCTCCCATCCCTTTTCAAAACAAAGTATTTCTCTCTTATTCACTGCATTGAGCTCTTTTTCATTTAGTATTTCCTTCCCCTCACCCCCCAATTATCACAGAAGCTCTCTTCCATACCAGATACCATCAACTCATCTTTCACTTCCCTACCTGGTATTTTAAATATCGTTGAAATGCCTAATAGCAGTACAAGATGAGAGAAACAGGAAAACAGGAGAAAAAATAGGAGAACAGAGGATGTTACTGGAGACAAATGGAGAAAAGCCTTACAAAGGGAAGTTTCCTCCTTTAGTGTTTCCCATTACAGTGGGGAATTTTTGTTTCAAAGCTACCTCAGGGTCAAAAAAGAAGTTATGACTAGAGGATAAAAGCAGCACTACAATGTACTCCTGAAACAAATAGAAACTAGTAAGATTTTGCAAAATGGCAATTTTCAAGCTCTGCTTAAAAATAAAAAATTAAACTGCATTGAATAAAAAATAAATAAATAAAAATAAAAAAAATGAAACCAGAAATCTAAACCCAATTAAAAAGAATTCCTTAGCATGTTGCTGTGATGTTGTGAAGTCTGAGCTTTTGCTTTTAGGAATGGTGAGGTGGAACAGCCAGTTCAGAAGCTGGCTGTCTCAGTGTTTGACCAGGGACAGGCTGGTGCATGCTGCAGCTGCCTGGTACAGTCCAAGTCCCTGCATGCAGAGCAGGCACCCCCACACCTGCCAACTCACACATCCTTCCATGCTCTGCAATGCACCACATCACCCACTGAGGGATGACCACAGGGGTAACGAGCAGGAAAACAAAAGTGTATTATACATAAATGAACCCAGCCAAACTTGGATTAATGTAAAATTTCCCGGCAGGTTACTTCTAAAGGGAAAGCAGCAGACAGTTGCCAACAGGAACTATTCAAAATCTTAAGAGAAAGAAACCAACCATCCACAAAACCACCTCCATAATACAAAGAAAAATTATTTAAAAGTATTTTTAAAATGCTACAATAAGGATGAGAATACCATCAGGTAGATCTGCTGGTACCCCCCCCCATTCCAGACCAGTAATTCCAGAGATATTGATCACCATTCATTCTGATAAAGGACATGAAAAGCAGGGACCCTCCCAGCACACATCCTCTCTGTGCATCCCTGGTATTACTCAGAATTGCTGGGACACAGGAGCTATGCATTTCCTGTTTATGTTTTCAAACTGGAAGCAGTTTCCAAGCAAGCAGCACAGATTCACCATCCAGAAACTTTATGCCTCTCCTCCTTTCAAATACTATATCTGTATCTATCTACTTATTTATGACCCTAGCAACGTTCGCTACAGCCACATTCATTCTGCTTTTAATACAGCCTGTTACAGACAATTTTAATAACACCACAGAAACGGAATCAGATCAGTAAGTCACGTTGCTGGGAGGCACTTCCCTCCCTCCCTGCTCCTCGGCCCCAGAGATTCCAGCTGTCTTCACAAAAGCCAGCACTCACGAGACAGGCTTTTAATCTGCAGCTCATCAGGGTCACACAAACAAACCAAGAGAGGAAGAAAAGCAGTCGCTGTCATTTACTGGAGAGGGAGAAAGGGCCTAGAAAGCTACTCTGAACTTTTACTACAGTGAGAGTGAGAACAAAAAAAACAGGCTGGACTTAAAAAGACCCAAACACTGGCAATCTCCATGACACGGACAGATTTCCAGGGGGCTGTAATATCAGCTGACAACTTATGCAAGCCTGTATCTGCAAAAAGCCAAATAAATTCACTGTCTGCTACTCAGTTCCAAATAAAGATAGGAAACAGCAATTATTTCAACTGAAATACTGTCTTTCCCTACATATGTGCATCAGTCAGTATTACTGAACTTTCATATTCTTCACTGTGAATTCAAAGATTGCCTTTAAAGGCAGAATCCAGTATTTTGAAGCAAAAGAAAGCCTCATACCTAATAATTTCAGTCCTAACTTGGACAGAGATGTGCTTCCTTACTTCAGGCCTGCTTTATCCCAGGGGAAAGCAGTTATAGCATACGTTTACCTAAAACATTTCACCCCAGAATACTGTATGACTGTATTATAGAGTACACCTATCAGACCCCACAGCAGGAGCAGTCATGCCACCAAACTTTGAACTGGTTTCTCCTTCCTTTTCCTGCAAGGACCCAGATTCAGGGCTGCAAACGTGCTTTGCCACAGGATGTCACAACTCCAGCTGCAGCTCAGAAATGCAAGGCCAGAGCAGGATCCTGAACTCAGCCCTTGCAAGGTTACCAGCTTTGTGTCAGAAAAATGTCTTTGGCTGTATTATTTCAGTGTGCTGGCCATACATTTATACTTCACTTTCCATCTAGAACTGGGGAGGGCTACAACAAACTTTAAACAAACTACTGTTTGTGGCTAAAAGAGACTAAAACCCATTCCCCAAGAGAACGACGAACCAACTGCAGAAGGATTGCATACTGGGTAAAATTTCCTTTGACTTTAAGTGCATTAGGGCTTAAGGCTTGATTTTTCCACCATAGCTCCATTTCTGTTTCTGAGCGCATTTTCATATTAAGTCACAGAAATAAAAGACATTTTAAACTGTACTTACTTGCTGCTTCCATCAACAAAAGGATTCCAGTGTGAAGCAAAGTCAGTGCCAGCTGCCACAACCTGAAGATGAACAAATTGTCATTTTTTCCCTTGTCAAAATGAAGTACTTTACCACAGCACATGAAGAGCCCTGCAGAATGACCCATAAGTAGTAAAATAAAATTCCAAAGTGAACTGATACTTTACAATCTAATTATAAAGCAACTATTGAAAAGCTATCATCTTCTTAGACTCAGATTTAAAAGCAGCACTTGCACATGATGTAACACTGGTATCAAGTGGCAATAAGTAACACAAAAGCAAAAATTTATGGTGAAAACTCAGTAACGATTTTCCAGTCAAGGCAGCTCCAAGACACTATTCCAGCAAGAGAACATACTGCAGCCATCAACATCACCTACCTGGTGAACTGGAATACAGCTGTGAAAAACAGGAATGGGATTTTTCTGGAGTGCTGAGCACTAATGTCTCCAAATCCAAATTAATGGCAGCTGTTGCTGTTGACAACACTTACTGAAAAATGGAGCCTTGTGTACACAGGCACACAGTAATCCCAAAGAACATTAATTAGCTGCTCTACAGTAAACTGCTGAGGGCTGGAACAAACAGCAGCAGCTCACAGGGGGCAGAACTGGCTGCATGTGATCTGGTGGCCTTCCAAGAAACAAGCAGCAAATAAACTCTGATGATAGGAAGATCAGGGACTCAAATGCAGAACAGCCTCTTCACATAATCAAATTAATTGGCACATATTGGTTTTCTCATTTAAGCATAACAGTAAAAGCAAGGAGGGCAATTCATTTTCTTAAAAATTGTCTGGGGACCAAGAGTGGTCTTCTCATTGCTTAATATTTCAGACATATATTACTTAGAGTAGAGCCACAAAACAACAAAGATACTATGATTTTAATAAATGAAGAAAAAAAACAAACCTGCCCTTACCATTTCATCCCGAGCTTCTGTTTCTTTCCGTAGAGGGGGCTCAAACTGCAGCTTATCAACTACAAAACATTGCATTTTCAAATTTAATGTACACAACATTAATTATACCAATGCCCTTTCAATGCTTACTACTGTGAAATGCATGTTGTAACAGATCTAAATATTATGTGCACAACACTTAATTTGCCTGTCAAATATGACCATCACTTAAGTATCAGCCTTACTGTCTAAATGCTTAAATTTGCAAATATGAAACCCACAAGAAAGAAACAGACCAAAAGTAAATACCAAGTCATTATGTGAAAGCACACCGGAACCTAAGTATGTTTACCACATGCTACTTTTAATGAATGTGAGACTTTTTAACAGCAAGCTTCTTAAAAGTGTGATGTATGTGATGCAAAGGAGCAGGCAGCAATGACATTACAAAAAACATTAGTCCAAACCTGGAAAAGGATTGTTCCTACCCTCAAAATGTCAACTTTGATACAACTGAGTAGTATTTTGTTATTAAAAAAAGGTTGTATTAAAAGAAAATGCATTCTGTTAACATGCACCCTGGTCAGGACAGCTATTGCAACCACAAGGGCTCCATCAAGGTCAAGGAAAGGTTTCACTTATGAACTGGAAACAATCCTAGAATGGTTTGGGTTGGAAAGGAGCTTAAAAGATCACCTAGTTCCACCTCCTTTGCCACTGGTAGGGACACCTTCCACTAGACCAGGTTGCTCAAAGCCCTGTCCAACCTGACTTTGAACAGGTCCAGGGATGGGGCAGCCACAGCTTCTCTGGGCAACCTCTTCCACTGTCTCACCACTCTCATAGCGAAGAACCTTTTCCTAGTATCTGATCTAAACCTACCCTCCTTCTGTTTAGCCATTGTGCAGACAGACAACAATATAGAAACACAAAATGCTACATTTTCCTGTATTTTCTCATTACGTGATGACACCCAATGTACACATGAAAAGATGCCCTCCTAATTATCAACTCACTCTCATTTTTTGATGTCTGCATGTTATTAGTGGTTTTGCTCTTTTAAGTAAGGCTGCATGGTCTGACAGAGATCACAGAGCTGAAACGCTCTGCTGGTCATGCAGATGTCCACATAAACATTACAATGCAGCAGTGAGATGTAATGAATTCTGGTTTCAGACAAATATTATTGAAGATTGATGTGTATGTACTGTTTCTTCTGGTTTTGTTCCTCAAAAGTTCCAGCTACAGAAGAGACTTTCCAGAGTACACAACACAAGAATGACACCAACATCCTTCATTGGTAGAAGCAAACCAGCAAAACAAAATGGGTAAAGCCCATCAAGAACTTACAGTTTATCTCTGATGCCGTTCTTTCTGCTCTAATGTTCCTGTTCGTAGAACGAATTGTATGGCGGATGACGGAATGAGGCTGCAAGGGTTAGAAATGGAAAAGCTGAGAAAAGTTGCATGGCTTTATGTTGGTTCTTAATTAACAATCAAACTAACAAGAGGAAAGACATTGCAGTCGCGCACTGTAACATGCACCACCTTCGTCTTATCCCTGCACATGATCTTTCTATACACCCAAAGCATAAGCATGACAAGTGCTGTAGCAACATGCCCTTGCTTCTCCTGCATGGTAGCTCTAAAAATGGAGCTCTCGAACTGTTGAGGCTGTGCCCCTGTCAAGCTGCAACCTTACATTCCCAAAGCAAAGCAGGGTATTTAAACCATAGTTTCACCTAAAAACAGAAAACAAAAGATGTTCTCACTCACCTCAAAATCATCATCATCAGCTTCGCTGTAGTGTGTATGGTTGTCAGGGTTATTAACTTTGTCCAACAGCTCAACTGCTAAAGATCTTGAAAGACCAGGCTGCCCTACAAAGCTATGCTGGAACCGCAGAAAAGGACAAGTTATAATATGCAACTGATATGTAGCTTTTATTAATAAACATCCAGTACAGAATGATACTGAATTTTGTCTGCTTGCCTGGGGCTTGAGTATTTCTTTAGCAACTCCTCAATGGCTAGGGTTTCAAACCTCTCCATAAGCATGGAAATGCCACACTTCTGGCCACTTATATACTGGAAATCAAACTCAGACAAACAATTGCACCTTAACTTTATTTTTTCCATGAGTATTTCACTTGAGTTTAGGAAGACAGAAATAGATACATGAAGAACTGCTAAATACATCCATTCTCTGACTGGGTGACAGGAAGGGTCTATGTAGCTGTATTGAAGAGGCTGAGACACCCACTTGCAGAAAGGCTGAAGACAGAATCCTAAGCAAATTTCTGTAACTTTCCCTAACAAAAATTGTATAAAAATACTGATAATGAACAAAATCTTCCTACAGTTGACTAGTATCTCCTTCCTTTGGACTTCACCACCCGTGTTGTAAGATCAGAGAAAGAAAATTGTTCCAGTTGGGTTTCCTTTTGATCTGTTGCTCACTTTGAAGCAAGAGATCTCTTAATGCTGTCACTAAATGTTCCAAGACACTTACAGAAAGAAGTCTGTCTGCTGTCGGTCTCTTCTTTGGATTTTTTGTAAGTGCTATCTTGACAAAATTATGGAATGTTGATGACCTTAAAGAAAAATAAGGGTTTACGTTTTGTTTCTCAAGAAGATAGTTTTGATTTTAACACACTCAACAGATTACAAAAGGGTGTGCTAAATTTGAATGTTGTCCAGGTACCTCATCTCAGGTTTGAATAATTACATTCCCAAGGTAAGAAAACAGGGAAAAAAACATTCGATTCATGAAACTTGCAAAGAAAAGGTTTTGGTACAGAAAATAAACCACACATATGCTGCTATTTCAACTTTTTCCAGTTCCAATTATTACAGACTAGAGATCAGAAATGAGAATTGTGATTTATGTACGCAGTAAACCCTAAAGATCTAGTCTACAAATTTCACTGTTCTTGGCTACAGGTAGCAAAATGAAATACCAAGTTCTAGGCAGAGACTCAACTTACTCTTCAAAATGCTGTACTGCTATTTCCAGAACAACTTAGGAGACTTTGTCGTATCACTTCTTGTCAGATCTGAATTATGACTTGATGTTATGACTGGACCAAAATTTTCCAAGCTTTTCTCTTGCAACTGATTTTCTGTTAATATGCCTCTCTGAGAACAGTATTAGCGCAAGTCTGCCTGATTTCAAATCATGTTACATTTCCTCCTCTAGCCTTAGCATCTGAGAAGTAAAGCGCATTGGCTGGGGTTACCCTAAGCAGTTTCAACCCAGGAAACATGCTCTTAGGAGAGTTTTCTCCCTCCCTCTAGTACCTATCTGCCATCCAAACACCTCAAAGTAAAAAGATTGTCCAGCTGCATCATGAGCAAAAAATCCTGCATACCAGAATTGTTTTGAGTCTCGTAAATAAAATGTATGTGTGGTACAAAATCCTGCAGGCACTATGAAGGCATCACAGGTTAAAGAAATCATGAAAGGATTAAACAACTGCCTATCTACTGACAGCAGCAAATGCCTGGATACAAGGTTAAAAATAATTTTTCTTTCTAGAACATACAAAGAGGACTGAAGAAGCAAGATTTCATTTCTTTCTGGATCACTGGCAGGGATCAATTGCATAGGGAGGGCTATCCTGCCCCATACTGCTGGTTTTCTGAAGTGCCATAAAATGTCTGTTGCTGGAACTTAACCTCCTGTTTGCTTTCAAACACCTATAAACAACACCTAATTGTTGCTCAGTGAAACTTCCTGTAAGTGAAATCAGCTCTCAGGTACCCGAGTTTAAAACTAGCACACACTATTTTTCACTGCCTCCCTTTTTCAATAATGATAAAGTTTTTTCACATTATCTACAAAATATTGAACAAAGGAAAGGGTTTGACTTACCATTTTGCTTTTTCCTTTAGTTTTGGTGGTTGAAAATTACTTTTCGACATTAAAAACAAAGCCCTAAAGGAGGAATAATGTTATTATATGGTAAAAAATTAATTTCATTCCAATTTCCAAACACTTTGAATTAATAGAGTAAAAACCGTATTGGTGAAACTGGATTATAGAAGACAGACACAGTAAAGCTGCTGAATTATTTATCATTAAATAAAATCTTTTTAGCACCATGCATAATCCTGTTAAACATAAGGCTACAGCTTCTCTAGTGATTTACTATCACTAGATAGCTCTTAATCAGATTGATGATATAACTACAAAGTGGTTTTTTTGTTTGGTTGGTTTGTTTTTGGTTGTGGGTTTTTTTGTGTTTTTTTTGTGTTTGTTTGTTTGGTTTGTTTTTTTTTTTACACCTAAAAATTTTGGTTATAATTTCAATTCTAAATTTAAGTCTTTAGCTTTAGATTAATGCCCTAAAGACAGACACAGCTCACAGAGGAAGTAAATGCTTGATGAAGGAATCCTAGCATTAATTTCTAGGTTTGAGCTACAGAGATGGTTACACTGTATTTTAATAGTCCCAGCTGGGACTGAAGGGGGTCCTGGAGATGAGCAAGTTCCCCAGCCAGCAGACCTCATCGGGTGAAGATCAAACATGGGCGGCTGAAGCTCTGCAAGTTCAATCGCTGTTATGCCAACTGCCCAGATATCGCAGAGCTGGTTGTATCCACCATTCTTTTCCACTGCTGCAACTTCTGGGGCCATCCTTCAAAAGCAAAGGCATCATTCACTGAGGTCACAGTCTGCATGCAGGAGGCACAAAGCACTGTCACACACCCCTGGAGCAGAAACCCCACAAAGATTATAAATCTGGTAAAAGCCTGACATCCCCTCCCCTCACCCAGCATTAGGGGAGTGGAGAAGCACAAAGAGGGGATGTGTTTTGCTCGAGGTCATCGACTGGACAGCAACTCTAGGAATAGAACCAGTCTCATAATTCCTGGTGAAATGCTTTAATGAGCAGATAATCTTCCTGCCCTCAGTCCTCCTTTGCCAACAGGATAAGGAGGTCATCAAACAATTAAAAGCCATTGTCTGGATTAAGCTGTACATGCATGTTCAAGTCTATACCAAAAATACTGCCCTAGGCATCTTAACTGAATCACAGTCATGCCAGAAACCAATAGCAGTTAAATTTGCATATATAATCCAGCTCAAGATTTAAAATGATGTATTTGCATATTAAGCACTGTCTTGTACAGACATTGATCAGTAGAGATGATTAAAAGATAGTTTAAAATCTGCTTTTCTTCACAATTCTTTCTGCACAGAAATCAAAAAGACATTGTTTAGTTTATTCATTAAAAGTGTATTTAGTTTATTATTAAAAGTGTAAGAAGTTACTGAGAAACTAAATGACCATTCAGTATCCAGACAAAGGGGAGAATGTTCTGCATTAATAAACCTGTGAGAAACAGTCATTCTGCCTCAAATATCACATAGTTTGTGTACAGCATCAAACAGCTCTAATCAGTGCTTCCCAGATTTTTACCCTTTGGGCATTTTACTTGGAAGAAAGGAAATTTATGCAATTGCTATAAATATATTTAAAAATGTGTGTAAACTTCACTGTGCGTATTTTAGAATTCTTGGTGTAAGTACAGACTTAGCTTTGCATACAATCAAGTATTTGCAAGCAATCAAGTAGTTTATTACCAGTAAGGGGTACCAATAAATGATTTCCTCTTTGCAATGGTGGCTGTTATTTTTGCTGCTACACCAAAGTCAGCTGGAAAAGAAAATGATGATAGACTTAGAAATCTCACTGTAAGATCCCAATTCTACTCTAGGAAGAAAGAGCAATAATGTTTTTCATCCAAATCAAAAATTCTCTAAGCTTCAATAGTTAAAGATTAACAATGAGATCAGTTAATTTTTTTACTGACATGACTTTAAATTGAAAAGTTTGGTTTCCACATACAGATCACTTGCGATCCTGTTCTGCTCTTAGATATTTTTCCATCTCACAATACAGAAACCAAGCAACCTCACAAAATTTAGTGGACAATTCAATTTAATATTCAAGAGGAAAAATAGCATCATGCTTTGGAAATGGAACAGCAGGGGGACAGCTGTTCTCATTTCTGGAGACATGTCTAGGGGACAATAATCCCTTGCTCTCAGAACTGCAGAAAATAAGGTAGTTTTGCAGAGCCAAAAATCATTTAAGTCCTTTTTGGTTTGATTGCATTTGTAGTACAATAGCTGGAACATAATTCTGGGCAAACCTAACTAGCTTAGCAGGCAAAAGGAAGGTATCAATGCACAACCCAAGTTAGCGGAATTTCTTATCCATTTCAAGGTTTTACTTTTTTTACTACTTGGGGTTTTCTGTGGTTCCCCCCCCCGCCCCTTCCCTCTTCGTTCAAAAGCAATACTTTCCTAGCACTGCATTCCTGGCTCACCACAGCGGAGTAAATGTGTTGAACCACACAGCTTTTCTGAAAAGCAGCAATGCAGCTAATGCACAACTGTCCTGATTCCAATGCCGGACACAGTGAGATGATGAGTATCCCATTCCTTCCCCCAGGATGTCTGCTCCCTACTTCCTGCAGAGCCCTAACTACATGCAGACTTCTGTGAAGTGAGCCATCAGACAAGCAGATGGGTTTTGAAGGCAGTGCACTCAGGTTGAAGTTGTGGCTGCCCCATCCCTGGCAGCGTTCAAGGCCAGGTTGGAAGGGGCTTTGAGCAATCTTGTCTAGTGGAAGGTGTCCCTGTCTGTGGCAGCAGGGCTGGAACTGGATATCTTCCAACCCAAACCATTCTATAATTCTATGAGATTCAGCCTGTTTGTACTCAACTAACTGCAGAGTATCACTGGAGGAAGCCAGTAATACAGATCTTTTCTGAGTTTTCATCTGCAGACTTCAGAGTGCTTGCAAAGAAGAAGAGTTTCCTCTTCACCTGCGTGCAAATGCCCAATGTCATACACCGGGCAGAAGGCATAGCCAGGATCAGACCCCACACTTTTCCAAAGGTTGCCAGGTTCAGGAGACATTGTCTCACACAGTGGAACCCTGGAGGCTCTGAGGGAGAACTGTCATTCTAGCGAGGAACAAATGTGGATAACCAGGTAACCCCAACCTGGCAAATTCCAGGGAAACCTGGGAGGCTTCAAGGCTTGATGGCTGAAAAAATAAATCATCTGTAACTTCTTGATAAAATGCAAAACTTCTCATGTCATATGTACACAAGCCCATGGACACTTCCTATTGTCAACTATTGCCATAAGTAAGAGCAAGAACATCCTACAGTGTAACACCAGAAGGTTCATGACACTGAGAACAGTATTGAATAAAATTCACTGCAACAGTACAGGAGATCTGCTGTATTCTGTTTTATCATTTGTAGCAAGCTTAATCTTTACTGTGCATTTTGCTGTTCAACATAAAATAAAGCCTAAAAATCCTCAATATTCTTCTTGGGTGGCACAGTCTCTACATTCTGGTCATTTTTTTTGTCTTAATGGAATGAGGAAAGGCAACTTGCTAAATTAAAGATGGTACTGTCTTATGACATTCCGGCAACTTACCCAACTTGACATCTCCATGGTCTGTTAGTAGAATATTTGCACCCTAAAACACAATAAACAGAAAATTAACATTTTTTATCAGGAATATTTTTCTGCACTACAAAGTTTTAGGTAAGTTTCTCGAAGTTCCAGGTTACCTTTATATCTCTGTGCATTTTGCCCTTCACATGCAAATAAGCAAGACCCTGGAAATAAAAGAGACACAGAATGTCAGATCTCCATCTGTTAACACACTACAGAGCCAGTCCCATTCAATAAATTTCAATTAATCAATGTATTTTATTTTAAAGTGGAGAAATTTGAAATTTGCATAAGAGGTATGCTGGATTCTGTTCTCATCTCTCTCAGCTCCAGCCAATTTTTGTGAAAATTTGTTGAAACTAGCCATGATATAACATTTTACATATATACACATATATGTGTGTATTTTCAAACCAATCCTGCGATTACATCACCTTTTCCCTTTACTAAAGTTAACTATATTTTTGAAGTCCTGAAGGTTTCAACAAGCAGGTGTTTAGGCTTTAAGCTGCCCTTCCAGCAGTACAAGTTCCTGCAGTAAGAAGAGATCAGGAACAGAACTGCCAAGCAGATTAGTTCATAGATCTACACCCCTGCCTCTGGCAGTGACCAGTTCAGCTACCCCTGCAGGGAAAGGTGTGCATCCCTGTGATTCTCTCACGTAATTATCTGGGGATACACAGAACAGAGCAAGAAAAGTTCCTTTAAGAAACAATCTGCCTGCATTGTCTTATCTTGCAGTTCTACGGTCATTGGCAGTTACAATATGAAAGAGAGTTGTAGTCATCTGGCTGCAGTATTTTTCCTCTACAAATTATTAGAATTTATTGCCACAGATCAAATGGGCAGTTTAAAATATGCCTTCCCCCCATCCCTCTTTCTTTTCCCTCCATTACTCAGCCACTTACCCTTGCTTACTTGGCATTAGCTGTTTTCTGCAATGAAATTCAAAAATTTGTCCTAACAACTGCTGCATTGAACCACTGCATGAAAACAACAGATGAAACCAGCCCACACAACGCTGTGATCACAACCTGTACAGATGTTTTCCATTGTTCCCTGAAACCAACAGGCTCACTCAAGAAACCACAGCAGGCCTGAGATTCAGTATTTTGGTCCTGCAGCAGGATCCACACAGACATTTACTCTTCTGTAAACCCCTTTGCAAATTACAGAGCAGAAGCAGCACTTCTCCGACAACGATTTTAAGCAAATATTTGTACTTCATTACTGGATTTTTTTGCTAATTTTTATTTACAATATGGAAACTAACAGATTAATCCTGGGTGATTGGGTTAGAGTAGATGATCTTTTGAGGTCCTTTCCAACCCTTGGGATTCTGTGATTCTGTGACTGGTTTCACAGATTCCAAATGCTTACGAATGCAAGTGATGGTACTGCAGCACCTTCTGAAACCATGTTCTTTATGTACATTTTATACATGGAACAAACAACTTTATGATATACCTGCAGAAGTACAGTACCTGTAAGGTTTCTCTGCATACATATGCAATTTGTAGCTCTGACAGAGGTCCTGTGACTGAAAACAAAGTTTAAAAAAATTGTGTGAGTCTCCAATATACGACGCATAAATAACATTGTGAGGCAGCCAAAGAGCGGAATCGCCATGCAAAAGTGAAAAGCTGAATTTACATGAACAGTTTTTTACATTGAGCTCAAAAGAGGTTTTGTTTGCTTGTGTTACAGAAAGGCTTTCTGAAAAGAAAACCCAACCCCAAACCACCAAAAAACCCAAACAAACCCAAACAAACAAACCCCAAACAAAACAGCACAGAAACAGAAGACAATACCCACAGCGATAAGAAAACTTATCACAGAAATCTAATTACCATTTTACAAGTGACTGCATAGTAATGTAATAGCCTATATTCTGAGAAACGTAAATAACAAAAGAAATTATTTATGCTAATGTTTTAAGATTAGAAATGGCAATATTCTATACTAGGGGCCTGTGTGACTTTGAACTGTTCTAAAGCTATTTGCACTAACAGGCTGAAAAATGAAGCAGAAAGAGTTGTTGTATTAAAAAGCTCCATGTTAACATCTAAAGGCAGAGCAAGCCCCCAGACTGCTTTTCCAAGAAATCCAATAAATCCTTCTACAGAATCAACAACTCCAGATGAAACCTCAGAGGGGAAAATATTAAGAAGCAGGTGGTAAGGTATTTGCACAGGAACAGGAATAAGAGTAATTTTTACCCTTTAAAGATCAAGTTCTGACATTTCCCAGTGAAAACTGCTTCCCTGCAGCACGCACCATCTCCATACCCAATTAGCACGATTTCTGGTTGTTAACTTATTTAGAGGTCTTTTTTCCACCCCTTCAGAAAGCGGATAACCTGTTTCTGCACACAGCATTCAGAAACGTGCTGAGAGAAGCAAAGATACAAGCGAGCTCTCAGTGTGCAGCAACTACAGTTAGTGAAGACCTTCTCACGGGAATAACTCAAGCTCTTTGGGTCAGTCCCCTAAGCATTGTGGAGAAAAACAATGTGAGGATTAAAAAATAAAGTATGTCCTGTCCTAGAAAGACAGGGTATTAGTCAAAAATGGTGGTCATCATACTTGAAAAGTTGGACACTACAGGAAAATTATTCACAACGAGAAAAATCAGCCATTGGAATAATCCCGCCAGGGAAGGGGTGGACCCCCCAACACTGGACACTGTTAAGATTCAGCTGGACAGGGTGCTGAGCCACCAAGTGTAGGTTGCCTAGAAAGGTTGGACCAGATGATCCCTGAGGTCCCTTCCAACCTGGTATTCTATGATTCTATGAAAAGTGCTCTCAACAAAATCTGTTGACTGTAGCTAAAAAACACCCTTTGTGCCCTAAAAAACATGTGCAGTGCCTGGCCAGTATCAAACGTTCCCCGTCAGTTTGCTTATTATTCATTTTTCTTTTTTTTTCAGAAAGCTTCCAAAGGAATGTTAAAATAAGTTTCAAAGTACCATGATAAATATCTTGGAGGGATCCCCCACCACAGTATTCCATGCATATCCACAGCTTCTCACGGCTATCAAAAGAAAGTTAAAACACAGGCATCAGAAGCTGATTCATCTGTATATAGAACAGAGTTAATAACGATTATTTACATTCTTTTCTATTGGTCTTGATCACTCTTGTTAAAAATACACATTCTGATGCAGTTACACATTTTACATGTTATTAATAATGTCTATATAAATTCTCACCTATCAAAATGAAAATTTTATGCCGAAGTCACTGAGAACTCTTTAAAAATTATCAGACCTAAAAAGTGCTGCTTTAACTCTGACCTCCTAACTGCAATAAGGAACATGCAGAAGAAACACCTGAGGTTTCTCTGCTATCAGCAGTATTACATTAGATAACGTGCTAAACCCACAGTTTCAATCTTAAATTGCAATCACCTTACTAAACTAAAAAACCCTCTTCATGGCTTCCAAAAGGGGTACTGGGGATTTAGAAATTTAGCCATTTTGTGTGAGCTGAAGTCCATTAGGGCTGCACAGATCATTTAAAAAATGCAGTCCCTCCAAGAATACTAAAGATGAAGCCTTGTCGAAGAAGACCAAGCAGGCAAGGTAGTGATACATATTCCCACAGAGCTAATTGATAAATGGCAGAGTTCAACAGAAATGGAAAATATTCCCCAACTTTCTGTATAACATTTAATGTGCACTTGAAGATGCAGCCAGCTGGCATTGCCTTGTTTCTGCTTCTCAGTACGTCGCATCTGTTACACCAGAGCTTTGAAAACTGTTATTACCAGTGGCTCAGATATAGTGTTTTGCTCTTACAACTCACTGGCTGTACTTCTACAGCACACAAGACTACCATTAAATAAAATATCTAAAATCAAGTCTGCTCTAGATAAATGATGAGCTACTTTCATATTAGAGCCGATAAACGTTTAAAATCTGCCCCACAAGTGAGTGGGACTGGATATGTTGCAAGAATCTCTAGGGGAAGAGGTTTTTTCTGTTCCTAGTGATAAAAATATTCCACCCTTTTGGCCAGCAGAGAAAACAAAGTATTAGTCAGTTTATTTTTTAAGTCAACTGGAAACTGAAGGAAATTCAACCTTGAAAAGAACACTGAGAGAGGATGTAAGCACTAAACCAGACACTGCATTGTTTAAGGAAAGAACGAGCAGAAATGCAGGTATAAAAAGTGGGATTTACCTGAGATAGCTCCCAAAATACGCGACTATGTTGCAATGTTTGCATTCTTTAACCATATATATTTCTTGCTGTATCAATGAGAAGTCGTCTCCTGGAAAACAGGAAGCAGCAGCCACAGTTACATTGCATGCAACTGAACATTCAAAGAGATCTGAAGGTATGCATGTAACTCACAAAAACAAGCCAAGGGTCTGGATAATTGCTAAGCCCTTCATGAGGGTTTTCTAGCACGCCAGCCTGTCTACACACACAATCCTTTCAGTCTGCATTCCTTATTACATCCTTGGCACAAGGCACAAATATTTCTTGAAGACCAAAAGAGAAGGGCTGCCCTGGTGGCCTGAATGTGATCCATCAGTTAAGACAGCCTAGCATGCTCTGAAAAAGAAGCAAAGGGATCCCACAGAGGGACAGGAGCATGTGAGAAAACTTAGAGCAGCCCCTGACACCCATCGGCCAGCCCAGCTGGAGCTGGTCTAGCTGTACCCGGGACACAGCGCTCACAGAACAAGGGTCCCAGCAACAGAAGGGAAGATTGCTGCAAGCTCATTCCAGTGTCCCCTGCCTGAAACCAGAAGAGATCACATACCACAGGCTCTTTATGAGAAGTATTTCATTTCAAAATGACTCTGATAGAGCATATGGCCTGCACGCCCACCCAGCCACCACTGACTCAGAAGAGAAGCTCAGAGTTCTCGACAAGCACTGCCTTGTCATGAGTGCTTTTTTGGATGAGGACAGCTACACAAGCACATTTGCACATCCTAAATATCCTTTGCCACGAAAAAAAAAAGAGAGAAAAAAAAAAAGGCAGAAAAAAAAAGGCAGGGGGGAGGGAAAAGCATTAAAGCATTCTACTGAAAAATACATTAAGACCAGAGCAATAGCCTGGCATGTTTCTGGCACTTTAATTTGAAAGGATAAAAGCGATCATAAATTTAAATAGAACAAATAAATTTATAGAGACAATGAAGCACATTGAAATACCTGAGTGCTAGGAAACCACTGGTATACTTTTATTAAATCCCATTGAGAGAATTTCCCAGCAGAGGATGTTCTCCCAGAATCCAGAGCTCAAACACTGCAGCCCTGCCTTCCTGAAGCTCAGGGCAGGCTTATACCCAGGAGCTGGTGATGGGCTCCTACAGAGGCACGGATCCACTGGCTATAGAGGGTCAGCCCAAACACCAGCAGTGACATATTAAACAACATTGTCATAGCCCCACAGCTTCCCTCTGAAAAGCAACATCACAAAAATCACCCTATGAGGTCATTCTAGATGTGTGCCTGCTTTGTGATCACACACACATATAGAACACACATATATATATTTTATTACCTTTACTCTTCTTTTGGCATGAACAAAACTGTAACAGCTTGCAAGACATGAAAGAATATAATTTACATAAAGGTTTTAGATAAAATTCTGCTGCAGACAATGTTATAGCTACCATGTTCTCTCAAGGAAAAAAAAATCACTTTGTATGTTTACTTTTGCTTAAAGTTTAACTAGTAGAATTATCTCCTTCTAGTAAAGTTGGGGATGCGCACCCAGAAAACACATGCTGCTCTGTACTGCTCCCCTCCATTTTTATGATTTGGCAAGCCGAAGAGGTCTCAAGCACTGCTGTAAATTCTCTTTGGATTCTTCATGTATTTATTTGACAAGAAAGAGCATAACTAATATTTTTAATAACCTCTTTAAAAACAGATGGCTTTATTTGCTGTGCTTTGAAGCAACTTCCCTAAGCAAGGGAGTTTACTGGCACCTGCTGGATCCACAGCAACCAGGACTGATGTTTGGCCCCATGGCATTTACAACCCCTTTGGATACCCCAGCTCTCCATACATACATGGGTACATAGCAGATGCTCACAGATACAGCAAAAGCAGCACCAGTTTGGTATAACCATTTCCAAGTGACCACAACCTTTATGTCTCAGTGATTAGCAGACTTTGACATAACAAAAGAACCGTGAAATACAAAAGTAAAAGGGAACACACTTGTATGAAAACATCCCTTATTTCAGTAAATCCTCAAGGGCTTCTTGAAGTTGAATTGCATGGAGAAACACTTCACCAGGGCAGGAAAACATTAGTAGAAGAGTTTCAAATGTCAAGGGACTTTTTGAAAACGTAAGTAGTATTTTTATATTACTGAAGAAAAGGCAATACAATTTCCATAAATTTAGCACAGATTTCACACACTGTGCTTGCTTTCAGGGTTACCTTTCAGGTACAACTTTGTTTGAATTCCTTCACCTAGAAAAGATCATTCTGAACAAAGGATTTTTGAGTTTAAATCAGACTGATTCATTCCTCCCATTTTTCCGACAAACTTCCTAAGGGAGATCACTGAATGCTCACAGATAAGTGGAGCATTTTAAAACTACAGAGGTTTTTCAAGAAAGTCAAATCTAAGCAAGTTCAAAAGCAAAAGCCTCCCACCCTACACCAAAGAAGGTACTTTCTCTACCACTACTAGCCACACACGAGCCCTCTTCGTAATGCACCATCTTCAAATCAAAGAATCTTTGATACATCAGAAGCTGCATTTCAGAACAGCTGAATACTGTCACAGCTGAAAATCATCATGAAGCATCCTCCTAAGAGCAAAGACCTGGCAGCAGCCACAACTGCCCGGCAAAAGCACATGGATTGGGCTGCCTACAGTGGAGCAACAGCAGTGTCAGTTTTAGGAACCGTGACTAATGGGGAAAAATTGAAGGAAATATGGGGATTTGGGCTAAAAAAAGACTGACAGAAGATAACAACCTTCATGCACATAAGGGGAGAAGGGATAACCCATTCTCCAGTTTTATGACAGGACAATTAGCAGTGGGCTTCAATTGCCTTAATCTACATTCCTTGTATAGACAAAAAGCTTTTCCTATCACAGCACTGAACTTGAATGGATGGGGAGCTGTGAAATTCCACTTGAGTGGAAAAATATGAAAAAGCATTGAACAAGTACTTTTCAGGAGTGACTTAGGCTGATCCTGCCTGTAAAAGAGGAAGACAGAAATTATGACCTCTTGATTTGCAATTAATAAATGATCTATGCAAGAAATGGGGTTACCTACAGAAAAAGGGGGGGGGGGAAGGATTTCGAAGAGGAAAGCAGGGTGCTGGCTAAATCACAGAATAGTCTGGGTTAGAAGGGATCTTCGAGATCATCTAGTCCCACCCCCCTGCCACAGGCAAGGACACAAGCTGATAGAAAAGCAGCAAACAGATGGAAAGAAGAGAAGAATCCATGAGTAAAGTTTGGCTAAAATATGTAGAAAATAATTCTGAAGGATCAGACACAGAGATAGGAGAGATGTATAGTTGTTCAAAGACGACAAGAATGAATTCAAGACAAAGGAATTCAGAGTTTCCAGGCAGCTGGAGTATTAATCTTGGCAAAAGACACTGGAATAGGGCAAAAATTAAATATCCTTGGATAGCATGGAAAAAAAAAAGTAAAACAAAGAATTTGTAGAAAATACATTATCGAGAGGGAGAGAGCAAGATAAAAGAATTAGATCAAAGGTGACAATACATCCATACAAAGAGATTTTCATCTGTTTTAGTCATCACAGATTGCTTGATCCTAAACAACATGGAATTGGAAAAATGTACTTTTTGTCTATTCACATGTTTGCAATTATGGGTTATGTGGCATGTTGAGCAAAAACGTCGTTTGGGGAGCTGCTGTAAATCACACGAGCAGCGTGGTGAGTCACTGCAGCTTGCTACTATTATGTAATTTTACCTCTGCAGCGACACACAGGACACTGCAGGGCGTTACAATGGAATAGTCGTCTCTGATCACAGCCCATGGTTGGTCGGTGGAGGCTGCACTGCTTGGCACAACCAGCTGCTTGTTCTCCAGCACAGCTGGCAGGGAAAGGACGGCTGAAAATTGCCACCATGTCACCATATGATGCGATCGGACCAGATTTCAGGAGCTAAGAAAGGTAAGGGGTCATAAATTCATGACAGATGCATATTTAAATAGGCGATAATCAAGAAAACTGACGGCCCATTAACAGTAGTGAATTGTTCTATTCCTAGACACCATTTCTCACCTATGTGGAACTGGCATGTATAGATAACCCTGCCAAGTCCTAGATGGAGAGCACGTGTATCCTGAATCCACATACACCGCTCTGCAGCATGGGAAGGTTCTGTAGGCTCTAGAGCCTATCACACAGTGCTATTAGGTCTTCTAAGCATACCTGACCTTGATGGTTTTTAAGCAAGTTTATTCCTGCCTGTACTTCCATGTGCTCCGCTGACTGCTTTCAGCCACGCTGCAGAAAAGACCCAGGGCTACTTGCCACAACTCTTCTTGGGTCAGCTGTGAATCCCTTCATTGTCAAAAGGCTCCTCAGGGGAGAAATTCATAGTTCCTGATTTAAATTGGTTTATTCTGCATTACTTCAGTGCTGCATCACAGGGCTGATGCTGTGTGGGAACAGAGGGAGGGATGGGCAGGCAGCACCCAGGGCTCACACGCAACTGGGAGGAGAGAACTGACGGCATTTGGAGACATGCACGGTGTCACCAAAGGGTGGGACAGAAGCATGTACTAAGAAGCCAGAGCTTCCAGGTGCCAGCCAGCCTGCTAGCCCTTCTGCCCCAAGCTAGTGCCCTCAACACGTAGTCCTCACAGGCCCTAGCACACTAGACAGAAACGTTACGTGGCCTGGCAGGAGGTGTGACCTGCGCTCCAAAGCCTACCCTCTGAGCCTCTCTGAGGAGTTTGACTGTAGATACTTTGCAGATTTGGGATTTTTAACACTATAATTAACATGTGCTATTTAGAACTGATATGTTGTTTAGCAATGGGACCAGGTAGACTCTGTTGCATCCACTGTTTTATGGGATGCTGAAAGATAACAAGCAGGGTCACACCATCACTGATGAGACTGAATGCTCTCACTGTAACTATAAAACCTGCCCACCTCAGTAAGAGAAGCAACTATTGCCTCTGTGGAGACCAGTCCTCAGATGTTTTTTATTTCAACAACCTGAATCCCTGAACAAGGAGAGAAAGCCCCATGGGAGTGACAACCTGGCAAAATCTATTCATCCCAGTATATAAACTCCACAGCCAATCAATATCCACAGGTCATCAACTCTTCTGTGCTGACTTTCAGACATGCCCATGCTCACCACTTCTCAATCACTCACCCCAGACCACTCTCCTGAACCTCATGAGTGTTCATTCTCTGCTGACAAAAGGGACAGCTTTCCCAATAGAATCACAGAATAATTAGGGTTGGAAAGGACCTTAAGATCATCTAGTTCCAACCCCCCTGCCATGGGCAGGGACACCTCATGCTAAATCATATCACCCAAGGCCTCGTCCAACCTGGTCTTGAACACTGCCAGGGATGGAGCATTCACAACCTCCCTGGGCAACCTATTCCAGTGCCTCACCATCCTAACAGGAAAGATCTTCTTCCTTATATCCAATCTAAACTTCCCCTATTTAAGTTTTAACCTGTTACCCCTTGTCCTATCACTACAGTCTCTAATGAAGAGTCCCTCCCCAGCATCCCTATAGGCCCCCTTCAGATACTGGAAGGCTGCTATGAGGTCTCCACGCAGCCTTCTCTTCATGCTGAACAGCCCCAACTTTCTCAGCCTGTCTTCACACTGGAGGTGCTCCAGTCCCCTGATCATCCTCGTGGCCCTTCTCTGGACTTGTTCCAACAGTTCCATGTCCTTTTTATGTTGAGGACACCAGAACTGCACACAATACTCCAGGTGAGGTCTCACAAGAGCAGAGTAGAGGGGCAGGATCACCTCCTTTGACCTGCTGGTCATGCTCCTTTTGATGCAGCCCAGGATATGGTTGGCTTTCTGGGCTGCAAGCACACACTGAAGCCTGCCCATGTTCATTTTCTCATCAACCAACACCCCCAAGTCCTTCTCCACAGGGCTGCTCTGAATCTCTTCTCTGCCCAACCTGTAGCTGTGCCTGGGATTGCTCCCACCCAGGTGGAGGACCTTGCACTTGGCATGGTTAAACTTCATGAGGTTGGCATCAGCCCACACCTCATAAGCATGTCAAGGTCCCTCTGGATGGCATTCCTTCCCTCCAGCGTATCAACCGAACCACACAGCTTGGTGTCATTGGCAAACTTGCTGATGGCGCACTCAATCCCACTGTCCATGTCAGTGACAAAGATGTTGAACAAGACCGGTCCCAACACCGATCCCTGAGGGACACCACTCGTTACTGGTCTCCAGCCGGACATTGAGCCATTGACCACAACTCTTTGTGTGTGGCCATCCAGCCAGTTCTTTATCCAACGAGTGGTCCATCCATCAAATTGATCTCTCCAATTTAGAGACAAGGATGTTGTGTGGGACAGTGTCGAACGCTTTACACAAGTCCAGGTAGATGACATCAACTGCTCTACCCCTGTCCATCAGTTCTGTAGCCCCATCATAGAAGGCCACCAATTTGGTCAGGCAGGATTTCCCCTTAGTGAAGCCATGCTGGCTGTCACCAAGCACCTTGTCGATTTTCGTGTGCCTCAGCATGCCTTCCAGGAGAATCTGCTCCAAGATTTTGCCAGGCACAGAGGTGAGACTGACTGCTCTGTAATTCCCTGGGTCATCCATTTTCCCCTTCTTGAAAATGGGGGTTATATTTCCCTTTTTCCAGTTGTCGGGAACTTTACCTGACTGCCATGATTTCTCAAATACGATGGCCAGTGGCTTAGCAACTTCATTTGCCAGCTCCTTCAGGACCTGCGGATGGATTTCATCAGGACCCATGGACTTGTGCACGTTCAGATTTTTAAGATGGTCTCGAACCAGTTCCTCTCCTACAGTGGGCCCAAGGTCTTCATTCTCACAGTCCCTGCGTCTGCCTTCCAAGACTTGGGTGGTGTGGTCAGAGCCTTTGCCAGTGAAGACTGAGGCAAAGAAGTCCGAGGCAAAGAAGTCATTCAGAACCTCAGCCTTCTCCAAATCCTGTGTAGCCAGTTCTCCTGAGAGCTTCCTAAGGGGGCCTACATTCTCCCTAGTCTGTTTTTATTTGCTGTGTACTTGTAGAATCCCTTCCTGTTATCCTTAACATCCTTAGCAAAGTTTAATTCTAACTGGGCCTTAGCTTTCCTAACCTGGTCCCTAGCTTCCCAGACAACATCCCTGTACTCTTCCCAGGCCGCCTGTCCTTGTTTCCACCTTTTATAAGTCTCTTTATTCCTTTGAATTTTTCTCAGCAGCTCCTTATCCATCCAAGGAGGTCTCCTGGCCCTCCTGCTGCACTTCCTTCTGGTTGGGATGCAACACTCCTAAGCTTGTAGCAGGTGATCCTTGAATATCAACCAACAGTCTTAGGCCCCTCTGCCCTCTAGGGCTGTATCCCATGGAACCTTACTAAGCAGGTTCCTGAAGAGGTCAAAGTCTGCTCTCTCGAAGTCCAGGGCAGTGAGCTTCCTGCACGCTCTTCTCACTGTCCTGAGGATCTCAAATTCAAGCATCTCGTGATCGCTGCATCCAAGGCTGCCCTGGAGCATCACATTTCCAACCAGCCCTTCCCTGTTGGTGAGCACGAGGTCAAGCATGGCACCTCTCCTTGTCGGCTCCTCTGTTACTTGCAGAAGGAAGTTGTCTTCCAAACAATTGAAGAACCTCCTGGATTGCTTGTGCGGGGCAGTACCGTCCCTCCAACAGATGTCAGGGTGGTTGAAGTCACCCATGAGAACAAGGGGCTGTAAGCGTGAGGCTGTTCCTATCTGTCTATGGAGTGCTTCATCCACAGGTTCTCCTTGATCAGGTGGTCTGTAACAGATCCTCACAGTAATGTCTCCCATAGCTATATTCCCTTTAACCCTGACCCACAAACTCTCTGTGGACTGCTCACCTGTCCACAGACAGAGTTCCATACTCTCCAGCCTATCCCTAACATAAAGGGCAACTCCCCCAGGCTTTTGTTAAGACTGGTGCTTTGCTGCTGGTCTTTCCCACTACCCTCATTAAGTCCCAAGATACTTTCTAATCTCCATTTAGAGAGCCTGACACACAATATGACTATCAGGATGCAAGGCATTATTGTAGCATCCTATCCCATAGCTCTGACACATACACAAATCCTTTCTTCACCACCCTGCACTGCTCTTTACCAACCATTTTGAAAACCAAGAACAACCTTCTTTAAGAAAGGGAATAATTTAAACTGCAGTCAAGCATCCAGGCTGTTTTATCCACACCCCTTTTCTCAGGATCTAAGGAAAGCTGCAGTGTGACAGAAAGAATTTAGATTCCCCAAACTTGAAACTCAGAAACTTGATTCCAAGCAGGAAACAGCTATTTGGAAACAATTATGTCTCCACCAGCAAATTTTACTGCCAGGCATTTAGCTGCCAACTGCTAACCGCCAATGGTACTGATTATCTCTCCCCGATATAAAAACACTATGGATTGCGATGCAGCCCGCATTAAGTAGCACACAAGACCAGATCTCAAGAAGCTAATGTAATTAAAATGCTGGGCACTCTACATTAGAAGACCATGCTGTCTCTGTTTTGCTTTGTGTATGTTTCAAAGGCAGGCTGAGCAGCTGTGCAAGTTGGTGGCAGTACCACTCAGGACATGACATTGCACAAGCAGGGGATGCCCAGGCTCTAATAGCTCTGGCACACTTGGAAGCTTAGGCGTTCAGCCCTGGCTAACTCCTAGACAGATGCAGCAGCAGTGTTATGAGCCACCTCTCCCAAGAAAACAGTGCTGGTGTCCCCTGGGGTTATGGTGATGCCAGCATGATGCCACAGGAGGCGACAGCCAGAAAAGGAGCAAAGGAATGAGAAGTGAGGGCTTCTGGTAGCCACTTTATGCTCAGTGCATAAAGCCTGTGTCTATTTAAACTGTCATGTACAAGGGCCACAATCCCAAGCCCAACCAGGTTACACACCATAAGGCAGCAAAGATATAAGCAGTACTAAGAAGTTATTTTCATATATTTTCAACCCCAGGTGCTGCCAACAACAGTTCAACCCCTGCAGACTTAGTTTAAATAAGCCACAGGCTTATTCTTCTCCATAGCACATATCATGTCTAGGGAATTTATTATACAGAGAATAAGGCTGCATTGCTGTAGTACTCTTCTTCAGTCCCCAAAATGCTCTGGACTGATAGTGCAGTTCCCCTGTTCTGCTGTTGTGGTCCAGAACAGACAGACGCTCATTGCAGCCTGACTAAGCCCTGCAGCTCTGCTCCTATGTGGAACACAAACCTCCGCATCTAAATCAAGAAGTACAAAACAAGCGTAACGAACCAGACCTGGCTTTGAATGTACTGAACACAATACTACAGACCTTTGGATGACCATATGCCTTTGTATAAAACTCCTCAAACAGTTCAACGGCCAGTTTAAGATCCAACCTGAAAGAGGTAACAGGCTACTTCTGGCCTTTACAGGGATCTCGTATGGGAAACCAAACAATGGACCAGATGAAAACCTGCAACTGGATTCTTCTGTAACCTTGCAAAAGGTACAGAGCATGACAGATTACTGCCAACCCTCTGAGCATCAAAGGTTTCCGAAGGCACTATTTATCATTACAGTAGTATTTAAAATGGACATTAGTAGATATTTCGTTTATTACATTTTCCCAGGGAGAAAGTTCTGTGGCAGAAAACTACACTGGCAAATAGCTACCTCTTTGTATCGACTCCCTTCTCAATTCATCTGCTAAACCCATAGAAGGAAGTGGCTTTAGTGTTCCAGATGGTTTTGGCTTCTCTGCTGCTGAGTACAGTTGGATTAGTTTCTGAAATAGAATTGGCTCCCAAATTATTTGAAGCATTTGTACTCAGTGAATGCTGGGAAATGTCATTAGCATGCCATAATACTTTTGCCTAATGCTCTCCAAAGTCTATGCCAAAAAAAAAGTGAAAAACACTGTCTATTTTGATTCTAGCAGCACAGCTTAAGTAACTGCGGTAGCAGATCTAGCATACTGCCCAAAAATTCAAATAAATTAATGACAGTAGCCTTCTAAGTAGAGAGTTTATTTCCTTTGTCTGGAGGAGAGGCAAAGAAAGGTAACAGCAGATGAAATAAAATACATATTCACTTTGGGGTCTCAGCTGTAGTTTGGAGTCTTCTTCCCTGCCAACTCACTCGCTACCTGCAGTGGATGATGAAGTAACATAAAAGAACCACAGTTCACCCAACCATGTCAGCAGTTTTGCTAGGCCTCCCAAAACACTGCCTTCTCACTATATGCAGTTTCTTGCAGCTTTAATTCAACATATTTCTCACCTCCCCTGGGCACTCTTCGCTTCAGAGTCTTTTGTCTTCAGTTTCCAATTCCCCATCTATATATTAATCAAGTGTTGAGTCTGGAGCTCTTATAAATTTTATCTGCTAATTAAGTCCCATCTATAAACCTCCTCTTCTCCAGAAGATGTATGTAACTCACAAGGCAATTTCTCTGGTGATTAACTTAATAATTTTATTACCAATCTTTTCCTAGTTGTGCCCTATGGTCTGATAGGAGCTTGTGCTGGTACTCCAGGGGGCTGCCCTGCCCACAGGTCCACCACCGCCAGCTGCAACAGCTTCTGACATTGGCCTGTTCCAGGAATTGATGGTGCTCTGCAAGCACAGTCCTACAAAGCTATCCAAACCCCTTAAAATTAGTCAAAACACTGAAGAAGGGAGCAGCTGATTTTCTTTATTTGTTTGCTTTTAAACCTGGAAGATTCTGAGCAGCCATGTCTTCCTGCAAAGACAGCAAGCTGCTGCTCAGTCCAGTCACCCTGCCGAGGCAGTAGACATCCCAGAGATAAACAAATGCTGTAAACCTTCCTTAAAAACAAAACAAACGCCCAACAAGATCTCTGCCAAGAGGCTGTGGGTGTACATGCTATGGATGGAGATCAGGTTGGCAATGTTTAGAAAAGGATGTATTAAAAAACCCAACAAACAACGAAATAGAAGAAATCACTTCCCCATGCCAAGTCAGACCAGCAACATGATGAAACACGTAAGATATGGTCATGACTGATAATTAAAATGGGGTTTGCAGTAGTGGTGACTTTGGGCCATTCTTGTACTTTTTCACTTCCTACGTGGCACCAAGCAAAGGCAGAGGCTGCTCAGTGTCCAGCGATTCCTGCTCTTCCCTCAGCTCTAACAGCAGAAGATTTGGCCTCTGCTCCAGTCCAGTTTTCAAAGCAGTTCTTCAAATTCACAATAAAAACACACTTACTTCATGTGGATCGGGTGCAGTGACACAGACGCTTGAGGAAGCCTCTCACTACATTAGCAATAGGTTAATACCATCCCTTTTCTGCCATTAAAGCATTGCTCTGTCCCATCACAGACCTGCTGGGAGATAAACTCAGCTGCGGTTCAGCCTCCCCAGCATCACTGCCCAAGCAGTAGCCTGTTTCACACACTGCCAAGAAGGGGCTGAGGGATCCCCACTGTGGTTTCCACTGCATTTAATAGTGCCTAATTAGTCTTATCACTGCAATCCACATATACAAAACCAGCCCTGGTTTGGTAAGATTAATAGCCACAGTCACCCAAAGGCAGTGGTTTTAGCTTCTCCACTGAGCCACCCTACACTTCTTCTACCTTCCACCTTCAACAAAAACATCTTTGGCCACACAGTGAAGTAGAACACAGAACCAACCAGAATTAGAAGTTAACCCTGTACTGAGTCAGGTACAGGGCCCTTCAGCCCTGCATCCCATCTCCAACAGAGGATGCCAAGAAGTATATAAAAACAGATCACATAGGGATGCTACCCACAAACACCCTCCCCTCCTCCAGAGAATTATCACTCAGAAAAACCTCTCAGTCATAGATGGGATCTTTGTACTTAAGTCTTTCATGTATTTTTCTCTCTCACAGCATCATACAGTTGCTTTTTATACCTCTGCAATCACAACTTCATACAGATCTGGCAGAGAAAACCGCATTTCCTTGTTGCTCAGAGCCTGCCATCCGCTCACTGAGCCACAGCCACTGACATCTGAACTATGTTATGCACATGAAGCTGAATTTGCATAAGATCTGACTGACTATGGAAGATCAGAGCTACCATGGAAGCAGTGGTACCACCAGCTAGGCTACTTCTTTACACATCAGTGGAAACTTCAAGAAGGAAAAGAAAAGCTAAAGGATCGAGCTGAGCCTTTCTTCTCATTTATTCACTAGAATTTTTCAAATTTCTCCAACTGAAAAAAAAAAAAATCAGATTACAGAAACTTTAAACTGTTAAAAATAAAATAAAATAAAAAATCTAAAAAGGGCTTGGAAATTAACATATAGGCTTATGGGAAAACTTACAGCAAGCAGTCCAGAGGATAACATGCTTTTCTTGGATGTGGGAAACTCCAAATGAATTTAATTTGCTTTAAAAAAGCAACTGGCCATTACCCTCCACACCAAGGCCAGAGTCAATCTCTCGTGCTGTCTAAATCCATTCATGTTTAATTTACACTAAAAGCAAAAAGTAAACGAGAAGTTTCAGCAGAAAAAACTCTTGGAATGCCTTAGAGGTTAATAGGAAAAGCAACACCCCATGAGGAGGAAGATGCAATTGCTGGTCTTCATGGCAAGTAAAAAAACCTAAACTCCTCTTTCCCCATATCCTCTAACCACATGACAGATGGGGACTCCCACTGCCTTCCTCTCCCAGCGCTCCAGTCCCCCTGATAATCTAGCTTGAAAGGAAGAAAACAAGAGGCAGGATGAAGCCACAAAAGCACTCCATTTTAGAGATATTCCCAGCCCTTTTGGTAAAAACTACTTTGGCGAGTTAAGCCAAATTCACATGCAGCTGCTTGGCCATTTCAAAATGGCTGAAATGGCAAACAAAATATAATTGAGAAATTCCATCAAGACTCTTAACAAACATTAAGGATTTTTTGGAAGACAGAAACCCCCAACTGTAAAGACATTACTACTCTTCCCTCAAAGTTTCCATCTGGGATTTCACAACCAGGAAATACGGGGTGAGGCACATGGCATTAAGCATTGATCCTCCTGTCAAAGGTTTGAAAATTATTCAAGGATAACAGACATGTCAGAAAAATTTAACTGGCCTAGAAGTCAGCTGAAGAACACTAAAATTTTATGAAAAATGAACACTTACTGGTATTTAAAAGCAGTCTTCTCTGAATCTTTATTCATAAAAATTTTAAATTACTCAATTTCTAAGACTGACTCTCCGATCAATCTCCAATACACCACTCACTGGTTGGAGAGTCCTCAGTGGGAGAGGAGCTTGTCAGATGTATTGGGTAAGCCCTCTAGAATTTGAAAAGCTCTGCTAGCTTGCATTTAACAGAAAGCTGGAAGAACTACAAAATACAACAGTAGGATGGGCAGAGCCATCTCTCAGGGCTCAGCTCCTCAGTGATACACATTTGGAGAGACTGGGAGGAGAAAGGGCAGCCTTTCTACTTATCAAGGACCTACAGATATCAGCAACCCCCCGATGCCTCTGAGTGACTGAACAGAACCAAGCAATGGCAAGCAAATGAAAACATATTTTCCTAAGCCTGAAAGAGGAAGGCAGGACACCCGCTTCACCTGCTAGCAGTGTACTGACAACGAGCTCCCCACTGAAACGGCAGTCTTTTAATACATGAATAGATGCTGGTATTCAGGGACTGGAGACATTTCAGCGCTGGTCATCAAAACCCCAAACTGCAGAAGTGAGGTTGGCAGGGACCTCCAGAGGTCTCTGGTCCAATTTTCTGCTCCAAGCAGGACTAACCACAGAGTCAGGTCACATTGCTCAAGGCCTTGCCCAGGCAACTTCAGAAGATCTTTAAGGATGCAGATGCCACCACCTCGCTGGGCCCTGTCACAGAGCATGAACGCTCTCCTGTGAAGAGTTTTCCCCACATCCAGCTGGACTCTCCCTCAGTGCAAAGAGTACTGGTTAACTCTCATCCCTTCTTCACTGGGCACTCCTGATGAAAGTCTGGCTGCAGCTTCTATGCCAGTCCACCATGGAGGACAGTGGTTAGATGCCTCCTCAGCCTTCGTATCCCCAGACTAAAAACCACTCTGCCAGCCTCTCCTACATCACATGTCTTTATAGATTCTCCTCCATTTTTCCTGCTTAAATAGTCTGTATTTATTCCCTGCAACATTCCAGTCATGGAAACTATCTCATTGTGTCTCCATAAATTCTACTGCTTTCTTATTGTCTCTTAATTGCTTCATAGGCTTCAGGTGTCAGTCCACAAGCACTCATGCAAGTGCAAGCATTCACAAGGGGAGTCTGTGCCTGGGAGACAGGATCCTGAACAGACACAGCACAGCAAGCCACTACCAGAGAGACACTAAAATGGCAAAGAGATACAGAAGAGGACTACACTAAGGAGGAAAAGTATGCCACTGACCAAGTAACGAGAGATTATTTCTTTGAATAAATACAAAATCCTTAGGTGGGACCAAGTTATGACTGAGGACATAAAAAGCTCCTCTCCTCATCTTTACTGAGGACAATTTCTTCTTTCAACACTATAAAATTATAGAACGGTTTGGATTGGAAGGGACTTTAAAGATCATCCAGTTCCAACCCCCTGCCATGGGCAGGGACACTTTCCACTAGACCAGGATGCTTAAAGCCTTGTCCAGCCTAGCCTTGAACACTTTCAGGGATGGGACATGGACTCAGATTATGCTTCTGCTCAGCAAATCTCTTGAGCAGCAAGCGAGCATCTCCAGCTTTTAGAAGTGGCAGAAAATGCATGGGGAAATGACAGCATGAGCCATTCTCCTTCCTCAGCACAGGTTAGAGGAAATACGGCACATTACAAAGCACAGGGCTCTGTTTTTCACAGTGCATCTTTGGTGGGCAGTAGCATCATTAGCTGGTCCCTTCCCCCTTTCAAGTCACACAACTGCCTACTGCTTCAGAGCTCACAATTTACCATCTGTTCTTAATCTTCTTTTTGTACAAACAACACACTGCAACTACAACATCTTTTTATGCAACAATCGATAAGGCAGATAAGACCAAACAAGGAAATGGGCAGCAGGACGCAGCCAAAAGTAATGGTACATCCTGCAGTGCTTCCTGTCATCTAACCACTGAAACTACAGAAAAACCCAAACACTCTTTTGTCTGGAGCTTCACAACCATGTGAAAATAAACATATGGAAAAAATGAAAATGCAATTCAAAAATACAGGAAAGAATGTAAAACTTACCAGGCTCTAACTTGATTATTTTTACAGCAGCCAGTTCTCCTGTATGAAGATTTCTAGCCTGAAATAAGAGAGTTAAATCATATTTAATCACACTGCAAAGACACCTCACAGAGTCTTACAAACTGTGAAAAGATACGTTATGATGTCATGTGTTACACATATGGCACAATGCAATTAGGTGAGAGCAACCTCGGTGAGGATTGTCTGGTTTTGGTATTAGCACTGTACTGATCCATGTGGAGCTGTGAAGTGTTAGGGAGAGTTTGAGGTTTTAAAAAACCCCAGATACCTGACAGCAAATCGGAGTTCATGCCTCTCAAACACCATTTTTAACGGATGTTGAAACTGAGAAGTTACTGCCATCCATGCTCACTGAGGTGGTAAAAAAGCACATTGCAGCAATACAGACTGTCGGCATATGGAGCATGCAATGCTCAACCACCCATCTCCTCGTGCTAAACCTCAGTGTGCTCTGAAAGCGGAACAGGTAGGTGGAGGGGCAGTGAGAATCACTGCAGATGCAGCATGGATGAGTCACAGCTCCCTGAGAACAGCTTAACTCTGAAAACAAACTCCTGCCAGCAGACCCTGACAGAGGTGAGTGGTCCCCATGACCCTCTAGAATAAGGGGTAGGGAGCTCCAATGACCTTGACACAGTATGCTGTCCTCTCTTGGTACACTGTAAGTTTCACACTGAGAATTCAGTTCTGGAGGAAAATGTTACAGATACCTCAGATTCAGAAAGTTTAAAGAGGGGATTTCATCAACACTTGTAACTCTAGTAAAATGAGCTTTAAATCACTTGGGCATCATCACCAATGCTAAACTGCATTATTTTTGACACACAACTTGATCTAATTAGGCACTGTGGCATTCCGCATTTCCTGATCATCTAGGAGTTACAGGACTCTAAACTAAACTCTTTCATTCTCACCCTGACAAACATGCAGAGTCTTCCGAATGTATGAAATCTGGTTAAGAGGTAGATTATAGAAAACCAAGGGAAAACTGGGCTAGGTGAAACTGATTTTGGGCAGTTACTTAAGACAAGGATGCAAACCAAATTTGACCCTGTGGACTGAAGTGAAGGAAGCCACTACAGAACAAACCACTCTTGTGTATGGACAAGAAGTCATCTTCATTTAACAACAGGTAAAGCAAGAACCTGAAAGATGAACCCCTCAGTTTTGTCAACACTTAGTCAAGCTTACAAATCAGGAAAGGCTTTCCAGCCAGGAAAAAACAAACCAACACCAACAGTAATTGGCCTTTAAAAGTCCTGTAGTGCTCAGCCAAGTGATGGGTGTCAAAATGCATGCCAAAGATACCAACTATGACTCAACTGAAGTCAAAGAAAACCTGAAACAACTGTATAATAAAACCAGACATTTGAAGCAACAGACCAAATCACTGAACACAGAAACAGAAATCTGCTAACTAGAAAGGAAACCCTGACCACTTCTTAAAGTACCTTCCTACTAGAAGTGTTTTTAGACCATGGCAAAATCATCAGTATCCTTCAACATCCAGAAGAAGCATGCATCCGAGCATGGGCAAAGGATTAGGACCTCTCTGGTACTGCTACACCTGACAATACCATTATGAAACATTTGTTACTGTAAGGGACCAAGCACATACCCTACCTTGGTGAACCCAGAGAACCTCCACTATCCATGCTTCTATTCACAAGCAGCTTAACTGTTCAGATAAAGAAGACTGCACGGTTTCTAGAAGATCAGCTTCATTTCTTTAGTACAAAGACTGTATTCCTTCCAGATATATTCCTTCCTTTTCCATATAAGCAATAACTGCCACTGCTACTGTTATGCTGAAGCCTGAAGGAATGGATGTAGTCTGCCAAAGGTCTTTGGTACACAGACTGCTTGGCAGGGATTTAAAGGTTGAGGCCAGAGGAGATCACTGCAATTACTGGCTCTCAGCTCTCACACTTGATAGGCCACAGAGGCTGACCAAATTGCATCCTGCTGCTTTCTAATATTACCATTAAGTTCTTGCATATAATCTATAGCCTGGACATGGGCTATTTTGGGTTTCAACCATTGAATTTTGCTGGAACACAAATCTCTTCACCAAGTTGGTATTTATGAACTAAACACATCAAGTTATCTGAATCACTTGCCCTAAGACTGGTTTTCTGGTTCTACAGTATAATCTTCCAACTGAACACATTCTTGAGTTGATGACACCAAGACCACACACACTAATTAACTCCTATCATGCCAGCATAAAAGGCAAAACTTCTGAGTATTTCATGATACTCAGTGTCCTTGTTTGGATGCTCAGAAATACAGGAACTGTATTAGATCTTCAGTCCAGACAGTCGTATTTCAAGCATGCTGCAAATGACCCAAACTGCTTTCCAAGAGACATCACCTGCCCACAAATGTCACTGATGGCTTTTGCTCCTTCATCTCAGAAACACCAGCTTTACACAAGTACACACATACCTCTCTGCTCTAACTCTTGTTTTTTAAACTTTTCTCTTACACACCTTTGTCAGCTGAGAACTTGATCAATAATTACTGTTATCTTGCACATCATTAAAAATGTAAGGAGGTGAGGGCTAAAAACTGGTCCTCTGTGGTAGACATGTAGATGTGAGAACTGTCACATAAGGATTCCTCAAATCATTTTGAGACATTAGTTGAAGACATTCTCAACTGATTTCCGATGGGTGGCTACAATACTACTATTTTAGGAAAGGATTGTGTAGTATCAAGGAAGTCATGGACAAAAATGCACTACATCAACATTGCTGGCTTCGTGAATCAAACCTGAAATTTTACTACAAATATCCAAATGAAACTGGGGGGGGGGGGGGGGGGGGAACAATAACAACAACAACAAAAACCTTCATAATTTCCCTGATGTGAAGAATTAGTTAATGATCTACCAATTTGTTTTACTGAGAATACTACTTTATGGGAGAGAGGGAAACTGACGTAAAGGTGAGAAATTATAGCTCTCCTAGTCAACTTGTTTACATTTTTAAAGCCCAACAGCAAAATAATCTGCCCCCTTCCTGTCTCCTGAAGCTTCCTCAGTATTTCGAGTCTTCATTCAAAATTAGCTGAAACCAGCCAGCAGTTAGGGGATGCCTGCATGTAATCCAGACCTGGCAATTAACAAGTGTAGCTTGCTGTAGACCAACACATGTTCTTCCAACCCAGGCACAATGTCAGTTGCGTGTCCCAATACCACACTCATAAAATGAGAGATGGACTATTAGTAGGACTGGGGTTTTGAGGATTTTTATGATACTACAACAAAAGAAGTCATCAGGTTTCTCCACTGAGACTTAGCTTTCTTCTCAGAACTGTATCAAAATGCTGTTGTGGGACGGAGGCATGCAACATGACACCTGTGCCAATCCCTGTGTAAAATGCTTCCCACTGCATACCCAAACAATTAACAGAAGTAAAGACGTTTTAGGTAGGACATTTTCTGTAGGCAATGACCAGAAATAACCCATAAATCTGCTTTCAGAACCAGTCAGGCACTCCGCAGTTTTGTTTTATTTATTTTTAAGAGTGCAAGCCAAACAGTTCAACCCCAGGAGATCTACAGTCCTAAGCCATGTGAGATGGTCAAAAACTGGAGAATCGTTTCACTTGGATGCTGGAATCTACGTTTATGTGCTCAGTCTCTTTGTCCAGCCACTTTCCCCTTCAACACTGAGGAAGAGAAGGAGATTTAGACTACAGTACCACTCTCTCCGCCTCCAAGTTAGTATTTTCAAGTTCCATGATGAAATCCCCTCCTTGCCCTAACGTTTTGTCTGATCTCCAGTCTTGGATTAACAGCCCCGTTCACCAGAAGAGCCATTTGTTCAGCTGTGTCTTCATTTAATCCAATTGTAATTGCAGCTCCTGTGGCAACCCTCCAAGGCATCCCCATCTTATTAATTCCTTGCCAAGCTCCACTCATCAGTGACCATGACATTTTACTGTTTCAAGTGCTTCTCAGTTTCTGTGCATACCTTCAAAAGGTACCCTGACCTCCTTCCCAGCAACTGAAATTTCTTTTTCCTCTGCTTTCTACTTTCTAATCTCTCAAACTTCATAACTCTTAACTTGATGAGCTTTTAAAATTCCTGTTACGCTATGCTGTTCTTTCCATATCTCACAGTGCCATCAAACAGATCCTTAATTCAGATCTGAATTCACATCTATCACTGCTTAGAGCTCTCAGTCAACTGAAGTGACCCAAAGAAATGTCTCTCACCTGGGCTGTTCTTAATCCATGAAAACAGATCCCTTTTTACACACAGGAAGCACAGTAGTACTTCAGTTGTGATTAAAAAAAAAGAATCCAAAGTATTATGGGCATTATAGGGGAATAAAGATACCTGATAAGGATACTTGAACAAACCAAGACTACTGTACCTAGGTACCAGAAGGCAGGGGCGCAGAGACCTTGAAAGGATGGGATCTTGAAGATGCCACCACAACCAGCCCATCTGTGGAGTAAAATATCAAGCAACTGCCACAGCCATGAGTTCTTCCACATGAGGATTTGTGTTTCACTTCATCGCGTAGCATCCCTCTCCCATATGATATAAATGCTCCCATAAACAAGCCGCATTCTTTCACGTAACACTGCTTCAATTGTTTATCCTACACTCAAACTGGTCATACATAAACATGAGACATTTCTGTGATGGAAGGACTTCTCCAGACAAGGCCCCTGATTCCCCACTGTTCTCAGCACACAAGGAGAAACCTTCAGGACCAGCTCTGGGGTCTTCTACTATGCTGCAGCCTCCACAGAGACCTGACATGAAGGACAGAAGGTCCTCAGAGGACCTCAGTAACTCTAACACAAGTTGGGGGTGTTTCATCATTTGCTTGAGGTTTTTGTGAACACACAAACATCTATAAAAATCAGAGCCCAAGAGCCAATATTTAGAAATCCAACAGGAACTGCCCCACTGGGTTAGATTTCTGATCTGACAACAATTTATCCCTCAAGTAAGCAGCAGCAAGTGATATGTTAAGGAAAAATTTGATCTTGTTGGATCATGACCTGCTGGTTAATAACGAAATTTTAATTACATCCTAATGCAGAAGTTCAAATAAGTGTTCCCAGTGTTTATCACAATTAGTTGTACAATTTTGCTTACTCTTATGATTTACATCAGTAAGTCTGTCAGTTTTTAAAAATGCTTTGTAAACAGAGCTGGAAAACCACCAGGCAGCTAAAGCAAAGAACAGCAATGCTGGAAATACTCTTAATGAATGGAAAGGAGAGGCTTCTACTTCTGAAACACCATCTCTTCACCAGGGGAGTTTAACACCCAGACTGTATAGCTGGGGATTAAGTCAGTAATACATAGCCACAATGCTTCTCAGAAAACCCAGCTTAAAAGCAACAAGTTAATCCCTATTTTGGGTGCCTAGAATTGATATCCTTTACAACAGAAGGAGAACGGAACTTTTTGCAGTGCTGCACATTAGGAAAGCATTTTTGTAAAAGAAACCAAACTCTCTGAAAGCTCTGAAGAAAAAATGTCCTCAAATATCTGTAGGTAAAGGTTAACCCAAGCACAGAGCACAGTTCTGATAGCTCACTGCTGAACACGACCTCCCAAAATGCTCACCCGATCAGCACCCTGCTCAGAGCACGAGAAAAAGGCTGACACTTGCTCAGAGCAGATCTTTGTGCCAGGACAGTGCACAGGCAGGAGAACTGCTGTACAGGCCACAGAGTGGCTGCAGAGCTCCTCTGCCTGGGCTCCACACAAAACCAGTAGCTCCCACTATTGCTCTATAGTTTTAGACTGAGTAGCCTGCTGGCTCCTGTTTGAGCACCAGGCAGAAAGTCCTACAAGCACCCTCAGAAGGCTCACAAAAGTGGTATAGGACCCATGTATTTTTTTTCCTGCATTCACCTGGATCTTACCTCCAAGATGGGTGCCTGTACAAAATTGAAGAATTACTGCAATCCTGTTGGGCTTTCCCCCTCCCCATTTTTTGAGATAGATATATATATATATAAAGCGAAACCAAGACAAAATTTTCCGCAGCCCCATCCTAAGAAAATCTGAACAGAGTACTGGACTGAATAAAGGCCCTTCTGCTTGGCGCTGAGAGCATCTCCGTAACAGATGCTGAACACATTTTTCTCCTTCATGAAGGGAAGGTCTATGGGAGGCTTAAAAATGTAACAGGAAGAACAAAAGAGGAGAGCTTAAAAAGAAAAATTAGTGGGATGACTCTTCCAAATATTAACGCAAATCTTACTGAATGGGCTGAGATTTATGTCAGACAGAAGCAACTCTCCTTCCCATTCCGAGCTCTCATTATGCTCCATTCATTACCTGAGGTGTGCCAGGGCAGCTCACATGTGAAGCAGAAGTCTAGCTAGTCTTTGCTGCTGGAAAACGATACCCAACAGTGATTTCCAATTTTCAGGGCTGTTTCTCTTTTAGAAGGCAGAAAGACCCAGAAGCAATTGCTCACCCCGCAACATTCCAGCTGGGTTTCTGAGATGGAGAGCAGTACCAGGCTCCTTTATAGCGAAATGCAGAGAGGCTTTCAGAAACCATTTCCCTAACAGAGACTTTATAGATTCAATACACTAAAACAGAATAGCCTTGTACAACCAACACCATTATGACTTTTCAGGATAAACCAAAAATGTAGATTCACATGCTAATTTTACTTTTTATATGTATTTTTGAGTTTCTTGTGTCAGCTAGTTTATACTCCAGCAGTGCTACTAAAAGAGCCATTACTTTGGATATGACAGCTGAATATTGTACAAAGACAAATATTGATTTTGTGGGTGCTCTCCAGCTGGACAACGCCAACCCTTGTCCATCAGAGAAGGAACACTTATCGATACAAAGCAGGAGGCAAACTTCACAGCTGTCACTCACTATTTCCACATTTACAGCACTTGCTGTTTCCCTTATTGAATGGGCAGAATCCAGAAAACTCAGAAGTACCAGGGTTTAAATAAATTCCACATTAATACCTGAAACCCAATGCAGCAAGATCTGTGACTGGCACTCCTAAGCACAGCTAAAATGCAGATAAGGCTTAAATGTATTTACTTTTACTGGCAGTTGGTGAAATTTAGATAGTTTATCTCTTGTTGAGAAAATTGGGAGGAGGGAAACCTACCTTTCACTCACAGGCTTCAGACACTTTCGTAATCAAGGCCAATTATCTCAAGCAACAGGGGATTAAAAGCTCATTAATGATGTTAGGCTAACTCCTTTTATTCCAGCACAGAAAACCAGACCAAGGGATTTGTATAAGAAAAGTGGCTTTACAGATCTTAGCAGCCATTAAAACACTTATTTCTCATTCCCAGCAGTAACTACTGAAGGACAAAGACCTACAGGAGTAAGGATAAATATAATAACAAAGCAAATATCAGTGCAAATCTTAACAACACTTATTTAGGGAAAATAAAAAATAACAAGAGAAGTCAGCTATATGCTTCCAAATAGAGGTTGATTACTCTCCTTTGAAATTTTCTTGGCAGATCACCCTCCACGAAATAATGGGCAGGATCCTTCCAAAACTGAAAAGCTAAAAACAGACCCTGACCACAAAAGTACAATTTAGCAACTAATGGAGCACAAAAGAGATAAACAAACAGCACATGAGGGGAAAGAAAAAAAAAAAAGGCCCGATTCTGACTCAGTTGGAGCAAACCACTGGCAAAAAAACAAAACAAAACAAACAAACCAGAAAAGATCCTTTTCAAGTTACAACCATAGGTATTAGATGGTTTAGAAAAGCTACTAGAAATATCTAGTTTTCCTCATAAATAATATACATTTTTGAACATAAGATCATACAAATCAAAGGCGGCTCATGATGCTGCTAACATACTTAAAATTGAGCAGATGCCTAACAGCTTTAGGGCCAGGGTATAAAATAGAGGGAAGAAAAAAGAAGAAAAAAAGATAGATACCTTCAAACATATTATTAAACTACAACCCAAGATGGAGTTTATAGAATCACAGAATCATAGAATAGTTAGGGTTGGAAACACCTTAAGATCATCAAGTCCCAGCCCTCCTGCATGGGCAGGGACACCTCGCCCTAAACCATGTCACCCAAGGCTCTGTCCAACCCGGCCTTTAACACCACCAGGGACGGAGCATTCACAACAAGGTTTTATTATTTTAAAAGGTTTTATTCACCAAAATATAGGAAGGATAAATGCAAAGCAATTTTATTTTATTCCAATGTTGAATGCACAGACCACAAGAGACAGGAAATATCCCACAGTATTATGCAGTATAAATTCAAGTAGCATCAAAAGATCATATATTTTATCAATTGCAGGGCAATTTATTTATTCTTTGAGATGAAAAAACTAAAAGGTGTGTCAACCAAAATACTTGAAGAAAAGTATTTATGTCTCTTCACTTTAAAAAAAAATTAAATAAATTAATGATAAAAAAGAAGTCTGGCTTTTAGGCAAGGAGAAAACAGTTTCTGATGCAGTGGATTGCCTCGCGTTTTTTGGGGGGGGGATTTTGTTGGTGTTTAGTTTTGTTTTTATTAAACCACTTGTGTTACATTAAAAAATTTAAGCCCATCATTTTATTCTTTTTCAGAGATTTTTCACTGCTTTGCAACCATGAGCTAACTGACACACAGCAAGATGCGTCTGTTCAGAACGGCAGAACTGAGGAACCGCTGCTGGGATTTTAAAGAACAGAAGAAACTGCAGTTCCAAGATTGCAGCTCTTATACCATCACTATGTGCATGCAACTTCCTAAAACACCAGAAATACTTTTGCACATACTTTCAGATTAGTCATAACAAAATACGCAAGTGTATGCATTTTGCTGAGGGTTTTGTTTGTTTTATTGAAGTTATTTTACCAAGAATTGACGAGACGTGCAAGCTTTTTGACCTATGGAGTACTTGCGCAAACCCCTCTAGCTTTTCATGTCACACACAGGCTTTTCTGCAGTACCAAGCCTTTCAAATCCAGGGTACAAATTATATTAATTAGTTTTCCTTACTGTAATTTATCTGATAGAATCTAGAGAGGTGCAGGTGAAAAACGCAGATTTAAGTGGAAAAATCTAACTCCATCAAAGCTATTCAGTAACTGCCTCCTTAAAATTTCAATTCCTCAGAGATGAACTCAGTTACAAAACTAAAAGGAACAAGCCATAAAGTTGTCTTCATGGAGAAAACAGGCCCATGTGCTTTGTTGTTGTTATTAAAATAAAACAATGATCAGAACAGAAAGAATGAATAAAAAAGCAGCGGTGTAAATCAAAGAAGTTGAAGGAAAATTAGTTCAAAATAGGAGCAAAGAGTTCTTTTCCTGTCCTAAGATTAAGCTTTGGTTTGCACGTGTACTGTATCAATTTTCATCTTCTCAGGGGTGCAAGATGGGTAAGACATAACAATTGCCTCTCAGTTTCAGATGTGTATACATACTGCAGTGTGCCTCCTTCTTTCTGACTACTGGGACACTACTACTGCTCAGCTGTTTCTACTAGAATAAAACCCAACAACTAGAAAACACTGAACTCATGTAATCAGAGAGCAACCACACAGGGATCACATGTGAATTCCACTTCAAGCTTCAGAAAGCTTCCCATAGCTAAATAAAATGATACACATGGATGAAGTAATGAAAGCAGAAACCATGACAGAGTAGGCGGGCCAAAGCCAGAATGTCATGATGAACTCAACACCCACTGAGACTGCATCCTAGGGGAAGAGAAAGCTGGTAAGTAAATAGACTGGCACCATAGCTGTCTTAGGGCTAAGCAAATACACCAAGCATGGTTGGCAGGCAGTAGCTTACACACACTTTCCACACACTGCAGGAAGCACCAAGGCTCTGAGAAACATGGGCAGCAACTGCTCCACCTTTCAGAACTTCACCATATCATGCTTTCACAGAGAAAAGCCTCCTCCTCCACCCATGCAGGAGCTAACTTTGCTGCTCAAGCCAGCACAGACAGTCCGTACTCAAGACATCCCAGTGCAGGATTTAGACAAACCCTCAACACCCACAGAACGAGAAGGAAAAATTTATGTTCGTGTACTCTCAACAGGTGGTCCCTGTGAGTGCTGAAGCAATGGCAGATCCTAAAAGGTTCTCAAGATCTCCCTCCCCATCCTCCTTAGTCCCTTTGTCCCCATTTTGCTATTGCAAGCCCAATTTAAAAACAGGCTCTCTAGACAGGAACCATTTGGCAAAGCTTTAAAGGTCGTACATTAATCAAAGTTAGTTGTGCCTCTTCACAGTTAACCAATAAGCATAGGATCAGACAAGTGCTTTAAATTTAAATACAGACATGTCCGACAAAACAAAACAGCATTATCAAAAACTGCTTATCCTGTCCAGCTACTGACCCAGACTCCTAACTATCATGCTAGTGAAGGTATTTTGACTATCCAGATAACACTCCATCCAGCCCCAGAAACCCTCACCCCTCATGAGCTGCTAACATTACAAAGCAATGCCCACACAGCTGAGCTAGCTCAGTTCCCTCGTTCCGCGCATCCTATCATTATCCTCCTCTGCAGCAGAAATCACCCTTTTAAGGCAGGTGGCATTTAAAATGGCAATGTTTCTTTCACAAAAGCAGTCTTAAATGAAAAGAGATGCCAGCTGTTTAAAAGAATCTATCGTTGTATTTAAATTAACACCCCCCCTCTGACAGGCAACACAACTGTGGGTACCTGCAAGGGATACATCAAATACTCCTTTAGCCCACTGCAGACCAAGGGCACCCAAGGAAGATTTTAAGCTGCTGCCATTTTCAAATCCCTTGTAAATACAGCCCAAATACCTGACGCTGTTAATCACTGGAGAGCAATGAACACTCATTAGGCATTGTTTCCTGTCAAATGATAATTTTTTAAGTTTTATCAAGACAAAGTACAACTTTAAAAGAAGGTATGGCCCCACCTTTATTCTTTCTACCTACCATGTTTACATTTCCATGCAAGACTTTACCACCTATCCTCCCTTAAGATTAATGACTAAATCTCCCAAACATCTTTGGGAGTCTCATGATTATAATTCAACTATTATATGCATGCCTGTTAAGCCATGAATTAAGGCAAATATAACACAATTCTACACTGCTTCAACAGCAATGACCAGCAAACAGCCATACACACAGCTGAGAACAGAACAACAAAACCACCCAAACCAGCTTCTTGGGGTGAACAATCACATTAAATGCAAGAAGAAACGATGCCTTTAATGCTGCAGAGGAAAGAGCTACACAAAAAAAAGCCCAATGATTTCTTACCAACCAGCCAGTAGTGTCCCCCTGCAATGACCTCTTCATTCTGTGAAAAGAAACAGCGCCTGCCTTTTTGGAACGTCTCAAAATTCACTTTTCTACACAGGCTGCAAATCCAGCTGTTCATGCTAACCTGAAAATGCATTTTGTTTAGCTTTCTGGAAACATCCAGCCAAATCTTCCTCACCTCTAAGAACCTTCCATACACACTACATTCATGTGGAAGACACAAAAACAGACTTGGAAGAAGAGCAATCCAACATGCCAAAATATCAAACACGGCATCAAAGAATGCCATTTTTGACAGATCAGTTCAGTAAATGCAGCGTTTCTGGCCACCAGCACTGTGGGTCAGCTCAAAGATCTGAGGGATGGTATCCCTGACTGCATCTTACATGATCATTTCACTATCTTCAGGAGCAAGGAAGTCAGTACACACACATGGCAACACAAAAGATAACAGACTAGGGATAGCACTGCTTCCAGCACAGGCTGAGGCTTTGGCACTTCTTATTTTCCCTCTGTTCCAACACATTTCACATTTTTTTATTGCCTGTTCATGATGTGCTGACCAGCATCTGCTGAACCCCTATCTTAGCATCCCGCTGTCTCAAAAATGAGCAACTGCGAGAGATCTGTGGTGCTAAATGCACTAGTCCCGTAATTTGGCTACCTCTTGACACCTCATAGAGGAACATGCCATCCTGTACCCCACAGATCTGCTAGGCGTCACTGACAGAGAGATGTTAGTCCTTTGCCTAGTGCCCCCACCCCTTTCTAATGTTTCCATGTAAGCAAGCTCCCTCTTCAATCTCTTTCCTTGGGATTTGACAGGAGCAGGATGGAAACAGTAACCACAAAACAGATTTTTCCCTGACCTCAAGTCCCGACTGAAGGTGAAGCCAGGAAGCAACATCTTTGCTCACCCTCCTGTACGTTCTTTTCACCAGAGACACAGTCAAGCTGCGGCTTCTTGGCAGGGCATTCTCCATCCAGCACATGGGAAGGTAAGCTTTGGACAGACCTTCAAGCAGCTGAGAAGGACCTTGCAGACACTATCTACCATGCTGGATAAAATTAATTACTCTAACTCTTCAGTGAAGGAATATAGAAAGCTAGAGAGCAGAATGGAAACGTCTCTGTACTAAAACCCTGAAATTTTCCCACAATCAATCCAGAAGGAAGTGAAGTTTATCCCACTGTACGCAAGGAGCTCCCGACAGCTCAGAGCTTTATGTGATGTTTGCCCACAGGATAAATGCCCACAGGACATTTCCTGTGGGCTAGCTGCAAGGAAACACATGAGAAGGCAGATCTAGGTCTCAAAACAATGCCAACAAGCTAAATATTATCCAACAGATGAAGATACTGATTTTGCAGAGCTGGTTACGTGGGAATGGAGTCAAAAGGTGTTTGGCTTTCAATGGAGCCATTCTGCTATTTTAAACAGAAAAACAGAAAGGACTCCAATTTTTCAGACAAGCCCCTCTTGAACAGAGTCCCTAAATGAGAAAAGGGAGAGGGAGTGGGAGACAGATGGCAAATGATGCTATATAGTGCTGCCTGTGTAAACCTGCCCTACAGTCTAGCAAACCTCAGCTTGGAGAAAAACATGGTGGCACGTAATATAGAGACCCCTTCATTATAATGAGACAGACTGACTTAACCTGTCAGAAAGATTACTATCCTTGGCTAGGCCAAATGGAAAGTTGAGACAAATGACCTCTCCAATACCTCTTCCATAGGTACACTCTGTGATGAGATCTGGGGAAGGCCTGGTAAACTGTCTTTTGCTGGTTGAAAAGTGTCAGCATCAAGTCTGCTTTGTTTACCTAATCCCATTAAAAGCAAGGTAGTATGTGGTTTTACAGATCACAAATGCAAAATCTTGAACAAAATACCCTGTCCTTCTCATTGACTGCTGTGTCCACCAAACCTTGCCAAGTGTTCATATTGCTAGGAATCTTTCAGAAATCGGGAACTATTCTAAATACTTGAAGAAACACAAAATCCGAAATCCTAACAAAATGGTGAAGTGTGAGAAATCTGAAGTATCAAGGTTACCTTGCACTGAAGAACAGTTTTCATTAATATGGAGATCCACCCATTTTGCATTGTCCTCAAACAGCATCACTATGGGTTGATGCTGCCTCTTTTCATTCACAGCCATAACAAAGAAGCCAGGTGCCAAATGTGAGTAAAGGTGGCAAGCATATTTGTTTTCCCAGCTGCAGAGTGGTCGGACAGTTGCTGGGGTCAGCGAATTATGCTGGCAAACTCTGTTATGGCCTTGCTAACAGGAAGAGCTATTCTCTCCAACATGGATGACCTGTGTACTTCTACCACAGACCTCTGCTGATGGAACTGGGAATCATTCAGACACCTCACGCTATATTCTTAGATGCATTTAAAGTTAAGCGTTGTCAATGAAAATGACCATTGCATCTTCTGGAGACAAAGATGAAGAAGATATTAGCATGCAAATGTTCTGATCTTTGATCTATCCTTCCTCTCAAAGACTTCTTCTGGTGTTGGGGGGATGGCCAGTGTGTGTGTTTCAAAGGGGATGCATGACCTACACTATTCTCTTCTTCTGAATGGGTATCTCACATTGAAAGAAAGCTCTGGGATGGAAGGAAGAAACAGCACAGGTCATATAAAGTATTTCTTGTGTTTGACACTGGTCTCCAAAACTGTGCACAACTTGCAAGGAACAAAAGAACATGCTCTGCTTAACCTCTTCCTATGCAAGTCTGCAGGACACCTCCCTCACTGACTGTACCACAAAAAAAAAAAAGGAGAAATAACAAAATCACCTACACAGCAGAATGTCTCCTGAAGGATGAACAGTGGATAGCAGTACCGCCAAGTGAAGACTACATCAGAGACAAGGCTGGTACCAACAGGATATTAAACTCAACAGAACAGACTCTCAGTTCCTCCTTGGCTCAAGAGATGCTGGGTACAGCCTTCATACTAGCTGATAGCAGACTGAAAGGTTGCCATCAGTCTTTCTTTGGCTCCTCTGAAGACCTAACCTAGGAAGGCAACTCTCTTCAAAAGAACTGGAAAAGAAATCAAACCTTATTTTTAAGATTCTGGAGACTAGCTTCTTTTGGCAATGAGACAGGGAGAACCAGACGGAGAAATACTCTACTCCAGTCACAGAACCTACAATTAACAGAAAACAATTAACAGAAAATTAATGAGCAACAGGTGGTAAAATTTAAAGCCAAACAGCTTTGAATGTTCCACAAAAAAAGCCCAAATGCTTAATAAGAAAAAAAAAAAACAACAAAAAACTAAACAAAACAAACAAAACAATCCACTTACAAAGTTTACAAACGGCAAGGCACGGCCTTCCCTCAACTCCTGAATATCTTAACAGAGTGCCCATACGCCACTGAACACCTTTGCTCTCGGCAATATATATACCCTACTGACTGCATCCTAAAAGAAAAACATGCAATTTCTGAGAAGAGAAACTGCACGGCAACAAGAAGAAACTCAACAATTTTAGTTTGATGCCATTCTAAACACCCTTCATATGGAAAAACAAGAGTAGGCAGAGTTCAGGCATGGCTACAGCAAACACTGCTAACCAGAAGGCTTTGATCTGGACAGGAAGAGTGGAATCCCCGATGTGACAGACGTTTTATGGTAATTTATATGTGTAAGCAATGTATATTCAGCAGGGACAGCAGTGCTGAATCAGGGATGGCCAATCTAATCAGTCTGCAGTTACCAAAACATATTCATATAAAGTTGGGAGTATGTGATTAGAAACCACCATAGATGTAACTGTACTCTGGTTAAACAGAGCCTTAACACTCCATTCTTAACCTGCCGACTTTAAGTAGCAGAACGCTTTACCCAGTAAGTTCTCATGATCTGTGAAATCAGACTGACATTAAGAATTATTTTCAAAATATCAAATGCGGATTCTCAACAGCCTTTGACTGAAGGAGAAAATACACTCCAGAGCTCTGGGAATAAGGCACTGACCACACAGTGGGGCCAAAACCTGACTCCAACTGGACAGAGACTCACATCTGTAACAAAAACAAAAACACTGACAAAAAAACGAACAAACCCAAAACAACAGAAAACTCAAACTTTGTTGTTTTTTTTTTCTTTTTCCTTTTCCAAAATTGTGTTGGAGCAAAAGAGTCTGTGTCCCACGATCCAATTTCGTTGCTCATTATTTTCCTGCAGACACACTCAGTGGCAAACCAGTACAGGTCTCTTGTAAGTTAATGCCCTTTTCTGGTGCAGAAGATTAAAAGAAAAATCCTAAGAGAAGAGAGAGAGACTGAGTAGGTGATTCAAGAAGGAATGAAATTTCCATGATATTCAACAGAAATGCATCTCTTGTTTACAAGTGATTTCTGCTATTAATTTGGTATGTTCCTCATTCCCTGTGCTTACTTTCAAAGAAAGCTATTGTCGCACTGTTCACAATCTGCTTGGAAAAAAACAAAACAAGACAGCTTTAAAATTGCTGCACAAGATCGTATTTGATCAACACCTCTCAGGGAGGAGAGACATCCAACTACTAATCCTGCAGAAGCAACCTGCAGCGGACTAAGCACATACAGGATCCTTCAGCTCAGCTACCAAACAAGAGCGTTCAAAAATACAGTCTACATAAACTGCCCTTTGTTCCTCTTCTCCGAAATCGAAGAGTAGTTAAAACTCTGTTTGGGGCACTTGCATTAAAAAATACAAAAAAATCAAGTCTTGTTTACTTGCAGAAGGAGTCAGAGTATGCAGTAGCGAGTGGAAATCTTTTGTTCCACAGTAGAGTCAACAGGCTGACAGTGAGGATACTCACAAGAAGACAACTTAAAATTTCTTTTCATGTTTTCACATGAAGATGTGGTGACTCCACATCTCTTGCCATGACACAGGGTATTATTTCCCCTAAATCTCTCCACCAAACCTATTCCGAGTCACTAATAAATACTCAAATAAAAAGCACATGCAGGAAATGAGCAGGCTTTAAGCAACTTGGTCTAGTGGACCAAGTTGCCCGTGGCAAGGGGTTAGAACCAGATCATCTTTAAAGTCCCTTCCAACCCAAACCATTCTATGATTCTATGAAATCCCAGTAAGATACAGCTAAAGTAAATTACCACCCTTTAATGTAGGGCTTGTTTTCTAAGTCCCTTCAGGACATCAACATCTACATATACCCTAATGACCTGATGTCCTGATGTAACCAAATCCCACAAGCTAACCAGAACAGGCCCGTCTTACACTATTCCAGGTACCCCCAGAAAATACCTAGGGCTGCAGAAACACATGCTTATAAAGCTGAGGATGTGAACTTGTTATCAGAACTGGCCTCATACAAATTGGACTAAAAGGCCCTACTGAAAAGCTGCAGGTTCACTGACGGTCATGCTGACATGAAAATCCATCCTGCGAAAGATCTAACCAGATCATGGGAGTTTACCTGGGATGGCATCTGACTGGCCACTTCCTAGTGCTGGAGATTAAATTCCATTTACAGTTCCTAGTGACTTTTTAAATTTTCTGCTCTAAGATACTGGTCAACTGGATGTTTCTGCATTAACCACACACAAGACATCTATTTCAGCATAATCCTGCTGATGCATGAAGAAACTTCCATCCTTTTTAAATACTGCTTTTTTCATGTCTATGTCCAAGGAGGGCAAATAGAAATCTTGCGAGGAAAGCCAAATTAAAACCTCACTCCTGTGGACTTCACCTTTGCAGCACTAAGGGATATGATGCTGAGGATGGTAATCATTTGGCAGAAAGTAGGAACAAAAAAAAATATTGTCAGCATATTATGAAGTTCCAGTGAGTACCCAGTCTATGTTAATACAACCACTTTCAGAAGTCAGTAATTTAAGATAGTTCAATACAATGCTTTTAGAGATAAATTATGTTAGGATTTTAATGGAAATTGTACTTCCAAGATTGCTAGATCCAAGCTTGGATCTACTTCTACATGCTGTGAAGAGGTAAGAAAATAGTTTATTCACAGATGGTTTCTCCCCCATCCTAAACTGCATCAAATGCATACAATCAACCATTGTGTGCCATGTGACAGACAAGACAAATAAACCCCACAAACACTAAGAAAAATACATTTCAGTTTTAAGCTTCCATAATAGTAAAGAAAAAGTGGGTAGATTTTTAGAAAGGCCTTAAATACTCTTCTGTAACCTAATAGTGAGCACAAATATTTGCTTAACCTCCGCCTTCCACATCCAAAAAAGAACCAATTACTCTAAAAGCTACCAAATGCCACAAGAAGAATCTGAGGCATGAACCACCACCACCAAAAAGCATCTGAGGAAGAGGCAGATCTCCCACAATCAGAAAGGCTGCCTCATTCAGACATCCTAAAAACAACTGTGCTGGAGACACTGATGAGTCATTATTAGCGATGAGCTGAAAAACCACTTGAAGAGGTGAGAGGAAAATTCCGTTTCCATTTAAGAGCACTCTCTAGCAAACCTTGCCTGAGCACTGCAACATAACAACAATCAGATATTCACTAAGAAATGCATTTTATAAACACTAGTGACAGAAGCCTTCATCAAGCACAAGATTTGCTATCTGTGCTAAGAAACTTACCATGGACTAAGAAAAATAAAAGTAAAATGTTTATATGTTAAGTCCTTTCAAGAAAAAGAGTTTACCTTAGTTACTTTTAAAATTAACATAACATCAATGACTTTTAAAAATGAGTTTGCTTTGCACATTTGTCATAACAGCCAGTGCCATCTGATTCAGTATTCCCTTGATACAGTTCCTCCCTCTTGCAGGCCTTTATGAAAACAAAGAGGAAACCAGTGACCTAGAAACAAATGTAGGCTCTCAAACTACTTCAAACTCATTAACTTTAGACTTATAACTACGTCTAAAAAGCCTGCCAAAGACTTTGATTTCAATTTGAACCTGAGAAGGTTCAGGTTTATTCCTATCTGAAACAGTGTCAGGAATAGAAGGCACATTTTTCATAACCCAAAGAAGAGAGGCGGGGGAAGAGGGCTCTGTTTTTTTTTTTAAGGGGATATGTTTACATGGCACAGAGCAGAGCCATGCATTGAAAGCAGCTCCGGAACCGGAAGCTGTATGACATGTCAGCACAGCTCTCCTCTAATTACTAGGGTAATGAGAAACAGAATATTTCTTTTTCCACAAAGAGCAAAGAGATTACGCAAAAATACTTCTCTGCAACACAACCAGTTATTTCTTGTCGTACTGCCCTGTGCTATGCAGGCGTACTCAAAGTAGCTCTAGGTACACCGAGCTGCTGATTTATGAAACCTTAAATGTCCTTTTAAAGAATTTAGTGCTAGATTTAGTGCAAAGAAGTTGACTGGTCTGTGTGGAGCAGTCGAGGGGAAAAAAAAAAAGAAAAGAGAAAGAAAATGAAAAAAGGTAAATATGCACCATGAACACTTAAAAAATAACTCCCTGAGGCTGCAAGTAACCATTTCAAAGGGATGGTGGGGACAAGATCCATCTATAAAACTTCAATTTGAACATTAGCAAAGCACCCTCCCCCCACACGAGCAATTACCACTGACTTTCATGTGGCAGCGCAACACACCTTTTCTTGTGCAGTTGGTTGTGCCAGTTCTATTTTAAACACACTGAAGATCACTACAAATTAAAACAGCACACCCACTCTGCCCATGCAGTTGAAAACACAGATCACCAAACACAGGCCGAAAACTTTTAAGACTTTATCAGCAACCCAACCCTGAAAGCTGCTGAGCATCCCTGACATTCAGGGAAGGGGCTTGGATCCCCCAGAGAAGTACAGAGAGGAGTGCACCACACAATAACAGAAATATAAAATTGTTTAGGTTGGAAGACCTTTCAGGTCATTAACCCAATTATTGCCAAGTCTACACCATGTTTCCAATGGCTGTGGTTCTGACAGCATGAGCACCAGTACACATCATTCAAGAGCATCCACTGGATGTGCAGTGCAAACTCTACCTACAGCTGTAACTCCCTTCTAGCTTCTGAGGAGCCTTAATCTGCTTCTGCCTTTTGTGTGCTATTATTAACCTCAGGGATAAACTTACACCCTGTTAATCAGGTGCTTTAACTGATGCATAGGGGAAACAGGTACAGCAAGTAGATATCCTCTACCTTCTTTAGCAGTAACGTGGCAAGTATCACCCACAACACACACGAATTCGAACCTCTACAAAATCAGCGAGGGGATCGGCAAAACGGACCCTCCACCAACGCTGCAAGTCAATCCTCACAAACAAAAGTGTTAAGCAGGGAGGGAAACCTCACACTGCCAGAGGTGCCCCGAGTTTTCCACTCTGTCCCAACCGGTCTCTTGATGCCCTGAGACCGGGCCCGCCGTGAGGAGCCCCCCGACCAGCGCCCGACGCAGCCCTTGGCCACTCACCTTGTACACATCGCCGTAGGTGCCGCTGCCCACTCGCTGGATCAGCTCGTAGTCCTGCTGCGGGTTCCGCCTCAGGATATCCCCGCTCGGCCGCGCCGCCGGTTCCATCTCTGGCCCCGCGCAGCCCCCGGCCGGGGAAAGGGCGCAGCGGCCGCTTCCCTCCTCGCCCCGCCAACTGGGGACGCTCCTAGCGCGGCAGCCGGCCCATGGCTCCTGCGGCGGAAAACGTCTGCTGAAGGGGGCTCCCGGGGCGGGCTCTGGGCCGCGGCTGCCGAGACAAAGGCAGGCAGCGGGCGGTTGCCACGGCCGTTGGCGGCCCGACGGCGGGGGCAGCGCCCTCCAAAGCCCGCGGCAGCTCCCGGGGCTCCTCTCGGCAACGGGGAAGCTCCGAACCTTTCGGGGAGCAACCGGCCCCAGCGGAAGGAGGTCCGGTCCCGTCCTGCCGGCGACTGAGAAGGCGCCACGGCCCGTCCGCCGCCGGCCGGGCAGCCACCCGCCTGCATCCAGGCCCGCAGCAAGGCCGGGCCGGCTCCTACCTGCGCGCCCACAGCCCTTTGTCCCACCGGAGACGGAGCGCCGCAGCCTCCTCCTCTCCGCGCGGCGCCGCGCTCCTCCCCAGCCACGGCCCCGCTGCCCGATGTGGCCCCGGCCCCTACGCACGCACGCACCGCCCGGCCGAGCCGAGCCGGGACGGGTCAGGATGGAACGGGACGGCAGCGACCTCCGCGACGGCGCAGCGCCACGACGCGGCCGACGGCCCCACTGCGGCCCGGCCCACCCTTCTCCTCCCCTCCTACCGGCCTTCCTCCCCCGCCCCTCAGTCGGCGGCGGCCCGAGCTAGGTCTGCAGGCGGCTCTGCGTCCGCTGAGCTCCGCCGGGCCGCGATGCCGGGTGTGGGGCGCGGGGCTCCCCGCAGCGCGGAGCGTGCGGAGAGGATGTCTCTCTGCACGGTGGAGACAGAGCCAGGGGTGCAGAGGGGTCCGGTGCGGCTGAAGGCGCCACTGCTTGCCCTGAGGATGCAGTGTGACCCTGCGGCTGCTGTGTCACAGGGCTCATGGAATCACAGAATGGTTTATGTTGGAAGGGACCATAAAAACCATCCAGTTCCAAACCCCTTGCCACGGGCAGGGACACCTTCCACTAGACCAGGTTGCTCCAAGCCCTGTCCAACCTGGCCTTGAACACTGCCAGGGATGTGGCAGCAGCAGCTTCTCTGGGCAACCTGTGCCAGTGCCTCAGCAACCTCACAGGGAAGAACTTCTTCCTAATAGCTAAGGTGCAAGGAGGAGCAAGAGGAGGAAGATGTACTGACCTGGGGGGAACAGGGATGCGAACTGAGTAGGACTCTCTGGGCAGTGAGTCTTCTCCTTTGCAATCTGGATTGCAACCTTGCAGCTGCATCATGTAATCCTTTTCATGGGCTAATCAAGCACTGTGGTATTTAGCTTTGTGGGCAGCTAATGCAATGATAGTCACACGCAAATTAACTTGGACTTGTCAAGACTTGTTTTCTTGGGCTTTTAAAGTCAAAAAAGCTGCTGTGAAACTGTAAGATGGAAAGTATTCTGTATCTGCCTTTCCTTCTTTGGAGAACTCACCTATGGGCTGTCAAATGAGTGCTGAACAATTTAAGAAACCCAGAGGTGGAGATACGGAGTATTGGAATGCTAGCAGTAGTATTCCCTGCACATAAAATCATTAAGGCCTAAAAGGAGGTGTCATTTTCAAGGCGCAAAAAAAAAACCAAACAACCAACACATACTCAAAGCAGGAAATATGTTTGCAAAAGTTAGGTAGAAAAAAATTAAATGGATGCCAGATGTATGAGTCTGGTGTTCAGGACACTGGATTGGTTATTTAAGAATAGATTCTGCCTCTTTGCCAGTCAGACAGCCCAAAGAGGTCCAATATAGTCTATGGACAAAGTATCTGGGTACTGATTCTTACTTTAAATTAGAGTCTTCGTTTTAAGCTTACTCCAGCATATTTAGAAATCCCACATGCAAATACCTGAAACAGCAGTGCTGATTGTGTAAGCTTTTCCTTCAAAACTCAAGGCTCTGTAGTATAAGTCATTAGGATCAGTTTGTCGCTTCAGGTTATACTCAAAAACAATGTGTGCAGACTCTCGGGAATTGCATAGTTTGATATTATTGGGTCTTTATTTATGGACTCATTTGAAACTGTGTGTCAGAAGCACACTGCAAAATGTAAACTGGCCTGCTTCCAGGGAGACAGGGGAGCACAGAACTGCTAACTCAGAGATTCACACTGATTTTCCCCTTGTACTCTGAAAGCCTTCTACATCCTGTATGTTCTTTCCAATGTAAATAGGTAAGTTTTCCTTGAACACCCAGCAAATAAAGAAGAAACTATTTACCCTTTAGGGAGCTGTATTTCCTCAAGCAATTTTTAACAAAACAATTACCTCTCCCCCCATAAATTAGCTTCCTGCACTCCTGATAGCGAGCTGTTTGTATCCTTTTGGTTTTCTCTTCATTGGCTGAAAGTTTGAACGCCTCCTTTCCCTCTATTGATTCGCTGCTCTTGACAGGCCATCAGATGACAGCACAGGAAAGAGTCAATTTAATTTTCCAGTAGCAGATGTTGCATTAAGACTTGGTCTCCCAGAACATCTTACACATCCAAGGGCTGTCCAACAACTGCAATTTAATGCAAAGGCTTCCATATTGATCACTGGTTTGGCCTTGCTGGGTTAAGTTTCACTTCTCACCCGGAGCTGTAGTTCCCTGTCCTGCATTGCCAGTGGTAAAGAGTGAGCTCTCAGAGCCTACCTTGTGATCTTAGCTTTAGTTCACCTTCCTCAGCGGGGTCTCAGTCCCTGCTGGAAGCACTACTGGAAAGTCTACATAAATAATAGCAGCACCAGAACTGTGTTCCTAGTGCCAGTTCATGGTTAGAAAGATTGAGGTAAATGATTTGTACAAAGTGTATGGTGCAAGACATGGCCAAGCACTGCACACTGCCAGGTGTGTACTCTTGAACACATACCAATCCTCACTCTGTATCTTCCAGCCTAGACCACATTGCTTTTCTGGTCAAGCATGTTAAGGAATGTGCTTTTATGCAGCATCTTTCGTCTGAACGGGTTCCAGCCTTAAAAGGAACGTTAAGTGGTTTTACATAAGGCATTACGTAGGATTAGAGAATGTGATCTGTTTGCATTGTAGTCTTAAGACAAAGAACAGCCAAGGTTATTTTAATGAGACATTGAGATTTGTCTTGTAACGGTGGATGCAAAACTGTAGCAATTTCTAATTTAGCAATATAATAAAGGTGGGTTTAAAAGTAGCGGAATGTGCCGTATGTGTGAATGCATGTTCATTGTCAAGTAAGAACCTCTGAGCTGTGAGCCAACAGCATGGAGAAAAAAATACTTCAGCCCTAGTTTTTATCAGACTGCTAAAATGTCTTTAATTTCACATACTCTAACAATCTCACACGGAAGGTACTCAAAAATACTTTGTGGGATTGGTTCATGTTTGTGGTGTGTTCAAATAATAAAATAGATCAGCTGCACTGCAATGCTGAGGCTGAAGACTTGGGAATCAACTCAAGGGCCTGCAGCTTTTCCCACTTACCGATTCCTGCAGTATACTGCATTTTACATTGAACTTGAGGAGACAAAGTATGCTCTCAAGAAATGCTGCAGCATCTTCCCTATGATTTGAGATGTAGCTTTTTTTCCTAAGTTTGTGGTTTGGGTTTTTCAGGCTGTTTTTTCTCCCCAGTGAAAACACACTCTGTTGCTACACCCTGTCTCTCCATGGCCACGAGCGAAGAGCCTGCAGGGGAGCTATTTCCAGGCTCTCTGTGGGCAGCTCTCTGCCACTGAGTCCAATTCTGCCTGTGACAGGCAGGATGCTGAACCTACTAAAGCTTCTTGGGGTCACCTCGGCAGCTTTTAGTGCTCTTAATGCTGCTTTACCTGCCTGGTGAGCTCTGCTTCTGGGACCCAGAATAAGAGGGGTAAGGCAAGTTTCACGGGGTCCCAAATGGTGTCTCACTGCTTGAACAGCCCTTTGGGGCAGATGGAGTGGCAGTTGTTGTGGACACATGATAGCAAATACAGAAGATGCCTGGAAGAAACTAAAGATCTTCGGTAAAGGAGCTCTGAAAGCATACTATTTCTGTCACAAGAGCAGAAAGACAAAGAGGTCTTGGCAAGACAGATACAATGAATACAGCTGAGGGAGCATCTCTGGGCAAAAGAAGGAGGAGATAGTGTCCAGGGCTGTTAGATGTTTCTTAATGTTCAGTGTGAGAATTCACTTGCTCAAGAAAGCATCATGTCCCATAAACTGAGGATCTCCCCAGGGGTTGTTGCTGAGATGCTCTGGGAAGACAGAAAAGACACTAAGGGAGAGCAAAGACTTTTCAGGCTCTCAGGAGACTTGTATTCCTTGCAGGCCAGGACAATTAAATAAGACATAGCTCAGACCCTCACACCAGCCTTAACCAAGGCCGTTGTGCAAGGGTTTGTTTTTCACGGAAGGAACAGGAGTGCTAGTGGCTATACATTAATTTTGTGTCTCCCTGTTTACATAAATGTATCTCAGGAGACTTTTGCAGCTGATTGTGCTGTTTGCGTTCAAAGGAAGGAAACCAGCTGCATGCCCTTCCTTTCCGTTTGCATGCGCAGGAGGGCAGAGGTGAAGCAGGCAGCTCTGCTGACAGCAACTGCTCAGCCCAAAGATGCAAGAAAATGTGACCATTCAATTAAAAACAGCATTAACAAGGGGACTTGAGAGCACAGCCTGGGAACCTGGCTGCTCCCCCGTTTCCAGGTGCACAAACCTGGCTGGAACATATTGTGGGTATCTTGCTGAATCATGCAGGCAGGTGGATTCAGTTGTTTCTGCCAAGATGCAAGAGGAACTTGAACCCTTTCCCTGGACGAGGTGTTTCTTCAGGGGGAAATCCTAGAAACAAACTTGGCACGTACAGATTTTGGCTTGGACTTACTAAAGCCACGTTGCAAAAAATGAGACTGGCAAGGTTATTTTGAATATTGCGTCCATCTGCCTGTCAGTGCAGGACAGAAAGAACAAATTAAAAACAATATTGGAAATAGATGGGAAGTTGAGCTTAGAAGAGATTTTACTGACCTCTATAGAGAGGTAAGAGAAAGGAAGAGAAATCTCGGAAGGTTGTAGTTGGTTGTGTAATGCCGGTATACCTGTGTCTGTGACAGAAAAGAATAACCTGGTGCTGCGAGGCAGTGAGGCTCCAGATACAGCATCAAAACATGCACAGATGGGTCTGCCATATTATCTGAATGCACACCTGAGACTGGGATATTTTATTCAAATCCAGCAAAACCTTGCAAGAGCCCTGAGGATGCTGCTTGGGCTGAGGAACCTACTGGAAACTGGTGTGATAGTCTAACTCAGATGATGGTGTTAAAGTTTTAGTCTGGTGGCTCTTTATCTACATGGCTTCTTGTATTCTTAAGTAGTTCCTTCAGTTTGCAGAGCATCTTCCGGAAGGAAGGACCTTTGCACAGACTGAATAAACATGTAATTTAATTAATCACTAAATTCTGCCTCCTCTATGAGTGAAATAGGATGGCTCTGTTACAGCAATAGTGTGCAATCATGTTTACAAGACAAACAAAGATAATTCCTTTGGCTGCAAACCCCATGTAAATATAGGCAATCATAACACTATTCGAAGTGAGAAGTAGGAACAGCCGGAATAGAAGGATTTCCTCAGCAACAAAGATCAGCTTTACTTAAAAATATTTCAGTAAGAAAAAAAACAGAAAGATGCTAGGACAGCTTCAGCTTTCAAGAGGAGTGGGGAAAAAGCTGATTCTATTTTATCACTTTTTGGTATTTGCTAGGAATTGTGGCCTCTTCACCCATGAATAGGGATAGAAAAATTAAAACAATGACAAATCACCACCATAGAGTGCAACTGCTTGGGAGAAGTCCATGTATATGGATCTATAATCCTTTTACTTTCCCATGCAATTAAGCATAAGCAGTGAAAGAGTGAAGACTGAGAAGGCAGAAGTGATAATAATAACTTCAGGGAAGAAGCAAACATATTCAAGAACCTTGTATAATCACCATAAGAACAGCTGTCACTTGGGGTAAGACTTGTCTGTGTCATGGCAAGGAAAACTTGTGCAGACAGCATGGTTTCCCTCAACAGCAAGTCCTGGCAAGTACTTGGTGGCACCTGAGAAAGAGCAGAGATTCTGTAGCGTCTCTTTCCCACCTCTTACATAAATATTGCACAAGGCAGCTGGTTTCTGTTTGTGAAGGGCTGGGGATATCAAAAGCAACTGTGAATGCTGCCTGGGTAAGTGGGCCAGTCAAATCAAGGTAAATTATGAAGCTGCCCTGCACGCTATCTGAGCAATACACAGAATGGATTTAAACCCAGGTTCTCTCCTAATTCTGGGGCCTTTTCAGCACTGTATCTCCTGGCACATCAGCCTGGATGATCCCCTGCCTTCAGTCTATCTCTGTGGAGTATTATTTTTCCTCAAGAATCCTTCCATTGCATGCCTGTTCACCATGTCTGCTGTGAAATTAGCTCTTTGTGATCTGACAACTTGGGTACCAAGAATGTAAAGATACTTCCTAGGAAGTGCTGTTTGCAACTGGAAAAATAAAAGAAGGCTCTATTGGTGGATTGAAGGGATGGATGGTGGGTGCAAATGAACAAATGCTGAGTCACTCCCCAGAAACAAAATCATCTGCAAAACCCCCTGACTAGGGATCAGAGGAAATAATGCAGGAAAAGGCCTCAGGAATTCATGCAGTCAATCCCCCCAGCACAGCACAGGATCAAACCTCTCCGCTCTGCTTTCATTTTGATGCCATGTGCCATAACGGAAAGAGAAAGGGAAAAAATGCCAGTAAATGGGGAGTACAAGGTTGACCTAAGCAGCAATTCTCAAAGGAAATGAGGAATACAGAACCTAAGCCCATCTCAGTTTAATTAGACTTTCAAATGAACAGATCTTCTTTTCCACCTTCTTTCTTTTACCCGTCTCCGTTTCCCAGCTTCTTTTCTTTTAATCTCCTCTTTCAACCTATTTGAACCCCTCCAACAGTATCCAGCATAAGAAATTCCCCCTCTCACAAAACCAGTTACTTCTCTGCCACATTGAAGAAGCAGCAGGCACATGCAATTGCAGGGATTATTTATAAAAATCATAAGGGAGCTTCTGCAGAGGCCACGAGCGGCTGAGCTCCTCGCGGTCGCAGTGCCCAGCAGCTGCGGGTAGGAGGATTCAGCTGCCTGCCACGTGGGCCAGCACTTCAGCAAGCTGAAATTATATGTTTTGCCATGATGCTGTAAACACAGCAAGGAAGCCAACGGGAGGCAGTCGCCGAGTATTGGAAAAGGCGCTTACAAATTAAGTACCAGCACATCAGTGGGAGCGCAACAACACATGGCTGTAGCACGGATGAGCTGCCTGGAAGAGAAAATTGGTTCACTTGTGAACATTCTTCCCACTTTCAGAAATGAAGAGTGGATCCTGCTTGTTCCTGTGCATCCAGCAATGCTGGATGGCCACAGCTTTCACTGACCGCTGGAGGTTAGCAGTGCAGAAATGAGCAGCACTCTCCCAGAATCTCTTCTTGCAGTCTTGGGCTCAGTTCCCTCTCATCCTTCCAGATTTTGGTCCACAGAATCCTCTGGTGACTGTCACATTTCCAGTTTAATCCATTGTTCTTTGAGCACTGTGCTGTGCTTCTTCCAAAGAGCAGCACAGGACTGTGGCTTCAGAGACAGGTCAACTCCAGCAGCTTGTTGGCATCGTGTGGGCAAACATGAGCTGAGGACAAGTGTGTTTACCTGTGTGCTGGTCTGCACAGTGTGGGTGGGAGTGGGTGAGCTCTCTGTGCCTGGCATTGCAGAAGGCTTCAACACTTTTCCTGGGTTTGCACAATGAACACAGGCCTGGGAGGCTGCAGCTGGCAAGAAAGCACAAGAAGACAAGTTAAAATAAATAAGAACATGCTCCTTGCATTCCTCCAGGTGGGAAGTTTTGGCTGAGGGCACAAGGGGCACGTTGAGTCAGCCAGCATGTGGAGCTAGCATCACTGCTCCCCTGCCCAAGTTTTGCACCTGGGCGTTCCTGTTGCCTTGGGCTGAGTCATGGTCTTACATGGCAGAGTGCATAATCAATCCCAAATATGAGGGAACAAGCGCTTGTTGTTAAAGAGGAAAATCTGGAGGGAAGGTGCATGTTATCAATCACACTGCAGCTAGATCTTCCCCAGGGGTGCCCAAGCCTGGGTCCTCAAGCTGCATCTTTTGTGCAGCATCCGCACATGCACAGCACGTATCTCCTACTGCCTGCGGATGCTGCCGGCACAGGCAAGAACTGGGGGAGCTGGAGCTGATTTACCCCCATGCCAGGGCAGGATCCCTCTTGGCCCATGTATCCCTGTGTGCTTGCTGCACACTGTAGGTACGGTTCACGACATGTTTCAGCTCTGTGTGTGCATGAGCTGCTGTGCATAGCTTTCCTTCGGGTTGTGTGTCCCACCTGGGTGCTGCGTGTGAGTGATCCTACCTGGGTGGGTACTTGTGCAAGTGTCACCCTGGAGGGTATGAATGTGTGTCAGCTCCATCTCAGTCCATCACACACAAGGCAGCCCAACTGGGGAGCTATGTGCCCAGTGTCCCCCCATGGGTGGGTGCCCATGGGGGTGGCCCAGATGGGGCTGCCTCCGGTGGGGGGGATGCCCATGAACGTGCTAAGTGTCCCCAGGTGTGGATGCCCCCCATGTGGGTATCCCTTTCCCCAAGCCCAGTGCTCTGGTAAGAGTGACCCGGGTGCAGGCACATCCCGGCTGTGCTGGGTCCCCAGCCGTGCCCCCATGGGTGCGAGGGTGTCGCAGGGTGTGGCCGCCCCTGGAGGTGGGTGTCCCTGGTCTCCATGCCTGATGCACGAGTGGGTGCCCGAGGGCGGGTGCGGCTTGGGCGGATGCCCCAGGGGCCGCCGTGCCGTGCCGTGCCGTGCCACGCCGTAGCGGCGGGCGGGGATGCTGCTGCCGGCTCCCCCGCCCGCCCCGCGCCACCGCGGCAGACGCAGCACGGCTCGGAGCGTGCACGGAGCCTCCCGCAGCCGCCGCGGCCCGGGCAGCCCCGCGCCCCGCCATGGCCCGGAACCGCCGGGAGAGGAGCAGCTGGGGTAGGCGGCGGGGGGGCGGCGGCGGGGCGGCTCCCGCGGAGGGGCAGAGAGCCCGGGCGGGGCGGGCAGCGCCCCGGGGCCGCGAACAATGCCGGGCCTGCGGCGGCCCGGGGCCCTCTCTGCGCTGGGGCGGAGGGCGAGTCCAGCCCCGCCTGGGCCTGGGCCGCCGGGGCGGGGCGGTGGTGCCGCCGGCGGGCGGTGGTGGGGGGCTCGGCCGTCCCTGGAGGAGCTGGGCGGCCTGCGGGGGTGGGGGGCCGCCCTGTCCCCGCTCCTCCCGTGGGGACACACGGGCATCTTCTCTCCCTTTTTCCCCTCCTTCCGGGGTCTGGAGCCGGTGGCGTGGGTGTCCGCCTGCCCCTGCCCTGCTGCCTGCGGTTGCTGCCTGCTCGCAGCGTGGCCGGGGAGGGGGGGTTTGGGTTGGGGTGCCAGTCGCTGGGGGGCCTCGCTGGTTTGCTGGGCGGGCCGAGGTGCCCCTGGTTTGCCACCGCCCTCAGCCCCACACGGGGCGGGCATCGCCGGCAGCCGCCTCTGCGGCGAGCCCTACGGCTGCCCGCGCCCTCCGTAGGCCTGCCCTGACGGCCCTGTCCACACAGCACCTGCCCGCAGTCCCCGGGGGTGGGGTGTCACCTCAGCCACCACCCGCTCCAGACGGGGAACAGGAGTCCTGCTCAACCCACTTATTTCAGACGGGGACGCCGGCCTTCTCCGACAGGTCGCTCCTGCACAGGGGTGCTTCGCATTTCTGGAAGCTGCAGGGCTGTCTCGGTGTGTCAGACCCTCCAGACGGGACATTTCAAATTCATCCCTTTAGAAACCCCACCTGAGCCTGGGGGAGCTGGCAACAGCATCGTCAGGGAGGAGGAGGGTTTTCCTGCAAGGTTTCCCTTCTCCTCCTGCCTGCGGTGGGCCTGGATCCACCAGCAGCTACTGCTGCTCCATTGATCCAAAGCTGGTCCCACAGGTGGGCTGCACTGAGCAAGCAACGGGGCTCCTGCTGGCTTTCGTCTTGCATCTGGTGCTTAGTGGGGTACTGCTTTACCAGCTTCCACTGGCGTCCTGTCTTGTAGAAAATCACGTTTTATACAGCCATTTGCGGTTCTTTGAGGCTTTGAGTGTAATTTGTCATTTCCTCTGAGTTGTATTCCCTTTGAACTCATCAGTGCGCATGGTATCTTGCCTCCTCAGGTAGAGCAGGTGAGCTGAGCTGTGATGTTTAGATACACAAATTACATTATAATTTGTATAGATGAGAGTAGTATTTCCCATGGTAATGATTAACAGTTCAGGGACATGTTTGCAGAAGCGTTGGGATAACAGAGTGTGTGATTTGAGTAAACAGAGCGCGTGGTGGTCTTATTGCAAGACAGAAGGGAGAAAATGAGCGGCACTCATTTTATTGGTGCTATTTTTAACTGTGCCTCTTGATGAAGGTCGTTAGACCCTTGGGTAAACTGAAGGGAAAACTTCCCAGTGAATATGGTGATGTTCTCAGCTTTGTCTCACAGAGCGTGTGACAGACGTGTCAGTCCTGTCTCTGTGTGTGTTGAATATCGCATACATGTACACATGCTGGTGCTTTCCCATCAGAGTTTGATAGCAGAAGAAAATGCAAATGGTGCTGAAACAGATCTAAATGGAGAAAACATCGTCTTGGAAATTGTAGCCTTGGTCCAGCAAGGCAATTGGTTATATCCCTCAGTCTGAACATGGCTGCTAAGCCATACTTGAGTGAAATCTGATGTGTCACTGATTAGATTCTCTATGAATTTTGCAAGAATCTGGAACCATCCATGGATCCAAGTGGATCTCTGTGGGATTAGCTGCCTTGTGCTGCAACCCATCCGCAGGTCAAAATCATACTCTGTCTTCTGCAGAGGTTTACCAACTCCTAGAATGATTTTCTGCCACTTTGCCAGGCTGGGTGACACTGCAGGTAATACATTAGGGAGCAAAATGCCTGTATTTTTACTAGGAAAAAAAAAGCCCCCTTTAATAAAAGTGTACATTTGTATAATAGAATCTCATTGCCCTGAAAGATGTGTTTATATCCAGTGACTGCAGCATTGTCTGGTGACATCAGTCTGTGGGGTGACTGTTCTACTGCTACGTTTTTCAGCCTTGCTGGTGAAGGAGGAGTCCGAGGCTGTTACTCAAACTAAAGCAGAAAGTCCTTGCTGTGTTCTGAAAATGGGCTTATAGGTCATTAAAAATACACGCTATTTTGAAATGGATCAAACTTTGTCCTAGTTACTCTCTGGTTAGTCAGGCCTGAAAATGAGCAGCTGCTTAGTGCAACCCTCCTCCTTTGTTTCATAAATATAATTTGCCTTTTCAAAGATCACAGAGCAAATTAGGGTGACTGTATGGCACCCAGAAGAAATTGCCCCCGGTCAGCTCTCAAAGCTGGGTTATTGTCACATATGTACATCCCCGGGAGCTTGTGTAGGGGTGCGTAATGCATCAAGCATAGGGTTTAGCCTTGGGCAGAAAGTCAGCAGAAGGCTGTGCATCATTTAAGGCTCTCTCACTGAGTGTGCTAAGTGGTGCATAAACCTCACAAATGCTGCTAGTTGCTGGATGAATGGCTGAGGGAGCTGCAGGTGAAAAAAAATCACATATAGTTTCTCACCAAGAGTAGGGGTCCCTGCTTTTCCTAAAATAAGGATTGTTGGTCTCAATCCTGATCAGCACAGTGAAGTCCAGCCAGCTCAATGCAGGCTTGGAGTACACTGATTGTTTTTCTGAAATTCCTTGTGCTTGACAGTTGCAGATACTCAGCAGCCTGCTCCCTCTGATCCAGTAAAGCCATTGGAGATCTCTGCTCCCAGTCCCTCGTTTCAACAGCAGAGACTGAAACAAACTGTGTGAAATCCATCATGTTTCCCATCAGGGCCAATGTTATAATCGGAATGACCCACTCATCAGGAATTCAGTTTTAAAACCGGAAAAGGGATTAGAGAGGTTATATATACTTCTTGGTCAGGATTTTCAAACTGGACATGAGATTCATGAGAGCTCCAGAAGGGGCCTGATTGCCAGGAAGGGCTGAGCAACTGTTTAATGGAGAAAGGACTCCTCTCCATCACAGGCCAGGCTGAGATCATCGCTGCCACACTTTTAGACTACACAGCAGTGGGTTAAACTGGCAAGAAAAGGATGATTTTGGTAGTTTATTTTTTTTCTTTTAACTGATAGTGCTAACATATTTTCTGCCTTTTATTTGGTTTCTGACCTTTTATGGTAGATTTTTAACAGTGGATGTGCTTTAGGTGACCCTACTTGAGCAGGGAGGTTGGACTAGATGACTTCTAGTGGTCCCTTCTAACCTCAACCATTCTGTGATTCAGTGATTTTCACATTCCACTTACTGGCATTTCTTTGTGACTCTAAATGCTGGGAATGTCCTGAAAAGTGAAAGCTGAGACGTTTCAGTCGGACAGGCCTTTACACAAAAAGCCACCGGATACGAGAAGATTCACAACCAAATTACCAGCTTGTAAATAGGAAAAGAAGATGAAGTGTTAGGACTTGAAAGAAGAAACAAGACAACATTAAAAGCTAAGCTTGGTTGCTGTACCTTTGGTTTTGAGGCAGCAGCATTGTACAGAGGATTTGAATAGCATGGTCTGATCCACTGCAAGATAAGCAGGAGCAAGTCCAGCCTGCCTTTCCCCTTTTGGGGGAAGAACTGAGATGCCCCAAACCTGCCTCGCAGCAATGACATGGTGCCTTCATCACGTTTCATGTTGCATCCATGCTGTGAGAGCCTTCAGTGTTGCCTGAATAATGGAATGCTGCCTGCCTAAATAATGGAAGGGAGAAGCAGTGTATGGGTGTTGGTTGTATCTTGCTGCATTCTCTCTGATAAGCCCATAAGTGAGAAACAGCACACATTAATATTGTTTAGGACCTAGGTGATGCTCATAGGCAGCGGGCCTTACATGAACTTCCCTGCATCACTGACTGGAACCTTCTCCAGCAGGGAAGCGAGTCTGGTGCAGGTATCACCATGCTCTGGGAGGCACAAGATGTCCACTGGGTAACCTCTGAAAGTCACTTCAGTCCAGAGAGACCCCAGCTCCTCTGTTCCTGGCAGAAATGCTCACGTTTGCTGTAAGTTGAAGGACGGTTAAGTGTTAACAGTAATAAAGTAACTGAACACAAATCTCCCAAATGGGGTAGAGGCTCCAGAGAAGGTGCTGAACTCTGCCAAGCCAGTCAAATGTATTTAAAGCTCTCTGCATACATGAACATTTTCTCCAGAGTATATTTGCCTTTCGTGATAGATCTTAAGATTTTGTGGCACATTTACCAAATATTTTTTTTTTAGGCAATTGTAACAACAAAAGTCTGAAAATAATTTAATGCCAGAATTGACTAAATCAGGTACTGGTGGTGGAAGGAGACTGGTTGCTGACAAACAGAGCAAATGAAGGACCATGCAGAAAATGCATGCTAGGAGTGAAGCCAGAGTTTTGGAGACCTATTCTTATAGAATTGCAGAATCCTAGAATGGTTTGGGTTGGAAGACACATTAAACTCATCCAGTTCCAGCCTCCTTGCCATGGTCAGGGACACCTTATGCTAGACCAGGTTGCTCCAAGCCCTGACCAACCTGGCCTCGAACACTACCAGGGATGGGGCAGCCACAGCTTCTCTGGGCAACTTGTGCCAGTACCTCACCACCCTCACAGTGGAAAACTTCTTCCTAATATCTAATCTCTCCTCTGTCAGTTTAAAGCCCCTCCCCCTTCTATCCGTACATGCCCTTCTCAAAAGTCCCTCTCCAGCGTTTTTGTCATTCCCTTTAGGTACTGGAAGCTGCTCTAAAGGTCTCCCCAGAAGCCCAGCTCTCTCAGCCTGTCTCCAAAGCAGATGTGCTCCAGCCCTCTGAGCATCTTTGTGGCCTCCTCTGCACTCGCTCTAACAGGTCCATGTATGTCTTACGTTGGGGGCCCTCTTGCAAGATTACTTTCAGACATCCTATCACACCTGATTCTGGCTAGGCTTAAATGTGGGTAAGTGAGCAGGACCAGGATTTGTACCTGATAAATAGATAGTGGCCTCTTGATAGCACTCTGTTACAACAGTCTTTTGATGAACACAGGTGGGAAGAAGGTTCCCTCTGAGAATTGCCCACCTTGCGTTTGAATCAGCCAGTCTTTGACACAAACTGGCACGGACATAGCATAACTAATGTGACCTTAAACTTCCTGAAAAACTTCCTAGGAAAACCTCTGTCTGACCTGCTTTCTTCCAAAGGTAGTTGTGTGCCTGTGTCTCTGAAGCATATTAATAATCAGCTCAGCCTAGGAATTTCACAGCAGTAGGCATTGCTGTTGTTTCAGAGCCAGCTAAGGCACTGCAGCATCGTGTCAGTGGTGGTTGGTAGGTGTCATCGTTAAAAAGTTTCACATTGGACTTTGGCATCTGAGATGTGTCTGTTGTAACAGACAGGTTTGGTAGCTGGTAATCATCCAAGCTCTTGTTTTTGTCAGCACTTTTATGCAGGAAGCTCCCAAACCACTCTTGTTATCAGCATAATCATTCACCTCCTTGTTCTGTCTGTCAAAGGGAAGAGGGGCTGATTTGCCACGCTCAGGCTGAAGCTGCTGCGCTGCCAGTTGGATGACTCAGGGCTGGCGGGAAGGAGTGCACTCTGCATCTTACCACTGCTCCAAAATAAGCAAAGGATCAGTACCAAGCCTGGCAGCACTAGCCACCCTGCTTGGCTCCCTGCAGGCATCCTGGGGTACAGAGAGGTAGCGTGCTTGCCAGGAGTGCATGGAAGTGCAGATTGCATTGGGCAGAGGTGTTAACACTGCTGTGCAGTGGGGGTATAAGAGTTCACCCTGACATTGGAGAGGATAGTTTGGGATCTCAAAGACCCAAAATACCCATCTGGGGTTTGGAGACCCCAAATGACTACCAACTGTGGCCTTTTACCTGCCAGTCTTGACTGTTGAAGGACAGGGCTGACTTTTTAAGTGACAGTTTTCTTCACCTGTTTCTAAGCAATGCTCTGCAGCTCCCTGGGTGGAGGCCTTCATCGCAGGCTGTGTCATTTTCCCATCATTTCCACAAGTATCAAGAGCCTGCCTTGCACTGTAGTTCATGGCAGAGCTGTGACTGCATCTGTTCATCCTCTCTGGGGAGGTGCAAGTGGTTTCCCCCTTGGGCACGAGAAAGTCTGGATCTGCCTTCCCTCCCATTCCCTGCTGTATTTCCCAGATCACAAGCCCCAAGCATAAGGAGACAGAGTAGGAAGGCTGGGGCCTGAGAGAGGTACTTGCATGTGTGCTGCTTCAAGGGTGCTCTGTGGCTCTGGTTTGTGGATGCCACCGGCTGGCACCTGGTGTTTCCCCTCCTGAGGTCCGAGGTCCTCTGACTCCATGGGGGTGTCACAAATCCCAGCAGAGGTGTGAGCAGGGTACAGGAGAGTTGTGTGCCTGTGTGGTCAGCTGTGTCCTGGATGCAGGAGATGTAGGTAGGATATAGAAGGGAGTGGAAAATGTGTGAGTGTTGTTAAACCCAGGTCAGGAGGCTGTTGGCTAGGAAAACTAAGAGAGCGTGGTGCAGAGCAGAGATGGGTGTAAGGGCTTTACCCAGCCGGGCTTCCCTGCTTTGTCCTCTCGAAGACACTGTCTCCCAGGAGCACCTCAGTCTAGACACCTTCTGGTAGCCCCCCACTGAGGGAATCTGCTAACTCACAGCTGTCCAGGCCAGGCTTGCAAGGGCAGTCTCAGTGCTTTGGGATGCAGCTGGGAGCTACTGTGCATCCTTTGTTGGGGGATTGATACAGGTTGTTGCTCTACAACATCCCCTCTTCCCTGGCTGTCCAATACATATGCTTTGCTTCAGTGCTTTGTTTTTCATTTTTCCCTCATTAGCTGGATAAGATGCAGAGCTCTGTGCTAGCCTGTCTCAGAGAGGAGAGGATGTCTGGTGCATGCTCAAAGTGATGCTGCCTTTCCCGGCCTCCTGAGCTTTGCTGATGATCGTTGGCTTGTTGTCGTGTGGCAGAGGTAGAGCAGCATGAATAGAGGGAGCAGAACTCATGTCACAACAGCAGCCGTGTTGACTGTGATAAGTGCAGGGGAGACTGCAGCTTGGAGAGAGATGTCTTTCTTTGCCAGTGCTGTTTGGGAGAGCAGATAAGCTTCTTGGAAGCTGAAGCTCTCTGGAGAATGTGAGTAGGGATCAAGCCTGACTGTATGGTCTGTTCAGTGCTTGGCACATGGTATCATCAGTGGCACTGTGATACGTTTGTAATGTAAACAGCTGGGGTGAACACAGCTTCAGAAAAGATCCACACAGCTATCACTGCTGATCGAATTAATCCCCAGAGGACTGCTGATAAGCAACCTAACCCACTCGATGCAGGGATGCTCTGTTCCAGGGAAATAACAAGCTGAAGCTTCTCATCAAACCTCTGTTTTGTCTCTTTGGTGGTTTCTGTTTTTCCACACAGTGAAGTAACTTGGTTCAAATACCCTCAGGATAGCAGCACTACATGACATCTGTGTGTTTTAGTGGGGGCACTGGAACCCAGGCTGCAGGCTCTGCTTTTCATGGGCAGTGCTAGGGTAGGTAAGGCTCCTGGCTCCTCCTCTCTCTTGAGAGCACAAGAGCCAGGCTGGCAAACTGGCTTTCTCAGTGTCTGGTTAGGCAGCTTGTATTTGCACAGATGATGGGTCATGTCTGCATTTCATTCTCTGGAACAAAATGTACTTACTGTGCAAACTCATTTAAGGAAAAAGCTCACTTATTAGTTGATCTCTGGAAATAAGTCAGCATTTCTGTGACTTGTTCTTCCATAGCTAAGGAAGAACAGGCTTACGCAAGCACTCACCAAAGGTACATTGCATAATTAGTGACATGTAATTTGCCTAATTTATTCTTCCGTAGGAGCTTAAATACATTAGACATTGGCTGTACACAGACACAGCATGAAATATTCTGGTTTAATTTCTTTAGTTTTAACCAGAGCAGTTGAAAAATGCTTTATTTTTTTCCTTGATCTCTAATAAAGTCAGCATTATGTCCTGTATTATGGGCTGTCTGCACAAATTGGGCTATTTCCTTGCTGCTCTCCGACAGCCCAGTAGGTATAAATGCAAATTCTGACCTTCTTCACCTTTCCACTTTGAATCACCATATGGAAAAGAGATGTGGAGTCCACCCCGCTTTAGAGTCATGGAAATGAGCTGTTATGAAATGGGGAAAAGGAACTGTATCCTGGCAATTTCAGAATGAGCAGCTTGAGAATTGACGTAATTGCAGGGCGCCGAGAAAGAGCCGACAGAAAGGAGGAGTGAAGTTAGAAAATGAGTGAAAACAAGAGTGTGTTTAGGAAAGCTGAGGTCTCCTTCCTTCCCTTTTTGGCCAGATGATGTTTTGCCATTGCCAGGTACAACTTCCTTCAAAGCAGATAACTAACTTATGCCGGAAAGGCCAATGAAAATAATTGATTTCCAGAAATGTGCAGCCATTTTATAAAATAATCTCTGTCTCTCCAGCATGGCAGATAATCTAATAAGAAGAACGTGGACATTTCATCACATGGAAATAAATATGAAAGACAGAGTTTTGTCTGCAGATGGCATACATGAAAGAAGCAGAGCTAACAGGGCTGAAATTAGTTCAGAGATCTGCTTAATGTAATCAGAGACCTCCTGATGTCTCCGATGAGCTGAGAAATCAACATATCCTGCTCATAATACTTTTGTGTTTTGCTGCTGTGCTGTGCAAGCAGCTTGGTTTTCCTAGTGGTCAGGTGATGGAAGCAAGGAAATCCCCTAGGAGACTGGGGCCACTTTGGACTGTTACCTGTGTGTGGAGACATTCTCCCAGAACTGTCAATACCTGCTAAAAAAATACAGGTTTTCATGTTTTGAAGGGACAACACAACCTCTTCTACTCTGCATTGGTTGTTGCTCTTTCTGGCAGCTGAACTGGAGGGAGAACAAGTCCCGAGAGATCCTGTCCAGGCACCAGAAGGGGTGATCTGGCACCAGCAGTCCCTCTGGTAGAACGATGGGAGGGACTTTTCGCAGTCCTGTGTCATGGTTCTTGGAATGTTGACCAGGACTGTCAGTCCATTCAGCTGTGTGAGCTGGGGGCATCCGTGCTGCCTTGCCTTGTGCTTGAAGCCTGCAGTCAGCAGGGTAGTTGCCCATCTTGGTACCCGACTGGGTGCTTGGCTTCCTTTACTGCTAGCATGGGCTGAATGAAATGCTGGTCCTTCTCTCCCTCTGTCTGTGTGCCTGGAGATGGGATTTGTCTGGTCTGGGAAGGTGGGTCAGCTAATTTACCTGTACCCCTGATGGCTTGGCTAGAGTCAGAAATGCTTAGATTTAATATGATTTACAAACGTTTTCCTGCCTCTGCCATGAATCACATCCCGTACAAGGCTCTCTCCACTGTTCTTTTCTGTGCAGCTGTAAAAAGAAAAAAAATTTTGCTGAGCAGGGTGTTGGGAAAACCACAGGAGAGGAGGTATTTCCTATTGTAGACTTTATATGGCACTTGCAGCATGGCAATGCTTAAAAAGAGCATGTGAGTCTATGGCCCTTTGGCCCCTGTCCATACACATGTGTTGGAAAGATCAAAATGCTGGAAATTATGTTTGGTGTGTGCAGCAAGAGGACTGACTGCTCTCAGAGGCCTTCATTTTTCAAGTCATTTGGCAAGGTGTGTCTGGATTTTGGGTCCATGTATTTGAAATGGAAAGGTTTGTTTTGTTTTGTTTTTTTTCCTGGAGGCCCCTAAGCATTAGTATGAGGCAGGGGCTGGTGTTTGAAGGGAGATGGTGCTGCTGGTCCTGGGCTGCTACACTCTGGTGGAGAGTCCAGCTTTTCAGAGTGTTTGGGGCTTTTGTTTTGCTAAAAAACCTCCAAGCATTGGGAAGAAAAGATCTTTGTATTTAAACTCTGAGCAAAGAAAGCTTGTAGTATACGTCCGAGGGCCATAAGAAATCCCCTAGCAACCAGGCTTAATGATCCTGATATTCATTGTGGGACCATAGGAAATCAGAAACTCGTACAAAAGCACTGCTGTTATTGAAAATATGAAGTTACTGCTGGAGGCTTCTTTATAAAGAGGCCCAGAATGGGCAAACCCTATTCCTCTTGGTATTTATAGCTTGTCTTTTATCGTGTGCACACATAGTCCTTGTGCTTTGAAATAGCTGGGACTGCCTGAAAACTGGGTCCCTGAGGTCAGGGGCTGAAACAGAGCTTCAGGAGGTTTAACTTGAGGCTACCATGTTTGGAAAGTTGCAGCCTGAGCCAACAAACCAGGAAGTTTTTGTAGAGATGTTGGGGAACTTTCCATCACACGCTCCCTTTCCTGCTGGTTAGATGTCATGTGGCTGTAGGTGAACTGACTGGTATGATTAATCACCTTCACCAATCTCTTTCCTGTGTTGGGAAGTTTGGAGACAACAAAAGGAAAATTACTGGGACTGGTGTGCTCTTTGCAAAGCCGAAGGCTGCAGTGTCTGTGGACAGCAGGTCTTAAAATGCATCCATCTCCTGTATTGTGTCAGGTATGTAAAGCAGCCCAAACAGACCACGAGGCCATTAAAAGCTGTCATCATCTCAGCTGTGTTGGCCTGGAGAATCAGGCAGGTGATACACATGTGTCTAGCATGCTGTCATTGCCATGCGTGGGTACAGTGACCAAACACTGAGTCCTTTGCCTCCAAATGTTCCTGCTGTAGCCTCGTGCTTGTCACTTCTGCCCAGTCCTGGCACGGAAATGAGACCCTCTTGTAAGGCCATATGAACACTACACAGCCTGGGCAGCAGTCATCTCTATGCCAGGGAGCAGCTCTGCAGGGAACCTTGCCATTTCAAAGTGGGAAAGTGAGCAGTGGTCATACTTTGCTTGAGAGTGAAGAAGTGGCTTTTATCAGGATGGGCATGTGTCTTAATGGGGTATGTGGTACCTGCTGGGGCTGTCTCAGAAGAAGCAGATTATACTTTAAGCATTAGTTCAGAATGCAGATCAAGAAGGATTCTGCTGTTGCTACAGAAACAGGAATTGCAAAGGATGCATAAAGGCAGTGTCCTTTGATAGAGACATGAGGTACTTGGACACCTTGAATGTTTGAATGCCGAGACATTTTTGAGACAGCCTTCAGGAAAGACCTGGTGGGGAGTATCTAGAGGACAGCAGTCAGATGCTTAGATAATGTGGTTGCAAGGATGACTGGGGGACTTGGACTTCTCTTTTCTAGCATAGAAAAAGCTAATGGTGGTGTTATGGCAGTATTTGTATGTGTAAGAAGTTGTAACAGGCAAGAAAAGAGTGATCTGTTCTCCATGTCAACTCTTGTAGGACAAAAAGTAATGGACGTGTTTTGTCAAGGGAACAATGGATGTGTTCCAGCAGGGAACTCTCTGCCTGTAGGCAGCCTGTGGACAGGTTGCTCCAAAGTAGCATGGAGCCTCCATTGAGATGTCTGAGGACAGGTTCAACAGACATCTGCTCAGAATGGTGCTGTTTTGAGATGGGTATTTGGTCTAGTTGGCCTGTTACCACCCCATCCAGCCCTGCTATCTGTGATTCTGCACTTTGCAGAAGGAACCTAACGGCTCTTGTTTTACTTGTTTATGCAGGTAGTTTTGCAGAGAAGACTTATGAATGGAGCTCAGAGGAGGAGGAGTCCGTGAGGAAGGCAGGACCAGTGCAAGTCCTTATTGTCAAAGATGACCATTCCTTTGAACTGGATGAAGCTGCACTGAACCGCATCCTCCTCTCAGAGGCTGTCAGAGATAAAGAGGTTGTGGCTGTGTCTGTTGCTGGAGCTTTTAGAAAAGGAAAATCATTCCTAATGGACTTCATGCTGCGGTACATGTACAATAAGGTATGGCCCCAGCTGAGGTGCCTTTTCCCAGGGGTATGGTGCAGCTGCTCCCATATACCACCCAGGGATGAGCTGGACAGGACACCAGCTTGGTGCTCTAGAAATGCTCAAGCTTCTTGTTAGTGTGGTTTTCACAAAATAAAGAGCAGCCACAGCCATGTGCATTGGTGGTTCCCCAGTAGAATCTTGGCTTTGGAGCTGAGATACAGTTGCTGCCCTGTAGGAAACCTCCCTTATAGAGGGTGCGCTGCTCCAGCACTGAGGTGAAGGCAGCACAGAATTAAAAGCATAAAACCAAAGTGTAATGAGAACTCCAGCAACTTCTTTTGTTCCTACCTGCAGGAAGCAGTGGACTGGGTTGGAGATTACAACGAGCCTCTGACTGGTTTCTCCTGGAGGGGAGGGTCTGAGCGGGAGACAACCGGCATTCAGATATGGAGTGAAGTTTTCCTGGTGGACAAACCTGATGGTAAAAAGGTGTGTGTTTCTCTGTTGCATTGCTGTCTGTTGCTGGACAGCTTGTTTTTCCATTCGAGCTTTGATAAGACTCTTCTGCCTTGTCTTAGGTGGCTCAAATGCCTGTGTAATTTTAGAGAAGGTCTTCAATACCATATCCCTAACTTAGCATAAATGGGATTCCCGATTTCAGCTGGGATAGAGTTAATTTTCTTCCTAGTAGCTGGTATAGTGCTGTATTTTGGATTTTGTATGAGAATAATGTTGATAACACACTGATGTTTTAGCTGTTGCTAAGTAGTGTTTATACAAGTGAAGGACTTTGCAGCTTCTCATGCCCTGCCAGCGGAAGGATGGAGTGGCACAGGAAGTTGGGAGGAGACACAGCCAGGACAGCTGATCCTTGCTGACCAAAGGGGTATTCCATACCATAGATGTCATGCTCAGTATATAAACTGGGGGGAGTTGGCCAGGGGTGGAAATTGGTGCTTGGGAACAGGCTGGACATCGGTCCGTGGGTGGTGAGCAATTGTACTGTGCATCACTTGTTTTTTTCTTGAGTTTTATTTATATTTCTGTTATCCTCTTTTTTATTACAATTACTATTATTAGTAGTATTAGTATAATATTTTACTTTATTTTAATTATTAAACTATTCTTGTCTCAACTTGTGGGTTTTACCTTTTCCTGATTCTCCTTATCCCACTGGGGAGAGGTAGGGCGAGTGAGTAAGTGGCTGTCTGGTACTTAGTTGCCAGTTGGGGTTAAACCATAACAGTGTGTTCAATGCAATGAGTTGATACGATGTCTAGGTGTCCCTGATACGCTCTCTAGGTGTCCTTCTAACTTTGGGTATCCCAGAGTTTATTTTTCTTCTATTCCCAAAGATCTTGAATCTGAGGTCCTTGCAAACTACATCCCCTCCCTAGAGCAGTAGCTGCTATAAAATGGCATGTCTTCATTCAGGATGGTCAAACACAATGCAGACTGGATTTTGGGACATCCTATAAATTTGATTTATAGCAGGAATATTTGTATTCATCTACTCTTTAACAAAGAGCCCGACACCAAAGTGACGCAGAATTATTCACGGTGTGATTTCTAATACTGGTTGAATGTGTTTTGGGTCAAGGAGGTGTGATGCGCTACTGAGTTTGCCTTCTGTGACACGAAGCTAATGCAGACTCCGGAAAAGACCTAGCCACACTGGCAGCAAGTATTTGAGGAGCAAAGCAGTTCCCTCCTCTGCCTTGCATAGCATTCATTTCACTGCCTGCTGGAGTCATCGCACTGTCTGGAGTGTCTGGGGCTGTTCTTTTTATTTACCCTCCACCAATTTTAAGTCTGAGGCAGAAACAGTGAGATTCCCAGTACAAAAATGCAGCTGACATTCACACCCCTGACCACATCCCTTTGGCATTTGAGTGATTTTGCTTGGATGCAGATGCTGAATGGGTGCATCCAAGCTGACATGGAGCTTTTTGTCTCTCAGGTTGCAGTGTTGCTGATGGATACACAGGGAACCTTTGACAGCCAGTCCACCCTGCGGGATTCGGCCACTGTGTTTGCCCTAAGCACAATGATCAGCTCAATACAGGTAAGAATCACAGCAATCACTTCCTAAAGGGAAGTGGCAGAAACCCAGTAGCTTAGCACCTGCCTAACACAGCAGCTAGGCAGGGCCTTTGGTGAGCAAGCTAAAGGCCAGTGTGTTGGCTGCACTGAGTACAAGGTTCATGTATGACTTCATCATCACAGGGAACAGTCTCATCTCCTCATCTTGCCTCAAGAGCAGGGCCAGCAGCAGTTCCACCCTTTGCTTCCAGCTACCAAAAAGGAAGGGACCTTGGTCTGTGGAACTGGGGAAGCTTTTGTCTTGGTGCTGCTGGCACTGAGGAACCTCTGGGCTGGAGGGGCTCACACACCAGTAACCACATAGCCTGTTAGGGCTTCCCTTCCTACCATCTGGCCTTTGTGTTTAGAGGGCAGTGTGAATGTGGAAAGTGTGTCTTCGTATAGAACTCAGCACATAATAAAAATGGAGAAGGAACATTATTTGGACCTGACAGGATTCCAGGCTGGTGCTCCCATGCTGGAGAGTTTTGCTGCACAGGGAACAGCAATGCCTGTCTGTCCGACTGTGTGAGTCTGTCCAGCAGTATGACTGTGCTCAGGGCCTTGTACCAGCACCACAGGCAGCTATGACTTTGTCTGTGTCCCCATGGTAATGTTGTGGAGTTGGACCACACTGACCCCTGTGTTGGTCCAAAGGACAGGCCATTTTGAGTGTTCTGAAGTTTTTGTTTTTAAATACAGGTTTATAACCTGTCCCAGAATGTGCAGGAGGATGATCTGCAGCACTTGCAGGTAAGACCTTTGTCCTTGCTGCTCCGCAGAACTGGGGTGCCTGGATTACGCTCTGCACTTACAAACTGTTGCTCTGGAAAGGCATTTTCACATTCGGAGCCTCCATTTCTCAGTTCTCATACTGGTTCATGGAGGAACAGTCACTTGGGTTGAAACTTGTCTTGCTTATGCTTTTTAATGTGGCTTCTTGGGGGCCTGGGTCCTTTGGAAGGGCAGTTAGTGGAACACTCACCAGGACTGTTCCAGGGACTGTTTTGAACCTGTGGAGTTGCAAAAGGCCCATGGCTGTGCTTTGTGCTGCAGCTGATGGCTGAAGGGCACTGAGATACTGAAAGAATTAAGACTGCTAAGTCAGGAGACAAAAGTGACTGCGAGTGGAGGTGGTGATGGTCTTCAGCTATGTAAAGCTGCAAAGTGGAAGGCAGTATCTTTTTATATGTCCACACTGCATGGGACCAGTTGGCATGGGTGGTGCTGCAGTCAGAGGGGATTAAGTTGACTTTTTACTTATGTGGTTAAATGAGCATCAGACAGTGCAGAGTACCCATCACAAGGCCTCTCAGTGTGGAGCACCCATCACAGTCTGCAGCAGACAGTCTGGGTATAGCCCACACTGGCCTGTGTATCCTTCCACAGGGTTATGGTGGGGTTCCTCAGGAAGTAGACATTAGAGGCCAGGACTGACCCGTGAAGCTGGAAACATGCAGTGATGTGTAGCAAGGGGCTGAAGTGACTGGTAATAGGAAAGGATCCAGATTAGTTATAAAACCATAGAATCATTCCGGTTGGAAAAGACCTTTAAGATCATTGAGTCAACTCTGTATCCGCGGTACTCCTGCTGCTGAGTGTCCATCCACTGCTCTGTGAGTAGGGGCAGTAAAAGTGCTTATTTGACTTAAATGACAGGAAATCTGATATAGAAGTTGCACTGTTCATGCTGCAGGACTTCGTTGCTCATTATTTGTACTGTTAGGAGAAGCCCAGAGAAATTAGATAGCCATTTGTAAGCCTGGATATGACATCTGGTACTGACTCAGTACAGGTGACCCCTTAGAGTAATTGCATCCCTGACTGTTGGAGGCAAGTAGCTAATGGGATTTTTGTGACACAGGTGTCCTGCCCATTTCCTGGTATTACCTCTAGCTTTCTCTTCTGTTTAGGTGGTTGTTTGGCTAGGTAGTTTTTTCCAGGAGCTTAAGAAAAAAAAAAGAAAAACTCCAGCTGGAAAAAACTAGCATTTGAAGACCTTCTGTATAATTTCAGTCAGTAAATATGTTTAATAATAATGCCTTTTTAACACTGAACTTACCCAGTGCGACTCTGATCTTTCAGTTTGGATTTTAAGCCATTGTTTAACAGCCTGACCCATTTTTAGGCATCTGTAAAATACATTATTGTGAAATTTATATATAGTTAGAAATTAGAGTCCAGAGAGACTGGAGAGCCTTCACATTTTGCTGGGAGGCTGATCTCAACTGTCTTTGCACAGTGAGGGTTTGCAGGGAAAGTACTTATTTCTGAATTAATTTCCGCTTCTTCCTGGAGTGTTTAAAGAGAGCAGGGGTTCCAGCAGTCCCCTGTAGCACGTGAAGTTCCTGGTTGGTATGAGAGCAATAGCAAGCAGCTGGTTTGAGCCATTTTTCACAGATTTGGCAACCAAAAATTCCAGGCTGAGATCTTTCACATGAGGGCTCAGCATGGTGGCTTTCCATAACAGCTCTGTGTGCCCCTCATATGTGAACCAAAAGCATACAGCTCACCAGTTTCTGTTCCAGCTCTGCAGATGGTGCTGTTAGCTCTCAGTCAACAACTGTCCCTTGCTGCTTGTGTGGCCCACAGCTCCCTGTCCGGCCATGCACACTGACCCGCTAACACTCCTGTTGTTCTTTGCTTCTCCTTCCAGCTTTTCACTGAGTATGGCCGGCTGGCCATGGAGGAGACATTCCTGAAACCTTTCCAGGTGAGTCCGAGGGTCCTGGCCAGCTCCCGTCTGCTGTGCCGGAGGTGGCTTGTCCCCAGGCTGGTTGACTTCGCCACGAGGTGTCACTGCAGTTTGCAGGACGGGAAGAGATAGGGAGGCCTGGGAAGCACTTCAGGGGCGCGAAGGAGAGGTTTCGTGCTTCCTTGCCTCCAAAGAAGCTTCCAAATGTATCCAACATTTCTCTCTCTTTCCTCTCTGAATCCTTGCCATCCCAAGAGCACTGCCCTGTCCTGCCAGGCCTGGAAAGCAGTCAGGTTTTGGAGCAGGTTTGTCATGCCGTCTACTCAGGAACTCTGCCCAGCCTTTGCTCTGAGAGGTTTGAACCCTCCTGCCCTGGGAATCCCTACGCCTGCAAAATGAAAGGATGAGGATTAGCTCAGAGCTCTCACGAGTGACAGCAGAGCTGTGGGAAAGCTTGGTTTAAGTGGGGCTTTCACTTCAAATAAGGGACATCTGTTCAGCCTGCAGCCTTCCAACCTGTGAAAAGCTGGCTTTCAAAAAAGGGAGTGTCAGGCAGACGCCAGCTTGCTCTGGACACGAGGGCTGTGAGCAGCTCCAGGGGTGGGAGGATAGTTGGCTGTGACAGCCCCTTCCAGGAAGACAGTGAATATGAATGAAAAGAGACAAAGCAGAAGGTAGGGGAGCAGAAGGCACCCATGACAGGGCTGTGGCAGCTCACTAAAGCTCCAGTCCTTTCACAGATGGAGTCATGTTTTTGTGTGGCTTTGATTATGGCTGCACTGAACCCTTGTGCCTGGGAGGCTGGGCAGGTGGTTGAGTTTTGAAGCTTTCAGGCATCTGTGGTACCAGGTGTGAGCAGGGAGCTAAGGGGATGGAGGGAGCAATGCTGTGAGGTCCCCATGTGTCCTCACGCTGCACTGGAGCTGCAAGGCTCATTGCATGATCAGGGTGGCAAATAGAAGGAAAACACCTGTGGGGCTCTGGCCTTGTGCTGTACAAGTTCCTTTAACCAGATGCTCTTTGACATACTTAATGTCTTGGTCCAACTACAACTGGCATCCATGATAGGTTAGGTGGTAGTTGGATGGGGGTTTGTGAGCTTCCTAAAGTGGACAACAGCACAGAGCAAACCATACTGTAAAAAAATCAAATGGTAATTGGGAACGGGTTATGGCTATTTACCTTCGTGTTCCAACATAAAAAGAGAATTGCTATCCTCACCACCATGGTGGCAGGCCTAAGGGGTTTATAGGGTGTCTGTGGTCAGGAAGTGGAAATAAAAGTTTAAAATATACAACAAATGGGTAAATTAAGATTTTTTGGGAACTTTAAGGGTATATTGGATGCTGGCATGGGCAGATGACTGATAAATGATGTGAAAGCTACCAGTAAAAATAGATGACTCATAGCAGCAAGAGCTAGAAGAAGTACAGAAAAAAGCCAGAAATAAAATAAATATTCCTGTTCCTTATTTAAAAATTATTAGGATAATGAAGCCAAATATTTCAGTGAAAGTGAAATACTTCCTACTCCATCAATAAAAAGGAGGCTGTAAGGGGAAACTTAAATATGCTTAAGTCATTAGGGCTGGATAATAGGCTCTGATTTTACCAAAGACTGTAATTGCTGTGAAGTCACACAGTTTTGTGGATAGCAAGTCTTGTAAAACAATCCCATTATCAACTTTTAAAAGACCACGAGTTCAGTTGATAAAGGTAACTATCACCATGATATGTTGCTTTCTGCAAGTCTTATCTCCCTACCATGCTGATTAAAAGCAAATGAACAACATATAAAGTCAGCTTTGTGTGTTTTAATCCATTATATATGGATTAAAAACTCATTAACTGATAGATGACAGAGCGCACTTAACTAATTTTAATAGGGAATCATAATTCTTCAGAAGTGTTTCCTTCGGGCTGTCCCCAGGGTCTCTCTGATTCACTGTCATCTTTATTACTGATCTGGGGAAAAATACCAAATGGCTGCTGGTAACCCTTTTAGATGTGATGAAATTTGGTAGAAGGGTTGATGGGGATGTGGCCAGGTGAGTAATGGAGACCTCCTGTCCACACTGCAAAGTGGCCTTATCCTGCAGAGCACTTTTTTAAAGGCAGCTGAGTGTTTTGTTTAGGAAGCAGGGAAAGGGCAATGGTGAATAAGCTGGGGAGGATGGAGCAGCATGCCACTCAGTGTCTGTACGTGAGGCTGGACAAAGTCAGACTAGCAATGAGGAGCACTGTTAATGAGGGGCAACTTAATGGGTAGCGTGGCTTAATGAGAGATGCAGAGGCTTCTGTGGTAGCTGCAGGCTTTAAACTGAGACAGCTCTCTTTGCAGGAGAGAGTCTACAGCTTGAGTTTGTTGGTCAAGATTCCACGTGTGTAAGTCAAACAAGCTGAACCTCTTTTGTCCTTAAAATATACAAATGTGTAAAGGAGGCTTTGGAAAACAGCTCCTATAGGAGAATGCTGCCAAGCAGAGAGTGCAGAGAAAGTGTGGATAGTGAGGCAGTTGCATTGATCCTGCTGGAAAGGAAGTAAGACTTGGCAGTGGAATATCAACGTATCCCTTCGGCTCTCTCCTCTCCATGGTGTGTCCATGCACATGCGCTAAGGTGTAACTGTGCTGCCCCAGGAGCCCTTGCCAGATGGTCATGATGCCTTTGTGAAGGCTGAGCATGGTACCAGCGGTTCGCTGGGCTGAGGGTGGCTGTGGGGCATGGCAAAGACAGCACGTCTGGAACAGTTCTGCTTCAGAAAGAAGAAAATAATTCCCAAGTCAAGCAGTGCAGGGCATGTGTTTGTGGAAAAGTCCTAAACATGGACATGCCTCCTAAGCATCTCACAGTCTCCAAAAGAACAGCATGTCCTGAAACACTAACTGGGTGCAGTTGCTGTGGTTTGTCATGCAGTTAGAAATGGCCAGCACACTGTTCTTTTTTTTTTTAAGCTTTCCTGATGTTTTATGGAAGAATAATAAGGAGAGGAAATATTTTCCCTCCTTCCACTACATCTTTGTTCTAAACATAGCCATTTTTTAGGGAAATTCCAATGAAATAGATTCCGCTTGCTGACCTGCTTATTCATGTGCATGAGAGGAACCTTGGCACCTCTGCCAGGCCCTCCTGGGCTTTGGTGTTCAGGGCTTCCCCTCCTCCAAGCTGTGTATTCATTACAGGGGACATAGGTCCCTTGCACAAATGAGGCACTGGAGACATGATTTCTTCTGAAAACAGTTTAAAAAACTTTGTTTTTAAGATTGCAAGTTGACCATGCTGGTATTTATTTATTTATTACATAGGAACTTCAAATGCCTCAATAAAGATTACAAAAGCCAGTGATTTCTTATTCAGCCTCGTTATCCTGCATCTGTTTCTCATTAAAAGTCTGTCTGGAAGGCTGCCCAGTGGAAAAGACTGAAAAAATGAGCCTGTAAAATTCCCATAGGATGGAACTAAATGTGGCTGGAATTAGGGAGCTCATTGCCTTTTGTCCTGGTTAGCAGAAATCTCTTTCTTGTTTTGCAGTTTAAAGAATTGACGCTCTTTTTCAAGCTAGGAAATCAAACTGCCACCCAGCAAACCAGTACAGCAGTCTGCTTCCCACTTCCCCTTGTAGGACACAGCCACACATGCAGCGAGTCTGCGTGGTCTCAGTGCTGTGATGGGGTGTCCTTGCACAGGCTGGTATTTCCACCAGGAAAGGTGTGAGATGATGCTGGAGCTGGGCAGAGACTCAGGGCCAGGTTTTGTTGTGGTCTGAAGGTTGTGGCAAGGGTGCAGGGGTTTCTGCCACTGCTGTGGGCTCTGACATCTGCTGCGAGTGGTGGTGGCAGGGAGGGAAGCCCTGAAATCCTCATGAATCTCCTTTTGATTATCAAAAGGGCAGGGTTGGACATCTCATACAGTGAGTCCTGATCCTATGATTAGCAGAAAACAGAGCAACACCCTTGAAAGATGAATTTTTCTGAACTGGTTCTGGAGCAGGTGGTGACTTTGATTCAGTGGGTGCTAATTGACACTGACCCAGTTGTGTTTCTGTCTCTTTTCTAGTCCCTTATATTCCTTGTTCGTGACTGGAGCTTCCCTTATGAATTTTCCTATGGATCTGATGGTGGTGCAAGATTTTTGGAGAAGCGGCTGAAGGTGCGTTCTTTCTGATCTGGGCTCACTTAATCATCAGTGTTAACCTGGGGACATGCTCGTCGGTGATGGAGAGTGAAGAGGCAAATCTGGCTTGTGACCCAGGGATGATACACTGCCATTACCTGTGTGGATGGAGAGTGCACAGGGCATGAGAGTGAGACCTTGGTCTGAGGGGGAGCAGCACTGGAGGGTGTAAACCTGGGCAGGGGGCAGGAAATGGGATGCAGAGCACTGGCACCAGTGAGGCTTCAGCTGTGTGGCCACAGCACTGGCTGCTAGATGTGCACTGAAGCGTATAGAGATGCTGGTTATGGTCACACTTAGCCAGTGCTTTAAAATCACAGAAGAGGCTTTTTAGGAGGCTGAATTTCCTTGCCATGTTCAGTGGAGGGCTTGTGCCCAGGCAGCTTGTGGCACACTACTGGCCAAGCCTAGGCTCCGTGGGGCTCATTGCTGGGAGCAGCAGGGAGAGGTGGTAGAGATGGGAGTCAGCAGATTCCCAAGAGATCAGGAATGATGTTTTAGTAATAGGTAGTTGTAAAGTAAAAATGATGGACAAGGGCTCCACTGGGATTAATCAGGAAATGCATGGGTGATTTGGTAGTGGAGAGACCTAATTAAATGTGAGACAAGAAAGGCCCTAGTGGGAAATCCCAAATGTTTTTGTATTCCTGTCATACGTGGACATGCACATTTTCCGAACGCTAATAACATGCCCCAGGGCATGTGGTCAGAGATATGCTCGGTCCTTGGTCACTGGAAGAGCCTTGTCTTTGACCTTGCACAGCATATTCCTACTTCTGTGTTGCTTTTTCCTGCTGTAAGCAGCCACAGTGCTGAGTACCCTGTTCTCCTGCCAGCACCTCTGGCCCAGTATTACTGGTGTCCCTGTCAGAAGGAAGCCCCTTGACCCCAGACTGGTCTCTTGCAGGTCTCAGGAAATCAACATGAAGAGCTGCAGAATGTCAGAAAGCACATCCATTCCTGCTTCACCAAAATCTCCTGCTTCCTCTTGCCTCACCCAGGCCTGAAAGTTGCCACCAACCCTAATTTCGATGGAAAACTGAAAGGTACGAAGGCAAAGGTCTGTTTTTTTAAGTTGATTTCTTAGATTCTGTGTTCTGCTGGTTCCTGAAATTCTCTTAAGTATTTTCCATGAAAAAACTTCTGGGAGAGGAGTTGGATCCTCCTCCCAGTGACATACACGTGCCTGGCTACTTCTTCCGAATCCAGCAGGCAGATACGGAGGCCAGAAATGTATGGAGGCCAAGACAGAGATGAAGGTGGATAAGGTTTGGGATGCTGAAAAGGTTTTGGAGCTACCGGCAATACGTACACTGGGGCAGATGGCTGGTAGGCAAAAAGAGAAGGGCAGGACTGAGGCAGGAAGTTCATGGATGTGATGTTAACCCTGCAGTTAACTCCTGTGCCTCACTTGGAGTTCAGCACAGTTGCAGGGTGGTGCAGACTGGTTGCTGCAAGGCAGGCTGGTGCCTGTGGAGAGTGGAAGGCTGGTTACACATGTTTTCAAGGGAATGTTATTTCACTTTGAAAAGCTTTCCAAGGAATATTTAATCTTCCTGACTTATCTGATCAGTGGTTTCCCTACAGGGCAGACTTAGTCCAACAGGTTAGAAAAAGGGGAAGGTAAAAAAGCTGTGGTAAGATTCTCCACCCTGAAAGGAGCCACATGCTGTGGATTAATTGTTTGTTGTGAGCCAGCTGCTTACCAGCATGTTGATTTTCCTCTGCTTTTGTCCACCTAGTGATCAGATATGTTCTTCTGGCAATCTCTGTGCTAACCAGCAAGCAGGACAGTGAGGCAGCAGTGGGGAAGTGTGCTTGTGGAAATGGAGCTGATCTCTGTTAATTCCCTCCTTAATTTCAGGTGCTGATTAGTATTGAACAAGTGGTGTGTGCAGAACAGGTACAGGAGTTGTCAGCAGCTTCTTGACACCATCTCCTTGTTCCCTCAGAACTGTATGCAGCTTTTTGTGGGCTGATGGAAGTGATGTAGGGAAACCTCCCCTCTCCTTACAAATGCCTGGATGTTGCATTGTTTTTTTGGTCTTCAGCCTCATAGAGTTTAATTTAAATGGCAATAAATGGATATCAGCCACTGTGAAGACATAAGAATAACTATTAGGAGGTGAGTTAGCCTCTGTTGAAGTGACACAAGCAGCCCATGGCCTCCTCAAACAGTGCCCCACTCCAGCTCTGTTCTTTGGCAAAGGGGACAGGCTGCTAGGAGTAGAGATTGTGCCTGTACCTGCATCAAGGGCTGTCTAATGGTGCAGTGTAAATGCACAGTCACTCACAGGAGTCTTTAGTATACTTGTACTAAGCACCTAATGGTTTGCAAAGCTTTGAAATGCTTTGCAATGAGAATTTCACATATGAGTTCATAGAGGACCAAGAACTCAGGATAGAACATCTTAGCATTCCTGGCAAAGGAGGTGGCAGGGATGAGAGCCAAAGAGCCTGAGTCCTGGCAGAACTTTTCCATTATGGGTGCTATGGAGCAGACCAAAGGGAAGGCACATCATGTATCTATGCCCTGCCCACTAAAGGTCATGATTTGTTAAGAGTGTATGTGTCTAGACAAGAAGATGCTGCTCTCTGGCTATCAGTGTTGTGTGCACATTTATCAGAGTCATCAGCAGAAGCAGTTTTTTTCCCCAATACAGTCACATTTGTGTTTGAGTTCATATTTTTGAGACCATGAAGTTGGTTTGTGGATGTAGCACAACTGTATATTCTGTCCATGGGTTAAGTAACAACTTAAATGGGGCCATGATCATTTCTGGGTGCTCACATCACTAAATTACAGGGTGTCTGAGCCTCCGGCTTGACTCCACTGCTCTTTTTATGTCAGTGCACACTGAAGCATAGGTCTGGCATTGGGCTGGTACTGATGACATTGGGTTTTATTTCCAGAAATAGATGATGAGTTCATCAAGAACTTGAAGATTTTGATTCCCTGGCTTCTTAGTCCTGAGAACCTGGATGTTAAGGAGATCAATGGAAACCATATCACCTGCCGAGGCCTTGTGGAGTATTTTAAGGTATTGGCTTATTCGTCTGTGGCATGCTTGAACTTTGGCTATAATTGAAGGGGAACAGCAGCAGGCAAGCCAGCACTCGATGGCTGGAAGAAATGTTCTTGATCTAGCTAATAGTCCTGACTCTCACTGCTGCAGAAAGCAAACACCTCATGGTCATGTATTTGACCATACAGTAAGTCCAAGAAGTGGGCAGAGCTGGTTTTCTCCCCTGGAGAATTGAGGAGGAGAGGGAGGCAGGTTGAGGGCTGTATTCCTGTTGCCTTTGGAAAAAGCTGGTTTTTGTTGTCATGACTACTGGAACATTTTAGTGCAAGATATCAGTGAGTAATTCTCACAACCTGCTCTCCAGGGCTACCTTACTCTGGCTCCTTCTCCTTCAATGTACGGTGGAGGTAGGTGCAAATCTGAGGGCAGAGATACTTGGTGTAAGTGGTGGAGCAAGAGCATTGAGTGACTGACTCAGACCACCCAAGGAGTTGACCTTGAGCTGTGTTAAGTAGCATTTTCTGACAGAGCATCCCTTGCCAAAGCCATCCTGTGCCAGGAATGTCCTCTTCTGTGCTTTAACATCCTGCTTAAAGCTGTGCCTGGGACTGGGTGGGGGTGTTTGCATGTTGCTCATGTGTGCTGCATTCAATGTGATTTCATTTTCTCTGCACTGTTTTGCAGGCGTACATAAAGATCTACCAAGGGGAAGAATTGCCACATCCAAAGTCAATGCTGCAGGTATGTGTCAGGGCTCAGCTGGAGGGTATTCGTGCACCATAATTGGTGTTGATTTCCAGTTAATTGTTAGAGGTGCCCACGTAGTGCAGTACATTGGGTCTTCTGTGATTTGATTCCAAACTCCTTATTGTAACAACCCAAGAAACAGCCCTTTTGGAAGCATTTGGCAGTCATGAGTCTGACATGGCTGAGCAGTTCCGGCAGCATGGCTCATGCACCTTGGCTGGCTGGGCACACAGCAGCAGTCAGCTTAGCTGAAATCATTCCCCTGCAGGTAAAAAGCGTCATCTTTGGCTGCAGTGGGGCCACACATGGAGGTGACATGGCCCCGCACACAGGCAGCAGCTGCTGGGCCGCAGCTCTGCTCTCTGAGCCAGACAGCTTTGCAGGAGGTTGCAGCTGTAGCTGTTTACATATGACTGAGCTTTCTGTCTGTTTTCTTGCTGTTTCCCACAGCTGAAGCCAAAGTTTTCGTTGCTCTGACTCGGAGGGTAGGAGTCCTCTCTTCATGCAGGCTTTTGCCTGGGGGTACTGAGGAGTCTGGATATGTAAATAAGGGATGATCTTATTTGGCATTGGTCAGAGGCTGGGGAGAGTACACTTGGCTGAGACAAGGGAGTTTAATGTGTAATTCTGTACATGAGCATTTGGGTCTATGCAGATATCCTGGCCACATACATGCATGGACCATGGGTAGGTACCCAGGCAGCCTGCTACTCTTCAATTACACATCCTAACCCTGTCCTTCTGCAGCTAAACTTTGTACCCCTTTTGCCCTTCTTGCAGGCCACAGCAGAAGCAAACAATTTAGCAGCAGTTGCCACTGCCAAAGACACGTACAGCAGGAGGATGGAAGAGGTAGGTGGTGCTCAGCATGTTGTTTCATTCATGTCTCCCGGCTCTCCTGTCCTCGTGGGGAATCCTCCCTGCCTGGGCTGTGGTAGAAAATGTCCAGCATGGACATGCCCAGGACTGGTTTGCACGTTCAGGGTCCCAAAGAGGTTCTCTGTTCATGGTGGAAAAGGGGCTTTCTTGCAGGCTGGAGGAGAGCAATCAGGGTATCACAGCAGGACAGGGGAGGGGGATTGACAAACAGTCTCTGTTTAATCTGATGGCAGTTTTCTGCAGACTGCCTTGGCCTCTGCTGAATTTGCATCATCTTCCCAATATTCCCCAGCATGGGTAGATGCAGCCCAAAAATGTGATGTAGTGGGGTGGCAGTGCTTCGTGACTGTGCAGCCTGTGCTATGGCTGGTGCTAATTAGGGGATAAAGTCATTATAACTGTCTTTTCACCTATGCCGTGCCCCGTCAGCCCATCTCTCAGCTCATATGAGGTCTGGTTGTGATGTTTTAAGGTGAAGCTCAGCCCCTGCCTGTCTCCAGCCACTTTAGGGCCCCACTCTGTTCATCAGTACTGGAGACTGCTGCCTGTTGGCAGGAGGAAGGTTTGGAGCTGCACGGCCAAACTGCCTGTGGACTGCCCTGAGCCTTAGAGCCAATGTGTCCATGCTCTGAAGCAGAAGTGAAATGCTGCAGAGCTTCCAGAACTAGAAAACACCGTGGTTTGCTCAGTGTGGCTCAGCTGTCAGTGTTGCCCAAGATCCTGGCTTCGGCTGTGAGTGAGCTGAGTAAGGGAGCTGTGGGACACAGCTTCCCAGTGCGGACACCTGCTGCCCTGATTTTACCTGCACCCTGCAGAGCTGTCCCAAACACCACAGTCATGCAGGCGGTCATTCAGGATGTGGTGGTCCGTGGCAAACAGGAGCCTGTGGAGCCCTAACTCCAGTGATTTGTGCATGGCACAGCACAGGAGGACCTGTGGATGCTGAGATTTCTGGAGTGATTGGACTGTGTTTTCCATGCAGGTCTGTGGTGGGGACAAGCCCTTCCTTGCACCTAGTGACCTCCAGACCAAACACATGGAGCTGAAGGAGGAGGCTGTGAAGCTGTTTCGCGGGGTGAAGAAGATGGGTGGGGAGGAGTTCAGCCGTCGCTACCTCCAGCAGCTGGAGAATGAGATAGATGAGCTCTACATTCAGTACATCAAACACAACGACAGCAAGAACATCTTCCACGCTGCCCGCACCCCTGCCACACTCTTTGTGGTCATCTTCATCACTTACGTGATAGCTGGAGTGACCGGCTTCATTGGCTTGGACATCATAGCCAGTCTGTGCAACATGATCATGGGCTTGACACTTATCACACTGTGTACCTGGGCATATATCAGATACTCTGGGGAGTACAGAGAACTGGGCGCAGTAATAGACCAAGTGGCCGCAGCGTTATGGGACCAGGTAGGATAAAGAGCTTTTGATTTAAAACAAACCAAAACCAATCCCACCAAGTTCTTGAGTTTCCTGGGGCTTTTCCTCCCATTTTGAAATGGCTTTTGCATTTAGGGTTGTTAGATTCTCTAGCTGGACCTGCCTGGGCAGATCCAGCTGCTTGATCTGGTTGTGCTGTGATCAGTAAGATTAGACCCATTCCTTAGACCTTTTAAACGGGAAAGCAGGGACAGAGGAAATCGTTTTAGTTGATTGTAAAGGGGAGATGTCTTGGGGAGTGGAGATGGGCCTCACTGTGGCAAGGTAGGCAGTATGAGATGAGTCACAGAGCAGGAGTGAACAGCAAAGGCAGGAGCTGTGTACCACCCCTTCCTCTGCTTGAGGCTGAGCCTCTGAGTCTTACCCAGTGTGAAAGACAAGCTGTGTAGATCGGGGTTGGGGATGAGAAAACTCACAGCAAGCTATTTTGTTCTGCCTGTTTTTTTTTTTCTTCCCATCTTATCCATCACCAAATGCTAGCTTGTGGAGCCTCAGACCTTGTGGGAATGGGCAGCTTTGCCTAGGCTCCCACTGAGAAGGTATTCTCGGAGCCAGTGTGTGTGCGTTTCACGTGCATGTCTGTGTATGTCAAAAAGAAAGACTCTATTTCTCCCCTGGTTCAGAGCAGGGATTTTGGATTTAAGCAAGAGCAGGACACAGCCAGCAGGAACCCAGAGACGTTGCCCGTTTGCAACTTGCCCAGCTGGGGAAAAATAAAGAGGTGAAAGTGCCTGGGGCTGCTCCCTGGCCCAGGCTGACCCCTGCTGTGCTGCTTTCCAACTGGAGAGAAGGTTCCCCAAGGACAAGCTGTGCAGATGGGCAGTGCTGGCTCTGCTGCTGGCATCGGGGCTTGGGTGGCACAACTCTGCGCACCATGATGCCAGTGGGTTCAAAGCCCTTGTAGCTCTGTGCCATGTGAGTGCTCAGTGTCCAGTTGGGACCGGCTGTAGGAGGGGTGGACAGAGCTGTGAGGGGTTTCTGCAGGAGGGGCAGCCTGTGTGGGGCAAGCCCTCTGGGAATACATAGCCATGGTGGCACCAGCAAGTGGCTGTGGCCAGAGGCATGAGCACCATGCATGATACACAGAGATGCTATTGTTTCTTCTTTCTCTGTCTTCCCCCTTCCCAATGCCTCTCCCCAGGGAAGCACAAATGAGGTAAGTGGCTCCTGTTCTCTGCATGCAACACCACTCAGCTCCCATGGGCCAGATGGGGACAAGCGTCTCGGACCCAAATGCACGTTTCAGCCACGTTTCTTTGGGCTTATGGAGGACAGGGGGGTCACAAGGGCTCTGGGCAGCATCTGGCATCCTGGCCCTGCACCAGGGCACTCACTGGCGGCTGGGCTCTGGTGGTTCCCTGGGATCCAGATTCCTGAGGAAGGGTGTTGAAGCGGGTGCAGAACTCCAGGCAGTGCTGGAAGCCAAGCAGGGAGAGATTTGTGTGAGGAGCATGTTTGCTGTGATGGGGATTTTCATCTTTCTCCCATCCATCAGCTCTGTTTGGGGATTTTCCTGTTGTGCTGAGGGGTCAAACCAAAACACCAACCATGCAGGTGTCACACAGGCAGCCTCATCAACATCTAATGAAAACAATAAAGACAGCCTTACTGCACACGTACATTAATGCAGCATTGTAGCCAAGGACCACCCCAGTCTGACTGAGGTGTGCGACAAAAGATAGCTCCAGTTTTTATTGTGTCACCAAAGCCCGAGAGCTCCATCTGCCACTGTCAACACACTGTTCAGCCAGTGAGTTCTGTAGGGCATTCTGTGGGGATTTCCTCTTGAAAGAAAGCTGGAGCAGCTCACAGGTCCAAAAGGCCACTAAAAAATGTATGATTAAAAATCAAGCCATTCCTTCAGGCAGTGGCCAGCCCAGGCCAGCACTGTGGTCCCTCATTGAGCCACAGATGCTGAGCAGCTAACAGCTTTCTGACCACTGGGTCCGTGGCTTTGCTCTGCCTTGTGCAGCAGCAAGAGGCGGAATGGAGTCTTTGCTACTGATGCGCTGTTGAACAAATCATGTCAAGTAAAAGTCAGTTCTATGAGACTGGTTTAGCATGAAAAAAAAAGCCTAAAATACTGCAAGGTCCCTTATAGAATCATAGAATCAGCTAGGTTGGAAAAGACCTTTAAGATCATCAAGTTCAACCCTTACCCCACACTGCCAAGTTCACCACTAAACGATGTCACTGGGAGCCTCATCTACACAGTCTTTGAATGCTTCCAGGGATGGTGATTCCACCACTGCTCTGGGCAGCCTGTTCCAATGCCTGAGCACCCTCTCTGTGAATAAATGTTTCCTAATATCCAGTGTAAACCTCCCCTGGCAGAGCTTGAGGCCATTATCACTTGTTATTTGGGAGAAGAGACAGACCCTACATCGCTACAACTTCCGTTCAGGCAGCTGTAGAGAGCTATAAGGTCACCCCGAGCCAATTCCAGACTAAGCCACCCCAGTTCCCTCAGGTGTTCCTCATCTGACATTCTCCAGACCCTTCACCAGCTTTGTTGGCCTTTTCTGGACCCACTGCAGCACCTCAGTGTCTGTCTTGTAGGATGTGAAGGTGTATTTTCAAGACAAACACAAAGAAGCTGCATGAAGGTTCCTTCACCATATCCACTATGTTCCCAGACAATCCCAACACACATGCAGACAAGCTCCACTTCCATTTCTTAAGGCCCATTAGGTCAAGCATCACCCCAAACAGCCCCTACACCCCCTACACCCTCTTCCTCCTTGCTGCAGCTTCAGCTTCTCCTGCCGGTTTTCTGCTTCTTCCCACCCCATCCTGAGCTAATCCTGGCTCACCAACAGTCTTCAGGTCCCCTGCATGAGCTGGTGGAGTTTTGGTTGAGTTTCTTTTGCCTTCCCAATGAGAAGTTCATTTCAAGTTGAAATCACAGCGCTGTGACAGGCAGTCACTTTAAGTCCTCTGCAGCTATACCTGGTATATACCTGGTATAGCTGCAGGTAGATCTTCTATACAGAGAGAGGATCTTGACTTCTCCTGTGCCATTTGCACTCAGTATAAAGCCCATGTCAGGGTGAGAGACATGGTGTGTCACCACACAAAGCGGTGGTACTTGCCTCTCTCCACCCCTTGGGGTTGGAGCCGTGTCTCAGCCCCACAACAGCTCTGATGTGACTTCTGTACAGGAAACAGCCCATATCCACGCTGGTGCAGCCACTGCAGCGGCTCCTTCTGGGGCTGCTGCTGGTGTTCAGCTGTTGCCTGTCTCCCTGTGGAGATGGTTCTGAGGCTGCAGTCTGCTCACTCCTGCCCTGTAGAAGCCTGTGTTGCTGCTGTTTGTGAAGGCCAGGCTTCTCTGTCAAGACAGGAAAAGACAGGGGGCCCAGGGTAAGAAGATCATGGACCTGGTGGAGTGAGTCCGGAGGAGGCCATGAAGATGCTCAGAGGACTGGAGCACCTCTGCTACAGAGACAGGCTGAGAGACCTGGGGTTGTTCAGCCTGAAGAAGGGAAGGTTCTGGTGAGAACTCAGAGCAGCTTTCAGTGAGTAAAGGGGGTGATAAGAAGGCTGGAGAGGGGCTTTTGACAAGGACCTGTAGGGATAGGACAAGGGAGAATGGCTTTAAACTGAGGGGAGATTTAGATTAGGTATTAGGAAGACGTTCTTCCCTGTGAGGGTGGTGAGGCACTGGCACAGGTTGCCCGGAGAAGCTGTGGCTGCCCCATCCCTGGCAGTGTTCAAGGCCAGGTTGGATGAGGCTTGGAGCAACCTGGTCTAGCGAAAGGTGTCCCTGCCCATGGCAGGGAGTTGGAACTGGATGAGCTTTAAGGTCTCTTCCAACCGAAGCCATGCAGTCTGCAATCTGCAGAAAAATAATCTAGTCAATCAGACATCGCATAGCAAAGCCTTTGTATGATGCAGTATGTGCCTGCCTGGTGGTGTAAAACAAAATGCTGAGGATGCAGAAATTTGAACTCCTGTGCATGAAACTTGTAGGGGAAAACCTCCTAACACCTGCGAGTCCCTTACTCACACTCTGGGTCATCCTTGATTAATACAGCTCCAGGGGGTTCCTCCCACAGCTGACACTTGAAGAATCAGTGAAGGGTGATCTTTATTCTTCTACCTCTTGGCAGATGCAATCAAGTGTTAGTGCACAAAACAAACCGCATGCCGCGGCTGGTTTGAACCTGGCTGCTTCACAGACCCTGCTCATTGCACGCAGCAGGGCTGGGGACGCAACCACTTTCTCTCTTTTCCCAGGCTCTGTACAAGCTGTACAGCGCGGCGGCGACACACAGGCACCTCTACCAGCACGCCTTCCCTGCACAGAAAGCAGAGCCCACAGAGGGCTCGGAGAGGAAGAAGCTGTAACCCCAGTGCGTTCCTGTCAATGCATGAAGGAGGCACAGAAACCTCATCCTCAGTCCAGCAACTCTCATCCTCATGCCCCTCACAAGCTCCTGCTGCAAAGAGCTTGAGTGGAGAACACATCTTGTGCAAGGTGGTTTGGTGCCATGTGTGACAGGATGACCTCGGCATGTTTTTCATTTTGTTCATATGTACATGTTGGTACTGCCGCAACTACAAAGTGCTTTTAATTTGTAATAGCCAGCATACTCCCCAGCTCATTACAAAGCCTTATTTTCCCCTTAATTTGTTACAAAGTCACTAAAACCTCATAAGTTACATGATACTGCAACTAAAAATCTTTCAGACCTTAGCTTATTCAAAAGCCAACTTATTTTCAGATACTTGAACAACTTATAACATGTAACCAAGTTTTTTCTTCCATTAACTGTTTAATTATAAAAACAAAAATGTATTAACTCGCTTTATCAGAAGCCGTTAAAGGCACTTCTGCTACAGTATGTTAATGGTTTGGTAGGGAAAGCGTACTTTTCTGTTGGTAACCGATGCACAAAGCACCACGTTGTAGATGTACTGAGAACATTTTGCTGTATTTCTGTATATACATTCATTATTGCGCATCGGAAGTGTGTTCAACGGTTCTATTCTTTTATCGTCAGAACTATTAAAGTTTGCTGTCAGTTCCTAAGACTGTGGTAGTGCAGGAAGCAGTTGTTGACTAATGAGGTGAGAGCTTCTCTTCTTGGGTTCCTCACATTCTTGGTTTCCTTTTTGGTGTTTTTAATGGCGAGTTGGTATTTGGAATACACTCCTGGCCTGCCTCTGGCCCAGGGGTGACTGACCGCTGGAAGGTGCTTCTCTCACAAACAAGGTAAAGCCAAGTTTTACAAGTCTTGGGAATAACCAAGTCTCTGGCTGTTAGCAGAGGAAAAGCTTCTCAGGTGAAGCCAAGCTGAAAGGAAGGGTTGCTGCTGAGGTCCACAGCCCCAGCCACCCTTCACCTCTCTGTCCTGATGTGAGGGACCCTACTGGTGACTCAGCACAGCCAAGCTTGGAGCCTCCAAACCCTACATGGCTTCAGAGAGCCTCAGCTTCTGCCTGTCACCATCCTGATCAGATCCTTGCTCTGCTTGTACAGTTTGACATTCTAAAAGGCAAAACAAAAGAGTTGGACAACCCTCCATTCACTGAACAAAACAATTTTTATTGAGTTAATAGGATTTACAAGAAATGTTGGGGGGATTTTTTTGTCTGCAACTATGTTTATTGCACTAAAAAGAATCCATAAATAACATTTCAGGACAATCAATGAACCAAATAAAAATACTGGAGAGGCTGACTGTACAATTAAAAATTTTCCCCCAGTAAGGAAGTGTTACTACAAGACTAAAGCTCGTTTAAAAGTGATTTTGTGTCATGGTGTAGCACAGCTGGTCAGACAGTGCCCTTACCTTCCCATGTGACTGGGTCACATTTCACAAAACACAGTTCAGCTTGGATTTAAAAAACAGGAAACAGTTTGCTTAGAGACCCTGATCTTCAGGAAAGAATTCCACCTCTAATTTCTGTGAAATCTAGTAGTAAATCCAAAGTAGTAATGCGCTTGAAGTAAAAAATAAGGCAACTTGGACTTTGCTTTCATGCTATGTTTTGCCTGGTTACAGCACTGGGCCTTACCGAAAGGGAACATGGTCTGTGTTCTGTCTGTTAAAGCTGTAAACAAAGAGCAGAGCTCTCAAGAGAGAGGGATACGACATCCCAAGGGAAATACCCAGAAACAGTCACTGGGATTTTAACGTTTTGAACCCAGGACATTTCATGTAGTTGCATCTATTGCTCTTTAAAAGTAGACAGTCAGCTTCTAAATAATGCAGCCGGCTGCTAGAAAAAGATACCAGAATCAAGTGTCTGATTAAACCCCGTGCTGGTTTTCAGAATAATAAACTACTTCTTGTATGGAAAAAGATTAACAAACATTTGTCATTTTTATAAACAATAGATAATACATGTAGAAAATTATTCAAGAGGATAATAACAAAGGTGCAACAACATCAACAAAAATAAGCTGCCTCTTCAACAAAAGCACTTTTTTCATAGTTTTAAGTGTGAAAACCTTTTAAAGCTCTTTGTGTCCTCATAAAAGTCTGTTTTAAAAAAGAGTCGCTTAAAAATTCTTGCTGTGCTGCTGAGCATACCACTGCTGCCTCTGCTTGCGGTGTTCCAGCTCGGTGAGGAGCGCCTGCCTGTACGCTTCATACAGCTTCACAATACGTTCCAGTTCTTTCATGAACAGCAGCTTCAGCATTCCCTGGTACGTGTCCAGGTCTGCCAGCTGGAAGAGCTCCCACTTCAGAATGTGGTCGTATCTGTTTTGATAAAAAAAAGAAAGGAGAGATTATCTGCAAACCTCTGCAAGTGACCACGCAGTGTTCCGGGCATTTTCTTTAGAACTGGCCTCATGGTTGTAACAGCCACTGATCACAATCTAGGTCAGCATGCTTTATGTGAGGAAATAAAGTAATTAACCCCAGAAGACAGGGAGTCATGGCCTCAAAGCGAATCAGAAAACATCACTTACAGCTGAACTTACAAAGTTTAACCATGCCAAGTACAAGGTCCTACACTTGGTCAGAACAATCCCAGGCACAGCTACAGGTTGGGCAGAGAAGAGATTCAGAGCAGCCCTGTGGAGAAGGACTTGGGGGTGTTGGTCAATGAGAAAATGAACATGAGCAGGCTTCAGTGTGCGCTGGCAGCCCAGAAAGCCAACTGTATCCTGGGCTGCATCAAAAGGAGTGTGACCAGCAGGTCGAAGGAGGTGATCCTGCCCCTCTCCTCTGCTCTTGTGAGACCTCACCTGGAGTATTGTGTGCAGTTCTGGTGTCCTCAACATAAAAAGGACATGGAACTGTTGGAACAAGTGCAGAGGAGGGCCACTAGGATGACTGGGGACTGGAGCACCTCCTGTATGAAGACAGGCTGAGAAAGTTGGGGCTGTTCAGCCTGGAGAAGGCTGCGTGGAGACCTCATAGCAGCCTACCAGTATCTGAAGGGGGCCTACAGGGATGCTGGGGATGGACTCTTCATTAGGGACTGTAGTGACAGGACAAGGGGTAACGGGTTAAAATTTAAATGGGGGAAGTTTAGATTGGATATAAGGAGGAAATTCTTGAAGGGTGGTGAGGCACTGGAATGGGTTGCCCAGGGAAGCTGTGAATGCTCCATCCCTGGCAGCGTTCAAGGCCAGGCTGAACAGAGCCTTGGGTGATATGGTTTAGTGTGAGGTGTCCCTGCCCATGGCAGGGGGGTTGGAACTGAATGATCTTAAGGTCCTTTCCAACCCTAACTATTCTATGATTCTAACTGCAGAATCACTATAATACAACAAGAGAAACTCCAGAAATAAAGATTCTATTAACTCACTATGATAAACCAATGCAGAAAATACCTTTTGGAAGCAATGAAACCAGCTATTCCATTCATGACAAGCCTCAAAGATTTAGCAATAAAACATCTTTTAAGAGTAACACAGAAAATAAAATTATTTCCACAGCTCACCCCAATGCTCGCCAGCCAGTGCCTCACCACAAGCAGAATACTGAAGTCTTTTTTCTTGCCACCCGCTGCTGTTCCCAAAGTGTTCTTGTTCCAGCCTTAACAAGTGCTCTTGGACTCTGTCCCCATCTTGGTTAATTAGCAGCAATAATCTAAGTCATGGTGTCTTAAACTGCAGGTCATGAATGCCATGAGACCCCAAAAAGGGGCAATGTTAGGCAGCATCAGGGACTACTGAGTGGTGACAGAACCAATTAGGCCATAATTAACTGCTGCAAGTACTCACACCAGTGAGGGACATCCTAACAGCTCTCAGCTATGTGCAGTGATCTGTCCCCACGGGCAGGTGTCAAGGAAGCAATGCAAAGCCTAGCAGCTATAAATCCTGCATGTTCTTACTCTCCATGCTGGAAAAGATGAGCTACTGTGAGCCTGAGGATGTTCCCTGGAGTTTAAAACATCAGTGCCACCCTGAACTCCTCCCTTAGGAATATCTGGCTGAGATGGAAACAAGCTCAGCTGTTAAAGTCAACCTCTTACTGTTGTATTTCTTCCCACTTCCACCATAATGAGAAGATATATTCACTTGAGTGGAGGCTAAAGCCAAAATATCAGTAAAATTAAGCAAATAAACTGCATTACATATTGCAAGGACATACTTGGAAGGCTGTATGCATCAGAAGCACCAAGACATGCAGGTGACTACCAAAGATGCTTCTGAGAAATTTTAAGAACTTAAATAAGCACAACTTCTATAACCTTCCTAAATAACAGCTTCTATATTAAAGTCATCCCAAGTCTTGACAGGGCTGCACTGCTAAAATCACTCTTCCCTAAAGTGAGAAAAACCGCCCAGCTTACAGCTGGTTTTTCAATATGGGGACCAAACTCCAGAGAGAGGTGGACTGCATGCTGCTGCTTTGGAGGTTTGCCAAGTACAGCTATCTTTGTATGTACTTGGTGAATGAGTTTACATGAACACCATCTTTCCCTCTCTGCTCCTTTCCCACATCACGAACTCAGTTGAACTGAGTTCAACTGCAGCAGGATTTCCCCAGGTTTGCCCTGTGCTGATGGATCCTTTCAAATGTTCTGGGCCAATGGCATATATTAAAATACATGCTGCAGCAAGGCTGATTCTTAGTGGAAGGAGTGTTGCTTGTTAAGGTAGCAACACAAGCAGAAAGGAAACCAAAACTCCATGACATGCAATAACGTGTTTGCAGGTTTTCTGGGGTCTGCATCACAGATGATAATAAAACCTTGGTGGTTTTTAGCTCTTTGAAGCTCTCACTGCTGACAGTTTCTCAAGAAAAGAAGCACACCAGGATTATTTTCCAGTGTTAGAGCTTCGTTTTGCCTGCCAAGGAACAGGACAAGAAGTCTACTTAAAGATGAAGCCATCAGCAGAGCCGCAGTTGGAACGGGCTCATTCCAATCCAAAAGACTGAAGGTCTAGGAACACTAACCACAGAGATGCATAGAGGAACATGGCACAGAGTACCAGTACCTGACCTAGACTCACATTTTTTGGAAGGACATCTAGTCACAGAGCCAGGAATTGAGGGGAGAAAACATGTTAGTCCATAATTCCTGCAGAGTGCAGAGCCTTCCCTCCTGGGTTAGAAAGCAGGAGCTTACTAGATGGAACACACAGCCAGAATACCCAGTCTCCAGTGCTTTTCCCAGTAGATAGGAAGTATTTAATATAAAATAGGACACTTTTAACACAAGAGACACTGACCTGCCCTGAATTTTTACAGCCAATTGGTTAGAGATAGAGGAAGAAAGTCCTGTGTTCAGATCCTGCAGTATGTAGCAGGCTTTAAACTGAAAAAGGGTAGATTTGGATTAGATATGAGGAACAAAATCTTCCCTGTGAGGGCGGTGAGGTGCTGGCACAGGGTGCCCAGAGAAGCTGTGGATGCCCGATCCCTGGCAGTGTTCCAAGGCCAGGTTGGACAGGGTTAGTTGGTTCAGAAGAGATGGGGGAAGAATGCAAACCATGAACTCTCATAGAAGAAAGGCATTTTTGGTCTCTTCACCCTGACAGTCCCATGCATGCAGTCTAACATACTGTGGGAACACCTGCAATACTGGGCTGCCTAACTTGGAAGGTTGGAGAAACACTCAGTTCCAGAGTCAAGCAAAGGATTAACTGCTAGGCAGGAATCTTAATTCTACTGCATTCAAATTCTGGTAACTGCACTTCTGCTCTCAAAACTAGATGCCAGGAGAGAGGGAAAAAGGATGCTTCAAGTTATCAAAAATACCTTGATATAGGAAATTGTTACCTCAGCTAGACATCAAAGCCTCTTCATCATCTAATGAGCCAAGTTATCATATTCTTTATCTTGTTTGACCATTTTTTATTAAAATAGGATGTGTTATGGCTAAAACCTACTAAACTCTCCATTAGGTTTTCCCAGCAGCCAGAATCCTTATCCTTTAGAGAAACTTATTGAAACAAAAGCTAACATTACCTGTTTTTACTGCGATTAGCTACTTCACTCAACAAAAACTGGCCTTTGGTTGACTAAATCAAGCTAGAGTCAAGCTAGGTGTTATGTAACAAATAATAACAAAACATACCACAATGATTTCAGTTCAAAACTGCACTGATAATCAAGAGATTTTTACAGTAAATTTCAAATAGCAGATTACAAAAGGTATTCCTCTACTGCTGCTATGAAAGTGTTTGGCTGCTTACTTCCATTTCTGCACCAGAACATGGGAGGATGTTCATACTGTTCTCATATTCAGCTTTTGGACAATACTGCTGGAGAACTTACAAGCATTACTGGATGTTCTCTTAAGGTTTAAGTCAGTTGCTTTGGCAACAGAGAAGAGGTTCATTATTAAAATTACACTGAAAATACATGTAGAGATCCTGATTTTAATAACAGTGAAAACAACTTATCAATTGTTCCTCAAGAGCCCTCAAGGTGAGGTGACACTAAGCCAGCCGCTACCACTCCTCCTCACTTTTCTAACAGAATATTAGCATAAATCAGAATTTACTTCCTCAGAGAAGTGCTCGAGAATTACAATAATATTCCTATTACCACCAGCACTACGGTAATGGAAGGCTAAAAGGGTACTAGAAAATATATGATTTTTGATTACTCTGAACAATGTAAATTCTATTTAAACAGCTTGAATGAATTAAATGTTTTAGGTTGTGGTTTTGGGGGCTTTTTTAATATATCTAGTAGGCTGAAACAAACTTAAGACATTCCTGATAATGTTAAAATGTTTAAAGTGTCTTAAATTTGCTTCTCAAGTTTCAGGAAAAGTACCAACAAGAGTCCATACAATACAGGCTGAAATATTTAAAACTACATTGCCTGGACGTGCCAAAGACCTAAATAAAGAAATGCACCTCCAGCCAAAACCTAGAAGGATTTCTAGGAAACAAGTTCTCCCATAGGTTACAGGGACATGTATATCCCTGGTGCCTAGAGTGTACTGGTGGATTTTAGGCCAATTTAAATCTTTATGGGCTACTGGCAAGCCCAGGAGCCAGAAGAAGTAATAAAACCCATTCAAATTATAGTTAATAGAAGCAGCTAAGAAAAGAGGATTCTTTAGTGGAAGTCACTGAACATCATACACAGTCTGAATTTGCAACTGCAGACTCACCTACTCATTGCTGTATAACTCAGTTTCTTTACATTCCTCTTATGAAAAATGTACATGATTCCATAATTAATTATTTTTTATTGCTTTTCTATTTAGTGTTACTCTTCTGCAGAATTGCACCCATTAGAAAATTTAATTTGTTTCATTATGCTGATTCAAATTCTTTCTTGGAGGAACACTTAGTTCTTAATTCAAGGGATTTCAGTCTGAATTCAAAATTCTCAATTGCGAAGGAAAATCTGTTTGTCTTTTTTAAAAAGGGGTAAGATATAGATTAAGAAGTTAACACTCTAAAAATATTTCACATAGTTTATAAGCACATGGTGCCATTCTCACAAATACACTGAAAGTAAATCACATCCTCGGCTCTCTAACATACATTCTGCAAATCACGCAAACTGCCAGAAGTACGGTGATAATTTTAAGTAACGCCTAAACCAAAGCAAACTAATATGATGAATGTTTGGTACAACTTACTCATGTGCTGTCATCAATAGTACCTGTGCAGTTAAGAAATAGATACCAGCTAGAGTCAGTCATCAAAATTAATCTTCCTTCTAAGCAATGCATGCAGAATGTGAAATGAAAAGGGAAAAAAAACAAAGCTCACTTTACAGGAGCCCTGGCATAGACCTGCAGCCAGTCCGGAATCTCTGCAGTGTGGTAAGGATTTGCAGGGACAAGGAGGGGCTGGCTTCTCTCCACTTGCTGTGGTTGATAAGTCACTGGGGGAGGCTGGTCGTAACGGGGAACACTGCACAAAGGAAGACAAAGTCCATAACCTTGAAGCAGTAACTTAAACATACCAATATTAACTCATTAACATCAGTACACAGACTGATACATGCAAAGGCCAATGATGCAATCACAAATGGAGTGTCGCCTCAGCAATGAACATTCCTCATATAGTGAGAGCAACTTTCTGCCGCTATTTTCGTGCTTCACGCCAATCACGACTGTATGTGTTGCTGCTATCTGTTAGCACACTGTAAAACTCACCTTGGGCCTATTCACCTACTGCCCGCTACGTGGATACTAAAGCAGAATGTTTTTAAAGGCAAGTTTTACATTAAAAAGGCAAGTACTGATTCAGCCAAGAAATCCACCATTTAATACATTAGAACGAATGTATTCAGGCAGCAGCCGGTAAGAGTTATTCCATTTGTAACAAAGAATATTTTCACATGTTTATCTTTTGTGCCACAAGTTAAAAATCTTTCTTTTCCTGGGTAGCAGCAAAGTAGATTAAGTAGCAGAAATTAACTGTTATATTTGGTGCATACTAACATCATTTTACCTTGAAATTCCAAGCAGCTAAAACACTGATTTTTGTTCTAGACAAGACTTAATTCATGTTTCAGATGGTATGTGCTATTTGTTCAGTCTCCCGGAACATCAGATCGAGTTTCTTTTCAGTATACAACTGAATTTTGTTCTCAGCAACTTTGTTGTTTTACTGACAGTTGAAGAGAATAGCTGCTCTGTTTTAGTGAGTTAAGAACAATATCCTGTTTCTAAACTTAAGACAGTAACACCTGAGACAGAAACCTAACAATTACAGCTACTTTTAAAAATCTTAGTCAAGAGCCAGCAAAACTTACTTCTAAAAATAAGTTTTTGGCGCATTATACAAGACAAAAAAAGTTCCACTTTCTTAAGTGGCTTAAGAAAAAAACAACAGTCACAGAAGAGAAGGCAGATGCCTTACCTGGGAGCACAAGGGTGTTTATATTGAGCTCTTTTATTGATGTGATCTACATAATACACTCCAAATTCTGCTGACTCGACCCTCTCCCATCCCGGAGGCAGTCCCTCACGCTCGAGTGGGTGGCTCCAGTGGGTTGTATTAGTGTTATGATCTATATAGTATTTCCTTCCTCTAATAGTCCAGTCCACTGACCAGCCAGGAGGAAGAGGTAAGTCTTCAGAACTACGATTTGTTAAGTTTCCTAGAGATGTAGCAGCAACTCTACCAATGCCTAAAAAGAAAAAAGGGAAAGCAATGTTTAGCTGAACTACTAATACCAAATCCCACCATTATGTGCAAAGTCAACTTCCCCCCTCCAGGCACTCTATGAACACTGAACAATATCATGGCCTTTAGGGCGCATGCACTTGTATGCTAGTAAAAAAGGGCAATTGAGTCAAAATCGCTCTTCCCTTCTAAGTCTCACTTGTTTTGCTCTCCTCCAGCTCCAGATTCAGTAGACAGATTCATTCAGAGACAGTTAAAGCATACTTGCTGTTTTCAGTTAGAGACATACATTAGTATACATAACGGGGATGAAGCTGTTATTGCTGTCTCAATTTGCTGAGCAGAGAGCTGATAATAAGATTACAAATGTTAAAGCTTTACATAAATAACTGTTTCTGTTAATATTATTACAGCTGCATCAAAACTATTTATCTACAAAAACCCCACAGCTATTTCTTTTTCTAGTTAGCCAGGTATTACAACTAGATAGAAAAATCACTGAATACCAACAAAGCTCTTCAGACTAACCAGTCAAGTAAAAGGACCAGGTAAACTAATAAAGGAAAGAGATGTAAGTTAGCACTATCCTGCACTGAATGTTACTCCTGAAGTGCATGCAATCATGGATAAAAAGCATCAGCAGTAACAAGAGAAAACAGAAGAGCTGGATCCATGGAGGATCCCGCACAAGCCCTTCACTGCACACTGGGTGGGATATAACGCTGCTCAAATGCTGACCAGAAAAGATCCACAGACCTTTTCAGAGCAAGTCACAAAATCTCCCATCTCTTCCCCTCCTGCCCTTCCCCCCCTTTCCTCCTTCATTCCCACAGATCTTGCAAGGAAGTTTTGTTGTCTGGTGGGCTGTATAGCTGCTTCTCTACAACTTGCTCTTCTTTCGAAGTGAACCCTTATGGTTCAGAATGCTGAAGAGGAATGTGAAAAGAAGTAATTTCCAGCTTTTCCTGGTGCTGTGGGCTGCACTGGAAGGGCTCCTCCAGCAAGAGAACTAAAGCCTAGGTTATGTGTATTGGTGGTTTGAGAGCTGACAGGGATCAGCAGCTGATGAAGTTCCCACTTCTGTCCCAGAAACACTGAACATTCAGGATTTATCACTAAATAAGTTAAGATACTGTTCACCAGCATTTTAAAATATGTGATTTGCTGTAACATACACACAGGTTTTATATTTTAAAAATTAGCATGCTGGATGCTGAAAGATGTATTAAAGAAGCTCAATTCCACCTTTTCCTTCCTTCTGTACGCTATGGATACTTAGACAGCCAGTTGAAATAAAAACCATAATAATAATTATAGAAGACTAAAAAACCCAAATCCAAACAAACAAACAAAACACAAACCAACAGCAAACATCAAACCAACCAACAAAACCAACCACAAAACCCAAGTGATATAATCAAGAACTCCGCAGGTCTCTTTCCATTCCTGGGAAGCCTACTACCTACTGGAAGTGCTGGCTCAAATTCAACTCTCTCTTTAAAATTCGTTTAAGTAGTTACCTTCAGTTACCCCCAGTTCTACAGTTAAACAGTCCCTGGCTTTAAAGAAATACCAATTATCTTTTAATCCCACAATCAAATGGATCTATTCAACCACAGTATTCATCCGTTCGTGTGTTACTATTTCCCATCACCAGATCAAGGCGTACAGAAGCCACTTTTCCTATTTTCTAGTAAGTCAGAAAGTGACTCCATCACAAGCACCACACTTACTGCCTGGGGAACCACCCTTTCCCTTCTGATTTTCAGAAACAGCCTTTTTGCGTGATTATTTTTTTGGGAGCGGAAGGGAAAGGCAAAGTCCATCTCATCTGAAGTACTATTAAAAATAGGTTCCAAGTGTGGTCATTAACTCAAAGAGACAGCAGTAATACTGAAAATGCAGCAGTTGTTATATTTCTCAGGCAATTTCATGCTTTTGCTGGCAGACAAAAGCAATGGTCCTTCTCAACAACACATACATGCTAGAGCATGCTAGCCAAGGGATGTCAACTATTTTAAAACCTTAATTTACAAATGAAATGAAAAACTGAAAACTGAATGGGCTGTCATTCTGATACAAGTCAGCAGTCATCAACAATAAAGTAATGGGAAGGCTCCAAAGCAACCGAATAATAAACAAACAAATCTCACAAACTTCCTCCTCAGTCTTTAAAACACTGGTGCTCACCTACAGATCTTTTTCTAGCCTTTTCATGTTCTGAACTATTTGGCCTTGAAGCATTTCCTCTTGTAATAGTACTTACCTATTTTTTAGCTCTATAAAGGAAAGGTGATGGCTGTATTCCTGTGACAGCTCCCATCTCATACTATGATTAAGCAACCTAGACCTTTACTTCCAATGAGAAAATATATCCTGGAGGCTTTCTGCCCTTTGGCTAAACAAATTATTTTCTCCAGTTAACTGGACCGCTGTGTTGTGGTTTTGTGTGTGTATAAACTGACTATTAAATCACCACTCCAGAAGACCTGAACACACAAACTTGACTGGGGAAAGAACTTTCACAGAGCTATAAAAGTATTTTTCTGTTTACTGTTAAAACCAGCACATATCTGTATTTTTATTACAGTTCCTCCTACTTAAGTTCTAGCATGATTCCAGCAGCAAATACATATATATTCATTCCTTGGGGTACACGTTAATGCTTTCCAACATTTGGACATTGTTATTAGAAGTTGCACAAGCTATCCTCCACACAAGTTCTTGACTCGATGCCTATATCTCTTCATACAAAAAGCCTGATAAGATTGGAAGACGGACTCAGATAGTGAAGAAAGCCAAAATCTAGGTTAGATAAAGAAATCACCTAGAAAGTAGGCTAAAAAGTAATTCTGTACCTAATGGAAGAGCAACACTGGCAGTTTTGTGTTTGCACAATCATTTAATTCTAGCTTTATGCTACATAACTACAATGCTAGCTTATTTTTAAAATGCAAGGAACAAAAATAACACTGAACCACAGACACATCACACATTTCTTTTGCTATTTTGACTTCACCTATGAAGGAGAGCCATACTCTTAATTTACGCAGCTGTATCACTTACCCATTTTGAACAGTGTTCCAGGCTCTACCAAGCTCTAATTATGAAATCAAAGGCCAGATTTATGAACTGATGGTTGCAATATTTCAGGCTGTAATTACCATTTATAGGCTTAATGGGCATTTTTCCCCTTAAAATCACAACGCATACTGAAATACTGTGTGCTGGAAGTTTGGAGACCTCAGGTAATACAGCATCTCACAACCATCAACCCACTATGGCATTAAAATCAGCAATTAGGACAATTAAGCCATTTGTTTATATACCTGGAGTTACTAGAGATCAAAAGAAATTGTATGTTGGTTTTCCATATAAAACTCAGCACGTTTCCTTCAAGGAAGAGTGGATACACATGAAAGAGAAATAGCTCCTGCTATGATTCTGAACACTAAAAGAAAATGAAAATTGGCCTTCATATATATACACCTCTAAGTATCAGTAAGACTGAACAACACTTGGAAGAGCACATTCCTATGTGATCTTTTCCAAAGCATAAATCAAAATAGAAGGTTACAAGACAGCCTGAAACCATCTCCTGTGAGCACTATATGTTGTGTATCATATTGCCAAAGCACAACACTCTTGCGTGTTTAAATCTGAGGTAAGGTCTTTGCCCTAAAGCATTTTCATAGTAGCCCAAAGCTTCACACAGGGTATTACTGTGTGCACCAAGGATATTCCCTGCATCACGGGTTGGTATGAGATTTACATAATACAATGCAAACTATCTACAGAAAACAAACTTAAAACATGAACTATTTTTATCAAAATACCTAGTGTAATCCCTGTGATTTTCCTGTTACTGGAGGATAAACAAAAGCAGACTAGTCAAACCGGTTCACTGTGACTACTCGGGGTTTTCTTGTTCACATGCTGTTTTACCTATGTCAAGACAGAAATTCACATTCTCCCTGCTTTCCCAGGGAACAGACTTGTTTAACTTATCTGCTTTTTCTAAATGTTAAAAGCCTCCTTTCCTCTGCTCAAGGATACGCAGTTATTTATAAACTTCCCTGAGTGGCACTATCACATCTCAAGAATGGTCCATTATGAATTTTAATTTTTGCAATTGTAAATCTTTTCAGGTTGCCTTTTTAGACGTTGCCTAGCCTCATTTGTTAATTATGTTTCACAATGGTACATGTTTTGGGTATATTTTGGTTCAGCTGCTCCTTTTAAGTAACATCAATACTGAACACCATTTGTGGTTTTGCTTTTTCCTTCTCTTGTAAAATACAGTAACTTCAGTTTAAGGTCTTAAAATAATTTGTCAACCAGGCTGAGAGGCATTATATGCTGTCCCAAAGCAACAGAATCACAGAATAGTAAAATCCTCTTCAATGCAGTTTGCTTGCTTAGAAGTATTGCTGTGTATGCTCTTGACACTTCGAAAAAAACAAGTGCAAGGGGACATCAACCACTTATTGCTACTATCTGTAAAATTAAAAACACTCACAGTTTTAAGTAAGGCCAGGCCCTAAATTCAGTCTTATTTTCAACTTCTTCAACAATAGGGTGTCCTCATACCAGAATCTAAACTTTAACTTTGAGCAATACAATGCAAATTCCAGTGCACTGTATTGGTGCAGAGGTCCTTCATTTAATAGTCTTCTCTTTAAAAATGTATCTTAACCTAGTGATGTCACCAATGTGACAAATATGTAGTATCTTCTTCAATCAATGAAATTCTGTTCGGTTTGTTCCATTAGTAGGGAACAAAAATCAGTGAGGGATATGTGTTAACGCTTTCACAGCCCAGTGAAGGGGTTTCGTTGTAAAGAAACTCTGCCTGGAAAGAAGTCAAAGTTCCTAGGAGGAAAGGCTTCTAGGTCAGCAAAAGGCAGTTCTTCAGGCTGCCTGGCAGGAAGCACAGGAGAAAAAGCGCATCAACACAGCAGGGAAAAGTGGAAAAAAAACCCAGAGAGAGTAGAAAGTCTCCCTTTGTTTATCAGATATCATGCTGATGTAGGCACAGAAGTTTCACACTATGAACTCCCCACAACTAGCTTCAATGAAATTTCAAAGTGTTGAAGAACAGATTTAGCCAAACAAAATGCCTTCAAATTCATTTTTCATTATGTCAATTGTCTCAACAGCCTTTTTTCAGAATGCCAAAATCCTCTCCCTTCCCCTCAACAAACCAGGATGAAGAACAGGAAGAGAACATGAACAAACTGCTTAATTCTAAGGGAGTAAGTAATATGAAAAAAATGCAACAGAAGTTCCCATAACTCTTGTTTAGAAAGGTCTGCGGCTTCTAGGCCTTTCTAACTCATTCCAAAGCATCTGAAGGTACTTCCTGAGCAGAAGTATCTCGTTTGCAGAGGGAATGGGGCATTCTAAGTACGTATATATTCACAAAATAGGAAATGACAGGAAGTACTTTGAAAGCTTCAAAAAGTATGCTACAAAGAAATTACAGCAAAATCAGCACATAAGAAGAAAAGGGCAGGAACTGCCATTTGTTTAAAAATTAGTTAAGTGTACACACCTAAAAAGAAAAGTGCTGCAACTTTACCTCTAAATAGGTTTCATTTAATAATGTGTATTTCTTTCTTTTGCTCTTATATTAAGCACGAATACCATTATGCAATTTTTAAGGGGCACATTTTAACACGAGATGACCCTACTTTCATTAAAGCACACTAGATTCTCTGCTCACAGGATTGTTTTTCTCTTTTGACACCACAGTCAACTGCTTACTATGCATCATCAGAAACTCCCTTTACACTGTGATTTTAATCTCAGCAATTTTCATATACACGTAAGAATTTTTTAGCTTACCGCTCAAACAGGTACAAATAACTGAGGTCTTGGTTACAAGTTAGTTCCAATCTATACTGTAGATATAACTTCAACCACAGACCTCCCCAAACTTTTAACCTAGAAGAGAGGAAAGAGATGTCGAGGAAAGATAGGTAAAGTCTCTTAAAATTAAGTTTGAAATGGACACGATAAAAAAAATAAAAATCAAGAAATGCCACAGAGGTAGCAAAACGTACAAAATCAGGAAGTAAGTCAAATTATCTCTTTTTTTTTTTTTTTGAAAACCACCTAGATTGCTAATTAAAACCAAATCTAATGAAAACAAGAGAAGGAGGACACGGCAGAATTGAACCATACTGAGACAGAAAACATGACTTCAAGGTGAAAGAACATATCAATGCTGTCAACATCAACTGCTGAAAAATCACGGGACTTTCTTAAATACTTCGTTGAATACTTTAAGTATGAAGCTCACAATGAAATCATGGTTTTAACTTCTCTCCAAATTATAAAGAATGGAATCTTTATTTTGAATGAAAGCTGAAATTCACATGCACCCCTTCACTTCCAGATCACTGCTTCTAAAATGTCATCCCACCTATAACCAGCACTAAATGAAGTATTACTCACTTGTGTGAGTACACCTTGCGCTCATCAGGGAATATTTGTGCAGCAATCAACCCAAACCATAACAGGATTGACTGAGGGCACCTTCTGATGGAGGGTGGGAGAGGAGGAAAAGGGCAGGAGGCAGCATTTATACATTCCAGCTAATTAACAGAATTTACATTGAAACTGTGGGTGTTGGGCAATTCTGACATCTCTTGAAGAAGAATTTTGATTAAGTGAAATGTTTAAAAACAACAATGGAGATGGTAAGGCAAGTAATTTAGACAAAGACAACAAAAGTAAAAGGCCTGCCTCAGTATTTCGAAAATGCAGGAAAAAAGGGAACTAGAAATTACAGAAAAAATAGTGTATCTCAAGGGAAACACTGAAGGTTTGAAGGCAATGGATGGTTCAAACAAAAAGAAGCTTAATAGTGAGATGAAAGAAGTAAGAAAATCAAAGGTTTACTTATTTTTGGCCACATAATTACTTTACAGTTCTGGAAAAGATGTACAGAAATTAAGGGCATTGGGTCAATGTTCTTACTGCAGTGAAACCGAAAAAGGAAGAGTTCATATTCATGCTGAGATGAAAGCAAAAAAAAAAAAAGAGGAGAAGGGAAACACTCTGGCAGACAGAAGGCTCACCTTTTCTTGTCTCTCCCTACGAATGCAGATTGAATACCCACGCATTACAAAACATGTATGGAATTTGTTCAAGATATTAAATGTAAAAGCATGAGAGCGAATGACAGAGGACCAAACATCAGCAGCTCCTTCATGATTTCAGGTAGCCAAGGGGGCATGTTGACAAATGGGCCAGGGGAGGAGGGCAGAAATCTGTTCATAAAGAAATCCATGTTGCTACAATTGAGAAATACATGGCTATTAAGCCCTACTTTCAACTTGGTTTAAAAATTTGCTAGATTAAATTCCACTTTCAAACTAACAGCTAGAACTCCATTTCCACTTAACAGCATTTCAGTTCTGCCCAGCAGCACTACCATTTTTTTTAAGTCTTCCTCACACAGCTACTATGGTAATTTTGAATGTTAAATTGATGGACTGGCTTATGAAATCCTGCCCTCCTGTCTCTCCTCCCTGCAACACCCCAGCACACAAACTATTTTTGTTTTCCAGACCAGGTAAATGTTCAGTGACTGCTGGCTGAACAGTAACTGACAGAGATGGAAGGCTTTCATACAAAATCTAGGTAGATCAGATATATTAGCATTTAGCAAAATAAGCACGGATGGAAGTAGCAAGTCTTAAACTTCCGTATTTCAGAATCTACTGGCTGACAGCAGTAACACCAGCACTACTCTTCTGTTACTTTTCATGGAAATGCGTCTGTAGTAAAAAACCCACAAAGCATTGTCTGTAGTAAAAAACCCACAAAGCATTGCACCAGGTCAGTAGCCTTAAAAATTTATGTTCTTCCCAGATTTATTTTTCTAGACAGATTTATTTTGCTAGAGACTATTTGCCATTTTGTTGACAGATTGCAAGTAATGCTGAACTAACAACGTATTTCATACTGAAGACACATTATTTACAGGTATGAAATGTTTGATTCAAACTCCTTGAACAGTTTCTGTAGTATATAGAGTGCTGGAATACTGCAAAGTTTATTACATTTAAGGTCACCTTTCCGTGGCTAGCACTGTAATCCCAGATTTTTTATTCCACCAGTAGATTCACAACAGCACCAAAGAATTATTCTTCAGTGGCACCACAGATAGAATCAAATATTTCAAAAAAGTAGTATTTACTGGATTCTTCTTTCTTATGCTGTTCTTCCTTTAGAAAACAAGGACAGGTTCCAGTGAAATTGAGGGGGGAAACAGGCATGTTTACAAACAATAATACAATCTAAAAGAAAAAAAAGCATCAAGGACTAGGATGTCAATTTCAGCACTAATTATATGCTAATTTGCTAATTATGCAAACCAGTCATGCCACCCTTTGACTATTTATAATTACTGCTGTCAAATTAACACAGTGAAACTAAATAGTAACATGATGATAGTTAAAATACAGTAATAGTAAAATGAAATGGCAATGTCACAGTTTGGAGCTGTTGGTTATTCTCTATGTCATGAAAACAGTAGATATCCCCTAATGAATAAAATCCCTTATTAGCTAGCAACTGATTCAACTTTGTGTAGAGGTGCTGCATATGCGCCTGGCATTAAAATAAGAACTTGCTTGACCTTAGCCCATATATTTCATAAATAAATCCCAGCTTAAGTATATTTTTCCTTCTGGATATGTGCACTTGAATTCTTCAGTCCAAGAAATGTGAACACAAAGTGTACTTGGATGCCAGAAATGTAATTAAAAAGCAGCTCTGTCCTACAGAACAGTCCTAAAAACATGACCCCAATTGTGCAGATATAGCTCTGCACTTAAAGTCTTATCAAAAACATATTTTCAAAAAAGCAACAATTAATACTTACCTGAAGTGTGCCTTCCATGATTCTGTGACATCCTCTGAAAGAGATCACTGTTGTGTTCATAATACCTGTAGTCCTCATGTACACGATCGTTTAAATGACGCCTCCTCTGGGCATCATAAAAATGGTCATAATAGTAACAATGGGCACCAGCGCCTCCATTTTCCAAAACAGAATTAGCTTCTGTTAAAAAGGACTGTGAGGAAGAGCCATATTCCCTGGGGACATCAGCTAAACTTCTTGCAAGATAGGAAGGTGCAGATAATCTGTTGCTTTCACGTCTCATTATTTCATGAGGCGGCCTCTGCACTGGAGTTCGAAGGAAACTCTGATTTCTGGAAACAACTCCATCTCCACCAGAAGCATATGCAGAACTTGTTGAGTCAGGAGGACAGATATCAGTTCGTCTTGGAATGGTTGGACCATGACGGATAAATGAAGGCATCAGATCTGATATATAAAATGAAAGAGAAGTAAGAACTTTGGCTGTACTTACACGTAAAGTATTTGGCTGGTCACAATACTGATTTGCATCATGAAAATGAGGAAACTCAAATGCTAGTACCCCTTTAAGGCACCCCTAATGCATATGCAAGGATAATAGTAATGCTGCACTTTGTAGTGGTGCAACAGAAACCATCACACCTTCTGTCAGCAACAAACTACTGCCAAAACAGTGCAGGTTTGCCAGTATAACTGCATCTACAATAAACAAACAAACCAACCCATACCCCATCAAAAAACCCAAAAGCTATTCATGCTGTATTGTGGCTATACCAGGCTTCATTCCTCACTATTAAACGGGTCAAGAAAATCTATGCATCCTGGCCACCACTTCATCAGGACCACTTTCCTTATGAACTCGGCAGAACTAAAGATGTTAACGCCTAAATGCTCACAGAACCCATGACAGAATCAGGAACAGAATATACTTGCTCCACTAATCACCAAATTCAGCCAGTAAGATGCTGTCATTCTTCACACATTATGTTCTCAAATTATCATGAAGATATCTCGTTTTCTTGTTTACCCAAAGGTTTTACACACAAACAGTGACACCCATTCATACAATCTCACTGTTTCTCTATTGAGGCATACATTACTGTTCTGCCTACTACTACTTTAAATGTGATATAAACAAGTAGTTTCCTGTCAGGTGAGCTAATACAAATTATAACTTTCATTCAGAAGAAACTTATGCCTATTATTAAGTACTTTTAATTTCAAAGTCTTATAACTCAGGGTAAATATTCAGTGCATCCCAGAAGGCATCATCAATAAATTTATAACGATCACTACAAAGCAGTCATATCATAGCTGGTCATTACATAATGGCAACTACCATAAATGTCTAAGAGGTGTTAACCCCTTACACAAGTCCATAGCCTGCAAAAAAAGTGGGTTTGTTGGTTTGTTTGTTTTTTTTAAGGATTAAGCCAAGGTAGTCAGACTACTAAATGATTCTGCCTGTTGAGTAATGAACCAGCTGTTCATATAGCAAACTTCCAGAAAAGCAGAGTGCCTGCTCCTGCCAACAAATCAGTTGTTGCTGGTAGTGATCTCCAAGGTGATCTTCCAATTCTAGCATAGTATGTTTCAGTGTCAGGTTGTTTTTCAAAGATTAACAGAAAGAAATCTAAATGCACTTTCAATGTGTATTGTACAGTATAACATGTATAGTATAGTTCGAGCAGAACTGTGGCATTAACATCAGGTTAACCGCACGAACATCAATGCATCTCAGGTACATAGCGGTGACCTCATCAAGTTGATTCATGGTTTAAGAACTGGAGCACTTGCTTCCACAGGGATTTTATGCAACTGTCTCATACAGTTATCTCATTTTCAAAGCACACACCTTTTGGCAGTGCACACAGCCTAGATTGGGAAAACAACCATTAACTTCTGGAAAGGCAGAAATGGTCAAGGCCAGGTTGGATGGGGCTTTGAGCAACCTGGCCTAGTGGAAGGTGCCCCTGTCCACGGCAGGGGGGCGGAACTGGATGAGCTTTAAGGACCCTTCCAACCTAAGCTGTTCTGTGGTTCTATTACCTGTTCCATTCACCTCAGCGATATCTGTGCGGAGACTGTCTTAACCCCCATCTGCTGAAACTGAGCAACTGCTGCGGAGAACCGCTAAAGTTTGTTTACCGCGAACACCTATGAACACGTACATACACTATGTGTCGGGCTCCCTTTTAAATTCAGCTTCTTTTCCAGCTTGAACCTCCCTCTACCAACCCTCGGGTATCACAACAGGACAACTCCCGGGAGTCCCCAGAGCCTCTGGGACTCTCCGAAGCACACAAAGGACACGGCCCCCGCCGAAGTCCTCGGGTTTGCCCGCCCAGCCCGGCCCCCAGCCCGCCGAGCCCATCCCTGACACTCACTGCGCAGCAGAGGGCTCGTCTCCTTCTTCACGTACTTGCCCTGCACCTCACCCGGTTTGGAGAGCTCCGTCCGCGTCTTCTTCCGCGACAGCATCCCACCTCCCGGCCCGCTACCACCGCCCGCATGCCCGGCGCCGGGCGCCGCTCCCCGCTCTGCCCGGCCCCCTCAAGCAGGGCGGCGGTGGCTCCGCGCCCTCATGGCTGCGCACCTGGGGCCGGGGGTACACACACCGTACACGGGGGAAACGGGGCGGCGCGCGGGGGCTTCTGGGACAGCGGCCTCCGCCCTCCGGGGAAGGCCGCGGGGCAGGGGAGGGGAACCGGTGCGCGCCGCCACAGCGCCCCCGCGCGGCCGGGAGGCCGCTTGAGCCGGTGCGGTGGCGGGACGGGATCAGCCTCAGCGCCCGCCCCGAGAGGCGGCGCCGGGGACAGGGGAGGGCGGATGCACCGACCCCACCGCCCTGCAGGCACCGCGGCTGAGGGACCCTCGCCTGGCCGGGAGGGACGACGGGGCACCGTGGGGGGCTCGGGCCTAGTCGGAGCTCCGTGACTAGCGGCCGTGCCTCCCATCCCAGTGACGGGAAGTGAGATTTAGAAGGTTAAACGGGAAAGCAAGAAACACTCGGTATTTTCCATATGAAGGCGAGGGCAGAGTGTGCCTGAAAGTAAGACGAGGTGTGTTCATTACCTCTCAGTTTTCTACACTTTTCATACTTTCATGACAGAATAAACTACTCACTCCAAAAGTAGCTCCCAGACTGTCCTGTTACTATAGCCTTGCCTGTGCCTTTGCAGACAGTGTTTGAAGTACCTAAAACTTCCATGGGAAGATAGTGAGGTGTTCTGATATTGGATAAAACACAAATGACACAAATATGGATAATACAGTATTTTTATATATTTAATACATTCATTATAAATAATGTGTAGTTGGTTCATCTTTCAGTTTTACCTGATGTTGCAAGGACAATACATTACACCAGAACAAAAAACTCAATAGAAAAAATAATACACACTTGTTCTCATTTACACAGAAGTCATTTGTTATGAAATGACAGCACCTGACACCAAACAGGAGACTTAACAGGTAAATGATGGAAAACCTGAGAGACAGTGATAGCATTTGCTGAAAGTAAACAAAAGGATGCTTTCTCTTTATAGAGCCAAACAGTTCCATACCCTACCTTCCACATAACCTGGCTAAATTAAAACATGGTAGAATCCTTACCCCCCCCCTTTTTTTTTTCCAATCAGGGTTCAAAGAACTCAATTTTCCTTACATTTAAAGTAGTAATTAGAGAACATGTGACAGTGTATCCTTTTAAATAATTCCAGATTGACAAGTGGCACTTCTACTGTGAGAGTTCAGTACACATAAACTTAACTTGCTGTCTCTCCCCTTCCCAAACTCCTAACCCGAGATATCCATGTGCCTTTATTTTCACAGTGATTCATAAAGCAAGAGTTGAAAACATTTAAAACATCTTCTGGTCACAAGGTAGTTAGTGTCTTAATTGACAAGACCTGTTGTAATGAGTGAGGCCTAGAAATTCAGTTCTTTTCAACTGGTACAATATCAATAGATACTTTGGTATCTTTAAAAAGCCTATACTGCATAGGATACACATTCATGCACAAAAGACCATTTATACTTAATAAATTATGTGTTTCTATGCTTGTTTTCAGTAGTGTGGGCTTAATAAACTAGCTGCTTATCTTCTGAGCTGACACAATGAACCAAGAAGCAACGTGACACTTGTTTGCAAGCAGCACTACTTTTCTCTGTGTTCCCTCCTTTTGGGAAGGGATTATCCTGAATTTTCCTGTAGCCACAAAACCAGTACAGTACAGAAAGGCTCTAGAATATGTAATTACAAAAGGCACTTCTGAGGATTAATTCACACAAGTGTTCCAGTGAAACTGATGTTTCCCTTAAGAAATATTTACCAAACCTCCTCCTCTCTCCTGTGATTAGATTAGTTTTTAGAAGCTAAGTGAAAGAAAAGTAGAGCAAGTTAGGTGAGAAAGGGAGGAGTCAAAAGTCCCTTTACTCCATTTTTCCCCTCTCTATTCCAGCATCCCGGCTGCCTTTTTGCTACTGTGCTCTAAAAGTGTCTGTATGTTTGGCTTAGAAAAGCCTGGTAACTACCAGGAGGTTAAAAGAATTAGTTAAGTAGTCTAGCCTTTAAAACTGAGTAATGTGAAACTAATTGCACAATAGCTTAAGTGAAGTACCCGTTCCTTCTCACTGGCATTCAGACACCAGTCACAGACTGAGTGTTAGAAGGTTACCTAGGTCAAGATATAAAGTAGTGTTAAAATGTGCTAGCTAATAATATTTTCCAAAATACAGTGCTGATCATCTGAACCTGCTTAAGATTGTTTCCTGGAAGTATTTTGAAATTTTGCTCAGTTACCATATTGCTGACACACAGCGAAAAACTTTTTGCAGCCTCTGAGAAGTAGGATATACAAATCCCCGAATTTGAGATTACTTGGAAAAATGCACACTAAAAGCATTTAGAATAGCATAGCAGTGAAGTAATTTATAGAGACTTTGATACTCCGATGTGTTCTTCTTACATGATCGTATTTCCACTTCCACTATATTCCCTGCAGAAAGGAAGGGAGGAGGAGGTCATCACCCTGTGTGTCTAGCTCAGTCCCTCAACCCTCCAAAATCGGTAAATAATCACTTGGACATAGGGAGCATCCCCTACAGCCACATGCTGATCAGTACTGACCTTGTAAGGCAGTATTATCCCCGTTTCTAGGGGACTTTTGGCTTATTACAAGTGCAGCCAGAACCGTCACCTCACTAGTGGTCTCAGAGACAAACTATCTACTCTCCTCCTCTGTATTCTCAATTCACATGTATATGAAGAGGTCCCGTTTGAAGCATTGCCGGTGTGGCCCCTTTCACTAGTTTTACTTACATTGTTTAGATGTCTTACTGGTCTGATGGAGACAAGGCAGTTGTAGGGCATTTAGACTATTTGCAGTAATAGGTTACATATAAGCATTTGAGCATGCAAGTTCTTATTCAGCTGCTTCCAATTCAGACCCCTCTCAGTCTTGAAGGTGTTCCCAGAAAACTTGCATCTCCCCAGCCTCATGGGCTGATCAAACAGGACCTTGATGTTCTGCTACCTTCATGGCCACAGAACTTCTGCATATTTGTCTAGGAGGTAATACTCATCCAAGCGCAATTTGTTTTGTCCTGCCTTCCCTAATGCATATTTATCTTCATCCACTGACATTAATATCCACATTTATAACATTGAAGGAAACTAATTTAGGCTGTTATTCCCTGAGTTCTTCATAGTCACATTGAATATGTTTCCTCACAATTAATTACAAACTTAGATTCTATACTAGGGCCTAATGCAAAAGACAGGCCTTTCCAAATTACCACTCAGATTGAAACAAACACTGTATTAATGGCAAAGGCCCACATCTGTGAGGCCTAATGATGGGATTTCACTGATGAAATTATTCAAATCCCCCTCTTCATTCTTCTTCCAGTTCTTTAATAAACTTGTCCTGCTGCTTTACTGAATTTATAAATTATATAAGCAAAACTCCCATCTTCAGCTTAATGACTCTTCCCTTCTTGAGTAACTTATCTCCATATGCAAAAAAAAAAAAATTAAGGCCTCTACAATTTTTACATTGTCTGGCAGCACAGCTTAAAAAAAAAAAAAAAGAAAAAAAAGAGTAGCAGTCTTTAGTTGCCAGCTGGGAAAATTCTTCAGATGAAGCACTGTTACACTTACTTGGAGGCAGTAGGCTATTTACATATTTTAAATAAAACTTTCTTTTTCTCTGAGCTCTGCAGAGAAACGGCCATGAGGAATAACCCAGAAGCCCAACACATCAAGTGGAGCATATTGCTTTACAAAAACCAGAATCAGTTTACAGGACGCAGACCATATCAAGAAAGTCTTGCTTTCAATACCAGTTATACTGACAGTGTTGAAGGCTCACCTATCAATATTACTGGTTTTGGAGCATGAAGTATTCTAGAAAGCCAAAAGTATTTTAAAGGTTTGAATTCAGTAATGCATGTTTGCATTAGACCTTGGCTTCAATCTAGATATGAGTAATTGATTCAATACAGTAAATTCAGAATTTATATTTTAAATTAAAAACAAAGTATCAAAATAAGTTAACCTAAGAAACCATGTCTTGTTCTTTTTACATAGCAAAGATTACTTTTAGACAAAACTTAGCAGAAAAACAGTTTGGGAATAAACAAAAATTCTGTTTTGGCAGTGTCTGGTTTGGGATTTAGCTCTGTCCTCTCCTTGGAGGTACCCGTTAACTAAAAGTCACCAATACAAAAAGGCAACACAGTAAAAAGCTAAAAAATAATTTTAGTAAAGTGCACGGGACCGTGGCATACTGCATGTCTTTGCTATGACCTTATCTCGGATGCTGAATGAAATGATGGGGATGCCAAGTTCTTTACTATCCTATTGAGGTTGGCAATTTTTTCTTCTAGTAAATAGTTTTTCTTTTCAGCAGTTCTCTGCCGCTGCTCTGTCATCTCCAAAGCCTTCAGCAGTTGTGCATTCTCAACATAGAGATCCTTGACCATTGCATCTGCTTTAGTGTTCTTGGAAAGCTGAATTGTGAACAGAACAGAATTACTCAGCAAATTAAAAGGAAAATAAATATAAATTAAAAGCAAGAACAGTGCTGAAGAAGTAAGCCCAATTTGGAGTTTTAGGAATATTTAGACAAATAGGCTGTACTTTAGCTCAGAAGCCTTAAATAAAAAGGAAAGCACCTTTAACTTTATTCTAAGCAAGAATGACTTTGCAGCTTGTTATTTACAGAAGTAATGGGGACAAACTGAGGAAGAGAGTAAGAACACCTACTTGTTCTTTCAGCTGATTTACTTTATCTTGGAGAAGCCTCTTCACAAGCCTTAATTTCTGTTCAACATCAATCATGCGTTCTTCCATCATTTTTAGAAGCTGCTCATGACCCCCCTGTAAAGCAATATTTACATGAGAATCAGTTAACCAAACTGAGTTCACATTCATTTTTCTTTTTTCCCCCCAGTTTATGCTTAAGAAAATAGCTGGCACTCCCCATTTGAGTCTATTTTATAGAGCAGACTAAATGAATAAACTATTCGTGGAAGCAAAATATTATGGCAACACTTAAAGAACACTTGCAGCATTAAACTGATTTTCTAAGTTACACTCGAGATTACCAGATCTAAGAGAAACTCATATAAAATTTAAGTTCTGTCATTACTCTGATAGATCTGGAAGTCTCCTTTTTGTGTTCTTGGGTGCTGCCATATTTCTTTTGAATGGGGGAAACAAAATGCCAATCAAAATCTTAATGATTTCAGAAAAAATTAAGGTGAAGTCATAAGGGCAAGTCTGACAGTACAACTCTCCCACACCAAAGCCCCTTTGAAATGAAGTAATATCCTAAAAAAGTAGGATGCTATTACTCAAACTTGATTCTTTTTTTTTTTTTTTTTTTCCACAAGATTAGCTGTTCATAACCAATGTTTACCAAATAGGAACTCCAAAAAGGTTTTCCTGTTCTGTGAGGTAACAGTCTAGCAACTTACTGGAGTGCCCACTGCACCAATATTTGAATGAATTTTTCTCAAATAACAGAAACACCAGGAACTACAAGAAAGGTTGGTTGTATCTGAGAATTTTAGACACTGACAGCCAGGAAAGGGAGTCTTTATTTTAAAGCTACCATGTTACTCTAACTCTAGGAAGTCACCTGAGAAGATTAACTTTGAGAGAGCACTAACCTTCCCCAAAGGACATACCATCAAAACCAAAGCACCTTCACACGTCTGGGAAGATAAATGAAAAACTGCGGGAAGATTGTTTCAGGTAGGTAGTTGCTCATCTAAACCACTGTAGAAAGATCCTCTTAGGGGACTGATTGAAGTCCACTAACATTTTATTTGTTATAACACCAGAAATTCCTTAAATCTATATAAGGGGCTATATGACTATTTATCTTGTGAAAAATTGGAAAAAAAGTCTACAGAAAGCAGGTTTACACTGTGGCTGGACTGGATATTTTCCTGGATTAAAAAAGCATTACTAAGCAGAAATTGAGGGGATTTAGTAGCCAAGTTATCTTGAGCCATCGTTCATAGTTTGATTGGAATTCAAAAACATAGCTGACTATTACAAATTCATACAGATTGCAAGAGCCTTGAGTGAGTAGTTAAGTGGAAACTAAGAATTTATAGTGGTCTCAACACCCATGATACCTGAGTTTTTTTTTGCCGTAAAGTTGATTTGAGAACATTCTAACTTCATATTAGTTCACATTTAATGAGAGAGGCCAGCTGCAGTGTTAGCTCTAAGGCCATTAGAAAGTTAGAAGCAAAAAGATCTTTGAAAACAGAGCTGAAATGGTTCATGGCTCCCATCTAGAAAAAAATCATAGGCCTTAAGGAGGTGTTTTGCTAACCTATTAAAGAATTAAAAATCTAGTTTAATTTGCTAATTTGAGACAAAGAATAAAGAATGCTGTCCAAGAAACTGGTGTGTTAATTTTCCCTTTTCTGGCACTGCCTGTTTACTTTATGGCTACAATAAATAGAATATGCCCACATACTATGCAAATTCTTTCCTTACATGTGCAGGTACATCTGCTAAAGAGAAGCTGAGTATCTGAACTTAAGTACATTCCTATTAGAAATCTTTTCCAGAAATCCTGATATGACAATCCTTAGTATCAAAGACAAATACCTTGTCTAAAATTTGTTAAATCTTGTTCACAAAGCTGAAACTACTGATACTATTAAGACAAGAGACATTATGTTTAAAAAATTTTTATTTTTCATTTACATCAAAAATGTCATCTTTCCCTGTTAAAAACTTTATACATCTTATACAAAAGTGGAGTATAAACACCTCAGGTTTTTCTTCAAATCTCATATAAAATTAGTTCCATTTGAGAAAAAATAGTCTCTTTCCACACTGAACAACCCCATATTTTAAATAACATAAATAAAAAGTCTTTGCAACAAATTAAAAAAGACAGCTTGTAAACTTGCACAAAATAGCTTCTAGAGAAATAAATAACACTGTGGAGACTTTTTTTTTTTTTTAAGAAAAAGTACAAAATAATTGGATCCTCAAGTTTCTCAGCTTATGCCAGTTCGTGTGTTTGTGTGTGTTTATCATGGTAAGGAATGAAATCATAAGCAGCCAAGCTGTCAGAGGTGCCCAATCCTCCGGTAGGAATCTGCATGCACTGCTCGCTGCTCCGGTAGCAAGGCCTAGAGAAAGAAGGCAAGTGGGATACTTCACCCTGATATCCAGATTTTCTTTTAAATACTTATGTATACTTAAAGCAAACCACCAATACAAGCAAAGCAAGCAACACAAGACAAAAAACACACACACAAGAAAATATGCAGAGTATTACATATTAGATTTCTCTATTAGTATTAGCACTACACATATGCAATTAAGGAGATATTCAGGATGCATTTTCTAAATGTAAGGGCTCTTCAGATAGCTCATCCATGTTTTTGAGGGATTTAAAACCATCAGTGGCATTGATTAACAGCAATTAGTAGTTGTTTCTTAGAGGAAATTATCTGCCTCTCTCAATATATGTATATATAAAACCTCAGATTGCCAAATAACATTTCTGAAAAGTACAGTCCAGCTGACCACCTTTGAAAGCTTATTTGCATTTAAACCTAGTAGCCTTTTCCTAAGGCAGGAGAACAAGCAGTTGGTCAGAGGTGATTTGAATTTTGAAATAGAGATGAAGAAAGGGGAATTTGAGCAACTCTAAGTACTTTGACAAAAATATGGGTTAGCAGGTGTTATAAGAGGACTTAAGGAAAGATTGGGTCATTAACAGGCTTCCAAATCTAGTTGTTGAGCAAGGAATATGAGAGCAAGTGTGTTGTTACTGTTCAGTATGTAAGAATCACAGCACTAGACAGAGCAGAAACAGCCATTGGGAATTCAGAAGAGTTCACACAGGTATACACAGCAGAAGGGGCTCAGGATTTTTAAATTAGTGAAATTTGAATTTATGACAGTAGCCTTTGGAGGACAATAGCTCAAGACTGACTGCAAAATGAATAAAAACACAGATCACCATAGCCATGATCAAAAAAGCAATGAAAATTGCAAAGCATGATAAACACAAGAATTCCAAAGTGGAAGGGGATGACTCTGAATACCTTATTACTCAGGATCTAAGAAAGCTGCAGAGTGCAAAGCAGTAGTACCAAAACTAGGTGACTAAATTTACACAGACAGAATGGACATAACCTGATGTTGTACTCACTGGTGAAAAGGTGATGAACAGAGATTAGGATGCAATTTTTCAAGATGCTAAAGGGGACATTAAAATGGACATAAGCTCAACTAAATGCTAACCTTGAACATCAGGACAATGCAGAAAAATTAACAGTGAGAATTAAAGTGAATGTGCTTACGGAAATGTCAAAGTTGACGCTTTGACTAAACTAAAATAAATTTGGCCTTGTTTATAGTTGTAGAATGCATGTATTTAATAATGGTTTTAGAAAGTTATCTAGTAAAGCCCATGAAAAAAAAAGGTGAAGGAGATGTTATAAACTGGAATCTTGATTCAATATATGCACACAAAAAACCAACATGATAGGAAAAAATTAAACTGATTAACTGCATTAGTGCATTGGCACCAAATATTTGCAAAGCCTCTCTGAAACTATTTTTAAATTCAAGAAGCTTCCCAGAATAAAAGCTGTTACAGGAACTGTATAAGTGATTTATCTGTAGAACTGCAAGTTCCAGGATGTGACCAGTTTGCAAATTGTTTCTCAGGCATTCAAAGGCAAAATGATAAAGTCATCCCTCTTAATGCAATACACAGCACATTCATTTACAGATGCTGCTGCTGTAATATGGCTTTTATTGATTTCAAAACTGAATGCCAGGCTTCACTTGCCACTGTCTGGCACCAAGCACATTAATCTGTGGTAATGCACTTCTATTAGGACTCAGCTGAAAGGCAGAGAACCTTACAATTGATTTACTTATCCTATATTAGTTGCTGTTAAGTTCTTTTTCTGGGGAAACTTTGATTTTATGCCTTTCTTAAAAAAAGAATTCTTACTTCAGTTTTTGGAAGCTTCAGAAACTGTTACTATATATATATGCTCTCTCCATAATACCTTTTTTCCAGATTATCCTATAAACACATTCAGATATTTTTAGGCTTCAAAGACTTGGTCTTATTTTTTTAAAAAGTGTAACTGGTATCTGAGTTTAGAATGTAAAGTTCATTTGTTGTTTGGTATTTTTTTCCTGTTAAGAGATAAATAAAAGTGTTAGTATTTTATCTAAGTTATTTAGAGCTTTATCTTTTCTCATAAGTTGTAATACTATGTAAGACCTATGGCCTGAGCCAAATAGAGATTTAGACAAGGGGGAATGGTTTTAAACTGACAGAGGGAGATTTAGATTAGATACGAGGAAGAAGTTCTTCACCGTGAGGGTGATGAGGCACTGGCACAGGTTGCCCAGAGAAGCTGTGGCTGCTCCATTCTGGGCACTGTTCAAGGCCAGCTTGGACAGGGCTTGGAGCAACCTGGTCTAGTGGAAGGTGTCCCTGCCCGTCGCAGGCAGTTGGAACTGGATGGTCTTCAAGGTCCTTTCCAACCCAAACCATTCTGTGATGCTGTGATTTGGTAAGCCTAGTCCCCAAACTTAATAAGTAGGACAATTTGCCTCTCCCACATAAAAATTGCCTGTAATTCAGTTTTACATGCTAAACCCCACAAATACTACTAAAAGTGACTCTGTTCAATATGTGCAGTGGATGTAATCTCCCTTGGAATTAGATTGTTACCGTCATACAGAAACTTCAACACTGGCATTTCTGAGGAAAAAGCAGTGCTCTCCAAACAACATCTTTTCCCATGGCCAAATAGTGAGGATAAGATGACCTTATAAAAAGGATTAATTTGTTTGAATTCTGCTTAACTACAGCTGACAGAATTCCATGTGACAGCAACAGCCCAAACTAGTATTTTATGTGCAATGAGTATGTGCTTGTGCAATAGGTAATGTGTATTTTTTAAAACAGTGTTTCCAGACATCGACATAACGTAAAGAAAACAAAAAAAAACCAACCTACAAACACTTGCTGCACATTGATCATAAGGAGAAAAGCCAGTTGTGTGTGGATGGGAATGTTTTTTAGCTCAAAAACATTACGAGGACTTTAGAATTAAGTATGGCTTAAGCTGAACATGCTAAATAAGAAAGGGTTGTTTTGTACATATGTTTGGTAGAATTAATTTTAATTTTAATTTTTGAACTGGCATAAACAGAGAACGGATCTCATCAGAATTTGAAAAACCCAGAAAACTAAGCAGATACCCTTTTAAAGTTGTAACCTGTAGAGCAATGAGAGCTTTACCTGTTGCATGTTTGTTTCAGAGGGTCTATTTTCAAGTTCTTCCTGAAGACGTTGACTCCTCCTCTCTGCTTGTAGTAGCTGGTGTTGGAGCTGCAGGAGCTGTTCCTTGGGCACCATAGCACAGCCTTGCTGCTGGAGCTCTCGGGAGTGTGGTGAGTGGCTAAGTATCACACTGGTGTTTGAGTGGAGCATCTGAAGAGCAGAGTAAATCGGCCATCAGGAGAAAGCAGCAGTGCCATACATACAAGATATCTTTTGGCAATGCTGGTTTACTCTTGAACAATTTCTTGTACGAAAGAGAAACAAGCCTGAACTCAGTAACAAAAGCTAAAGAGGCAGCTTTTCTCTTTCCAATGACAAAAAGATGCATCTCTATCTGCAATTCTGAAATCTAAAGGAATCTGAGCTTTGATTTATAATTTCAGTACCTAAAGGGGCCTGCAAGAAAGCTGTGGAAGGACTTTTTAGAAGAGGATGTAGTGAAAGGACAAAGGGGAATGGCTTTAAAGTGAAAGGGTTTAGATTAGATGTTAGGAAGAAGTTCTTTACCGTGAGGGTGGTGAGGCACTGGCACAGGGTGCCCAGAGAAGCTGTGACTGCCCCATCCCTGGAAACATTCAAGGCGAGGTTGGACAGGCTTTGAGCAACCTAGTCTAGTGGAAGGTGTCCCTGCCCATTGCAGGGGGGTTGGAACTGGATGATTTTAGGTCCCTTCCAACCTAAACCATTCTAGGATTCTATGATTTCAGATTTGAATTAAAAATTCACTGAATTTCTGATAAAATCCTATCATAGTTAAATGTGCCTGCAGTGAGCTTTAACTTAATAGTGCTTTTTAATTTTAACCTTGATCTCATCAGCTCTTCTAAAAATAGCATCCACTTCCAAATAAAAACACTAGCACGAGGCAGGCTGAAAAAACTGTCCACCACTGCCGAGTATTTCTCATCTTCAATTCACAATGAAGAGAGAACATTCTCAAAAGCAAAATGAATTTTCAATGTCATGTATGATGACTTAAGTAATTTGATGCCTGCTGCTATAGTATTCAGAATTGAGTACCTGGAATCCCATATATACCTTTCCTTATGTTCACTACTAACTGTAGAAATGTTAACATATTTTATAATTTTCATTTTGAGACATGCCACAAGCAGAGTTTGATACTGAGTCTGGAGACCTGAGTGTATGTGCTACATAAGCAAAAGTACACTCAGAGGGGCCCTTGAGATAGAGAGGGATGCACGTAACAATCTGAAGTAAGAAAATAAAAGCTTACAAAAATGCATCAGCAAGTCTGTTTAATGTAAAGGCAACAGACACTAACAAATAGTTTGTGTGTAATGGTGGTTGTTAAAATTACGCTACCAAAGAAGTTTTTATTGGTAAAACTAGGCATGTCACATGGGACAAAAGGATCACACTCTTGATAGTCCTTGCTACAGCAAAGATTGCAGCTCAGAAACGACTTGTCCCAAACAGTTTACCTTCCCCACATCATTTCATTGAGGGCTGCTGCCAAGCAGTGCTGTGACAGTTACTGGGTCGAAGTGGCTAGAGAAGAAGCATTTCTGACATTGTCTTACTATAGTAGCATTGTAACCACGACAGACCAAGTTAGATAACTGTCCCAGCATTAGATGATCTTTCAGAGAGTATTAAGAGCTAAGATAGTCACGTGAAACAATTTAGCATTTTTCTAGACTAAGGGGAAATCCAGGTAAGACTAGCTCATATTGTAAGAGTTAATAATACTAATAAAAGACCAGAACTGTACAGTGAACACTCCTGATATTTCAGAAAAGCTGATTTGCAGCTTGAATTTGCATAAGAGTAATACTTCTTCCCATAAAGGTCCCCAGTTGACATCCTCATAAAATTCTCACCTGTTATCTGAAAACCATTACTCTATTCCCTTAGGAAAAGGCACATAGGATTATGTTAGTGGTCTAAATTTTCCTTTCACAGTGGTATAATTAAGGCGTCAATTCGTAACATATTTCAGTTACTGAGGCCATCTGTAATGTAAATAACTAAGCATTTTTCATAATGGCACAGCTCTTCTGGCTGTGTTTGCCTCTCTACATCTCTGCTGGCCCGGATAAACAGGAAATATGTTAAAGTAGTTTAAAACTATTTGTATTTTCTTTTTAAGCTGTAAGAAGGTTCTCTTGAATCAACTTGTTTGTAAAGGAGCTATTCTTTATACTGACAATATAAACAGTGAAATTAAAGAGGTTTTGATGGGATTTGTTTAGGATTTCCCTGTAAGGTTGTGATGTACACTAGTATCTAATGAAACAGCTGAAAGAACAGTCAATGTTAACGCTTCTTAAAAATACATACCATTTGCTTGGCTAATGAAAACAATATAGACTTACCGCATTCTTCTGTGGAAGAAAGCGGAACAGTAACAAACTTACTAAACTATTAGAGATGACACTAAGTGTAATCACATTTCAGTTAGTATTATTAATTAATAAGTAATTAATTAAGGAAACATTTGACAGTGGTGAAAAAGCATGCAGATCTCAGAGTAAATATGCAAACACCTTCAAGCCTCACAGTCAACGGGTTAAAAGGAAGGAGTTGAGCCACTTTTCATTTTCTTATGACGAGTTTAATTCTTTTGGACGCAATTGGTCATTTCTCTCCATTTTCATGGCAATGCCTTAGAAGTATGCAACTTCTTGGCATACAGAGTCAACTTGCATGATATATACTAACAACAAAGAGTAAAAATTTTATACTGAAATTGGTTGATGGGACTTTGAGCAACCTGATCTAGTGGAAGGTATCCCTGCCCACAGCAGGGGAGTTGGAACTGGATGAGCTTTAGGGTCCCCTTCAACCCAAACCATTCTGTCATTCTATAAAAATGAATAGTGGCTTCTTTACAAGAGATGCACAGAAGAAAAAAAAAAATCCATAAAAGAAACATGTTATCTTCATGCTGTGGTAGTACATTGAAAATGATTGCTCTACCTTCGCACACTATTTCAGAAAGAGAACTGCACCCTTCTCTGCTAGTTCCAACCACTGAGTTCTAGACAGGTTAGCCACAAACAAAAGGAGAACAGGCACAAAAGAGAAAGTTAGAAGTCATAAAGTGCTAAGTGAATGTTATACACACCTGCTGGGAAAATGTTATCAGGGGTAACAAAAGTCCTGCATGTTTGAAATACAAATTTTAGGAGAAAACACAATTCCATGCTTAGTGTTTATATTGAAGAGTTTAACGGTGTTTGGAGTTTTCCCAAAGCTCAATTAAGAGCATATAAACAAAAACAGATGGCACATAAACAGTCTTCTCAGTAACTTGTAAAAAAAAAATCTGATCTTTTCTAATAAAGTTTTCAGAATTTTATAGCTAATTACATACTATATTCAGCATAATGTTTCCCATTTGCTCTCTGGATGAAAAACATGAAGTCTTTTAATAAACAGTGTTGTAAAATCCTCAACTAGAAGATGCTTTGATTTATGGAATAAGTCAAAATTGTGATGTTTGGTTTTTTTTTTAAATATTATGTTTTAATCTCAAATTCAGGATCTCAAGTTCAGGCATGACTGCTGAGAGGCAACACAGAGGTCTAGCCTAATCTGAAGGGATATGCTAACATACCATAGTTAAGCTTGCTCATCCCTGTAACCAAGGCAAGTTGGGTAAATTGTTGTCCTATCATGATCTAGATAGGGTAGCAAGGCTTAAATTCAGCAAATTATTCCTCTAGTAGGAACAGGTTTGTACATTAAGAGCAGCATTATACAAATATTAGTTAGGAAACTTGAGATGACATGTTTTAGGAAGGAAGAGGAAAGTGCTTCAAGCACAGCAATAAATGTCTTTGCTATTTGATTTGATATCTGAAGCCTTACATGAATTATGATAAACCACAACATGCTTCAAAGAAACCAGTTTGCCACACTAAAATCTTGATCACGAAGATGAGAATAGGCATTGGGGGAGATTAATTCTTCTGGTTTCCTTTAAGTTTTCACCTTTCCTACACATCTAAAAGTTGTCTTTAAATAAATTCTTAGATTCAGGGAGATACTGAGAAAGCCCCACACTATTCAGCACTGATTGACAAGTACCTCCATTAACTGATCATCCAGTTTGACTTGCTTTTTCCTTAGCCCTTCATTTTCTGAGCTGGTTTCCAGTTCACGTTCAAGAGAATTCATCTGACTGATCTGTTAAAGACAAGAAGTTTCCTTAGGAAGGTAGTAGTTCCTTATTTTACCCCCCCCCCCCCCATATGCAAGTCACAAATCATTGCACGTGAAGACAATTCAGGATTAAAAGACATAAGTATTTGGACAAGCCTAATGCTTTGCTGAAAGCAATGTCTAAGACAATGCTATGCAGCACCTCTGACAAGTTGTAAAGAATCGGCAGGGTTTAATCTAGAAGTGGTAATGTAAGCCCTATGTATTGCTGAGCACTTGGAACAGGCCACATTTTGTTTGTTGTTCTTGTGTTCCACCACTGAACTGTTAGAACCAACTAGAAGGCATGCAGCACACTGGCAGGACTTCCACCCTGTATGCTCTGCAGAAACACAGAAGACAATCAGCTCCTTGGGACAGGGATTCACAAGAAACAGAAAGCTGAAAGCTCAGAGAAAAAGAAGAAAATTCACTGCTTGCTACATTAGTTCTTAGAGATGGAAAGTACTGCATTGAGTCACCTATTTGCCCTCTAATACTAACCTTCCTGTTTGCAGATGACAACTCCTTCTGAAGCTGTTCACACTCTCTCTTCAAGCTTAATTTCTCTTGCTCTATGGCTCTGACGATGCCCAACTGGCTTTGATGCTTTTGGTGCTTGAGGGAAAGGATAGTAGATTCCAACTGTCGGATCTAAAGAGACCAGAGATGAACAGATGTTGAAAGATGTTCCAGACCATTCCAAAAATCACATCTGCTTCGTCTAAAATACTGAGTACCAACGGACTTCAGACTTGTAACAGATTTTTTGACATTTTAGCTTGGACCATCTCGTCCTTATTTCCCTTCCTCCTCCCCATAATCTGCTTAATACTGTGAGCCACGAAACGCACAAGGAGAATGCCAGGAATATTTTTTTTTTATAAAGAAAAAAAAATTGAAGTGTGTTAAATGAAAGTCAGACCAGAAACTTAGGAATTATCAGGACTTTCTTTTAAATAAAGAGCTGTTTAAGACCATCATAAGCGTGTCTGCTAATTAGGTGCAGATATAAAGAAACTACTCCATTACACATTTTTTCTGCAAATGTTTCTGTTCAAAGCTAATGAACAACATTCCCTTCCTTTATAACCCACTGCTAAACAGGAATCACTAAAGACTGCCTCTGTGATCTGTCAGCTTGCTCTGGTTACCTTCTCCCTGGAGTGAGTCAGGTCAGTTTTAGCACTCTGCACTTCTCTCTGCAGCCTCTCATTCTCCTGCCTGAGCAGCTGCTGCTCCTGTTTTGTCAGCTGGTCCAGCTCATCCCAGTGTATTTGCCGCTGTTGGTCCTGCTGCAGCCCTGAGGAAGGCACAGCCAGTTCTAGAACCCGATTCTTAAGACAGACAGAATTGCAGGGTTAGGCCTTAAACAAAGAAGCAGACATTTTCTCTATTCAGGTGAGTTTATAAGTAGGTTTTCAGTAACTGCAGACTCTAAAGTCACAGGATTCCAGTCTTCCTCCCAGCCTACACACCATTTTCCACTAAGAAACCAAACATCCTAATCACAGTGCAAACCCAAAGTGCTTCCCATTGCTAAAATCATAGCTAATAGCGCTGCACCAGAATAGCTGATAGGAGTGCACAGAGTTCAACACTACAAAACGGCAATTTGTGTTCCGTTTCACAGCCTTATCAAGCACATAATAGAACTCAGTATTATATATTATTCAGTAATAGCTGTAATTTAGTTCCTGTTGTACAATTGTGAAACAGCCTCTTTTCCAAGTGGACATTAAATATTCCTTAATTACATGGCAAACAAGCCAAATTACTAACTGAATTTATAATACCAATCCCAGCACTGCTGTCTACAACCTCCTTCAGTTAGTTCCTTATCAGTTGAGGCTGATATAATACCATGCCTTTCAAAACCAAGTGTGACTGAAAATTAAGACACACACCCCCCCTTTCAATTACTGGTTTGACTGTAAATGATTATAGCTTTGATAGGTGTGAATTCATACATTGTCCACAGATTCGCAGCCTCAGGAGATGCACTGACCATCCCCTGTCCTTATGTTCAAAATCTAAAGCAAGTTTTCTAAAAATAAGTTTAAAATCTGCACATTATATACAATCAAACAAGACTAATTGTAGTTAACTGTAACTATAGCTAATATAATTATAATAACATAATTATAATTAGCCATTTTAAAATGGAAAACTACAAAATACAGAAACCAACATTAAAATAAGGCTTTTCTGTACCCACCTTTCAGCTCTTTTTGGTAATTATTAGCTTTATATCACTTGTTTAGAAATAATAATAAGACATCAATAGTTGCACAACTCAGTCTACTTGCTCAAGCCTGCAGCACTATGTGTTCTTTTAGTGGATGAGCTATCGTAAAGAACTTGGCTACAGAAAACCAGCAGCCAGTGTCTGTAACTCTGACATGCAAAGTTGACTGACTTTGAGGCACCTGAAGTCTGTTACCTTTTCATTTGCATTTTGCAGTTGCTTGTGTAAAGACATCACTTCTTGTTTAAGAGTTTCCTTCTCCTGTTGTATCACCCGTAAGTCCGATTTTAGTCGGGACATTTGAAGGTTTGTATTTTGCAGTGTTTCATCTAGACTCTGAACCTGTAACGAGCAAGAAAGCAGCTTGGCATTTGCTGGACCAAAGTTTCTTGTAACCTTAGTCTGCTTGGATGTGTATGCACCACATATCACACCCATTTAGGGTCTCTGATGGAAGGAGAGAAGAAAAGGAATGAAGAAGTTACAATGCTGACAGCCCTCTTTAAAAATGCCAAATGATTTTAACTTTCTGTTCCCAATTAGTAGCGATCCACTTTGAATTCAGCCACAACACTGCATTCAGAGACACATTCTTGTTCCCTGAATATTTACAGTGATGTCCTGGGAAGTGAATATTTCTCTTGAATTATTTATTCTTCCTGGCAGCCCCTGGCCAACAAGAAAACCCCGGTGTCGTTGGCCAAGCAGATAGCCATTCGCTCCACTCCCCTGCCTGGAGAGAGATGAGCCACTGCCAGAAAAGAAGACAGCAACAGCAGGACCTCTGCAGTATTTTAGGTATAACTGAGCAGAATGAATTGGCAAAAGTAATCTTGTGATTCACTTTAAAACTGCAAACTGCTGCTTAATGACACTTGGAACCCTTTAGATGAATACCATTGACTAAGTCTGAGACTAAATGCGCCTAGGCTCTGTTTGCTGTTTAGAAAGCAAGGGGGTCCAATCTGAACCTCATGACTCAACAGGAGAGTCTCCCCTATCCTTTGTGCCTTCAGTCTCTGTATTAATCATCTTTAGATCGATTTTACCTCTGTTTTCCTCTGTATGCTTCATCCATGTAATAAGTAATAGAAGAATTTGACGGCAAGATTCACTCTAAGTCGTGCCTTTATAAATCATATTAAAATTGTTCTTGCTAATACCTTTGATGGTCCTTGAGAGACCCCAAACCACTCATCTTTCACAACACTTTTATACCTTTTCTTGTGAAACTGTGAGCTGCGTTTTCAGTGTCTGACTCTGCTGTTCCCAGGACTTCTGTTCCTGCTTCAAGCTGCCAACTGCATTCTCTAAGCAGCTTGCTTTAGCCACCTGAAATAAGATTACACTGGTAAGCCTGAGTCATTCAGGATTTGCTTTAACTCAATTTGACTTTGAGAGAGAAGTTAGAGAGAGTTACAGCTATGCAAAGAAAATGCATGAGAGCAGAACAGCCCCCCAGCTCCCAGCCCTGAATCTCTACACAACAGGATCATTATTTACAGTGTGCATAACTAGCTACACTGCTCAAGCTCAGTGTTACAAGATGTAAGAGTTGCAATAAAAGTGAAGAACACTGTCTTCCTTGTCCTGCTGCAATGTGTATAGCCAGGCCTGTGTCCCTTGCAATGTCTGGAATTTTCTGTGTAATCAAATTACAGTAAAGCTGCACTCCAGAATTGAAGCTTTAAGACCAGCTAGGGGGAAAAAAAAAAAAACACCACCAAACAAAACAAGGCAGTGGCATTAAGTCTTTATCTGGCTTGAAGGGAAATAAAAAAGAAAACAATCCAAAACAGTTTTACAGATTAGGGTGACAGATAATGATACAAGAATTTTAACAGCTCATCACAGCACACAGATAGCGATGTGAATTTACAGGTCTTTCTTACCTTATCAATACAACTGTTTAATTCCTCACTCAGGGCTTCCTTTTCTTTCTGCAGCTTTTCATTTTTAGAAACTAAGCTTGAAACTTCATTCTGAAGGTCAGAAAGATCAGGACATCTGGGCAGCTGTGGAAAACAAACCCCTCAGTTACATTTCTGTGCTGTTTCAGATTTTGCATGCGTTACACCGTCCTCTCTTCAAGGCCAAGCATCCCACTCTGCGTAGAGTGGAAGAGAGAAGTGTACTCCAATTCAGTACAAATGACCATATGAGTATCCTTCATATGATCCAAGGCATCCTTTCTGCAACAGCAGTGCTAAGGATTCCTAATTGCCCTGTCCTGGGATTTGCATTAGGGCTGGTTCTTCTCTGCCTCTTCTATAAAAGGGGAAAAAAAAAAAACAACCCTCAAACTTTACTGTTGACTTCTGATCTTTTTCCCATTTGACACAGTGCCTTAGCGTAACACCTCATTCCATTCTCCAGGTGAGACCTCACAGCAGCCTCACAGTATCTAAAGGGGGCCTAAAATGATGCTGAAGAGGGACTTCATCAGGGACTGTAGCAATACGACAAGGGGTAGTGGGTTTTAACTTAAACAGAGTAAGTTCAGATTAGATGTAAGGAAGAAGTTCTTTACTGTGTGGGTTGTGAGGCACTAGAACAGGGTGCCCAGAGAATTAAACGCTCCATCCCTAGCAATGTTCAAGACCAGGTGGGACAGAGCCTTGGGCTGGAAGAGACCAGTCATTAAACTGAGCTACACAGGACCAGGTTAGATGGGGCTTTGAGCAACCCTGTCTAGAGAAAGGTGTCCCTGCCTGTGGCAGGGGGCTTGGAACTAGATGGTTTTTAAGGTCTCTTACAACCCAAACCATTCTGTGACTACATAATATGCAGTTCTATCCCATCTGCACAAACTAGAAAAGCCCTATCTATTCCTTGATTAGAGCTTTAAGTCTTTGCCTTCATTATCAAAGCCTGCCTTTGTAGATCCACTACTCTGGAAGACATTCTGGCAAGGGCTAAGTGAAACCAACCTTATCTGAACAATTATGCATTGTACCCAGAGACTGTTTCAAGAGGATTTATATTGCCCTGCTGTTATGACTTCTTTAGAGAAATAACTCTTTCCAACTTTGACAAGAGAGCGGGACATGTTTTTAAGAGGCAGCCGGCATTCTCTCATGGCACTCAAATGAGCTTCCATACCTGTTTTGTCTTCTCAAGTTCCTGCTTGAGAATGTGGTTCTCCTGCTCCAGCATGCGAGCTTGAACCTTCATTTTCGACAGCTCTGTCTCCAAGGAAGACACCATATTTGATGACTGCAAAAAGTAAAAGGCTCAGGTTTCAACATAGGAGACATGCAGAGTAACAAAGATTAACCAGAGGATGCTGCACCCAGTGACATGCTTGGAGCTGGGATGGCACTGTACTGTATAGAACAGATGCTGGAAAATGCAGGTAAATCTTTAGTATCACTAAGCCACATTTTCAAGGCAAACCTGAACATTTCTTTCTCCCTGCTACTGGCTGCTGCCAGACTTTCCTTCTACCCCCACTACCACATGCATGTATGTTTGCAGCTAGTACTTGGAAGTCCAGTTTTGAAAGAACACAGCATAGCTCAGGAATGGGATGCTAACTCCATGGCACCTGCACACTCCTAGAAGTTCAGTTATTTCATACTGTTAGAAACAGTGGAATCCTCTACCTTTACTTTGGAGTTTTGCAGTTCCTCTTTTAGTACCAGTCTTTCCTTTTCCCATTCTTCCAGGGTACACTTTCCCGATTCTCTTTCCTTTTGCTTGAGCACCCTTGCCAGCTGCTGATTAAGATCCTGCACATCTGCTTGATTTTTGGAGTTCCTCTGGCTGAGTTCTGTATTTTCGGAGTCTAGCTGCTGGTTTCTGGTCTTCAGATCTACTACCTGAATCAGGAAAGCAGTGTCAGTTACATTTGCTTTTACACTGGGGAGTAAACTGAATGACTCTGAACAGTGGTGCGGAGCTGTTACCTTCACTCTATGTAACAGTCACAAGTCCAGTAGCACTGCTTGCTTTATTTCGTTATAGCTCTTTAACTTGCTTCATGCTCTAATTTTAGGCCAAATCAAGTAGAATCATATTTAGGAGTAGGAGTCCTCCTGATGACCTGTTGCATGCGTGTTCAGCCTTGCAAACAAAATTTCTCATAATTGGCCTCAATTATATCAATTATGACAGCAGTCATCTGGCTCACCACTCTGTTCCTCCTTCCCTTTGCCATGTGATGTATGTTCTGAGGGTTGTGCTGGTGAGCTAGTAGATTATTCTGAGCAAGTAGAATTTTAGTAAGCAATACTAAGAGGGGTGTGAATGTAAGAGCCATTTAAACTTTCTCCTTTGCCTAGCATAACAAACCAACCTTAAAATAAAAGTAGCAGTCTCATGGATACGAGCAAAGGGTCATGGCTGGCAGCATTCCTAGACCCACATAACTGGGAAATAAGTAGAGGCTGAGTCACGTAACCTCTCTCTCCCCATGGGCTACAGCAGAGCATTACCCAGAGAAACTACAAAAAGAAATATTTTAACTTTATATTTCTATTAAATAAACTTTCCAAGTTAACCATGGAAAGTGCTCTCAAGTCTATAAGATGGGTAGTTACAGTAGCTTTGCAGTTTCTTGATCAGGTCAAACATGCCTCACATTAATCCCACATTGTTAGTAAGAACAGTTATCAGAGTTTAAATATATATAATGGTCATTTCTACTGCCTTTGTGATGGTGTAAGGAACAGCTTTTCTACAGTGATGATTTCTACAGGAAAGGTTATGGGCTCAGCCTGTATACCTGCTTTTTCAGGTTGTCAACCATCTTCTGTACAGCCACTTTCTCCTTTCTCACTGCTTCTATCTTTTGCCTAAGAAAAATGAAAGCTCATTAACAGAAGCCAGATTAACTGCAGAAAATAAGGCCATTTCAAATTTCACAGTATATCCAACACATGTAGGAGCTTTGAAAGAAGGGATGTAACCACCCTGTCTGCACTGCAGCAAGAGCCGAAAGGCATATATGCAGTACATGCCCCATTGAATTCTTACCGCATTTCTTCTTGGGACCCATTTAGCTCCCTCAGTTTCAGGCTGGAAGCACTACCCTCCTCATTCAGTAAAGTCACTTCATTTTTCAGAATAATATTTTCTTCTCTGAGCTTCTCAGCTTCAAATCTGTGACAGAGAAAGGAGACAAGTGAAAACTGGTTCTGTATGTCATCTAGGCCCACAGCAACAAGATTTACCAAAAGCCTAAGCTACCTGTACTAGTTCAGAAGAAAGCTACAATTGACTTATCTTATGTATGAACGGTATATGGATTTTACATTTCATTTAGTAAGAGGGCTCCCCAAAACACTGAAAAAAGGTGCTTTTTGTGCATGTTTTTGTACAGCTGAAGTTGGTTAAACTCTAAGATACCTAATAAAAGTTTCACACTAATATTGTACTATACCTTTCAGCCCTTAAGTTACAAATAACATAACTTTAAGCAACTTAACACCACAATATGCAGATTGCTAGGAGAGCAATCTGTTTCAGGAGTCTAGTATGCTGGAAACAGCAGCACTGGAAAATGCCTTTTCTGTCCTGAGGCAACTGTAAGAAAGTAACTTAGCCATGGTTTAATACCTGAAAGAATGATTTCTTTCAGGAGGCTGGTACTGAACAATAATGAAGCTACTTGCAGCTACTTTCCTGTCCTGGTTTTGGCTGGGATAGAGCTAATTTTCTTCCCATTAGCCAGCACAGTGCTGTGTTTTGGCTTCAGTCTGAGAACAATACTGAATAATGCACCAAAGTTTTACTATTGCTCAATAGCACTTACCCTGATCAAGGACTTCTCAGTCTGTCATGCTCTGCTAGTGAGGAGGGGCACAAGAAGCCAGGAGGGAGCAGAGACAGGACACCTGACCCAAACTAGCCAAAGGGGTATTTCCATACCACAGTACGTCGTACCCAGGATATAAACTGGGGAGGAAGTTACCCAGAAAAGACCAATTGCTGCTCAGGTCAGGCTGGGTATTAGTCAGTAGGTGCTAAGCAATTGTATTGGGCATCACTGCTGTTGGTTGGTTTTTAGTGTTTTTTTTTTCCCTTTTAGTTTTATCTTCTCTCCCCTTGTTATTTCCCTTATAATTATTAGTAGTATAATACTGTACTTTAGTTATTAAACTGCTCTTATCTCAACTCGCAATTCTCCTTCCCATCCCACCTGGTGGGGAAAGGCAGGGGGAGGCGTGAGCAAGGGGCTGTGTGGTGCTGGGTTACTGGCTGGGTCCTTTTAGATGCCCAACATAGGGCACAAAGGTTTGCGATAATGACAGATCTCACCAGAGCCTGTCAAAATAAATTCATTATAAACGTTCACTGCACTGGTTTAATAGTCACAGATCACAATGTTGATTTATTTGCTCTCAGAGTTGCACTATGTAACACTTGCAGTATGCGCTCCCTGCAGTGACGTTTATCATCCACAGTGCCTGGACTGAGGTTCTTGGTTTTGTTGCATTTTTAATAATGCCTTGTAACATGATATTATTGCTGGTCATGAAGCTAATTGCATATGTACTCAGCATTGCCATCACCTCTATATCTTGGAAGCCATCTAATGAGAACTATTAATAATTATACTGCTTGCCTTTTCTTCTTGGAGGCCCAACCTATGGAGAACTTCCTCCCATACCTTCCCCACCAGCCTATTTGAGTAGCATTTGAGAATTTAAAAGGTTTTGAACATCCTTTGGGTACTCTTGAAACCAACCTGGCCTTTTTGCTGGGAACCAGCATATTGCTTATGGTTCAGGTCTTGTTTAAGGTTAAACAACTACTTAAGAATAGTACCAAGAGATCTTCCTCAAGGCTGGATAGTTATGAGTGGCAGGGTGTGTGAGATAGTATGGGCGAGTACCTAGGCCTGTGGGCCCCTCCAGTGCTTTGGAGCTTCACCCCTTAGCAAATGCAAAATCTGAAAAAAAATAGTAAAACCTTTATAAAAAAGTACACTGTCATCCTGGCAATGCAAGATAGGTACAAATAACTGCAACGTGCTGGGACCTGGCCCATGCCTACAGAGCCCTGCTCAACACTATCCAGTACCTTCAAGAGGAAAAGAAGGTCTCTGAATCAGATGGCAAAGCAACAGACACCACAGCTACTCAAGCCCCGACAATGAGCACAGCAGCTACTCTAACCCCGTGATGGACACTGCAGCTACTCCACTCTAACTCTGACAACAGATGCTGCAGCCACTCCAACCACACTGAAAGACACTACATCTGAACCAAAGAACCAGTCCATGCCCCTATCAGTCACTCCTGTACAGAAAAAGAAAGGGACATGGAAGTCACCTTGAGTAGTGAAACAGGACAAACAGGGCCTTCACAAGAAACAGAGGAAGTGGTAGAACCAGAGGCAAACTCTCGATCCCTGTCTCTGAGGGAGCTGCAGGACATATTAAAAGATTCCAACCATTGTCCATGTGAGCATATTATCACCTGGCTGCTACAATGCTGGGACAATGGAGATAGTAGCCTGGACTTTGAGAGTAGAGAATCCAAGCAGCTGGGATCACTTTCTAGGGAAGCAGGTGTTGACAAGTCAATTTGAAAAGGGACACAATCCCTCAGCCTCTGGAAGTGACTCCTATCAGCTGTGAAGGAAAGGTATCCCTTCAAGGAAGATGTTGTAGGCCATAGAGAGGGGTATCCAGTACCTGAGGGAACTGGAACAGGGGCAAGTTCCTGAACACCTTCAATACATTGAGAGGAAGGGAAGAAAATAATCCAGGTCCTTCTGAAAGCTGGTTTGCCATAAAAGAGAGTAAGATCAAGGGACCTGCATAGGAGATCCAATTTTTGGAAATAAAATGTCTGCATGGATGTCATCACATCCCAAACTTTCAAACACTGGAATGCACATTTAGCAAAGGTCACGTGGTTAGTTACCAGAGATCTGCCAACCAGGCTGGCCAAGCCCAATCAAAACTTCTACATACCATAGAAGGGGGTAAAGTTCCTGTGGTGCACATAAAGAATTTGCTGGGGAAGACAGTCTGGGTTATTCCTGCCTCAGGCAAAGGCAAACCCACTCATGGGATCACTTTTGCTCAAGGATGTGGGTGCACTTGAATGGTAATACAGAGGATGGGGAAGTCCAGTGTGTACCTCAAGGAGATTTGATTCTGGGTTAAAATAGCCAGTTACATAAACTGTATGATGCTGTACAACATTAAATATTAGTGCTTTCACTGCGGCAATCCATCACTGTTCTGGACACCTTGTGGCACCCATCTCCACTGCTTCAGATTTGAGGATCTGAACCTAACTCACTTTTGATCACCATGTTAATGAAGAATGAACTTTGATAAAATTGGACAAGTGCAGCAGTGATGGAACTAAAATGAGCTTCAACATGCAACAATCCAACACACACACCATCCATCCTTCCTGCCTAGAGAAACTGTTATGACAGATAGAGCCCCAGATCATGGAACTCAGACTTTTGTAGGGATGGCCCATAGACTATGGGAATGATCTCTGTGTGTATATACATATATATATATATATTTATACATCTAAAGACAGTAAAGGTGATGGTGGGAAGTGTGGGACCTGGCATGATGTGAATGGTATGAAATACAGAGTGGATAGTGTCCTGGTTTCAGCTGGGGTAGAGTTAACTTTCTTTCTAGTAGCTGGTATAGTGCTGGGTTACGAATTTGTCTAAGAATAATGCTTAAAACATGACATGGCCTCAAAAAAACCAAAAAAATAATAGAGCAGTTATAAACAAGTACATAAAACCTATTATATTCTCTGTGTTATAATCGTATTTACCATATTACATACCTGATGGACTCCTAAGTACTCCTGCTGGGGAAAAAGTTACCATATCTCTTGAGTATTAACTTAAATATTGGAAAAAACAGAAGCATTTTCAGCATTCCAAGTAACATTGAGTACTAGGAGGGTGCAAACTGAGTGAAGAAGTGATATTAGTAAAAGGTAAATGCATTCTGGAAGTGTTACCATAGTATTTTGTACATAAAAATACAGGGGGTTCCGATGTACCATAAACTACGCACTGCAAAGGTGACTGCATCCACAGACAGAACAGCTGGCAGGTTGCTCCTGTTTTACCATTCATGTTAGGTCACGGTCAGAGAGGAGTAAGTCACACATTTCAACTGTCACTATCCATGATTAAACAGCCCGCTTGCTAGTAGTTACAAGTCCAAGGCACTGATCTCTAATCAGAGTTAAACTACAGTAGTTAATGCAGCAGCCATACAGCAGGCAGGTGGCTACAAAGCAACGAGTGGGATGCTAGGTTAGTTTCTAAGCAGCACATTTCCCACAAAGTTTTGCAAATGTACGTTACCTCAAAAGATCAACTTTTTGCTGCAGCTCAGTGCATGTGCTTTGTAAGCTGTGCTCCACTGTATGCCTCTCCTCTCTCTCTTTGTGGAGATGCATGTCATTTGGGTTAACCAGAGCAGCTTCCAGTGCTGCTTTCCTTCCTTGCATTTGACACACCTGCACCTTGAAGGCATGACTGCCTTCTCTGGCTTTAACACATGCTTTCTCCAGTTCTGAATCCATCTCAGTCATTTCTTCCAGGTCTGTAGAATCAGCCTCCAAAAATGAATGGACATTCAAATCTGTTCCCTTGTCTGCACTGTTACAATCGCTGGGCAACCCTTGAAAGATGGGATCCATTTCATCTGGCAGCTGAGATTGTTCTGAGCTGGAGTAGGAGCAGCCAGGACTGGGAGGTTGCACCATCTCCTGCTCTGCTGCTTGCAATTTGTGCTGCAGCCTGACGATCTCAGCAGCCATTCTGACATTTTCCTTCACTGCTTGCTCATGCACTTTCTGCAGATTTAAGAGGACATCCACATCACCTCCCAGAGGTGCCATACCACTAAAAGCAGCAATTCTGCTCTTTGCTTTTGTACACTCATTTTCCAGGACCCTATAATGATTTTGTAGTGCAGAAAAACAATGGGTCTCGCACTGCAATTTCTGTATTCTCCCTTGAAGGTTTAAGATTTCTAAATTCATCTTGGCCTTCTCTGTTTCTGCTCTTACACAAATGTCCTGGTTTAAACTCTCCAAAGCAAGTAGTTTGGAATTGAGGTCTTCTTTCTCTTGCTTATATTCACTGTGAAGTCTCTCCAGCTTTTGCCTGAACAGCTTCCCATTTTCCTCCACCACAGATATATGCTCCTCTTTGCTCTTTAGCTCTTTCTCATGGTCATTTTGGAGTTGTGTTATTTCATCATTCAGTCTTTTCTCTTGCTTCTCAGCAGCACTCCTCAGATCCCACAGTTCCTTCTGAAGCTGCTCCCTCTCGCACACAAGCTTGTTCACTTCCTCCTTGAAGATTTTCTCCAGGAGATCTTTCTCCTGGGTGAGGGCAGAAGAAATGGCCTTTTCATTTGCCAGACTTTCCTTCAGTTGCTCGTGGGCTTTAGCAGCCTTCTGAGCAATTTCATCCTTTTCAAACTCCCACTGAGATTTTGCCTCTCTTTGCTGTTCAGCAAGTTCACGCAACTCTCGCTGGTAATGTCCTTCCAGATTTTGGATTGTTTCTTCATATTTATTCACAAGTGTTTGTGTGCTGGCAGAAAATGGAGTTTCCAAATGAGATGCTCTTCTGTTACAGTCACTTTCCATTTTTTTCCTAAACATGGTTAGCATAAGATATTACTAAACTCTGGACTAACTCAAATAGATTCAAATGGCTTTTTAGGCTGAATAAAACAAGCTGACAAAAACTCTCACTTGTTCACTGAGTTTCAGATGAAGTACTACGTGATGGGTGTTTCTGAGAGCCAAAGTTAAATTTGAGGCAAGTTGTTGAAACTTTCAAAAATAAAAACCTAATTGCCTTGGAAAAGTGTAACTCATGAAATATCCTCAGGAAAGCTTTTGTGTACAATATATGCCCTTCTATTCTTGCGATAAGATTTGTAGGGGCAGATGTTCTTACCCCCACCACTCCCTGTCATCTCCGGAGGGTTTCAGTTTCTTTTAACACTTGATCTTAGCTAAAAACATTTACCATCCAACCTGTTACCTCTTCAGAAAAGAGGTCTGAAAACCCAAATGCTTTAAAAGTACAAAGCAGGGATTTGTAAAGCACAGAGATCCTGAGCAGAGACTCAAGTCACTAATGTCTGGTTACGTTTTAAAACTATTGTTGCCTCTGGGCGAGTTAAAAATCAATATGAAATATCTGCTTAAGAAAGGCCAGAAGAAAAACAACCCTTTGATAGTTCCCCAATGTTGTGGAATAAAATGCATAACAGCACTGTACAGTTTGTACACTTTAATTAAGCATCAGGAGTCAATTCTGCACTAGGTTCATGGTCACCATGCCAAGCCACTGAGGTCAGCATACACCACCACTGTCCCTACCAGCAGTGACACTTACCTTTCCTCCTCCAGGTCCTGCTCATGCTTCCTCAGCAGCTCTTGCTGGAGCTCTTCCTTCTCCAGGGCATGCACCTCAGCCATCCTTTTCAGCTGCTCATGAAAGCCACGTTCCAGCTCTACCTTCTCTTCCTGCAGTGTCTGCACTAAAACTCTCATCTTTTCTTCCACCCAGACACCATTTTGAATCAGTTCTTCCCGTTCTTGACTAAACTTCTCATTTATCTGGTCCAGTCTGGCTCTAATGTCTTCTTCATGCTCCTGCCTCAGTAGTTCTTGCAGATTGGCTTTTTCCTCATCAAAACGCATTTGTAATTTGTTTTTCTCATCATTGTGCTTACAGTCAAGCTTTTCCTGCTGTTCTCTGAGCACCGCTGCCTCTCCTTGCAGTTCTACAATTTGATTTTTAAGACCAGTTATTTGCTTTTCCATGACATGCATCTCTTCAGTGTGCTTCTTCCTCATATCTTCTTGCTCCTTTTCAGAGTGGATTTTTGTCTCATCTAGCTGCTTTTCGTAATAGCTCACCTACAAAAAGGAAACCAGATTGGAATGACTCATTTTCAACAGAATGTTCTACGGAAATGTTTTCTCAACATTTCTGCACAAAATATTTCCATATATTCTATAGAATATTTTGATTTGCACATTAGCATCTTATGTTGATTTCCCTGCAAAGAATGCTAATGCCTAGCTTAATTTCTTACTTGGTGGGTTAAAGATGATTATTACATAGAAGTCAGTGAAATTCATGCTTTTCCATTAAATGAATTTGTGAAAAGAGAAGTCACTGACTACTATGAAGCCCTAAGTCAGTTTTGCAAATTGCAAGTGGACTGTATTTCACTGATTACTTTTGGTGCATTTTTCTGGTTTGGAGGCAGATTTTTTGTATTTTTTTTTGTTTTGCCCTTTAAAAAAAAAAAACAACAAACAAACAAACAAAACCCCAAAAATCCAAACTGATAAGAGACAAATACTTAAGGAAAAATAATTATTTCAGGGTGATATTTTATCAGTCCCCTTTCCCCACTCCCGTCCCAGCTGCATCACAATACAGTTTCAATGTTACGCCATATGTGAAATGAATATTTATAGTCCTATAACAATTATATCTGATAGACACAGGGGAAGCCTGATGGGACCCCCAACTTCTGCTCCTGGACTGACTCACACAGAATGAGCCTGGCCATCTCTACACCAGTGCGCCTCACCTGCAGAGGGACACTGTGACCCTGCCAGGGATGCCAGCACAGGCTGGCAGTGAGCACACTGTGACATGTCCAGACCTGTGCCAGCTCACCCTAGCACCCCAGGCACTACAGTGGTGCCTCAAAGCCCATGCAGACCCAGTCTTTCTCCACGTAGAACCAATGGAAATATTTCTGCAAGCATGGCAAGGATAACTGCAGATGGACGCACAGGAAAGAGGAAGCTGACTGCCCATTTTCAGTAGCATGAGTATCATAACAGCAGTTTCCATACTCCCACAGTACAGACGCCACCAGACTGCACAAGCATAGCATTTAGCAATGCAGACTCCTGCCAGCAGCCTTTCTAACCCACAGTTATCCCATGCCAGCAGGAATGAAGCAGCTAATTCAGATGCAGCAGGCTTTCTCTGCAGGAAATGCAATACTGCCTTGGAACAGCTCACTGCTCTCTCATTATCTGGTGGGCGGCATGTGTATCTACCACAGCATTCTTTCAGCCTTCTCCAGCACACCTCCATTGCACAGCAATGTGAAGAAGGAGCAGGGAAGCTAAAGGCTCAGGTTCACAGAAAGGTTATAATTTGACCAGGAATTAAAAGTCCTTCTTCAAGACCTTCCACCTCTGAAGAGACTGAAAAAAGGGTGAAGTTTCATTTTAAGTTAAAATAGCTTACTGTGTCTTCAAGCTCTTGTTTGAGGTGATGCAGATCCCTGTGATGTTGCTCCTTCATTTGCTCAATAGCCATTTCTGCCTCTATGCTCATATTTAGTGGGTTGCAGTCTTCTGAACCAAGTCCTTCAAAAACAGTAATTATATACATACATATATATCTCTCTCCTTGGAGCCCAAAGAGATACATTCTCAACAGAATTGTTTCATTAATTTAAATTTGTTTTAGCAGCTAACTTGCAGCTCTTATGTTCCCACTGCACACACAGACAAAACCCTGCAAGCATTAATTTCAGCTTTGAAGATAGTACAACAGCCATATTCCACATTAAGCAGCAAAACAGAGGTGGTGTTTGAGTCTTACTGTGAGGGTTTGGGAAAGTTTTTACTAATTGCCTCTAAGATGTTATCATACCTACAGCAGAGAAGTTGGTTATACAGAAGATGTGCTTTACCTTGGTCAGGCTCAATGCCACTATTGCCATGACTTTTCATATCAATGTCAAACTCTTCTGACAGCAAGCTCTTCAGTGAAGGCCTCAGCACTTTGCCTTGGGCACGGTACTCCTCCAGCTCCGAGTGCAGCTCATCTATCTGGTCTTGCAGCTCCTGAAAGAGGGGAACAAGAAGCCTGAGTGAAAGCAACCAAAGACAGCTCAGCAGCTGTACATTCACACACTCCCACAATGAGACATTTAGAAGGGAATTACAGTAGGTAAAGACTTGTCAATAATCCTGCCATGATGCCAGAGTTAGTCAACCTCCTACCTGCAAAACAACACCCTTCTCCAGGTTCCAACATGTGCAAGCAACAAATATGTTTTTTACTAAAAGAGTAGAACCTTCCTCAGACAGCCTGTGTATATTCTGCCTGTACAGTATATCGTGCTCCAGGACCTTTCACTTTATTCCTTCTTCCTATGACCTTTTTTTGAACAGCAGCTTAGGAACATTTTCAAACAGTCAAGAAACACCCCCTCAAATTCCATCTACTTGAAAAATCAAATCAGAAGCAAGAAGATCAAATTAGGAAAGAGATACCCTCATTACAGCATTTACCATCTGGTACTTCTGCCCACTTGCCAAAGGAATATCCTGAGCGTTTGTGCCAAATGCCATGCGCTCAGCTTGATAAACAGCATTTACTGAGGAATGTGAATCCCTGAATGTGTAAACACAATCCTGAAGATTGGAAAGGTTCAGAAAATAAACCTCAAATCCTGATTCATATCTGCCAGTACTCAAGAAAATCAGTTGCATATTCCAGCAACATCTTATCAAAATCAATTCAATGAATAGACAATTTTTGCCTTCAAACTGCAGCTTCCTAAGAGAGTGACTGTTCTGTTTCAGATTAGAAAACCTTTTGCCAAGGCAGTCCTTTCTTGAGTGAAAAGGATCATGCAGAACCGATAAGCCAAATGCCAGTAACCATTGTAGTCATCAGAAAACAGGTATGTAAATAGACAGCTTGCAGGCCCACCTTAAAGAAGTATTTCAGACATACAAGATGTGGAGAGGAGAAGACAAGTTTTACCTTTTCAGTTTTAAGAAAAAAGAAAAATCTACTGTTTTGGAAACCAGTAAAACTGAGCTATATCTTATTTCTACTGCAGAGTTCCTGCAACTCTGGATACAAATTAGGACAAAGATTATTTCATAAATCAAAAAAAATGCTAGTGCACAACTGTGCAAGAAGTTGGGCTAGATGTACAGCTGGGGAATGAAGGAGGCTCCACAGACCCCATCCCAGCCCTCCCTTATGGAACCTCATCCTTTTAGCTCAGCCAGGAAAAATACTCAGCAGTATTCTATTCCTGCTCTGTGCTGATGTCTGCAGTAAGGATGTTCTTGATGAACATGGACAGACAGGTGCCAGGTCTCCAGCCCTGAGCTTCACTTACTCTGCACTGCTGCTGGTACTCGCTTCTCATCTGTGCCAGTCTCTCCTCCTGCAGGAAAAACTCTGTGCTGCTGGGATCCAGGTCCCCAAACTGAAATGGCATAAACAGAATACAGTTACTCTTATACCCATCACATCACCTGCTTATCACAACCTGGGTGCCATCCACAGGCAGCCTGGCAGCCTGCACCCCCTCCCCTCTGTTTATCTTATTTTAAATACAGAAGCTCTGCTTCACTGCTGGTAGGGGACAAAAAGCAACCTCCTTAGAAGATACTAGCCATAGCTCTCATGCTAACTGTGATTTCAGACCTCAATTTTCTATCTTAGCGTATGCACATCTCAATTCAATAAATAATTCCAGCTTTAAAGAAGTCTGGAAGATAGCTTCTAGGTGAGAATCCCAGTACATGAGCCTCTGCCTATAGAAGCATGCACACACACACCCCAAAATGCCTTTGAAGAAGCTGTTATTCTGATGAGTTTATTGTGATACAACCATGATCAGCTGTTCTCCTCACTTTTCACTTAAGATGCAGCAGAGATACACCTCATGTATCATCTTCCCTAGAAAGGGCCTGCATGTTGGGTCTATCCAAAACATTGTGCTGGGGAATAAAATCCCCGCAGATCTGCAGGATGATTGCTTCACCTTAAGGCTCCCTGCTGTTACTACAGCTAAAATGGAGTATCTCTAACTTCCTTAACTAGAAGTGAGGTAGGCAGCCCACGTCAAAAAGCAGGCTGTGCCTTGGTACTGTCTGGAGCCTCCAGGTATTAAATTGGCAGCTTGAGTGTAGTAACCAAAAAGCAATTTAATTCTGGAAGCATACTGGGAAGAGGAGGATTTACCTTCTCAGTCAGGACGTTTTCCAAGTTCCTCTGTAGTTTGCTTGCCAAACTTTCATACTTGGACAGTTTTTCTCCCATTTCCAGTAGCTCGCTTTCCAGGCGGCTGTTTTTCTGCATCAAAAAACCACCCCAACAGCCTCAGACTTTGAAGGAGGAAGAAGCCATGAGCACACTCTCCCAGTCAAGTCAGAGCACGACACTGCTACAAACTTCACTCAAAGACAGAAATTGTGAACCCATGCACATACAACCCTCCTGCTTGAAGCAGGACAGCAAGTGTGTGTGCTTCTCTGGCTCTTCTCACCTTTCAGCTGGCTTCTTTAGAAAGAACATTTTACAATGATCCCGATGCTCACAGGACAACCACTCCCTTTCGAAAGCTGCTCACCTGAACACTGTAAAGGTGCATCAGCTCCCTCCTGTGTTCGTAAGACAGCACCACTACTCATTACATTTTGTTTTTATACTGAGCAAAAGTTAATTACATGATCAGCAGCAGACAAAAAAAACCAATCTAGAACAGGAGTTGAATCTGTGGGGTCATGGGTGAGTAATACCATTGCATTAGGCAGCAGTTAAATTATCAACAGGGATAGCAGCAAGCTTGCTTAAGAGGGGTTTTATGTGTTTGTTTTTAAAAAAATAGTTTAAACTTTGTCAAGACATTAGCTCCTGGCTGGACAGCTGAACAGCCAGCAGGGCACACAGCCCTTCTGATAACCATACGCATGTACACTCTGCACTTGATGGCAGCAGAAACTTGAACTGGAGCTTTATCAATCCAAGGAGTAACCTATCAAGGTGACCTAAAAGCCCCAGTTCTCACAGATATGCCTCTATGTTGCTGCTGAAATTACTTTCAGATAGCTCAGCATGCACTGCAACACATCTCCTCAACAAGGACCATGCTGCAAGTGGCACTCCCCTTGTCTTTTGGGGGAAAAAGAGAGCTGTATTTAGTGCCCACTACCTTCAGGGAAAGGGCCAGGCGGTCGCGGATGTAGTTCTCATCATTTTTCAGCTTTTCTATCTCCTGCTCCAGATCCAGCCGCTGTTTGTTAGCCTGCTGAAGGATTTGCTCCCGCTCTCTCTGGAGCTCATTCTTTAGAGCTGCAATTCGTTCCTTGTACTCCTCATCCAGCTTCCTACAAAGGCATTGGAAGTAAGAAGAGCTCTTAAAAGGAGCAGTCAGCCAGTGATGCTGTGAGTGAAGCTCAGTGGTAATCAGCAGGTGTAAAGCCGCTCCACCTCTGAGTCCCTCCAACACTGTGGCAATGATGCCAAAGAGAAGGAGAGGGGTGAACCGGGATATCATACCTGAGGTTGTACTCATTCCGGCGCTCAATTGCAGCGTGGTGGTCATCCACTTCGGAGGCCATCAGGAATTTCAACTTTTCAGCTTTTTCCAAGTCCGACCGCAGCTTCTCTTTCTCTCTGGCCACTTGGTCAGCTCTCTCCCTAAGGTAAGCACAGCTGGTCTGGATTAGGTCATCCCTCACACCTCCCCCAGAGAAGATACTTGCAAGAGGCTCATGAGAGAAAAACAGCTCAGAAAGCTGTCCAAGGGTCTTATCAAATGCATTTAGTCATTAGGTATGAACCTGCACACACAGCTCTGGACTCCTAGGTTCACAAGACCTCAACTCATGAGCTCCTCAGCTGTGGTCTAGCCTCCTGAACTGCAGTGCTATGCCATTTTGACAAGCCGCTTTCTGCCTATTTATTTGTTCTCTTGTTTTATTACCTTTACCATTTCACCCTTACACTACACCCACCCAGGTTTTCATCGTAAGTTGGTAAGATCTGCTACACTGAGCAGTTTTCTTGGTGATAACTTGACAACAAATCTCTTCACACATAAGTTATTTACACATGCAGACGCAAGCACACCGAAAACCTCATCTTTTTATACAAGCAAAGTGGGCAATTTGCAAGCACAAGTGGTGAGCCAACAAGTAACAGGACTTAATGATCTTGCAGTCTTGATGACCAATGAAAGTCATCTGTGGTGTTGCATGGGTTTGAATGCATAACCTGATAATTATCTAAGCTATTCAAAGATTTACAGTACAAACAAAATACCACTAGCAACTGGAGTTCATGCACATGGCAGATGGATGCCACAGTTACACAAGAGGAATGAACCAATGCAAAACTGAGGGTGCAATGCTTAGAGCGGCAGTCTCCAAAGTGTGGTGGACAAGGTGATCCATTGGTATCTATATGAAGAAATATTTGAGTTCAGTAGCACATGCAAATAATATCTATATTAAACATACAAACAGGGGAATATGCTTCTCATCTCCTATGCTCTCTTAACAGAGAGGCTTGCATGGCAAGTCCAGTGCAAATTCAAACTGTGTTGACTTTCAAAAGAAAAAAGCAGGGATCCAAGGTGGTTTTGTACCTCATCCACCCCTTTATCACATGCCAAAACCTATGTAATGCTACTACAAGAAATCAGTTATTATTAAAGGTACTGCTTATCAAATTGCACCAGCCTCCATCTTCAGGTTTGCATTCCTTGGCCATCAACAACTGTAGATTGCAGCGACCATTTCCAGACCGCAGAGCGGGGCTCTGGGAACAGCCTACTGCTTGGATTTTATTAAGTCTGTTTTTCTGCAGTACTTGGGTTTGAGTGTTTTACCCATGCAAAATGAGAGCACTGAAAGTCTCTGACCAAGCTAGAAAAGAACTTTGCCTTCCAGCAAAAGGGCAGCACCACATCAATGCCCCTCAGAGAAGTGCTGTGAACCATCATTAATCAGCTCCTACTTAAACTTCTGCTGGGCCAAAGGGAGAGGGCAGCGAGTAAACAGCAGAGGTGGCAATCTGGGTGACTTACAGCAAGTGTCTGATCTCCATTTTGAAGCTTGCCAGGGCTGCCTGGTGGATTCCATTCTTGGTTATTAAAAGTTCGTTTTCCAGAGCCAGCGTCAGCTCTGTCAGGTTCACCTTCCCATCCAAGTTGAAGTCCAAAGCCTGCAGAACACCACATCGTTAGAGCAGAACAAGCATTCTTGCCCTGCAGGAGACTGAAGACATTTGTGCATGAAGTGACAGAATAAAATGAGGAGGCTCAGAAGAGACTAATCTGTCACAAATGCCTTTGGGGCAATAAACCAGACATCTCTGCCACTTTCCTATGTTAAAGAGCTGCTGACAGCTGTGGAGATGGAAAGTGTCTTGGCTGTGCTGTAAGACCAACAGGAAATTAAGCCTATGCCTGATTAAAACTACTAATTCTCTAGAGGACATAACTACACTGGCCTTCTTATGTCTTCAAATGCTGCAAGAAAGTGGTTGAAGATGCTCATGTTAAACAAAATCAGCTCTTGCAGTAGAAACACAGAAACAGCCTTGTAGGAGGTATTTAATAGCAAGTATCCCACCTCTCACAGAGTAAGGAATCATACAGAATCAACCATATAGAATTGCTTGGGTTGGAAATGACCAGAAAGCTCATCCAGTTCCAACCCCTGCCACAGGCAGGGACATCCTCCACTAGACCAGGTTGCTCCCAGCTCTGTCCAACCTGGCCTTGAACACTGCCAGGGATGGGGCAGCCACAGCTTCTCTGGGCAGCCTGTGCCAGTGCCTCACCACCTTCATAGGGAAGAACTTCTTCCTAATATCTAATCTAAATCCACCCTATTTGAGCTTAAAGCCATTTCCCCGTGTCCTATCCCTACAGGCCCTTGTCAAAAGTCCCTCTCCAGTTTTTGTGTCAGTCCCTTTAGGCACTGGAAGCTGCCTTAAAGTCTCCCCAGAGCCTTCTTTTCTCCTTCAACTGCTTTTCATTTCCTTCAACTTAAGTCTGCAGGAACACAAAGTGGAGCACAGAAGGGCTGGCAGTGGGACTGAAACACTGCGAACACTGATAACAAAGCAAGTTACAAGAGTAAAGCAACAAGCAGAAGGCATAATCACACAAGTCCACTGTAAGTAGTACCATGTTATCAAACTGGTCTACAAGTGGGTTTTAAAGCCTGAGCTATGGCAGAGTTTATTACCACCTGGGTGTCAATACCCACACAGCCACTGAATGCCAAAAGAAATCTGCCATTATTGCTGCTGGGAACCCAGCGATGGTCTCAGAACGACACATGAATTTATCGTCTCCCAGCCACAGCTTCTAGTGAGATGGGCAGGCAGAATGACTTCAGATGGTTGATGTGCAACCCCCCATTACCCTTTACTCTGTATAATAAAACACTAAGGACTGGGCAAGGTTTCCAAGCTCTGTCCCTCCACTCAGCACAGGCAATAATTCAGGACATCCCAATGCTGAAACATTTGCAGGAGCAGCTGTTCAGTGAGGTAAAGGATTTAGATTCACAGAAGCACAATCATTAGGGTTGGAAGGGACCTCTGGAGATGATCTAGCCCAACCCTCTTGCCAAAGCAGGGCCACCTAAAGCAGGTTACATAGGAACGAGTCCAGGAGGGTTTTGAACTTCTCCAGAGAGACTCTTTGGGCACCCTACCACCCTCAACATAAACAAGTTCTTCTTCATGTTGAGGTGAAACTTGTGTTTTAGTTTATGGCCACTGCTCATCCTGTTGCTGGGCACCATTGAAAAGAGTGTGGCAACATCGTCCTGGCACCTGCCTTTGAGATATTTATATGCACTAATGAGATCCCCTCTCAGTCTTCTCTTCCCACGACTAAACAGGCCCAGCTCCCACAATCTCTCCTCATAAGAAAGATGCTCCAATCCTCCCAATCATCCTTGTGACCTCCACTGGACCCTCTCCACAGCTCCTTGTCTTGTACCGAGGAGCCCAGAACTGGACACAGTACTCCAGATGTGGCCTCACCAGGAGCAAGTACAGGAACCTCAACCTGCTGGCCACAGTCCTCCCAATGCACCCCAGGATACTATTGTCCCTTCTGACCACAATGGCACACTGCTGGTTCATAGTCAACTTATCATTTGCTTTCTATGAATAAAGGTGACCTCTTCAAGCTAAGCTGGAAGTCACGTTACATTTTTATCATTAACTTGTAGCTCTCTGGGATTAGACTCTTCTCACTAGCACTGGGAATTCAAAGAAACGAAATAAAGAAGTGATCTGGCTGCAGTTCAGCATCCTATACTGGGATAAAAAACCAAGGCAAACAGAAGAGTTAAGATGCAGCTGTCAGTTACCTTCAGGATCTCCTGGCTGTTCTCTATGCCCTCCTGGTGCCAGCAGTCAAGGACACTCTCCACACAGCCATAGCCCATCCCATCATCCAGGCTGGAGAAGAGGCAGAAGCCAATGGTGCTGGACATGGCAGAGTGGGTGATCATGCGCCTCCCGCTTTCATCAAAGGACTGTGGAGAAAGGGGAGAGGAGGTGATGGGGCACAGGCAGAGCCAGGCATCTGCCCACCCCGTGACAAGAAAGGCTTGGAAATGTAATTTCACTAACAGTATTCTGGAGATTAAGGATTAAGTCTGCTCTTCCTCATTGCCAAGCCAAATACCCAGCAGGAATGCTGCTGCTGACATCCCAGCACCACAGCACAGCCAGGCACTTTGGAGTGTCCTCAATGCTTCAAAAGTGTTTTGCACTCTCTGGTTTTGGTTTCAAGCATCACCTCCCCTAAAAAGGCTGCAGGAAGCATATGCACAGGTGCTTTTGCTGTAGGCCTCAGCTTCAAAGCAAAGATGGGCAGAAGATTCCAAACTCTTCCCCCCCACCACCCCAAAATAGTTAGAGAATATATGTGGGACCTGCATACCCACAGTCTTCAGCCTACCCATTTGGGGGATAGTCACAGCTGCCCCACCACAGAGACAAATGGGCAAGAAAAGCAGGAGGCAAGCTAGGAGCTATTTCCTCAGGACTTCCCCCCCGCTCTTGCCCCTACCCCAGGATCCACCTCAGTTTCCCACCTGCATGGAAAGGTGTCGTTTCAGTTGTCTGTATGGTGTAGATGCTGAGGGCATCAGCGGCTTTCCATTTTTAAACAAGCCATAGAAGAAGTCCTCTATGCTCATGGTGCCATCTTGCTCCAGGTTATGGAGTACCTCTTCAAGCACCTGCAAGTGGCAAGGGATAGAAATCACATTTGCTATTGCCAAAACCACCATGGTAACAATTTGACAGAGTAGAAAGCACCCTATTCCCAAGGCTCTGCCAAAGAAAAAGGCAAAGCAAGAGTTGCCTGCTACACTGCATCAGCCTAACACTGGTACAGCAACCTTCGTATAGAAAATTGTACATCCACACACACTATGAAAATCCTGCCTGTATAATGATGTAAGCTCCTGGTCCTCTTGAAGCCTCCGTATCTTGTGAGGCAGCGTGAAGACACCTCACTTCGTTCTGCTCTTGAGACAGAGTGACCTCAGGATTCAAGTGCAAGGTGGTGAGACAGACCAAACCCCCAGCAGCTTGAAGTGACTGGGCAAAACACACAGTAAAACACTGCAAGGTCTTATAAATCTGTTTTATGCTTCGGGGCAGTCTGCTTTCTGCAAAGCAAGACCAACCTTATTAGGACCAGAGATGTTAAGATTAGTCCTTTGCTATTTCTTCACTTACAGTTTATTCTTTCCATTTTGTGCCTTAATACCCTGAAAACATTTTATTATGAATGCTGCAAAGGAATACTTGCTCATGTATTCATGTTTCATGAAGGAAATGATTACAATTTGTATTTTAAAATACATTTTTTTTTTTTTAAGAAAACTCACCATAAATTGGCAACAAACTTCTTTGCTAAAGAAATAATTTTCTCATGAATTTTTCCTGCAGGACAGAAACAGCCTGCAGGCCCTCAACAAATTCAAAAGCAACCAGCTATGAATATTTTAACTAATATTTACTGTCTAGCTCAAAGATTTTGGGGATTAAGGAGACACGTTTGGAATCCAGAATATGTTTTGGAATCCAGAATATGTTTTGGAATCCAGAATATGTTTTGGAATCCAGTTTACTCTGCGAATGCATGAGAAGACATGCACACTGCATAGTACGGCTGGCAGCTGCCTTCTACCAGAGCAGTTTCCCATTTCTGGTGGTTTGACACCAACAGCCTCACTGGAAAACCATAAACTGGGCTGAAAACTGCTTTCCAAGTGGTGACGTATGAACCAGCACTTGTGCTTTAGGCTTGCAGTCACCTGCAGGACAGACTTTGTGGGGGCCATGCCAAAACCCAGATGTACACCCTGGAGCAAGCAGGTCTGCACCTGGCCACTCACCTCCCCAGCTGCTGCTTGGAGCCCATACTGCTCACAGATGGAGACAAGCTTTTTGCGGTTCAGGTGGCCATCCCTGGTGATGCCAAGGTGCTCGCAGACCTCCTGCAGTTTCTCCTCTATCCAGTCTGGGCTGGGCAGTGAGGCGCCAGGGGAGGCATTCAGGTCATCAGGGTTCCAGAACCGGAGCTGCCCTGGAAACAGGGGAGAGCTGCTCTGGTTTCCGCCCATCCACTGCACACAGGTGAAGGCTTGGGGGACTTGCTGCTGCAGCAGACACAGCATCCCTCACTGTTTGTCAGACCCCACAGGACCATTTGCCTTACCCCATCCCTCTCAGAGCACACTCATTATTTCAGGGTATGGCTATTGGACTCTACAATAAGAAGCAGATCCTGCTCAGCACTCAACTCACATGTGCCACCACAGCTGAGGGAACCCCACATACCAGTGAGGATGGGACCATGGCCAGAAAGATTGTGGAAAAGTGCATTGTGCCAACCTGGGCTGGCAGCCAGGAGAAGCACACCCCTGCTGCCTTGGCTACTGGCATGGATGGAGAAGGGACCCAGCCCCTCCTCTTCTGGGCAGTTATAAGGTCAAGGAGAGGATTGAGCAAGTTGCATACCCATACCGAACCATGACCAGGTCAAGAACTTCAATGGTTGCTTGTCTCCATAAACGCCAACCCACAAGCGGTGCTTCCTAAACTCCCATCCCCTTTGAACGTAAGCTCTAGTGTATGTTTTGATCTAAAAATACTTCCAAGCACTTCTTCAGGGGAAAAAAATAATAAAACAAATAATTCAAAACCCAATAGCCTTCAGGTGCACACACTTCCTCTACCTCCAGCAAATGCCTGGAGTACAGCCTCATCCAGCTGCAAATGCCACTAGACACAAACCAGTCAGAGCTTGACACCTCCCTGCATCCGCTACTATCCTGGGGCTAAAAAAGTAACTTTTTGAGGAAAAAAAAAAGAAAACAAAAATTGGTCCCTTTGGATGGAGTAGGTGTTAGAGGGCAGCTGAAATATAGAAGAGATGTTGAAGTGATTAAAAGCTGCATGGCTTAGTTATAAACATACCATTGCAAGCTGCACGTTGTGCTGGGGGCTGGTGCCAAAGCCCAACTGTCACCCCAACCATCACCCCAGGGGTCACCCTGCTCTCCCTTGTAGGAAAATTAGGAAATATTTAATGACTGGTCCACGCTGACATCTAGTGCCTACTGTCCTTTCCTACAGGAGCCCCCGAGGCAGGAGCAGGGACCGGGATCTGCTCTTCGGGTGCTGAAGCCAGGGAGACCAGAAGCACCTGTAGCAGGATAGCCTCTACATCAGGCAGCAGGAAGAGGGCAGAAGGGCTAAGGCACAAGACTTTGACCTCCAAGAAGCCCCGCTTTTCCTTTAATTCCCAGCTAGGGGCTTGCCTGCCCCATATGCACCTTGTCAAACTCTGCACCACACCAAGCTGGGACTGCTCAGCACACCCAGATGGCCTGAGATTTAGTGCGCCCCTCCGATTCATCTTCAAAGCTGAAAAGAGAGTAAGCACATACAAGTACTGCTGCTTGCTCTTACCCTCAGCCTCATACTCCTCGCTGTCTCGCGTCTTCCAGTGCTGGGGAGAAAACAAAAGATTCCCAAGTTATTATTATTGCAAGACATCGCCCACATGAAAGAGACTCTGCAGTCAGCATGAGCTACAGGGCTCCAGCAACACCGCCAGGCTTTCATCTCCCCACTCCCCTCAGGCTGGGCTGGCAATCCATGGCTCTTTGATGCTCTTTTTTTCTGGCATGCAAGGCTCTTTCGTGGGGATAAACCACAGCTGCAGAAAGATGCCTAAAGCCCTGCAAATGACCTTTGAGAGGTAACAGATCAGAGTCCAGCAGGTTGATGGGGAGGGAAGAAGAGATTTGCCCTCCAAGGAAACCATGCTGCTTTGTCTTTAGAGGTATCAGTGGTCAAGATAAAAATTCAGGAAGAGAGAGCTGTGGTTGTTCAGCATGGAGAAGAGGAGGCTCCACGGAGACCTTAGAGCAGCCTTCCAGTACCTAAAGGCAGCTGACAAGAAAGCTGGAGCAAGAGCATGTAGGGATAGGATAAAGAGGGAACAGCTTTAAGCTGATAAACAGGAGATTTAGATTAGATTTTAGGAAGAAGTTTTTCACTGTGAGGGTGGTGAGGCACTGGCACAGGTTGCCAAGGGAAGCTGTGGCTGCCCCATCCCTGGCAGTGTTCAAGGCCAGGTTGGACAGGGCTTGGAGCAACCTGGTCTAGTGGAAGGTGTCTCTGCCCATGGCAGGGGGTTGGAACTGGATGAGCTTTAAGGTGCCTTCCAACCCAAACCAGTCTGTAGTTCTACGATCATGGGCTGCATATAGCCACTACTTGAGTTTGGGCTGTCCCTTTGAGCACCCTATCCTCCCCTACTTTGGCACACGCTCAGCCAAGCCCACTCCAAACCACCTCCACGAGCTGTAGCTCTAGGTCAGGAGACAGAACAACACTGCCAACAAGCTCTCCACTGAGCTAGCGGCAGGACAAAACCCCAACATGCTATCTGCTGGTCTTAAGCCATCCTGCTTCCTCTGTAGCAATACCACATCAGCTCCGGGACACTGGGAGCAGGGCACAAGTACATTGTTTAAAGTGATTTCCTCATGTACTACACGTTGTTATGTCTCTACCACCCTTGTCCCAGCCAAGGGTATTTAATCACACACAATGCTCAGTGATATTAACTTCTGATATAGCTGTGCCAGCGGCAGATGTCACTTCTCCACTGTTACAAGTGGATACTTCTGCATGCATGTGACTGATGGATTTGAAGTCAAAGTCACCCAGGACATAAAGAGGCTCTAAATCATCATATAAAAGTTCAATGCATCTCATTCAGATTACAGCTAAAAGCCATTAATCTACAATGTTACCATGGAAACTGGATTAGTTCACTAGACCTTTTTTTAGCTCTGCTGCTTGCTCCTGTGACATCTCCTGGACCAGGCAAGGGCTGTTTGCTGCTGCAGCATCTCAATGTACCCCTCTGCCTTTGGGGAGGGTCACAGGGCAGGAATCAGGGAGACCCTTAGATGGAGCTAGGCAGCTTCACCTTTGCTTTCCAAGGCAGGCAGTCACAGCAGCTTTGCTGGATGCTCTGGAGAAAGCCAAGAACACCTATAATACTGCACTAGAAATCTACAGATTTTGGCCCAAACAAGTGCTGCCTTGCCAGCACCACCATGGAAGTGTTCATGTGGCAGATTCTTGGTTTGCCTGATAAACCATCAGGGTGAACACACAAAAAGCAGGAGCTGAGGCAAAAGGTACCATTGAACTACCATGTGCAAAGACAGAAAAGAGCCTGTGTTCCCAAAAATGTATGAGTTGGCACCAACCCAGCCCAACCCATAGGTGCCTGTGCATGTGCAACAGCCAACTTTGTACTGAGAGACGGAATCTTTGGGTGCCAGACAAAGCTGCCACCCCACAGCCACTCATCCTTGTCTTTGAGGGGGACACCGAGGGGGAATCTGAGCAGTGATGCTCAGAAATGGGATCCACTGCTATGTCCAAGTATTTTTGCATAAGCAACATGTATTTTTATACAAAATCAGATCTAAACCATTTAGCACCAGACTCTCTCAAGCTGGGGACTTGCAAAACCAAGAACCCCAAACCGCAGCACAAGGTAACTCTATGAACACCAACAACCTGAAGAGGCTGAATACAGGAGGGCTGTGCACGTGTGTGTGTGCTGCAGGCTGGTAACCCCCTGACACTGACCCTGGGGAGCTCATGTGACCTCCCTCCCCATGCCAGGGCCTCACTATAGAGGGCAAGGGGGTCCCTTTATGCAGTGGGGGCTCAGGGTCAGCCACCGCCAGCGGGAGGACAAAGCAGATCTGGGACAGTGCATCCCAATGTCAGGCACAGCATTGTTTCCCTGGCTCCGGCAGTGCTACAGCTGGATGCAGGTCACACACATCCAGGCGGAGCGCAGATCCCAGGAATGCATTATTATCTGGGCAGGCACGTGCTTGGCCGGGCTGAGGAGCAGATGGCTGTGGCTTTCAATGCTCGCCACCCTCCAGCTTGGAGCCCAGGCTAGCATCTGCAGCCTGTGCTGTTTGCTCGCGGTGGCCTCTCCCCATAATAAGGCAGCAACCTCTCTCCCCCTGCCATCTGCTTCAGCAAGACAGGCCTTTGTTCTCTGCCAGAATATATTGCTAATTAAAACAATGGTCAGGAGCACACGCTGAGCCTGTTCTGCTTTGCACACGGCAAGGTGAGCCTGCGCATCAATGATGCACCCTGTTTTTCCCCTCCCTGCATGCTTACACGGAGGTCAGTGCCCTGGTCTGAGCAGCCAGAGCACAGACCCCTTTTGCCAGCAAATCTCCACACTCCATTTTGCCAGTTGCCTTCAGCTGCAAAGCACCAGAGTCACATCAATAATGCATTTGTGTGGGGTAAGCACTATCCTGAGCTGTTCTCTGCAGATCCCGGCCTTACAGGACAGTTGCCCTTTGCGGGCCACACATTTGTGCATTTAGGACCTGAAGACAAAAATCTTCAAGCCTGACCCTCCCAGAAGGTTTTGCTCAGAAAGGCCATGCCATGCTGGAAACCACTCTATGCAGAAGCAAGCACACAGATGTCTGGGGAGTGAGCGGCTTTGGCGAGCAGTGAAGGGACAGAGCTGGGACATGACAGCAGTTTCTACAGCCTGCAAGTAGGACTGACCTTTCCTAGAGCAGAGGCAGCAGCTGGGGAAGCAGAGATGATAGAAGCCCTGCACTGAGGTTTGGAAGTGAGCATGGCCTTAAGACTGGCCATGTCTGGCTGTGTACACAGGGGTGTGCTGCTGCAAACCTACAAGCCAAAGGGTGCTGCTGCTCCACCACCAGCTTGGGGTTGGTACCCCATGGCCACCAAACCTGCTCCCCATCCCAACCCTGCATCACCACCACTGAGCAGATCATCACCAGGTCTAACACAAGGCAGAAAGGAAAGCAAGGTCACAGTGCTTCCCAAGCCCACCAAAATCCATCATTTGTATCAAGAAGTTGGAACAAACAAGCTCAAGTGGTAGCCAGGGCTGGAGATGCACAGCTTTAACCACCACAAGCTTTCACACTGCATTTCTAGGGGCTTTCATTGCTGCAGCTCCATTAGCACCACATTCATAACAGTGCCAAAGCCACTTGTTTCTCACCACCCATATTCCTAGTAGTATCCATGGGGACAAACTCATGTGGATCAAAGGGAAGCTTGGCATCCCTACACCACCCTCTGCCCATGGCCAGGTCAATGCTGAATTCACACCCAGGTGCTCATGGCTTTGTCCAGTCCCTAGAAAGCCACCAGGGATGGAGGTCACAGAGCATCTCCAGGCAGCCGATCCCGCACACACACAGACCAGCCCTCCAGCCTCTCCTCTCCTGTTTACAGAGATCAGTAGGGGAAGGAAGCCTCTCAGACAGAGTCTGAGCCCTTTTAATTGGCACTGGTTGAAAGAAAGCACCAATTAAGCCACACTGCCCCAGTTCTCAGGCCAGCAAAACACCCTGGGCTAGAGGCAGCCTTGCAGAGTGCAGGCGACAACATGTTTATGGTGCAACAGGAGAAAACTGGGCAAAAGCTGTTAGTTGTGGTACCAAGAAGCCAACGCATCAGGAGTCTCCAACACTGCCCAGCATTTCAGCCCCAGGACCCCCTATGCCTTCAAACAACTGGTTTCTGTGCATACCAAGAGAATCAACTTTCAGAGATAAGACAGTAATGCTGATAAAGTTGACAAGTGGGGATTTAAACAAAATTAGCTTGTGGTTTGCTTAAGTTTCAAGAGAATTAACCATCCCATCCACCCCAGAAGGTGCAGCCAAGTGTTCCCACCAGGAAGCACAGTGTGGTTATGTACTGGTTGAGTTAATTGAATGACCTTGTTAATAGACTAGCCTTTTACACCTCCTTGACAGTTAAAACAGAGGAGTAAAATTAGAGGGACCTCTTCCATCAAGAACATAGCTTCCCTGGGGGTTGTGGGGAGATTAACATTGATTTCAAGGTCAGGGCAACCCATGGGGCCAGCACCAGGAGACAGATGAGGAGCATCCCTGTGGTGGTGAGCAAACATCACTGAGAATAGGGTAAGGAAGCTGGTTCTGGTGGAAAAGCCTTTTTTCTAAAAAAATAAAAATTAAATATATATATATATATATAAAGTTTTTAAGCTCAGCTGCATCGGAATAACACTGGAAACCTGGAAATTTCTCTGTTACTTCCCCATGCAGCGTTGGGTGCAGTGGCTGCAGAGCCCCCACATCTTTAGGAAAGCACAAGTGAAGCCAGGAGACAGATGAGCAAAGAAAGCATCACAGTTTCCTCCTTCCCAGTGGAAAACTCCCACTGTGCGCTCCTGAACATGCAGCACTAAATCAACAATACTTGGCAAACTGGGACAGGCTGGAATGAGCCCAGTGTCAGAGAAGTGCTGCTGTGGCTGTATGCTAATGCACACCCATCAAGCCCAACCACTCTTCACCTTCCGCTCTTCTGTTCTGAACAAGTGAGAAAAGATTCTGGGCTTGAAAGCACTGGCACAAAGAGACACAAATTTTGATCACGAAACCAGAGAAAAATCTGGATTTGGAGCAAGCATGGGGGCTGGTGAGAGCCATGCAGCTTTGGTGCAAAAGATTTTTGTTGGGAAAATCAAAAGTAGAAGACTGAAAGAAGCAGCTGGTGGCTCTGCATTTAGGGCACCATCCCAAGGCAGCCGCCTGCTGCAGAGCTCTCTTGCTCACCACCCCTCTTCCCAATCCTCTCTACCCGAGAGCACCAGAGCCATGGCCAGGTTTTTGCAGATGAGATAATAGATGAGGATGTGCTCCTTCTGCTCACTTAGCTCCCAGCCCATTAGCCACAGAAGCAGGATCTCAGCCCTCACTTGACCGCTGGTCCACTCTGCAGCCAGGAGTGGAGGAAGATCAGTGGCACCAATGCACATCACTGAGTGCCCAGATCCTCCCCAGCTCCCCACAGCAGCCTGCCTGGAGGTGGGAATCTGGGGCTGCAGCAAGCGAGGTGCTGCCGGGCACGGCTGATCCCCGGGGACCGGCAAAGAGGGAGACCATCACCGTTGCTAGGAAGGCCCCAAGGACACCCAAACCACCTCAGGATGGCGTGGGGGGCAGCTATGTCTGGGGATGGCGAGCTCCCACAGCACCCAGGACCCTTTCCGCTCACCTCCTCACAGCTGCTGGAGGCGATGTGTGGGGGACATGCTTCCTCGCTCAGCGGTTCAATGACAGTCACCTCAGCAAAGTCTTCCACGGACTCCTGGAACTCCGGCAGGGACCGCCGGCCATAGCGCTTGCCGCCTTTGATGTACTTAGGCTGCGCTTCTGGGGATGAATCTGTGACATTCAGGAACAAAACGTTATCAGTAACATGATTTTTGCTTCCAGGCCACACCACACAGCACTGGCTTGGTTGCAGCACTTTGAGCTCCAAATTTCCACTACCATTGCCCCTGGGCAGGCAACAGTGGCTGCTCCTTTCCCAGGACCACTACCCTCAATACCATCTGGCCTGATGGGTTGGAATGAGTCCTGCTCAATGAAAAGGCTGTCATCAAGTGAAATCAGGGCTCCATCTTCCTCATCCTTTCCCAATTCCCAGATCACGTTTGCTCTGTTCACAGGATGGGGCAAAAGAAACCCAAAAACCCAACCTTGCAAACAGCTTTGGATGGAAAGTCCATTAGGTCTCTCCTCCTTGCACTGATCTTCATTACCGGCAATGGGCAGATTTAATTAGGGACAGCATTGCACTTAGGCAGCTCAAGTCTCCGGATTATGCAGACACCTGGGTGACTGCCGCTGCTTTTGGTGGATTTAAATCACAGCTCAATTAAATGTGTGGCAAGTGGAAGAAAAATTGGGCAAGGTTGGAGGCAAACGCCTCCTGAGGGCCAACACAAGCGGCTAATTCAGGCGACAGCGGGGCAGGTCCCAGCTTGTGCTGTGCAACTAATGCCAACTGCAAGATCTAAATAACCCTTTGGAGTCGTCATCTAATTACAGGGGGCTCCGCTCACATTCCCTGGCTCCAGCTTCCCAAATCAAGCTTTTGCCTTTGGGGACTGAATTATCCAGGAGCACTCGCTGATAAGGATCAAACCAAAAAATAAATAAGCATGTTTTGGGCTATTTTCAGTGAGAATCATTCAATGTCTGGAGCAGGGGGCAAATTAAACCGAGGACCAAATTAACCAGGGATTCAATTAGGGAAAGGCTCTCTGCCGCGCTTTGCTTCGGTGTTTGCTAACCCTGCCATCAAAACCCCCCCAGGACTTGATCATCTTTATTTTCTGCCACTTGCAGCACACTGAGGCAGTGGCAAGAGCAGCAGCCTTTTGAAATTTTATTTGCAGAGCACTCTGGTACAAAACAAATGCACAGTGCAATACTTATAAGGCTGTTCAATCACTGACAAATGGTACACAGAAAGCAGAGAATCTCTGAACGCCCCCCCTGCCCAAATGCCTCCTTGGATAATATTCCTTTAGATATGGAAGAAAGCTTCAAGCTTGTTAGAGGAAAAATATTCTGCAACTTAGCTATGCAATGAATTATAAAATACACAGGCCTAGGAGTCCTTTGATTCCTCCAGCCTTGCACTCCATCCATCCATATTGCAGCTCTAGGGAACAAACCCGGCGGCCTGTGTTTGAACAAGGCCATTTTAACAAGATTTGCTGCAGCTGGGACTCGTACATGAAAGTTGTGTGATGAAGTGTGCCGATAGAAAAATCGCAATGAGGCAGGCTGATTAAGTAAGAGCCCGAGAACAAAAGCAAACCTTATCACTCCTATTAAAGCTTGCCTGGTGGTGAACAATCTCCATCGAGCAGCTCTCTCTGAAATGCTAATGTTTGTGGCTACTCATTCACCCTTTTATTTTCTCCCTGCTGCCATCTCCCTGCCCTTGCAGAAGAGGGCTGGGGGGGGGCTTTGGGTTTTTGAGAAATAGCTTTTCCTCCTCTAGGACAAACACACCTCCTCACCCATCTGTCTTTGGAAAGATGTGGGGGGAAAAGAAACTGTAATTGAGCAATAATGAAGCTATGGCTAAATTTCCTTTTGGGTTCCCCAATGCTCAGAAGGGCTCCGTTTCCAATGCTTCCCACCCTGACAGTGTGGTTTAGCCACTGCTGAAGCTGAAAATCCAGCTTTATGTGGAAATACAGGTGCCTTCAAACCATGCCACCCTACAAGTGCTTTATCAGCAAGCAGAAATGGGAACATCTCCCCCCTTTTCCATTTTAAGCATTTGGAGGCTGGCAACTGACTTCTGTCCCTCTTCTTTGGTCTCAGCACCTGGGTATGCTTGTTTTTCCTGTGCAATTAAAAAGCTGTGAAGCCTGAGAACATCCCCAGGAGAGAAAGGTGACCCTTCACAGCTTGAAAAGAGCAGAAACTTCACTCCTGCCTTGCAAAGCCAACTTCAAAACAGGCTGTGCCTCAGCCCAGGTACAGAAGGAATCCCAGCTCAGACATCCTGAAACCCCATTTCCAGAGCCAGAGTGCTTCTGTTAATACTGCGTTACAGCTCTTTCTCTGCTAGCCCCCATGCACCTTTGTGCTGTTGGCTGGTGGGTACCCAGTGCAGACCAAAGCAATAGCATTACAGGGCCATGGCATCGGATTGGTGTAACAGACAGCAGCCTGCAGCCCCATCCCTGGGAGCACAGACCCATCTCTTTTGCAGAAAACTCCGTGCACCACCATCTCTGAACCAGCTGAGCATGGATACCTCCCATGCATGCAGCATCCTATAAGTCCCTTCACCTTCCCACTTTTCTAACCCAACCCCCCAGCAAAGCAGCTGATGCTCTTGGTACTCTTGGCATTCCCAGTATTTAGGGAAAGCTGAGCACACATGCCAGCAAATAGCAGCAACCCATATCCCTGAATTCAAAGTTCATCGATGAGCTGAACTGAGTTTCTCATTTCCAGTCAAAAGAGAAAGGAAAGAGCTGCTCAACCCACATGTTCTTACAAAGGCACACAAACAGAAGGGAGATGCCAAAAAAAATAAAATAAAATCAAAGCTTTCAGTGAGGCAAATGCCCATGAGACAGCCCTGTGTGCTATTTATCCCAAACACTGTAAAATATATCTTGGTATTGAGCTTCAAGGGGAGGCTGCTCTTCCTCAAGCCTGACCTCTGGTACCCCTGTCTGCAACCAGCAGCAAGGAGAGATGCTGCTCCTCCAAGACCCTCTCTATTGTGTGGCTGACAAGGCACCAAGAAAGAGGAAAAAAGAGAATAAAATAGGAGGAATGCTCCCTCCTTCCTACAGCCCTCGGCAATGCATGGGCTTAGCAAAACACACTCCAGAGCTAATTAGACACTGGGGTCTGATCTGCCCCCCTGAACTGCCCCCGGGCTGGGGTAAGAGCAGAAGCTGCCAAGAGAGCAAGCCTCTCACCTCCCTGACCCGCTGCCCGCTCCTGAAAAACAACACAAACCCAAAGCATTTCACAAGGACTCCCCTGATTTAAGGGCTGCAGACAAAAGCCATCAATTCCCTGGCTTGCTCCCCCCCCCCCACCTCGACAGTGAAATGCCTCCACGCTTGGAGATTTACACTCGCCTTTCTCTGCTAGATGAGTATTTTCAAAATCCTACTCTACCCTCAGATGCTTAGGGGGGGGGCTCTACTTGATGCCAAATAGCATTTTCCTGGGCCCAGCATCAAAGCCACCAAATGCAGACAAAAGGAGGTTTAGGGAGGAAGACCCTCGTCCTGCAAGCCCGTTTAGAGATGAACTTCTTGACTGCTTAAGATCTGGAAGGGAGGGATCCTCCTCATAGCAGCAGCCAGCCTTCCAGTGGGCAAAGCTCATCACAGCTGGGATCTGCTAAATCCTAATCCTCCAAGACACCAGGTACTGTCTGAACTCCTTTTACACTCTGTTTCACACCCTGGGCTCAGCAACTGAGGTGGACAGGAGCAATGGCTGGGCACCACAGCCCCAGAGCAATGCATTTTGGCGCAGAGGCATTACCTGTGCCTAGGTCACCCTGTCTGGACAGGGACACTGGTTTTATACCTGTCCGCACCCTGGTCTGCTTGTGGAGCAGGAGCCAGACCTCTGCAGCCACGGGAGCAACCTTTTGCCCGTGGACGGCATTTCTGCAAGAGCATCATCCCCACCAGATACACTTCTGGAGGGCAGTTCTGTTGTCTCCATATGCTGGGAAGACAGCAACCCAACAGCCCCTCACGACCGCAGCAAGGATGGCATCAAGCTGCTCTTTAATTTGTCCTTGGTGTTCCTGTAATCCTGTGCTCCACCCTGGTAAACCCTTCCTATCCAGGCTTCCACAACACACAGAGCTGACTTTATTTGCCTGATTTCCCTCTCCATCACCCACAAAACTGATATTTTTTTTCTTTCCAACCCCTTAAATCTATTTTATTGTCCCCAGGCCCCCCTCACTGCTACAGTGGCCCACGGACAAAGAGCATTGGCAGCAGCCACCCTCAGCCCAGGGCTTGCAGCAGGAGCAGACTCAGCCCCAGCCCTGAAGCAGCATCTCTCCAGAACATCTAACCCCAGCAATCCAGGCTACCTCTGCACAAGGTGCTGCTGGGGGTGATGGATCTCCCTGGAAGTCACTAAAACAAACACTAAAACAAGCACTATTTTTAGAGCATTCAGGCCTTTTTCTGCTTTTCCCAGTGTTTCTCCCATCTCTCTGCCCAGCCATTCCACTTCCCAGCAGAGCTGGGGTTTGCCTGGCTGGCTGATGCCCAGGTTTGCAGCTGGGTCTGTCCCCACACCTCACACCCATGCAGCTGGGTCTGACCCCACATCCTCAAAGGGATGGAACTGATGACAGCAGCGCTGGGAACTCTGCCTGCCTTGGTTTTCAGGGCTGCTTCCCTGTGCCTGCAGCACATCAGGACCATCCTCCTGGCAGCCGTCCCTTCAGAAAGGGAGTTTAGCTTCTCTGTAAAGAAGAAAACCACCCCAAAACAAATACATCAGCTGCTATCTGCAAGCCTGACTGCTTCTCCCCCCCACCAAACAAGGAAAGCCCCATCAGCCACTTCTGCAGAATCTGCTTTTGCATCCCATGGCAGTTTTGGTTCCGTGTCCCCAGCCTGTGGAACCCACCATGACCCTGGGGGCTGCCCCATCATCCAGAAGTTCCTTGTGCCAAGCCATCCTCCCTGAGCAAGCTTGCACTGCACCCACCGGGACAAGGATGCTTTCCCCTGCTGGGTCCCCTTGCCCACGTCCACAGGCTGTTTGGAAGCTGCTGGTTTGGAGATCAAAGACAGAAGCCCTCCACCTGTCCCCAGGGGGCCTTTCGATCACCCAAGTCCCTGGGTAAAACCTCATCAAGGTACAGAGCCACTTCCCTGCAGAGCAAACTGCAGATGCAGCAAACAGCTTTAAGATCTGTGTGCCTTCCCCCCCTCCCCCCCCAAATTAAATTTTCATTTAAATGATATGATTTGAAGGTCTTAACTCAATTTTTGCCCAGCCTGGGGCGGGCTGGAACACCAGCGTTTCCACAGTCTCTGACAGTTTGACACCAACAGCACAAAGCAGCTTGTTCTCCAAATCTCAAGTTTGATCTAAATTAAAAGCAGCAAAGACTTTGGCGTTAACCGACCTGTCAAAACGCATTAAAAATGAATGCCTCCCAGGCCTGCCTGGTGCAGGCTCCCTACCTGCACTGCATGCCCTTTGATTACCTGCCATGCAAGACCCAGCTGATAAACGTGTCCCCAAGGAGGGCTCTCCAGCTCCAACGCAGCCTCTTGCCAGCTGCAATTGTAGCTTCCCCTGCAATAACCCCAAATTTAGCCCTTTCTAGAAGATTTATTTATATTTAAATCAAGCCGGAGCTTCTCAGCCACATGATTCCCCAATAAATGCAGAGCGCTGGATTAGTTCTGGTTCACTGGGGTGCTGGGGCTGCCTCCTGCTCTGTGCCAGCTCCCCTCTGAGGGGCTGGAAGGGATCACAGCAGACCTGACCTCTTGCCAGGGGAGGCTCCCCCCTTGCTCCTGAGCATCTACTGACCTGTGCTGGGAAATTGCATTAAGGGATGCTGGGTGCAAGTGCTGTCATCGCCCACATCCCTCTAAGCATTAAGAGCTTTGGAAATGAGGGGTGGAAAATAAAAGTAATCCATCAGTCGCATCTCTTGGGCCCGGCAGTTTTTGCAGCCTATTTAATGGGAAGAGCTGTAATTTTGCTGAGAGGCTGAGCTCTCCAGTGGAGGATGCTCCAGCTGAGATTGATGCTCCAGGAGAGAAAACCTGGAGTTTCCCCTCTCCGTCCTTGCTAAGCTGTCTTTTCCTTTGGGGATTTCACAGCCCTGCTGCTCCAAAGGCAGGATTAGGGATTTACATACAGGTGTGACAGCAGGCGGACCGAAGCCCCCCAGCTCCAGATGGAGCCACAGGGGCTCAGTCCTCCACAGCTCCCCAGTGCTTCCAGCTCCGCCAGCCCACATGCACAAACAGGGGGGCACACCAAACCTGTGACCCCCTTTCCTGGTCTAAAAAGGCTACATTTTCAAGGCACATTGAAACAAAGCAAGATAAGCAGGACAGCGAGGAAGAGAAGCAGCCAGTGTTTCTCCAACCAGCCCCAACTTGGTTTGTCAGAGGGCTTGTCTTGTTCAGAACCCTGGGAGAAACGGTCACCTCAGAGTTAACTTGCTACAGCAAGTGAGCTCACCCTGCTCATCTCAGACACAAGAAAACAGTATGGACTTTAAAGAAAAATAATGCAAATCAGTGCTAGACAGGGGGAGTATTTCTGCACCGAGCAGCCCATTTCTAGAAGGAAATCTTGTCGAGAGCTTCCCCTTACAACCTTCACAACAAAGAGCAGCACCCAAAACCAGCACAGGTTTCCAGCAAGACACTGCTGTCCCTCAAGACAGATCCCACCAAGCAGCCCCTCAGAGGCATGGCAGGAGCACAGCAGCTACCGCTGGCTCAGGCCTTCTGCTGAGCTGGGGCTTCTGTGCCACATCACATCACCGCAGAGCTGAAGCACTCGAGTGGAGGGCAAGGGGGTGTGCCAGCCCTGGCTGCAAAAAAAGCACCCACAGCAATAAAGTGGCCATTTGGTTGCCTGCCCCTAACTATCTGCTGCAGCTGGAGAGCACCCAAAGCATCCTTGGCCACTGGCAGCGTTATGGGATAGAGAGACCTCAGTACATTTAGCATCCTTGAGATGTCTTAAGCATCTGAAGTGCCGTTAGGGGTCTGTGCCCAGACATCATGTGCCTCTCCAGGCATTCAGATAATGCTAATGGGATATAAATATCTAATAGCTCAGAAAATGCTTTTGTAGAAGGCTCCACAACAGACCTTAGCTCTCCATTCTCCCCAGGTCTGGGCATCCAAGCAGAAGAGCCTACCTTAGCACCTAGAAAGCACTTTCTCTTCTAAGCCCCTCTGTAACAGCCACCCATGTCTGCTTTGCCAAAGAAAAACAGACTGATTTAGATAATTTAGTATTTACCTGTTTCTTGGAAGTGCTCTTCATTTGACAGGGTTCTGGATAAGATGAGGATAAGTGCTTCTTTAAATTGATCAAAGTGGACCTGTGGGGGAAAAAAAGGAAGAAAGGAAGAAATCAACTGGTGCAGAAAATTAAATATCATGCTAATAATCCATCAGGAAGACAGGCAGCAATGCAAAGCACTCAGCCCACCACACTGAGACAAGAGCATGCCTGAATCTGCCAACCACCTCAGCAAGGGACAAGAGTGCACCTCAGACTTGGGGCCTGGGGAAATGACACACAAAGACACAAACAGCATCTCTGAGCATGTGGAAAAAATGACTGTTATCATAGAATGAGTCAAAGCCACTGCTTTAATGCATTGGTTGGGTTTTTCTTACAAGCAAGACAATGAAATAATATATCCACAGGACCAGGGAGCATCTCTATTGCTTGGGATGACCTGGCCAGGGCCAGTGGCTCCTACAGCGAGATACCAGTCCTGACCTGGGATGAGCTGTTCAGCTGTGGAAATACTCCACTCCCCTAATAAAGCTTCAGAAACCACTTTTTTGAAGTGGATGGCAGTGTCCTTTCCCGGGCAGCCCCAGCCTGGCGCTCCAGCCTGCTGCGGCTCCAAAGGGGCTGGAATAGAAATACCATGTGTGGAGCAAGGCTATGGGAAACACGAGCAGGGATGATCCTACCACTGGGGCTTCCCCCCCCCTTTCCCATCTGTGTCTTCCTAGAAAGCCTCCTGCCTCACCACTATGAGCAGTTGCAAAGGGGCTACAGAATCCTCCACAGCTGCGCTGGGGAATGTCAGCAATTCCAGCCGTGGGGGACAGGAACCCAGAGACAGCTGGGGAAGCTATTTGACATGGGTCAGTGGCAAGACAAAGCTGGCTGCTATGATTCCTTTTGGCTAAATAAATCCTGGAGAGAATTTTTACACTGAACAAGAGACTTCACTTAAAGAACCCACCAAGGTTGCCCTTGCTGGCAAAGCTGTTGCTGCGAATCCAGCTTGAGGAGCAGTCAGAGAGAATTCTAATGCTGTGGGGGAGCACATGCTCCTGGGCAGGCAGGGGATGACAGCGGACCTGGGGGCTCAGCCATGGGTCCCCATGCAGGGGAGCACCTCACACTGCAGCACATGTGGTGCACATCATCTCTGTGGTTCAAAATGCACGCTCCCCAGGTAATTAAACAGTTAGAAATATATTCAGCAAAGAAACTTGTCAAGGATGCCTTCATCTGAATACTAATTGCTGTCATTCACTTCCAAACACTGGTGTACTTCAAAAGGACATTTTACAGAGATAGGAGAATTTGTCCGATTCAAAAAACTTGACATTTAGACTAAATGAGCATGAATAAAAGATGAGGGTGTTCGAATAACAGGTCCCTCCGCTGGGATCTCCTCAGGAACAGGGACAACAATCACAGGGATAGACACAGCTGGTCCTCAGATGAGTGCTGGCGCTGGGTTTGAATGGGACCTCATGGCAGTAAGAAAATAAGGAATCACTTTGCATCACTTGTGCGAACACACTGTACGAGTACAACCACCTGTGCAGGTGCAGACAGCACCACTGACATGTAACCTGCTCTGCTTAACAAGCCCCATAACTCGTATTTGCCAAGAAGCACTAAAGAAGGGGAGGAAGGCAGGAGGGGGGCTGAGCCCTCACTGCCACAGCTGCACGCAGGACAGATGGCTCCGGCACTGAGGCCATGGAGCAATTTTACCATGACCACAATGTCCAGAGGAGCCTGTGGAAGATTAGGCTGCAGGGCAGGAGGTGGCCAACCTCCAGTCCCCCTGCCCATGCCAGTGCCTTGGTCAGCTACACAGCAGGATTTAAAATGCAAATCAGCAGCAGAGAGATCCAACAGCAGGCACCTGAACAGGCTCAGAGGGTCCCACAGCATCTTCTGAGAAGTAGTGCCCAACTCTGGAGACACAGCCCAAGGTAGCAGAGGGGGTTATTTTCCTTTAGGAAAGTTTCTGGCTTATCCCAACACCAGATGACCAGGTTAGGTGTGCGTGGCGCACATCCGAGGTCAGATGCTGCATGTGTGTACACAGAGCGCTTAGGGAAACACAACTGTTTAAATCAGAGCTGTGCTCAAGTACAAGCCAGGCAAGGCAGCTTGCCTGACAGCAAAGCCACAAACACTACAGTGACTCCTATTTTAAAGAAAGCCCCATATGCTTGATGCCAGCACACCTCCAGCACCCGTGTGCTGGCACAGAGTCACACTCCTGCCTGGAGAGCCCATGTCAGGGAGGGTATGGGCACCCTGCAAGGGCAAGGGGCACTTCCAGGGATGTGACAGCCCACATGGGCAGGCACAACTAACAGCAACAACCTTTGGGCTTTGCTTAGAGAATATTCCCAGCACAGGGCAGGTGTAACAGCCCTGGGGAGGAGAGCACTACCTGCAGCAGCACTGTACAAAGCACCATCCACTTACGGAAAACAGCCTCAGACACTCAAACCAACCCAAAAACTTGACAAACACAGGACAGAATGCACATACCAGCAAAAACACTGTTGCAGTGTTTGAAGTTTAATAGTATTTTCAATATGCTGGACTAGATTCAGACAAGATTCCAACTTGTGCATCTGTTCACAAGGACCTTGAACAGCAGGCCTGATCCAATCCAGCCCAAACACAACAGAGCTTGGGAGGCAATGACATGGAACGTGTTTGTGCCAACTCAGAGTCATGGATCAGGGACAGGACACAGATACTGGCAAACCCCACAGTGAGACCAGGGTTCTGCACAGTGCTGCAGGCACATTAAGTCCCCAGAGAGGAGACTTGTCCCCAAGAACCAGTAAATCAGAATCAAAGAAGACTAATACACCAACACAGGCATAGCAAGCTCAGGCCGGCTTCCTCACAGTAATCAGAGACCAGCCAAGCTGCCAGCTACAGAGCAACCCCAGCATCTTTGAGATATCTTGACGCCAGCTTTAAAGCAAGTTTCCTATGAAGCTGTGATTTATTAGCACTAAAAAGAGAGTGTGCATGTGTCAAGCTACCTGCTGCTTCTCACTATTTGTCCCTGGAATGCAAAGCAGCAGTCTGCAACCCCAGACTCTGGGGCAAACCAGCATTGGTGTCTTCTTCAAGCTCCCTCTCCTTGATCTTCAAGCAAAGTCCTTTTCCCAGAGCCCTGTCCGTGCTTGCAAACCCCTTCTAGCAGCAGCAAATGCATGGTTGCAGAGGGAAACGTCAGGTGGAAAAGAAACAGGAACAGGGCAATCTCACAATGCCAGTCTCCTGCCTGGCATGCAAAAAGATGCTGCATGTTAGGGGGGCAGCACCACAGCTGGCTCAGAGGGAGTATATTTGCAAGAGGTCACCAGCCAAAGCATCGAAAGGAGCTTACAAGCAAAGCAAAGCCCCATGCCACAATGTCCTTGCTGCAGGCTTGTTAATGCAATAGCACCAGGGCAGGGTGGAACCTGAACTCCCTGTCCCTGCTTGAGGACGGTCCTTGTGCAGGGTCTGGAGGTGCCCGACTCGCCCCATCCTCGCAAATCACATAACCACGGTCATCCTGCAGCCCACTACCACTGTCCCCAGGACACCACTCTGCGTTAGCTAATTAATGGGCAAAACCTCTCGGAGGCCAGATGAGAAGGACATGCCTGTGCATATCCTCTCAGTCCTGCAGTCAAGTGTGAGGGGCCAGAGGAAACAGCCTCCCCAAAGAATCTTAGGAATTGCTGTGACTGCATCGCCTCCACATGCAACTGCACGGGGAAAGCAGTCCTGGGATGGTTTGGCTCTGCTGCGAGTCAGGGCAGGATCTGCACACCCCCGCCACAGCTCAGAAATAGCGTGTACCCACTAATCCCCACAGCATCGCACCGAGTGTGCCGGGGATGCAGCCCGTCCAGCCCCTCACCAGGATGCTGGCTCAGCTCCCGGTCCAACCGAGCAGCCCCACCACGGAGCATTCATCCCCAGAGCAGAGCCACCGGCACAAAAGCAAGCACGTGGCCCCACCGAGTTGTCCCTCAGCAGACAAAACCGTCCCTCCGCTGCCCCCCTTCCCAGTGCCCTCCTGTAAAACCCAGGCTCTGGAAGTGAAGGCAAACAAAGGCTGCTCCCACCACACAGAGGGACCATCTGCGGCAAGGAGCTGGCAGGGCAGGTGCACGGAGCCTGCACTCAGGGAGCAACATGTTTGCTGCTATTCTCCTGATGAGCTCCCTAGGAAACCCAGAGGATTCGATAGCTATTAAATCAGGCTCGCGCTTAGACATGGGCCATTGCTGCTGCTAACGAGCACAAATGCCAGAGAGATGGGAGGAAGCACAGGAGATGGATTCTTCTGACATGATTCAATTCACAGGCTGTAAACGAGAACCATTCCCAAGACAAAGCAGGGCAACGAAATAAAAATGCTCCTCAGGATGTCTTGTGCCATGGGACAGGTCACAGGGATTGAGCTGGGCAAGCATGACCAGCACTCGGGATGCTTTAGCAGGAGCTTTTTGGTGCCACTGGGCTGAGCATTTACAGCATTTAACCTTGCTTTCCTCCCACTCTGAGCAGGCTACAGGGATGAGCACTGCTGTTTTAGCCCTGACCAGGCATGACAACCACATCCTTACTGCCCTTCCTTCACCTCTAGCCCACTATCCTGCAAGCAGCAAAGCCAGAGAACAGCATCCGAGCAGTGGAAGCTCAGGATGTCCAAGCAGCACAGAAAGTCTCCAGTGCACAAGCGAGTGCCACACTGCAACTTCAGAGGTCAGAAACCCCTATCTGGATTCATCTGCTCTCCAGCACTCTCACTCTCAGCAGAAGAGCTACTGCTCAAGGGCAGGCAAGGAAGAGGAGGCTTTGTTCATTAAAGGAGTTGTTTTGTGAAAGCTGCAGTTTGATAGGAAACTGGAGCTGGGATGGCTGCTTAGCTTATGTCTATCGAGAGCCCCAACTGCCTGCTCTGCGTTTTCTGATACTAGTAAGCAGTGATGGGATTTCAGGGTGATTTTGAGGGAAGCATCCAACACTCTCTGAGCACAGTGTGCCAGGAAAGAGATAATGCACGAACACAAGGACATCCACGCTGAACATGGAGATTCCCCCAAGGGCAAGCAGCTTCCTCTCAACAACCTGGCATTTAACTCTATAAAGGTATAACCACAACTGAAAAAGTCACTTTGGAAAGCATGGTGTGCTCACTGGCCACAGCTCCCCTCCTCAGGCTGGTGGGATGCTGCAGCCCTGCAGAAGGAGCCATTGGTCCCCCAAACCCCGCACCAGGTACCATAGACAAAGGTGGCTCAGCCAGCGACTGCCGGTGTTGGACAATAGCCTCTTCTTCTGAGAAATGTGCATGACTGCATGCGGCTCCACCAGTTTAACCACAGCTTAAGTCAAGGTAAATCACAGGCTCAAGCCCTGGCTATACCTCCCCAGCCCTGCAGTTTGTGCAAGCACCCGGTGAGCTGGTTTGGGGAGATGACCTAGGCCAGAAGCAGCACTAACCACTGCCGGGGGCACACACACAATGTTAACAAGCATGTGCTGGGCCCAGCACCAGTGTGAAGGCAGCAGGGACCCAGCACTCAGCCTCGGACACTGGGACAACACACCATGCATCAGCACAATGCCAGCATGCAAGGCTAAACATACAGTGGTTGTTTCTGAGTGCAGACTACCTCCAGTCAGGGAAGACACATCAGTAAGCAGTTTCCTTCCCTTTTATCACTAATCCCCCTCTCGGAAGCTGCCCTGTGCCCACCCTGCTGAACAGACCAACAGACACTGCCAGTCCTGCAGCCCCAGAGCCTCAGAGGTGCTGGACATTCACAGGTTACAGATGTTCTGCCTCTTTCCATCACCCTCCCATGCACACAGGAGCAGCTGCCTGCCACTGCCTTGCTCCCAGGCCCCCCATTGTCCCCCACCATCACCCCAGACTTACCCTGCCTAGGAGGCTGTCTTGGAGGAGGGTCTGCTGCAGCGCTGGGGCTACCTCCTCCAGGTGCAGCACATGGCAGAGGTCAGTGAGCTCCTCCTGCCCCAGGGACCCCGTGCCTGTGCTGTCAAAGCTGTCAAAGAGCTCCTTGAGGCGAGCTTCATACTGGTCCTGCTCAGCTTCATCCATCCCATAGCCTGCCACACACACCTGCAGGGAGAGATGGGGCCAGTTAACATCAATTACGGTGCCCACAGCAGTCTAAAATCCCCAAGGGCTGGTACAGGGACAACCCAAGAACCTGTTTGTTCACAGCAAGTGAACCTAGTGCTCTACCACTGCTACAGTCTCTTCCATCCCACCAGGTGAAGGCAGGAGTTGCACAGCAGAGAGACCACGGGGACAAGCCTGCAGAGCCACCCCACACTGCCTCAATTAGTGTCTCAGCTAGAGCAGCGGAGGAGCTGCAGGGGAAAATTGCTCCCTTGAGCCCTTCTGGTTCCCAGGTGTCACAGGTGATGCTTTGCCCACCTTAGCGAGAAGATAAACAATGATCCCAGCAGCCACAGCTCACCAGTGGCAGGGAGGAAAGCGTGGGGCTCTCTGCATGCAGAGGGGAGGGCAAGACACCTCAACTACTGCCTCTGCCCTCATCCCAAACACTTCAAGCAAGCCAGCCACCATATGCACCTCCCTCCATGAACACAAAACACATCCTTGTGCCAAATATGCTCATTTTGATGCTGGCCTGACTTCAGGGAGCCCCAACACGCTGTCAGCCCTGTTGATGCCAGTGTGCAGCATCTCTGCTTTCCTTCACAACCCCAGCGTGTCCCCGCTGCATCACTGCCCAGTCCCATGGCACTGCTCTGCTTCAGGCACTTCACATCAAACCCTGTCTGAAAGCAGAGAGCTGTTTGACAGGGGACACTGCTAGGATGGCAGCAAACCCAGCCCCAGAACAGAGCTGAGCGCAGCACAGAGGCAGCTGAAACATACCTGGTCTCCTGCACCAGCAAACAAAGCCAAGGTGGTTTCCTTACCACTTGCCCAAGAGCTTCACCCTCCCCTCCAAGTCAACAATTTCTCATCTCTCTCATCCCATTGCTAACCAGAGCATCATAGCCCCAGGAACTGTTCTGGCAGGGAACGGGGAAGGATATTTCCTGTCTGAAATGAAGGATTCAGCTGGCATCCCATTACCCAGCCTGGCTGCCTGGCTCAATGCAGCAGCAGCATAGCCCAGTGCTATGACACAGCTCTGGCATGCACAGCCACCGCAGCAGACATGCACAGGCACTGCAGCCATCATCGACAGGGCATACCAAGTGGCAATAGGCATTGCAGAGACCCAGTGCCCCAAGGATACCCCGAGATGTTCAGCCAGCCTCAGACCATCACACAAGAGCCAGCCAGGCCTCCGCGTGAGCTTTGTTTTGCCAGTGCTGCTGCCGGTCACCTCATCCAGATTTCCCAAAGACGAAGCCCTATCCAAACCCCCTCGATGTCCAGCCCTGCCACCTCCCACTATCTGTCTTAGCATTGCAGGGTGCCTGCAGCTGCCTGTGTCACTGACAGTGCTCACGGACATCCCGGAACAAGTGAAGCTGCCCCAACTGCAAGGTGCAGCCTGATTTCACGCCCTGTCCACTACTGCAGCCTCGAGGAACACTGATCTTCTAGAACATCGTGAGCCATCACATCAGCTCACACAAGCACACCATGGAAGAGAGGCAATTAGAAAAGCCTGTCCAATGTGGCTGGATAAGTGGGAAACATCCAGGGTAGCACTGCAGCAGCTGTGTCCTTGATTTTGCCGGCCACAGGAGTAGATGACAGTGCAGAGCAGCACCAGACTCCCGTGCCTGCTGAGGGATGCAGGGCTGGTGCCAAGCAGCATGCAGGGTTCACAGGACAGAAATAGCCCAGCCTGGCTGTCCTTCCTCCCTTGCCAACATGGGCAAGGATGGCAGCATCACAGAACATCTCAAGAGAGTGGACACAATCCCACCCCCATCCCCACATTGCCCCACCTGAGCCCCAAACCCTTGGTGTCCCCTGGTTTATAGCCCCGCCCCAGATGCCACTTGAGCTGCTTTAGCAAAGCACCCAAGCACTGTGGGAAGAGGTGAAGATACAAATGCATTTGCATTCAGCTCAGGGCACAGAGGAGTTGTCGGCACCCAAAACCTCAAGTGCTTGCTAGCAGAAGGAAGGCAACAAACTACTTTCTGTTCTCAAGCCAGCAACCCCACTTCCCACCCACACCCGTGGCTCAGCACACATGGGGCTCCATAGTGTTGCTGGGTACCAGCACCGGGAGAGCTCTGCCCAATCCAGAGCTCACAGCTGATCCTGCAGCAAAGGTGAAACCGACCCATGGAGCTTTCCAGGCATTTATGAGTTACTTCAGAGTCAGCCACCTCCTGCCCACCAGAGACCTCTCTCACCAGTACCTGACCCTACTATCACACTACCAGAACCAGTTCCCCCAGTCAGACAGCACAAAGAGCCTAAATGCCACCTCCCAATATGTCCCCAAGCACCCATGCTGCTGGAACATTGGGATCACCCTGTCTCAGAGCCATACCATCAAGCAGCCCCCCAAACCTACCCTAGATGAGTCCAGATGGGCTGAAGGACCCTGGGACCCCATAAAAGAAAAATACAATCCCCAAAAGAGAAGAGCATCAGGTGCATAGCCCCTGCCTGGGGCAGGGCTGCGCTACAGCCCCGGTGAGGATTTTGGCCCCGCCAGCCTCACATATCCCCATGGCGAGGGATGGTCAGAGCTCCACACAAGCTCAGTGAGACCCAGCCACCCTCGCGCAGCCCGGGGAGGGGATTCCATACCTTCAACATAACAAGCATCAGAAATAAAGAATGACAACGCTCTTCGCCTACCTGCAGTCAGTCAACAATGGCAAGCTGCTGGCAGCAAGGCGATCCCGCACGCATCCTGCACAACCTCCATCTTAGGAAGCCGGCTCCAGCAGGCAGCCGGCTGCACAAGGTGACCCAAGATGCCTACTCCCAGCTGAATTATTCAGCAGCGCTTTGAGGGGGGGGGTGAAAGAAAAGCCCAACCCTCCTACCTGATGATCTCACAGGCTGCCTGGCATCACCCAGCAGTCAAAATAATGAGGTCAGCGGCATCAGAGCCCCAGCTCACAGCCACCCTCTGCACCCGCGCACTGGAGCTGCCCTGCAGGGTAGGGGATGGGAGACTGGCTATGGAGAAAGGGCTGGGGGGAGGGGAGGAGGAGCACAAGAGGCACACAAAGCCCGAATTAAACCCCAGCCTTTCATCTCCACTGCAGATGGGCCAGCAGCTGAGATGCAGGAGGGCAGCCCACACCAGGCAGGATAGTAGGGGTGGGCAGCAGCTGAGTGGGGGCTCCCTGGTCTCCACATAGGGCATCACTTTGTTCAGATTTATAGCTGCCCTTCTGTGCCATGTTAAGTCTCCCCAAATGACTGGCTTGAGCAGACAGCACAGGAAGGTGCGGGTTTAGGAGAACTACTTGGAGTCCTAACCACACTATTATTTATTCCTGTTCTCCCTACAAGTCCCTAGAAGCATAGTGGTCAGGGATGATGAGACGAAGTTTTCACCAGCATTTCTTTCCTTCCTTCCTTCCTTTAAATCCACCCCCTCCTGAGAGCCAGATAACCTTCACAGCACACAATGTGGGGGCCTGATACAACTGAATTTGCAGCTAAATTTAACTCGGTATAGGCATAAGCAGGAATTACCACTTGGCATATTAAATTCCTGGAATCAATACCAAGCTCGAAGCTTCAGCTTCTGACCGATGAAGACACAGACTGCCTAGTCAATCTATGGCACCATCAAGTAAAAACACCACAATTAGCACAATGTCTTTTTTTTTTTTGGTGCAAAACAGTATTAATGCAAACAGCATTCATGCAAGCTGCTCAATGGCACAAGCTGGGGATTTTAGGGATGCTCTGCCCAAATGCCCTCATGGGCTGTCATCACCAACTGCCCCTCTCCAGGGCTATGGGCTACCCTGCCTCCATCCCAACCAGCCCTCCACAGAAGGCAGTGGCCTGGAGCATGTAGTCTCCTTCAAGAGACAGTATGGAAAATGCTGCTTTGCTCCTACTTACTTGATTGCCCCAACTCAAATGAGGGCCTGGCAAGTAGATGCAGGTAAGTGTCCAACAGAGCACCATCATGTGGCCACCTTCAAAACACGAACACCAACTCCCCGAGATGTAACCATTTGGTGGCATCCACCCCATGCTGAAGAGCAAGGCCAGGTGTGACCACGTTAAAAGCAACTTGCCTTTCTCCCTGCACTTGAGCCAACAAGGATGATGTGAACGCAACTGGCAAAAAACCACCAGCACCCCAATTTTTAATGGCAGGATTTATGACAAGATGTCCATCAGCCACCAAAATCAGACCCTAAAGCCCTTGATGGAAACTCAGAGCTAAGGTTGTCTCATCTAACTCATTATCTCTTTCCCCTAATGAACCATCTCATCCATGGCAGCTGCAGCAATTCACTCAGTACACATCCAAACCCCCCCCCCCCACACTGCCTGTGTCAAGGTGATTTCTGAGCTCAGCCCACCCTGCAACACCCATCCACAAAGGGTCACACCAAGAAAGCAAGGAGAAGGGAAAAACAAAACCCAAAAGGGCAATGAAGCACCCAAGTATCAGTAAATCACTTGACAGCACACCCGACTCTTCAAGGGTCACCACTGAAGTCAAACTTTACAGCTGGCGGTTCCTCCTCGCCATTGAGCATAGCCATAATTTTTTGGCACTGGCTGCTTTGCACCTCAATGCCACCTCTCACCGCGCTCCCAAAACACACGCAAACCCTCCAAAGTTGGCAGAGAAAGGAGATTCTGTTAACCAAGCTCCACTCCAGATTAGCAAAGCAGTGATAGCCTATAAAGCACTATCGATTTATGTAAAGAGTTTCAAAAGAAGGCAGTGTTTTGAATATTCACACCACCCTGGTATTTGCATTGTAATAGGGCCTTTCAATCAGCAGCCTTCCCCTCCATAAAGAAAAACAATGCGCCCATCTGGTTTGGTTTTCAAACCCGGCTGGAGTTGCGCTGCAGTAACTGGGGGAGCCTGCGTTCCATAAAGCCCAAGGTAGAGGCACAAAGCCGATAATTTCAGAAGTAAACAAAGCGAGCTGTCAATTTAACCAGTGGTACCTCGCACACCAGGAAGTCAGTGATACAGTAATTCCTGTGGAGCTCAGCTCCGTGCTGGCTCCGGTAAACCCAGTCCATGCTGAATCACGGCGGTAATGCCCATCATACTACAGGGACCGGGCCTTTGCCATAATCCCTGTTTTGGTGAGCATATGGGAAAGACGGGCAGGATAAACACACACACACACACACACACACACCCCCCAAACTGACACCCGCTTGCGCGGCAAACCCCGGATGCACCCTGCTCTGGGGGCTGACCCCCCCAGGCTGCGGGTTTGGGTTTCATAACCTCAACCCCATCCTTACCCGGATGCGCCAGAGGTGATGGGGCCCACGGTTTGCGGCCAGACAGCAGATGCTGTCTGCCGCCTTGGTGACAGCGGGGACTTCGCCTACGACAAAACAACTGCTATTACAAATTCCTCCAGCCTCAGCCTGCTGCTTTTCAAACACGGAGAGAACTGGGCCAGAACCGGCTCCCATTCCCAGCATTTTGGGGCGTTCAGAGCACCCAAATACCACTAAATCATTTGACAGCACACTCAGCTCTTCAAGGGTGGCCATCAAAGCCAGCAGTCCGGGGACAACGGCGCACCGCGAGATAGGGTTCTGCCACCGGTGCTGCTGCCACTACCGGGGCCGCGATGATTTTGCCGTGGCTCCCCCACTCCTCAAAACCCCATCACTACATCGCACCCTCTGACTACGGGACCCCCTCCCTTCCGCAGCACCCCTCAACTGTCCCCTCGCACCCACCTTACCGGGTCTCCCCGGGCCGGCGCCCCGCACACACGGCTGGAAGGGGCGGGCTGCGCCCCAGCACCGCCCGCGGAGGAGGGACCGGCGGCGGTCAGAGCCTCACATCCCCCCCGCCCCAGCTCCGGAGCTCAGTGCACCCCTGTACCGCGGTGCTCCGGTATGTCCCGACCCCCGACGCCGCGGCGCCGTTCCCCTCCCGGGCTCACTCGGCGCAGCTGCCGGCTCGGCGGAGCGTTGCGAAGAGAGCGGAACAGAACGGAATGGAAAAGAGGCGGCGCCGCGTTCAAATGCAGCGGCGCTTATTGGGTCCCGGAGTAGGGGCGGCCCTGGAGCGGGAGCGACCGGCAGCCTTTGTGCAGCGGGGTCCCGCAGGCACCACCCGGTCTCGCCCTGTGGCCGGCACCGGCAGCGCCCCGCGCAGATGCCAACGGCTGCGTGGGGTCCGCCCCGTGTCTCGCACCGCCGTGGTCCCCGCTGTCCTTCCCCCCTGGGTGGCGTCACGTTAGTTCTGACCATCTCGCACCCCAGGGGGCATCATCCCGGCTCCCCACTGTTCTGCACCCCTCGGGACATGGCCCTACAGCCCTTCATTACATAAAAAAAAACAAACAATGGCGCATCTGGACTGCCCCATGTCTGAAGGTCATGGAATGATGTCACCCCACTGTCCCCTGCCTGGGAGACATGGCACCCTGGATCCCTGCCATCCCAGGGCCTGCAGAGTTGGCATCCCCCATGGGTGTCCTTGTGTCACCATGCTGCACCTCATGGCACCCAGTCCTGTCACTCACTCCAGCACCCATGGTGTCTCAGCACACAAACCCACCTGTGTCTTCCACTCGCTTTGGGGAAAGAGATCACCCTCTGCCCCATAAGCCATTCCATAGGGGGTGAGGGTCCAGGGCACTGACTCACCTCCCATGGGCACCTCAAAATTCAAACCCTTATTTAAACCTCAGCAGCCACCATTAGAGCCACCAGCCGCTCACACTCCTCAGCGCCAGCAGCACAGGCTGAGTGGCAGGAAGCCAAATGTCATGGAGGGTTATGGCTTGTGGATTCTCTGATGGCTAATAAGGAGTTACACACACACACACACACACACACACACACACACACACACACACACTAACACTGCAATCTACTCTCACACAATTGCATGAGCTTATTTTGCTCATTTTGCAAAAACGCCAGGGAATGTAACAACTTTGAAGCCTTCTTCCCTTTTCTAAGACATCTCTGAAGTTGGTCTGCAGGTTCAAGTGTTTATGGGGGAGGAGCAAGGGGAACACAAAAGCCTCGCAGCCATATACATGCACACATTGCAGGTTGCATAAGCCTTCGATAGGAAACCAAACTAAAAACTCCACAAGGCCCTGCAGTGGAGATGTGAGCTGGTTTGCCACACAGCCCCACTGGCTATGGGGACACCATATGTGAGCTAAAAACCATGATAAGACATTATCCCTGCAGCAGCAGGGATAATTCTGCTGCCCCAGTGTCCACACATCACTGCCAGCTGCCCCCATGCCAATGCCATGGCCATGGGACATGGCAGCACCAAACACGTCCCCCAAAGCCCTGTCCAGGGATGAGGCCATGTCACAACAGGCAATGAAAAAGGTGACTTTACAGGGAAGGGGGCCTTTGGCAAGAGGCTTTGCTGGACAGATGTTGCCTGCCATGAGCTTTGCGCTGGGAGAGAGCTTTTTGTTTTGGTCTTTAACATTTGCCATTTTTCTCCAAGTCTTTCTCCTGCTCTGACACTTGCTGAGGGTTTTCCTTTCTTTTGTTTCTCTCTCTCTTTCCACATTTGCTTTTTCAGCCCCAGTTCAAATACTTTTCCACCATGTATTATGCCGAAGTTGAAACCATCTGGTGCTTTGTTTTGTTGCAAGCCCAGCGAGTGCCAGGACCTTTATGCTCCTCACCCTCCTCCTTGCCGCGACAGCGCCGGTAGTCACTAATCCAAGCAACAACCCCCCAAAATCTCCGCTATCACTCAACAAAGCAACTTGCCACACATTTGCATGTGTGCAGCCAGATGGGAGGTGGGGACAGGCAGCACGCTCAGTGTCCCTGTGTCCCCAAACAGCCTACAGGGATGTACAGACCGCCGGCTTGGCAGTGCTGGGCTGTATCATCACAGTGCAAATTCCTGACTCATTTCTAGGACCGGCTGCTAGCAAAGGCATCCTGATTTTATTCCCCCCCCCCCCCCCCTTTTCCCACAGGAGGAAAGCATGTTTCAAGGAGCCATGGAGCCCTGCCAGACATGGACCCCAACAGCCTGGTTTTGGAGCCCATTTCCAGTGAGCAGCTGTGTCTGAGGGTGGCATTTGCGGCAGGAGCCTTCCAAGCAAGCCTGGCGGAAGGAAACCTCTCCTTGTCCCACCACCACATGCAACACACGCCACAAAAGAAAAACATGGGGCATGTAAGACAACCCAGGACTGTTGGACATGAGCTCCCTCCAGCAGCCCGGATGGACTCAGCGCTGCAGCTAGGCTCGAGGGCTGGCACGGAGCCACCTGAAAACGGGGTCAGCAGCCATGGGTCTGGCACAAGCAGTGGGTGACCCCTTCTTGAGGCCCTATAGAAGCACTCACTCTCCCTGCATGGCTCTCGCTGCCCCGTCACTCTTCCCTCCCCGTTTCCCCTGCACAATGGGGCGCTTTGTTCTCCTGGGAGAGGAAAGGTCCGACTGTGGCCCGGGGAGCTGGGCAGTGCTGAGAGCTGCTCCAGCCTTCCGGGGATCTCCTTCGGCTGTGCCGTGACGGGAGAGACACACTTCAGCCCGCCCCCCGCCCTGCCAGGGGAAAGCAGGGCCATAAACCAGCAAAAACATTAAAAAAAAAAAAAAAAAAAAGGAATAGCTGTGAAATCATCAGCAAAAATGAACAAAGTGGGCATGTAGGAAAAGACGCCGTAGGAAAATCCAGCCGGAAACCTCCCCCTCTCACAGCTGGTGCGGGGAGAAGTTTGGAAGGAAACAAGCCCAAACTTTGCTGGTTTTGCATAGAACAATGGCGAGCCGTGCGGTGTCGCGCCCCTCGGCTGCGGCTCATTGCTGCCATCGCATGTCCAGCCCCCGCTGTACAAGCCGCATTTCCCTCACCACGCTCAGGACTGAGCCAGCGCAGCCTCTCGCTTGGAGGTTTCCCTCCAGCCCGGGAGATCCTCATGTTTGACACGTTCGCTGTGCTGGTTCCTTATGGCACGAAGTGTTTGCGCCATCCCGGTGCACGCACGGCATCTGCCAGAATCCTGTGCTGATCCCCTTCAGCTCTTGCAGCCCAATAATGCCTGGCAACCTGCCCCTCCCCATTGACAGCAAAGCGAGGTGTTGGGGCCATCTCTCCTGCCCTCTTCATGGCAATGCACTGCTGCTGCCCCAGCTGCAGCCCCTGCACCCACCAGGGATGGGGGGAAGCCGGGGGGAAGCCGGGGGGGGGGGGGGGGGGGAACCAAAAAGCTGTCATGAATCAAGCCAGCCGGATGTGCTGATTGCTTTCGCTTGTCCTCCTGCTCCCTCGGCATGGGCAGAGCGGCTTGCGGCTGGCCTGGGCCACGTCACTGCACCGTGTGCTGATGGGGAACCCGCACCCACCTGCCCACAGCCCTGGTTTGACGGGACCTGCCTGGATCTGCATTCGGGGTTGGCACAGGCTGCATCCGCATCAACCTGAGTCACAGAGCTGCACATAAGCACTCGCCTGGAACACATTCCTGCTGAGCAACACCTCAACTGTCCACCAAGGGTGCCGGGTGCTGGAGGGTGCAGCGCCACGTGCCCAGCGCCTGCCTTGTCTCAGCAGCCTGTCCCACCATCGTGTCCTGCCTTGCCTGGCCCTGGAGCTCGGCTGAAATGGCAGGAGCAGCCCGGTGTGCGCTGGTCTTGCTCGGGAGGGCAGGTGGCATAAGAGCAGCTCGAAACGCTGGCACGGGCTGGCTGCTCCTCCAGGAAAGGGTTTGCTCCCAGTCCTCCCGAGGTGTATTGACTAAAGCCCTCTCTGCTGTGGGCCATGCTGGCTGGTTCAGTGACACGGGCAATGGCCCAGTCGTGTGTCCCTGCTCTGCAGAGATGAGGGGTACAGAATGAGCCTGAGCCTCTTCTTCTATGGGTGCGTCCTCCCCTGTCACAACCATGCATGTGCCCTCCCCTGCTCCTTCCCCTCTTAACTCGCTCACTGGCATCAATTTTTGAACTCCAGTTGCTCCTCACTGCCCCAAACTTTTCCTCAGCCTGGGTGTCATGGGGCTGTGGTACTGCAGTGATGTCCCATCTACTCTTTACCCTACGTAGAGAACTTTGCTCTAAGCCCAGCTCAGACCCACATCTAGGGATTAGAAACCAGGCTCTGAACAGTACAGGATGGTCAGCAATAACAGTGTAAGATTTACTGCACCTTGTACAGAGACTTCTTGAACATTAAGTGATGCCAGCCGCTGCATGCAGCAACCACAAGCACTTACCCAAATCCACACCAGGAACCTGCTATGGCACTGAAATTACTGTTGTAAGTAATAAAAACTACTGAAAAATGTTCTAATTTGCCCACTGCCTCAAGGATGCTTCGGGATACTTGGGGGATGGGGATACTGTTGTGATCTGGCTGCTGCTCCTGGGACAGGACCATAGAAACCGTCCCCAGGAGCATCACATGGGGCAGTGTGTGGAGGGGGTTAATAGCTCTACCCCTTAACTCCCCAGCACTGATGCCTCAGGAGTGGCAAGAGCTGCACCCCAGGTCCTGCTTCAGCACCACGTGCAAGGGCATCTTTGGTTGTGGGCCATGCTGGCTGGTTTGGTGACACAGGCGATGCCCCCATCTGCGTGACCTGTGTCCAGGCAGTGCATTCTCCAGCAGAGCAGGAGGACAAGTGGAAGCAACCAGCACATCTGGCTGGTTTTATACGTGAGACCTTTTTGCTTCCACCCTGTATTTTCCCTCGCCTCTGGTGGGTGATGTGGGTGCAGTTGGGCTGCAGCAGCGCGTTGCCATGAAGAGGACAGAAGAAATGCACATCACTGCCCGTAGGGATGGGCGGGGTGCTGCCTAAACTGCCTTCAGGGTCTTTATTTGGCTGCAAGAGCTGAAGGGGATCAGCACAGGATTCTGGCAGATGCCGTGCGTGCACCGGGATGGCGCAAACACTTCGTGCCATAAGGAACCAGCACAGCGAACGTGTCAAACATGAGGATCTCCCGGGCTGGAGGGAAACTCCTCCAAGCGAGAGGCTGCGCTGGCTCAGTCCTGAGCGTGGTGAGGGAAATGCGGCTTGTACAGCGGGGGCTGGACATGCGATGGCAGCAATGAGCCGCAGCCGAGGGGCGCGACACCGCACGGCTCGCCATTGTTCTATGCAAAACCAGCAAAGTTTGGGCTTGTTTCCTTCCAAACTTCTCCCCGCACCAGCTGTGAGAGGGGGAGGTTTCCGGCTGGATTTTCCTACGGCGTCTTTTCCTACATGCCCACTTTGTTCATTTTTGCTGATGGTTTCATAGCGCTTTTCTTTTTCCTTTTTTTCTTTTCTTTTCTTTTCTTTTCTTTTCTTTTCTTTTCTTTTCTTTTCTTTTCTTTTCTTTTCTTTTTCTTTTCCTTTTCCTTTTTTCCTTTCTTGTCTTTTCCTTTATTTTAGTTGAGTTTAGTTCAGGTTTTGTTTTTTTTTTTTTTGCTATGTCATTGCTAATTTATGATGACAATGGCATCTTTATCTCCGCTGGTGACACTGGTCACTAGCTTCACAGAGCTCTCACTGCTGTGGAAGTCAGAGGCTGTGCAGGATTCTCACAAAGTCTGCTAAGAAACCACCGCAGGCTGCAAAGCACCATCTGTGCTGGCCACAGAAGGTCTGTGAACGGGGAGCAGCAGGTGCAAGTGAGCACAAGGATTCACAGCAGGAGCAAAATTCTCTGCTGTTTGGGTGGAAGCAGCATCAAGTAACCCGTGCCCCCACCTAGGCACTAGCTGGGCATCCCAGCTAGGCTGTCATGCACGCTGCTCCTAGCAGGGGGCCTGGGGGCCAGAGTTATTCTTTTGCATGCAGGAAAGTCCACGCAAAGAGAATAATTGATGTTTTGACCCTAAATCTCTTGTTTCCAGCAGTGTCCCCAGTGCTGGTTCATGTGCGGTTCCAGGGCTTGGGCCAAATCACAGCAGGTCATGTTCAAAACATCCAAGTCTCCTCTCAGAGAGGAGCCCTCTCAGAAGGCTGGGGCTGGTCAGGGCACAGATCCCCATCCCTTTCTGCCACGTGTGCAGGTGAGGGGCTCTGGGCAGCCGGGCCGTGAGCTGGGCTGGGCAAGTCGCTGTGCTAGTACAGATGGACTGAGGGACATTGCCACTGCTGCTGCAGGGTGTCACTGAGACCAGGCTCGATGAAATGCACAAGAAACTCAGCATGAATTCAGCATTGCCCACAGCCAGGTGGGGAAAGGCAGAGCAGTTTGCCTGTGCGAGGCTAGGGAATCCCATAGCCACATGGGAGGCAATGAAAGGGTTTTAGCAAAGTCATGCTTGAAAAGAATATATCCTTGTTTTATTTCCAGGCTGGAGCCTTTGAATCAGTTCTGCCTGCTGAGGAAATACACTGCCCTTGTGTTTGCATGAACAAAGCCAGCGGCCAGGGCCATCTGTGCACCCAAGTGACAGCACGTCGGTTCTGGGGGTTCAGCTCCTGGCTGGCTCTTGCAGTCATCCTGGGAGCACAAGGGAGATGATGTGGTAGGATGGCGATCCCAAGGAAGCGACCAATACCACAAACACAGAGCTCGGCCCTGGAATGATGCAGACATAGGCTTAGCTGCGTACCAAAGGGGTTGTTTAGGCCAGCACAGTGCCTCAGTGGGACAGGCAGCATCCAACATGAGCCCTCAGGGTTGTCTTTCATGGGGACATCTCTGGTGCTATTCCTGCGACCCTGCAGTGCCCAGGCCCCCACAGACCCCACAAACACCCTTAACCCTGTGGCAGCTCCTTATTGCAGGAGGCCACATGTGAGATTTCAATTTGATATGGAATGTCTTGGGCTGGATGGGAATAAGAACTGATAAGGCTGACCTGATAAGGCCTCAAAACTGGCACTGCCAAGACTGGCAGTGATTTCTGCAGCACCCAGAACAGCTTTGCTGTTGTTATTAATGCTACCAAAACCTAAGTGGCTTTAACAGAATCCAGCCAACTGCCAGGCAGCAGCCCAGCTCTGGGACTTGGCAAGGGGCAAAACCCACTGCATCATCCCCTCCAGGTCTTGGAAGGCTGCAGGTGACACATGCGAGTCTGCTGTGCTGCTGCACGGGGACAGGGGGAAAGGATGGGAGATGAGAGAAAGGAGCACAGCCTGTGCTCCACACAGATCAATACAGCTCTGCTGGGCTGGACCTTTGAGCATCCCAAACCCACCACATCTCTCTGTGTGCATTGAGAAGCCTGTACCTCACCCATGATCCAGCCAGGGATGGTGATCCTTTTGGAGCAGTACATGGATGTCACCACTGCAGAGGCGAGGCACCCGAAAGTGTCCCCATCTCGGGTGTCCTCCCTCCTCAGGTTCTGCCTGGGGTTTTCCCTGCGCTGCAGTGGCAAAGGGCTGTGTGCTTCCCCCAGCAGGATCCCCCAGGGTCTATGATTAATAGTAGTGGGTGCAGTGGGAGCTCTGCCTCTTCCAAAGATGCAGGGGCCCCTCCTCAGGCCCTGGAATTAACTCCGATATCAATAAAATCTGCCCCAGAGATAATGTGCTCTGCAGATGCCAGCCCAGAGACCAGCCTGCCTCACTCGTGCAGAGATCATCTGCTTTGCAGACGCCAGCTGCCCTCGGGGCTGCCACAGAGCCCCTGCACATGCTCCCCGTGTGCAGCTCCTTTCCCTGGGCTGCTCTATTGAACAGTTTACTTTCCACCCTCCTCCTGCAGACCCCGGTTTTCCTGGCATCACTGCAGCGAAGGAGAACCAGGGGCCCCGTACGCAGTGGGAGCGATCGCTGCCTTCCCATCCCTTGCTTCCCCCATTGTCTGCAGCAGGGGAGCAGGAGCCGTTCCTAAGGGTTCATTCCTAGCCCACAGGTCACACCAGGAGCTTTGCTCACAAACTGGCGCTGTGTGTGTGTCCTGCTGACAAGCATAGGCTCTTCTGCCTGTTACTTTACTGCCTTTGTGTGTGTTACTTATGTCAGGCTGAGAGCACATCCTTCTCATGGGAAGCCAGAAGAAGCTGAGCTGGACCCACGTCAAATGGGCAGCAGCGGTGGTGCAGTGTTTGAGGAGGGGTCGTTCAGACCCATGCTCTGTTCCTGTCGCCTGTCTTGGCTCAGTTACAGTTCTTAGCAGCAAAGATGCTCCGGCTTTGCTCGTCCTCAGAGCAGGCCTGGCAGGAGCGAGTGGGTGATGTCAGGTGGGCAAAGGAAGAACGAGGACAGGGATGAGGACGTGAGTTCATGTGGGCATTGATGATGGCCGGGAGCAGGCTCAGGAGGGAGGCTCCCTGTGCACAGGGCACAGCCAGCTCCACAGTCACCCATCTCCCAGGAGAACCAGCTCCTGCAGGACCCCGGGACGTGGTCCCGTCTGCTCTGGTCTCCCCTCACCCTGTGGTGCAGGCTCCGGTCTCAAGGGACAGGTTCAGCCCAGGCTGCAGCTCCAGACAGAACTCCTGGATCCTCTCCTTAGGAAGCGCTGTATCCAAAAGTCAGGCTCTCGTGACTGGAGCCAAAAGCCAATTAGTAACAGTTTAGCTTCATCAACTTCCTGACTGAATGCAAGTTTTAATTAAACATCCCATTTTAATTAGTCAGGCATCACATACATTAAGCTTGCCTCAAGATTTAAAGGCTGTAGGTCTTTTGCTTTAATTAAAAGAAAGAAGCACAGGACTTCAGCATCTCTGACAGCTCCTCATCATTTTGAGGGTACAAGCAGAACAGCTGGGAGCAGCAGCTTTTCTTGCTGTGGCTTATTCCTCTTTTACCTCCTATGGATGCTCCAGTAGAGGAATTGGCTGTGAGATTACTTGGTTGGAAGGAGAGAAGAAACGAACTGGTTGCAACATTTGGGATGTCAGAGCAGGCATTGGGCTCTCAGTGTAATGCCAAGAGCAATTTTGGGCTGGTTTTTCTGTATTGGGGTAAGAGGCAGCACCTAGCACTTCCATGTATTGGGCATGTCTGCCAAGAACGATCGTAGTTCCTAGATTACTGTTCTGCTTCCTCACCAGTGGTGGGGACCTTAGTGTGTTCCTGCCCTCCCTTCTTTCCATCTATCTCAGAGTGGTATTTTTCATTAATAAGAGCACATCTGCTGCCCTGTTAGCTGCCCACCTTCCTCTGTGGGGCCAGAGCAGAGCTGACAGAGGCTCTCTTCTCATCTCACCCTCCCTGTGGAAATCAGTTCTTGCGTTTTGTAGGCTTTGCAGAAGGCTGGGTTTGGATCCCAAACTCGTGTTGCAGCACCAGGGGAGGCAGGGCAACACCAGAGGTCTCAATGAAGAGCAGAGGTGAGCAAGAGGTAAAGGGCATCTCACATCCATTGCCAGCATATGCTGGGCAGGAGCAGCATCCCTTCTGCTCTATTAGCTGTGATACAAGGCTTTCTTCCCTCAGTTTCTCTATGTCCTCAGCCTGGTGGTTCCTGAGGAGGTGGAGGAGTCCCAGAGGGAGGTGGTGAATGGTGAACACTTGCATGTCTGCCTTTTCTGTCCTGGGCACCAATGGCTCCTCCACGTCTTGTCTGGAATCCCTAAGTCTTTTTTTTTGCTGGCTGTGTCAGACTTTGAGCAGTGAGGATGAGGTTGGAGGACAAGCAGCTTTGCTGAGAGGAGGTTTGTGAGGGCTATCCCTGGCCAGGGTATGGGATGTGTCAGTAGACATCCCCTTTCTCTGTCATGCTGTCCCCTCTATGTTTCCAGAGCAGGAGCAGGCTGTGTTACACACATGCAAATGCCCAACTGCAGCAGTCTGAGCAGAAAAAGCCCCAACAGTCTCTCACATTCCCTGTGTAGCTGACAGGAGGCTATAGGGTACACAGCCTCCTGGCCTCAGGTGCAGAGGCTGCAGACAGGGTCTGCCTGGTGCCTGTTTGGAGACCTGTCTGATATGCGCTTGTGCTTCATGTGCCTCCACGGAGGTGTTGAGCAGCAAGGGCTGTTTTCTGGCAGAGGGGGTTCCCCACAGGCACCCCCAGCGCAGGTGCTCTGCTTGGGACACTATGGAAGGAACCTGAGCCTTTTCTGGCAGGTACTAGAACAGCAGCGCTGAAAGACACACTCATCCTCACCAAGTCTCACATTCATGCAGTTCCCTTCCACCTTAGACAGACTCTGCCATGGCAAAAACATGAGGTGCTCCCTGCTGTGAAGGTCCCAAGGCTCGTCTCTGCTGCGCCAGCATCGCTTGTTTTGTTGTAGTGCATTTGTTTGACGGGAAGCAGAGCGGTGCTGGATGCCGGCCTGTAGAGAAGGCTGTGGCTGCAGCCAGCTCTGCAGAGGGTACAAGAGAGTCTCCCATGTCTGAGCCGGGCTGCTGTGAAGACTCCAGGCAGTTTCATGCCAGGTACATCGTTGTGCTGCCATGTTTCACCAAATGCATCAGAAAACAGGAAGAAACCAGAGAAGCTCTTGAGGAAGCATCAGCTTCATCTGCGGGGTGGAGGAACTCGGTGGAGCTTGTTTGGAGAACAGCCCCTTCTGCTTCCCCCCCACCTCACACCTTGAGACCACAGTTACATCCCTTGTGCTGTGCTGGCTTCCCACAGAGGCAGTAACTGCATCCCCCATGCTCCAGCTGAGACGTGTGTGCTGCAGCTGTCCCCCCGCTGCTCCTCTGTGGTGCCAGCAGCCAGGGTTACACTAATTTGTGTTTAGTTTCCTCCCCAGTGCCGGCCCCCCCGATCCTGCAGCTGGAGGAGTGCTGCACCCACAACAACAGTGCCACCTTGTCCTGGAAGCAGCCCCCCTTGTCGACAGTGCAGGTGGAAGGCTACATCCTGGAGCTCGATGATGGCAACGGCGGCCAGTTCAGGGTAGGTGCTCAGACATGAACCAGACCCAGCAGCGAGAGGTTGCTCCTGGGTCTCGT